>NC_073252.2:12738333-14037916 GCF_029289425.2 Pan paniscus
ACTCAAGGTCCAAGGGCTTTTACCTCATCTTGCGGTGAACGCTCTACGTTTAGACTCTCTCCGTCCAGGCCTGTTGGCTCTACTCTGACGCAGGATATGTACCAAAATGCCATCCAGAAGGCAATGCCTAGAATTGGGGGGATCCACAAGGATCCTGCTTGATGCTCTACTCCACTATGACCAAGCTAATGCCAATGTGCAAGACAAAGTACCCTTTACTCTTCCTTCTGCTTTCCTCAATCAGAAGGCATCTCTCTCCATAGCCACCACAGATGGGAATATGCTGGGTCACACCTGAAACCAATGTGGCCCTGGGTTTTACACAAGCCTTGTGGCAAGTACTTCCTGGCTCCCACTGCTGATTGATTATTCAGGGCTCAAGGGCTCTTAAGTCAGCAAGACAGCAAGTGATGAACTCTGCCAGGCCTGGGTCTTTCCCTTCAAGGAAGTGGGTTCCTTTCTGGCCCAGGGTGTGTTTAGAAATATTGTCCAGGACCTAGGGCCTGGAATGGGAAACTCAGGACTCTGCCTCGTGCCCTATTCTACTATTGTGCTCTGGCTGAGCTGGTATCCAAGTTGCAAGACAAAGTCCTTTTTACTGTTCTTTTGCTTTTCAGGGAGAGAGAAGGAGTCTCTCAGGAGTTGTGAGCTGTGCTGCCTGGGGTTGGAGGAGGGATGACATGAGCACTCCTTTGGCAGCTTTGGCTGGTTTCTCACTGGTATGAATGTGCTCCTAGTCTACTGGCTCTGAGCCCAGGAATTGCAGTCCTTCTAAACTAGACTAACTTTCAAGTTTATTTAGGGGCCCAGAGCCCTTTAGCCCACAGTGGCAGTTCTGACTGCTGGGATGGATGATTTCCCTCTGAGTAGGGATGGTCCAAATGCTCCCTCCATGGGCACCAGCTGAGTTCTTTCCAGCGATGCTTACTGCTGTAACAGGCAGCCCTGAGTTCCAATGCAAAGTCTCACAATCACCGTGTTCTCTTCCCCAAATGCACAGTTTCTCTCTTTGTGCCACGTGGCCACTACTGGGGAATGAGGAAAGGTTGATGTAGGTGATTCAAATCTGTCTTTCCTACCCTATTCAGTGCCTCTTTCCTTAATATGATGTCAAAACAAGATAGGATGATCACTCATGTGATTTTTGGTTCTCACGAGGGTGTTTTTTTGTGTGGATAGTTGTTCAGCTTGGTATACCTGTGGGGGAGACAATTGCTGGAGGCCTCTATTCAGCCATTTTGCTTCACTTCCTCTCAAGAAGAGGGATATTTAACAGTTTTGTTCATTGCTATATTCTTAGTGCCTATAATGGGGCTTGCCTCATAGAGGGTGCTAAATAAATATGTACTAAGTGTTCAAATGGCCTTATTGAGGTCTACTTATTGATTAAGCCTGCTACTAGTTACTGGGATGCACATATGTATATGACCTTGTATGTGCCCTCCAGAAGCACAAAGTTGAGCCAGTTAACTGGCAGATTTACCAAAAAATGTTGATAAAACATGATAGGGAGTTATAATAGTGAATTAAGTAAAATGCAATGGAACATAACATTACTGATCAGTTTGAACATTATCCTATTAGGAAAAATATTCATTATCCAATGAATATTTCTAAGTGTGAAAGCCATGGTTTGAGTCTTAGAACAGTGCCATTGAAGGTATGGTTAGCAGACTAGGGCAAGTCCATAATGAGTTAAATACAGAAATTAAGAGATATACAAATTTCTGTAGTCATTTACCATTGTTAAGATGACCAAGCACATGACTAGCAGACTTGCTTATGTTGAACACAGCAGGGAACTCACTTGTGGCATGAGCTACTTACTAGTTATGCATCACAGGACTGGAAATTAAAAAGTAAGTAAGAAAGTATTCAGTCTTTCATCACAGCTAGTTTGAGATGCACTGTTTTAAAAATGATGATTCAGCCGGGCATGGTGGCTCACGTCTGTAATCCCAGCATTTTGGGAGACTGAGGCAGGTGGACTACAAGGTCAGGAGTTCGAGAACAGCCTGGCTAACATGCTGAAACCCCATCTCTACTAAAAAAATACAAAAATTAGCCAGTCATGGTGGCATGTGCCTGTAATCCCAGCTACTCGGGAGGCTGAGGCAGGAGAATTGCTTGAACCCGGGAGGCAAAGGTTGCAGTGAGCTGAAATTGTGCCACTGCACTCCAGCCTGGGTGACAGAGCAAGACTCCATCTCAAAAAACAACAACAAAAAAAGTGATGATCCTGGCAGCCTTTTGGCAGTGCTTGATTAGAGCCAGCTCATGGCTAAATTCTCTGACAAGTGCCTGAAGTGCTGCTGTGCTGTGTCGTTGATTAAAGACAGATCCACATGCTTCCAATGCCAGATGTGCTGGCGTCAGAGCTGACATTCTGCTGCAGAGACACTTCTAATTTAGGCCTTTACAGCACCTACCCTGGGATGCACTGTGAGGCATTCACAGTGCCAGAGCCAGAGCCAGGGAAAGCACTAGCAGATAAGGCCAAGAGATAACAGTCTAGGAGTGGCAGGCCTCTTCTCCGTTCACTGCTCACGCATTTCATCCCAACATGCAAAAGCTTAGGCACTGGAAAGGTGCTCAACAGACCTTTATGTCCAAGAAGAGCTAACTCCAGAAAGGTACATATTGAAATGAAACTTTAGCCAGTGCTGCTCTGTGGGTGCTGAAGTAAAGATAAACCCAAAGACCCATACAAGTAAAAAGATTCTATTTATTTGTAATACTAATAAAAACAATTATGCTATTACACACTATTATCAGTTTATTAAAAAATTACGTTAGGGCTTCAGAGAAATAAGTAGCTTTTACAGAGTTAAATAACTGGAACTTTATGTATCTTTGCATTGAAAAAGATCCTCTAGGCCTCCATGCTTATGCTGTTACTGTTTGTATTGGATAAAATAAAGACTGAGACTTTTTCTTTTAGTGCTATTAAAAATATACCCTATTTTCTTTTTATCAAACAAATTTACTTTTTTATTTCTGTCCAGTAGAGTGTAGACAATCTGGCAAAGAGAGAGAATGATCGGATAAACACCTTTCAGAATAAATGTCTGTACATACTTTAATGAACTGAATAAGAAATTAATTTGGTCCTAGTCTCAAGCTCTCTACATGAATGATGCTATATGAATTAAGCCCTTGCTTTAAGTTTTTGTTTCTTTCCTGCCTTTCAAAACATTACATCTTGAGGGTTTTTACCCATTTCAATGACGGACCTTTCTCAGATTCCTTTGCTTCCTGCTCTTGTTCTGCTCAATCTCTACATGTCAGTGCACCCCAGGATTGGCTCTTGGATTATGATTGCTAGATTTAGCAAATAAAAATACAGATGTCTCTTTAGATTTGAATTACAGATTAAAAACACACCAAAAACTTATTTTGCGTTGTTTAAAGAATAAGTATGTCCCATGAAATATTGGGACACATATATACTAAAAAACAAACAAAATTAATAACACCCCCCCAACTATATTCTGAATTCTCTTCTCTTCTCTCCCCACATGCTTTCCTTGGTTGAGCTCATTGAGTCCTGAGGCTAATCTTTCAGCAGATGGTTCTAAATTCCTACTCCACCCATATCTCCTCTCATCTATATTCAACTGACTTCTTGACGTTTCCACTTGGAAATCTCACACTTAGCATATCCAAGTAACTCTTATGACTATAACTCTCCTATGTACTATGAACCCCTTTTTTGTCAATCTTCCCCAACCAATAAATAGCTTGGAATTTTAAGACAAAAACCTGTATCAATCATTCTTGATTATTCTACATCACCATCCTTCAATATTTAACTCACAATTAAGTCTTGGCTTTTCCACCGAATTATGTCCTAAATAATTTTATTTCACTCAGTCTTCACATCTCTGACCCAAACTTATGTCATCATCCTCTCTCCCCCATGCAATTTCAATGCCTTACTAACTGGTCTCATTTATCCCACACTTGCCCTTTAATAATACATTCTCTACTTTAAAGTTCATATGGAACCAAAAAAGAGACCGCATTGCCAAGACAATCCTAAGCCAAAAGAACAAAGCTGGAGGCATCACGCTACCTGACTTCAAACTATACTACAAGGCTACAGTAACCAAAACAGCATGGTACTGGTACCAAAACAGAGATATAGACCAATGGAACAGAACAGAGCCCTCAGAAATAATGCCACATATCTACAACCATCTGATCTTTCACAAACCTGACAAAAACAAGCAATGGGGAAAGGATACCCTATTTAATAAATGGTGCTGGGAAAACTGGCTAGCCATATGGAGAAAGCTGAAACTGGATCCCTTCCTTACACCTTATACAAAAATTAATTCAAGATGGATTAAAGACTTACATGTTAGACCTAAAACCATAAAAACCCTACAAGAAAACCTAGGAAATATCATTCAGGACACAGGCATGGGCAAGGACTTCATGTCTAAAACACCAAAAGCAATGGCAACAAAAGACAAAACTGACAAATGGGATCTAATTAAACTAAAGAGCTTCTGCACAGCAAAAGAAACTACCATCAGAGTGAACAGGCAACCTACAGAATGGGAGAACATTTTTGCAATCTACTTATCTGACAAAGGGCTAATATCCAGAATCTACAATGAACTCAAACAAATTTACAAGAAAAAAACAAACAACCCCATCAAAAAGTGGGCGAAGGATATGAACAGACACTTCTCAAAAGAAGACATTTATGCAGGCAACAGCCATATGAAAAAATGCTCATCATCACTGGCCATCAGAGAAATGCAAATCAAAACCACAATGAGATACCCTCTCACACCAGTTAGAATGGCAATCATTAAAAAGTCAGGAAACAACAGGTGCTGGAGAGGATGTGGAGAAATAGGAACACTTTTCCACTGTTGGTGGGACTGTAAACTAGTTCAACCATTGTGGAAGTCAGTGTGGCGATTCCTCAGGGATCTAGAACTAGAAATACCATTTGATCCAGCCATCCCATTACTGGGTATATACCCAAAGGATTATAAATCATGCTGCTATAAAGACACATGCACACGTATGTTTATTGTAGCACTATTCACAATAGCAAAGACTTGGAACCAACCCAAATGTCCAACAATGATAGACTGGATTAAGAAAATGTGGCACATATACACCATGGAATACTATGCAGCCATAAAAATGATGAGTTCATGTCCTTTGTAGGGACATGGATGAAGCTGCAAAGCATCATTCTCAGCAAACTATCGCAAGGACAAAAAACCAAACACCGCATGTTCTCACTCATAGGTGGGAACTGAACGATAAGAACACATGGACACAGGAAGGTGAACATCACACACCTGGGCCTGTTGTGCAGTTAGGGGAGTGGGGAGGGATAGTATTTGGAGATATACCTAATGTTAAATGACGAGTTAATGGGTGCAGCACACCAACATGGCACATGTATACATATGTAACTAACCTGCATGTTGTGCACATGTACCCTAAAACTTAAAGTATAATTAAAAAAAAGAAAAAGAACAAATAATAATAATAATAATACATTCTCAATGCATTAGAAAGTGATTTTCTGAAACTCTTTATTGAATTATATACCATAAAATCAGGAAAGTTGTCATATCAAAACTGTACTACACAATAAATCTTCAAAAACTAAACATACTCCTGTAACCAGAATCCAATTAATCTATTCTTCGCCAACAAAATAAATCACTGCTCTATTTTTTTTTAATCACCATAGATTAGCTTTGCTGGGTTCTGTGATTTATATAAGTGGAATCCTACAGCAAATATGTTTGCCTACCTTTTAGAAAATTTCACATTATATTTGTGAGAAAGTCATCTGTATTTTGCATGTGCTTGCAGTTAGTTCATTCTCATAGCTGTGTAAATGTCTATTGAATGAATATACCACAATATTCCACAGGTTTTTATGGTATGTTGTATAGGTTGAAAAAATTAATTGACATAAAGCCCTTGGTTATTAGTAGATACTTAATAAACAATATGAATTATTATTGCTGTTATGTTTATAGGAAAAAATAAAATGTTCTCAGAACTATCAAAAGTAGTTCTGAGAACTTGTCAAACAATATCTCAAGTGAATCCTATTCTTATTTTAATGGGTATTAGATGAAAGTAGGTCAAAATAATGTCGTACATATAGAAAACTTAAATTTCAATTTGTTTTTGATGGAACTGCCCCTGGTCTTATGGGAAAGCTGAGAAAATATGTATTCCAGAATTATATCAAGAGGGGTTTTGCAGCCTTTTGAGTCCCACTCTTTGATAATTGAATATGGTATCCATGTTTCTTTTTGTGTCTCTCAAAACCTGATGAATTATGACTTACGCTCAAAGAATTAATGATGTGACACTCTTCTCAAAATGCCTCGACACTGTCTTGTTGTTTATAGGATAAAGTCCGAACACTTGGTGTGGCCTACCAGATCTTCTGTTGCTTGACTGCCACCTGCCATTCCCAGCACCTCCTTTCCTGGAACCACATTCTTTTGAATACAACACCACAACCACCCCAGAATGGCCTATTGCCTGAAAATTCCATAGTAGCTCATGTTTTGTCTTTGTACATTTGGGTCCCTTCATTGTGAAGTTTTCCTTGCCATCTACCCCAATCTATCTCATACCACCCTAACTTCCTATGTTTGTCTTTCATAACGCAGCTCAAGGAACACCTGTATACCTCTGACCACTGATGTTTATGACCCTCAGCCAGAACTGACAACTCTTATCTGGGTTTCCTTGTTTGCTCTGTAGGTGGCATAATTACAGCATCTGTTATAACCCTCTATTGCTCTTGCTGATTTAAATATATTTCTTCCCAAACAGCTTATGAACCTTTGAGATGACAATTATGTCTTAATCATCTGCCTAGCAACAGCTAGCAAAATACTAAAATGCCTTAGAGTTTTTTTACAAAAAGCAAATAAATAAAAGAA
Organism: Pan paniscus; assembly: GCF_029289425.2. NCBI lineage: Eukaryota > Metazoa > Chordata > Mammalia > Primates > Hominidae > Pan > Pan paniscus. Next base: position 12,745,281 of record NC_073252.2, read on the forward strand.
TGCATGAAGGAAGGTCAGTGAGGAGGAAAGTCTTAAATATCTGTTGCACTGAATTTTCTAAAATCTTAATTTTATTCAACTCTTTTGCCTATGCTATTGAAGAAGCCAGAAAAAGTAGGAAGTCAAGTTTGGGGTTGACAAAGTACTTTAAATGATAAGGAAACAACAGAACTGAAGTTTAAGACTCACTTGTTATTCTGGATTCATAATGAGAATCCCGTAAGATTCAGGATAAAGTCCTACATTCAGTTAAAAGAGATATGTGGATACCTATGAAATCCAGAGTACTCAATTTAAGAACAATAATTAAATGGAATCTCAAGGACTTTAGTTGGTTCTGAAGTTGATAGCAGCAAACAGTGGAATGTACATTTCTTACAAACCATAAATAGGATGTAATACATTATAGATCAACGGTCCAAAGAAACGCTGTAATACTCGTGTTGTATCCAATATTTATGTGGACTACTGAAACCATTTGTTAATACTCACAGTTGTCTTATTTAATTAATAATTACTTACTCAAAATATGTCATACAAAAGGAATCGTTTATTCAGTTTTATATTTTCACAGTACCTCTTAGGCTCATTTTGAAACACTATGGAAGTGAAGATTTTTATTGACCTATATCCATAAGAGTGTTTATGCACTTTTATATTTAGTACAAAATTTTACTTCTATTTTTTAGTGTGTTGCCAATATTCATACCATGATAAATTATAAGATGTTCTCACTCAACTCATCTTTTCTCTTTTTTCACACATTCTCCAGCTTTCTACCCTGACAATCTCTGTGAGTAGAAAAGAATAGACTAGATATCTCTAAAGAAATAATTTTGTGATAACTGAGAAAAATAAAAGCAAGGATCTTCCATTTCTTAATGTTAGCTAGCAAGAAAAATCTCATTGAAAGCATTTGTGCAAAATTCATCTAGATAACCTTCCTAACATGGGATCCTATTCCCCTTAAATATGTTAAGGAGAAAAATATCCATTCATTTGAAGCCAATGTTCCTCTGGGGAAGAAATTTACCAGCATTGAAAACTAGTAACTATCACCCCTGAAATACATAAACAAAACACTGATTTGTCCATATTATTTCACAGGTTTGATATATTAAAGCTTGTATTGATACATAATTATAAATAATTTAATAAAGACTCAGGGACACAAGGCAGGAAAGCCAAATTCTCACCTTCACCAAGTAGAGCTACAATTGAAGAATATAATTATTCTAGAGGTCTTCTTCTGTTTCTCAAATGTAAAAAAAAAAGTCAATACATTTACACACAAATCTGTCTTGTGACATAAAACTTTTTTTGGAAGTCATAAAAATCACAATTAACTTTATATTATTTTATACAAAGATATACCCTTTCATAATTTATGCCTAATTTCTAAGGGTTATTCGTCTTTTTTAGCATATAAATTACTTTTCAGAATTCATGTCAAACTAATCTATTTTTTGTCTTTTAAAAATTGAGATGATGGCCGGGCGCGGTGGCTCACGCCTGTAATCCCAGCACTTTGGGAGGCCGAGGCGGGTGGATCATGACGTCAGGAGATCGAGACCATCCTGGCTAACACGGTGAAACCCCGTCTCTACTAAAAATACAAAAAATTAGCCGGGCGTGGTAGCGGGCGCCTGTAGTCCCAGCTACTCGGGAGGCTGAGGCAGGAGAATGCCGTGAACCCGGGAGGCGGAGCTTGCAGTGAGCCGAGATCGCGCCACTGCACTCCAGCCTGGGCGACAGAGCGAGACTCCGTCTCAAAAAAAAAAAAAAAAAAAAAAAAATTGAGATGATTATGTTGAGTCTTTATCAATCCTTGTGCTCATTTGGTCTTGTATTGAGGTTACCTGGAAGCTCTTGTTGACTGCAAAGGTTCAAGATGTTTATAAGTTGCTAAACAGCTTGACCCACAAAACGGGCTAGGTTTAGATAACACATGTTAAACAGCTCTGTGAGAAGGTATTCTTGAAGCTTAGCAGGTAGTTTGCTAATGAGAACAAGAAAAGCTTAAGAGCTGACTCTTATCTCTGCTACTGCCCTCTGTTTTTGACTCCCTGGGGTTGGAAAGTTGAGTGAATTAAGAAAGAATCCACTATAAAGTGGCACTAAACTGTTGCTAGCATCTCCTTAATAACGTCAGAAATTGTCCTCTCATAGTGGCCTGAATATGTAACTTATGTTGATACCTGCCTGAATTAAGTTTGAAACACCTGACTTCATAATAGAAAAGGAAAGCAACTCAAAGTATAGTGCCCAAAGGACCATGGAGAGCTCATACTTTCTCTGCACTGGCATATCTGAGTGTCTGCTCTAGAAGGTAGAAGCAAGGCTATAGGAGTATACAGATGGTGACATTTGCAGCCAGACAATGGAGTTTGGAAGAATCTTCCAGTGGAACTTCATTCAGCCAATCCTTAGGAATTCTGGTCAGAGTTCAACCATCTGAGATATTGAAGGTCTAGCAAAGGCCAAGTGAGTAAAACGACCTCTAGAAGTCAAATTAGATTTCAGTCAAGGCAGGATTACAGTTCCAGCTGAACAGTAAAGTGAAGGCATATTCTGTTGGACAGGTAAAGTACAGCAAGGGTTGGGTAGACCCTTAGCGTCGGAAGGTACATAGTAAGGATTATTCCACAGACATTCCAGGTTCTATGTATCAGAGAGCAAGAATAATTCCAGACACCTCTTACTTGAAGTCTGAGAAACACTATTATAACTTCTATTCTGGTCAATAATTGTTGTGAAATAGAGTGGGGCTGAGACTTTGTATCTTATTGTAAATCTTCTTTAATAGAGCAGCTAGGAACAAGGAGCTAGCGGAACCTTCTAGGGTTGTAGGACAGTAATTCTAATTGCAGATTCCCACGAGAGAAGATCTGACTATCCAACATCGAGATCTGACTTGGGAGTAGTTGAAAAACTAAAAAAGACTCTGGGCATTGCAGGTGGTAGAGAATTGCTCTAAAGGGATATGACAGGAGCCATTTAACCAATCGTATAAAGCAGAAAATAGGAATATAGTAAAGAGTTAGTATACTGGAAAGAGAAGAGAGAAATATTAGCATGCAAAGGCATCACACCAAACCAGAGTACAGCTGTTTGATGATGTGTCCAGGCATTGGAGCTATGCAGGCTTAATACCCTCAGACACAAATGCTGCAATCTTGTGACTATGCTCACTCTGGATAAGCTAGCATAGGGCTAGTGTCAAGAAAAACTAAATAGATAATAAAAGCAAAAGAGGTAGTTGTGTTCTAGGTGGGATAGATCTGACAGTATCTCATTATAACAAACAGGCTTAGAGTGTATGCCCTTCAGTTCAATTTCTGCTTTTGGGGGTTCCCATAAGTCTAAAAAAATAAAGATGCTTCTGGCTCAATAAATGGCTAGAACAAATCAATGCATATATATGGGTGAAAATAAAGTGTCCCTAATACAGCCTATGTTGGGAAAATTCTAATTAAAGCATGCCTTCCATACCTTTGTTTACTGGCAAAGTTCAAGTATGTCTCATGACTCTGAGAGGTGAAAAATTGATTATGTTTGTTCTAAACTTATTTAATAACCGAGGTGAAAATCAAATTTTTCTTTGCTCAGCTTTAATGAACTGGGCACAAATTACTACACAGCTAGAATTTCAGGACCTCATTATGTGTAGGAAGCATCTTTATTTTCTTTTATCTTACTGTGTGACAAGGTGCTGTCATCCTTTGCTTCCTCTACCTATCTGGAGTCCCTTGAGATGTCCATCTATAAGTAGTCTTAACCTTTCCATTATATGTCCCAGTCCTTCCCAGAGTGGGGAGCATATTGTTAGCTTCCACTTCCAAATAATGGATCTAAAATAAATTTTTCTGCCCAAGACATCTCATATATCCAAAAGGCATTCCCCTGAAGAGGAAAACACCAGGATTTTCTTACCATGGACACAGTGGTTCTAAATAACTTATCCTTATTTTCTTCTAGCTCTGTGTTTGATACTTCTCTTAATGCTCCTGGTCTATGAATTCACTGCCCTTTCATCTATTTTGCATATTGCTTTCTCTTTAAGATGAGAAGCCTAACACTGTCTTTCTAGCTAAAATACTGGCCCACTGTAGATCGACTTTCAGACTTCTCATTTGGTAACCTAACCTTAGGATCTCTTGGGACTTTCCATTTGTAGTCTCAAGATCGCCTACTTTGGAAGTGTGTGTGTGTGTGTGTGTGTGTGTGTGTGTGTGTGTGTGTGGAGTTACCTTTGCCAACTTCTGTTTGAAGCTAAACATAACCCATCAGTGAATTAGATTCAAACTGAGTTTTGCAGCCCAAGAACTCAGGACACCTATTTACCTATTGAACTGCATCTAGTCACTGTCTGAACTAGAAGGATCAAGCTCTCCTCCCTCATTGGGCTCACCTTTGATTTCCAAGCTTAAAACTCCACCTATTATAACTAGAGCACTGCTACAGAATCCCATTCTTCTTATTATCTACATCTTGTTGTCCACATCCTGACTTCTTGTCTACATCTTATTTCTTTCTGCATGGGGATATAATCCTGCTACCTGTTGTTAAAGCCTTTGACTACTAGAGTATTATAAAACCCCAGGTCTGCCATAAAGATGATTCTGATGGTTTCTTAGCTGACTTGCATTAATCTAACTCACCTATGTATAAATACAGTTGTGTGGGTTAATGACCAGGATACATTCTGAGAAATGTGCTGCTGGATGATTTTGTTCTTGTACAAACACCACAGAGTGTACTTACGCAAACCTAGATGGTACAGCCTACTACATACCTAGGCCATATCTTACCACCTACTGCTCCTAGGTTGCAAACCTGTAAACCATGTGACTATACTGTGTACTAGCAGTTGTAACACAATGGTAAGTACTTGTGTATCTAGATATGTCTAAACATTGAAAAGATAATGTGTTGTTCTGCAACGTTGCAACAGCTACAATGCCACTTGGCAATAGGAATTGATCAGCTCCATTATAATCTTATGGGACCACCATTTATATATTATTTGTCATTGAGAAAAACATTATTATGCATCACATAACAGGATATGCCACAAGCCCATTTAAAAATAGCATTACTTTTGTTTTCATTGTCATTTTTCCTTGATGTAAAAGGTTAGTTGCAGTTTGTGGCAAGACTGAAGCAACCTAGGGGCCTTGGTAGTGAAATTTAATCTCATTTTCCACACCTGTCTCTGGATTCTTGCTGCTGATACCACATGAAAGATTCAACATGCCCATGGGGATACTGCAGTAGAATAGCTAAGGGATTCATGAGTCCATGGTGAAAAAGGTTGGAATTCTAGGACCCCTCATTCAATAACACTGTCCTTTTCCTCTTTTCCACCACCTTGTGTTCCTGGGGCCCACAGCTCAGGTGGTAGAGTTTGCCTAAATTAAGGTACTTTTAGTGTACTGGAGAAAGGAAAGTTCCCTCTAAGAAATAAGAACTGGATAATCTATAGCAGGATTACTAGTAGCAATTCTTGAGAGTTGCATGACCATTCCGTTGTACCAGAGGGTATTTCATTTAGGCAGGTCAAAATTTCCAAAGTGTCAAGCAATAGCATTTTCTCCCATTACTAGGTAGAAGGGAACAATTCTGTACAGCAGAAGAGGGTGTTCTTCCTGGAAAGGTTTAAGTTAGAATATATGCACTAAAGCCCACCTCTATATTCAAGCTCTGACATTGTGTTAAGCACTTAAATATCTCCTAAGGTAGATTCGTTAACAGAAAATCAGGGAAATATATACAAGATAATGAAATTAAGTGCTTTGTAATGATAGAACACTAGACACGTGAGATTATTATCACATAGGCATTGTTCATGGGGCTGGCGTGCTTTCAAATGTTGAGATATATCCCTTAACACAGTGCTTTATATTGAATGGGAAATGGTGTATAAATTAATGGCACACCCAGAACTGGGTTTAAAATCTGTTATACTTCCTGGGCTAAAGCCATCTATCTAAAAGTTTTCCATGAAAATGAAATGCAATAATATAATTATAGGAATTAGTACAGGAACATAGAAAGACTGATAGTTTATATATCTGTTGAAGAGATACGTAAAATGTGTATTTTTTATTTTCAAATGTTAAATACTCTAATAATAAATATAAGTGAAAATTTTTAACTGCAAAAATGAATCTCTGGCATAACCTTTTTATATATTTTTGCAAAATAAGCAATGCTTTAAAATAAGAAAAAACAATCAATAGTTTATTTATAATATAATTTATCTAGAATAGGTAGTATTTCTTTAATGTTTACAGTGTATACACAGTTCTAAAGGCTTTTTATGCATTAACTCATTTAGTCTTTACAATAACTTTATGATAGGGATTGTTATTATCTCCATTTACATATGAGGAAACTTAAATAACTATAATAAGTGAATTGTCTAAGGCTACAAGGTAACAAACTGCTAGAGACAATAATCAAATCCAGGCAAGATTTGCTCCAGTTCAAGGGGTACTGTCTCTCTTTGGGGAGATAATAATTTTCAAGGGATCTCTGGTATTTCTACACGTCTTGTAGGTGAAGCATTAACTATCTGTTTCTCCAGACAATTATCTGTTTCTCCATTAACTATCTGTTTCTCCAATCTTTTCAAGGATCCACAGCCTCAGGAGATAACAAAGAGTGTTTCCCTCCAGAGCAAAGGGCACGCTTTCTTGCAGTTGGGAAAAACACTTTTATTGTCTGTCTCTGGAGCAAAGAACAGGCATGTTTTTTTTTTCCCCCATTAGAAAATATTTGCTCTTCCTAAGTTCAAGTTTCCTTTCCTTTTAATGCAACTCACTGTATATGCAGGTGTCAGCTGGCCTCTTCACATCACCACAGGAATTGAGTCTCAGGGAATCAGCACAAAATGTTGATATTCCAGCTACTGCTATTGCCATAAGTAATAAAATCCTCCTTCACCTTTGAAACAGAAGTCTCATGTCTTCTACCAGCACCCATAAAATACTGAGTAGCTCACTCAGACACTGCAAAGTTCTTTCCACTTTTAGCATAATAATAATAATTGTTACAATCATACCACTATAAAATATCTTTAGATGTTGGAACATAGATTTTTAAAAAGTCTTTATATGTTAGAAGTTTTTGGAACATTATTAATTTCTGGATATGTTTCCTTAAATTTATCTCTATATATGAGCCTAGGAAAGGACATTTTACAAGTTACTTTGCAATTATTTTGTTGTAGGCTGCTGTAGTCCTGATGCCTTGTATTAAACATCCAGTGACATTTACTACTAGGTCACTACATGTCATTATAGATTGGGAAACATGACAAAAAAGTTTCACACACAGGATGTAAATAAAACATATTTTTAACAATATATCAAAAAATAACATCCAAAACATTTTATTGTAAATCCTCCCTGCCTTTAGGTCTCCAAAAATTATTTATAGTACATCACATGCCCTTCACCCAGTAGAGCAAGAGCAGAGTGCAGGCTAAGGTTTATGTCAATTTGAAAAGGCTATTGACTTTGTTGGCCTGTTAGAAGATAAATAGTAAAAAGTAATGCAAAGAAATGACCCTGGCTACTTTATTTTTTAAATAAAATTTTTAAAATGTATATGTAAGCATATTTTCTTCACATATAAATACAGTACCTGAATATTTTCAATTATAAAGGACGTTGTAGCAAATCTAGTTACTAAGTTTTGGCAAATATTGTTAAAGTTTGAATAATATGCTAGAAACTTCAATCGGATTATACAAATGCAATCTACATAGAAGTCCTACGTTCCCTAGAAGCAAGACATAATTAAACACATTATGTGTAAACTAATACAACACTCTGATGATAAGAAAAGTCATACATCTTATTTGTGGAGCTCTTTATAATTTTCAAAACAGATTTGCACATTTTCATCATTTGCGTCTTATAATAACACTGATAAAACCTTATCCAGTGGTTAGAAGACCAAAGAGTCACAAAACTAATCAACACTGACATTAGGACAAGCACCCAGAAATTTTGTCTCACTGTCTTTTCAATAGACTATGCTACATTTTATATGTTGATTTATACTTTCAAAGTCATCAGGGTAATTATGTCATTCAAATATGCTCCAATCCTTTGCTTTATATAATATAAACATAATAGACCTTTGAATCAAGGAAGAAGAGAAAGGAAGAGGAGAAGAAGGAAGGCAAAGAAAAGGAGAAGGGGGAGGGGAACAAAGAAGAAGAAAAAGGAGGAGGAGGAGGAAGGGGAAGAAAAGGTGAAAGAAGACTGATAACACAACATAAAAACAAGTTATGACACTTTATATCCAGCAAAAGCATTATATTTGTTATAGCTTTTCTCTATTGCCCTGTTAGTTACATATTTTCAATTCATCCTCTCCAATCCCTTAGAATTGACTATTTCATGGCCATATATTTTATTATTCATTGTTTGCACTATGCCTAACCTCCAGGCCAGTTATCCAGCCCCTAGATTTCCTCTTCCCATTCATTTTTCCTCCTACCAGAGTAACCTTTTCTAATTAATGCTCATGTTACTCTTCTCTAGGCCCTGTCTTTGCTGCTGAAAAACAGAGCTGAGTAAAACCCAGGTTCAGGCATGGAGAGAGCTTGATGTGGTTTGCTGTCACTTAAACAGAGGTTTACAACAGTTATACGTGCTATAATCACAGTCTGAACAAACTTCTATCCAAACACTGAGAAAGAAATTATGAATTTTAGACTATGAATTAACTATTGTTAATTACTAATTATAAGATAAACAAGGTAGACATCACAGTAACAGGAACATTCTTACTGTGTTGCTAAAGTTAAAAAGAATTTGCCAGATAGAAAACAAGAGTGAGTATTGTAAGCAAAGGACAGCAGCCTGAAGGAACATGGTTGTATTAATCTGTTCTCAGGATGCTAAAAGACATATCAGACTAGGTAATTTATAAAGAATAGAGGCTTGATTGACACACTTCAGCATGGCTGGAGAGGCCTCAGGAAATGTATAATCATGGCGGAGGCAGAAGCAAAGACATACTTCTTCACATGGCAGCAGAAAGGAGAAGTGCGGAGCAAAGGGGGAAAAGCCACTTATAAAATCATCAGATCTTGTGCGTACTCACTGACTATCATGAGAACAGCATGAGGGTAACTGCCCCCATGGTTCAGTTACCCCTGACTGGGTCCTTCCCATGACACATGGGAATTATGGGAACTACAATTCAAGATGAGATTTGGGTGGGGACACAGCCAAATCATATTATTCTACCCCTGGCCGCTCCCAAATCTCACGTCTTCACATTTCAAAACACATTCATGCCTTTCCAACAGTCCCTCAAAGTCTTAACTCATTCCAGCATTAACTCAAAAGTCCAGGTTCAAATCTCTTCTGAGACTAAGCAAGCCCCTTTCACCTATGAGCCTGTAAAATCAAAAGCAAGTTAGTTACTTCCTAGATAAAATGAAGGTACAGGCATTGGGTAAATACACACATTCCAAATGAGAGAAATTGGTCAAAATGAAGGGACTGCAAGCCCCATGCAAGTCCAAAATCCAGCAGGGCAGTCATTAAATCTTTAAGTTACAAAATGATCTCCTTTGACTCCATGTCTCACATCAAGATCACACTGATGCAAGAGGTGGTTTCCCATGGTCTTGGGGAGCTCTGCCCCAGTGGCTTTGCAGGGTACAGCCCCCTTCTCCTGGCAGCTTTTTAAGCTGGCATTGAGTGACTCTGGTTTTTTTCAGGTGCATGGTGCAAAGTGTCGGGGGATCTACCATTCTGGGGTCTGGAGGATGGTGATCCTCTTCTCACAGTTCCACTAGGGAGCTCCAGTGGGGACTCTGTGTAGGGGTTCCAACCCCATATTTCCCTTCCACACTGCCCTACCAGAGGTTCTCCATGAAGGCTCTGCCTCTGCAGCAAACTTCTACCTGGACATCCAGGCATTTCCATACATCCTCTGAAATCTAGGGAGAGGTTTCCAAACCTCAATCCTTGTCTTCTGTGTACCCACATGACCAACACCATGTGTAAGCTGCCTAGGCTTGAAGCTTGCACCCCCTAAAGCAATGGCCTGAGCTGTAATTTGGCCCCTTTTAGCCACAACTGGAGCTGAAGCAGATGGGAGGCAGGGCACCAGGTCCAAGGCTGAACAGGGCAGGGGGGCCCTGGTCCCAACACAGGAAACCATTTTTTCTTCCTAGGCCTGTGATGGGAGGGGCTGCTGTGAAGGTATATGACATGCCCTGGAGACATTTTCCCCATTGTCTTGGTGATCAACATTCAGCTCCTCATTACTAATGCAAACTTCTTCAGCCAGCTTGAATTTCTCTTCAGAAAATGAGTTTCTCTTTTCTATTGCATCATCAGGCTGCAAATTTTTCAAACTTTAATGATCTGTTTCCTCTTGAATGTTTTGCCACTTAGATACCCTCATTTAGATACCCTCAGATACCCTAAATCATCTCTCTCAAGTTCAAAGTTTCACAGATCTCCAGGGTATGGGCAAAATGCCACCAGTCTCTTTTCTAAAGCATAGCAAGAGTCACCTTTATTCCAGTTCCCAACAAGTTCCTCATCTTCATCAGACGACACCTCAGCCTGGACTTCATTGTCCATATTACTGTAAATATTTTGGTCAAAGCCATTCAACAAGTCTCTAGGAAGTTTCAAACTTTCTGACATCTTCCTGTCCTCTTCTGAACACTTCAAACTGTTCCAGCCTCTGCCTGTTACCTAATTCCAAAGTTGATTCCACATTTTTGGGTATTTTTATAACAGCATCTCCCAACCCCCATGGTACCAATTTACTGTATTAGTCTCTTCTTGCACTGCTAATAAAGACATACCTGAGACCTGGTAATTTATAAAAGAAAGAGATTTAGTTGACTCACAGTTCATCATGGCTGGGGAGGCCTCAGGAAACTTACAATCAAACCCTTCCCTTGGAAGGGAAAACAAACACATCCTTCTTCATATGATGGCAAGAAAAAGTGCTGAGCAAAGGGGGGAAAGCCCCTTATAAAACCATCAGATCTAGATCTCATGAGAACTCACTCAGTATCATGAGAGCAGCACTGAGGTAACTGTTCCCATGATTCAATTACCCCTGACAGGGTCTCTCCCACGACAGAGGGGGATTATGGGAACTACAATTCAAGATGAGATTTGGGTTGGGACAGAGCCAAACCATATCAATGGTGTATCCAAAGTATATGGATGCAAATGTGTAATAGAATAATAATTATAGCAAACACCTAATAGTGATTACTGACACTGATGTAAGCATTTTACCTGTATCAACTTATTCAATCCATACAACTATTCTGTCAGATACATAACATTATCAGCATTTCTGAGATGAGAAAACAGACTCTAAAAGGGTAAATAAATTGTCCAAGGTCACACAGCTAGTAAGTATCAGAGCCAGGATTGGAACACTGGCAACCTGATTCTAGAATCCTGACCTTTAATGGCCATGCTATAAGGTGACCTGACGGACAGTAGTAAGGATTTGGCATAATGTGTTAAAGATTCAAGGATTTAACCACAAAAGTAAGAATCAGCTTGTTTTAAAAAAGGTAATTCTGGCAAGGGTATCGATAACAGATTTGGGAAGAAGTCTTATTAGGTGGCCACAGACAAATAATGATAAGGGCCTGATGTAATTCAGTTTTGCAGGAATGGGGCAGAGGGGACACATTTTATGTATATTTAGAAAATAAAACCACTATCATTTGGGCAACAAATGTATATGTAAAATCAGCAAAGAAAAGAATCAAAACTAGTTTCCCAGTTCTGAGATGCATGACAATATAAATGTGGCACCCTTTTAAGAATCATGAAAAGGGATTCATTCAGTTATTTGGGGGAGTATAAATGTTGAGGCATCAGTGGATGTTCACATGGAAATTTTCAGTGCTCAGAGATCAGGCACTCTGTTTATTATGTAGGTCAGGAAATTTGAAAATTATTTTCATGGGTGATATGATTTGGCTCTGTGTCCCCACCAAAATCTCATCTCAAATAATAATTCCCATAATTCCCCTGTGTTGAGGGAGAAACCTGGTGGGAGGTTATTGGATCATGGGGGTGGCTTTCCCCATGCTATTCTCATGACAGTGAGTTCTCACGAGTTCTGATGGTTTGATAAGGGGCTCTTCCTCCTTCACTCTTTTTTTTTTTTTTTTTTTGATGGAGTCTCACTCTGTCACACAGGCTGGAGTGCATTGGTGTGATCTTGGCTCACTGCAACCTCTGCCTCCCAGGTTCAAGTGATTCTGCTGCCTTAGCCTCCCAAGTAGCTGGAATTACAGGTGCCCACCACCAGCCGGAATAATTTTTGTATTTTTAGTAGAGATGGGGTTTCACCATGTTGGACAGGCTGGTCTCTAACTCCTGACGCACCTGCCTCGTCCTCCCAAAGTGCTGGATTACAGGTGTGAGCCACTCTCCCCAGCCCCTCCTTCACTCTTTTCTCACTCCTGCTGCCTTGCGAAGAAGCTACCTGCTTCCCCTTTGTTTTCTGCCATAATTGTAAGTTTCCTGAGGCCTCCCCAGCCATGAAGAAAAGTGAGTCAATTGAACCTCTTTTCTTTATAAATTACTCAGTCTTGGGCAGTTTTTTATAGCAGTGTGTAAATGAACTAATACAATGGGGATGTTTTCTTGCTTTAAGGACTTGCACCCTTCAAGTCAAAAACTATGTCTATCCATGTCTTGGCAGTGTGGTGAGACTACAATATGAGGAGAAATAGCAAAGTCTCTGGAGCCAGACTTTTCTTAAGATGGAAGTTAAGCTGGGTTACTTAGTAGTTTCCTCAAATCTTAGAGTTAATCTGAGAAAAACACAATCTGCAAATCAATAGACTAGGGTTTGAAACCCAGGAACATCAAATATAGCTGTTGCTTAATATTTTTGTTTCAGCTTCCTCTACTACAAAATGGAAATGATAATATATACCTGCATTTGTTGATTAAATGAACTAAGACATATTAAAATGTTAGTCCACTTCTGGTATATGTTAATGACTCATACCTATTAGCCAATAATTACAGTCATGGTAATATACAAAATTTGTTGTGAGTACAGTCAGTAAATTGCCCTATCACTACCAATAGTGTAGATTAAAATGCAATAAAAATATATGTATGGAGATTCCCTCTGTCTGGAGAGTTTTCTCCTCCTCTATCACTCACATCTTATGCAACATTCCAAGAACAGTTGCAATGAAATATCTACAAGTCCTAACTAGGACAGAAGAGAAAGCCCACCATTCTGTAGCTCCAGAGCAATTGTAGAGCACTTCTGTTACAGTGGAATAACTTATCATTAGACATGATCTTAAAAGGATCTTCTAATCTATTTTGAACTGCAAATATGTAAGGATAGTGCCTTATTCATATTTGATTCTCTAACAACACCGATGACAGTGCTCAGTAAATGTTAACCTGGACAGGTTGAATTCGTCGGACATAACCAGCTGCTCTAACCTAGTCATACTGAGAAAATTGCTCACAACTTATTAGAAACAATAGAAATATTGCAGTAGCTTGATTTAGAACACCAAAGCAGATGTGTAAACAAGTCTCAGAATCTGCTAGCATGGGCATGTGAGGATATTTATTTTTTTAATTCATGCATTTTCATAGAGAAAAATTAAGGCATCCCTTTGTTTATATCTATGTGAGAGAAACAAATGCCTTTTGTTTTGCTCAATTGTCAACATACTGTTCTTTTTCAAGTCTGCATTTATTATTAAACCAGCCCAAGGAAATAACAGGTAAACGCCAGCTTTTCAGGTATAAACACTTAGAAAATCTAGAATGTTAATTAGCTGTTATCTTGGCGGTTCATGTCATACATCTATAGAAAACAAAAAGCTGATATGCATTATATTTTATATACTTATTAAAAGCTTGTACGTGTAAAAGAGTACTTACCGAACTAATATTTAAGGAAATAAATTAAATGTATCATTTTGTTATGCAGTCATCCAGTATCTATGTTTCATAATATTTTTTGTTTCCTTTTATTAAAAAATCAACTATAAATAAAAGTTAGCATTACAATCCATTTAGGTGGCCAGCCTTGGCTCTATTTCTGCTTCCTTAACAGAAGCATTCATTAAAATTTTTAATTTACACACATATCAGTAAACACAAACACATACATATTCAATAAATATTAGTTCTTATTATAATTTATGTTTAATTTCATAAACATAGCATTCATCAAGTTTGATTTTTTAAATTTAACATTGGTTTTGGTCTACTAGAAGAAAAGAACTATGTTCTTTTTAACTGACATATAATATTCTCTAACACAAATCTGTTGCAATTTGTTTACCCATACTCACAGATGTTTAGGACTTTATTTTTTTAATTAGTTCAGAGACAATGCTGCAATCAGCATCCCTTTATAGGTTTCCTTCAGCAAATATGTAAGAGTTCCTCTCAATTATCTATGAAAAAGAGAAATTACCAGGACACAGGAAATGTGTATTTTCAAATGGATAGGGCCAAATTTCTCTTCAAAGTAGCTCTAATTAGACTACCTTTAGCCATGAATAACAGTTTCTATGTTCCCACATATTGCCATTATATGCTATTGTCAGACTTAACATCTTTGGCAATCTGAGGATATTATCGATGGTATTTTATTGTTGTTATAATTTTAACCGCCCTGTTTATTCTTAAGGGTGGGTATGTTTTTCTGTGTTTACTGGCCTCTTGGATTTTCCTTCTGTGAATTGGCTGCACATTATGCTTTTTTTCAATTGTGTAGTAACGATGATAGTTCTGGTGGTAAAACACTAATTTTCTTCCATGCAACAGCTGCCCACAATTGTCCTAGGAGATTTGGCTTTGCAGTCAAAAAAAAAAAAAAAAAAAAAGGAAAAGTAAAGAAAAAAGTACGTAGTAACAGCAATTTCTAAGCTATGCTTTATATTACTTTTCCATTGTTAGAACCAATATACACACAAACTATAGAAGACTTACCTACAATTACAGAATGGAATAATGAGAATATATATGCAGATGAAGAAAATAAAAGTCCTAAGGCTGGGAGGTTCAAATAGATACAGGTGAGCTACTGTCCTCATCTGACATAGTGAAGATTCCTGACATACCATGTATTGTTAATGGACCAGAACTGTAGGTTTAAGCACACTATTTGAATTTGCAGAGTTAAACAGTAGAGGAAGTGAATATAATTTGATTTGGTGTGTAACAAGAGAGTGAGAGAGCATATGTGGGAAATCTTTTTCCATTATAACAGAAATTCAGTAGAAAAACATCAAAAAGTAATAATTAAAATAGCATACACATTTTTGTGAGATATGGAATGGAGATGTGGTAGACTGAAATAGAGACCTATTTTTTTCATTCTATATATTGTTGGATATCTTATGCATATGCATATATTACTTTATTTTTTTAAATGCAGCATGAAAGAAAATACAGAAAACAACAGAGTTGTCACATATCAGCAAATTGAATGGATAAAGTTATCTGTTTCATGACCAAGTAGGATATATTGCCACAATGCAAGTTGGTTTATATATTAAAATTAAGGTAACTTAACATATTGAATAAACAATCAAGAAAACCATATGATAAACTCAAAACCCTTAGCAAAAGCTTTTGGCAAAAATTTTTTTTAAGTTTTTTTTTCTTTTATTATTATACTTTAAGTTTTAGGGTACATGTGCACATTGTGCAGGTTAGTTACATATGTATACATGTGCCATGCTGGTGCACTGCACCCACTAACTTGTCATCTAGCATTAGGTATATCTCCCAATGCTATCCCTCCCCCCTCCCCACACCCCACAACAGTCCGCAGAGTGTGATGTTCCCCTTCCTGCGTCCATGTGATCTCATTGTTCAATTCCCACCTATGAGTGACAATATGCGGTGTTTGGTTTTTTGTTCTTGCGATAGTTTACTGAGAATGATGATTTCCAATTTCATCCATGTCCCTACAAAGGACATGAACTCATCATTTTTTATGGCTGCATAGCATTCCATGGCATATATGTGCCACATTTTCTTAATCCAGTCTATCATTGTTGGACATTTGGGTTGGTTCCAAGTCTTTGCTATTGTGAATAGTGCCGCAATAAACATACCTGTGCATGTGTCTTTATAGCAGCATGATTTATAGTCCTTTGGGTATATACCCAGTAATGAGATGGCTGGGTCAAGTGGTATTTCTAGTTCTAGATCCCTGAGGAATCGCCACACTGACTTCCACAATGGTTGAACTAGTTTACAGTCCCACCAACAGTGTAAAAGTGTTCCTATTTCTCCACATCCTCTCCAGCACCTGTTGTTTCCTGACTTTTTAATGATTGCCTTTCCAATTGGTGTTAGATGGTATCTCATTGTGGTTTTGATTTGCATTTCTCTGATGGCCAGTGATGATGAGCATTTTTTCATGTGTTTTTTAGCTGCAGAAATGTCTTCTTTTGAGAAGTGTCTGTTCATGTCCTTTGCCCACTTTTTGATGGGGTTGTTTGTTTTTTTCTTGTAAATTTGTTGGAGTTCATTGTAGATTCTGGATATTAGCCCTTTGTCAGATGAGTAGGTTGCGAAAATTTTCTCCCATTTTGTAGGTTGCCTGTTCACTCTCATGGTAGTTTCTTTTGCTGTGCAGAAGCTCTTTAGTTTAATCAGATCCCATTTGTCAATTTTGTCTTTTGTTGTCATTGCTTTTGGTGTTTTGGACATGAAGTCCTTGCCCATGCCTATGTCCTGAATGGTAATGCCTAGGTTTTCTTCTAGGGTTTTTATGCTTTTAGGTCTAACATTTAAGTCTTTAATCCATCTTGAATTGATTTTTGTATAAGGTGTAAGGAAGGGATCCAGTTTCAGCTTTCTCCATATGGCTAGCCAGTTTTCCCAGCACTATTTATTAAATAGGGAATCCTTTCCCCATTGCTTGTTTTTCTCAGGTTTGTCAAAGATCAGATAGTTGTAGATATGCGGTGTTATTTCTGAGGGCTCTATTCTGTTCCATTGATCTACATCTCTGTTTTGGTACCGGTATCATGCTGTTTTGGTTACTGTAGCCTTGTAGTATAGTTTGAAGTCAGGTAGTGTGATTCCTCCAGCTTTGTTCTTTTGGCTTAGGATTGACTTGGCGATGCGGGCTCTTTTTTGGTTCCATATGAACTTTAAAGTAGTTTTTTCCAATTCTGTGAAGAAAGGCATTGGTAGCTTGATGGGGATGGCATTGAATCTGTAAATTACCTTGGGCAGTATGGCCATTTTCACGATATTGATTCTTCCTACCCATAAGCATGGAATGTTCTTCCATTTGTTTGTATCCTCTTTTATTTCCTTGAGCAGTGGTTTGTAGTTCTCCTTGAAGAGGTCCTTCACATCCCTTGTAAGTTGGATTCCTAGGTATTTTATTCTCTTTGAAGCAATTGTGAATGGGAGTTCACTCATGATTTGGCTCTCAGTTTGTCTGTTGTTGGTGTATAAGAATGCTTGTGATTTTTGTACATTGATTTTGTATCCTGAGACTTTGCTGAAGTTGCTTATCAGCTTAAGGAGATTTTGGGCTGAGACAATGGGGTTTTCTAGATATACAATCATGTCATCTGCAAACAGGGACAATTTGACTTCCTCTTTTCCTAACTGAATACCCTTTATTTCCTTCTCCTGCCTAATTGCCCTGGCCAGAACTTCCAACACTATGTTGAATAGGAGTGGTGAGAGAGGGCATCCCTGTCTTGTGCCAGTTTTCAAAGGGAATGTTTCCAGTTTTTGCCCATTCAGTATGATATTGGCTGTGGGTTTGTCATAGATAGCTCTTATTATTTTGAAATACGTCCCATCAATACCTAATTTATTGAGAGTTTTTAGCATGAAGGGTTGTTGAATTTTGTCAAAGGCCTTTTCTGCATCTATTGAGATAATCATGTGGTTTTTGTCTTTGGCTCTGTTTATATGCTGGATTACATTAATTGATTTAGCTTTTGGCAAATTTTAACACCTATTTTTGACAAATAGCTTTCAGCAAACTGGAAACAAAAGAAATTTCTCAGCCTGACAAAGAATAACTGCAAAAACACGTATCAACATTTAAAAAAGAAACTGTTTTTAGAGTAGTTACATGTTCATAGCAAAATTGAGCAGAAGGTACAGAGGTTTCGTATATATTCCTGGCCCTCACATATGCCCAGTCTTCCCCACTATCAACAATCCCAACCAAAGTGGTACATTTGTTACAATTGAACTTACATATTATTCGTAACCAGAGTCTACAGTTTACATTAGGGTTTATACTTTGTATTGTACATTCTGTGGGTTTGGACAAATCTATAATGATATACATTCATCATTACAGCACCATGAAGGATAATTTTACTGCTCTAAAATTCCTCTGTTCTCCATCTATTGAATCCTCCCTCCCCTTTAATGTCTATCAATCTCTGATCCTTTTACTGTCTCTGTAGTTTTCCTTTTTGAAAATATTATACAGATGGAAAGATACTGTATGTAGCCTTTTCAGATTGACTTCTTTCACTTAGTAATACACATTTAAGTTCCTTCACATTTTTTCAAGGCTTGATAGATTATTTCTTTTTAGAACTGAATAATATTCCATTGTCTGGATGCACCATAGTCTATCCATTCACTTACTGAAGGACATTTTAGATGCTTTCAAATTATGTCAATTAGCAATAAATCTGTGATAAATAACCATGTGCAGGCTTTTTTGTGGTTATGTTTTCAATTCATTCCCATAAATACCAAGGAGCACAATTGCTGGATGCTATAGTAAGAGTTTATTTAGTCTTACAGGAAACTGCCAAACTGTCTTCCACAGTGGATGCATCATTTTACATTCACATCATTAATAAATGAGAGTTTCTACTGCTCTACCTCCTTGCCAGAATTTGGTATTGTCAGTATTTTAAGTTTTAACCATCTTAATATGTGTCTAGTGGTATCATTGCTTTATTAATTTGCAAATTTCTACTGACATATGATATTCAGAATTTTTTATATTTTTATTTGCCATTTATGTATTTTTTGTGAGCTGTCTCTTCAGGTCTTTGACCACTTTGATGCTAGGGTATTTCTTTCCCTGCTGTTGAATTTTGAGTTACTTTTATGTTCTGAATAACACTCCCTTACCAGACATGCATTTTGTAACTATTTTCCCATAGTCTGTGGCTTGTTTTTTCATTCTCTTGACAATGTCCTTCACAGAACAGAAGTTTTTTTCTTTTTTTAATTTTAATGAAGTCCAACTTACCAATGTTTTTCTTTTATGTATTGTCTTTGGTGTTGTAGTTAACAGATATCATCACACCCAAGACTAGAGTTTCTCCTGTGTTGTTTTCTAGGAGTTTCACAGTTTTGTATTTCACATTTGGGCCTATGATTCATTTTGAGTTAATTTTTGTGAAGGGTATAAGTTCTGTGTTTAAATTCATGGTGTTACATGTGGTTACCTAGTTGTTCCAGTAGCATTGGTTGAGAAGACTATCTTTGCTTCATTGTATTGTCCTTGCTTCTTTATCAATCTGTTTAATGTATTTAGGTGGGTCTATTTTGGGGCTCTCTATTCAGTTCCAATGATTTATTTATCTGTTCTTTCACCAAAACCATACTGTCTTGACTACTGAAGCTGTATAGTATATCTTGAAGTTAGGTAGGTAAAGTTAATCTTAATTAAAAAAATGTCAAAACTAGCATCAGAGACCAGTCATGATTCTTCCCTTTGTTGCATTTTGGCTAAGCAAGTGGTCACCTTCTTATAATGGCTAAATATTATTATATTGTTCATGCAAAATTATAAGATGGCCCTACATAGGTCTTAGTGAATGAAATATATGGATACTTCTGAGAAAGTGTCTGGTTTGGATGTGTAGTAAACTATTAAGAGAGTGCTTGGAAAGGATTACATTGAATGAGTCATTTTGGGAAGTAAGCCCAGAAAGTGAGTTGCTCTCATACCTTTGCCATGTGACTTTTATGGATCCAGCAACAATGCCTGATTTGCAGAAACCTGGAATTCTAGGGTAGGAACTTTCATATACTAAACACAGTGAACATTTTGAACTTGCTGACATTACTTTCCTGAGCTTCATTTCTCCTGTCCCTATTTGCTTTTAAAAAATAAAAAGAATAATCTTTGTGGCGATTAAGTGAGGTATCGTAAAAGTGTTCCACAAACAATAAAATCTTACACACATAGAGATTGACAAAGTAAATTCTCCTGAATCGTACTAAATGATCAAAATCATTAAAGTCAATTTTCATATCCCAGTCCTCTTGAATAAACATATTCTTTGAAATAAATAAGTATAATTTAGTAGCCCATGTGATATTTCAACCAAGGATTATGAAGTAAGTGTTGATAAGGTTTGGTTCTCTGTTCCCACTCAAATCTCATCTTGAATTGTATCTCCACATCTTGAGGGAGGGACCTGGTTAGAGGTGAATGGGTCACAGTGGCAGATTTCCCCTTGCTGTTCCCATGATAGAGATTGAGTTCTCATGAGATCTGGTTGTTTGATAAGTGTCTGGTGCTTCCCACTTCTCTCTCTCCCTCTCTCTCACCACCATGTAAGACATGCCTTGCTTCCCCTTCCACGATGATTATGTTTCCTAAACCCACCTCCCCCCACCATGCAGAACTGTGAGTCAATTAAACCCTCTTTCCTTTATAAATTACCGAGTCTCAGATATTTCTTTATAGCAGTGTGAATACGAATGAATGCAGAGAATTGGTACTGGAAGTTGGGTGCTGCTATAAAGATAACCTGAAAATGTGGAAGTGACTTGGGAACTGGGTAACAGACAGAGGTTGGAACAGTTTGGAGGCTCAGAAGATGACAGGAAGATGTGGGAATGTATGGAACTTCCTAGATACTTTTTGAATGGCTTTGACCAACATGCTGATAGTGATATGGACAATTAAGTCCAGGCTGAGGTGGTCTCTGATGGAGATGTGGAACCTATTGGGAATTAGAGCAAAAAGAGACTGATGGCATTTTGTCCCTGCCCTAGAGAGCTGTAGAACTTTGAAATTGAGAGAGATGATTTAGGGTATCTGGCAGAAGAAATTTCTAAGCAGCAAAGCATTCAAGATGTGACTTTTATTGAAAGTGTACAGTAATATGCATTCACAAAGAGATGATTTAAAATTGGAAAGTATGTTTAAAAGGAAAGCAGAGCATGAAAGTTTGGAAAATTTGCAGCCTGACCATGAGGTAGAAAATAAAAATCCACTTTCTGGGGAGAAATTCAAGCTGGTTGCAGAAATTTTCATAAGTTATGAGGAGCCGAATGTTAATAGCCAAGACAATGGGGAAAATAGCTCCAGGGCATGCCAGAGGTGTTCATAGCAGTCCCTTGCATCACAGGCCCAGAGGCCTAGGAGAGAAAATTGGCTTCATGGGCTGGGCCCAGAGCCCCACTGCTCTATAGAGCACTGAGACTTGGTGCCCTTTGTCCTAGCCACTCCAGCTCTAGCTGTGGCTAAAAGGGGCCAAGGTACAGCTCTTGCCACTGCTTCAGAAGGTGCAAGCCCGTTTTTGGTAGCTTCCATATGGTGTTGGGCCCGTAGGTACACAGAAGACAAGAATTGAGCTTTAAGAGCCTCTGCCTAGATTTCAGAGGATGGATGGCAATTCCTGGATGTCCGGCCATAAGTCTGCTGCAGGGACGGAGCCCTCATGGAGAACCTCTACTAGGGGAGCATGGAAGGGAAATGTGGTGCTAGAGCCCCTACACAGAGTTTCCACTGGGGCACTGCCTAGTGGAGCTGTGAGAAGAGGGCCACCATACTCCAGACCCAAGAAAAGTAGATCCACCAACAGCTTGCACTGTGTGCCTGGAAAAGCCATAGACAGTCATTGCTAGCCTATGAAAGCAGCTGCAGGGGCTGTACCCTGCAGAGCCACAGTGAGGGGGAGCTGCTGAAGGCTTTGGGAGCCCACCCCTTGCATCAATATGCCCTACATGTGAGACATAGAATCAATGGAGATTTGGGAGCTTTAAGATTTAATGACTCTCCTGCCAGGTTTTAGACATGCATGGGCCCTGTGGCCCCTTTGTTTTGGCCAATTACTTCCATTTGGAATTGGAAAATTTGCCCAGTAAATGTATGCCCATTGTATCTTGGAAGGAATTAACTTGCCTTTGATTTTATAGGCTCATAGGCAGAATGGACTTGCCTTGTCTCAGATGAGACTTTGGACTTGGACTTTTGAGTTAATGCTGGAATGAGTTAAGACTTTGGGGGAATGTTGGGAAAGCATTATTGATTTTGAAATGTAAAAAGGACATGAGATTTGGGAAGCACCATGGGCCGAATAACATGGTTTTGCTCTGTGTCTCCACCCAAATCTCATTTCTACTTGTAATCCCCAGGTGTTGAGTGAGAGACTTGGTGGGAGGTGATTAGATCTTTGGGGTGGATTTTCCTCTTGCTATTCTCCTGACAGTGAGTGAGTTCTCATGAGATCTGGTTGTTTGTTAAGTGTCTAATGCTTCCCCCTTCTCTCTCTCTCTCTCTCTCCCTCTCTCTCTCTCTCTCTCCTGCTGCCATGTAAGATGTGCCTTGCTTCCCCTTCTGCTGTGATTGTAAGTTTCCTGAGGCCACCGTGGCCATGCAGATCTGGGAGTCAATTAAACCCTCTTTCCTTTATAAATTACACAGTCTCTGGTATTCCTTTATAACATTGTGAAAACGGATGAATACAGTTGTTTTTGGCATTGCCTCTATTACGTAACAGGCCTTCACTACAATTAGTTTCTAGAGATAAAGCTCACATTTACTGTGAAAACATAAGATGGAGTTCAAGTGGAAATAGAATAAGGGAAGGTGAATTAGCAGCATTATTCCCAGCATTTTTTGCTGTTTCTATTAAAGGCTTTTCTATATACACAAGTTTATTTTTAAGTGAAAATAAACTCTTTTCATTATCATTTAAAGCTATAATTTCCTGAATGCTTCTGGTTTGTTTGGAAATGTCTGACTTGCGGCCCTAACTGACTTGAGACTGTTCACATCCAGTCAGCAGACCACCTAACCAGTAGTTAACAGTCCTTGCCAGGGTATTAACACGGTCTCTACTTGTTCTTGGCTGTGAATTTAGTTTGCTCAAACACATATGGATTGTCACCAGGTCAGCCTGTCCATCTGCTCTGTGGCCCAAAACAAAAATTCCAAAGAAGCCAGACCAGATCACAGGCTAGATCCAAGGTTCTTGAACATATAATCTCATAGCCCTTGGAGATTACATCTAAATTTCCCCGTACAACAAGGAAAAAATGTATTTTAAAACAGCTCTCACTATGCAGTCTAAAATCATGAGTCATTCTCAAGTGGACTTCAAGATTTTAGAATATATTTACCACACATATACATATATATATATATCTGAGAGAATACTTCTCAATTGGTGAAATAAACCTTTAGAAGTTTGCTAATTGAGCCTTTTTTGGCTTACAAATGATCTTCATTGAGATACTTTTATGTCTTTTACGTATGCTTCCAAATTTACTCTGACACCAATTCCCTGTGATTTGATTCACTAGCAAGGCTACTTTGTTAGAAAATTAGGAGACTGGGTTTTACCTCCATTTATGCCTAAATTAGCTGTGAACCCATTCAGGTCACTCACAGACTACATTTCTTATTATCCAAATAAAGGATAACTGCTGAGTTGGTACATTAACTCTATGACATGATTTTCTGTTACTTAATTTGATAACTATAAACATAATGTAGCACCTTCAAAATATGGTTATAACATAGCTCAAAGGATTTTATATAATAAGTGTCTAAAAGCAAAATGTAAAATTAGTTATGATTTAATTTCAAATGCACAAAATTCTCTTTGCCCCTTGTTAATGAAACTTTTTACATGCATGTCAAGAGTTATGTATCAGTACATTTCAGCCAGATTCTGGAACTAGAGTGGACAGACTAGGTAAGCAAGGGTATCCCTTTGAAAACTGGTAGTGTTTTCCATGGCAGAAGCAAGAGTCAGAGATCTTAACCTGAAAGTATTACAAGAGCTTATCTATAAATGTTTAAAATAAGTAATAAAGATGAGCAATGACTATTAATATTTACAGCAAAAATGAGAAGATGTTATTTCAGTGCATAATTTTCTGGGGAAAAAAACCCCATTGGGCTGATTTACTTATAAGTTTACATCTTTGCAAATCAAATTAGACTGATTACATGACAAATCTGATGATTGATGGGCCAAAATGGATTATTTCATCCATCATTTCTCTCCCTGTAAATAACACTCTAAAATATATAGACACAAAGTTAATCTCACTCGATATGGAAGACAATTTGTATTCAGATATGCCTGAGTACACCACAAAAAATTTATCTTTTCTTCAGTAGCATGGATCAAGCTGAAGCCCGATATCACAACCTTGAAGGTATAAAAATAATCATTCAGATACTCACTAGGATGGGCAAAATTCACAGAAGCATTTTACTGAACTTCTCTCAGTATAAAATTTGTTATCACCACCCATACCTGAGTTACCTTGGTCCAGGCTATTGCTTAAATTCTTGCAACAGGCCCTAGTTGTCTCCCTGCTTCCACTCTTGATCTTCCCTCAACACCACAGAGCTGTCAAGAGTAATCTTAGACCAATGGACTCTAGTTATATCAGGTTGTATAAATTGACTCTCCCACTAAACACAATTTAAAACACCAGACTAACATATTTGCTAATTGCCACAAAACCTTTGAAGAGCTGAAAAGATAGCATAAAAACTGCCAGGCCAAATTTTGGAGAAATGTTTAAACCCAGATAACCAGATTAATGGAGCAGCAAAGATATTTAAATGGGGTTTACAAATGCCACACATTTGAACTTAAGGCTGTGATTTACTGAGGTGACGAAGACAGATTTTGATGATTTACTGGGGTGATGAAGACAGAATTTCAGTTGCATTGACTGTCCAGTGGAGATAATCACACAGCTACTCTTCAAACGTTAAGCTGAGACCAGGGCCAGTAAGTACAACTGCACATTGTAAAACAATGGGGGAATTGGAATGGCAAGGGGAGCTGGGTAGGCATTCTGATACATTACAGTGTAATTTGTGACTCCTGAAATTATGCAGTATATCAAATGTAAAAGCCATAAGAAACAGCCTTATTTGGATCCCATAGGTTTCATCCTCAGGATAAAGGCAAACCTCAATAAAACAATGTTAATTTAAGCCTAGCATAATGCAGAGCAGCTTGCTATAATGCTGATTAAAGCAAGGAACAAAAAGGGGAAATAGAAAAATTATCCTTCCTGAGAAGTTCCATCCACAGAACAGCCTTTATGTGCATTGCATGGGTGGCTCATGTATGTCATCTAGGTGGGTCAGGAAACGTCAAGTCGTGGCTTTGGTTTAAAGTGGTCATCTAACGGTAGTGTTCCCAGGCACCTGACAGAAGCAAACACAGAGATCCAGAGGAGGACAAATTTACCCGAGCCTTCATGATAATTCAAAAATGATTATTTCAAGAGCAATGACCAGCACTTTCTAAAGATAGCCAGGTACATGGAGGTTAAGGAGAATGACTGTATTAAACAAATGGTATAGTTTTTCTTTTCTCTGCTGATGTGTAAGGTATTTCTAGCAGATTTCAAATTACCATAAATGCTTTCATTCCAATTCTAGGCTCTCTCTCCATTTCTATTTTTTAGTTTGAGAATACTACCCTGCCTTGAAAAAGATAGCTTTAAACATCTTTTTGCTTGATAACGCAACTCCACTTTTCCTGTACTCTCTTCTTTCCTCTAGAATTATCATAGCTAATTTTGAATCTTGATTTTTAATATAATGACACATGATAAATTTGATGTTAAAGCATAATTTGGAACTATTTCAAAGTAGTAATAAAGAGAGAATGGCATGTTTATCATATTGAGCATTTCAACAATATTCTGTGTCACTTCCCTTCAAGGTTAAATTCCTACAAGTGTGTGTTTAGGCCTGTTCAGAGGCTGTGCCCATGGTTAGGCCACATGGAGGGTAGCCCCATTTGATTCCATTACTTGTGAATGGGCTGCAGTTTCTCAAGAATTTGTTGTAGAAAAAGCAAAAAGAGATGCTTTTAGAAATATTTCTCTTTTCTTTCCTCAAATATCCTTCAAAGCTGTTCTTTTATCACAATCTTTTAATTGTAAATTATGACAATGAAATTGATAAAGTTTGCCAATGCTACTATTATTATTTATCAAATTCTTAGGATAGTACAAACATAACATAAAATGTTTCAAATGCATTTGCTCTTTCAATACTCATGAAAACATTATTAAATAGGGCAGATGGTCAGCCATACACACAGGGACAGACATACTGGTTGTTAAAATATTGAATTATTTCCATGACAGAGAGTAAATAGCCACTTCCCCATTTCCCTGGTGGCTTCCTGTTCAGCATCTCAGCTGTGCTTTTTCCTTAGCATTCTTCACAGCTCCTTGCAATCCAGCAAATAGCAGGGACCATTTGTCCCAGTTGGGTGCACTAATTAACTATACCAGTGCTGGAACCAGCATCCTTTCAAAGGAGGGGTCAGTGCCTCTGGTGTACCAGTTATTGGTATTTTAAATATAATTCTTAGAAATGAGTATTTCCTGAATTTTACAAATGAGAAAATTGATCCTTAGAAATCTAAAATATAAAGCATGCTTATATCACACAGCTTTGCATCTTATGGAATTAAATATGGTTCTGTAGAAAATGCTTTTAATGAGATGCCACAGACAATTAGATTAAAATGTCTTGTGAAACTCCTCTCATTGAGAGAGATCTTAGACCTCTGGTTTTAGAATTTTGAGCATTTATTTATTGAACCCTCTATTTTTTATTGAGTTTAGATACAACTATAAAAATGTAATTCACAGTCAAATTATTTATAAATTTTAGCAACTTTCAGATCCACCTGTTTACTGATGCCCTTTGACTCTATAAATAATTTTATTCAACTTAGAAAACACAGGATTCATCAGCTATGTGTCAAAATTTCTTTATGTTGTTATAATTTGTTCCCTAAATGAAATCTATCACCTTTAAATTCAAAGTTGGAAACCCAGAGATGAAGAAACAAACATTGCCACAGCATCTGTGAACACAAATGTCCTACAGTAAAAAATGTTTATTAAACAAAAATAACTGAAAAGATCATAACATCTGAATGTATTTGAAACAATTATTTGTGATGATATTTTACATTTTTCAGTGAATACTTAATGAATTTATTTAATAATCCAATAAACACAAATTGATTATAATTTATATTGGCTATAACAACATAAACTAAATGTGCAATAATAGAAACATTATTTTACAAATAATGACATATACCATATTGAATATTTTGCAGTTATTTTAAATTATGATTGTAGAAACTAACAGACAGTAAAATCATTATAATACTAAGTGTAAAAATTTGAATATAGAAATGTAAATACTTTCTTATTTTTAAACGATGTTTTCCTTCTGTCATCACATATTCAATGTGTTTATGACACAACTATAGTCAAATTATGATTAAATTCTACCAACATTCAATTTCTCTAGTACTATGACTTTTTGCCCTTTGTAAGTCATTTTGTTTCAATTTATGTAAAAAATTATTGTGTGATATTTGAAAGCAGCAGTTAGCCATGATTCTTACCATTTATAAGGATAGTTGGTCTGCAGTGACAGTAAAGAAAACCACATAAAGAGAACAATTGAAATTAGAAACAGCATATCTTGTAGCAATTGTAGCCTCTGCTCAAATCTGGGCAACAGAGTTGGACTTTGTCTCAATAAAAATATGTATATTTTTAATGAGACACTGTATTTGTTTCCACACTGCTGACAAAGACATATTTGAGACTGAGTAATTTATAAAGAAAAAGAGGTTTAATGGACTCACAACTCCACGTGGCTGGGGAGGCCTCACAATCATAGTGGAAGGTGCCGTCTTACATGGTGGCAGGCAAGATAGAATTAGAACGAATTGAAAGGGGTTTTCCCTTATAAAACCATCAGATCTTGTGAGACTTATTCACTACCACAAGAACAATATGGGGGTAACTGCCTCATGATTCAATTATCTCCCACCAGGTCCCTCCCACAACACTTAGGAATTATGGGAGCTACAATTCAAGATGAGATTTGGGTGGAGACACAGCCAAACCATATCAGACACCAATGTGTTTGGTCTTAAAAACTGGAAGAATGGAGTTTTTCCTAAATGAGATGGAAAGACTATAGAAGGAAGCTGGTTTAGAAGAAAGTATCAGTAGTGTTGTTTTATATATCTTAGTTTTAAGATGTCACAAACATTATTTGCAATCATATGTATATCTTTCTCTCTTGTGATAAAAAAGAGATGATTCAATGCTAATCGTTCAGTTCTATGGTGGATTTCATCCTTATTTTCAAGAGTCATCAATCTTTTGATTTATACTTCTTCAGGTTATCCCAAGTTCTACTTGTTCTTTGTTTTTCTCTCTTTTTTTTTCAGACACCCTGGAAAGCCTTCCTTCTTTTCCCTGTTTCTAGACTCCGTGTCCCTCAGGGTCTGTTTTAAGGCCTTCTGCTCTCAGACCCCATGTATTCTTCTCAAGGAGTATCACCAACTTCAAAGTCCATGTCACCAGCTCAACCCTGGGCCTCAAGTTCCAATCATGTCCACTTGGGCTTCTCTTTCTCACAGGGGCACATCAAACTACATTCTTCAAAACTGAAAATCCCATTCCCCTCAATGCTCTGCCTTAATCAAATAAACTCCTCTTAGTTATCAACTTTAGTAAAAGATACCATTCTATCTAGACCTGAAACTTCTTCTTACCTCCTGCATCTATATCCTTAACCAACTCAACTTCATGACTTAAAGAGAAAATAGAAAGGAGTGGAAACAGATAATAATGTGCTCATTCTTTTCAGGTGGAAGCTGCAACCATGCCACAAAATAAAGCACTGAATTATTCTTTTTCTATTATTAAAATAGAATAGAGGTGGATTATATCATATCTTCTAAGATTCTTTCTTTCTGATGATGATTGGTTGTTTCATCTGAAGATATGTTATATCAACTTCATGTCAGGCACCGTGAATCACTCTATCAAATTACATTCATGGGCTTCAAATCACAGCTGGAATTATATCCTATGTATGAATAGATGTGAAGTTTCAGGGAGAATAGGAAAGTAAAATCATTTAAGTACTTCCTACATTTGCCCTCTCATTTGCATTTCACATCAGTTATTTGAAATGAGAACTAGCATTTCTTCCTTATGCATAAGGGAATTGAGACACAGAACTGTTAAGCAAATTGCTCCACATCACACATTTAGAACGTTATGGACTTAGGTTAATACATCACTTCTTTAAAATCTTTTTTTTTCTTTAAAATCTTTTATTTCTGCTATAAAAAATGCTATGTATATTTTCTTATTCATGACTCTTGACACTATTCTGCTGAAATTAATAATAAGCATATTAATTTGATGTTATATTTTATTGTATAAATTTTTGAAGTAGAAAGTAATAAAGGAAATTAGCAGCTGGTGAGCATTAGGTACTATGCTATGTGCTTCACATAAGGTATTTTATTAATTCATTTATCATAATAATTGTGTTACTGGCATCACATTTTACAAAGTAGATAATAGTCCCAGGGAATATGTGTGAGGAATCCTTCTTTACCAAATGTTAGAAACAAAACTCAAATAATTTAAGTAAACATAACGTTTTATGGCTTATTTAATTAAATAAGAAGTAGATGACTTAGGAAGGAAAAGAAATGAATAATGTAAAGGACATACACGTAGCTAGGCTTGAGAAACAATTGGATCCACCAAAACTAATTCACTGACTCTCTCTCTCTATTGAATCTCTCTCTCTAATATCTCTGTCTATTGTTGTACATAGTATTAGTTTTTTTACACAACACAGCTGTATTATTTAAGGTTCTCCAGAAAGACAGAACCAATAAGATAAATATAGACATATAGGTAGGTGGATATATGAGAGACAAATTGATATGAAAATTGATTTATTTAGTTATGAACCCTGAGAAATCCCATAAAAGACTGCCTACAAGCTTGAGAACCTGGGATGCTGCTAGTGTCCCAGTCCAAGCCATTCGTGGCTCAGTTCAAGTCCCAAAGCCCCTGAACCATAGAAACCAATGGTATAATTCTCAGAACACAAGCCTGAGAACCCAAGGGACCACTGGTGTAAGTATTGAAATCTAAAGGTGAGAAAGCCTGAAGTTCTGTTGACTAAGGATAGGAAAAGAGTGTTCTAGCTTCAGAAGAGAGAGGGAAAAACACCTTTTATTTCTTTGCTTTTTTTGTTTCATTCCAGACCCCAGTTGATTAGATAATGCCCAGTCACTATGAGGGCAGATCTTCCTTGCTCAGTCCACGATTCATACACCAATCTCCTCTGAAAACAACCTCACAGACATAGCCAGAAGTAATGCTTTATGAGTTCTGCGGTATTCTTTAATCCAGTCAAGTTGACAACTAAAATTAACAGGAGTCAACAAAGAAATAGGAAGTTATAGGATCCAGGAAATGAGGCATTTGATATAAGAAAAATGCTGAAATAGGGAAGGACAACATGGCCAACTGATGCAGCCAGGTGGAACAGCTCCTACCGAGGTGCTGAGACAACTGGCATGCTCTTAACAGATCTTTAGAAGGAAAACACTGAGAGTGGTTGGAGGGAGGACACAGAATCTGGACTGAAGGCAAAGAAATCTGGGAACCTTGTATGGGCCTACGGCACACTGGACTCATTCCTGGCTGTGGGAGAACAGGTGAGTTGAACTAATGAGTAATAACTGACTCTCACCACAGGCCTCCAGAACCCCAGCAGGAGGATGCCCCTTGACCACCATGAACACCCATATTGGCAGAGAGAGCTGCTTAGAGAAGTGGTAGGGGCAGCAAGCCAGCTGATTTGGACCCCAGAGGGTTTGGCATGGGAGTGTCTGTAGCAGAGCATGCCTAGGGACAGCCATCCTCTTAGGCTTCACTCACTCCCATTGGAGATTTTATCCTTAGGGCAACTGTCAGACCTGATCTCTGCAGGGCAGTCTTGCCCATCAGACAGGGCTAGGTTGACCTCAGCAGACCTTGGTCTGCTGGCCTCTCCTGGGGCCCCAGCCTGGCCACACCTGTTTTCAGGGCAGTCTTGGGTGCCCTAGGGACCTGCACCATAACTTGTGCTAGTGGATTGTGCCTGACCAGGACCATGTGGCTCCTATGGCCATACACCAGCCCACCCACTTGCTACCCATATTGCAGCTTCCCTCAGGCCCACAGAAACTACCCAACTCACTCTTGCTGATGTGTGTCTGCATGGATGAGTTTTGCCTTTCTTGCCCCACCAGGATGCAGGAGTGCAATCTGCCTTCCCTCCCCCTGCCAACCACCATTTCAGACAGAGCCTTGGCAGGCACAGAGCCATCCAGCCCTGCCTGCAACAGTGCCCAGCCCTTGTCCTATCACTACAGAGAACAGCAGATCCTCCCCTACCCTGAGCAATCACTCTTGCTTGTGGGAAACACAGAAGGCACATAGTCCTGTGCCCACAAGTTCCCCACTACAAGCCAACACTACCTCCAGCATGACTACAGACAATCCTCAGCAGCTAGGCCCGTTCACTGTCAATCTGCATTGCCTCCACCACCATGGTGAATGCCCCCAGGGAGTCAGGCACCCAGGCCCCACCAGCACTCTGCCATAGCTGCTACACCTTGGCCATTCCAGTGAAGTGGACTCTTAGCCTTGAAGGACAGAGAACAAAATTGGGGCCCAATACAAGTCCCCTAGAGTTTAAGCACACAGTCCAGGAGTTGGGAACTTTGTGTTTGCCCTGTAAAATCTTCCAGAAATGAAGCCATTTAGCTGAATCTACTGTACATCAAAATCAAACCCTCAGGTCATCAAATAGGATAAAAGAAAAAAACAAAGATCAACAATGTCAAAGGTTGAAGGTAGATAAGCCCACAAAGATGAGAAAGGATCAGTGCAAGAAACCTGAAAACTCAAAAAAACAGTGTGCCTTCTTTCCTCCAAATGACCATTTTACCTATTCAGCAAGGGTTCTGAACAGGGCTGAGATGGCTAAAATGACAGAAATAGGATTCAGAATATGGATAGATACAAAGATCATTGAGCTAGAGGATTATGTTGAAATCCAATCTAAGAAAGCTAATAATCATGATAAAACAATGCAACAGCTGACAGACAAAATAGCCAGTATAGAAAATAACATAACTGATCTGACAGGGCTGAAAAACACACTAATAGAATGTAATAATGCAAACACAAGTATTAATAGCAGAATAGACAAGCAGAAAAAAGAATCTCAGAGCTTAAAGACTAACTTTCTGAAATAAGACAGACAATAATAGAGAAAAAACAATGAAAAAAATGAACAAAAGTTCCAAGAAATATTTGGTTATGTAAAGAGAACAAATCTACAACTCATTTGTGTCACTGAAACAGATGGGAAGAATGGGACCAACTTGGAAAACACATTTCAGGATATCATCCGTGAGAACTTCCTGAACTTGCCTAGAGAGGCCAACAGTCAAACTCAGGAAATGCAGAAAACCTAGTAAGATACTTCACGAGGAGATCATCCTGAAGACCCACAGTTATCAGATTTTCCAAGGTCAAAATTAAAAAAAATTAGTAAAGGTAGCTGGAGAGACAGGTCAGGTCACCTACACAGGGAAATGCAACAGACTAAAAGTGGACCTGTGAGAAGAAACTCCACATGGCAGAAAAGATTGGGGGCCAATATTCAACATTCTTAAAGAAAAAAATTTCAACCCAGAATTCCATATTTGGCCAAACTAAGCATTATAAGTGAAGGAGAAATAAGATCCTTTTCAGAAAAGCAAATGCTGAGGGAATTTGTTACCACCAGACCTGCCTTACAAGATATCCTGAAAGAAGCACTAAATACAGAAAGCAAAGATTTTTACCAGCCACTACAAAAACACTCTGCAGTACACAGAGCAGTGATGCTATAAAGCAACCAAATAAAAAACCTGCAAAATAACCAGTCAACATCATGATGGCAGGATCTAATCCACATATATCAATACTAACCTAGAATGTAAATGGGCTAAATGCTTCAATTAAAAGACACAGTGGCAAACTGGATAAAGAACTAAGACCCATTTGTATGCTGCCTTCAAGAGACCCATCTTACATGCAATGATGCACATAGACTGAAAATGTAAGGATGAAGAAAAATCTACCAAGCAAATGGAAAACAGAAAAAAGCAGGAGTTGCTATAGTAGTTCCAGGTAAAACAGGCTTTAAACCAATAAAAACCATAAAAGACAAAGAAGGGCATTACATAATGGTAACATGCTCAATTCAATGAGAAGATATAACTATACTAAACATACATGCACCCAACACAGGAGGACCTGGATTCATAAAGCATGTTCTTAGGGACCTTCAAAGAGACTCCAGCACAATAATAGTGGGAGACTGTAACATCCCTCCGACAATATGAGACAGATCACTGAGACAGAAAATTAACAAAGATATTCAGGACCCCAACTCCACACTGGATCAAATGGACCTTATAGATATCTACAGAAATCATCACTGCTGCCTCCCCCGCCAAAAAAACCCCAAAATATACATTCTTCTCATCATCACATGGCACATACTCTAAAATAAACCACATAATTGGAAGTAAAACACTCCTCAGCAAATGCAAAAGGACTGAAATTATAACAAATGATCTTGGACTACAGCACAATCATATTAGAAATCAAGACTAAGAGATTAACTCAAAACCATACAATTGCATGAGAATTGAATAACCTGCCCCTGAATGACTTTTGGGCGATTAATGAAATTAAGGCAGAAATCAAGAAGTTCTTTGAAGTTAATGAGAACAAAGATACAACATACCAGAATCTCTGGGACACAGGTAAGACAGTGTTAAGCGGGAAATTTATAGCACTAAACGCCCACATCACAAAAAATAAAAAGAAAAAAAATCTCAGATTAAAAACCTAACATTATTACTAAAAGAACTAGAGAACCAAGAGCAAACAAATAGCAAGCTAGTAGAAGACAAGAAATAGCCAAAAGAGCTGAACTTAAGGAGATTAAGCCACAAAAATCATTTAAAGATCAACAAGTCCAGGAGCTGGTTTGTGAAAAGATTAATAAAATAGACCACTAGCTAGATTAATAAAAAAGAAAAGAGAGAAGAGTCAAATAAACACAATCAGGCACAACAAGGGGGATACTACCACTAATGCCACAGACATACAAACAATCATTGAAAAATATTATGAATACCTCTATGCACATAAACTAGAAAATCTAGAAAAAAAATGAATAAATTCCTGGATCCATCACCCTCTCAAGATGTAACTGGGAAGAAATTGAATCCCTGAACAGACCAGTAATGAGCTCTGAAATCGAGTCAGTAATGAATAGCCTACCAAGCAAAAGAAAGCCCAGGACCATACAGATTCACAGCTGAATTCTACCAGACGTACAAAGTGCTGGCAGAATTTCTGCTTTCTGCTTAAACTATTCAAAAAAATTGAGAGGAAGGACACCTTTCTAACTTAGCCTATGAGGCCAGCATCATCCTGATACTAAAACCTAGCAGAGACACAACAACAATAAAAAAGAAAACTTCAGGCTAATATCCTTGAAGAACATTGATGCAACAAAATACTGGCGAACCAGATCCAATAGCACATCAAAAAGCTTATCCAACATGATCAACTGGGCTTCATCACTAGGATGCAAGGTTGGTACAATGCACACAAATCAATAAATGTGATTCATCACATAAACAGAACTTAAGACAAGAAAACACGTAATTATCTCAATAGATGTAGAGAGGCTTTCAATAAAATTCAACACCCCTTCATGCTAAAATCTCTCAATAAACTAGGTATTGAAGGAACATGCCTCAAAATAAGAGCTGTCTCTAGCAAACCCACAGCCAACATCATACTGAATGGGCAAAAGCTGGAAGCATTCCCCTTGCAAACTGGCACAAGATAAGGATGCCCTCTCTCACCACTTCTATTCAATATATTATTTGAAGTCTTGTCTAGGGAAATAAGACAAGAAAAAGAAACAAAGGGCATCCAAATATAAATAGAGAAAGTCAAAGTATCCCCGTCTGCAGAGGACACAATCCAATATCAGGAAACCCCATAGTCTCAGCCAAAAAGCACCTTAAGCTGATAAGCATCTTTCACAAAGTCCCAGGATACAAGATCAATTTGCAAAAATAACGAACATTACTATAGACCAACAATAGTCAAGTCAAGAGCCAAATCAGGAGCACAATCCCATTTAGAATTACCAAAAAAGAATAAACACCTAGAAATACAGCTAACTGGGGAAGTGAAAGATCTCTACAGGGAGAACTACTACAAAACATGGCTCAAAGAAATCAGATATGACACAAACAAATGGAAAAACTTTCCACGCTTATGGATAGCAAAAATCGACATCCTTAAAATGGCCACACTGCCCAAAGCAATTTACAGATTCAATCCTATTCCTACTGAACTACCATTGACATTTTTCACAGAACTAGAAAAAACTATTTTTAAATTCCTATAGAACCAAAAAAGAGTCCGAATACCCAAGACAATCCTGAACAGAAAGAACAAAGCTAGTGGCATCATGTTACCTCACTTCAAACTATACCACAGGGCTACAGTAACAAAATAGCATGGTACTAGTACAAAAATAGACACATAGACAAATGGAACAGAATAGAGAACCCAGAAATAAGACTGCATACTTACAATCATCTGATCTTCAACAAACCTGACAAAAAAAAAATGGGGAACAGATTTCCTATTCAATAAATGGTGCCAGGATAACTGGCTATTCATATTCAGAAGATCGAAACTGGATCCCTTTCCTGTATCATACAAGAAATAATCTCAAGATAGTTTTACATATAAAACCCAAAATTGTAAAATTTTTGAAAGACAACCTAGGCAATACCATTGTGAACCTAGGAACAGGAAAATATTTCATGAGAAAATCACAAAAAGCAATTTTAACAAAAGCAATAATTGACTAATGAGATTTAATTAAACTAAAGAGCTTCCGCATAGCAAAATGAACTATTAACAGAGTGAACGGACAAACTGCAGAATAAGAAAATTTTTGCAAACTATGCATCTGACAAAGGTCTAACATCCAGTGTTTGTTTAAGGAACTTAAACAAATGGGTATTTGGTATGTATCCAAAGGAATACAAATCCTTCTATTATAAAGACACATGCACATGTATGTTCATTGCAGCACTATTGACAATAGCAAAAATAAATGAAGTCAACCTAAATGCCCATCAATAAAAGACTGGATAAAGAAAATGTGGTACACACACACCTTCAAACACTATGCAGATATAAATAAGAATGAAATCCTGTTCTTTGCAGGAACATGGATAGAGATGGGGGCCATTATTTTTAGCAAACTAATGCAGAGACAGAAAAGCAAATATCACATATTCTCACTTATAAGTGGGAACTTATAAATGATTAGAACACATGGACACATAGAAAGGAACTATAGACACTGTGACCTATTGGAGGGTGCAGAATGGGAGGAGAGAGAGGATCAAGAAAAATAGCTAGTGAGTACTAGGTTTGATACCTGGGTGATGAAATAATCCGTATGACAAACCCCGTGACACAAGTTTACCTATATAGAAAACCTGCCCATGTACCCCTGAACTTAAAATAAATTACAAAAAAAATAAGAAAATACTGAAGTACATTTTTATTTAAACAAGGGTTAAGAAGGAGTAATGAGTAATCAGTACAAATTGAAATAGGAAGATTTGTGTCTTCCCCAATAAAAAAAAGATGAAAAAAAAGACTGAATGTTTACTTTATGTGTTTTTCCCTATTGAAAGGAGTTTCACACTTTCATTAAATATTTGTGTCAGGAATAATTAAGGATAAATACATAAAAAAACTAAGCCAAACTAAGCCAAAATAATCAAGACAATTTGGAAATGAGAAAATAATTAGCATCACACAACAAGGAAATGATTCATCATAGCACACAGCAGCACACAAGGCTTAGTATTGAATAATATTAATTTAGACATAATTTGTATGTATAAATAATTACTTACGGAATAATTGTCACATATGAGATACAAAAATTTATCTTGGATGCATAGGGTTAGCAAATGTAAATGGTGAGTGATGAGGAAACAAGGCTAAAGTTGTATTTTTCATATTGAGAAGTTAATAGATATAATGTGTCAAAGTGAAAAGAAACAGTATAGATGCATTATTTAGAAATACCAGAAAGAATAGCTATAATAATTAGAAGTAGTCACCTTTGGAGAATGAGATGCATATTAATGCAAGTATCTTCTTAGTTTTTATGATAGCAATTTTTTTTTTTTTGGAGATGGAGTTTCGCTGTTGTTGCCCAGGCTGGAGTGCAATGGTGCAATCTCGGCTCACTGAAACCTCCACCTCCTGAGTTCAAGTGATTATTTATAATCACTTAAGCAATAATTGTCACATATGAGATACAAAAATTTATCTTGGATCCATAGGGTTAGCAAATGTAAATGGTGAGTGATGAGGAAAAGGGGCTAAAGTTGTATTTTTCGTACTGAGAAGTTAATAGATATAATGTATCAAAGTGAAAAGAAACAAACAGTATAGATACATTATTTAGAAATACCAGAAAGAATAGCTATAATAATTAGAAGTAGTCACCTTTGGAGAATGAGAGCCGGGAGTAGGGTGTTTTAAGACTTACAGTGCTACTTGACTTTTTAAAACTAGGTGCATATGTTAACTTTGATAAGAATATAATTTAGTGAAATAACATGGGAAAAGAAGCCACGAAGACCAGACCAGTAGTTGCATCGAAGGTATAGAAAGGTACGGAGATGAATTTTGCTCTCTAATAATTTCAATGTTGTATTGATAATGATGTCACCTTGCACATGTAAACCACTTTGCAGATAACAAGGAACCTGTAAAAAGATCAAGAAAAGTACATTTTCTCCATGTGCCTCCTTCTTCACATCACTTCATCTTTTCTGATGTTCTTCACCTTGTGCAATGTCTTTCAACGCTTCTCAATGGCAAACTCCTACTCATTTCTCATCATAACTCTAAAAAAATCATCCTTTCTATAAAGCCTTTGCATATACTCCTCCCTCTCACAACCACATTATTTCCTCATTTAAGCCTCACATCACATATAGCCTGTGGTTTCATCACAGCACCCCCATGCTCTGGCACTATGAGTTACTTACCTATTTGTCTCCCTGATGGACTGTGAGCCACTGTTGAGTGGGGATATGTTTTATTCATGTTTGTGACCTTGCTGCCTTTCACGGAATCAAGGAACATACTAAGTCGTAATTCATATCTGCTTAATTAATGAGTTAGAGAACTGCTGCACATCAGAGAAGAGGGTAGGGCAGGTATCATTAGCTTCCTTTGGCAAGTGAGGGCAGATTCTCGGAGGGCTGAGCATCCTGCCCAAAGTCACACACTTAGCAACTCTGAAGTACTTCTGGGCTTTGATGGAGTTTATTTCTCACTCACATATAATTCAGGGGGGATTATTACCAAGATAATCATGATCTCCCCACCAGGTCCCTTAGTACACCCATTAGGCACAGAATCTAGGTTAAGCTAAGCACAAGGGACTGGCCCCATATGTCCCTTGGCCTTTTCCTGGTGGCTAGGTAGCTTTGTGTCCCATAGCAGAGTCATCCCTGAAGAGCCTTAGGACATCTCAAAGTTAGTGACTCTCACTTTCCTCCTACCAGGTCCCACTGGGCTCCCAGCCTCGAACAAGATCTGCCTACTTTCAGAGGCCCCAGGCTCAAGACTGACAAGTGAATGGTAATGTGATTCCCTGGCACTGAATTTTTTTTGAGAGGGTAAAACCGTAAGCGTATAGAGTAAATAAATGGTAAGGAAGAAAACCACAGATATTAATATGAAACATGTTATACATTATTACATGGCAATAATAACCCTTTACTCACAGAATATCTGGGTTTTATGTGTTCTTTCTTTAAGTACTTGAAGCTTATTTATACAATGCAGAGCTATAAATGTTTTGAAAAATAAAATTTTCTAAGAGCAGGTGTAATTCCAACAGCTCAAGTGCCAACCCTCAATAAATGTCAATGGAATGATTGGAGGCTTACTAATAATAGTGATAAAAAGATTTTCCAAAATATCCATTGAAATCTTAAATTAGGTAAAATTCCCATGCCAAATATTTCATACCAATTAATCATCAATGGCTTTGTTTTGATTTTTATCAGTAATACTACGTCTCCTTAACAGCAAAAACTCAAGCAAGATATTCTCGATATTGTCCAAAGAGAATTTGCTTTTAAGCATTTTTA
The DNA here is from genome assembly GCF_029289425.2 of Pan paniscus. Lineage (NCBI taxonomy): Eukaryota > Metazoa > Chordata > Mammalia > Primates > Hominidae > Pan > Pan paniscus. Next base: position 12,784,735 of record NC_073252.2, read on the forward strand.
CATTATCTTTGACTCCAACTAAAGTGCAAAATTATTGAGGCTCCCTTGTCATTTTACCCCTTTCCATTAACAGTGAAGTGCTCAGCACCATTTTTTTTTTTTTGACATTAAAAGCCCAGGGAGTTCCCAGACAGTGTAAATAAAGGGAAACATACTGATATAGTAAACAATACGCAAAATGTACCATGTTAGGTTACTTGCAAAATAAATTTATTCTAATGGGTTTGTTCCTAGACCATTCTGCAAGTGTATGTGTGTCTACACAGTGTGTGTGTGCATCACAATGACAAATTCTCTGTAAAGTACTGAAAATATATATTGTATAGTGATTACTCATGTCTCTTCATGAACGATAAATAAATTTGGAGCTAAGAAGCAGGTCAAGGTTACACAAACTGATGTGGCAGTCCAGCATATACAGAAGTATTTGCATGTTATGGAGGTAATGTGCAAATGCATTCATATTGCTAAAAAGCTAAACTTTACAGACTTATACATTGTAAAATATCAAAGTCCGTCTTGTAAATGGCCTCTCCCATTCTTCCCAATGATCAATACCTTTCCTTCATTTTAGGGAATTATGCAAGTTTGTCATTCATTCTTCCAGTCCCCTTTGTTATACTTTAATAAATTTATCTATATAATAGATAATATGCAAATCAACATACCTAATTAACACTTTTATTCTACCATGTTATCCTTTATTTCTTAAATATATACATTTCATACCACAAGCAATTAATACATTTACATTTATTCATTTTATTCTATGGAACATAACCATAGGCATTTCTCATATTATTTAATATTCTTCAAAAATATTAAGATATTTGCCATATATTATACCTATTTTTGGACATTATATTGTTTTAAAAATTTTGCAGGTGGGTGCGGTGGCTCACATCTGTAATTCCAGCACTTTCGGAGGCCAAAGCCGGTGGATCACCTGAGGTCAGGAGTTTGAGACTAGCATGGCCAACATGGTGAGACCCCATCTCTACTAAAAATTCAAAAAATGGCGTGGTGGCAGTCTCCTGTAATCCCAGCTACTTGGGAGGTTGAGGCAGGAGAACCACTTGAACCCGGGAGGTGGAGGTTGCAGTGAGCTGAGATCGCACCATTGCACTCCAGCCTAGGCAACGAGAAAAACTCCATCTCCAAAAAAAAAAAAACTGCTATTATAAAAATTAAGAAGATACTTGCATTAATATTCATCTAAATTTGAGATTAGCACTTTGGCATTGATTTGAAAAAAACTTGGGACTTTTTATGCAGATTGACAAATTGTTTTTCAGATAGGATACATCAGTTTGCATTTCCATTGCTAATTATATGAATGGCCATCTCTCATATTTTTATCATTATCATTATTGTTAATATTTGATCAATTGATTAGTGAATACTATTTTTCAAAGAATGAAATACTCGATTTTTTATTTCTTTTATTAGTGCTAAGGCTGAACATTTTGAGTTAATTAACTAGCCATTTAATTTTGTTAATTTTCTAAAACAAAACTGCTGATCTAATTTATTCATTTTAAAATTTATGTCATTATATTTCTTATAAACCTACCTGTATTGCTATTTCTATATAAAATACATTAATTTAGTGAATAATTGTTCCTAGTATTCCAACATTATTCCAACATTATTTGGCATATAGTTTTGATTATGATGATTATGACTTGCAAATGTTTTTAATTCTTCTCTGTTAAAATCTTCATTATTTTCCATTGTTTGCTTTTAATCTTAGAAAGCAATTGTTACCTTATGGAATATTTATTTATTTACCTATATTTTATTATAACATATTACCTGTACTCTATCTGTAATTTATTTTGTTGTGCTTTAAGTTTCACTTGTTTTGTTAATTTTCAGTTTCATTTTTATATAGCCAGGTTTCACATTTTTAATACAATAATTCATATTTTCTTCTGAAGTTTTTTTATTGTACTTTAAGTTATTACATAATTAAATAAATGAAAGAGCCCAGAGGAACCCTTCAGAAACCTTTCTATTCACCCATTCTAAAACCGATATTGGTTCTTTACTACATTTTCCTTTTATTTTTAACAATGTTATTCCAGTAAATTAATATACAAGAAATTGTACATATCTGAAGTGTATAATTTGATATGTTTTGGCATATTTAAACATCCGGGAAACCTTGAACACAATCAAGGTAATAAATGTATTAATCACCCCCAAAAGTTTCATTATGTACTATGCACTCCTCTCACTAATCCCTTTGGCCACGCCTCCACACTTGCCCAGGGAGCCACTGCTCTGCCTTCTGTCACTGTAGATTGCTTCATATTTTCTTGAAATTATATAATTTGAACCATAGGGTATGATATTTTTCTTTGTGTGGCTTCTATTATTTCAAATTATTTTGAGATTCATCCATGTTGTAGTATGGATCAGTAAATCACACCTTTGTATTACTGAATAATTTCCAATCATTTTAATTCTGAGGAATACTGTTTGCCCATTCATTTGTTTATTAATATTTGGGTTGTTTCCAGTTAAGGGCTATCATAAGGTTGCTATGAGCATTTACATACAAATGCTTAGCCTTCTTAATTTTTGTCATTCTAATATGTGTGTAGTGGTATTTCATTATGTATTTCATTTGCATTTCCTAAGGACTGATCATACTTGCATATTTTCATGTGCAGATTTGCTGACCATGTATCTTTTTAGTGAAGAATAGTATGCTAAAATCTATTCTCCATTTTTAATGGTCTATTTAGTGGATTTTTTATTGAGTTTTGATCATTCTTCATCTATTCTGATACAAACACTTTAACAGACATGGTTAACAAATATTTTCTCTCAGTCTGTGACTTGCCTTTTTATTCTTTTAACATTGTGTTTTAAATAGCAGTTTTTTTATTTTGATGATGTCTAATTTTTCAATTTGATTGTTTAGGAATAATGTTTTTGATGTTTAAGTTAAGCAATGTTTGCCTAAACCAAAGTTACAATGATTTTTTGCTAAAAGATTTGTATCTTAGGTTTTCATGTAGGTACACGATACACTGTATTTAATTTTTGTATATGGCCTATAAATACATACTAAAGTTCATTTTTACATATGAATATACAACTATTCCAGGATTATTTGTTGAAAAACTATACTTTGTCCACTGAGTTACTTTTGCACCTTTGTCAAAAATCTGTAGTTCATGTATATTTAATTCTATTTATAGATTCTCTAATCTGTTCTACTAACCAATACCATGTTGATGATATCACATTGTCTCCATTGCTATAACTTTATAACATTTGAAATAGAGACTTACAACTTTGCCATTTTTTTCTCAGTTGTTTTGATTATTTTGGGTCTTTAGCATTTCCATATATATTTTAGCATTATCTTACCAATTTGTACAAAAAGTCTGTTGGGGTTTTGATTATGATTGTGTTGAAGCCACATATCAATTAGGAGAGATCTGATAGCTTAAGAATATTGAATCTTTCTGGCTGGGCATGGTGGCTCATGCATGTAATCCCAGCACTTTCGGAGGCTGAGGGAGGCAGATCACGAGGTCAGGAGATAGAGACCATCCTGGTTAACACAGTGAAACCCAGTCTCTACTAAAAATACAAAAAAATTAGCTGGGCGTGGTGGCGGGCACCTGTAATCCCAGGGACTTGGGAGGCTGAGGCAGGAGAATGGTGTGAACCTGGGAGGTGGAGCTTGCAGTGAGCCGAGATAGCACCATTGCACTCCAGCCTGGGTGACACATCAAGACTATGTCTCAAAAAAAAAAAAAAAAAAAGAATATTGAATCTTTCTACCAATGAACCAATGAGCAGGGTATAATTTTTTATAATTTAAGGTGTTTTCTACAAGTCAAGTTTGTTGATCATGCTCTTCATATCTTTGATATATAATCATTAATTTTATATTTTTATTTCACCAATTATTGAGAGAGAGGTGTGAAATCTCCCACTGTGAGTATAGAGTTAATTATTTCTCCTTTAATTCTATTAGTTAGTATTGTATACATTATGGCTTTGTTATTAGGGGTATAAATATTTAGGAATATATTCTCTTCTTGAATGGACCTCATTATTATGAAATGACCTTGTTTAACCTGGCATTATTCTTTGCTCTGAAATTCTCTTTCCCATATTAACTTAGCTTCTTTAGTGTTTCTTGTTTAGTGTTAGCCAGACATATTATTTTTCATCCTTTTATTCTTATTTTTACTTATCTTTTCCTTTATTTTTAAAGTGTGTTTATTTGTAGGCATCATGTTGTTGGGCTGTCCTTTTTAATCCAACCTGACAACCTATTTATTAATTGTTATAAAGACTATGTACTTTTAATGTGATAATCATGTTAGCTTTAAATATAGTAACTTGTAGTATTTGGATAGTATACTATAGCATTTGTTTTAAGTTTATCCTATTTTCTGTCTGTTCACTTTGTCCTTCCTTCCTTCTTTTTAATCCAAAATTTTTCATTATTACATTGTAGCTATGTTGGCTTGAGTAGACTGTAACATTTTGTTTTGTTATTTTACTGGTTTATTAAGCTTTACATCTTTACCTTATTGTTCTCTACATTAAAGAGATATTCTAATTTACATAAAATAATGATTGCATCAATACTATGTTATTCTATTTGGTACTTATTATTCTCAATATTAGTGTCATTGCTGTCATACAGTATATTTTTACATGTGGTAGAAACTCTACAGATTAGTATTTGTAAACACTCAATTACCATTGAAGTGACTTAAATAAAAATAAAAGTATCCAGTACATTTAACTGTGTAGGTATCCTGTCTTTGCTCTCTATTCCTTTATGTGCATCCATGCTCCCATCCAGTATCATTTTTTCTCCCTCATAAAGAGTTTCCTTTAATATTTCATACAGCGTGGGTCTCCGGGTGTTGAACTTTCTTCAGCTTTTGTTTGTCTACAATGCCTTTTAACTTTTATTTTGTAAAGATATCTTCTCTGGGTATAGAATTCTAGGTTGAATTTTTCTTTTACCAGGATTTAAAAGGTATAGGTCCGGGGGTGTGCTGCAGTGTCTTAGCAAGCTGGAGTGGTTGGGGTGAGAAGAACCATGAGAAGCCAAGTAAATCCACTAGAGGAAAAACCCCAGAACTGAAGTTACAGAAAATGAATTACAGCAGCACAATGGCAGCTAGATTATTTTTGCTTTCGTCTCCAGCTTGTATTAGCAGAGTCTAATATTCAATTAAATATACAGTTTACTTTACTGTTCTAATTGTACTGAGATCCCAAAGGTAAACGACCCCCATCCTTCCAGACAGCAGCAGGGCTGCATGAAGACTGACAGACCCCCGGCCCCCACATTCCTTGTCCTTCTTAGAGGCTAAAAGCCTATTTTGTCCCTGGTCATGGAATAGCCCAGTTTAGCCCCTTGTCAGTGACAGCCATCAGTCCCATGTACGGCTCCATGAGGAGGAGACCTCCAAGACCACCACACCATTTGCTTGACTTGTGTAGGCTGCTGAATACAGGGAGGTACCCAGTATCTCGAATGCCTGCGGTCGCAAATATATTTACATTTGGTGTCAAATTTTGTATTTTAAAATTTAATCAATTTTTTTAAAGGTTATTCAAATGCAGCCAGGAGACTAGTTCATTCACTAAGATCAGACTGCGTCTACAGCTCCCGAGTGAATCGCTGTTCTTTTGTAAAGGTGTGTTTCACCTAAAGTCACACTTTTTCTAAAATTAATCCAGTTAATACTTGAAGTATCTTTCCAAACCCAAGAAGGTTTACAGAAAGTCACCTTGACAGTTCTTTGCACACAATGTTGACAACTATATGTATTCTAAGCTTGTATTGTATTTATCTTTCAAAGGCAAATGGGTAGTTTGCTTTTTGGAGAAGGCACTTTTATAAAGGAACCATGTCAGATCCTCATGAAGCAGCTGATGCCTGCCTTGCTTCCTACAGCTCCCGCGTAGATGCGGGGCTCTGTCCAAGTCTGGCGTTAAACATGCCCTGGAGGATTTCCGCACGGGTATCACGCACCTCCCTGCAACGGTACAAACTGCGTGCTTATTGACTGGAAGCTTTGTCAACACGCTTCACCTGCTGGCTCGCCAGTTCTTTCTTTCTCCTTAGGACTGTTTTAACTTTAAGCAAACGGCGTGGTGTTGTCCCATTGCGGCCGGTCGCCTGCGGGATGCTCAGGGCTGCCTCAGAAACCCGCCAAGGACTTCAGCCTTTGTGTTTATAAAGACATTTAGAACCAGATAGATGTTTCTTTTTTGAAGTTCTTATTAAAGTAGGTGCAACAACCAACAAATTAATAATAATAATACTAAAAGATATAGGACCACTGTCTTCTAGTTTGCATTGTTTTGAATAAGGAATATAATACCACCTTTATACTTTTTCCTGTCAGTGACTTGTCTATTTTCAATAATTGGTTTGAGAGTTTCATTTAGCATTGATTTTGGGCAATTTGATTATGGTGTACATATACTAGCGCTCTTCATGATTTGTGTGTATGTTTGTGTGTGTGAACATGGGTGGACTCATTAAGTTTCTTGGGTGTTTAAGTTAATATTTTTATCGACTTGAGAATGGCTCACGAATTTTCAAAATATATATTTTTTTATTTTTTTCTTCTTTAGGACTGCAATTATATGTATTTTAGGTTGCCTCATTTGACTGCAATTATATATATTTTAGGTTGCTTCATTTGTCCACAGCTCACTTGTATTCAGTTGATTTTGTTTTTGTTTTTGTTTTCTCTTTTTTCTCCCAATTCCATCTTAGAGAACTTCTACTACTCTATCTTTGAGTTCACTAAGGTTTTATCCGCAATGTTTATTCTGTCAATAATTTTATCCAATGTATTTTTAAATTACACATTGTAAATTTTATCTCTAGAAGTTCAATCTGAGTTTTTTTATATCTAATATGTCTCCACTTATCTTTTAAACATACAGAATACATTTAAAATAAATATTTCTATACGCTTATCTGCCAATTTCTGATGTGCATCTGAGTCATATCAAGATCAATTTTTAATTTATTTTCCTAATTATGGTTCATAATTTTTCTACCGGTTTTTATTTCTGGTGATATTTTAATAGATGCCAAACATTGTAAATTGTACCTTGCTATGGCACTGAATATTTTTGCTTGTATGAATGCATTTTAGTGTTATTTTTGTACACGGTATAGTATCTTGGAAACAGTTTGATCCTTTGCAGTTGTTTTAAAATTCGTTAGGTATTACCTGAACAGTTCTCAGTCGCGGATTAATTATTACCCATCATTGACGCAAGACCCTTTGGCGAGAGGCCCTTCTTTAAAACAAGACACAGTGCCCCAGGAATCACAACCTTTCTGTGGTCTCACTGGTGGCAACAGGCACTGTTGCTGGCTCTCTAATCTTTTCAGGTCTCTTTTGTTCCCCAACAGCCTCAGGTCATTTGCTCACATTCATGTGCTCATCTGCTGAAAACTCAAGCAGAACTGTGTTCCATCGTCCAAAACTCTCTCTTTCTCTGTGTGCAACTTTCTCCTCCCAGTATTCCATAATGTAAACTAGCTATCTTAGACTCCCCAGATTCTCGACTCTATCTCCTCAATTTACAGAGGCTACAAGTCTCCTCCAGGGCCTTGAATCTCTGCGCTGTATCCGGGAAACATCCATGGCAATAAGAACAAAAAATAGTAGGGCTCAGCAGGCCTTCCCAGCCATGCTGAACTGTGAGTCAATTCAACCTCTTTCCTTTATAAATTACCCTGAGATATAATAGTATTTTTTGGAATTGTTTGCATTAAGAATGTCATAATGAATTGTGACGAAATCTGATTAGATGAAATCGAATTCTAATTTTAACACCAGACCACTGATTTTATCTGGGAAGCTAAAAATGACCATTACTCACCAAGAGTCAGTCTTCATAGAGGATCTTTTCCATCAAGTATGTTTGTTGTTGCATGCATCAATTTCAAGGGATTAAAGTATATTTTACCTACAAGAGGTGAGTTCCTCGACAGCAGAGATCTTGCTTTAATCAACCCAGCTTGTGGAGTGGCCAGCAGGTTGCTTGGCATATAGCAGGACCTCAGTACATCTCACATAATAAATGAAGCTCTCAGAGCTTGCACTACACAATGTACATTGAATGAATTCTTTTTTTTTTTTTTTTTTACGATGGAGTCTTGCTCTGTTGCCCAGGCTGGAGTGCAGTGGCACAATCTCGGCTCTCTGCAAGTTCCGCCTCCCGGGTTCACGCCATTCTCCTGCCTCAGCCTCCGGGATAGCTGGAACCAAAGGAGCCCGCCACCACGCCCGGCTAATTTTTTGTCTTTTTGGTAGAGACGGAGTTTCACCCTGTTAACCAGGATGGTCTCAATCCCCTGACCTCATGATCTGTCTGACTTGGCCTCTCAAAGTGCCAGGATTACAGGTGTGAGCCACCGCGCCCGGCCCATTGAATGACTTTTAATGTACCTTGAAGCTGGGCATGGTGGCTCACGCCTGTAATCCTAGTACTTTGGGAGGCCAAGACAAGTGGCTCACTTGAGGTCAGGAGTTCGAGACCAGCTTGGCCAACATAATGAAACCCCGTCTCTACTAAAAATACAAAAATTAACCAGGCGTAGTGGCGCATGCCTGTAGTCCAAGCTACTCGGGAGGCCGAAGCAGGAGAATTCTTGAACCCGAAAGGCAGAGGTTGCAGTGAGCAGAGATAGCACCACTACACTCTAGCCTGGGCAACAGAGCGAGACTATGTCAAAAAAAAAATGTACCTTGAACTTCAAGTCACTAATCTGGCCCAAAGGACAAAAATCAATAGAAGCTCTTTCATATTAAAAGTGCTATGCTAGGTGACAGAATGTATTGAGAAACATGAAGGACATATGAGCCACCCAGCTCATAGGAAAAACAATCACAGTAAAATGAAAAATAATTTAAGGTACAATAAATATGATTCTTTATGAATACTGACGAAATTTCCCTTCCCACCTGTTTTATATTGTTTTAGGATTTACAGTAACCTCTTTATGTTTAGAGAACAAAACAATACATTATTGGATTCCAGAATTGCAATTGTCTGTTGAAAGTTTAACATCATTGTCTTGAATCCCCTTAGAAATTCAACACCTAATTATTTATGGCATAGAAATGCCATAAATAAAAATCTGGGTGTATTCCATAACAGTTCATAACAAGAAACTTAAAAAAGAGAACACAAAACTTCAAATTATTCTGTTGATACTTTCAAGAGTGGTATGTGTCTTTCTCCTATAAATTGAAGTAGCTATACTATTAGCTCAGCAATTTAGAATTTAATGTAAAAAACAAGATTTGTATCTCTTTCACCATATAAAATTATGTTGTAACAATTCTGAGTGTGAAAATCAGTGCCTATATGTATGTTTCTTTAACTGTAAAAGTCTATGAATCCCTTTCTTTACTTAGCAGGTTCATCATTTCTCAGGCCATGTTATCTACGCATTATTAGTCTGATGGCCAGGTGAGGAGTTAGGGATAAATCCTCAGGGAGGTGTACGCTGCTTTCTAAGGGAAAGACCTCTCCACTGTCTTTAAAGAAGTGGAGAGTGTCAGCCATGAATAGGAAGAAGTGGACCACTTCTGCAAGCCCAGAGGGTTCAGGAGAATATTGGATTTTAAGGTTCTTAAATGCATTGTCTCAGAGATCCTTACTCTGGATATCCCTCTGTTCCTGATCTTTGTCTATCCGACTTCCTGAGGTTGAGAATGTAATCTTGTCAGGAGTTCTTTTATTCTTATAACTAATTCCTTGGCCTGACGCTCTGCTATATCTACCTTTTGGCTGTATGAAATGGGTATATGTTAACATGCCACCAAAGAGGCTCCCTACTTTTACATTTTGTTTCAATTTGGCAATTATTAATAATACTCAAGCTTTTATTTTCTTTATTAATATACTCAACAAGATGCATTAGATTTAAGCAGCTCTGTAAGATAATTTCTCCAGAATCACTAAAGCAGATTAGCCTCAGATGACTAGGCAAATGAGTGTGTTTTATTCCATTTCTTACGAGAAGGAGACTTAGAACTATATCGCATGTTCATGTGATGGAAAAGAATACACAGATATGCTCTTACCCCACAATGTTAATTCCTCCACCTTTATTATAATATAGCTGAAAGCTCCTGGAGAGACTAACATTCTGAAAAATAAGATATTGCTCCACTGAATCAATGACATCACATTAAGTGAACTGGATGAGCAACAAATGACAAGTGTGTTGGAGGCCTTCCTAAGATTTATGTACTCCATATGGTAGGCAATAAACTCAAAGATTCAGAGTCCTGACATGTCAGTAAATACTTTAGGGATACACTGGGCTGGGAAGACTGGAACATCCACTATAAAATAAAGAACAAATAGTTGCATCTTATACCTCCCACCATCAGGAAAGAAACCCAGTGCCTGTAAGATTCTTTGGGTTCTTGAGGCATCATTCTAACACTTGGCAATGCTGCTACACCCATTTTCCCTGTGACAAGGAGGTCTGCCAGTTCTGAGTGGGCCCCAGAGCAGGAAAAGGCTCTTGCAGCAGGTCCAGACTGCAGCACAAGCAGCTCTGTCACTTGAGCCATAGGACCCAGCAGACACAGTAGGACTAAATGCATCTGTAGTCAGAAAAGATGTTGTGTAACATTTATAACAAACCACAATAAGAGAATTATATTGGATCCCTCTAGGGTTCCAAGGCAAGGCCATGCCATTTGCATCAGAGTTATCCACCATTCGAAAAACAGCCACTGGTGTCCTGCTAGGCCTTAAGAGACATAACACCTGACCACAGAAGAACACGTGATAGAGGACTTTGGCCAGTGAGACTATCAGGCCCAAGCATACACTACTCTTTCAATCTTGAGTATTGCAATTAAAAATATAGTTGCTACTATTTTAGGCAAATCATAGTAGCTATTTTTATTTATTTTTTACCTTTTAATAATGTTGAAAATGTATTTAAAATTTGAAAATTTAAATGTTCTGAATATGTATGTTTATGTATGTATATGTAAATATATGTATATATGTATGTATTTCACGTTTTGGAAAGCTTATGATTAGTTCTTTCACTGATATGTCTATTGTTTTACTGCTTTTTATACATTAAGAATATTTGCTTTTAAGAATATTAACAAATATAAATAAAATTAACATTTATTCCATTTCCCACCTACAGTGTGCCATTTGACTTGTAGTTTTATTTATAGCATTTTGGGGCACAGGAAATTGTCCTTATTCAATGTTTAGAAAGTAAGTTTATTATCCTTTTATTCTGTGTCTTCCTTTGATGTCAGTACACTAATTTAAGATACCAAGTTATTCAGTAAAAAATTTTACTTTAAGAAAAATTCTACTCATAATACATATAGAAAATTTATAGCGATGGGGAACAAAATTTGAAACTTCCTATTCTTCAAACCTTAAAATCATCAATAAACATGTTTCAGCATATTTCTCCCCCACATTTTAATATGTATATTTTTCTGCATATTTTTAACAATGCCAAGTTTACAATCTTCTCTTTCACTTTTTTCCCTTAACATTTTCCTGTTTCATTAGTGCTGGCTGTCTACTACCCAACCAGGGACACTCACCATGACTATTGTTGTAAAATTGTCTTGCTTCTATTTTTTCCAATTATAAACAATGCCACAATAAACATCTTTGCATATAATCTTCCCTTATCCCAGGGAGTGGATTATTGCCATTGGACACATTCAGACAAAATGGGATTCTGAGTCAAAGGACATGAGGTACTGAAGAATATTAATATATATTGCCAAATTTCTCTGGCAGTATTTCTTCCCCAATTATATGAGCCTTCAAACTGTTCCTAACAGCAGAATCCACTGCTCTTGGTGGTTGTTTTACCCTTTGAGCCATAGACGTGCACACGTATATGCACATATCCACAATCAACTCTTACCCTATTACCCATGTTTTAAGTGGAAATTATAATGACGTGTGCCTCTTTTAGCTATAGTTTAAGTAAGGGAAAAGTAAATTGTGGCTTATGAGTTATTGATTGAAAGCAAGGTATCATTTGTCAAAGCAGTCATTGGCCTGAAATACCAGCAACTATACAAACACATATGCCCCAATCACAGGTTTTTTGCTCATGTTCTGTTATGGAAACACAAAGGCATATTGATTACATTCTGGAATTAAAGCTCAACTTGATGGCTGCAAACATACCATTACCTATAATACATTTATTTTTGAGACTTGTTTAACTGTAGCAGCTAAGAAAATCAATGTGTGGGGGCCCAGCTAGACTGACCTTTATCAAACAAAATAACCTTTCATGTCTTTTTTTTCCCCCTCCACTCTTCATGTAATTTTACTTCTGCTCCTCTATGGTCTCATGATCTCACGGTACTTAGAAAAATTACACAAAAACTGTATTAGGTAGCTTGGAGTAAAGATGACTTGATTGAAACAGAGGGAAAAAGGGACGTTTCCACAGGTTGTAATTAATGGCCCAGGGCAGAGGACCTGTATAAGCTATTAGCTAATGCATTTTGATTTTTTTTTCATTTTTCTCTTTTCCCTCTTTGTGGGAGGTTGCTATCTTCCTTTGAGGGAAATAAATATGACACCTCAGAAATGTATTTAAAATAAACAAAAGACTCTCAAGTGACAAAAAACATATCGACTTTATCAGAGGTGTTCAAATTTCTTCAAGAAAAGGCACATTACGTATTGGTAATGCAAACAGTTCTTTCTCATGGAATCTGTGTCCTTCATATTTTTGAAAAACATTTTGGCAAAGGCTTATTGGCTGAGGCTCCCCAGTCAAGGCCATTAGGAGTGGAGGTGGGTGAAAGAAAAAAAATGGGACCCTGGAGTAACCATTGCCATGTTGGAGTTTAAGAACATCACTATCATGGGGATAGGGAACATGATGGTTGAAAAGGATGTACTTTGACATCATTAATTTTTTTAAATTATTTATTCATTCATTTACATACACTGAGCACTGACTCCCACCCAGGGACTGGTTGCCTATATGGTCGGAGTCTGGCTGCACAAGTGGCCACTTGAATAAATGATAATTAATTCACTGAGCCAGCTTAGGAGTTGAAGCATGCCCAAAGTGATGCAGGAGATCCTACAGAAAAGTCACCATATGTAAGAGAGCTGAAAAGGGTTTCTGGCAGAACAGTCCAGATTCACTGGGCTGGGTTTGAAAAGCTATGTACATGTTTTTTTCCGAGAAGATGGAGAAGGAAATTCACAGGGAGGGAGTAGCACTTTGTCCAGGATACTTTAGGGAAGTCTGAAGATGATCTGGCTGTAGCAAAGGTCCCATAGAGGGACTGGGAAGAGATGAAGCTGTAAAGGTATTTTGGGGCCATATGGGACAGTCTTTTAAGCCAGCTGGAGTTTTGATTTATGTTTCATTTTCCCATAGGGGAATGACATGCTCTGCATTTGACCCTTTCAATCTATTTGCAAATAGTAGCCAAGTTCAGTCAGATCACTTAACACTTTTGCAAAATCTGTAATGACTTCCATTTTACTCAAAATAAAATCCAACTAACAGTGAATTATAAGACAGTGCATGCTTGCCCCTCCTCCCTCTCATCTCTTGTTGAGCTACTCTCTCATCCACTGTAACCCAACCACAATGATCTCATAACTGTTCCTCAAACACTCCAGAGTCTTCAGCTCTTGAACTCCAGGATTCTCACCAGTGGCCAACAGTTTCTCAGACCTTAGGTTTTGAACTGAGTTACATCATCAGCTTTCCTGGTTTTAAGGCTTTCAAACATGGATTGGCTTCTCTGATTCTCCAGTTTGCTGACAACCTATCCTGGGACTTTCCTGCCATCATAAGTGAGTAAGTCAATTCCCCTAATAAATCCCATCTCTCACTTCTCTCTCTCTCTCAATGTACATGTTTCCCTCTGGATAACCCTGGCTAAAACTAAGATCCAGACGAACTCTAGGTACTTCACTACTGTTTGCAATGCCTGAGCAGGACCAGAGTGAGTGTCTGGGGATTTGGGGAGTGCTTAAAGGGATTCCTGCTCTCATTGATTGGAGGGAAAATTTTCTCGCAGTTGGAGAGAAAAGTTCCAAAGAAACAGGTAGAAAATAGAGAAAAAGGGCTTTCAGATTCACCTGAAATCTCAACATTTTGTTGAAGGAAGAAATCATATTCTCAATGCCAGTACATGGTCTGGAATTGTTTCACAGGATGGGAGACGAATAGGAACTAGGAACTGCATAGTAAATTGTAATAAATAGTATGATTGGTCCATATGTCTAAGTGGCTTATGGACTTAGCAAAAAGGACAGAAAGCTAATGAAGCTCTCTGTGATTTAGGATTTAGGATTTAAGTCATGATTAACACAATAACATTTGCTTTCATCAGCTGGCTAATACAAAACAGAGTCTCTATCCAGAGATAATAATGATCATGAACAAGTCAACAATTGCTACCCAAGAGTGAGCAGCACTTTATGTGCCAGGTACTTTTAATGAAAGTTTTAAATAGTTTAATCCAAGAGTTGGCAACATTTTTCTGTAAAGAGCCAGGTGGTAAACATTTTGAAATTCAGGACATATGATCTCTGTCACAACTACCCGACTCTGCTATTACAGCAGAAACACAGCCACAGATGACACGCAAACAAGTTGGCATACTATGTTTTGATAAAACTTTATTTACAAAAATAAGAAAAGGCAGTCTCTAGATTCGGCCATGGGCTGTAATTTGATGGCCTCTGGGTTGGTTTAGCTGATAGCCTTCCCAGCTCTATGGTATTATTTTTAACCCCAATATATTGATTAGGGGACTGGAGCTAAATTAGGGCTAAGCTGAGATATAGAGGGGGGCAGTGTTCTAATACATAACAATATAATTCAAATGCCTACATTCTTTATTCTACATTGAATTTTTCACTCAGCTGTGACAAATGAATCTGTATTTCTACCATCTATATCCCTTTTTCACCAAAGGAACCGCTAGTGGAAGATATGTTGGTTTTATTAGCCCTTATTCAGCTCCAAACTTTGGTGGGGACCCTCAGAGATAGCGCATGTTTTCTGTTTCTCAAGTACATTTACCTGCTCCAGTGCCCCCAAGGATTTTTGCTAAGTCTACCTATTTGCCCTTTCTTTGTTCTTCTGCCTACATTGAAAGCCTGACATGTGAATTTTATTTTAATGTCAACCTCAATTTGTCAATGCTAGAAGATTTCCTTGTGAACTTCTGAAAAACAAGGGAGTAGATTGAGAACAAAGGGATTACTCATTGAATACTAATTATACATGTAATTCCTTCTTGCTGAGAAGAGAAAAAAAGCAACAAGCTGGAAAATTTAAATTTGACCAAGTGGGGCCAAAGAAATAGTAGAAAAGGCAACATGGTCTATGAGGAACAACGCTAAGCCAAGGAACTACGATTCATGGATTCACTGGCTATTTTCTCTAAGCTCTGTGGCCTTGAATATGTCACTTTGTTGTCTCTATTATGGAATATAAACAACCTAATTGAAAAGTATAACCTTTGGAACTTCCCAGAATTTGTTTTTTGTCCTCTGCACATGGATGGAGACATCAAAAGAAACATGAACCTTGGTAGGCACACATATTTGAGTGCAGCCTCCCAAACTATAAGTAGCACCTAAAGCCTGTCTTTATTACCCTTCTGATCATCTTGTCCCCTTCCTCATCAAGACCAAGAATGTCACTCCTATGCAGAAGTATTTCTTAGTTTTGCTTTCTAGTATGAGAAGCAAGAATCTCCCCAACAAACTGGCATCACTAACGACGGACCCTTCTTCGGAGATCTGTCCCTAACCTCAACTAAAATGGCATCTTCTCTCCTGAAAGCCCGGTAGCATACAATAGAGTATTCATGAAATTTATAACAGGAATCAGATAGAAGCAGTGACTATTCCCTCAAAGAGTATCAGGGAGGGAAACTCCTAAAGACGGAAACTCTTGGCAACCTAAACTTATAAAATAGTCTTCTGAAAAACTATGTAAAACTCTCATATCAGGTACCACCTTAAATAGAAGAGTGATTTTCTAACACTGACTCCAAATAATTACATTAACATGCAAGCTTCATCTCACCCACTTTTAACATCCTGTATTCCTTAAAATCAGGCATTGAGGGCACATTCTGAGGTTGGCACTAATACAAAAGAAGCAAATTCATAGTTCCATTGAGATTAATGTATTTATTTGTATAACTAAAGGTGTGTGGCCAAATGTCACAACCTTCAACTTGGAAAGCCAGTTTTCTAAAGTAAAATGTAAATTTTATTTTTAATGGCATTGGTTGAAAGAAAAAAAGCATTTTGCCTTCCTCCTTCCCAAGAATCCTTTGTACCTTTGGGGGATGAATTGTTCCACCATCTCTTTCAGTTTTAATAATTTATTTTTCCTGGAACTGCTGAGAGTCTTGTTTTTCCACCGGTATTCAAAACTGCTTGGGCTTGGTGCTTCCCCGAGTATATAAAACCAGCTTCACAGGAGACTTAGTGGCTCAGATAATGTGACTGCATCCACAGGAGCTTGTTTTGTAGAGCTGGTTAACGTGAAATGCTTTATAAAGAACGTCATTATCTGCCTCTAATGGAAGATTTTTCCTTCACCAAATGGAGAATCTCTCTTTCACAGCTCTCAGAGACGTTTAAAAATGGTTCCACTTCTGATTCCTGTTATATTTATGATCAGGCCCTTCAGATATTGAGGGAGGAAAAAATAAGCATGAGGTCATCCTAACTGAAATTTTAAGTTATATAAATTGGAAGATTTACTGGGTAACAGTATGCTTTTTATGATTACAGAGTTAATTTGAGTTTTCCAAAAATATATGTTAATTTTAACATATTTTTATATGTTTTATGTTGCTTTTAGTTCAAATAATTGTACATATTTATGGGGTAGAGTGTGATGTTTTGATGCATATGTGCATTGTAGAATGATCAAATCAAAGTGATTAGCATATCTGTGATCTCAAACATATCGTTTTTTGTAAGAACATTTAAAATTCTCTCTTCTAGCTGTTTTGGAGTGTTAATGTATTATTGTTGACTATAGAATACTTACATTTGTTCAGCACTTACCATGTGTTCAGTGCTTTATATTTTATATTTGTTACATCTCACAATCCCTAGAAGAGACATATTGATATCTCTACCTCACATGAAGAAATTCAGAGAAACTAATTGAGTTGTGTGGAACCATTGAGTATTATGGAAACTAAGAGCAAAAATTTTATAATTGGAACACCTATATTCAAACTCCATCTTTACCACTTGATGATAAGATTTAAATCTGAGTCTTAGAGGCTGTTCTCTGGGACTGATCTTCTCACTTTTAAAAATGTCGATAATTAATAGGTTATCATAAAATAAAAATGTAGTACATAGAATTTAAAAAATACTTTTCACACATGATAGGGAAGATTTGCTAGCTAAAATGTAGAAGAGATTAAAATCTAAGATGGATAAAAAAATTTAAAAACATCAATACATAATAGGTAAAGTATATTATTAAATAAGTAAATGGAGTAACATAAATAGGTAATAAATATTGAATTGTCAGTAAAAATTTTCAAAAGTAAAAAATAATATTATGTTATTCTAGTATGTGAATAAAGGAGAGTAAATGATATTTAACAATAGAGGAACAAGTACTTTTATAAGCAAGTATAGCAGTCAGCACACTTTTGCCATAGGGTAGGTTTCTAATATTTTCTTATATATTCTACTATTAAAACATGGAATATTTATTTATCCCAAAGAGATAGATAGAAATATCAGGATATAGAAATGAAATGTGAAACATCATTTATATTTTTTGAAATCTTGGGAAATACCTAAAGGTAATTAAAAATAGGAGATTAGTTAATTTATGGTAAATCCAAACAGTGAAATTACCTTAGTCTACATAAAAATGTGACTGGTAAATGTATTTATTAACTTAGAAAAATCTCTTATGTATTAAGTAAAAAAAAAAGTATAAAAAAATGCAGTTTGTTATTTTAAAATGATATGCTATTACTATTTGCAATAAAAGATATCTGAGCACTGTGTGCCAGATATTGCACTAGTACTAAACACATACATGTGTGTGCATATATGTGTATAATTGTATATATACATGTGTTAATTAACTCTGAGTGATGTTTTATTATTCCTAATCTACAAATAGGAATATAGGAATACAAGATTAAGGAATTTGCACAACATAACTCAGTTAGTACGTGTCTCTACCAGGATTTGAACACAGTGATATCTGATTTCAAACAAGACATAAAAATCACTGGGTTCCAAATTTATTTATTTATTTTACTCAACCCATATGAGTGTGTGCATAAAATATGCATACATAAATCCCATGAAAACTCGTAATCATCAATAAACTCTAAACATAATTAAGACAGTGGGTACAATCCCTAGTGTCATGGACTGAATGTTTGTGTACCCTCAAAATTCACGTGTTGAAGCCCTAAAGCTCATCACGATGGTGTTTAGAAGAGAACCTTTGGGAGGTGATTAAGGTTAGAGAAGTCATGAGGCTGGGGCCCTTATGGTGGGATTAGTGCCTTTATAAGAAGAGACACCACAGAGCTTACTCTCTCTTTCTCCACCATATGAGGCAAGAACACAGATATCTACAAGCCAGAAAGAATCCTCTCCAGAACTTCATGTTCTGGCACCCTAATCCTGGACTTCCAACCTCCAGAATTGTAATAAATCAATGTCTGTTGCTTAAGGCACCCAGTATTGTATTATAGCAGCCAGCTTGTTAGGAAAGAAGTACATAAATCTCTATTTCAAATAATTTTTCTGGACATTTTTAAAATTACTTGGTAGCTTCTTACATCAGATAATATCATCATTATTTTACA
This sequence comes from Pan paniscus, assembly GCF_029289425.2. NCBI lineage: Eukaryota > Metazoa > Chordata > Mammalia > Primates > Hominidae > Pan > Pan paniscus. The sequence continues at coordinate 12,803,649 of NC_073252.2, forward strand.
GATATATTGTTGCTAAAGATGAACTTGTATTTGCAGGAGGACAAACAAGAACTCTGCTACATTCTTGGCTGGGATTTCTAAGCCATTTTTTTTTTATCATGTGACAATTAGTTCACATAAACTAGATAATATACACTGAAAATCCATGAACTATGCCAGCCTAAAGTGCCTGATGCCACAATAAGAAAAATGAAAATAAACAAGGCAGGAGATCAAATTCTCTACTTTTGAAGTTTTACTGTTTTACTAGCATGCCTCTTGTGTTTGACATTTAACTTAGCCAGATTTAAGAAAATTTAATAGAGTCTGGTTCTCTGGCTGCATTCTGAAGCAGAATGAGATATAAGACAAAGAAGTAGGAAGTTGGCTCTACATTTTTCTTTGTTTTCCTGTATTAAATGTATGTTATTTCTCTGAAGGCCTAAAGATTATTCTTTATCACTTATTTTGCCACTAATTTATTTCAATTTTTTCCCTTCTCTCTTCTTTCCTGACACTCCAATTATATGCATGCTACATCACTTAATGTTGTCCCAATGATTATAGATAGATAGTATATATTATGACTATTAAATGTATAAAGATAATTTTATTACATGTAAAATATCATAAATATATGATATTTGCTATATAGTATATATGTATAAATATGTATTATATTGTAAATACTTTTAATTATAGCTATTAAATATATAATTCATACATAATTACACTTTTTATTTTAATAATAATTCATTTTATTTCATTACAATTTATATGAGTAAATTATAATGTAAAATACAAATTATATATATAATTTCCAAAAATCAATAAATACATTAAAAATCACATTATTAAGTGAATATAATTTTATTTTGAAATTACCTGTATCTATCTATATCTGTATCCCTCTATCTCTATCATATAGTATTCATTTTCTTCGTGGTTCATTTTAGATAATTTCTGTGGCACTGTCTTCATGTTGTTAATCTTTTTTTTTTTTAATTCTTTTTTACTATTATACTTTAAGTATTAGGGTACATGTGCACAATGTGCAGGTTAGTTACATATGTATACATGTGCCATGCTGGTGCGCTGCACCCACTAACTCATCATCTAGCACTAGGTATATCTCCTAATGCTATCCCCCCACTCCCCCCGCACAACAGGCCCCAGAGTGTGATGTTCCCCTTCCTGTGTCCATGTGTTCTCATTGTTCAATTCCCACCTGTGAGTGAGAATATGCAGTGTTTGGTTTCTTGTTCTTGCAATAGTTTACTGAGAATGATGATTTCCGATTTCATCCATGTCCCTACAAAGGACATGAACTCATCATTTTTTATGGCTGCATAGTATTCCATGGTGTATATCTACCACATTTTCTTAATCCAATCTATCACTGTTGGACATTTGGGTTGGTTCCAAGTCTTTGCTATTGTGAATAATGCCGCAATAAACATACGTGTGCATGTGTCTTTATAGTAGCATGATTTATAGTCCTTTGGGTATATACCCAGTAATGGGATGGCTGGGTCAAATGGTATTTCTAGTTCTAGATCCCTGAGGAATCGCCACACTGACTTCCACAATGGTTGAACTAGTTTACAGTCCCACCAACAGTGGAAAGGTGTTCCTATTTCTCCACATCCTCTTCAGCACCTGTTGTTTCCTGACTTTTGAATGATTGCCATTCTAACTGGTTTGAGATGGTATCTCATTGTGGTTTTGATTTGCATTTCTCTGATGGCCAGCGATGGTGAGCATTTTTTCATGTGTTTTTTGGCAGCATAAATGTCTTCTTTTGAGAAATGTCTGATCATGTCCGTTGCACACTTTTTGATGGGGTTGTTTTTTTCTTGTAAATTCGTTTGAGTTCATTGTAGATTCTGGATATTAGCCCTTTGTCAGATGAGTAGGTTGCAAACATTTTCTCCCATTTTGTAGGTTGCCTGTTCATTCTGATGGTAGTTTCTTTTGCTGTGCAGAAGCTCTTTAGTTTAATTAGATCCCATTTGTCAATTTTGGCTTTGGTTGTCATTGCTTTTGGTGTTTTAGACATGAAGTCCTTGCCCATGCCTATGTCCTGAATGGTATTGCCTAGGTTTTCTTCTAGGGTTTTTATGGTTTTAGGTCTAACGTTTAAGTCTTTAATCCATCTTGAATTGATTTTTGTATAAGCTATAAGGAAGGGATCCAGTTTCAGCTTTCTACATATGGCTAGCCAGTTTTCCCAGCACCATTTATTAAATAGGGAATCCTTTCCCCATTGCTTGTTTTTCTCAGGTTTGTCAAAGATCAGATAGTTGTAGATATGCGGCATTATTTCTGAGGGCTCTGTTCTGTTCCATTGATCTATATCTCTGTTTTGGTACCAGTACCATGCTGTTTTGGTTACTGTAGCCTTGTAGTATAGTTTGAAGTCACGTAGTGTGATGCCTCCAGCTTTGTTCTTTTGGCTTAGGATTGACTTGGCGATGTGGGCTCTTTTTTGGTGCCATATGAACTTTAAAGTAGTTTTTTCCAATTCTGTGAAGAAAGGCATTGGTAGCTTGATGGGGATCGCATTGAATCTGTAAATTACCTTGGGCAGTATGGCCATTTTCACGATATTGATTCTTCCTACCCATGAGCATGGAATGTTCTTCCATTTGTTTGTATCCTCTTTTATTTCCTTGAGCAGTGGTTTGTAGTTCTCCTTGAAGAGGTCCTTCACATCCCTTGTAAGTTGGATTCCTAGGTATTTTATTCTCTTTGAAGCAATTGTGAATGGGAGTTCACTCATGATTTGGCTCTCTGTTTGTCTGTTGTTGATGTATAAGAATGCTTGTGATTTTTGTACATTGATTTTGTATCCTGAGACTTTGCTGAAGTTGCTTATCAGCTTAAGGAGATTTTGGGCTGAGACAATGGGGTTTTCTAGATATACAATCATGTCATCTGCAAACAGGGACAATTTGACTTCCTCTTTTCCTAATTGAATACCCTTTATTTCCTTCTCCTGCCTAATTGCCCTGGCCAGAACTTCCAACACTATGTTAAATAGGAGTGGTGAGAGAGGGCATCCCTGTCTTGTGCCAATTTTCAAAGGGAATGCTTCGTTTTTGCCCATTCAGTATGATATTGGCTGTGGGTTTGTCATAGATAGCTCTTATTATTTTGAAATACGTCCCATCAATACCTAATTTATTGAGAGTTTTTAGCATGAAGGGTTGTTGAATTTTGTCAAAGGCCTTTTCTGCGTCTATTGAGATAATCATGTGGTTTTTGTGTTTGGTTCTGTTTATATGCTGGATTACATTTATTGATTTGTGTATATTGAACCAGCCTTGCATCCCAGGGATGAAGCCCACTTGATCATGGTGGATAAGCTTTTTGATGTGCTGCTGGATTCAGTTTGCCAGTATTTTATTGAGGATTTTTGCATCAATGTTCATCAAGGATATTGGTCTAAAATTCTCTTTTTTGGTTGTGTCTCTGCCCGGCTTTGGTATCAGGATGATGCTCGTCTCATAAAATGAGTTAGGGAGGATTCCCTCTTTTTCTATTGATTGGAATAGTTTCAGAAGGAATGGTACCGGTTCCTCCTTGTACCTCTGGTAGAATTCGGCTGTGAATCCATCTGGTCCTGGACTCTTTGTGGTTGGTAAGCTATTGATTATTGCCACAATTTCAGATCCTGTTATTGGTCTATTCAGAGATTCAACTTCTTCCTGGTTTAGCCTTGGGGGAGTGTATGTGTCGAGGAATTTATCCATTTCTTCTAGATTTTCTAGTTTATTTGTGTAGAGGTGTTTGTAGTATTCTCTGATGGTAGTTTGTATTTCTGTGGGATCGGTGGTGATATCCCCTTCATCATTTTTTATTGCGTCTATTTGATTCTTCTCTCTTTTTTTCTTTATTAGTCTTGCCAGCGGTCTATCAATTTTGTTGATCCTTTCAAAGAACCAGCTCCTGGATTCATTAATTTTTTGAAGGGTTTTTTGTGTCTCTATTTCCTTCAGTTCTACTCTGATTTTAGTTATTTCTTGCCTTCTGCTAGCTTTTGAATGTGTTTGCTCTTGCTTTTCTAGTTCTTTTAATTGTGATGTTAGGGTGTCAATTTTGGATCTTTCCTGCTTTCCCTTGTGGGCATTTAGTGCTATAAATTTCCCTCTACACACTGCTTTGAATGCATCCCAGAGATTCTGTTATGTTGTGTGTTTGTTCTTATTGGTTTCAAAGAACATCTTTATTTCTGCCTTCCTTTCCTTATGTACCCAGTAGTCATTCAGGAGCAGGTTGTTCAGTTTCCATGTAGTTGAGCAGTTTTGAGTGAGATTCTTAATCCTGAGTTCTAGTTTGATTGCACTGTGGTCTCAGAGATAGTTTGTTATAATTTCTCTTCTTTCACATTTGCTGAGGAGAGCTTTACTTCCAACTATGTGGTCAATTTTGGAATAGGTGTGGTGTGATGCTGAAAAAAATGTATATTCTGTTGATTTGGGGTGGAGGGTTCTGTAGATGTGTATTAGGTCCACTTGGTGCAGAGCTGAGTTCAATTCCTGGGTATCTTTGTTGACTTTCTGTCTCGTTGATCTGTCTAATGTTGACAGTGGGGTGTTAAAGTCTCCCATTACTAATGTATGGGAGTCTAAGTCTCCTTGTAGGTCATTCAGGACTTGCTTTATGAATCTGGATGCTCCCGTATTGGGTGCATATATATTTAGGATAGTTAGCTCTTCTTGTTGAATTGATCCCTTTACCATCATGTAATGGCCTTGTCTCTTTTGATCTTTGTTGGTTTAAAGTCTGTTTTATCAGAGACTAGGATTGCAACCCCTGCCTTTTTTTGTTTTCCATTGGCTTGGTAGATCTTCCTCCATCCTTTTATTTTGAGCCTGTGTGTGTCTCTGCATGTGAGATGGGTTTCCTGAATACAGCACACTGATGGGTCTTGACTCTTTATCCAATTTGCCAGTCTGTGTCTTTTAATTGGAGCATTTAGTCCATTTACATTTAAAGTTAATATTGTTATGTGTGAATTTGATCCTGTCATTATGATGTTAGCTGGTTATTTTGCTCGTTAGTTGATGCAGTTTCTTCCTAGTCTCGATGGTCTTTACATTTTGGCATGATTTTGCAGCGGCTGGTACCGGTTGTTTCTTTCCATGTTTAGCGCTTCCTTCAGGAGCTCTTTTAGGGCAGGCCTGGTGGTGACAAAATCTCTCAGTATTTGCTTGTCTGTAAAGTATTTTATTTCTCCTTCACTTATGAAGCTTAGTTTGGCTGGATATGAAATTCTGGGTTGAAAATTCTTTTCTTTAAGAATGTTGAATATTGGTCCCCCCTCTCTTCTAGCTTGTACAGTTTCTGCCGAGAGATCTGCTGTTAGTCTGATGGGCTTCCCTTTGAGGGTAACCCAACCTTTCTCTCTGGCTGCCCTTAACATTTTTGCCTTCATTTCAACTTTGATGAATCTGACAATTATGTGTCTTGGAGTTGCTCTTCTCGAGGAGTATCTTCGCAGCGTTCTCTGTATTTCCTGAATCTGAATGTTGTCCTGCCTTGCTAGATTGGGGAAGTTCTCCTGGATAATATCCTGCAGAGTGTTTTCCAACTTGGTTCCATTCTCCCCGTCACTTTCAGGTACACCAATCTGACATAGATTTGGTCTTTTCACATAGTCCCATATTTCTTGGAGGCTTTGCTCATTTCTTTTTATTCTTTTTTCTCTAAACTTCCCTTCTTGCTTCATTTCATTCATTTCATCTTCCATCGCTGATACCCTTTCTTCCAGTTGACTGCATCAGCTCCTGAGGCTTCTGCATTCTTCGCTTAGTTCTCGAGCCTTGGTTTTCAGCTCCATCAGCTCCTTTAAGCACTTCTCTGTATTGGTTATTCTAGTTATACATTCTTCTAAATTTTTTTCAAAGTTTTCAACTTCTTTGCCTTTGGTTTGAATGTCCTCCCGTAGCTCGGAGTAATTTGATCGTCTGAAGCCTTCTTCTCTCAGCTCGTCAAAGTCATTCTCCGTCCAGCTTTGTTCCATTGCTGGTGAGGAACTGCGTTCCTTTGGAGGAGGAGAGGCGCTCTGCTTTTTAGAGTTTCCAGTTTTTCTGCTCTGTTTTTTCCCCATCTTTGTGGTTTTATCTACTTTTGGTCTTTGATGATGGTGATGTAAAGATGGGTTTTTGGTGGGGATGTCCCTTCTGTTTGTTAGTTTTCCTTCTAACAGACAGGACCCTCAGCTGCAGGTCTGTTGGAGTACCCGGCTGTGTGAGGTGTCAGTCTGCCCCTGCTGGGGGGTGCCTCCCAGTTAGGCTGCTCGGGGGTCAGGGTCAGGGACCCACTTGAGGAGGCAGTCTGCCCATTCTCAGATCTCCAGCTGCATGCTGAGAGAGCCACTGCTCTCTTCAAAGCTGTCAGACAGGGACATTTAAGTCTGCAGAGGTTACTGCTGTCTTTTTGTTTTTCTGTGCCCCGCCCCCAGAGGTGGAGCCTACAGAGGCAGGCAGGCCTCCTTGAGCTGTGGTGGGCTCCACCCAGTTCGAGCTTCCAGGCTGCTTTGTTTACCTAAGCAAGCCTGGGTAATGGCGGGCGCCCCTCCCCCAGCCTCACTGCTGCCTTGCAGTTTGATCTCAGACAGCTGTGCTAGCAATCAGCGAGACTCCGTGGGGTAGGACCCTCCGAGCCAGGTGTGGGATATAATCTCATGGTGCGCCGTTTTTTAAGCCCATCGGAAAAGCGCAGTATTTGGTTGGGAGTGACCCGATTTTCCAGGTGCCATCTGTCACCCCTTTCTTTGACTAGGAAAGGGAACTCCCTGACCCCTTGTGCTTCCCGAGTGAGGCAATGCCTCGCCCTGCTTCGGCTCGCACAGGGTGCGCGCACCCACTGACCTGCGCCCACTGTCTGGCACTCCCTAGTGAGATGAACCCGGTACCTCAGATGGAAATGCAGAAATCACCTGTCTTCTGCCTCGCTCACGCTGGGAGCTGTAGACTGGAGCTGTTCCTATTCGGCCATCTTGGCTCCTCCCCCCCAATCATGCTCAAAAGTGTCTAAACTACTGTTGGTCATCTACTGCTAGTGATGATCTCTGTCATTTTAAGATTGGGTTTTTACAGGAAAATTTTTCTCCGATGCGTTATATTTTAAATATTTTTTTGATAGACTAATTTTCATAATTTTTCATAGACTAATATTCTTTAACTCAATGCTATACTTTGTGAATTTTAAGTTCCTTATTGCTAGGTTTTATTTCATTCTGTTAAAAAGTATTGGGCTTTATCTGGCAGGTAATTTAGTTATTTTTGTGTTACATTAATAATTTTGACAGTTGTTTTTTAAGAGTATTTTGGGGTGGTGGTAGACAGGTGAAGTTAGAATAGTGTTTATTCTAAAAAATATTAACCCCCTAAGAACACTAAGCACGTGGCTCCCCTGTTGTCACTACTGATGGCACTGCTTATTCCACAAGGTCTCTGCTGGACACCTAATGATATAAAATTTAATGCTATCTGTTATAATCTTTTGGATTATAATGTTTCTTTTCTCGGGAACGTTCCTTGTTTGACCTTGTGGGTTTTAATTCTATACCTAAACAGAACACCAGATAGCATACACTGAAGATCCACTAAACTAGGCCAGCCAAAATTATCTAGTAATACATGAGCAGATTCTATTCAAATAAAGATTCAGGAGGACCTATATGAAAATATCTGGAACTCCATTTCTACACATCTCCCTTGTTTGGGGCACTCCCTCCAACACAGTCTAGCTGCTTTTTCCTCCTTTAACTCTGACCCAGGCCTCCTTTATTCAGCAAGATTGCTGGTATCTGGTTGGTTTCTGCTGCCTCCCCCTCATTCAGTAATTTCCTCCAGTCAAAAGCTACAGCAATCCTGAGACTCACGTTGTTTTCTTTCCTTTTTTCAGGGGTCACTTTTTTTGCTGCATGTTGTCCAATGTTTTAAAATAGTTATTTTCTACATTCTGGTCCATGTCTATTTAGTTTAACATTGCAAGAGAGCATTTTTGGACTATTTCATTCCATCATGATCAGAACCTGAAATGAAAAATTCATATTGTTTGCTAGTTTTTCATTTCAAATTATATCCAGCCATGTTGTATACATCTTATTAGTGATTCTACAGTAAGACTAAATGCTATAGAATGACCAAAATGCAAATGATGTAAAGATGTTCTTAAATTCAAACTAAACTGTATCCCAAAATTTCTGGAAGAAATTAAAGTCCAAAAATTAAAATAATAACTTCACAAGTTATGAAACTTAACTTAGAAAGTTAAGCAAAGGAATTAATGCTTAAAATAAAATTTTTCTTTTTTATTAAAGTTTAAGAAAATTCAAGTCTAAAATTCACTCTTTCAACTTCCTATATGGGCTCAGTTTCCTCGGGATTCCTCTCTCTCTCTCTCTCTCTCTCTTTCTTTCCTTCCCTCTTTTTCTAACTCTTTGTTTTAGATCCATGGAAAATGTCTTATTTCTTAAAGAGTCCAAATAGAATTTACAATATTGTATAGTGCCGTCTGACAGATAGTGTCACTTGAGATATTTCCACCTTCTCACAAAGTTTAGAAATGTGCAACATTGGCAGGACAGATCATGTTAAATATTTAAATAATTTTTCTTCCTGTATTATATGTGCATGCACTCACACATGTATGAACATATATTCTTCCATACTTATACCTGTGTCTATATCCATCTATCATTTTTCTTTTATCCTTGAAAACAATTGCCAACATGCAGATATTTTCCAGAGACATAATGCCCAGTCTTTCCTGTTCAGACTTTTTAAGTCCTTTGGCTCAATGCCTCCTTTTACTGTTTTTTTTTTTTTTTTTTTTTTTTGACGGAGTCTCGCTCTGTCGCCAGGCTGGAGTGCAGTGGTGCTATCTCAGCTCACTGTAACCTGCGCCTCCCAGGTTCAAGTGATTCTCCTGTGTCAGCCTCCCAAGTAGCTGGGACTCCAGGTGCACACTACCATGCCCAGCTAATTTTTGTATTTTTAGTAGATATGGGGTTTCACCGTGTTAGCCAGGATGGTTTCCATCTGATCTCATGATCCACCCACCTGGGCCTCCTAAAGTGTTGGGATTATAGGCGTGAGCCACCACGCCCTGCCTTTCTACTGCTCTTTACTGTGGAACTAACTCCTAGACCAACTTTTTTTTCCCTATGAAAAATTATTTAATCCAAAGCCATCTGGCATGGGGGATGAAGTTTCCACAATTCGAAGCATCCTCTGCCACACACACATCAAACAATATAAAATGATAACAAAATCAGCTATGAACATTGTCCCGCTCCTTTGTATAATGCCTTTGGGTGGGTCAGCACAGAGAATGGAAGGGGTATTCTTAGAAGCCATGCCTACACCAGAGTGTCTAACAACACATGACCCTTCATGAAAGTGATCACAAGCCACATAGATATATCCCACTCAACTCAAACTAAAACTGTGTCTAGTTTAATTTCCCGTTAGTCGGATCCCAGAAATGTCCATGTCTGTTCCCTTCCCAACCTTCTACTGGGGAAGAGAGATGAAGGGGAAGATGGAGTCCAAATAAGCAGTCGTCACAACCAATTGTGGATACAATGTCTTACTTTTGCCAATTTTACAAAATATATGACCTTATGAATACCTCACTGAAAACTCTCAGAGAGGCCTGGAAAGGAGTTTGTGTTTCTTAGCTTCAGCACACATCTTCAGAAGTGTGTCTGTGAATCCAAGGTTGGTTCCTGTCCCTGAAAGAAGATTGGCATCTGGAGCACCTGACTTAACCCTACCTGCCTACTTTTGAAATAATAATTTGAAGCCAAGGCCCCAGTATTTCAGTGCAGTTCATGGACAACTCATGCATCTAAAATTGGAAGGCAGAGAATATTACTCTATCTCTGAATGACTAAAAGGCCTAGAAGACTTTTCACCTTATTGTGAAATGTTTGCCTGGGCTAAAGCTATTTGGGTAAAGCTGAGTCATAGCTCAAGATCAAGATGTAGCAGCTTGGCCCACCATCTGCTGAGGCCAGTTGTAGTCTAGTCTGTGTTTGTGGTTAGGCTTTATGGAGCAAGCAACTGCTGTGGCCAATGTCGTCGGCAGGGTACTAGGTGCAAAGCTTTTGGAATTTGTTATCAAAGTCTAAGAGCTACTGGGTGCTTCCCACAAATTGAGCAGGCAGTCCTCAGCTTTACTGAAGTCTTCATTTTTGCTGAGGCTAACATGCCCACTATTTGCATTTCAGACCATATCCTCCATGATTTTGTTCCATCCCAGGACTTCTATTCCACTACTGATTCCAATGTCTATCCTTTTCCTGAGTCCTGAGGCCCATGCCTCTCCTAAGGTTTCCCCTTTCTTAAAAGAAATAAAGTCCAGGATCCTATTGCATAAGGGCTTGTATATATGCTGTTGCTTCTACAAAACAATCATCTTGTCTTTGCACAAAATTGCCCTAAATTACAGAAATCAATTAAGTTCTACGTGTCATGTGCTCTGAGGTCTAAGCCGAGTGCTCACAAAGCAGTAGATAAAATCCAATGGAAAAAAAGTAGCCTTGTATTTCAGCATGAGCCTGTGTGAATCATGAGGCTTAAAATGCCATACCCACACAATAGGACCAACATAAGATATGCTGATCCCCAAAAAAGATTAATGTTAAGGATATTAATATTGTAGACATAATGCCAGGGTTGGAATCCTTGCTCTGCCATTTACTAGGTATGTGACATTAGGCAACTTGCCTCCTTTATCTGCACTTAAAAATCCTCTTCACTGTAATAAGGATAACACTCTAATACAGTAACATTATATTGTATGATAACATTGCTATAGAATGAATGATGGTGTCTCCACAAAATTAATATGATGAAACATAATCTCTATGAGTTGGTATTAGGAAGTAAGGTCTTAGAGAGGTGATTAGGTCATGACAGTAGATTTTTTGTGTATTGCTACTCTCACAAGGGACTGAAGAGAGCACAGTTCCCCTTTCTACCACGTGAAGACATAGCAAGAAGACAGCCATCTAGGAAAATAGGAAGCAGGCTCTTACTGTATCCCAAATCTGCTAGTGCAATGATCTTGAGCTTACCAGCCTCCACATGTAAAATCCATTTCTGTTGTTTATAAGCTACCCAGTCTATTGTAATTTGTTATAGTAGCCTGAATAGACTATGATAAGCATTATGATACAGCACTGTTATGAAGATTAAACAAGTTCATTTATGTAATGCACATAGTTCTTTATGAGTATTTGTTAAGTATATTACACACACACATACATACATGTATGCGTACATAGATACATTAATTAATTAATCATAGTCTATTTCTCAAAGTTGCCAGATGAATTCACCCAATGAAACGAGGTCACCGCTCAGACTTCAGATCCTTCACTGCCATCACCAATATCTTAGAGAAAGAGCCTTTACTCCTTCAGCTTTACTTTTACAGCTTATTGCATGGCACCATCTGCCCCAATCCTTCTGGCCCATACTCCTTAAGTTGGGGTATGAAGAGGCTCAATGATTTGGCATCCCTCTCACTTCTCTTAGTTCTGAACAGAGAAATAAGATAAGAAATAAGATAAGTAAGGCAGATGAGACTAAAATACCAACTTTATTACTGAGAAAGCTGATGTTAGTGAAGGTGGCTTATATTTGTGTTCCTCTAGGCTTTGTAATACTGACGCTTAAATTTAAGGAATTTACCCACTCAGTGTGACTACCCCTACCCGGAACAGGTCTCTCCACACATGTTTCATGTGTGTACATGTATGTATGTGTGTGTTTCATCCGTAGAACTTATGACAACAAGAAGTAGAGCAGAACATATAGTCCTGAAGGGATCTTATATCTAAGCATAATGGAAGAAGGAATGGCTTGACTATGTATCTCTGATTTCTTCTTCCAAACTCACCAATCAGGAAGTTCCTCACTAACAGGGAGGAGGAAGTGATAGGATGAGAAGAGGTCAAAAGTATTAGGCTAAGAGATGGCCACTGAAACACTGAATCAAACAAAACTTAGGCAAACTCAGTGGCTAAAAATAGCAATCACTTATTCACATGCATCTGAATCTCAGATGAGTATTGGATTATCTAGGGTGACCTCAATTGAGTGAATTTGCCTCAACCTGCAGGTTTGGCTATGCCTGAATGAGGTGACTCTACTCCATGTAGACTTATCCTGGGGCCCAGGCTGAAGGGACAGAAATGACAGAGAAAACTCTTTTCAAGGCAACAGCAGAAGCACAAAGGAGAGAGAGGATGAAAACACACAAGGCCGCTTAAGACCTAGACTCATACCTGGCACACTGTCACATCCACCCCTGTGCTATTTAACAAAGGAAGTCACTTGGCTATGTCCAGAGTCAAGAGGTGGCAATATTCTACACCCAGGATGAGACCACAGCAATGGAGTGATACAGGGAAGAGTGAAGAACTGGGACCAGTGATCCATCCATCTCAAGTCCCTAATCAAACTGGCACACTCAGCACAATTTCCAGTGTCAATCTCTGTATTAAATTCCACTTATAGCATAGGTACCCATTTTCTAAACAACAACATTCTCTAACAACATTCTCTAAACAACAACAGCAAGAAAACAAAATTATCCTTGCATAAATTAATAATGTCTAGTATATGGTACATATTCAATAATTTGTTGAAGAATGAAAAATAAAGGAATGAATGATGAATAGTTGTATGCCTTGAATGTTACTTAAATTCATTAATCCTTCTTGTTATTCAAATACAATTACAAACATTTAGCTATTTACAGTTGTTGTGAGTAAAGAATACTGTGTTATTATTAATTCATGAGTTAGTACATTGATTTGCAAAGGTGCTTTTTAAACTTTTTTTCTTAATTTCTCCACAACTCTGATTACAGATAGAATCTCAATCTTTGAGATTTAAAGTTTTTTTTTTCTTAATTTCTCTACAACTCTTATTATAGGTAGAATCTCCATCTTGGCCTTTGTTTTCCTCTACCAAATTTCTAATTTGTCATTTATAAAAGTACTCTCTGTAACATGCTGTAACTTTAAGGCTTTTTTTTTTTTTTTTCTATTCCTTAATCTTTTGTTCGGGACTCTGAAATTTAATGGTATAACTTCAAAAATGAGAATAAGTGGCCAAAAACGGCACACTTTACAACTATAAGACCTTGTTTTCAAAATAGACAGATTATATCTTGATTGTATGTTTTTGGGTTTATTTTAAATTTTTTTTAAAAAGATGAAATATCTATTACAACCTAAAGGAATAAGACAAATATTGTGACAATGTAAATGTCAACTGTGACTGGAGATCTGGAGATTGACTGAGAGTCCCTATTTTTAATAAATTTGCATGGATGTGGTAAGACTCAAAGCACTTTTGAGCAATCATCAGAATATATAAATAAATATGAATGTAAATGACATCAAAATACCTGGGTTGGGAGGATCAGCACAGTTTAAAATCAGTTGAATTTCATAAGCATTTATTGAGCATGTACTAAATTCACAACATCGAGTTGAACCTTGTGGGTACATACTGATGGAAATGCCACATGACTAGAGGCATTGCAGAACTCTCTTATGAACTCACTGACCTAAATCACTCAGTCCAGTTTTTTGAGCTTTATGTATCTCCATTGTTAAGCGACACATGACGGTAATATGTGGAGGCATCAGGGATTTGATGTGGACATATATTTGGCAGACACCCTTCAACCCACTCCAGAGGTCCAAATAACCCTTCCCCTTGCTCTACTCCAGTGTTTAAAAAACTTTAAGGGCTTTAACCCTGTTTACTCTGGCCAACATGTGCACCACAACCTGTCTTCTAACCTCTTCCCACATTTTCTGTCATTCACTAAACAACCACATTGACCTTTTATTTGTAGACATACATAGCACATGTTCATTAGCACATGTATACATATAGAGAAAAAAATAGAATAACTTACTCTCAAGGAGCCTGCAGCCTAGTTCATAAGTGTGAAATCAGTCATTCAATTAAATGTAGAGTGAGATTGTGAGGCATGAGCCATTAACTCGACCTGACTGACCATTGTTAAGGAGGTCAGGAGAAATTTCAGGAAAACCATAGCATTTTAACCAAACCCTAGAGAATAAAAAACAATCAACTGAGAGATGAGGAAGGAGGGTGCATGTTTCCTACTAATAAAGAAAGAGCTGTGGAAATCCCTAACATAATGTGAATCCTAATATTCTGATGGATTCTATTCAAGGTCTTGCCCAATTCTTAATTTTCAGCAAATGTTTTACATAAAAGCCTTGACTATGACAATCTTTCAAGAAAACCAGGAGAAAGGCCGTAACTGCATGTTAACTGTGCCTCATCCAGTGGAAGCCCACTCTAGTATTGAGATGTTTATGCTTGAGAATGAATGTAAGCTGATTTTATAAAATGGTCAAATAGCATCATAGTATATACCCACTTTAGTTATAGGTTAAGAAGTTATTAATCCACAACTAAAATGAAAGGCAAAGGAACATTCATTAAGATTCAATTGTTTAAAAGACTATAAGCAATAGTCTGCTTGTACATTATGAATAACAAAGTTCTTGAGTACATACTATCTGCTTGTTACATATATTATCTCATAACATGCTTCATCCTGTGAAGAAGGTTGTGAAGAAGGTTGATACGTTTTTGTTGTGTCCCCACCCAAATCTTATCTTGAATTGTAATTCCCATAATCCCCACATGTCATGGGAGGGAACATGTGGGAGGTAGTTTAATCAAGGGGCAGTTACCCTCACGCTGTTCCTGTGATAGTGAGTGAGTTCTCACAAGATACGATACTTTTAAGGGGCTTTTCCCTCTTTTGTTTGGCATTTCTTCTTGCTGCCACCACGTGAAGAACGATGTGTTTGCTTCCCCTTCCACCATAATTGTAAGTTTCCGGAGGCCTTGCTAGCCATGCAGAACTGTGAGTCAATTAAACCTATTTCCTTTATAAATTACCCATTATATGCCAAGTTTTCCCCTGAAATACATGTGCCATCAAGTCTCATGTATCTTCTATACTTCTGGTGCCTGCATTCTGAGGGATGAGTGTGGTCCAAGTGGATATCAGTCAAAAACAATTAAACTGACAGACACGATAAACATTTTTGCTCAGTAAGTTTGATGAAGGCATGAAATTAGTGACTGAGATAAAGAATAATGGGGAATTATTTACGATAGTAATGAAAGATCACTTTGATGGAAAATTACATTTTAGTTGAAATCTAAACATTAGAAAGCAGCTACTCAAAGAGCTGTGTATTTATGTTCCAATAAAAGGAAATAGCATGTTCAATGTCCTAGCATGAAGAACAACTTGGCATATTTGAGAAAGTGGCCAAAATGACGGGGTTGGCCAATTAAGTTGAGATGGTATGTTAGGCTGCTCTTGCATTGCTATAAATAAATACCTGAGACTGGGTAATTTATAAGAAAAGAGGTTAAAATATCTTACAGTTCTGCAGGCTGTACAGGATGTATAGCTCTAGTATCTGCTTCTGGGAGGCCTTAGAGAGCTTACAATCATAGCAGAAGGTGAACTGGGGCAGGCATCTCACACAGTGAGAGTGGGAGAAAGTGGGAGTCAGGTGCCACACACTTTTACACAACCAGACCTCAAGTGAACTCAGAGTTAAGAGCTCACTTATCACAAGGGGTTAGCCCAAGCCATTCATGAAGACTCTGCCTACACGATCCGAACACCTTCCACCAAGCCTAACCTCCAACATAGGGAGATTTCAATCCAACATGAGATTTGGGTGGGGACAAATATTCTAATTATGTCAAATAGGCACAACATGATAGAGAATAAAGATAGAGAAATAATGAAGGGTCAGGTCACACAGAGCATGTGACACGATGAAACCAAGCAGTTTATATAAACATGTGTTACATAAAGTTTCCAAAGCGAGGGGTTGGTGTGACCAAAGAATGTACCAGCCAAGGGCTAGAAACATGGATACTAATCTCCATGCCATCCATTGAGATTAATGGGTCCATAATGTAGGAGGCACTCAACAAATGTCAGTTATTCTTCCTTCTTCTCTACCTCTAGTTCCATACACTGTATTCCACCCATTATTGCCTTTTAGAGTTAAGATATTATATTTTTCTATGGGCATACTTTTTGATGGATGACAGATTCCAACTGTCCTTGTCCTAAGAAATCACAATATTTCTTACAAAAAGAACCTGTCTAACATCTAAGTCCAATCAAACCCTCTCTGTTAATTTAATTAAACTAATAAACACTAAATGCCTATTATGTACAAAGGATTTTTGCTGTTTGCTGCAGAAGTTGCAAGGGGAACAATCACAGTTCTGTCTTCAAAAAAACTGACAAAATAAACGCCTCCCCTACCCAAAACTTCTACTTCTAATAAGTATATAAACATAGTGTATTCAATAAGAGTTTTTAAATGGCAACTGAATGAATGTTGTAAAATGCAATTCTGAGATGTAGTAAAATAACAAGCCCCTATCAAATATTCCAGAACAGGTCTCAATGTCTGATAGAACCAAGGTTCCTAATAGGTGTTGGATGAAGAAACAATACACCCATTCCCCTCACCCCACCCCACCTCACATCTATCATAAGGCCATGTTAGTATAGGACAAACATGCCAGTAACTTCTGACCATTTAATTTTCAAATTATATGCCTGGGTCAATTTTATTTTTCAAAAATTCTATACAAGACTTTAGATGGAGGAATAGCTCTGGCTATTGTATGACAGCTTTATGAAGCTAATAACTATTGATGCCATTTAATTTATCAAGCAACAATTAATCAAAACATACTGACTACTAGCACAGTATATTTGATTTCTTCATTGAAACTAATACTTCTGTTTACATATGAAAAACAACAGGATTGCTAGATATTTTAAATACACAGAAAGAAAACTGGGATTTTACAATTTCCCAAGGTCTCTATAGCAGACAATTTTGCTCACATAGCTGTAATTTTGCCAACATCAACAACTACAATTTTGCCAACAACAATAGCATTTTTTAAAGGCTGATTTTGGCACTGCTTGGCTTAGACAAAGTAAGTATTCTATGGCGTTTACACATTGTAAAACAGACATATTTCTTAGGGACATAAAGCTGGGCTTCAAGATGTCATTTTCTATTTGTTGATAAAGAAATCAACACTATAATTAATTAGATTTGGTAGCAGCATCAGCTGGCTCACCTGCCCCCACAAAACTGGTTCCAAGACTTTATCTCCTAGTCAAAAGCTTGTTGCACAAATTGATGTTCTTGTTCATTATCTGCTTTCAGCTGAGCAGAGATAGTTGTAGAAGTCCTTAACCTTCAAACAATGTGCATTTCAGTATGCTGGCTATACTCTTTGTGGGTTGATAGAATGAAAAAATCTATGCCCTTCATTTTGAAGCCCTTAAGCGATCTCAGTGCTATTTTAAATGTTTTATCTTCGCCTCTCACAACAGTCATGTGGGTTAGACAGAACAAAGAATCATTTGCCATTTCACAGATGAGAATGAAGGTCTGAGTGACCCAGTACCCTGTAACTTCAGTAATCTCTGGAGATTGCTCCAGAGGGTTTACAGAATGAATTTTGAGAGTCCCTAATTTCACACCCTTTACTCTTGGCAGTATCAATCTTTTATTCTCCCCAACTGCACAGCTTCATGCTGAGACTTGCTTTTATTCCTTCTGAGGGAGGACCTCTCTGCCATCACTTAATTATAAATCCTGCATGTGACTCCCTTTCAAAAGTCTGGCAAACTGTAGTCATTTTAAAATCCAGCAGCAGACATTAACTTAGAAACCTTCATGAGTGATGGGAAAGGAAACTATTAAAATGAGAAAATAGAGATAAAATTTAAAGTACAAAATGGTCTTTTTATCAGCTCACTCCAGAAAAAAAAAAAAAGAACTTCTGTTGTTATATAAAAAAAAAAAAAAAGAAGAAGAGGAGGTCTACTATTGGTGCAGAAGATTATGGGAACAAGGAAATTCGCAAAAAGAAAGGGTAGAATTGCTGGGATAGTTGGCTATGAATTTCACTAAATTAGAGACAGAAAATCCTCTTTCAGTTTTGCAAAAGGTGATACCACTGAAATATCTTTGTAAGATGTTTACATTTTCATTTTTTTAACTTTTCCATTTGATAAAGTGTCATAAATGGTATCAAATTATTGGGAAAATAAGGAAGAAAGTAATTACCCATATTCTCATCACCCAAAGATAGTTACTTTGACGTCCATTTTTCTTTTTGTATGAAAATATACATCTTTTAATATAACACTCTTTAAAATGTTCACGAAATATTTGTATACATTATAATTCAGAAAGTTCAGTTCAATAATGAAATACATTATTTATCCTGTTCTACACAGATTAACTTACTTACAACAGATTCAATATTTTATCCTTGCTGAAAAGAAATGGTGTTTACTATGCAGTGGGTGGGAAAATGAGTACCAACTGGCATTCCATTAGGATGGATGTTGGGTGGTATGCCCAATGGGGCTGGGAGGAAGTTAAATAATTTGAGGTGCTTATCATGAACCAAAAATTGGGCTAAGATAAATGTTTGAGAAGATATGCTCGCATGCATAATTTTACATACTGCTGGAAAGATATCTACTGTTAACCTTCTTTGGTCCCTTTCAATCATACCTTGAATGATGCATATTATTGATAAATATCTTCTTTATGAAAATATCCCGGTTGATAAAAGTGAGGTTCTTGCTGATGCCCAATGAATTTGATTCAAGGAAGCCAGAGACACTCTTTTAGGATATGATTTTCTACTAAAACAAACCTAATAAAAAGCACACCAGTAAAGCGCCTCACCACTGATCATTGCTCTTGTGACTGATTCTCCGCCTCTGCAGTTCTATCTTTAAACAAAGCAAGCCTGTACCTGCAGGCCCTTCCTCAAAAATTTGTTTGAGTCTTTCCAAAGGCTGGGACCTTCTGGGGTAGACAGTAGCATGCCTCCCTTGAATCTAAACTCCCATGTGGGGTTTCTTCTCTCAGGAGAGCTCTCTGACCCTTTACCTTTTCCATGTGTCTGGCTAATACACGTGTAGGAGCTCCAGTACTTGCGCCTTTGAGATCGGCCTGGCCCAGAGGTGGGGGCCCTGGTTCTAGGAGGTGGCTTGTTAAAGGCTGTTCTCAGTAACAAACAATCAAATCAATATTTTTCCCATGGAATCCCAAGTCCATCACAATAGGGCTGAGCTAGTCATCTCCCCCAAATATGCATAAAAATAAATCCCAAAGAATGCAACAAAACATAAAAATCACACACAAAATGTCTAGAAGATTAAGTAAATTACTAATTGTCAAATCTTGGATCTAATCAGGAGTTAAGAATAAATGTAAAAAAAATTATGCTTTATACCTCTAATACACACAATCAAAATGTATTTTTAAAAAGAAATAAACAGAGAAATGTTCTAAAATGTTAAGTTCAAAAGAACTAAAGTGAATGTGTTTTGCAAGAGCTATAATGAGTAAAATTCAAAGGCAAAAAATAGCAAATAAATGTGCAACAGCTGCATTAAAGACATAATATTCTTAATAAATAGCTCTTTAGATAAGTTGTTCAGTGGGAAAAATAAACAGGAAATACTAATGGTAAGGTTCACAGATACTTCATGAAATAGGAAATAATGGTTATAATAATATTCAGCACTGTGCAATCATTTAAAGATGTCAAGTCAAAAATCATATAAATTTGACTCTCAAGTTTAAATTATTAGAGAAATTGTGATAACTCAGTGCTGGAAAGTATGTACAGTACAGTAGTCACAGAGAAGAATAGATACACATGGGGGAAAATTGTATGTCTGAAGAGATTCATACCAATATTTTTATAAAGCAAAAACATAGAAGCAATCCAAATGTTGAAAAACATGACAAGTAAATTAGAGTATCTTTACAGGTTATATTATACAGCCATTAAAAATGATGTTTACAAATATGTGCCAAAGTTGTGTGATAATAATTTTTATGCAATGTTAGGTGATACACACAGGATCTAGCTGAAAAAGCATGCATAAAAGAGCTCAGACAGAAACGCTCCAAAATACATTTTTAAATGGATATTTTTACGTTTTGCATTCTTAAACTTGGGTGCAGCTAAGGAGGTTGTCTGAATGTAGATTTCTGGTCTAGAGGCCTAAAATCTCTGATTCGGTGAATCTTGAGAGGGGCTCAGGAACAATCTACATTTTTAAACAAGTCTCTCAGGGGCTTCAGATGCAGGTGCTCTGGAGCCCACTCTTGGGAAGCTGTTCTAGTTAGTAGGATTATAGATGCAAATATATATAAAAACATACATAAATATATATATGTACAACCTGCATAATCAGAAAGTCATACAATATATAAAATATATGCTGTATACATCATGTCTGTAAAATATATACATAATATATCTATATTCCTGATTATACTTGTTTTTATTTTTAATTATATTTTCAATATATGGGTAATTTTTAGGATTTGCTTCTTTTTCTTTTGATTTTCGAAAGAATTTGTAGGACACAATAGTCACTAAAAATAATTCTTTGTTTCCTCATTCTATTTTATTCCCCAAGTTTTCTTTTTAAATGAGAAAGAAAATTTTATTTTGCTTATTTCAAATCTGTGCCCTCAGTAGAAACAAAATGCAATCTGAGTGGCAGATTCTGGTTCTGCTGTCTTCGTACTAAACTGATAAGAAAATGGAATGGGACTGACATTTGTAAAGTAGCCTGAAAATTTCATTCCACAAAAACCGAGGCTGTGACTTGGAAGAATATGAATGAAGAGTGTAAAGTTAAGAGCCCTTAAGGACATAGAATGATTGCATTTCAGCTCCATGGGTAATCTACAGCATGACTCCAGGGGCATTAGCTATGTATAGAGAAAAGAGGAGCTTTGCCACAAGAAAAGCAGCAGGAAGATTGGTGGGGTGGCGGAACCTTGCACAGAGACCAAAGGTACCTGCTGACCCCAATTCCACTGAGAAAGAAAAGGATCAAGATGATTTAAGGGAGGAGCAGGGCAACTCCAAGATGGGCTCAAATACCACAGTTAAACTACTTTCTTCTGTTCCACAGACCAACCATGCAGTCAGCAGACCTGCAGGGTGATACAACTGAAAGGACCTGAGATTCACAAACCTAAATGAAATTATTTGTCTTGCTGTTTACCAGTTGTCCTAACTTGGGCAGGCAACTTACACTCTATGGGTCTTGATTTTCTCATCTGTAAAAGGATTTAGTGGAGACTGCAACCTCTTAGGTGTGGAATTGCCTAACTCAGTATTTGGTCCAATCCTATGTTCAACAAATGCTTTCTTTTCATCCTGTGAAATGTTTTATTTCTTTTCATCCTGTGAAAGGTTTTCCTTTGTTCAAGGCATGAAAACTGTGTTAAACTGCCATCACAAGTCGAGTACTCTGCTATTTATTGCAAATGGAAGTACACATACACCTATACAAACACATTTCTATAATTGATGTGATCATTTTCCTTAAGGAAGTAACAGTTATGACTATAGTGGAAGACAGAAAAATAATAGATGATAGCTAAGACATAGGTGTCCACAAGCAGCAACCATAGCACTTGCAAAGTGGAAGACATGTAATTCTGAAAGAGAAAGAATGAGATTGGAGACATGTTTCAAGAGGAAAGCTACATGTGAGCTGTGTTGTAATGTGAACAGGGACTGGAGAGAAGAAAATGTAATTCCTTCCGGGTTCATCACCTATTGACCGAATTGTTCCTATACTTCATGAACCCTGCTGTGTCTCTTACAGGGATCGTTCCATAATACTTCCAGTCCATCTTCTGGCTGCCTTCCTAGCTGGCCTGATTGTTATACTATGCAGTTCTCTCATTGCCACCCTGGATTATGCAATGACTTGGATTCACAGATGTCTTCAGTTAGCTATACAATATTAAATATGTGTTAGGTGGACCTCTGTCACATATTCTCTGGTTAGAGTGGGTTTGGCTCAGTTGTCTTTTGATATATTCACTCTCTTCTCTATGATTGGCACAGTGTGGGTTGGCAACATCTAGAATTTTCACACTGGTAGAGATATTTGTGAGGATTCTGTCTGATTTCCCAGTCATACTTGGGTTCAACACATGAAGGAAAATGAAGAAATGGTAAGACGCAGCTGGGCCCAGATTTTAATTTCATGTCTTCCATTTACATGCTGTATGACCTTGGGCAAATTCATCAGCTTCTCTTAGCACTAATGGAGATTATAAATATGCAGGATCTAGTACTGTGTCTGATACCTGAAAGGCATCTACTGAATGCTGCTATTCTCTCACACTCCCCTGGGTATTTCAGAGTTCATTATACAGCCTTTTATTGAATTGTCCTGTGTTAGGGAGACTACCCTAAGATAAGGCAGCACTTTTTAATAATCTGGTCTTTTTTTCAAAGAGGAGGGTTCATTCTTATTTAAGAAATAATCAATATAATCAATTTCTTTTACATAATCAAAGTTAGCCTTCGTTTATCTTCCTTTCACCTGGTTCCATGATTGTCTTCTGTACTTATAAATGTGTCTTCAATTGTCATTAGGAGTTTGGTGCAGGTCTGTGATAAAACTGTCATTAGTCATTAAAAGAATGGAAATAAAAATTATTTATTTTCTAATAAATAAAAGCATGTTTAATTAAAAAGGCTTTCTTTTATTCCAAGGTTATGTAATTGTTATCCATTCATATTAAAATGACTTATAATTTATAACGTAATGCCAGATTATCAGATATATATGTGTATATATGTATATTTTATATATGTATATGTATATATATGTTTATATATACACACACACACATATGACGATATATGTAATTGCTTGTCAAAAGTTAATGCTAGCAACAATTTTTCAGTCTCCCATTTCATTTCTCATTAATGATTCACAAATTCCAAAACCCAGGAGCCACTTAAGTTAAACAGTTTAAGGATATCATACTTCTCTTTATCTGCTTTTCAAATTCAATTTGAAAAAAAAATGTGTCATTAGGTCATTTCCCCTTAGTCTTTCCTCCAGGGCAGAAATGCCCAGTATTTTCATTAGCAACTTTGGTGACATGGTTTCAAGTTCTGTACCACAGCTACTACTCTCTTTGACTTGTATTTCTAGCTTCCCACCTTTGCTTCCTTTGCCAGACTGTGATAATCGGGGTTCCTACTAGAAGGCCGATCCTTCTCTCCTCTTGTCTCTTGTTCAAGCTGTAGGTCCATGATTTGCCCATAATATCCTTCCCTGACTCATCCTGGCCAAAGTTTTACTCAGATTATAATAATAAGAGAAATACCATTTTCCTGTTTTCTTTTTTTTTCACATTTTGATTTTACTGCTTGTCTTCAATTATCTGTCCTTGAATGTCCTTATAGATTGACATCTAAAGGGGTTAGTAAACTTTTCCTGTAAAAGGTCAGAGGTTAAATATTGTTGGCTTTGCAGGCCTAGGGTCTCTCTCAGGACTACTAAATTGTGCTGTTGTTGCATGAAAGCAGCGATGATTTATAAATGATTGGGCATGACTGCATTTGAATAAAACTTTATTTACAAAAGCAGACTGCAGCTGGATTTGGTCGAGGGTTTGCTGACATTTCTACTGGTGACACTTTTGCTCTCATACCATTCAGTTCTCCTAATCCTCCCTACAGGGTAATTGGTAGGTTTTAAAATGGGGTCTTGCTCTGTTGCCCAGGCTGGAGTGCAGTGATGTGATCATAGATAACTGCAGACTTGAACTCTTGGGCTCAAAAAATCCTTCCATCTCAGCCTTCTGAGTAGCTGGGTCTACAGGTGGCACCACTGCATCAAGCTAGGATTGGTAGGTTTAGAAGAGATAAGTCTTCTCTTTTATGTAACTCTTCTTCTCTCTTACCTCCCTTTCTCTCTTTCTCTCCTTCTTTCTCTTTCTCTCTCTCTCTCTCTCTCTCCCCCCCAACACCCATATTCTGTTCTGCTCTTTATTAGGTGAGGATACTGCTATGACAGAAACCTGTGATTTTCCAGCAGTACTTATAATTAGGGCGAATTAACTGCCAGGTATATATTTTAGAAATATTTGTTACCCTAGTGTAACCTAGACTATTTTGATTGATGCATGGGATAGAGGATGAGGAATCACTTCATATAGTCATGTCTAAAAATGTCCTTCATCTCATCATTTTATCTGTAGAACAGCTGTTATTTGGATTTCCATGAGTCTGACTCCTGTGACATTTCAACTGGTTTCAAACCTGAGTAGGTGTGTTTCCCTCCCAAAGGCAGGATAGACCTGCACTCAAAGTTTGGTTTGAATGTTGAGACTGATGATGTGACACACACCAGAAGAGTTATGAAAATGTTTATTATTTACTTTTTTGAGGTCCTGGGAAGGGCTGGGCAAGCCTCTCAAATCTTGTAATGCCTTGAGAGAAACAGAAAAGGAGACCGACTCTGGGTTTTATTGTGATTTCAGGGTGGGTCTAGGGTGAGGGTCCTTACATGTAGGCAAAAGCTTGCATGGGTTTTAATCTTTCATGGGCACCAAATAAGGTACCACCTAGGCTTTAATCTTAGCTAGCCCAGATATGAAGGACAGGGGAAAAGAGGGGGTTAGATGTAAAAGTTGTCATCAAAAAATAGAGTCAGACTATTATAGTTGAAAAGAGAGGTTTTATTTAATTAAGAATCATATCTCTGGCTACCTAGAATTAACAATACATATATAAGGAATTTTTTTCTTAATTTGTCAGTAAACTCCTGGATTGCAAATGTCTTATCTCATGAATGTGTCTATACTGATAGTCGCAATAACTTAGTAAATGTCCTTATGCATAATTATAATTAAATGATTCCTTTATCTAAATGATGCAACCTAATTATCTAATGCATTTAGAGAAAAACGCCCATGTAGACTTGTAAGGGTTCTGTTGTTGTTATTGTTGGATTAATAGAATGCTGAGAATTCTGTGGACCTTTTTAGTGCTAATAGTCCTAATTGTATCTAAGTTTTATTGGATTTCTCTACGATGAAGTCAAAGTTTCCTCCAAAACCAGAATTAAAGAGGGGCTATCAAAAGCACAACCACGTGGCTTGAGTTATCACATTAATGCCTCAAAGTATCTAAAGGGGAAAATACCGCACATTGTACATGAATAAGAAGCAACGTCTGTGTAGAAAGAAATTCTACCTTAATATTATATTACAGAGTAATCTCTGGAAAAGTACTCAAATGAAACCTCATACCTCTCACCATGTAATGATTGCACCCTTTCCCAATACCAAATAAGACATATAAATTGTGAAGTCCAGTGTTTAGGAATAAATGATAGAGTTGCTGACACTTTTCCACATAAATATTAAAGTAGGAAAATTGACTTGCAAACCCCTTGTTCAAAATCATTTGTTTTGCAATCTTATTTATTATTATTATTATTATTATTATTATTATTATTATTATTTGTGTGTGTGTATGTGTGTGTGAATGGATTATGGAATAATGTATTCTTTGGTATCCTAAGCAAGGCAAAAGAAAGCCATATATTCATTGAAAGCAAAAAGTTTGTTTCCATTCCGGTAAGATTTGTAAAAATGGCTGGGAATACTCCATCCTCTTGATGAAATTGTTGAATGAAATGGTTTATTTATAGACCTGGTAGGGATTACAAGAAAGACCTTTGTGTATTATCTTCCTCTTTCACCGCTAATCGATGACATTTCTGAGTTCCAGGACCTGTGAAGAATTCTACCTTCAGACAACTGCTCAACTGGATTGAATCTGGGAGAAGAAGATGGGGGCATTATTTCTTGACAGCCACCTAGATTCCAACAGCATCATGCACCAAATGGTACTGAGACCTTCAGAACCCTTGAAGAGCTAATCAGCACTTATGCATGAAGGCAATGTTCTAAACCTTAGTGGTCAGGAAATGTTTGAGATTTGAAACAGTTGTTTGAGGTTGAGGCAGAAAGTAATAAAGAATACTAAAATTATCAAAGAAACACCAAACACAAATCAATAGCATCCAAACGAGCTTTACCTTTATAGCTGGTACTCTTTCTGTCCTCTTTTCTGCTTCCTAATAGATGTTTTTTGGTGATTTGGTCCCCCTAAGTGCATGGACATTGGACAGGATAGTATGAATATGATTAGAGGTGTAAGCATGACTAGAAGCACAAGTTAATTTATGAGTGATTGAATAAAAGTAATTTTGTGAAAAATAAGAACAAGTTCTTTTGGTTTATATTTTGGCATGCTTTCTTTCACCATTTTAAAGAGATCTTTCCAAGATAAAATACATTGCAGAAATACATATCTGTCACCTATTTAGAAAATGACATTCATTTGAAAATGAGCCACTGTGAATTAGATACGAAGAGAGGTCAAAGTTAATAAACAGAGGCATTTATGTGAATAGAAATGTGCTAATGTTTATTATTATGGCATTAGTTCACATTAGAGATGTATTAAAAATAGTATCTAGGATCATAGGCTAGAATACATCCTTAAAGGTAATTTGGGACAACCCCTTAATTTAATAAAAAAGAGAGGAACAAACTTCAGACTGAATGGCTGAGGTTATTTCTCAAGATCACACAACTACTTGGTAGATATACCAAATTTTAAACACAAGACTCCTGGTTTCTAACCTAACTCTATTTCCACAAACTTAACATAATGTAGTTAAAAACTTTAACTCATATTTCAAATTTGTTGTTCTTATAAATGTGGATTGTTTTGTTTATTTTACCTCTCTACTTTTTTTTCATTCCAAGCTGCTCACCTGCATCTTGGAGGGGTTAAAAATAATTATTCAATCTGTTATTAAGTACAAGGCAATTTGATCATGTGAACATGTCCTATATATTTTATGTTCATACTCTTAGAAAATGTGTAGCCTCTCAAAGAGTTACTCTCTCCCCATGATTTTGCATGCAGCTACCTGTCCCTGTTGGCTTTCCTTGCATTTACACTAGAGTCTATTCTGCAAGAGTGCAAGAGTGTAGATGTAATTATCTGGTATTTCACCCATGCAGCCTTCTCCTTTCCTAGCTTCTGCTACGGGGACATCTCATCCTATTATGGCTTGATTCAAAGCAGAGCTGAAGGTGTGAGCTAAGTGTCCATCCTTTGCACTGCTTGACCATGCTTCATAGCTGAGTTAACTTTGATGTGATGGTGCCCTGAGTTGTTATAAATTCTTGCCTTTTCCTCCAAACTTACATAAAAAAAGCTCTGGCTATGCCTATGATGGGTTTGATAAGAGTGTCTAATTTTGGACTTCAATCTTAGCAGGCCTAATTGCCTAGAAATATAAAGATATATTTTCATTCTAGCCTTTGGTAGCAGTAAAGGCATATACCTTCCTCTCTCTGTTGAATCATTTACCTTATTTCTCAGTTTATTCATAACCCTGATAGAAAAGATGGGTGCTCTTTATTTGTGAACCCTCAATTCAAACAAAATATCAGGGGCTTTCTTAGGCATTTGATCCGTATTTCCATATTCTGACAACGTATTCCTCTTCCTCTTAAAGTATAGCACTATTTCTTTTAAGCTACCTCACTTTGAAAAGGTTTGCTAATTCAATAGGAAAAATAATACTCAATGTACTTACAAGTTCTATATTACTTGTCAATATTTTATCACAATTTGAATTCTAAAGACACTTTTTGTAATATAAGGAAAATTCCAGATATGTGATACAGTAAAAAGTCATGTTAACTGTCGTATATTTAAAAGAGAGGCTCCACAAATATTGAACTGCATTATATGAAATTCATACATAGTTTTGTATTGCCTGCATTTAGATTTCTTCCTTCAAATAGGCATACTTTGTAAATAATTCATAAGTCATATTCACAATCTGACAATTAAACCTGCAATAACTAAACCACAGTAATATTGGTAGTAAGTGGCTTATTGGTAACGGATTATTGTAGAAGAATTCAGGATATGTAAAATGCATATACTAAACTTGCTGATCAAAAGGGAAATCAGGGCAAAATGAGTATAAGATCATGTCTTTTGGGATTTTCCAATCTAAAGTATAAAGACCAACAAACAGTTAGTCTCCAGGAAAATCACATTTCAGTTGCTAAACTCCACAGATAGGTTTATACCTCTTATTCATTAGTTATAATATGATGAACATTTTCTCAGGGCAGGGCTTATAAAACCAATTCTCATAATTTGAAAATTATAGGGAAATTCTCCAATTTTAGACAGAGAGATGAAAAGAGACCAATCTATAATAACCATAAAATAAAATTCAAAAATTAATTGTTTCAAAACAGAACTCACACAAAGCACAGCCACAGAACATCAGAGACTGTTGGCTTTTACCTCCCTATTTTGTTTACCTGGTTCCGAAATAATCTGAGTAAATTTTACATCTCATATGTGAAAACATTACTCATCCATTTATAATTTCTGGCTAGTAGATCTCACATTCAGTGATAAAGAGAAGTTTGGAAATCAAGACAGGATAAGAAAAGGTATCTTGGACAGTCTGTGACAGTCTAATCGATTGCTTACAGTATGGCTGCAATCATTTCCCTTCCCATATCCCTGTCCTTTCACAAAGGGAAATCTATTTCCATACTCCTAAATCCCAAGTCAATCTTGCCACTTGCTTTGGCAAGAGAATGCAATATGCCAGCTTTGAATCTTGCTTCTAGGAATGTGCACTACTTTCTTTCCTCTCTTTGATGCATGTCACTACCATGTGAGAAATGTGAGTCTAGTGAGCTAAGGAATGCAAGGTCATGTGGAACAGAGATAAGTCATCCCCCACCAGCAATGCTCTAGCAAAACTGGTAACTATTCACAGTTACATGAGTGAATCCAACAGAGGTGAGATGGACCACCCAGTCATGCCCAGTCCAAATTGCCAATGTGAAGAATCATAAGCCCAATAAGTGGTTATTTTGTTCAACTGTAACTTTTAAGGGAGTTTGTTATGTAGCAAAAGCTAACATATACTCGGTCTTTTTCATCACTAATTTTGTAAAAAGTTACTGTTTGCCATGGATCATTGATCACCTTTCTGATTCAGGAGGCTCTATCTCAGTCCTCATTTGCATTGCTGTAAAGGAATACCTGAGGCTGGGTAATTTATAAAGAAAAGAGGTTTATTTTGTTCACAATTCTGCAGAATGTACGAGAAACATGGAGACAGCATCGCTTCTAGCGAGGGCCTCAGGAAGCTTTCACTTATGGTGGAAGGGGAAGGAAATAAGACATCACATGGCAAGAGCAAGGAAGAAGAGAGTGAGGAGGGAGGTGCCAGACTCTCTTTAACAGCCAGTTCTTTCAGGAGCTAAGATGACACATCACCCTACCCGGTGAGGGCCCCAAGCTATTCATGAGGCACCTGCCCTCACAGTGCAAACACCTTCCATTAGGCCCTACTGCAACATTGAGAATCAACTTTCAAAATGAGATTTGGAGAGGACAAACATCCAAACTCTATC
Organism: Pan paniscus; assembly: GCF_029289425.2. NCBI lineage: Eukaryota > Metazoa > Chordata > Mammalia > Primates > Hominidae > Pan > Pan paniscus. Next base: position 12,833,128 of record NC_073252.2, read on the forward strand.
AGGCTCTATCCAGCTAAAACCTAAAAAGAGGGGCATTGCCCTTCTAAGATGTCAGTGGCAGCTTAGGCTGAAATCCTATGTTAGTGCTACTAAAAATACAAAATATTCTCCTCTCTGGTCACAAGCATAGAATGATTTGTTTCAACCAGGTCATCCCAGCGTAGAATTAAGAAGTAAAATCATTAATAAGAAAACATCCATTTCACTGAAGGGAAAAAAACCACAGTAACTTATGACAAGATTTCCTTGAGGTTCATTGCTAGAGTGCTGTGACTCATCAGTCAATACAAAAGTGAATAATCAGATGAGAGATGCTTACCTTAATCAGGCCCAGTGACCATTTAGAGACCTTGATGTATATTTCCAAGAGGGTGAGGAATATAGAAAACAGCATTTGACACCTGCTTTGAGAATTCCTCACTATCAGCAGCATGGAGGAGACAGTCTTCATTGAGAGTATCATGTAATAACAGAGTCTGGCAAAGCATTTCCAGTCAGATCAAATATGGACCCTGCAGAAAGGAGGTAGAAAGGGCAGTCTTGAGCCCACCAAAAAGGGCAGCCTGGAGGAATAAGGTGACCCCAACCAATGGAAGGGATGATGGCAAGAAAGGGCCTGAGAGTTAAGTTGTAAGTGGCGGAAATGATGAGTCATTACGTAGACCAAGAAAACTGGAATTAAAAGAAATGACAGAACTACATCAGATAATATCCCAAATAAGACATGGCATAAGAGAGTCAGCCATATCCAAAGAACACTTGGACCAAATTAAAACTGTAGGATGAGCAGAGATGTTCTAGGCAGAGAACCAGGAAAAGGGAGTCCTAGCAAAGGAAAACATTAGGTGTAAAGACATAAAGACATGAAACCCGCATGGTATAATCAGGGAACGTCATGGGTCTCAGGCAAGCTGCAGAGAGGAGTATTTGGTTCCAAGACGTAGATGATGATAATAAAGAGGTAAAAATCAAATTTTAAATGGCCTTATTCTTCAGGCAGCAAGTAGCCCAGCAGTGGCAAAATTAGCTTCCATATTTACATGTTCCCGTGTAAATGTGGAATTGATCTCAAAGACATTTGCTATCTAACAGCCTGACAGGCTTATTCTCCATGTTCTGAGGAAATAGAGCTTGTGTAAGTTTCTCTTACTCTCTCTGGTATGGGCTGCCAGGTTGTCACACTTATCTAGTTCCTAAAAATATGATTGGCAATTTTGAGGATGAGAACTAAAGAAAGTAGCTGTAAGATTGATAGTCATCTTCCCTTTTAACATGTCCCTCTTTTATTTTATAACTTCTCTTGGGAAAAAAACACATTTAAGAAAGCAGAAAATATTTAGTGGAAAAGGAGAGAAAAGGGGCTAAGTAAAGAAGAGATGAAAGACACAACAAAACAAAAATCAACTTTAGAAAAAAGAAAAACCAGGACTAAGAGAAGAGAAGAAATACAAGCTAGAAAGAAGTGATAGATATTAACTAAAATTTGGCAAGTAATTAGTAGGACACTTGGGCCAGGAGGGTAGAGGAAGAAAAAAATAAAGCAGGCAAGCAAAAAAGCTTAATAAAGGAGTATAAATATAATGTTGATCAAGAATATTTCATTATAATACATTGTTAATTTACACTGCATTATTAAATACTTGGCCAACAGCACATATAGTACTTAGGTGCTGCCTTTGTGACTCTTACAGCTATAATATTAGTGGGAAATTAGAGAATTTATATTTTTTCTTATATCTAAAAGGGCAGATAAACAGTGAGGTGGGTAATGTTTGCAAGTTTACAACTGGTCAGTGCTGATAGGAAAACCCTGTTTCCTGATGCCATCTTTATAGTTACACAAATAAACCTCTCAGCAAATGTTTGTTGTTGGAAGTGAAGTGATAACACGAAGGCACAAAGTAAATCTACGGGAAACACATAAATAGAACTCAAGATTCCTGACTTGCATTTTTAATCATGGCTCTGCAAAGTTGTTCTCACATGCATAAAAGACAATAAAATCACTTGAAGGAGACTTCTTCCTGCTTCCTCATGATGCAGCACCTTAATTTAGTGTAGGATTTCTCAACTGTGGCACTGTTAACATATGGGTCCAGATCGTTCTTTGTTGAAAGGGGAAGGGTTCTATGCATTGCAGAATGTTTAACGACATTTCTGATCTCTATCCACTAGATCCTAGTAACATTACAACTAAAAAATGTCTGCAAATATTGCCAAATGTCCTCTGGGGGACAAAAATCATTCCCAATTAAGAAACACTGGGGCTGAGTGTAGTGGTCCAGGCCTATAATCCTAGCACTTTGGGAGGCCAAGGCAGGAGGATCGTTCGAACCCAGGAGTTCGAGACCAGCCTCGGCAACATAGTGAGACCCCTATCTTAAAAAAAAAAAAACAAAAAAGCCAGGTGTGGGGGCATTTGCCTGTGGTCTCAGCTACTCGAGAGCCTGAGGCAGGAGGATCACTTGAGCCCAGGAGTGCAAGGCTGCAGTGCACTGTGATTGTGCCACTGCACTTCAGCCTGGGGGACAGAGTGAGATCCTGTCAAAAAAAATAAAAAAAAAAAACCATTGATCTAGTGGAAATAGAATAGACCAGGCTACAGCAGGTAACAGATCTAGCTCCATCACAATGAATGGGGTGACCTGAGACAAACCCAGTTTTGTTACACTCCATTTCTTCATCTGTCTAGTGCCCTTTTACATGACCAAGATAAAGCTGTGAGTTTTATCAAAGTGGTAAGTAATGACAAAGATGATTATCAAAGCAAGTCAAATCTGGAAAGGTGTTTGTCCACAGTAGTCATTGATACAGGCAGTTTTGGTGAAGGAATAAAAGGAATATAATAGGAATAAAAGTTATTGCTTGGGGAACAGTCATCATTATTAAGAGCAAATGGCCCAGCAAGTGTGGAAACCGAAGAATGAGGAACAAGACTGATGACACTGGGAACAGTAGCAGAGTGGAATTGGATTCAAGGAAAAAAAAAAGAGTGGTGGGTAGATAGAATTCAGGTAGAGCTAAGGCTGGAACTCTACCTATGTGCTAGAGCAGTCTCTTTAGGCAGAGCTTGATGCCTGTTTGGAGGGTCAGCATGGCGCCTGATACAGACACAGATTGGAGAATTTCACCCATAGTGTCTCAGATGTCACACTTGCATTTCGTGTTTTATTTCAAAAAGTATTTTAAAAAATGTGAGGCACTGGCCTGGGCACCTTATTATCTTAGACCACTTATTACGTGTCCCAAACATTGGTATTCTTATTTGAAAAAAATGAGGCAATATCTTTTGAATAATCTAATGTATATAAAATGAGCTACAACAGAGGTTGAATCGTGGTAGGTTCTTGATAAAAACTATATATACATTTCCTTCTTGAGAAGTACAATCGTAATAAACATAATGCTTTCTCCCAGTAGCTTATATGAAAGGGGTGACAGTAGAGGAAAGGAATAGTTATTGAGTGCTTTCATAGCATACCACGCATGCATGTCATTTTCAGTCTTTACACACTTCTATGAAGTAAATATTTTTATCCTGTTTTAATGAATGAAAAAAATGAGATCCAGAGAGAGCAAATATATCACCTAATACTCATAAATAATTAAATAAGCTGAAAGTCACACCGTTATAGGTGACCCCAAAGTTTCTGCTGTTTCACTTACAGCACATCTCTACTCTCTAAAAGCCATCCCGGTAGTACCAAATGGGTTAGTTTATTTACAAAAAATAAACACGCTACAAAATATAAGATGTTAATATTATTTCAAAGTCAGGAAGAGAAAAGCAAACCTGACAGTTGGGAAGCAATTTGGGATTCCAAATATATCATTACTCATAACTTTAGAGGAATGTTTTGCTATTATGTTTGCTTGTGAAAGTATCCAAACAATTCCAAAAACATTTGAAGCAGGCATCAAATATTTGAAAAGCCTCCAAATTTTACAAAAGGAGTTGGCAAGCTTTTTAAATGTGGACTCTCTATCCAACTTTGCCACCTGAAGAAGGTGGACAAGTTTCCAATTGATGAAAATGCTAACAATAATGATTTTCTTTACTTAAAATGTGCAGAATAATTTCTGAACTCCTAAGACTGTCATAAGTACCCAAATGAACTATTCCTTCTAATCGACAAAGCAATTACTTATTTCTTAAGAATGAGAGAAATGTACCTTCATGAATTAGACAGGTTGTCCTACCAGGTGCTGACAAGAGACAGGCAAAAATAAATCTTTTTTTATCATAGTTACTGTAATAATACATTTTCTGAAAACTTTTTTTTAACCCAAGAACCACCGAAAAATGATAATCATTGAGCCCTTCTTACACATTTGAAGAAGCTCATATATCATAAGTCTAACGTTTGGTCTTTTCTTCCATTGTCTTCCTTGGGAAAAAGAGAAAGTTGAATGAATCTGAGCAGTTGCTTACAATCGTGCTACTTCAAATTGCCAAATCTTAGTCTTTGACATTTTATCATTGCCATGCATTGGAGAAAAATGCTCCTTAATAGGGTAGTATTTAAAATAAGAAGCCACAACCTTGTCATTATTATTAGTACAATGGAACCAGGCACGCTAGAATCAGCCATCCAAGCTATGGAGGGGCTGGAAGTTAATTACATTACCTTAGACAATAAGTTGGTCTTCGTGGTTCCAGTTATCTCTGCACACAGTTGGCTCAATTTTTTGTTGTTGTGTAATGTCCCATTAATCACAGTTACATTTGTTCCCTGCCGTGTGATTCATCATCCTTTCCCCCTGAAACGACTTCCATTCTCCAGGACTCAAGATAAACCACTAATTTAAAGTGGCAGCGACCAACCTTGGCTATCAAAACGGCATAGTTTGACTGAGGAGAGTCAATGGCAGCACACACAGACTCCGGGCATTTCAGTCGATTCAAATTATCCCTTGTGATTGGGTTCGGGCACGGGGATAGAGATCAGGTGTGACAATTATAGGACAAACTCTTGAAATGAAGCTGAAGGTGTGTTTGTCTTTGAAACTTATCCGAGCACATTCATTTGAAAAAGATGACAGAGCAAAGTACGTGGAGAGGGAGCAAAGTATAGTGAAAAAAAATCATGGGCTAAGTTTGGGGAGAAATATATTCTCACTTTAGCTTTGAATAAAGATATCTGTGTGACCTTGAGCAAGTCACTTTATCACCTGGTCTCTCTTAAAAATTGGGAACTTGGAACAGGTGATGTATTTACGTGGTGTTACTATTTTTCCTTTTCCTGGACTCTGATTTTTTAAATTTGAGAATTAGCATAGAGAGCCTTCCTTTTAATAAAATATCAACAAAAAGTATTATATGAAGCATTTTGAAGTGTTTCTAATGATTAAAATATTGATTATTGGGAGGATAAATCTATCCCTGTTCTCAGCTGTATATTACAGATCTTTCTCCTTATCAAGACCAGACTTCAACATTCAGCAGGCTATTATTTATTTTCATTTTATCTCCTGCTAATTCTAACTTCACCAAATGGCCACAAATATCTCCTCTCTAATTAATTACTTTGTACAATTTTGTAGCCTAAGAAAAAAACTCTTGTATGATTCCCTCCAAGGTATTTCTGGAGTTTGGGTGAGAGGACCTATTAAATAGCTCAAGTAGCCAACCCCATAAGCAAATTTCTGGAGACTTAATCTATTGACAGAAAGTTTGGAATTATAAACTAATCATTATTTTATCAAATTAATAGTTTCATATAAATATGATACATGGGTTAATTCCTTTTAATTAATTAATTAATCACATCAGTTCTGAACTTAAGATGAAGCCTTTCAGAAATATTGCTCCTCTGATTCTGTTCCTTGTGCTGGTCAGTAATTTATGGTAACATGACACCTTGTATTGTCATTAGTATTTCTTTTTGGTTTCAGTTTGCTTGTTTTTTGTTAGCGAAGTTCTTAAGATGGAGTTTTGATCTCACACATTTGAAGATAGTTTCTTGCATAATCCCTAGACAGAGCACTCAATAAATGTTCCTGGCAAAAAATGTGTTGTCCAGTGAAGCTTGATCAAATACCATGTATTTTCCACCCCTGCAGCCCCTCCTTCAGGTCTAATGAAGAGCTCCCAATTGCTAGTTGGTTGATTTTAGGGAACTAATAAGAGCCAAAATCACATATTTTCTAATGTGTACTACTGACCATACACATCAATATTAAACTTCACAATATCAATGTAAAGTAGCTGCCTCCACTTGCTTTTTATAGATCAGAACACCGAGACGTAAAAAGGTTAAATTATGTTTGTGAAACTGTATACCTTCAATAAATGAGTTGAGAGTCACACCCAGGCTATTTGTCCCCAATGTGTATGTACTTCCTATTACGTAGTGCTTCCTACATCACATAAACTAGTGAGTTTATGATTACCGGGAATCATAGACTTAATCTACGTGAGACCCTGAGGAAATCACTTGGCATGTCTCTCTATTACAGACAATATGTCAGCTACCATAAGATTTTCAATTAAGACCTGATTAAGATGAAAGTGAACATGGGAAATATTTAGAACAAACAAGAATAGGCTTTTTGTGGCTTTTAAAAAACTATCAGTACTTTCATAAAGATGAATTCTTCTCAACCAGGGACAATTTTATGCTTCACAGGATATTTGGCCATATTTGTGGACATTTTGGTTTTTGAAGTTATCGCAACTGCAGTAATGCTATTGGTATCTAGCATGTAAACTTTTAAACATCCTACAATGCACAGGAGAGCCCCTCACAATAATTACCTGGCTCAAAATGTCACTTGTGTCAAAGTTGGAAAACCCTGATATAGACAGATAGTAATTAAAAAATATAATTGGAAAAAAATGGGTACCCATTAACAATAACAACAAAAGCTATAAAGTACATAAAGACAAATACAATAAAAATGGGCAGGCTCTTTATTGAACACTTAATAAAACATCATTATAGGATGTGTTTAGAAAAAAGAGAGAAAAATATATAACTCATTCATTGAAGGGGACAGTTCAATAATGTAAAGATGCTAAAACTCTACAAATTAATCTCTGCAGCCACTGAGATCCCATACTATTACTTTCTGAAACACTGAAATAGGCTGAGGAAGTACGTGAGGTAGCAAGAAGATTATTTTAGTGGGGGTAGAGAGAACAAAGGGTAGCTCCCAAAACTTGGGACCTTGTAGAACATTGTAAGAACTTTGACTTTCCTCTTAGTGAGAAAAGATAACATTGGATGATTGCTGCAGATGTGATTGTTTTTAAAAAGCTCAGTCATGTGGCTATGTGGAAAATAGTTTGTGTGTTATGTTGTGAGAGGGGCAATCAGGACTGAAGCAAAGCAACAGCTAGCTTGCGATTGCAGCAGAATACACTTAAGCAGTGGTGCTGTTTTTTCTTAGGAGGTGACAGTGAAGATTATGGAAATTGATCAGCGAGGAGACTACTGAGGGTAAAGCTAAAAGCATTCACTGTGTGATGAATTATCTGTAAATAGTGGGAGGGAAATTAGACCGAAATGATTTTAAGTTTTTGCCTTGTAAACCAAAAGTTAGGACTCGCCATTTTCTGAGATGGAGATAACTGAGATAGGAGTAGATTTGAGTGCAGGTAGAAAAGAAGACTTGAAGTTTGGATGCGAAGTTTGAGATGTGTATTAGACATTGGATAGATTATCAGAGACCACTAGATACATGAGTGTCAGTTCATGAGAACAATCAGGACTTAAGATACACACTTTGGGGTCATCAGGGTTAAAGCAGCACATAAGCACATTCAGACGATGAGATGACCTAGAGTAAAACCTGACAAAGAACAGTTTATGAACTAAGACTTAGAACATTTTAATATTTAAAGAACTGAAAAAAATACTGAAAATGCACAGTGTACAGTGACACTAGGAGAAAAATAATGATGACATAAAAGCTAAAGTGTAAATAGAATATAATTTCCAGTGTGATTGATAAAAGTTTTGCTAGCAATGGGACTAGTTCCCCAGATTAATAAAATATTTTAAATAACATCCAAAAGATAAAAACCACTTTAAAGAATATAGCATTAAAAATTCAAAATTTGGCTAACTAATCTTAAAGTGATAAATATTTCTGCTTTTATTATATTAGCAAAATTAAAAAACAATTCATAATCCCTCAAAGAGGGAAAGATTGAACAAGCAATAATTTAGTAAGCTAAAGATAACTATAGAATAATATTTTTCAAGAATATTAAGTGATCTAGACATATTCAAATAATGTACTAAAGAGATAGAAAATAATATATAAATAATATGATGTCAATTTTATTAAATTATAAATGCACATATAAATAAAAGTAAAAATATGCATATAATGCCTGGTTATAAGGTAACATAAGAGAACATGGGATAAAATGAAAGACAACAGCACATTGACAGTTAAATTATGCATATATTTAAATTTTCATATTTACTTTTATGGTATTTTATAAATTTTTATAATCTGAATATAGTCTTACTGTATTTTAACATAACAACACTATAAAAATAAACTATATTATCATGGGTACAAAATGTGTTACTTTTTATCTTTTGTCTAGAAAGCTATTTATGTCATCACAAATAATTCAAGCTGTGTCCCAGGTAATATTCTGTTTGAATAATCTTCCTGTGTCTTTTGTGTGGTGCTCTGCCCACTGCCATGACAGTTATGAACATTTTATGTGTCTGCTACATTTTTTCAGAAAATATGTGCTCACACTTTAAGAAATGCCTTTCAGTGATGAACTCACCCTGTGGGAATAACTGAAGTAAAGGAAGAGAGGAAATCGCCCCTGTGTGCTGGCCACCAATACTTGATTACAGCAACTACTCATATCCTCCCTCTTTCTATTGTCATGAAACCACTTCAGTGAGAAACAGTGGCTCTTTCCCATCCCTCCTTCCAAAAATAATGTTTGCATGACTGATGTAATAGAATTGAGAGTCCATATTAAGCTGACATATTTAGGGTGAATTGATTTTTGATAAAGGTTTTAAGACAATTCAATGGGAGAAAGAAAAGTCTTTTTAACAAATGGTGCAGGCACAACTGAATATTCACGTGCAGAGAAATGAAGTCAGACCTCCCCCTCGTACTACACACAAAAACTTAATCAAAAGCAATCACAGGCCTAAATGTAGGAACCAAAACTACACAATTAATTTTTTTAAAATAAAGGTGAATAAGCGTATGTGACCTTGGATTACAAACTGAATTTTGGTTATGACACCAAAGTCAACAGCAAAAATGGGAAAAAAGAAATAGAAACCAAGTTTAAAAAAATTTGCTTCAAAGGATGACATCAAGAAAGTAAAAATATAATTTATAAAATTGAAGACTGCATTTGCAAATCATATATTTAATAAGGGTATAGTGTCCAGAATATTTAAAGAACCTTTACAACATGAGAATAAAAGACATTACAACTATATCACTTTGTGAAAAAGGCAAAACTAGTAGAGCTAGTACAAAGAACAGTAGTTGCCAGGGGCTAGTGGGGAGTGAGGAATGAATTAGCGGAGCTTGCAGAATTTTTATGGAAGTAAAAATATTCTGAATACTATAAGGGTGAGTATATGTCATTATACATTTGTCCAAAACCATAGAATGTACAACACAAAGAGTGAACTGTAATGTGAACTGTGGACTTTGGCTGACAACCATGTGTCAATGCAGGTTTGTCAGTCGGAATAAACATTATGTGCCTTTTGGGGTGTTGCAACGGGGGAGACAATCCATGTGTGGGAACAGGATATACAGGAAATCTCTGTACCTTCCTCTCAATTTTGCTGTGACCCAGAAGCTTATATTAAAAAATAAAATCTTTAAAAATGCAATTAAAAAAATAAAGAGAAAAATTACCCAGGTTTTTTTTTTAATGTGAATGTTTAGATAGACATTTCTCCAAAGAAAATATACTAACGGCCAAGAAGCACAGGTAAGGAAGCTTAATATCATTAGTCATCATGGAAATGCAAATCAAAGCTGAAATGAGATACCATTTCACACACAGTAGGATGACCATAATCAAAAAGGTGGACAATGACATGTGTTATTATAGACAGGATGTAGAGAATTTGGAGCCCGCATACATTCCTGGTTGAAATAAAAAAAAAATGTGCAGTCACTTTGGGAAACAGCTCAAAAGGTCCTCAAAATATTATCCATAGAGTTACTACATGACCCAGCAATTGCAATTGTTCACGTACACACAAAAGAAGTTAAAGCATTCATCCATAAAAAAGTCATACACAAATATTCAGATCAGTATTATTCATAATGGCTAAAAACAGAAACAAGCCTAAGTCATGTTTATCAAAGGATGAATGCATAAACAAACGTCCATAAAATAGAATATTATTCAGCCTTAAAAATAATGAAGTACTGATGAATGCTATAACATGTATGAACCATGAAACCATTATTATAAATGAAAAAACCAGACATGAAAGGTCACATATTGTATGATTCCGTTCATATAAACTCTTCTGAATAGGTAAATCCTTTGTGACAGAAAGTAGATTAGTGGTTTTGCAGAGGCTGGGAGAGGAAGTAATGGAGTGTGACATTAATGAGGGCAGCTTTTTTTTCTTTTTTTTCTTTTTTGAGATGGAGTTTCACTCTGTCCCCCAGGCTAGAGTGTAGTGGTGCAATTCAGCTCACTGCAACCTCGGCCCTCCAGGTTCAAGTGATTCTTGTGTCTCAGCCTCCCGAGTAGCTGGGACTATAGGAGTGTGCCAGCATGCCCGGCTAAATTTTGTATTTTTAGTAGAGACGGGGTTTCGCCATGTTGGTTAGGCTGGTCTTGAACTCCTGACCTCAGGTGATCCACCCACCTTGGTCTCCCAAAGTGCTGGGATTACAGGTGTGAGCCACTGAGCCAGGCCTGAGTATAGCATTTCTTTCTGGGACAATGAAAATGTTCTGGAATTAGATTATCGTGATGACTGCAAAACTTCGTGAACATTCTAAGAGTCACTGAGTTGTCCCCTTTAAAAAGTAGAGTTGTTTTATATGTGAATTAAAATTAAAAGGAAAAGGGGATCTGCTTTATGTTTAAAGTATTCTAAAAATGCCATGGATACCACCATGAAGCCTGCTATATGATGCTGTAACTAGATGTCCTCTCCTCTTCTTGCTTTACTCAGCTTTGGGCTTTCAACAGACTTTCATGAAGGTGCATGTCATTTGCTTATAGGATGCACAATGTAGATACACATTACTGGGTACACAATGAGTTGTCTAGAGAAAAGATATTTCAATTACAAATATTGAGAAACTTTCAATTGTTCAAAGCATGAATATAAGTGGGTGAGATCTTTCTTGATGGAGTCAGCTTGGCCTTATGCTTTAACCCTATTGTGTTCCATGAACCTGGATGACCATCACAAGCCATTATAGTCAATCCTGGATGCATCCCAGCTCCTTCTTAACTAAATGATACAATACACCCCAGCTGTTCTTTTATGCACTCTAGGTATCTTCTAATCTACAATCTTAAACCTAAAATAAATATCCTTATATTCTAACTCATAATTATATTATAATTCAGGATAGCTGATTGAAATTAAATTTAAAATCAGTACATTCACGATTGTCTGTGATTTTTATTAATAAATAACAGAAACAATTTCTGTGAGATTTACAGATACAGGCCATAACTGGCAAAGACATGTAAATGTGAGATTCCAGTGAGATATCTGCATGAATTATTCAAGACATTTGGTTTGCACTTTAATTGCACATCGATTTAAATGTTGTGTGTGTGCGTGTGTGCTTATACTCTCACAATGATGATCATAGGCAGCATAATTATACACTTAGAATGGCCATAGCCGTTGGCAATGTGTGAGGTTTATAATGTTGATCACTGCTTTAGTAAGCTTTCATTAGATTATGCTATGATAATAAACAACGACTCCTCTATTTCAGTGGCTTCCAGCAACAAAAGTTTCTTTCCTGTATTACTTCTTAGGAGCCGTAGTTTGCTGTGTTCTTCCCAGTCTCTTTCCACTCTGCAATCAAGCTTTAAAAACCAACCTTTCAGTCAGTCTCATGGTACAAGGAAAAGAAAACAATATCCACACCAGGCGAGGGTTCTGAAAGCTTCTGTTTGGATATGGCAAGGTCACTTCCATTGCCTCTCCACTGAACACAAGTCACAGGGCCAACCTTGACATCAAAGGTGTGCAGCTGTCTACATCTACTAGACTGAGGCACCATAAGTCACATAGAAACACTTGGAATTGCAAATTATCTCACAGAAAGGAGAGAAACAAGTAAGGAAAACAAACAAAAAATGCCACGAATGTGCTATTGTCTCCAAAAGTCCAAAAGAATCAGTCTCTTACATACTTCTCGGCCTTGCAGACACTATTCCTCTTTCTAATACCCTTCTGCCCTTTGCTACCTGACAACTTTTAGGAAGATTCATTTCCCTGATGAAAGTATTTAGTACCTTTTTTGTCTTTCCATAATTGTATTCCCTAAGTCCCTATCATAATATTAACTATATGCTTGTGATGTATTTATTTTCAGTTACCTCTGCCTATAAACTACTTAAGCCTGGGACTAGGGAATGTTCTCTTTGTTACCTAGGTTCTGAAACTGTAAATGTTCAGTGAATATTTATACATCAATGACAGAACATTCTCAAGATCCATCACTGAGTGGACCATTTTATGTTTTGTTTTATGACATTCTCTTTCTCCCTCTTCCCGCCCTTATTTCTAACTTTAACTAACATTGGTTGAGTGCCTTCTGTTTGGTCAACAATGTAGCATAAACAGAAGATGAATAATGCATTCTGCGTGTCATTCAGGGACCCAGAGTTAACTGTAAGATGGACATACTTGAACAAGGAGTTAGATTAACCTTAATACATAATGTCCAGGCTGGTGATCCTAACATGGACCCGGAATCTGACAGTCTTAATATTTTACCAGAAATTCAATTGCAGGGCTTTCTATATTCCAATTCAGAGAATTTTGAATGAAATTATTTTCACTGTAGAATGTCCAAAGGAATTCTAAAAAAATTTACCTTCCTGCCAAAATTCTATAGTTGTGTTTTATGGTAAACACACTTGATTTTATTGTCAGACAGCTGTCCTTTGTAGCTCATACAAGACAATCATTTCCTTATCTCTATATTTATTGTTTTCCAAACTGATCTGTTAGCTTTAAAAAAAACCCTCAGCTTATTATCACAGTGTTCATCAAATCACTATTATCATCTTAACACCAACACATTTCAGTTATTACCAAGTTGTTGGTTGTTAAATAATAATTTATACTATAAATGTTAACAGTGTGTCACATTCCAGAAGGGCTCATTTGAATGTGATTAAAATAAGAACTAGTCATCTGAATTAATGTACTGTCTGGTTGAGATTAGAAAGAGAAATAGAAACACTTTTTCTAGACAGATGAAGTTCTGTGAGAACAAAAAGTGCCTTTGCAGTAACACCATTTCAGAAATAATGAAGTATCTATGAGTTTGGTATTCTGTTCAAACCATACAAATCCACTAGGGAAAAGGTAAAGAGCTAATCTTTACTGGTGTAACAGAATTTGATGTTTTCTATAAAACAGGATTTTTCCATGACATAGGTTGATTGGGCCTGTAGACTAAAAAGAGTTAGCTAATAATCCAATAGTCCACCATATTAGATGTTTTTGAGAAAAACAATGGACTCAGTTCTCTGAACTGATTAAATTATTATCCTTGGAGTAAACTCCACTCTTTCCATCCTCCTTTTAACTCCCTCTGGTTGTAGAGAGTTTGTTGCATAGATTCCGAATGTCACACTTCAGAAGAAATCTTAAACAATCACTGCCTCCCAGAGATAGTAAATGAAATTGAGTGGGTATTGAAAACATGGCAGGTCAGCAGCAATATATTAACTACCAAGTGTTGCATAAAAATGTACTTCAAAACATGGAGGATTGAAGCCAAATATGTTTCATTATCACAAGTAGAGTCTGTGGGTCAGGCATTGGGAGTTCCTCAGCTGAGCATTTCTGTCTCAGGGCTTTTCATGAGCTTGAAGTCAAGATACTGGCCAGACTTGAGTCAGCTAAAGGCTTGCCTTGATGAAGAGAAAGAATGCACTTCCATGATGACTCAACCACAGGGAAAGGCACTACTGGCCAGTTGTTGGTAGGACTTCCAGTGTGGGCCATTCCACAGGACTGTTTTAATGCCCTTATAACATGGATTTTTCCAAAGCAAATGATGCAAGAGAAAGTAAGACAGACTATTGTAAAGATTGTTTCTTTCAAATTATTCATATAATCAGTATAATCAGGATTTAACTAGAGTGTCTCTGTCTTGGCACTATTGACATGTTGGGCCAGAACAATTATTTGTTGTGGGGAACCATCCAATGCATTATAGAATATTTAGCATTATTCCTGGCTTCTACCCATGAGATGCCAGTAGCACTCTCTGCTCTCCAATTGTGACAACCAAATTGTCTCCAGACATCGGCAAGTGTGCCCTGGGAGAAAATGACCCCAAGTTACGAGCCGCTTGAAGCTGTTAGCACAGCCAATACTCAACTAACCTTGAAAGAAAATATAGTCAGCAAAGATGATAACCAAGTTTAGAGGTAGAAAAATCTAACAGGGCCATCAAAAAGAAGAAGAAAATAAATAAGAAAATAAAAACCTTCTCTGCAATCTATACAGTCTCAATTCAGACCCCAAACTGAAACCTGATATTCTATCTCCTATAAATATTGACTGATCCTTTCCCATGGTCTGGGGCAATGGCTCCTGAAAATAAGCAAGTGATTAATATGAGGTCCCAGCTCCAAATAGATTGCTCTTTTCTGTCCATTTTCTTAAATTTCCCATCTTTCATTCATATTCACCAAAAACTCAATAAAAGAACCTTAGGTAAGATAAATAAAATCATTAAAAATAAATAATTTTCCATAACACGTATAGTCACAGAATATTACTTTTTTATAGTACAAATTCACCTCTCAATAAATGTTTTTACTGAAAAGTTTGTATAGCATACCTCAGGATTCAGGGTATCATAAGTAGCTTATAAAACCTATATAATGTTTTTATAATGTAAAATATAGAAAAAAGCCAATAAAGATAGATAATTTAGCAATAATAATAATTATGGTAATGATAATGAAAACAATAATAAGTAGCCCAAATGTGAGAAAGATAAAGAATTTTAAAGTACCAGTTACAAAGCCTTAATTGAATGCTAAATATAGATTTAAATTTTATTTTGAACATCTTGAAGCCTAGAGCAAAATGGAAGATATGACCAGCATCATATTTTATACAAATATTTCACTCTTTGTAATTACCATCAGTGATTCTTTCTTCTTTCCTCCCCAGCCAGCCAATAAAAGTTGAACCGAAGTGGAAAAGGTGAAATTAGTTTTCTGAGTTAAAGATTGATGACTGTAACCACCATTAATTTGAATTTGTACACTGGTTTGTTATTTACTTGGATTTGAATTCAAGGTAAATAATATAAGAAAAGGTTTACAGTTGGAAACATGTCTACTTTTCTATGACAAAGATTGATGAAAGGGAAGTTTACAATTAAAATTTTATTAGTGTGAACCTTGAAAACAAATTAGTTAGTGAGTGGTTCTCTAGGGCTGGGAGAGAGGAAGAATGGTTCATAATGTTAACAGGAATTAGGTTTTTTTTGAAGTGATGAAAATGTTCTGTAATTAGTTATGGTGATAGTTTTAAGACTGTCAATATACTAAAAATCATGGATTGTACACTTTAAACGAGTAAATGTATGATATATGAGGTGTATTTTAATTTTTAAAAATTAAAAATGTATCAGTAATATATGAGTGGAAAAAAATCAAATGTAACAGATAAGAAAGTAATTTGATTGGACTTTAAAAAATGAAAAAATAATTAAGTCTTCTATGAATGAAATATTTATAAAAACAGTATTTTTAATTAACATATAAAAGTGGGACTTATGTATTTTCCAAATTGATTTATTTTCTCAATGCATTAGCTTATTGTTTTGCCATTTTGTAGATTCAACATGACATACTTTTTCAGGTAGGAACCATGACATATAATTATCTTTTACAATCTCAAAGTGATTAGCACAGTTTGGTAAACAGTAGAACTGTGTAATATAAACTTAGTGATAGAAAATTGGCATAATCTTAGTGACTTTTCAAATACTGACCTTGTTTCAGAATGTTAACCCAACCTCTTAGAGGATGCTATAAAGCTAGAAATAAGTCCAAATATATTTAATAACAGATTAATATCCAAAAATTAGATCAATACATTAAAAAAATGGGTTAACTATAAAATGGATTTTATAAGAAAACATTAGAAAGCAGGCAAACAAATAAATGAAAACAGGTGTCAGCATAAGAGGTTAACACCAAACTGATTAAATATCCAACATGAAAAACAAGGTTTAATTACTGAGTTTGTGAAAATGACTTGAAGAGCCAACTGGCTGCAAATGTGTTGGAAAAGGGCCTGGCTACAGACTCAGAAAAACTCAGAGATGCATCTCAGCTATTTCCCTTAGCTAAATTCTTAAATGTTCTTAGTCACAGTTTCTAAGAACTCATTTAAAAGTAGTCACTCCTGGCCAGGCACGGTGGCTCACGCCTGTAATCCCAGCACTTTGAGAGGCCGAGGCAGGCGGATCATGAGGTCAGGAGACCGAGACCACCCTGGCTAACATGGTGAAACCCCGTCTCTACTAAAAATACAAAAAAAATTAGCCGGGCATGGTGGCAGGTGCCTGTAGTCCCAGCTACTCGGGAGGCTGAGGCAGGAGAATGGCATGAACCCGGGAGGCAGAGATTGCAGTGAGCCGCCATAGTGCCACTGCACTCCAGCCTGGGTGACAGAGTGAGACTCTGTCTCAAAAAAAAAAAAAGAAGAGTAGTCACTCCTTCCTCAAATTCTTTCTTACCCCCATTCTTTCTATCCTTTCCCTTTGCAACTTCAGTAAGCTATATGTCAAGTATTACATTATATCTCTATCACTTTAAGCTTCATTCTTGATAATTTTTCCCTGTTTTATCATCTAATTTATAAATATTTTCTTCAGCTCTATCTAGTCCGCTTTTAGCCCATCTACAAAGTTTTGTTCTGCTTGTTTTTGAGTGCCGTTCACCTCTAGGTATGCTAAGAAAACAGAGTGGTCATTCAAATTGTGGGGTTTGGAGTCATCCTGACCTGGGTTTTAACTACAGATCTGCTATCCTCTAGTAACAGGCCAGTAGGACCTCAGGAGGTTCTTAGGGTTTAGTTTTTCCTCATCTAAATATAAGGAAAATAGCACTTGCCTCACAGACTTATTCTAAGCATTTGTATTAGTTCATGTTCTCCAAGATACAAATGCCAAGACTGCAATAAATGTCCAAATATGTAATAGGGGAGAAGCATGAGAAAGAAAATATGAAGCTGGATAGGCTGGGAAACAAGCCCGATGCTAGTGAAGATGAGAGGGAAGAAACATTCCTGGAAGCATCCCAGACCAGCATGAAGCCTAAAGAGGTTTCAGCAAGATCAAAGTCCACTGTCCGGGGTTCCTGGAGTCACAGTTATCCATAGTCAACATACACGTTTCCTGGAATTGACCTGCCTTAGTATCCCTGCCACACTCAGTCACTGGCTAAGAACATGCCCATGGGAAGAGTGGCCTCCATACAAATGTGATGATAGATTACAGAGCCAACAGGTGTCTGACCTAGTCAAGTAAGCACTCTATTATTGGAGGTCTTCAAGTCACATTTGCATGACTGCTATAGTGTTAAATAATTATTGATATGGCTTGGCTGTGTCCTCACCCAAGTCTCATCTTGAATTGTAACTCCCATAATTCCTACGTGTCATGGGAGAAACCCGGTGGGAGGTAATTTAATCATGGGAGTGAGTCTTTCTCATGCTGTTCTTGTGATAGTGAATAAGTCTCACAAGATCTGATAGTTTTAAAAACAGGAATTTCCTTGCACAATCTCTCTCTCTCTCTCTCTCTGCCTGCTGCCATCCATGTAAGACAAGCCCTTCACCTTCCACCATGATTGTGAGGCCTCCCCAGCCAAGTGGAACTGTAAGTCCAATAAACTTCTTTTTTTTTTTTTTTTTTGGTAAATTGCCCAGTCTAAAGCATGTCTTTAGCAGCAGCGTGAAAACAGACTAATACAATTACATACAATAAGTGCTCATCACAGAGCCTGACAGAGCAGCACACTCTACTTCATAAATGATCAAGAGGCGGTCGTGCAACATAGGAGTATGGTGACTCAGTTCACTGCTAAGCCTGAGGCTTCCTCTGAAGCACCAATCAACCATTCCTAGATATCATGTTAGCAGGGGTGTTCTACAAATGTCAATAAACCACAGCCTCAAGAGTTACAGGGGCTTGAGGTTACATATATTTAGAAAGTCTTAATAGAAGAGGTGGCATTTGATTTAGTTCTAAAGAATGAGAGCAACAGGAGAATTCCAGGCAGCCTTAGAGTAAGTATCTTGAGCAAAGACTGGTAGAAATACAGAGAGAGGGGTGATTAGAACATTTCTATGGTAAACATGCTTATGGTGACCCATTTCTGGGAGAACTACCTGTTGGAAAGGTGTCTGTTCTGCATCATTTGAGAGTTGCAAATGAAAGAGACAACAGTGAGCACTGAAAATGACTCACCAGGGCTTCAGAGTAAATATGCACAACTTTGAAATTCAATACCAAACACTTTTCCTCCATGCCAAAGAACAAATTCTGTGTGCAACCCACCAAGGAGGCACTGGGTCTGGAGAAAACTCAGTCTGTTAAAAAAACGTGTAGAATAGAGAATCCTGGGATTTCTATTTTAGCCACAGTTGAATCAGTCACCTGGAACAGGTCTTCTAACACACTGAAACGGCTCTCTTATCTTTACAATAGATGCTGGGGCTACTTACTCTCTGTGTCCATTATCAACCAGAAAAATGCTACAATTTTGCCCTGGGTAATCACTAAAATAAGTAAACCCTGAAGATTTCTGACTCAAAAGCTGTTTTATCCTTTTCAGCTCTGATTCTTATTTTTACTCCTGGGGGGAGAAAAGTAACTATTGCCATCCATCAAAGGTGAAAGTCATGAAACAGCTAATTGGTTTTGAACTTAGTCTCATCAGGGGGTCAAGAAAAAAATTTGGATCAGACTTGACAGTTTTGAGTGTGTCCTTAATGTTTTGTCTTTGAAAGAAAAGAGATGCATTTTTCAAAAGTCAAGGAGAAAATGATCTCCAAGGTATCTAACTTGCATATTAGAAAATATACCTTGCCTATCAAGGAATGTTTGAGTTTGTAGCAAAAGTGAAAGTCAACTCTCAGATAATCCAGGAGTGAAAGGGATCATGGACATGGATAGCAAAAATCATGATGGCAGGGCGTGCTGCGGAGATAACTAACGGGGGACTAGGCCTGATCTTATTTTAATAGCTCTCCGCTGCCTGCTCGCTGTGGGCCTAATTGGCTTGACATCCTCTCTTTTCCATCTAAGAACTTTCCAAAGGCAGACTTGTCATCTGTCTTCACAAAGCTTATAGAAGGAAAAACATGGAGAGACCCCACTCAGTGAAGGCCTCTATATCTCCCTTTGACCACATTCTGACTCCAGCTAAAATGCCAACGTCATCCCCCTAAAACCCCAATTATCTTGAAAAGCCAAGCCTAAAGTCTATGTTTCTTCATATCACACCCTGCCTGAGTTTCTTGATTTAAACAAACATATGGCGATGGATGAAGCAGGGTAAGATAAACTGTATGTTGGAAGTAGGAGATAGTATTAATTAGAGGTTTTTAATAATGACCCATCTTGAATGGGAAAGGCATCTCAATGTTAAACACAGAGAATTTATAGACCCATTATTAGTGTGGTCCTGGAAGACTGAAATTTGAGTGTTTATATCAGATGACATTGCAGTCATTAAGCATAAGTTCTAAAAACTATGCCTATTAACAGATCTACCCTAGGTTTTATGACTTAGTGAGAGCTGGCATATTAGTTAGGGTTTAAAAAAAAAAAAAAAACTTGGGGGAGGGGCAAACATGGCCTAGTAGAAACAGCTCTGGTCTGCAGCTTCCACTGAGACATATGCAAAAGGCGGCATGATTTCTGCATTTCCAACTGAGGTACCCAGATTGTCTCATTGAGACTGACTAGGTGGTTGATGTGACCCATGGAGAGCAAAGAAAAGCAGGTTTGGGCGATGGCTCACCCTGGAGCTGCACGGGGCAAAGGGACCTCCCTACCCAAGGCAAGGGAGGTGGCGAGGGACTGTGCTACCCACCTGGGGTTCTACTCTTTTCCCATGGATTTTTGGAATCTGCAGATCAGAAGATTCCCTCGTGTGCTTACACTACCAGGGCCTTGGGTCCCAAGCACGAAACTGGCAGACCCACAACAGTTGCTCGGGTCGGTGGCCATTCAGGCAGGCACTGAGCTGCAGGAGGTTTTACATACTCCAGCAGCTCCTGGAACTCCACGGAGGCAGAAGAGCTGTCCATTCATGTGGAAAGGGGGCTGAAGCCAGGGAGCCAAGCAGCCTCCCTCAGCAGGTCCCATTCCCATGAAACCCCACAAGATAAGACCCACTGACTTGGAATCCCCACTGGCCAGCACAACAGCCTAGAGTCTGCCTGGGATGACTGAGTTCCTTGGGGAAGGGATCACTGCCATTACTGAGGCTCTAGTCGGCGGTTTTCCCCTGCCAGTGCTTGGGAGACTGGATGGTTAGGACTGGGCAGTATTCCCCACAGCACAGTACAGTGGCTGTGACAGATCATGGCCAGAATGCTTCTTTAGGTGGGACCTGGATCCATCCATTCCCCCTCACCAGGGAGAGCCTCCCTGCAGGAATTCCAGCAACTCCAGCCAGGGATATACAGACAAAACTCTCGTCTCCCTGGGACAGAGCACCTCAGGGGAGGGGTAGCTGCAGTCTCAGGTTTAGTGGACTTAATCTTTCTTGCCTGCTTGCTCTGAAGAGTCTGGGTGATCCAGACAAGGGAGATTCCTCCAGCCTAGCGCACCAACTCTGCTAAAGGGCAGCCAGACTCCTTCTTTAAGCGGGTCCCTGATCCCATGCCTCCTGACTGGGTGAGAACTCCCAACAGGGGTAGCCAGACACCCCATACAGGAGAGCTCCGGCTGGCATCAGGTTGGTGTCCCTCTGGGACAAAACTCCCCGAGGAAGGGGCAGGCAGCAATCTTTGCTGTTCTGCAGCCTCCACTGGTGATATCCTGATGAACAGAGTCTGGAGTGGACCCCCAGCAAAGTGCAGCAGACCTGAAGAAGAGGGGCCTATTAGAAGAAAAAGAAACAAACAGAAAGCAACAATAACAACAGCATCAACAAAAAGAGACACCACACAAAAACCCCATCCAAAGGTCAACAGCCTCAAAAAGCAAAGGTAGATAAATCCATGAAGGGAGGAAAAACCATCACAACAACACTGAAAATTCCCAAAGCCAGAATGCCTCTTTTCCTCAAAATGATTGCAACACTTCTCCAGCAGGGGGACAGAGTGGGGCTGAAGCTGAGGTGGATGGCTTCAGAAAGTGGGTAACAGTGAATTTCTCTGAGCTGAAGGATTATATTCTAACCCAATGCAAAGAAGCTAATAACCAGGACAAAAGGTTACAGGAACCATTAACTAGAATAACCAGTTTAGAGAGGAACATAAATGGCCTGATGGAGTGAGGAACACAGCATGAGAACTTTATGAAGCATACACAAGTATCAATAGCTGAATCAACCAAGTGGCAGAAAGAATATCTGAGCTTAAAGACTATCTTGCCGAAATAAGGCAGGCAGACAATATTAGAGAAAAAGAATAAAAAAGAAGAAACAAAACCTTTGAGAACTATGGGACTATGTAAAAAGACCAAATCTATGACTGATTGGAGTACCTGAAAGAGATGAGGAGAATGGAACCAAGTTGGAAAACAAACTTCAGGATATCATCCAGGAGAACCTTCCCAACATAGCAAGACAGGCCGTCATTCAAATTCAGGAAATCCAGAGAACCCCAGTAAGATACTCCACGAGAAGATCAACCCCAAGACACATAATCATCAGATTCTCCAAGGTTGAAATGAAGGAAAATTGTTAAGGGAAGCCAGAGGGAAAGGCCAGGTCACTTACAAAGGGAAGCCCATCAGACTAACAGCAGATCTCTCAGTGGAAACCCTACAAGCCAGAAGAGATTGGGGGCCAATATTCAACATTCTTAAAGAAAAGAATTTCCAACCCAAAATTTCATATATGGCTGATATGATTTGGCTGTGTCCCCACACAAATCTCATCTTGATTGTAGCTCCCACAACTTTCCTTTGTCATGGGAGGGACCCGGTGGAAGGTAATTGAATCATGGGGGCAGTTTCCCCTCTACTGTTCTGGTGGCAGTGAATAAGTTTCATGAGTTATGATAGTTTTACAATGGGCTTTCGCTTTTCACTTGGCTCTCATTATCGCTTGTCTGTCACCATGTAGGACGTGCCTTTTGCCTTCCACCATAATTGTGAGGCCTCCCCAGCCACATGGAACTGTGAGTCTGTTAAACCACTTTTTCTTTATGAATTACCCAATCTCAGGTATTTTATTTTATTTTATTATTATTACACTTTAAGTTTTAGGGTACCTGTGCTTATCACCAGCATGAGAACACATTAAAACACCAGCCAAACTAAGCTTCATAAGTGAAAGAGAAATAAAATCCTTTTCACACAAGCAAATGCCAAAGGACATTGTCACCACCAGGTCTGCCTTGCAAGAGCTCCTGAAGGAAGCACTAAAAATGGGAAGGAACAACCAATATCAGCCACTGCAACAACACACTGAAGTACACAGATCAACAACACTATGAAGCAACTACATTAACAAGTCTACAGAATTACCCAACCAGCATCACGATGACAGGATCAAATTCACACATAACAATATTAACGTTAAATGTAAATGGGCTAAATTCCCCATTAAAAGACACAGAATAGCAAGCTGGATAAACAGACAAGACCCATTGGTATGCTGTATTTAAAAAAAAAAAAAAATCTCACATGCAAAGACACACAAAGGCTCAAAATAAAGGGAAAGAGGAAAGTTTACCAAGCAAATGGAAAGCAGAAAAAAATCAGGGGTGGCAATTGTAGTTTCTAACAAAATAGATTTTAAACCAGCAAAGGTAAAAAAAGACAAAGAAGGGCATTACATAATGGTAAAGGCTTCAATTCAACAAGAAGAGCTAACTATTCCAAATGTATATGCTCCCAATACAGAGGCACCCAGATTCATAAAATAAGTTCTTAAAGACTACAAAGAGACTTAGAACCCCACACAATTATACTGAGATACTTTAATACCCTGCTGTCAGTATTACACAGATCATTGAGGTGGAAAATTAACAAAGATTTTCAGGACTTCAACTCAGCTCTGGATCAAGTGGACCTGATAGATATCTATAGAACTCTCCACCCCCAAACAAGAGAATATACATTTTTCTCAGCGACACACGGCACTTACTCTAAAATTGATCACATAATTGGAAGTAAAACACTCCTCAGCAAGTGCAAAATAACTGAAGTCATAACAAACAATCTATCAGACCACAGCATAATCAAATTAGAACTCAAGATTAAGAAACCCACTCAAAACAACTCTACTACATGGAAATTGAACAACCTGCTCCTGAATAACTTCTGGGTAAGTAATGAAATTAAGGCAGAAATCAAGAAGTTCTTTGAAACTAATGAGAACAAAGAAACAATGTACCAGAATGTCTGGGACACAGCTGAAACAGTGTTAAGAGGAAAATTTATAGCATTAAATGCCCACATCAAAAGGCAAGGAAGATCTCAAATTGACACTCTCATATCACAGCTCAAAGAACTAGAGGAGAAAGAGCAAACACCAGAGCTAGCAGAATACAAGAAATAACCAAGATCAGAGTGAAACTGGAGAAGCTACAGACATGAAAAACCCTTCAAAAAATCCATGAATCCAGGAGCTGGCTTTTTTGAAAATAATCAATAAAATAAATAGATTGATAGCCAGACTAATGAAGAAAAGAAAGGAGATTCAAATATACATAATCAGAAATAATAAGGGGGATACCACCACTGACCCTACAAAAATACAAACAATCATCAGAGAATACTGTAAACACCTCTATGCAAATAAACTGGAAAATCTGGAAGAAATGGATAAATTCCTGGACACATACACCCTTCCAAGAATGAACCAGGAAGAAGTTGAACCCCTGAATAGACCAATAACAAGTTCTGAAATTAAGGCAGTAATAAATAGCCTACCAATCAAAAAAAGCATAGAAACAGATGGATTTATAGCTGAATTCTACCAGAGGAACAAAGAAGAGCTGGTACTTTTTCTTCTGAAGCTATTCCAAACGATTGAAAAGGAGAAACTCCTCCCAAATTCATTTTATGAGGCTAGCATTATCCTGATACCAAAACTTGGCAGAGATACAGCAAATAAAGAAAATTTCAGGCAAATATCCCTGATGAACATTGATGCAAAAATCCTTAATAAAATACAGGCAAACCAAACCCAGCAGCACATCAAAAAGCTTATCCACCACAGTTGAGTCAGCTTCATCCCTGGGATGCAAGGCTGGTTCAACATATTTAAATCCATAAACATAATTCATCCTAATCCTATAAACATAACTAAAGACAAAAACCACATGATTATTTCAATAGATGCAGAAAAGGTCTTCGATAAAATTCAACATCCCTTCATATTAAAAACTCTCAATAAACTAGATATTGAAGGAACATACCTCAAAATAATAAGAGCAATTTATGACAAACCCATAGCCAATATCATGCTGGATGGGCAAAAACTGGAAGCATTCCCCTTGAAAACTGGCACAAGACAAGGATGCCCTCTCTCACCACTCTTATTCAACATAGTATTGGAAGTTCTTGCCAGGGCAATCAGGTAAGAGAAATAAATAAATGGTATTCAAATAGGAAGAGAGGAAGTCAAATTGTCCCTGTTTGCAGATGGCATGATCCTATATCTAGAAAACCTCATCAACTCAGCCCAAAAGCTTTTTAAGCAGATAAGCAATTTCAGCATAGTCTCGGGATGCAAAATCAATGTGGAGAAATCACAAGCATTCTTATTTACCAACAACAGACAAGCCAAGAGTCAAATCATGAGTGAACTCCCATTCCCAGTTGCCACAAAAAGAATGAAATACCCAGGAATACAGCTAACAAGGAAGGTGAAGGGCCTCTTCAAGGAGAACTAGCAACCACTGCTCAAGGAAATCAGAGAGGACACAAGCAGATGAAAAAACATTCCATGCTCATGGATAGAATCAATATTATGAAAATGGCCATACTGCCCAAAGCAATTTGTAGATTCAATGCTATTCCCATTAAACACCACTGACATTTTTAAATTCTTTCATAATTAAGAAAAACTTTTAAAAAATTCATATGTAACCAAAAAAGAGCTTGTATACCCAGGACAATCCTAAGCAAAAGAACAAAGCTGGAGGCATCATGCTATCTGACTTCAAAATATACTATAAGGCTACAGTAACCAAAACAGCATGGTACTGAAACATAAACAGGCACATAGATCAATGGAACAGAATAGATAACTCAGAAATAAAACTGCACATCTATAACCATCTGATCTTTGACATACTGACAAAAACAAGCAATGGGAAAAGGATTCCCTATTTAACAAATGGTGCTGGGAGAACTGGCTAACTATATGCAGGAAATTGAAACTGGACCCCTACTTATACCTTATACAAACATTAACTCAAGATGGATTAAAGACTTAAATGTAAACCCAAAACTATAAAAACTCCAGGAGAAAATCTAGGCAATACCATTCAGGACAAAGGCAGGGGCAAATATTTTTATGATGAAATTGCGAAAAGCAATTGCAACAAAAACAAAAATTGACAAATGAGATCTAATTAAACTAAAGAGGTTCTGCGCAGCAAAAGAAACTATCATCAGAGCAAACAGACAACCTACAGAATGGGAGAAAATTTTTGTAATCTATCTATCTAACAAAGGTCTAATATCCAGAATCTACAAGAAACTTAAGCAAATTTCTGAGAAAAAAAAAAAGTGGGCTAAGGACATGAACTAACACTTCTCAAAAGAAGACAAACATGCAGCCAAAAAACATATGAAAAAAAGCTGAACATCACTAATCCTTAGAGAAATGCAAATCAAAATCACAATAAGATACCATCTCACACCACCAGTCAAAATGATGATTATTAAAAAGTCAGGAAACAACAGATACTGGCAAGGTTGCAAAGGAATAGGAACACTTTTACACTGTTGGTGGGAATGTAAATTAGTTCAACCAATGTGGAAGAAAGTGTGGTGATTCCTCAAAGATTTAGAACCAGAAATACTATTTGACCCAGCAATCCCATTACTGGGTATATACCCAAAGAAATATAAATCATTCTATTATAAAGACACATGCACCCGTATATTCATTGCAGCACTATTCACAATAGCAAAGACATGCAATCAACTCAAATGCCCCTTAATAGTAGACTGGATTTTAAAAATGTGGTACATATACACCATGGTATACTATGCAGCCATAAAAAAGAATGAGATCATGTCCTCTCATTTGCAGGGACACGGATGGAGCTGGAAGTCATTATTCTCAGCAAACTAACACAGGAACAGAAAACCAAACACTGCATGTTCTCACTTATAAGTGGAAGCTGAACAATGAGAACACATGGACACAGGGAGGGGAACAACAGACACTGTGGCCTGTCAAGGGAGGATGGGGGTCGTGGGAGTGCATTAGGAAAAATTGGTAACACATGCTGGGCTTAATATCTAGGTGATGGGTTGATAGGTGCAGCAAACCACCATGGCAGACTTTTACCTATGTAACATACATGCACATCCTGCACATATTCCCCAGAACTTAATAGAGTAAAATAAAACATAACTAATAGGGATACACATATATTAGGAGATTCTATTTATCTGTCTATATGTCTTATTTTTTAAAATACCATATATATACATACACACACCATAAATACCATATTTGGTATGTATATGGCATATATATATATTTAAAAATGTACAATATATACCATATATAGGATTTTTAAAAATACCACGTATATACACATATATTCACACACACACACAGACACACAAACACACACATATATTTATATGGTATTGGTTCATGAGATTATGGAGGCTAATAAGTTCCAAATTCTGTCATCTATGAATGAGAGACACACACAGGAGAGTGGCATAATTCAAAGGCCTGAGAGCATGAAAGCCAATGGTTTAGGTGTCAGTCCAAGGGCAGGAAAGGATTGATGTGTCAGCTCAAACAGTCAGGCAGAGAGCCAGCAAATCCTCTCTTCCTTCATCTTATTGTTCTATTCAGGCCCTCAATGGATTAGATGATGCCCACTAACATTGGAAAAGATAATCCACTTTACTCAGTCTTATCAATTCAAAAGCTAATGTCTTATAGAAACATCCTCACAGAGAGACTCAGAAATATTAGATCAGTTGTATTAGTTCATTTTCATACTGCTGATAAAGACATAGCTGAGACTGGGCAATTTACAAAAGAAAGAGGTTTAAAAGTGGACTTACAGGTCCATGTGGCTAGGGAGGCCTCACAATCATGGTGGAAGGCAAAAGGCACTTCTTACATGGCAGGGACAAGAGAGAGAACTTGTGCAGGGAAACTCCCATTTTTAAAACCATCAGATCTCATGAGACTCATTCACTATCATGAGAACAGCACAGGAAAGGCCCACCCCCGTAATTCAATTACCTCCCACCGGGTTCTTCTCATGACACATGGATATTGTGGGAGTTACAATTCAAGATGAGATTTGGATGGGGACACAGCCAAACCATATAATCGGTACAAAAGTAATTGTGGTTTTTGCCATTGCTTTCAATGGCAAAAACCACAATACTTTTGCATGGATATATTATTATTTAATTGTATATCTAGCCATTCCATGATCTAGTCAAACTGACACATAAAATTAAAATTAACTATCACAGCTGTAATACCACAAACATTCATAATATCCCTTAATCTGAAAACAACCCCTCCTACCAATGTCTTTAGTCCCACCTCAATTGAGTTCTACTTGACAAACATTCTTTAAGACACATTTTATACCCCAAGCACTGAGTTAGATGCTGAGGATACAGTTATGAATAAGACAGGGTCCCACTAACTCATAGGCCCGTGTGAGAAGTAGCTGTAAGTAGATCATTTCAGTGTATTATTATAAGCTCAGAAATAAAGATAGGCATTGAAAAAGCTACGAAAACAGGAGAGGGGGCCGGGCACAGTGGCTGACGCCTGTAATCCCAGCACTTTGGGAGGCTGAGGCAGGTGGATCACCTGAGATCAGGAGTTCTAGACCAGCCTGGCCAACATGGTGAAACCCAGTCTCTACTAAAAACACAAAAATTAGCCAGGCATGGTGGCAGGTGCCTGTAATCCCAGCTACTTGGGAGGCCAAGGCAGGAGAATTGCTTGAGCCGAGATTGCACCATCACACTCCGGCCTGGGGGACAAGAGCGAGATTTCGTCTCAAAAAACAAAAAAAGAAAGAAAACAAAACAGAAGGATTCCCTAAATAAGGGGAATCTTTCTTCTATATTCATATCCAAAAAAATAGGATATCTATCATATCTTAAAAAACGCTCCTGCAAGGTGAGAATGTTATTGTTTGCTCAACAGTATCACTAAAAAGCCCTAAGCCATAAAATTATAAATTTCAAACTGACTTTAATTTTGAAGTTTAAGCAATTTCACCCACATAACAACCTCTAGAAATAGTGGCAACTTTTCTATTTCAATGTAGGGTGCCAATTATCTCTTATAGCCTTTTAGCTTAAAGCAACAAACTATACTGACTTGATCCCCTTAGAATAATATGTTTTACTTACTAAATTCTTATATTTTCTGGTATTCTAGACTAGGGCATTGCTCATTCTCAACAGGGCACAGGTGAAAAAGGTGGAGAGTCTCCTGAAGCTAGGGATGGAGGTAAGGAGAAACAATGAAAGGCAGGAAGACATAGCTAGATAATGAGATGCTACGCCAGCTCAGGAGTCAGAGTTTGAGTTAGGAGGTGATTAATAGCAAGGGTGTTTGGTTGTCAACTTTCCTCTCTCTGAAAGCAGAGCAATCTCTGTGAGTAGGCCAGGCTAGTGTTCCCTTTGAAGCCTGGTCCACTGATGGAAACCAGGTTGGTAACTCTTTCTGAAAAAGTCAATCTGACTAGCTAGGGGGGTAGTGCTGACCTCCACTCTCCCACAGGATGGCTGATATTGTATTATGCCCTGCCCTTCGTGATTGGATATGGAAAGGAAACAAGCACAGCCACAACTGGTTGCACCACCTTGGTCTTTGGAGGTTACCATTAATCACACATTTAGAAAAAAGCAGCATGCCAGGAAAGGAGAGAAAATGTCAGAAACATGGTGAGGGATTGTGAACATAGCAAATGGATTGCTATAGAAATGTTTAATGGAATATTTAAGATCTTGGAACAATAAAGAGATACTATGGAACAAACAAAGACAGGGCAAGATACATACGGATCAAGGAAAGCTCAATACCTTTGAACTTATTTAATGCTAAATGTCAATTTTTATGCCTCTGGGGTATTTCTTATATGGTCTATACCTTGCCTGTATCTCAGTTTTTCTCAAAGTAAGTTGGACTGCTAATAATGCCTATTTTATTATAGAGTTCTGTGAAGGATTGTACAAACACATACACACACGAGTGTGTATATATACACATTTTAAAATTGTGGTGGCATGGCTCATAGAAACTCAGAAGGAATTCAGTAAATATTCATTGCTGTTATTGTCTTTATTATTATTGTTTTTTTTTTTGCTTTAGTTCAACCATAACTCTTCTGCATTCCCAGTAATAGAAGGTGAGGGACCTGGCTCTTCTGCAGTTTTTAATTATCTGCTATGCCTCAAATTTATTATGTTAATCCAATCATTATAAGTTCTGCTTGGACACAAATACATATCAAATGTGATTCATGGGTCCAGAATTGTGATCATCATTAGCTGATCCTCTCATTATGACTAAAAGAAGTATTTTAATATTTTATTTTGTAGCTAGTGTCTGATGCAGTTTTAGTCTCCATGAGGTCACCACAACTGCCCACACTTCACAGAGAAGACAATTGAGAGTCAGGGAGGTTAACTCATAAAAACATCAAAACACCTGGGTAAATCGGAAGACCCTGGATTTGAAACGAGGGCTGTTGTGTGTGGAAGTTTGATCTCTGTACCCTTCCTTCTCCTGCTTCCCTATAATGTCCTCTTCAAGAAGTCATAACTGAACCTCAGTTGCTCCATTTCTGCCTCCTGCCTTGCACTGCTTCCCAGCCCCAAGAAGTCATCTACTTGTGCTTCAGAAGGGTCTAAGGCATATTTCTTAATTCCACATTTGTTCACCATCCTTCTATTTCTTTAATCTGCTGAGCATTCAGGCCTATCATCCCTCCGTTCCTTCAGTGAATGTCAACAGCCAGCTGGTGGAGCCTCCTTCACTCCCCCTAGTGAATTATCCCCCTAGATTGCTAAAGCCTGGTGGTTCTCAAAGTGTGGTCTCTGGGACAGCAGCAGCAGCATCACCTGGAAGCTTATTAGAAATACAGATTATCAGGCCCTATCCCAGACCTCCTGCATGATAAACTCTGGAAATAAGAACCTCTAGGTGAGCTTGATGCATGTTCAAGTTTGGATAACACTGTAATAGTTTAGTAATGTGAGCAACACACATATATACCCACCCCTTGTTCATTTGTACAATGCTGAATGAACCCTGTCTTGTTCCAGTTCATGAAATCATGTAATGTAAAATTTTCTAAAATATGCTAAACTGTCACTGATATAAATTGAGCACGTTTACCAATTAGATGAGTACAATAAAATCGGGCCTTTGGGAAGTGCTTGTTAATAGGATGGGAGTGAGGGTTGGAGAGAACACAGAGGGGACAAAAAATTGTTTGAACATATGAATACTGAGTTCTGAAGTAAATTGCTACATGTAAACGAAATTTAAGGAGTCTGAGTCACAAATAATACACCAGTTTTGAACACTCAAAAGGACTTGTTCTTATGTTGATTTCTGGTGCATGTGCTCATTCACCACTTATTCTATACAACAAAGTCTAATTTTTGCTTTTCAAGTTCTTAAGGAAAACTATAGACCAATGCAGGAAATTGGGGAGAGGCCAATTCCCACAGAGACGAGGAAAATGTAATGATTCATAAAAGCTATAACCTGAGGAAGCGCTGATTCGGGCCAGTGCTCATAGAAAAAAAAAATGTCTTAATGAGGGAAGAACAGTTAAACTTGGAGGAACTGAACAAAGTTCTTTCAAAAATCTGAAAAATTCAAAATTTTCAAGCACATATGGCTTGGACCCCCACATTTCAAAGAGGAGATAATAAACGTGTTTTTTCCCGGCCACCTCCCCCAAATGCACTTCTCACCATTCCCTTTCACATGCAGTTCCTTTTCTCTCCTCTACCTAACAAATTCCTACGCATATGACAAGAAACTTGGGGAAGTGATCTTGTTTCTCACAATCCCAGACAGAGTTGCTGCTTTTCCTCTGTTCTTCCATTGTGCTCAACATTTTTCCAGAGAAGTGATTGTTATAATATCACACAGTTACACAGATTTTAAAATCAAGCTCAGACTCTGAGCTCCTTAGAAAGGGTGAGATAGAAAGAGTCAAGAAAGAGCTGCCGAATAAGCAGGACCTCATCTAGGGGCTCAAATATCTTAAATCTTTTTGTTCTAAAAATTTCAGAGAAACAGGAGAACAATTCTGCAATGTCAGTGCTAAGTAGGGCATCCTTGAGGCATATGCCTTCAGAGAACGGAAGCTGGCCAGTTCCCTCTCCTAAATGGCTCTTTCCTCTTCTGTTCAGAACCCCAGAAAGAGGCAGCCTATTACCATTATATTACTTTATCCCTCTTGAATTGCCCTTCCACTCCCCACATAAAACTCTTAGCGTCATCCGTCACCACACCTAGTCTAGCCCGCATTCAAGCCCTAATAGGTTTCTTTTTACCACAGGTGCTTATTGCTAAGACTTTCATGAGCTACAGATTGTATTTACTTCTCTTGTAAATTGTTCATTATCCTTGCAAGAAATGCCACTTTCTTGCCATTTCCATTACTGGAGATACTCAAACTAAATCACTTTATGTGTACTTTTATTTCATTTGCAAATCATATATATCCATCCTTCAATTTCAGTTATAGAATGAATCGAATATGTACAATGTTCTGATACCTTCAAATTTCTAAAATAAATTTTTCTGATCTTTTTTAAGCTGTAATAATTTTTTCCAAAGACTATAGCACTTGGCCTTCAATTCGATTCATAACATAACACAACACATGAGGTGCATACACCCTAGAGTGGTGGAGAACATTGGCTCCAGAAACAGGCTGACATGCCTTTTACAAGGGCTGCTGATATTTCTAGGAGCGGGATATTTAACCTCTCTCATAACAATAATGATGGCTAATATTTATCCTAAACTCGCTTAGTGCAAGGTACTCTGCTAAGCACGTAGCATGCATTATCATCTTTACAATAACCATAATTCAAAAGTATTATTCTCTTTTAACAGATCAGGAATCTGAGACACAGAGAGGTTAAGCAACTTGCTCAAAATCACACAGCTAGTAAATAGGGGACCAAAATTTAAAGTCAGGCAAGGTGCCTCTGGGGTTCACTACTACTGCTTTTAAACGTAAGCCAACTCTTCTGTAAAATAGGGATAATAATATTACCATTCTCAGGGGTTCCTTAAAAGGAAAACCAGGGGGCTAAGATACACATCACAATGTCTGCCTGCCTAGCATGGAGGGAGGTCTCCTGAGAGAGGCCAAAATGAGGAACTTCCCAAGTACACAGGCAAGTGATGAATTAAAAGTTATGGAGAAAGAAAAGTCAAACAAATGATCAAGAATTTGAATGGGATATAGAAGTTGAGAGCAACTACACGTGAAATTTGGCAATTACAACCACAGTGCATGGCAAGCTTTTTACGAATTTTCTAAAAACTTTTCAAAAATAAAACCTTAACATGTGGTTAGTTGTCTTTACCTTTTTGAAAGCTCAAATGCATCTAGTTGCTTCTTTACTCACCATTTTGGGAAATAATACCCGGTCCCTACTTGCAAAGCCCTGATAAAAGGAACACTCTTATCAGAAGTGTAAAAACATAAAACTTGTTATATCCAGTTTTCTATTCTTCTCAGGTTGTTCTTTTTTCCCCTGATCTTTCTTTTTGTATCCACCTTTATCTCCCTAATAATTGCCCAGCATTCTGGCAAAACTTTAAATGTTTTGCCATCATTAATGGAAGGAAGAGAAGTAACTTGTTAACTGTCATATCTGTACTAGGCATTTTACCAGGACCTTAGTGTAACCCACTCAATCCTCATAAACTCTGCAAGAAAGATCCTCCTATTCCATTTTACAGATGAGGAAACTTGCCTTAAGCCTGTGGAACTGACCTTACCCTTCAACTTGCCTGAGATCCAGAGACAAACTCCAAGGAGTTCATTCTTACGTGAACCCGTATATAATACAGATTACATCACCAAAGAAAATCCAATGCATCCGTTCTAAAGAAAAATCTTTCTGTTCCCTTTTTACTTATTAATGCAGCAATTGCTTTTCTCTTGTGACTGTGTTTGCTTCTCCTAGGAAGAGACACCTGTCTTTGCTCAAGGTTTTTGTGACTACAGATTGATAAACAGTTTCTTTCTCTGGTTTCTAGACTTCATGGGGCTTGCTTGCTTTTGGGATCTGATGCCCTCAAAGGCAGAGCCAGTGGTCCTTATTAAGAGATTCCCAAGTTTAGAACTGTGTTTAGAACTCGAATTCCCAATATTCATTTACTAACTTTTAATTAGCATATTTGCTAACTTTTAATTAGCATGGTTTGGCTAAAGGCAAGATACAGGTCCAATAAACTGAGTGCTGTCAGGTCCCCTTCCCAAATCTGGCCAGGTGCTTGTACGCAGGTCAAATAATCTCTTCTCTGTCTTACCATTTCGGCCTCTGCCATAACAGAATGTTGTTAACATACCTTAATTCTGAATCATGATATTCCTGTTCTTCCTGAGGATTTTTTTTTTTTCCTCTGACTCTTACTTTTTTCTAGGGCTGAAATTAGGTCACTATTTCTAGAATGGCATGGTTTTATTTTCCTTTTTCCCTTTTCTAGGTTGCCAGCAATAAAATAATAGAAGCTGAAGTCCTAAAATGGGAGATAGAGGAAAACTGCGTTCCCATTTTTATATCAGAAATCTAAGCTCCCTGAAGGCTCTAACAGAGATAGTTTCCTTTCATTCTAAAATTGTCTCTAGAATAGAATATAGGCATAGAATATAGCATTTTTCACTGCATTTTTTTTTAACGTGTAGGTAGGTTGATTTCAAAGACTCAGATGAATCCCTGAGGAGATATTACCACAAAGGAAAATAACCAAAAAGACAGTATGCACTAAGCACTTAAGTGAGCTAGCAGTTTGCACTCAGTCACAAAAATGAAGATAAAAGCAATATGAAAGGGAAGAACACTGACCTAGGAAGCAGAATGCATGCATCTGACTCCTTCTGGAGTGTGACTCCACATTAGTCACATTGTCCATCTGGCCTGCTGCCTTCAGCTGCACAAAATGTCAATGGTGTTGTTGAGAGGTGACAGCATGCTGGCAGCGCTCGCAGCCCTTGCTCGCTCTGGGCGCCTCCTCGGCCTTGGCGCCCACTCTGACCGCGCTTGAGGAGCCCTTCAGCCCGCCGCTGCACTGTGGGAGCCCCTTTCTGGGCTGGCCAAGGCCGGAGCCGGCTCCCTCAGCTTCCGGGGAGGTGTGGAGGGAGAGACGAGGGTGGGAACCAGGGCTGCGCGCGGCGCTTGCGGGCCAGCGCGAGTTCCGGGTGGGCGAGGGCTCGGCGGGCCGCATTTAGAGCAGCCGGCAGGCCTGCAAGCCCCGGGCAGTGAGGGGCTTAGCACCTGGGCCAGCAGCTGCTGTGCTCGATTTCTCCCCGGGCCTTAGCTGCCTCCCTGCAGGGCAGGGCTCCTCGGGACCTGCAGCCCGCCATGCCTGAGTCTCCCCCACCTCCCCCCGCCCCTTATTGCTTCGATTATTTATCTGCATGTTTATAAGCTCTGGCATAAAAAAAAAAAAAAAAAAAAAGGAAAAAAGGAAAGGAAACGGGGGAAAAATAAGCAAATAAACTAAAACTTTCCTTTGCAAGTAGAAAATACCCCTTATTGCTTCGATTATTTCAAGCTTAGAATCTTTCAGAGTCCAGAGGCAAGCATGAGAGTCATAAAAGATGAGGTTTGGTTTATAAAAGAAACTTCGTCCTGTATTTCAATCCATTTGATCTCACCAGAGTACCAGCTCGGAGGACACTGTTTTAAATGTTATTTGCTCACGGCCCAGGCAAACAGACTTGCCTCCCAAAGACGTTACCTTGTTAAGAAATACAAGACCTCCCTAATAAAATCCAGGTGATTTATAGCATGTACACAGAGGAAACAAATTTGGGGTAAAAATTGACAGTTATGCAAGTACATCAGAAGTGCCAGCTGCTGCACTGAGGTTCCCTCTGGAAAGGAATTTGCCCTCTCGCTGGGAACCATCTGCATAGGAGTGGGAAGACCCACTCTGAGGAAATCTCCCCGTACCTGCATGCTAAAAGAATCTAAACAGACTCTTCTAAAGTCCTCTTTCATGCAGCTAATAAGACAAATAGTACTTTTAAATATTAATTCAGAATAAAAAATAATTGAAAATATCAATAAACATTCAGTGTTTTGAAAATTAAGCTTGAGTACGCCTTCCTGTAGGCATCCTTCTCCGATCATGCCCCACACCCATATGAAATGGACGAAAGGTTTCTCCTGATAGTGTGTATCTATGAGGGCATTCTCTGCTTATTTTTTTATAAAAACTGATACACTGTAATTTAATTATTGCTTTTACTTCTGTTTTGTTCTCTTATTTGAATGTGTATTATAAATATGTGGTTCAGCTTGTGATGTATAATAGGCACTTAATAAATTGTTAAAAGAATGAATGAATTCACAAAGCACTTGCACACACCTTTTCCCATTTGATGAGTACAATTATCCTGCCGAGTGAAAGCACAGAAAATTGTATTCGTACCCCACTTTTATGGAAGGGAGGGAGCACAAAAATTCAGGAGCATGAATTACAAAGATTACAAATCAAGACAGTGGCAGAAGGAACACCTCAAGTTCTGCTGTCTCAAGCTGCCTTGACTGCACATAGGAGGACTGTGAGTTTCAGGTCTAGTGCCCGCGTCTCCTCGGACTGTAAACGATGTCAGGCACCTGGGCATTGCTAGTCTTGTGGCTTTGAAAAAAAATTGCTAGACCCTTTCTCAACATTATCTATCTGAAGTAAGTGAGTAAGTACAGGTGAAGGTGTGATAGAAAATGAAATCCCTAAATAAGATAACATGTCAGCCATTTATAATCCATGCAGAACGGTAGGGCCAAAAGTGCCATGCGTTCATTTTTTCAGGGGGAGTCTATTGGGAGGATAATGATCTCGTTTCCACTCCTAATACCCAACCTTCCCTAGCAATTTACTCTCCACATTGCAGCCAAATGACCTTTCCAAAAGGCAATTCTGGTGTTCCCTAACTTAAAACCTTTCAAGGGCTCCTGGTATCGCAAACCTTTAGTTTTGTCACATGATCCTATGATAGGGTCCCTGTTCAGCTCTCCAGCCTCATCAGGACCCAGTCTCCCTACTGTGTACACGCTTGTATCATTGATCTTTTACACTTACTCAAAACAAATATGTAAAGAACAGTAGATAAATATACACACATATATGCATATTTCCTATGCATTGTGCATAGTGTATGAGCAAATGTTAGGTCTTTTGCAAAATGAAATAGCTTATGTGAGACATTATTATAGCCATTTAAAATAGTGCCCCAAATGTAAATTAGTTTAACCGTTGTGGAAGGCAGTGTGACAATTCCTCAAAGTCCTAGAACCAGAAATACCATTTGAGCCAGCAATCTTATTACTGGGCGTATACCCAAAG
This sequence comes from Pan paniscus, assembly GCF_029289425.2. Lineage (NCBI taxonomy): Eukaryota > Metazoa > Chordata > Mammalia > Primates > Hominidae > Pan > Pan paniscus. The sequence continues at coordinate 12,870,329 of NC_073252.2, forward strand.
AATATAAATCATTCTATTTTAAAGATACATGCACATGTATATTTACTGCAGCACTATTCACAATAGCAAGACATGCAATCAACCCAAATGCCCATCAATGATAGACTGGATAAAGAAAATATGGTACATATACACCATGGTATACTATGCAGCCATAAAAAGGAACAAGATCATGTCCTTTGAAGGGACATGCATGGAGCTGGAAGCCATTATCCTCAGCAAGCTAACACAGGAACAGAAAACTAAGCATCGTATGTTCTCATTTATAAGTGGGAACTGAACAATGAGACCACATGGACATAAAGAGGGGAACAACACACACCAGGCCCTGTGGTGTGGGGGGAGAGTATCAGGATAAATAGATAACATATGTGGGGCTTAATACTTAGGGGATGGGTTGACAGGTGTAGCAAATTACCATGGCACATGTTTACCTATGTAACGAACTTGCACATCCTGCACATGTATCCCAGAACTTAAAATTAAATTAAATTTAAAAAATAAGATAGTACCCACATGTTCAATTATTTTCTTATTTAGGAAACATCTATTGAGATCTATAGCTATAATTATATCTATATTTCTTACTTGGGAAAGCCTGCCTGACTTCTTAGAGTAATATAAATCTCTCTGTTCTAGTCTACTAGAGGACTCTAGGACTTCATAGTTCTTCTTTCATAAGACTTGTCACCCTTTTTCAATGTCTACCTCCACAATAGACTGTAAGTTCTGTGAGGCCAGAGAAACTGCTCACCTTATTTGTCACTGTGTCCTCAGAATTTAGTAGAGTTCCTGTCACATAGCAAGTGCCCAATAAATGTCTATTGGAGAAATAAATGATGAACAGATGTATGAATGTAACCTGCTGGGCTTGGGTCGAGTGAGGGAGATAGACTACAGAAATACAGCATGATTAGTGTGATCAATGTTGTGAAACGGGATGGACAGCTATGGCTTTGTCTTTGAAGCATTCAATTATTTTTCTCTTACTTGCTTGAAGAATCAGACTTTCCCCTCTACTTTTGGCGCCACTGGTTCAGGTAGCCTGACCCCAAAGCTTTGTCCTCAGGATGTGCATATGTTGAACAAGATATTTAAATTTACTCCTGGGACTTTGATAGGAACTAATAGGCAAGTGAGAGTTTCTTCCCTCTAGAGTTGTCTGGGTGGTAGAATGTAAGCCTAGATCTGCAGGGAGCTATCTTTCGACCACACACGGAGAGTCCACCTAAGAATGAAATCAATATCCGTGAAGGAAGAATTGAGCTAGCAAAACAGAGATCAAATTTCAAAGACACTGCAGGAACATTTCTGTGAGGTCAGGCCTAAATTTAGTCAGCCTCTTGACTTTGTATTTTAATTAAATAGTCCACTTTAACTGAAATTAAATTTAACTTAAGTTAGTTTGGATTGAATTTTTGTAAGCTGCAATGAAAAATGTTTGAACTCATTTATCAAGGCAAGCACAGGAGGCAACAGAGAACTCCACTGCCTACAGGTGGGAGAGAGGGCTGTCACGTAGCAAGTGCCCAATAAATGTCTATTGGAGAAATAGTCTGCATTGGGGAGGTTTTATTTTCTGAAAGTATTAACAACTCTAGTTTGGGTTAAGCTACACATAAATCTTAGCCCAAACTAGAATTTTTAATATTTGCAGACAATTCACTTGAGCCGAACACTAATCATTTTGTGGACACCCATGCCTTTGATAGAGGGTATGAGCCATACAGAAATACATGACTTTATCGCCTAGAGCTAAAATATACCTGAGGCCCATACACATATTTATTCTGCATTTTTTTTTCCTTTTTCACTTCCCAATTATCTAGGGCTTAGAGGGAAACATAATAAAGGTATGCACCTAACAGAATAGTGGAAAAACACCAGATTTGTAACCTACTCTGGTTACACCAGGTACAACTAGTATTAAAATATCATGGGTAAATTTATTAGTTTCTCTCAGTTTTGCAGACTCCCCACTTCCTTATCTGTAAGACTAGGACAGCAATACCTACTTCAAATGAATGGGATAAAATACAACAAATGTCTAGCACAGATCTCGGTAATAATAATAAGCACTTAAGAAACTTTAGTTTAGTTAGCTAAAATGTTCCCCTAGAGAATACTGGATCCTGAATGTTTGCTGGGAAAAAATTACATTATTTCTCTAACTTAAGCATAATGCCTAACACATTGTGGACACTCAGCATTTGTGGAGAAAATAGAAGTTTCTAAAAAGACAAGCATAGGCTCACTGGGCCCAGTTTGTTTCCAGTCCATTGCAGTGAATTCTGCATTCACCACTTCACATATATTATGGGAACATCTCACCACAAATTCCAGTAGATGTGTTTTAGTTTTTATCTCTATCCAGCATTAAATTCTATGAGTCTTCTTTCTCTTTCTTTCTTTCCTTCTTTCTTTCTTTTTCTTTCTCTTTCTCTTTCCCTTTCTTTTCTTTCTTTTCTTCTTTCTTTCTTTCTCTTTCTTTCATTTCTTTCTTTCTTTTTTTCTTTCTTTCTTCCTTTCCTTTCCTTCCTTCCTTTCCTTTCTTTCCTTCCTTTCCTTTCCTTTTCTTTCTTCTTTTTGTTCTTTCTTTGTTTCCCCTCTAGTGCCTCATCACTTGCACAATCTTTCATTCCATTCATCTTTCACATTTTTACTATAATGATATATTATATTCCATTGCATCTTTTCTTAAAGCCTTTAAGTATTATTGTTGCAGGAAAGGGGTCTCAATCCAGGCCCTAAGAGAGGGTTCTTGGATCTTGCACAATAAAGAATTTAGGGAGAGTCCATAAAGTGAAAGCAAGTTTATTAGGAAAGTAAAGGAACAAAAGAATGGCTACTCCATAGACAGAGTAGCCCTGAGGGCTGCTGGTTGCCCATTTTTATGGTTATTTCTTAATGATATGCTAAACAAGGGGTAGATTATTCATGCCTCTCCTTTGAAAACTATATAGAGTAACTTCCTGACATTGCCATGGCATTTGTAAACTGTCATGGTGCTGGTGGGAGTGAGTGTAGCAATGAGGATGACCAGAGGTTACTCTTGTGACCATTTTGGTTTTGGTGAGTTTTACCCAGCTTCTTTACTGAAACCTGTTTTATCAGCAAGGTCTTTATGACTTGTATCTTGTGCTGACTTCTTATCTCATCCTATGACTCAGAATGCCTTAACTGCCTGGGAATGCAGCCCAGTAGGTCTCAGCCTCATTTTACCTACCTTCTATTCACAATGGAGTTGCTCTTGTTCAAACGTCTCTGACATTATCATCATTCATGCTCTAATTCACAATTCTTCAGTGTGTTGCCGAAGGCACCCCATGGTCTGTATTCTTCTCTATACACACAGTATCAAGCTACTCACTGTTCCCTGGTGATGGTGTACTACTTCTTTCTCCAGGCTTCTGTGCTTTCACTCTGCCTGAAATCTCCTCAAGCTGATCATCATTCCCAGACCAGGTCACTCATCCTCTGGGAATCCTCCCTTCCTGTGTGCTGAACTCCATACCTCCTGCTGGCTCAGTTGATAACTCTCTCCTTGAGTCTTTTTCTGTAGCATATTCTATAATGGCACCTACCATTTCCTTCTGCAGGTACTGTATGCTACAGAAAGAGGTCACTTTTTATTTATTATTCCTCCAATTCCCCAATCCAGCTGAGGAGATAATAAGTTACTGATAATATGGTGTTTAATGTATTAACTGAATGAAGCTGTAGCTCCTGCTAGTCTTTCTAAAAGTTTGTAAGGGAATAGTCTCAAATAGTTTCACATGCAGAAATTAATTTTAATAAGCCATGAGATATAAATAAGGATAGTTGCTTTGCAACATCTTTGCATGGAGGTGTACAAATTAATCTGGAGCAAAAAGGAGATGAGAGAATGTAGCTTTCAGGAACTAGTGGAAAACTCTTTTGAGTCATAGTTTATATTGTGTCTTCTCTTTATTAGTAATATTAATAATACAGATCTTCTGGGCTGCAATTTAAGTAATAAATCGTTATAGTGACTAGGAATTTGGTGTGAGCATGAATTACAGGTGAAGGCACCAGTACTCATAAATACAAGAAGATCGTTACTCATTGCACAGATATTTGTTGAGTATGTGCCCGGCACTGGGTAAAGGATATAGCTGCAGGTCTGATCCATGCCCTCAGGCAGGCAGAAAGGAATCCATGAGGACTCCCCGTGACTCACTGGAGCACCTCTTAGTATATTCTCTTCTCTAATTATTAGGGTAAAAAAAATAGGCAGAGCAGCCACTGACTGAGAAGCACACAATACTCAGGCGGTCGGTCTCTCAGGGATGAGGATCTGGGTTTGTAAGCCCTCATGACCAGAGGTGATGGTAGCTGGGGAGAGAAAGAGCCTAGAATGGACAATGAAGGAGGGAGGTGACCAGTATAAATCACAGCCCTGAAGGACACACTGGAGCTGAAGCCTTCTAGCTCCAGTGTGTCCTCTAACTTTCATCTTACAGCTTCCCCTCAATAGGAGAGGCCACCAGAATTCTGGCGGAACTGTTCCCTGAATGCACATGGATAGATGAGTATGGATGTTCACAGTAGAGTTCTGCAGTGGGCCTGGAGACACACTGCTCAGATCCCCTTCATTAAGGCTGCATTATCCAGCCCTAGGAAGTGTGGTCAAGTGACAGTCTCCAGCTGCTATATTCTCCAGAGTCTGCCCCTGCTGGGGAGATCTCTGTTTCATGAAGGCCATGTCCTTTGCAAGGCAGCTTGCATCTGGTGACTGAATGAAGGGAGGTGAGTATAAAGCTGGCAGATCAGGAAATTGAGGTTTTCTAGTATGCATATAAGTTGATAGTGGGTAAGCTTTCACTGTATGAATATAAGCCTATAAGGGATGTGAATGAATGACACCTATTCAGGGATGGTCTTGATAGATAGTTGTGAGGGAAATTTATCCCACTGAGCAGAGATTTGGGTGGTGTCTTATGCCATTCTTGTGTCACTAGAAAGAAATACTTGAGACTGTGTAATTTATAAAGAAAAGAGGTTTAATTGGCTCACGGTTCTGCAGACTGTATGGAAAGCATGATGCTGACATCTGCTCCATTTCTGGGGAGGCCTCAGGAAAGTTACAATCAAGGCAGAAGGGGAAGGGGAAGCAGGCACATCACATCGCCAGAGCAGGAGCAAGAGGGCGAGTGGAGAGGTGCTATACACTTTTTTTCTTTTTTTCTTTTTTTTTGAGACAGAGTCTTGCTCTGTCACCCAGGCTGGAGTGCAGTGGCACGATCTTGGCTCACTGCAACCTCTGCCTCCGGGTTCAAGCAATTCTCCTGCCTCAGCCTCCCAAATAGCTGGGATTACAGGTGTACAATGCCATGCCTGGCTAATTTTTTTGTATTTTTTGTAGACACGGGGTTTCACTATGTTGGCCAGGCTGGTCTCGAACTCCTGACCTCAGGTGATCCACCCGCCTCGGCCTCCCAAAGTGCTGAGATTACAAGTGTGAGCCACTAATGACCAGCTCACATGAGAACTCACTCACTGTTGTGAGGACAGTACCATGAAGAAGCATTAACCATTCATGAGAAATCTGTCCCCATGATCCAGTCACCTCCCACCAGGCCCATCTCCAACACTGGGGATTACAGTTGAACATGAGATTTGGGCAGGAACACAGATCCAAACCATATCAGGTGGTGCATTTGGTTATCTATTTTATATCAAAAAAGAAGTTCCCTGAGGTCAGATTATATATGAAACTTAGAGAGTGGCAAATGACCTAGCTGGCTGGCAGGAGTGTGGAAGAAAAAAGATTGGAAGTTCAGTAACAAGTAGGTCTAGGGTAGAGGGATGTGGACAGACAAGAAGATGGAGGAGAGCACCAAGCAGGAAGTCTTTATATGTTGATTTTCACCAGTGAGCATTTGCCATGAAAGAGGCACTAACCAGTTAAGGAGACAAATACCTTGGCCACATGGGGTAAGCCAGCTTCTATACTGGCCACCCCAGTTCTGGAAGAATTGGAGTATAAATGAAGAGGCCATGGTGACAGAGAGGAAGGATGTACATGGGCCCCACAGCATGGACCCCCAGCCCTGCTGTTAGCCAAAGCTGGTCTAGCTATTGCTGTGGCCAGAGTTCAACCTATCATCAAGAGTCCAATTCTTACTCTCCATATGTCACCATTTCTTGAGGATACCAAGTGGCCACTTGATAGCAAGATATCTACATTGGATTCCATCCACTCTTAGAAGTCAGCGATTCATCTTGGCAAGAGGAGACAAATGAATATACATGTATTCTGGATTTAGTTATCGGTTTTCCTTCCCTTCTTGCAAGGCCTCAGGGTAATTTTGTGTGGACCCCTGATTACAGGATCCACTTTTCATATCACATATTTTGCTATTTTGACTCAGAATTGTATATATGTTGCAGTGTCACTGGTTAGAATACATGGGATGAGGAAACTGAAGGTAGAAACAAGAGTGGCTCTGCTTGCCATCTCTCCCAGTGACCCATGTGGAAAACCTGTGCTTCCTGTCCCAATGCCACGAGTGAGGGTATAATTAGCTTCTTTCACAACCAGGTCTCTCTCACACTCCACTCTGTCTCTGTGGCCCTCAGCTTATAGTTCTGCAAGGAGTCCCCTTAAATCTCTGCTCATCTGAGTTGAAGTGAGAGGAAAAGCATATTTTTTGTCACCACCATGAAAGGAAGGAGAACACTCTGGAATTCAGTATCTCTAAGGAAATGCTTCTACCTGGCTTGTCAAAGACAAACCTTGAGGTCTAAAGGACAGGAAGCCAACAGTGGAATGCAGGAGCTCCTGCTCTTCCATTCTTTGTTCTGTTCTTGGCTTTTAGATGCCTCAGAGAAGACCCAAAAAAAGTCTTATTTTAAATCCTGTCACACGGTTAAAAACATGTGCTAAGGATCAGACCTGTGGGCTTTGGATTCCAGGGCAAGGAACTGGAAGACATTAAAAATTCTTCAAACTAATTTTTAGTGATGTTTGTACCTGCCTTTCTATTTATTTCTTTGTCTCTGCTTCCAGATTCTGCCAAAGCTCAGAAATTCTAATTGCACAGGCACTTTGAAGCCCAGCAGAAATTTGTTTTTTTTTATTATATGCCTCAAATAATAAATCAGCTCCTATTGATTTGAAACTTGACTGAGTTCTTCTAAAAAGACTTAAATTTCTTTCCTGCGTTTTTAGATTGGACCAATTTTACTCAGTTTTCAATTTCATTATGAATTGCCTTCTGCATTCAATGGAAAGCCGATTTCCCTCTCAACCCTACCAAATGCATTTCTCCAAATTGCAGTTGAACCTTTCTTAATGGGATGTCAGCAAACTCCATGATAAATATTGATCCTGAGTTCAGCGATTCTAAGCTAAAACATTTCCCATTTTCATGTGTTTCACCATTGTGGAGGCAAGTCCTCCAAAGAAGAGGCTAGTCTTCACCTTTCATCAAATAACTAGTATAATAATCTAACTAGTGGTATATAAATAATCTAACTAGTATAATTTAAGTAACCTAATGAGCCAGGATAATCTGAGAGGGTTTTCAAATGCCTTCTCCCAAAATCAACTGCTAGAACTTCAGTCCAAAATCAAAGGCATATTAAGAATTTTTTGTGTCAGTAAGAGGATTACAAAGACATATATAATATATACACCCAGGAAGGAAAAGGAATTTCTTTCCATTGAAGTAAAATTGATTATTTAGCCTAAGACTACACATGTAAATACCTTAATGCCATAGAGAATTTAAACTGAGAGGGGATAATGAAAAAATGTCATCCATTTTTTATTACTATGGCAAGAGACTTTTGTCTCTTTGCTCTCTGAGTCTTTCTAAATTCATCTCTCAACTCTAAGCATGTGAATCTTCCCCCCAAAATGAAAAGGTATCCTGTTAGATCTGAGCCCTCTCCCTCCCAATTTTAGTAGGTTCAATGGTTTAAATTTTCAAAGTCTTAATCTAGGGATCTAGACCCTTTGCATTCTGATTCCAACTTATTCATACAGACTTACTTCCCCAGCTCCCCAAGAATCCACCCTTTCCTTAAGCACCATTAGCTGATTAGGTTACAGAATATTACAGCTTTACCCTGTCTGCATCTCACAGCACCCAGTCCTCTCAAATAATTTCATAATTTATACATATCATAAAAAGATCTTTAGACAAGGATGTGTGAGCATACTTATTTGGGAGGTGACCTCTGGAAACAGGGCTGAGGGAATGGGAAGATCGAGACATGGAAAGGGAAACGTGCATTATAAACCAGGTTCCTATGGTGAATGCCTGGGGCTCTGTGCTCCTGGGAACTTTCTATGGAACCTGCCAGAATGAGCTTCAGCATTATCTCTCTGAATGATGGAAGGAGAGCATCCACTCCCTGGCTCCCATTCCCCAGTAGTAAGGAATTCCCTTGCAGGCATTTATTCACCCACCCTCCTGAGCTATACCACTTACATGAGCGAAGCAGCCTTCAGTGGTTTGGGCCCATCTTCAGTGGTTTGGGCCCATCTTCCACTGATACTCAAGAGAAAGCCCGAGAGGTTCATGTTTGCTTTCCCCCTGACCCTGAGTTCACGCACAATTTCTGGCTTCTTGTTTTACAGTTTTTCAGTGGCTCACAGGTTCTATTAATTGCCTTATGATGATTTCTCAAATATGATATGGGTTTAGGACCTCTTGGTTTCAGCTCCATAGCTAGTAGCTCTTCCATCAACTAAATGGTCTTCCCTATAATCACCAAGCAGTTCTTTTATTTTTACAAATGCTCAGAACTATCTTTCTACAAAGTTTATTTTCCCACCTCCTCTATTTAACCACCCATATCTATTTTGCTTATCAAATATGGCTTATAATTCAAAGCCTCACTTGGCTGCTGCATCATCCATGAAATGTTCTCTGATTTCCACAACATGATATGATATCTCCTTTCTATTATTAATAGATTCCTGTGATTATAAGTAAAAGAGTATTTTTTTACCCAATAAAATTCAAAGGTCAACTGAACATCCTGTGATTTCAAATTCAAAAGCAGTAGAAAAATCACCCTCCCCAAGCATTCCAGGAATTCTAGAATGGTGCGGGGGTGACTTACGGATGATCAGTTTCTGTTTCCTCTGATTTAATTTTGTTCGTGAGTCACTTGCATTTGGTGTCTCTATTTAGGCTCATGTCAAAACAAATCTGATATGTAGCTCCCTTCTCTTAAGTCCAGCAACAACAATAACAGCAACATAGCTCTCTATTAGCCTTTATTTGCCTAGAAGACTAACAAGGCTTCTAATGTATCATTGAAATAAAAAAATTTTATTGGCCATTCATGCCAATAGAGATTCAGATTTCCTCCATGATAATGAGCACCTTTAAATCTTCTATACCTGCATTCTGTCATGCCTCTCTCCCCATCAGTCTTAAATCTATGTTGATTTCACATGCCAAGTTTGTTTCTTCTACATCATGTTCTCAACCCTCAATTTCAACATCAATGTGGCCATCAAGGGCAACTGATTTCCTCCAAGGAACACTGATAGGGCTTGTAAAATAATATTTTGCCTTTAAAGTATAGATATCAATAGAAGACAGACATGAACCTGATATCGATGACTTCTAAGAGACAGTCTTGCTGGGTCTGACTCTACTTTAAAGGCTCAGACTTTTACCAGCACCTAGGCACAATAAGGCACTGAGATAATGACTCACTGAACACACAATACAAAACTGGTATGTTCTCAGAGTATCAATTTATGATGATAAATGTAACGATCTTGTTGGCCAGAGATATTCAGATCTCTTGTGTATCTTTTCTTCTTCTGTGGCCAATGAACTTGGGAACCCATATTATAACTAGGAACTGTTATTAATTAACTATGAGAAATCATTATGACAGGGAATAGCAACGTTTAAAATCTTTGTCATTAGTGCAATATCTTCCTGATACCCCTTGGCAAATACAGAAAGAACAAGGACCCCATAAAAAGTTAGAATTCCATAATAAATGGTAATTGAGCTATATATCTACAGTAAGTCCTTGCCAATGGCAAGTGATTGATTGGACACTGCTAACATTAATTTCTCTGATTCTTCTCTTTCTGTGTTACCTGCCATATCCAACCTCATTCTGATTGAGACATTGCTTTGTAAGTATATTAATATGTTCAGAAATGTTACTCTTACATCTTGTTGTCAGAGGAACCACCCTCCATTTCAGGACATTTTACAATGTTTTGCATTGTCTTTAATATGTTATCTTACAGCTTAATTTCCCTCTATTCCAAGCTACATATTTTGGTTTAGAAAAAGCACTGATACTCTATAATTGCTAGCTTTAATCTTAAAATTCTCCTTATATAAATAAAATGTATGTTACATTTTATTATTTCCCATTGTATTATCTATATGTAAGTCTGTAACATGTTTTACTCCATTGACATTTGCCTTATTGCAGATATTTTTGTATATGCCCAAAGTTTTCTCTTAAATTATGAACTTTTTGATGACAGGAACAAAATTTAAGGCCAGTTGAGTAGAGACCTAGAGGGAAGTTAACTACCCTACATAAGGCAAAATGTAAAGGAGCAGCTAGTGGTAGGCATTTTGTAGAGCACATAGAAAAAGGCGAAAAATTGTCTTAAAATATCATTAATAAGAACTCATAACATTATGTTGAAATTTGAGGAATTGCAGATGCAATATTTTTGAAAAGGAATAATATTGTCCTTGATCCATGGCTATGCCAAACCAGTGAAGGGTATGAAATGAGAACAGTACTCATTGGACACTTTAAGGGGAATTGAAAGACCCAGAGTGACAGAGGAATTCCATTCAAGAAGAGGGATATGATTTGCCAGATGGAATGAAAAATACATTTGACGTCAAATGATTGACACGTGTCATCACTGCATGAGTATCTGCAATTAAAAAGAAAAAGAGGTCAGGTGAAGTAGCTCAAGCCTCTAATTCCAGGAGTTTGGGAGGCTGAGGAGAGAGGCAATCCTCTCTCCTCAGCCTGGGCAAGATAGTGAGAACTCTTCCAACCTGTGTTACAGAGAGAGACCCTGTCTCAGATAGATAAATAAATAAATAAAGGTATGGCAACTCAAAGATCTAGGACTAGAAATGCCATTGGACCCAACAATCCCATTGCTGGGTATATATCCAAAGGAATAGAAATCATTCTATTACAAAGATACATGCTCATGAATGTTCATTGCAGCGCTATTCACAATAGCAAAGACATGGAATCAACCCAAATGGCCATCAATGATAAACTGGATGAAGAAAATGTACATTTACACAATGAAATACTACACAGCCATAAAAACGAATGAGATCATGTCCCTTGCAGGGACATGGATGAAGCTGGAAGCCATTATCCTCAGCAAACTAACACAGGAACAGAAAACCAAACACCGCATGTTCTCACTTATAAGTGGGAGCTGAGCAATGAGAACATGTAGACACAGGGAAGGAAACAACACATACTGGGGCCTGTCAGGGGTTGGGGGCAGTGGGGAGAAGGAGAGCATTAGGAAAAATAGCTAGTTCATGCTGGGCTTAATACATAGGTGATGGGTTGATAGGTACAACAAACCACCATGGCACAGGTTTATCTCTGTAAAAAACCTGCATATACTGCGCATGTACCCCAGAACTTAAAATAAAAATTAACATTAAAAAAAGAAAAGCAAAAGTGGTAAGTCTCCAGTGGTTAAAGCTTTAGGGAATTTCCTCCCAAGTTTGAGGTACAGCTCTCCCACTTGCTACTGAGATACACTGGTAGATTTCTGTTTCTTCATTTGTACAATGAGGATGATAACACCTACCTTTGAGAGCTGTTGTGAAGATGACATCATGTCGCTTCAGATTTATGGAATACTAACTGTGGTCCAGGCACTCTCTAGACACTTGCTTGTAGCATTTCAAGCACTCCTTTCAAGGGTACTGAGATAGTTGTCATTGCTTACCAGTATTTCATGCAATCGTTTTAAGGGTACTGAGATAGATGCCATTGCTTACCGTAGAGAAAAGGGAAGCACAGAAAGATCATTCAGGGTCATGCAGGTGACACATGTTGGAGCTGGAATTTGAACCCAAGCATTCAGATCCCAGAGGATCCCCTGCTCTTACCCAGATGACTGACTTGTAAATGACTTACCATCTCATTAGTTTCTTTAAATGAGATAATGCACAAAAGTCTTTCTATCAAAGCTTAAAACATAAAAAACCATGAAAATTATTGGAATGAGTGTCAGACCACCTTAATTCTGGTTTTTGCTGTGCCACTAAATGGACGTGTAGTTTTGTGCAAACCAGTTCTCTCTGGGATTCATTTCTCTCACCTGTAAAATGAAGCATTTTCTGTGACATTGCCTGAGCTTACTTTTTGCTCCAATGGCCTATGATTCCTATGCAAATTTAAGGGCTATTTATTAAACAGCTTACAGGCTACACTGAGCACACCTTAAAGACTTTAAACTTTGTTTCCTGGGTGCTTAGTTTTACCAAGTATTTTAGAGAGGATGCTAGATTTGAGGGGAATTAACAAGGCTAGAAATTTCTTTTGCATTTTTTTGCTTGATCCAAGCACTAAGAGAAAGAGAAAAAAAATCAAGTAAAAATTTTATCTTTTTTTCCAGAAGGAGGCTCATAGCTACAGAGGTGGAGAGATTCCGTTGCCTGTCCAGAGTGATCTTAAATGTCCCTTGAAATAAATTGATCTGGGGTCCTAACATGTGTAATTTCATTTTTAGTAATGGTAGGTCTGCAGCATTAGTTGCAGTTGCCAAAAAAGGGTTGACATTTATTATAGGCTCAGACATGGAGAAAAATGATTCTTCACATGAATGCATTTGCCTAAAGCAATGATAGTCTCAGAGGGAAATCATAAACAGAAAGAAAATGCTACTTGACTGCTCCCAAATCTTGTGAATCTTAGATAGGCTGGAGAAGAAATAATTAGCGTTAAGAAGAATTTGCTTCTCTTTTTCCTCACCTCACTGTACTGGACTCTTTTCTTGGGCTCTGCCGATATCCCATTGATATTATACTTACCACCCCATGTATGCCAATGTCTTCTGCCAAAAGCACCTGACATTCTCCGCTCAGATTTTCTCTGCTGAGCATGGGGCAGGCCAGAGATACAAGGTAGTGGATGATCCTGAAAGCAGTCTTTAGGTAATGCCACATGGCAAGTGATGGATAAGCATCTCAGTTTCCTGATCCCTGCAGCAGGAAAACTTCAAGGTCTGTTCTTCATGGCCTCCACAGGTCCTGAAGAAGATTGAGCCCCAGTGCCCATCTCAGTAATACATTCTTTTATTTATTTATTTATTTTTTTGAGGAGTCTCACTCTGTCTCCCAGGCTGGACTGCAGTGGTGCAATCTCAGCTCACTACAAGCTCCGCCTCCCAGTTTCACACCATTCTCCTGCCTCAGCCTCCTAAGTAGCTGGGACTACAGGCACCTGCCACCACGCCCAGCTAATTTTTTTTGTATTTTTTGTAGAGAGGGGGCTTCACCGTGTTAGCCAGGATGGTCTCTATCTCCTGACCTCATGATCCATCCGCCTCGGCCTCCCAAAGTGCTGGGATTGCAGGCATGAGGCACCCCTCCTGGCCTCAGTAATACATTCTTAAATGCACTTTGTATTGGCATCTGTGATGGCTTTGAGAATACACCTGCCAGATCTCTGACTGCACATTGACTGAGAGCTCCAGCTGCTCTGCTCTTTTTTTAAAATAATTTTAATATTTTTGTTTTTCAACTTTTATTCTGGATCGGGGGTACAGGTGCAGGTTTGTTGCATGGGTATATTGCATAATGCTGAGGTTTTGAGTACAAATGCTTCTGTCACCAAGTACTGAGCATAGTATCCAACAGGAAACATTGTAGCCCATGCCTCCCACTCTCCCCACTCTAGTAGTCCCTAGTGTCTATAGTTCCCACCTTTGTGTCAAGGTGTATTCAATGTTTAACTCCTGCTTATACGTAAGACCATGCAGTATTTTGTTTTCTGTTCCTGTGTTAATTGTTTTAGGATCATGACCTCTAGCTGCATTCGTGTTGCTGCAAAAGACATGATTTCATTCATTTTTATGGCTGCATATTATTCCATGGTGCATATGTACCATATTTTCCTTATCCAATCCATCCTTGATTTGCAGCCAGGTTGATTACATGCCTTTGTTATTGTAAATAGTTCTGTGATGAACATATGAGTGCATGTGTCTTTTTGGTGTAATGATCTATTTTCCTTTGTGTCTGTGCCCAGTAATGGGATTGCTGGGTCAAATGGCAGTTCTTTTTTAAGTGTTTTGAGAAGTCTCCACACTGCTTTCCACAGTGGCTGAACTGACTTACAACCTCATCAACAGTGCATAAGCATTCCCTGTTCTCCATAGCCTCACCATCATCTGCTTTTGGTTTTTTTTTTTTTTTTTGACTTTTTAATAATAGCCATTCTGACTGGTGTAAGATGGTATCTCATTGCGGTTTTGATTTGCATTTATCTAATAAATAGTGATATGAACATTTGTTCATATGTTTGTTGGCAGCTTATATATCTTATTTTAATTTTTTGCCTTTATTTTTTGTGTGTACATAGTAGCTGTATATATTTATGAGGCACATGAGATACTTTGATACAAACATATATGCAAAATAATCACATCCTGAAGAATGAGGTATCCATCCCCTCAAGCATTTATCCTTTGTGTTACAAACAATACAATTACATTCTTGTAGATGCTGGATATTAGACCTCTGTTGGAGACAAGGTTTGAGAATATTTTCTCCCATTCTGTAGGTTATCTGTTTACTCTGTTGATAGTTTATATTGCTGTGCAGAAGCTCTTTGGTCTAATTAGATCCCACTTGTCAATTTTTGTTTTTGTGACAATTGCTTTTTGGGGACTTAGCCATAAATTATTTGCCAAAGCTGATGTTGAGAGAGATATTTCCTAAGTTTTCATCTAGGAATCTTTTTTTTCTTTTTTTTTTTTTTTTTTTTTGAGATGGAGTCTCACTCTGTCACCCAGGCTGGAATGCAGTGGCATGATCTCAGCTCACTGCAACTTTTGCCTCCCGGGTTCAAGTGATTCTCCTGCCTCAACCTCCCGAGTAGCTTGGATTACAGGTGTGCTCCACCACACCCAGCTAATTTTTGTATTTTTAGTAGAGACAAGGTTTCACCATGTTGGTCAGTCTGGTTTCGAACTCTTGACCTTGTGATCCACCTGCCTTGGCCTCCCAAAGTGCTGGGATTACAGGCATGAGCCACCGCGCCTGGCCTCTTCTAGGATTTTTATGGTTTGAGATCTTTAAAATCTTTTACATTGAAATCTTTAATCTGTCTTGAGATAATTTTTGTACATGGTGTAAGGTAGGGGTCCAGTTTCATTCTCCTGTATATGGCTAGCCAGTTATCACAGAACCATTTATTGAATAGAGAGTCTTTTCACCATTGCTTATTTTTGTTGACTTTGTCAATGATCAGATGGTTGTAGGTGTGCAGCTTTAATTCCAGATTCTTTATTCTGTTTCATTGATCTATGTACCAGTACTTTTGTACCAGTACCATGCTGTTTTGGTTACTGTAGCCTTACAGTATAGTTTGAAGTCAGGTAATGTGATGACTCTGGCTTTGTTCATTTGCTTAGGATTACTTTGGCTATTTGGGCTCTTTTTTTGTTTTATATGAAAGTATACAATAATTTTATCTAATTCTGTGAAAAATGACATTAGTCGTTTGATAAGAATAGTGTTGAGTCTGTAGCTTGCTTTGGGCAGTATGGCCATTTTAATGTTAAAATGCTTTTCTTTTCTTTTTTCTTTTCTTTTTTTTTTTTTTTGAGACAGAGTCTTGCTCTGTCACCCAGGCTGGAGTGCAGTGGCGTGACCTCCGCTCACTGCAAGCTCCAGCTCCCAGGTTCATGACATTCTCCTGCCTCAGCCTCCCAAGTAGCTGGGACTACAGGTGCCCGCCACCATGCCTGGCTAATTTTTTGTATTTTTTTTTTTTTTTTTGTAGAGATGGGGTTTCACTGTGTTAGCCAGGATGGTCTTGATCTCCTGACCTCGTGATTCACCCGCCTCAGCCTCCCAAAGTGCTGAGATTACAGGCATGAGCCACCACACCTGGCCCATTAAAATGCTTTGTTCTTAAATCCAACACTGCATTTGCACTGAGACCATACTTTCCAGGGACCTCTCCGAGTCAAAGACTGAGAGAAGCAGGTATACTAAGGCAGAGGTGGCATTCCTCTGATGGCTTACCATTGCCCAAGGATGGTCTGTAGGCTTTAACAAACTTTCCTTAGCAATTTAAGATGCTTCCACCAACAGTCCCTTTTTCCTTCTCCCTTTACTAGGGATTAGACCTCAGCTGCAATCTGACTGCTCCCCTAGCATCTCCTGCTCCCTCCCGTTTTCTTTTATTCATGTATTTCCACCTAATAAAATCCTTATACATGTAATCCTTCCTTGATGTTTTGCTTCTCAGAGGACCTGGAACAACATAGCTTCCTTCCCTTCTTTGTTTCATTTCCTTGCTCCCTACCAGTGTTTCCTGGGATGACCCAAGACACTGCTTGCATTTAAATCTGCCTCCTACTCTGCTATGGAGGAAGACAACTTAAGATGATCCTTCCTCCTTTAACCCATAACATCATGTAATGTCTACATTTATCCGACACACACACACACACGCAAAATGTGTACACATTCATCTTGTGGTACTTCACTACAAAATTATATGAGACAATGTTCTGCCACAGGTTCACACAGAGGGTTGGCAGACAATGTTAAATGCTGATATATTTTGGGAAGGTTCAGCAATTTGGGGAAAAGAGCTGAAATCATAGATGCTCCATATTAATTAATGTTCAGTTGACATTTTGAATTTCCTTGTCTATAAAAGAGAACCCCTCAGTGATGCCCCAAATCATTATTTCAAGCCGCTTATCACAATTCTTTCCATAGTTCATAAAAGCATACGTGGGATCTATATAATGTTGCTTTTTTCTGGACATATAAGTAGAATCCACCAAAAAGTTCAGCTTCTGTACTGATTGCAATGATATAAATTTCCATGACAGAAGGTGAAGATAATGGTAGCAAAATGATTTAACCTTTCTCTTTTGATAATGTTACCACCCACCATATAGGAGTTTACTATGTTGAACTGGAAGAAGGCCCTTTCCCCTTCCAGTTCAACATGAACTGAGATTAAATAAAAAACAAAACATTGCAAAACCAATATGGGAACATGGGCTTATTATAACCTGAATCTTGAACAAAAATAGGCACATTTGAGGTCATCTTGAGACTTCACCTTTCTTCAATAATTTTGACTTTATCTGGATAATACATTTTCTTGAGTTACTGCTTATCAGATGAAGCCACAACTCTATAGTTACCCAGCAATCTAGCAACCAGTATCACTAATACAAGAGTTTTGGCACTGGTAACATACTCTGGCTCTTACCCAGGCCCATGACCTCATGGCCTGAAGAAATTTGGACCTGCCAGGTATATGAGATAGTTGTGTCCTGCTCGTATGCTCTCCATTCATATTTCTGCTCCAGCCATTGCTAGCGCAATCAGTTGCAAGTAGGTAGAATCTTATGGTATGACCCCTCTGTTGCACCAAACATCTCATGCTGCCACATGAGTCACTTGTGACAATGAGTTAAGCCATTTTGACATATAGCCAAATATGGAATTGTGATGGAGTTAATACTTGTATTAGTCCATTCTCACACTGCTATAAAGACATAACTGAAACTGGGTAATTTATAAAGAAAAGAGGTTTAATTGGCTCATGGTTCTGTGGGTTATACAGGCTTCTACTTCAGGGGAGGCCTCAGGAAACTTATGATCATGGTGGAAGATGATGAAGAGGAACGCACTTCTTCAAATGACCAGCAGGGGAGGGAGAGAGTGAAGAGGGAGGTGATACACACTTTCAAACAATCATATCTCCTGAGAACTCTATCATGAGAACAGCAAGCAGGGAGGCCGCACACGTGATTTAATCACTTCCCACCAGGCCCCTCCTCCAACACTTGGGATCACAATTCAACATGAGATTTGGGTGGGGACACAGAGCCGAACCATGTCAATACTCTATGGGACAATTCTTTTCCAATGGGAGATTGGAGCCAGTGGATAAATCCAGCCCTCTCGTGTCCTTCATGTGGAAAAGTTCAAGGAGCATTCTACATGACTCATGGCTCTAAAGTTTCCCAGTAGGGTTTAGCTCAAGAGGTCTGTGCCAGTGACAATCCCAATAACACCTTTAAGATATTCTTTGCTTTCTTCCTTGTTTCATTTTACCTATTTTCCCATTCTTTTCTTTGGAATTACTTCCTCAGACAAACTAGGTGATGCAAGCCATTGCCTAAGATTCTAATTTTTGAGAAATCTTGACTAACATTCTGACCTAGAACTCATGGGAGAAAAAATAAAGATAGAATCTAGAAAAAAACCTAGAGAAAGGGATTTGATATGGTTCGAGTTTGCCTGGAGTGGAGGCCATTCTAGAAGTTCAGTAGATAGAGGGGTAAGCATTTTGGCTCTAATTGCAATGAATTTGAAACCCAAGGATACCCCAATAGAATTGGTGGGTACTAAAGTACTAAAATAAGGAGGTCTTGGTGAGACGATGTTTATAATTTGGGGTACCAATGAGTTAAGTCTTGAAGTCAGACAGTATTTAGCTAAAAGTCCAGCCAAGCATGATAATCATAGCACTGCAAAGAAGAGATGAATCTTCACTAGAAGTTTTGCAGAGCCTCTTGCCTTCATATGCAGCAGGAGCTCTTATAGTCAAAAACATGGTAGAACTGCCAAGGATGCATGAAAACAGCTACAAAATTGAAGATAAAATAAACCACAATCATGTATACTCTGTAAAATCATAAAATGGCAGATAAAAATAATCAAGACAGAAAATAAAAGTAAAGGACAAGTATAAATAGTGAGGTTTAACTTAAATTCCAATTCTACTTCATTCCCGTTGTCTTGTAGAGATATCCACCACCATATATTAAAACATGACCCTTTTTCTCAAGGATCGTGTTCTGTGTCAGCCACTGAGGATATACGGATCTTCGGTCCAGGTTCCTAGGTGATTACTGCAAACTAGGAAAGATGCCCCAGCCTCAGCCAAGTGACCTGGGGATGAGGGCAATATGCCAGTGGGAAACCAGACTACTAAGCAGGACCAAGGCAGAAGACTGTTTGAGCAGATCTGGCAGCCATGCAGTTGGGGAGGCTGTGATACAGTGAGGGAAGCATTCACTCAAGGCAAATCAGATAATGGACTTACAGCAAAACAGAGTGTCATAGACTCCATGAGATGTTTGGGGAAAAAAAAGATGCTAAGACACGAGCTGCTGTGTCCAGAACTTCCCAGAACCAAGGTGATAACTGCAAAGGCAGGAAAGGGTAGCAGTGCCTGCAAGTCAACCAGACTTGCAGCTGTGCAGTCTGTGGTGTACATCATGGGCACACTGGAAAGAAGTCTTTCCCATCCAGCGATATCGATTTCTTGGGCATTCGTTAAGAACTAGGGCAGTGGTTCTCATGCAGAGGAGATTTTACCCCGGGGAGATGATTTTGGCCATGATTGAAAACATTTTTGGTTGCCAAAAATAGGGAAGTTGCCACAGATACGGGAGTTGCCATTGGCATCTATTGAATAGGGAACCCAGATGCTGTCAAACACCCTATAGTTCCCATAACGAAGATTTATCAGACCCCAAAGGTCCGTAGCCCTTCGGTTAAGGAATCCTGGACTAGGGTGTTGTTTAAAAGCTTCTCAGGGATTCTCAACAGGAGAGAGAATCTTTCCTTGACATAAAGAGTTGGGGAAAAGTTATATCAACTAAGCACCTGCCATGTGCCAGGTCTAGCACATGACTTTTCTTAAACCTCACAACCAAGGATAGATATTGTAACTCCATTTTACAAAACAGGAAATAGGACCTCAGAAAGAGAAATTACTACGCAATAAAAAACTGAATTTAGCTGGGGTTTAAACTCAAATCTGTTAGATATAAAGGCCAAAGCGGAGACTAGTTTTTTTTTTCCAGTTTTAAAATGTAAATCGTTTTCATCGATTGCTTACAATTCTTAACAAGGCAGGAAAATGTCATTATGCTCATGACTAGCTTTAAGCATCAATAAGTTTAGTCTGATTTTACTAGCTTTTTATAAATATAAACATTTTGCTATTAGAATACTTATGTAATCATTAAGATTTTGTTTAACACAGAAATATTAGGCATAGCTTTATTGGGAAGTTGAGATTACAGGTTATTTTCATTAGTGTCTAAATTTTTCTGAACTTTGCAATTTTAAAAATGATTAGCATATGTTAAAATTATAAAGTTGCCAATTAGGTTTATTTTAATGTGATATAAATACACAATTATTTCAAGATACAGAGTAAAGTGCACAGAGGACATAGACTCATTTATTTGGGGATTATATAGATTTGTTGGCTGTGAAATCTAAAATCAGAGTCCATTTATTGTCACATGTAATTATGTGTTACAAGAAGTGGACACAAATTTAAAAAGAAAAACAGGTATGCAATTTATATTTCCAGGGGGCTTGTAAAATATAGTTTTGCCTAAACTGATCAAAATATTTGAGGTGTCTTCTCCTCAAAACTGCCTGTGAAGTTTCTCTGGGTAACCCCACAGCTGACTCTAATTTCATTTTCTCCACAATTATTCTACCCATTATTGGGTGTAATATCCTCCACAACTCCACTCTCACAGCGACTTGCTAGAATTTCTGCATTGTTGTTAGCTGTCTCCCCCGAATTATAAGTCCTATAAGGCCAGGTTTTATGCTTATTCATCTATATATCCCCTTATCACCCAATGCAGCGTCTTGCACTTAGTAGGAAGCCAATAGATTCTTGCTTAGTTGAAATAATTCTAGCCCTGGGGCCAAGGTGCTAACATTGCCATGATCTCGGAGAAGGAAGTGGTGGGGTATTGCAAATAGCGTCTATGCTTAGCAGGCACATTTATACGTAGGGTTAGTGGCCTCTATTTTTAATTTACTTGATTATTCTACAGTATCGACTTTTTTTTTCTTAAATAATTCTTTATTTACATCCAAAGATCAAAAGTCATTCAAGTTGAAGCCCTTCCCACAAGCATTAAGTTCTGCTCACAAAATGTTCAGGAACATTAAAAATCTCTGACATGAAAAATGTGTTACATCACAAGATTTTAAGATGAACGAAGTAAATAAATATGTAGCTCTGCACTTGTGGAGCAGCGGTAGGCAGACCTGCGAGACGACTGTGGCCCAAAGCTTAAGGCTGCATCATCCGTCAGGTGTGGATGAGATCCATCGAAACAGTGAGCGACGCCTGCCATCTACAGGCCACAATGTGTATTGCCGCATAGGTGCCAGTAGACCTTGAATTTAAGAAGCCTTGGGGGATGATACTCAGTGATGTGATCTCGAAGAGACTGTCCTATGTTGAATTATCATTCAATGTAAAAATATAATCAAATAATTATAACCATTAATAGATAACAGGTGACGCTTCCCTTCACACTTTCCTCTGTATAATTCTTACTTTACAAAATTGAAAATGAAGAGCTTTGTGTGTCTTCCACTTTTATTATCATCATGGTGCTTTGTCCTCCTTCACTTTGTGATTATCTCTGTATACGTCTGTCTTCCCCAGGAGCCAACTAACTCACGCGGTGCAGGGGACCCATATAATTCATCTATGTATACGCTCTTGCCTAGAGCAGGGTTTGACACATGGCAGGTATTCTACAAAGATTTGATGCATGAGTGCTTAA
Source organism: Pan paniscus (assembly GCF_029289425.2). Classification (NCBI taxonomy): domain Eukaryota; kingdom Metazoa; phylum Chordata; class Mammalia; order Primates; family Hominidae; genus Pan; species Pan paniscus. Next base: position 12,892,170 of record NC_073252.2, read on the forward strand.
GGGAATGAATAAATAAATGAATAAGTAAATCAATCAAAAACTAATTATTTTCGAGTCACCTTGTTCTAAATTACATATAAATTTATGGAGAAAAATTGTAGTCTAACATAGATACATACGTATGTATACATGTGGAGCACAGTGTCTGCCCCACAGCAGGTGCACAGTAAACATTATCTACATTAGACTATAATGTATGTGAGTGTGTACATATATCTAAGCATATGTGTTCAGTTGGTTGTTTTAAAACTTCTGCAATAAATCAAGGGATTAATACTTTTTATTAAAATCCTTAAATCTGTATGTTAAGGATCTTGTGAGTTCAGCTTCAGGTCCCCATCTATGTCATTTTATTAGGCAAAATGTTCTGAAAGATTCATTCCATTTAGAAAGTAAACATGACAGCAAGGCCACAGTTATTACTTCTCATTTATTTTGTTCTTTTGGAGATTGATAATCTAGTTTAAGTCAGACAAAATGAGAACCAAGAAAAGCAATGTTTAGATAAAATCACTGTAAGAGAGAGAATATAAAAGAAAGTGGAAAAGTAAGATTAATATTGTTTTGCCTAAGAGACCCAGTTTCTCTCCCAACTTCTCCCCCACCAACACAAACTTGAAGAAACTTTTTGGATGTTTAAACTTAATTATCTTTAAAAATAAGGAAGCAATGCTTATGGGGCACAGCTGTGTGGCAGGCACTGTGCTTGGCATTTCTGTGAATTTTCACATTTAATCTGCCCAACAGGTCCAGCCCTAGAAGACACTTACTGGCAGACCCCTTTTATGGACCATGAAACCGAGTCTCAGAGAGATTATTTCTGCAAGGTCACGCTGTGGGAGGTACAGGGTTGCACTGGAATGAGCTCACACTGGCTTATAGGAGGCAACTCTTCATTCAGTAATGTCATGTTGGCAGCTTGAAGTCAGCCACAGTAGAATTATTTACAGCCTGTCAATGAGCAATTGCTGCAAAGAAGTCCCTGTGCCTGCCTGGTTGTTAAACATACACCAGCACACCACTGGTTAAGACGCAAAGATAAAAGTTTAAGAATATTTGACTTTAAAAGGCATCTTCTTCTAATAAACCACACTACCCAAGAGTTAAGGGAAAGTCTAGGTAAGGTTTATATAGCAGTTCATAGTTTAAAAAAACAAGACTTTTATGCATGTATAGTCTCCCAAAAATGAACCAGCTTTGTATTTCTCTCTGTATTTTTTTTTTTTTGTCATTCTTCCCTCTTCCTCTCCTTCTTCATCACAGTTACTGCCATATACTGAAGTTCTGCTGTATCCTGCTAGGTGTTTGCCATAAACTACAATATTTATAACACTGAGAAAAATAAAGCATGAGTCAGGTAAGCACAAAGCCCAGAATTACAACCAGGAATATAGAAGAAAGGTTTTATCCCTCGTATCTGTTATATGAGTCTTTTGTAGGTTTTTGTTTGTTTGTTTGTTTTCATTTTTTCATGTGTGTGTGTTTGCAGACCTAACCCCTCATGTTTCTTCTTCTGAAATGTTCCCTTTTTCTTCAGTTCAATTTTTCAACAAATATATGAGCACAGAGTATGTGCCGCACACTGTTCCACGCGCTAGAGATGCAATAGTGAAATCAGGAGAGGTCGCTGTCCTTGGGAACATCCCTTCTTGAGTAGGGAGACAGGACACAAAGCAGGAGAGACAGGACAGCAAGGTAACCTAGCAAGAGGGCTGGGGTTTGAGTTCTGGGCCCACCACTTCCTAACCATGTGACTGTGGACAAGTTACTTAACCTCTTTATGCCTCAATTTTCTGCCATATGCTAAAAGGGGATAGCAATAGTCTCTATGTCTTAAAGTTGCTGTGATAACTAAGTTTCATTACATTAAATAGTATCAGGCATATATAAATAGTAAATGCCAGTATTTATTAGTTACTACTTTTAAGGAAACAGCTTAATTACAGGCTATAACTAGAGTTATGAGGGAAACACACCAAATACTGAGATTGGGTTGAGAGTGGAATATTTTAGATGAAGTCATCAATAAAGTCATTTACAGAGAATTGATAAAAAGGATGAGAAGGTATCCTTCCTGGCATTGCTGGAAGAAGATTTCTAGATTAAGGAAGTGAAACTGCAAAGCTCTGAAATGTTGAGATGTTTATTGCTGAAGGGAATGGTAGAGTTCAGTGTGCTTGGGGCACAGTGGAAGCAGGTGGAGCAGAACAAGATGAGGTTGAAGTGGAAGGAGGGGACCAAATCATGTGAGGTCTTAGAGCCCCCCTTATAGAGTTCTGTTCTCTTTTTAACTACTTAATACCCCTTCCTTCCTTCCTTCCTTCCTTCCTTCCTTCCTTCCTTCCTTCCTTCCTTCCTTCCTTCCTTCCTTCCTCCCTTCCTGTTGTAATTTGCTATATGTCTAAGAAAAAAAAGGCTAGCTCTTTTTTTTAAAATTTGGAAACTTAGCGCTAATCTTCACTTTGATTGAGACCCTATTTCCCAGGGCAATTTTCAGAAAGTGACTTTTAGAGGCAATTTTCTGGGCAGCAGAGATTTTTCAATAACTTCTGTGGAATCCAGGATCCTGGGTCTCAAAGGTACAATTGCTGAGTATGGTGTCCACACCAAGTTGCTGTTATCCTGACCTTGTAAACACCATGCAGGTGCCTGTCTCATTGGCTGCCTCAAACTGCCAGAGAAAGCGGCAATGACAGTTTGGTTTCACCCAGTCCCTTGACTTATGAGTAATTTTGCTAGAGTCTTGTCATTTGCTGGCAGATTTCATGAATTTGTGCTGAATTTGCAAACAAAGGCAAAAAGCAAACAATGGTATAAGCGGCTTTGAGATTGCCTCATTAAACTGCAGCCTGCCAGAAGCTTTCTGCTTATAGCAATGAACACATCTGAGCTCTACAATGATGTCACCACCTAAAACTCTGTTCACATCTCTTTGAGGTGACAAAGTCCCATGTGCAACTAACTAAAAATAAATAAAGTGAAATAAATAAGAAAGAGTAAAGGGAAGAGCAGAAAACTGCTCTAGCAAAGAAGAATGCCCAAGTTATCAGGAAAGCTAATTTTCAGTGCTATTGCTGCCATATCAGCCTTGTCGCCAATAATCAGTTTCCCTAAGTTTTTCAAGACTCAGTGTACCTCTATGGAACTGGAATACACTGACATGCTCTTTTTTTGAAGATTCCACTGAATTCCTCAAGTGTATACCCAGGAATGGGGTCATGTGGCACACTATACAAAATATTTTTTAATTTCAGAAACATGCATTTGTGATATTTTGTAAAATCCCTTTGAAAAATGTCTTTTTCAGTTGTGCTATACTCAGTTAAGTATGACTGTATTGACCTTAACTTGCATTACTCAGAAGACACTTTACTAGGCATGTAGGAATAGATCCACTGGTGATGAGCCTACTGCGTGGATGACACATCACAGAGCTCGCCTGGTTTAATTCTCAGAGCCACCATATAGGGAAGGCATCATTAGACCTTTTCCTTTTGTAAAACTTTTATTTTAAGTTTGGGGTATGTATTAGTCTGTTTTCATGCTGCTGATAAAGACATACCTGAGATTGGGTAATTTACACAGGTAAAAGGGTTTAATGGACTTAGAGTTCCACATGGCTGGGGAAGCCTCACAGTCATAGCAGAAGGCAAGGAGGAGCAAGTCACATCTTACATGGATGGCAGCAGGCAAAGAGAGAGCTTGTGCAAGGAAACACTCATTTTTAAACCATCAGATCTCATAAGACTTATTCACTATTATGGGAAAGGCCCACACCCATGATTCAATTACGTGATTCAAAAACCTAGAGGAATTACATTCCTCTAGGTTTCTCCCATGACACGTGAGAATTGTGAGAGTTACAGTTTGAGATGAGATTAGGGTGGGAACATAGAGCTGAACCATATCAGGGTACATGTGCAGGTTTGTTAAATAGGTATACTTGTGCCACGGGGGTTTGTTGTACAGATTACTTCATCACCCAGGTATTAAGCTTAGTACCCATTAGCTCTTTTTCCTGATCCTCTCCCTCCTCCCACCCTACACTCTCCAATAGGCCCCAGTGTGTTGTATTCCCCTATATATGTCCATGTTTTCTCATCATTTAGCTCACACTTAAAAGTGAGAACATGTGGTATTTGGTTTTTCTGTTCCTGCATTAGTTTGCAAAGGATAATGACCTCCAACTCCACCTATGTTCCTGCAAAGGATATAATCTCATTCTTTTTTATGGCTGCATAGTATTCCATGGTGTGTATGTACCACATTTTCTTTATCCAGTCTAACACTGATGAGCATTTAGATTGATTTCATGTCTTTGCTATTGTGACTAGTACTGTAATGAACATGTGTGCATGTATCTTTATGACAGAAAAATTTATATTCCTTTGGGTATATACTCAGTAATGGGATTGCTGGATCAAACAGCGGTTCTGTTTTTAAGGGCTTTTCTTAAGAGTGGCAATTAGTTGAAGCAACAAGGATCAGTATTTCACAAGGCCATGTAGCCTAGGAGTAGTGAAGCTCGAATCCAAACACAGGTCTGGCTGATTCATAAGCCCAAACCAACAAAAAGGAGCAAGATAAAGTAAAAAGAGAGATATACTGAGATGCAGAAGAAAATTTCAAAAGACTAGTATTTCATTAAACAAAAACTGAAGTCCTTAGGTAAATTATTTCCTCTTGCCTCTGTCATAAGTGATACTCATAAATTATGATGAAATAAACCCATTGACTACCCTCATGTGCTTTTTAGAAAACTATAAGAGGTTATTTTTATTTTAAATAATAGGTGCTCTCATTTAAAATGACTTGCAGTCCATGAAATTTGTCACCCCAAGAGAAAAAGAGCTATAAGTATCTAATCCATCTGAAGAGTCTGCCCCTAACAAGTGATATCTGAATTCAAACCCCTCTAAGTTCACGAGCCTAGGTTGTGCTCAAAGTACTCATCTGTAAAGTGGGGTACAAAGACTTAACTCCCTGGGTAAACATAAGGCTTAATGAAACCATATGTCATGGAGCAGTATGTTTGGCATATCATATCTGATTAATAAATACTTGTGGTCTTCATTTCCTTTACTCTTGTCTGATATGGAATTCCATGTGATTGAAGACACAAAGTACTCTTATTTTTTTGAAAGTCAGGGTCTCACTCTGTTACCCAGGCTGGAGTGCAATGGTGCTATCATAGCTCCCTGCAGCCTCAAACTTGCGGACTCAAGTGATCCTCCTGCTTCAGCCTCCCAAAGTGCTAGGATTATAGGTTTGAGCTACCATGCCTGGCTAAAATAATGCATTTTTGACAAAGAACAGTATTGGCATCCAGAGAAGCAGGCTGCCAACCTCCCAGTCCTTGAATTTCAAAGGGAATCCAACCTCCTGGGCCATTTTGAACCAAGCCTCTGCAAAGGTAGGGACCTTGTCCAGAGTAGTCTTGGTCTTGGCCTGTTTGACTATAACCGTTTCTGAAGGAGGCGTGGCTTCCAAAGCAGAGGGGTTGTGGAAAAAGAAATGTCTCCCACGACCCGAAGATGCTCCCTGAGCAGCAGCTTCTTTCTCTTTTCTCCCCTTCCATGGTTGTTGTGCCCTCCCTGCAGGTCACCATAGATCTTTCAGTCTGCCCCTCTCTCTAAAAAATAGTGTAAAGTGAATTTCTCCTATAAAGACTCTTCCTTAGAAGACTGGAAAGTTATGGACTGGCCTTCCCGAAAACTATCTGTGGAACAAAAGGAAGTAGAAACTTCTCCCTACAAGGAAGACTTTCTCCCCTAAGGAGAGGTGCCCACCACCCTGCATCTTCCTATAGAAAGAAGTGGAGTTGCCTTTACTGGGTCAAGAGGGCACCATGTTCCTAATTGAGCAGAGGAAGACACCAGTACTCCCTAAGTCAAGTGGACCTGTGGTTTAGAATAGATCAGCTAACTGGACAGTATTTCCCAAAAGCCTCCCCAGATAATGTGAGCTAGACATGCTTTCCAGTTCACGACAAATGACCTGTGAGCTTTTCAGCTTGTTCCAGACTAGCTCTTCCCACCTTCCTCTCCAGAGTGTTGTCTCTTATTGTTGCTGCTACTGCTTCTACTGATGATGGGTCAACTAGCTGGACTATGAAGAGATTGTCAAAGGAGGTACCCTGATTCAGTTCTGTGGTCCAAGTTTATGAAAAAACACAAGCCATTGGTGCTGCTGGCAATGACATCTCTGTTGCTTTGCTGAAACATCTCCCCACATCCAGCCACACCACTATCTCTATTCTTGCCACAGCCTCCCATTGACATTTCCTTGGGCTTACATTACCCTTCTTTCATGGGTGCCCACATTGATCAATGCTGAGACAAAAGTTTTCTATGTTCCATAACCACCCAGTCACTGGCCCCTATCAGAGGCAGATGCATGTTTTTACACAGCTAGAGAAAGAGTTTCAGCATTGCTGCTGCCCAAGGTACCACCATGTCTGTTGCAGAAGGTGAAAGGATGCCCCTGATCATCCGTAACAGGCTGTAAATCCCCTCCAGCGCTCATGTTTACCTCATCTCCCCAGCACCCAACTCTGCCTGAGATGAGTGCTTTGCTTAATACTTCAAGTACAACCACAACATCTTGACTCATGACCCCAATGTGTGGAAGCACATGACCCCAATGTGTCATTCCCAGTGTGGAAGCAAGCTTTGTGGCAATCCAAGTGTTCTCATCAAACGTAGACTAATCTCTGGGTTGATCTGAAACCTAACTCCTCACTGCAATGACCTGCCCCTTTCAGAGCAAGTCTGCTTTGCCAAGATGGAGAAGCTCTCATGGATGACCTGCATTTTCCCCAAAGCAACTCCAAAGACTGCCTGTCCTCTGCAATGAGCACAACTATGGGGATGAACAACTAACTGCTTCAGTGACTACTCCTTGAGAAATAGGTCTCTTGTGGCCAGAGATTCTGGCATGACGGTGATCAAGAAGAACAAGATCCAACTTATGATCAGCCTAGAAAGAGTGAGTCACCCCCAGAGACTTGGGAGTCAGATGAAGTGGGAGCTCTGCCTCAGCCCATTCTGCCTCCTCAAATACTCACTGCAATAAATACCTCTTGGAACTATTAGGCTTTCAAAAATATGTCATACTGTATATTTTTGGAGGGTATTTGAAGATAAATAGAAACACAAATTTACTGGTATGATGTACCAAAGTTACAATTGCCATGAAAGAAGTAACTAAATATTTAGGCCTCCAAATATTGTGTTGTGATTTTTTACACCCGGCTCCTGAGAACAGCACTTTCTACTGGGTCTTTGTCTCTGTGGTCCCATTTAGCCAGTGAGAAATCCAAAGTGAGAATGTCTTCCCAGCCAAGGCTGGTAACCAACTGGAATGAAGAAGTCACAACCCACAACCTTAGTTCATTTTCAGTGAAAATGAACTTGAAAACAAAGCCCCAGACAACAGAATGACTTTCCTCTCAGCAAACATTTTTCCAGATCACGTTTTTTATTATTCTACACTTTACAGTCATGCCATGGAACATTGAGCCTGTGTCTATTTTATTACTGATTATTCAAAGACTGTCATGGTTGTATATGGATGGGTTGCACAAGTGGTATTTGTTTTCTAAAAAGAACAAAATAACCTTTCAGTGTGAGAGTTTTGCCTGTAGCTGTAATAATCTTTTGTAAAAAAAGAAAAAAAAAGAAAAAAAATAGCTTTCAGTACAATAGAGGAAAACAGGTTAGACAGTGATATAATTTGGCTCTGTCTTCCCACCCGAATCTCATCTTCAATTGTAATCCCTACATATCAAGGAGGAGAAGATATTGGATTATGGGAGATGTTTCCCCCATGCTGTTCTCATGATATTGAGTGAATTCTCATGAGATCTGGTGGTTTTATAACTGGAAGTTTTTCCTGTACTCATAGACACCCTATCCCACTGCCTTGTGAAGAAGGTGACTGCTTCCCCTTCCATCATGATTGTAAGTTTCCTGAGGCCTCCCCAGCTATGCAGAACTGTGAGTCAACTAAACCAAACCTCTTTCCTTTAGAAATTACCCAGTCTCAGGTAGTATCTTTATAGCAGTGTGAGAACATACTAACATGGACAGTAAGACCTAAGCTTTGAACCCTGAGTCTTCAGTCAACAGAATAAAGATCTAGTCCTTGGAGAATAAGTAGAATCTTTTCCTGGGAGTTATTAATCTTATATAGACTGTTAGAACATGATTGAGGTTGTAATGCTGAATACAGTAAAATTCCCCTGCCACACATGAAGATTCTCCTACTACTAGGAGGATAGGGGTCAAGTTTCCTGACTTACACACAAACTGGGCATGCATTAAAGATTGGTAGAATAATTGAATAAATTAATAAGTAATGAAAATCAGTGATTGAATATAGAGTGTAATGACAGTCACATGGGCAGACAAATTAGAAGCTAGAAAATTATCAACAATACTCAAGACAGAGAAATGCCACGAATCAAGAGTCAAGACTCAAGGTCAGGAAAAAAACAAGGGGAAGAAACCAAAATAACAGGAGGAAAGAACACACACAGGTCTCCTTAAAAGACAAGATTTGAGTCACAGAAATTTCAGTTAATATCCTAGTGCCACTACTTATAAACTCCATGACCCTTGTTAGGTTACCTACTCTCTCTTAGATTAATGTGTATGAGATTAAGTCAGTTTTCTCATTTGAGAAATGGTAATAGAAGGGGTGATTAAAGGATAACCTGAGATGGCATGTTTACTTCTTTTAATGCAATGTATCATATATAATATGTTTGAAAGATATATTAATTTTATTTTTATTATGAATCTCATCTGTCAAATAACAACTGTGTGTCAGCCACTATCACGGGAACTTGAAGCATAATGCATTTCTTTTTACTCCTCTGCTAGTTGTAGTTATTTTCCTCTCCCAAATTGTGCATAATAGGATAACTACACATACATACTGGCTTAAGCCATAGGTGACAAGCTTGCCTCTCTTCACCTAGAACTTTCCAATTTTAACACTGGAAACATCTCAGCCCCAAGCAAATAAGAGTGACTGGTTTGTTGAATAAATTCTCTATTCTTCAATGAACATTCTTTGAGCAGCGACTGAGCCACGTAGTCTGCTTATATATTCCACCTGGCATCTGAAGTAAATCATCCATGCAGTTCCTATTCTCATTCCTCCATGAGAAACAAGCATATAGTTTCTTAAACATAAAGCAGACAGTAGAATGACCACTATTCCTGTGGATTCCTGAGGGTTACTGTGGAATTGTTGAATCACTTTAGTTGGTAACATCTTTGAACATGCGAAGGAAGAGGGTGTAAATGTACTCAGCCCAAAATGCCAAATGCAGTTTTAGGTGGTACTGTATAAAATTTATGATAGTCTACTATTTTGACCTACAAAATAGCCGTTTCATCTGTTCCATAGAGTCTTCTTGAAGTGGCTGTTCAGTTCACAATAATTCTGCCCTTTCTGGAAGTAGCTCTCACATGGCTGTGGCCATGGCACTGTTTTTATAACCAACCCCTTCATGGCCATAGATGCCATAGGGGCCACAGGTAATGAATCAAAAGCAAGCACCTAACACAGTCTGATCCACCCAAATATCCAACCAAGTGCAGGGAAAGACAGAGAGACTGAAAGTTATCAAAGCTTCGCCACACTGATGATAGCTTTCCAGGTAGAGAATCCAATCACTTTAGCTCTCCCATGTCCTGGAGTCTCCCTGGTTTCTTTCCTTTCCAGGTAACTGATCTCCCTAACCATTCCAGCAGACATTTGAGTGTCCTCAACATATCTTCCTTCTTTTCTGAAGTTAACTAGTGCCAGATTTTATAAATAAAGTAAATAAACTAGTAGCAGATATTTGGTATCATATAGACTTCCTACGTGCATTCTCTAACCATAAAAATCCTTTATACCTACTCACCATTATATCACCAGTGCTATTAAAGCTCTTGTCATAGAACATGAGTTTCACAAACAGTGAAAAGACAGCTAAATATATAAATAGAAGATATGCAAACTAACTGTATGATTTTGCTTTTACTTTTTTATTTCACTTGGAAGATGAAAGATACACAGTTTTTGGTTGATTATAAAATAGATCTCTGTACCCACCAGATTGGACAAGCACTTACTTAGAAAAAAAAATGGGATCAAATATCTGAAAATTATTTGCCAATAACCTCAGAGACAGGAGATATTCATGAAGTTAGCCATAACTTTGAAAAGCTCTAGCACTAAAACCTGGGGGAATAGTTTGAGCAAACCTGTACATGACATTGAGAACTCTGGCTTTTTGTAAAACCGGTTTTCACAATTATTTTGCCTTCCAAATGACCAGTGAAACCATCTGTCCTTTGAATCACCTTAAAAGGTCAGTCTTGACAATCACCTATGAAAGGACTCAATAAAATGAGGGTTTCACTGTTTCATTTTAAAACCAACTGAGATAGAGTTAGAAATAAGGTCAAGGGAAATGAAAATACTTTCTCTGCTATTGTTAAAAACTGTGTAGGTGGATGTGGTTAATTGTACAGGAACAGTGAGTTTCCTAAAAGCCTTCCCAGAATTATGCAGACCTGCCCAAATAATCATAAGTAGCTCTTGTCTGGTGTGAGTTCTTTACAACTAGACTTATTACAGGCCCTCCAGCACACCAAGCCACACCCTCACTGTTAATGGGCAGGATCCTGAAAGGAGAGAAAAATGAAGAACTGAGCCAAAATTGCTCCCGTTTTTTTCATAAGTCATCAACAATGGGATCAGGATGTGGAAACTGGGAACAGGAAAGGAAGGTCACACTCATGGGTTTCCCTTCATGAGGAAGCAAGAAGCATGGGAAAGGAAGTTCCTCATTAAAAAACTGTTATTCCTGTGTTGCTATTTTTTGGAAAGTAAAGAGGTATGGTGGAAAGAGAGGGTCTTAGTCAATTTTCTGTTCCTATAACAAAATACCAAAGACTGATAAAGAAAAAAATCATCTTTTATGTTCTGGTGGCTGGAAAGTCCAAGATTGAGGGGTCAACATCCAGCGATTGCATTCTTGCTGTGTCAAAACATGGTGGAAGGCATCGCATAATGAGAGATCAACAGCGTATGTGCCAACTCGGAGTCTCTCTTCCTCTTCTTATAAAGCCACAAGTCGCAACACAGGGCCCCAACCCTGATGACCTTATCTAGTCCTAATTACCTCCCAAAGGCCCCACCTCCAATCAACATGTGAATTTGGAATTTAAGTTTCCCAACACATAAACCTTGGGGAAGCATTCAAACCATAGCAACAGGTATGAATCCTCTAAAATAAAACAGATTTAGAATAAAATAATAACCTTGTCACTTAAATCCCTTATAAGTTACCTAACCTGTCTGAATACAGCTTTTGAATCTGTAGGAGCAATTCTGTCTACTCCCTTATAGGGATTTTGAGACTATAACATGAATATAATGTGCCAAACATGATTTCTTGGATGGCATTTGATATGATTTGGCTGTGTTCCCACCCATATCTTATCCTGAATTGGTAGCCCTCATAATCCCCACGTGTCTTGGGTGGGACCTGGTGGGAGATAATTAAATCATGGGAGTAGGTTTTTCCTGTGCTGTCCTCATGACAGTGAGTGAGTCTCATGAGATCTGATGGTTTTATAAAGGGCAGTTCCCCGATGTAAACTCTGTTTCCTGCCACCATGTTAGACATGGCTTTTCTCCTCCTCCACCTTCTGCCATGATTGTGAGGCCTTCCCAGCCATGTGGAATTGTGAGTTCATTAAACCTGTTTTTCTTTATAAATGACCCAGTCTTGGGTATTTCTTCATAGCAGCATAAAAATTTATTAATACAGCATTTAAATGAAATCATTGAAAAATAAAAATAATAAAATTATAGTATCAAAACAGCTATGACAGGGCAGGGAAAGAAAGGAAGGTCAGTGTCCTAATTCAAGTTGCTACCCATGATACTTAACATTTAATAAGAATTCATTATGTGCCAAGCATGACACAAAATGTTTATTTTTTGTTTTATTTAATACAGATAATAACCATAAGATATAAGTACTGTTATGCACCCCTTTATTAAAAAATGAAAGCTGAGGATTAAAACAGCTACATAACTTCATCAAGATCAGTCAAGCAACCGAGTAAGAATTCAAACCCAGGTGGGCTGGGTTCTCCAATTGGACCCTTAACTACTGGGGCATATTGCCTCTTATACTTAATGAGCAAAGATAAGTTCTGTGAATGGATGGGAAGGAGAATCTTCAGGTAGCAATCATTCATCAATTTTAGCTCAGACACAGTAATAGTTAATTTGATGTGTCAACTTTACTAAGAGGTGCCCAGATACCTGGTAAACATTATTTTGGGGTGTGTCTTTGGAAAAGATAAGCACTTGAATCGGGAGTCTGAGTAAAGGAGGTCATCCTCACCAGCGAGGGTGGGCATCAGCCAATCTAATGAGGGCCCAGATAGAAAGCTGAAAGAAAGGTAAATTCACTCTGTCTTCTGGAGCTAGAAATCCATTTTCTCTCGCCTTCCGACAACAGAACTCCTGGTTCTCAGGCCTTTGCGCTGAGGCTAAATTTTATCACTGGCTTTTCTGATTCTTCAACTTACAAATGACATGGGACTTCTTAGCGTTCATAATTATGTGAGTCATTTCCCATAACAAATCCCTCTTATATATCTATATACATCCTATAGGTTCTGTTTATCTGGAGAAATCTGACTCATACAGGCACTAAGAAACCCTTGTCATCTTCACCTTCTGTCCCAAGGCTCACTGTGTTCCTACAGGGATGTTTTGTTTCCTCTTTGACACTAACAAAGCTACACACTTGGAATAACAGGTTGAACTTTGTACATTGAAAGAACCCAACAAGCAGCTCCAGGAATAACAGCGCAGGTGAGTAGAAAGACTGATTCATAATGAAAAAGTATAACAGCAATGAGTTTCATATGCGTTGCAAATTTTGGCCAAGTGACAAGAATAAGAAAAGACTGTAATCTGTGCATATTTAAAAGTCTAAAAAAGAAGAATGAGTGGAATGCATAACACTAATTCCTTTTTTCGCTCTTTACTTTTTTTATTTTTAAGTTCCATTTTGGAATCTGGGCTAAATCCAGGAAAGAGACCACAGAGGGACTTAAATTTGAAAATGCCTTCAGATATTTAGGGTCAGACCCAGAGCTAAGATTTGGCGAGACTCCCACGGAGAAAAAGAATGATGATTAAAAGGCTGGGAAAATATCCCTCAGTTTCCTTTTAAGGATTTTGTCATGTTCAAACTGGATAAAGAAGGCTAAGTCCCAAGTCAATAGCAGGCTTATGTATATAGTATATTGTTGTCACGGTTCAGAAAAGGAGAATGGCTAAGACATCCTTAAAGTTATTCTATTTCCACTGAGGGAGCAGCCTTAAGTGACAGAAAGTGAGATTGAGTGTAATACCTAGTTTGAGTAAACCAATATGAATTCATTACTATGAATTCAGGGAAATTTTAAGACAAATGTTTCTCATGAGTGTATCTGGGAAAAAAGGAATGAAAAACCTCTAGCAAATAGATCAACACAGACTTAAGGGTCTACCTAATATTTGACATCGTATTATTTATTCAAGGATAATAATTATCTTTTTGTTGAGATTGAATTTTTTCACAGCGAACTGGGAAATATATAAGAGATCTCAGTGCATAATAGGCAAAGCAATACTCTCAGCTCTCCAACAGCAGTTGTTTTGTTTTCTGAGACTGCCATTATCAAATTGGTTTCTTGTCAGCTCGTGTGCAAATTAAAACTACACTTGAAATTAAAGGTTTTGAGGTTGAGAGACAGTTTTGCTGCCAACTTTCTATGCACAGGGGATTGTATTATTTGTTCAAAATATTTACTTGTCTCTACCTCATCCACTCATTCAAGACCTCCTTGGTGCTGCTCCTATAGAAAAACAAAAATTCCACCATATTAATGCCTAGTCGGCCATGTGACTCATTTGGTTAATGGAACATGACATCCAAATGAACACAATCTTTTAAAATCACTATGCGTTTCCACACTTTTTCTTTTCTCTTTGTTGCAAAAAAAAAAAAGGACTCATAACTAGAAGTTCTTTCTTCAGTCTGGATCAAAGAATGAAGAAGGAATGTTGACCACAGCCACAATTAACCAATAAATATTTTGAACAAGGAACAAACTTTGGTGTTTCTAATCCCTGAGATTTTGTGACCTTAAATTTCTCAATGTCTCTGAACTTAGTCTATACATAGCCTCTGAGCGGGAAATATATATGTATGTGTGTACATATATTTCACAGAAGCTATATATATACATATATGTATTTGAAATACATATATTTGAATACATATATTTGATGCTGTATATATATTATATATACATATACATATATACATACATATGTAAACATTATGTATAAATATATACATATATGCATATGTATATAGTATATATAATATATACATATATGCATATGTATATAGTATATATAATATATACATATGTATATAGTATATATAATATATACTATATACATATATACATATGTGTATGTATAATATATACGTGTGTTTATAATATATATACGTATGTATATACTATATATACATGTGTGTATTTATTATATATACATATGTGTGTATATAATATACATATGTGTGTATAATATATATACATATGTGTGCATATATAATATATATACGTGTGTATATACACATATACACATATGTGCCCATATATATGTATATATACATATACACATACACACATATACAAATGGAATAAAGTTATAAAGCACATATATGTATAGCTGCATTTATATATGCACACATATACTTATGTGTACATATATGTGTATATGTGTGTGTATGTATATATGTCTGTGAAAGGCTGAATTGTATAAAAAGCTAAGTACTTACAGTTTAACAAACAAAAAAATACTAGATAGAAACATAGCTAAAATGTTGAATACCTTCTAACTTCCAAAATATTACCCTGAACACCTTTTAAAGTTGTCATAATTTCTTAATATCATCATGAATATTTATTGATGAATTTTACTCTAATAATAGCAGATGTCTATGTCTGTATTTGAATCCACGCTCCAGCACTTACCGGCCATATGTATATGACCTTGAACAACTTACCTTATCTCGGTGTCTGGATTTGTGAATCTGTAAAATGGGCTAATATTTTACGCTGTTGAGTATAAAATTAATCAACATATCTAGTTCTTAGTTACTGACACACAAAAAGTGTTAGCTATTATTACCACAATAATTACCATGAGGCAGTCTTCTTTCGCAGAAGACAATTACCTCTGTACTATGCCATCCTAGTGTTTTCATTTTTATAGCGAGGTCTCGCCTGTCTAACACTTTTTCACAGTCAGTGTAACTACTTCTAGCACCTCCTCTTCAGTGTCAAAACTTGAAGGCTTTTTCATGTTTGTATGCTACCTACTTGTTTTAGAGGAATTTTTAGCTAAAATTAGAAAAGAAGCCATTTTGTGGGGAAGGGGAAGTAAGTAGATCCAAATATGTATTACTTTGTTTTTACTGGGTCAGTGAGAGAAAACTCAGAAGTCTTAAAGGCAATTCAGAAGCATTTTAACAAAATATCTATTTTCACCAAAATAGCAGATATGATTTAGTTCTGTGTTCCCACCCAAATCTCACCTCGAAATGTAATCCCCACTTGTCAGTGGAGGGACCTGTAATCCCTACTTGTCAAGGGAAGGAAGTGATTGGATCATGGAGGCGGTTTCTCCAGGCTGTTCTCATGATAGTGAGTGAGTTCTCATGAGATCTGATGGTTTTATAAGTGTTTGGAAGTTCCTCCTTGATTCTTTCTCTCTCTTGCAACCTTGTGAAGAAGATGCTTGCTTCCCCTTCTACCATGATTCTAAGTTTTCTGAGGCTTCCCCAGCCATACAGAACTATGAGTCAATTAAATCTCTTTCCTTCATAAATTACCCAGTCTCTGAGAACTCTTTATAGCAGTGAAAAAACGGACTAATACAATAACATTAAACAACAACTAGATCACAGATTTGACTGATTCTTTGGCTCTCAGCTCATGAGATTTTTCTTCTTAAACAATGTTAATGATTTTAGCAGAATTTCTGTTCCACATATATTGAGAATTTGGGGGTGGGGGTTCTGGGGAGTTTATTATCCAAAGTCAAGCGCAATGTACAACACACACTCATCACTTCTAATTATTGAAATGACCACTTCTCCTCTCGCTACTTTATTCCCGAGATGACCAAAGTGATGAAATTCATTTATGGTTACTCCTTTCTCATTTAGAACACAGATATTTGGGCTTTTGATAGACTCTACCAGAGATGCTACAAACCAAAGCAAGCAAAACTTTTCAAGGTACAGTACGCTATATAAACATAGCCTTCTATTATTTTTAAAAAATCTCAAGTGAGTGAAATGGACCTTCCTTTTGTTATAGAATGCACAGCTCAAAAGGAGCTCCCATGTGCATTTGGTCACAGATGAGGGAGGAAATGTATTTTTATTTTTTAAAGACAAAGTCTTCCTCTGTTACCCAGGCTGGGAGTGTAGTGGCACCATTCTATCTCACTGCAGGCTCAAACTCCTGCAGTCAAGCCATCATCCCCTCCCTGCCTCCCGTGTAGCTGGGACTACAGGTGTACACCATGCCCATCTATATATATATATATATATATATATATATATATATATATATATATTTTTTTTTTTTTTTTGAGACGGAGTTTTGTTCTTTGTTGCCCAGGCTGGAGTGCAGTGGCGTGATCTTGGCTTACTGCCACCTCCGCCTCCCGGGTTCAAGTGATTCTCCTGTCTCAGCCTCCCGAGTAGCTGGGATTATAGGCATTCACCACGGTACCCAGGTAATTTTTGTATTTTCATTAGAGATGGGGTTTCACCATGTTGGCTAGGCTGGTCTTGAACTCCTGACCTCAGGTGATCCACCCACCTCAGCCTCATAA
Organism: Pan paniscus; assembly: GCF_029289425.2. Classification (NCBI taxonomy): domain Eukaryota; kingdom Metazoa; phylum Chordata; class Mammalia; order Primates; family Hominidae; genus Pan; species Pan paniscus. Next base: position 12,909,162 of record NC_073252.2, read on the forward strand.
ATGCTGGGATTGCAGGCGTGAGCCACGGCACCCGGCCCATCTAATTTTTTTCAGAATTTTCTGTAGAGACAGGGTCTGACTATGTTGCCCCATCTGGTCTCAAACTCCCACTCTCATGTGATTCTCACACTGAGCCACAAAGGTGGGAAGGGTTTCCTGGCAAAACTCCAGCTGGCCTGTGCACTGGGAAGAATGAACATTGGGGTGGAGCCACTGAACTTCGCACTGTTTGCAGCTGGGAGGAGTCTGGCCCCTCTTCTTCCTGTGTGGAATCTGAGATTCAACCTGCTAGGTGGGAAGGGCACCAGCAGGGACTCTGGCTTTGTGGAGGGTCTCTGCTTCCCCTTTTCTTCTTTTTTACCCAATGAAACCTTGCCTTATTCAACCTTCAAACTGTCTGCAAGCCTACATTTTCACAGCTGTGTGATAAGGACCTGTCTATATGTGAACTAAGGAAAAGCCCTATAACACCACCTCTGCCTCCCAATGTGCTGGGATGGGATTACAGGTTTGAGCCACCGCACTTGGTGGGAAAATGTATAAGAGCCCAAGAAGCAGAATTATCCAAATATCTTCTGGCATTCACTATGAATAAGAACAATGAAAGATTATCAATTTACACCAAGATGATTACATTAAAATGTCAATCTTATAAACAATATTAATCATGTTACTCAGAAAAAAAAGCAGTTTTTACTGCCATAATCCCCAAATCTCAGTGACTTAAAGTAATAAAAAATGTGTTTATTCTTCACAAGCCATTGCAGATTGGCAGGGATGGGAGTGTACTCTGTATCTGACTTAATCAGAGTTCAGGCTTGGATATGGTCTCACCAATTTGGAAGATCACATGGCTCCATATCACAGGGAAAGGCAATATGCAGAATCACATACTAGCTCTTAAATTATTTTGCCCAGAGGAGACACATGCACTTCCTTGACCTAAATAAGTATCCTAGTCATGTCTAAACTGGACTGCATGGGCGAACTAAAATCTGGCCCTATGCCCAGAGGAAGAAAACTGGAAATACTGGAGAACAGAACTAGAGTCCAACATACTGAAAGGGTGTTACCTAATTGTTTAAGATCAGCACGACAACTTTTCTCAGTGTAAAACTCATGTGGTTCATGACAATGTTCCATTTGGGCTGTAGATTGTTCTGTTGGCTCTCCATTTGTTTACTGATAATTAATTAATTAATTTTTTAAAGTAATTCCCTCTTTGATTCAAATTCTATGTGAGGGATTACAGATTTAAATACACACTTTCCACCCTCAATTTGCTCAGTGTTTTAGATAAGCTCGGGGTTGTCTGTAAAAACAAAACATAACCAACTCATTCTGGGAGAAAAGGTCATCTGGGCAGACATTCTGAGTGGGGTAACAAGAGTAACCGTTTACAATGAGTAGGTGTTACAAAAGGCACCTGGGTGGAAAGTGGCCGAAGCATCTATATTCCAGACCAGAAAAGAATGCATTGCAGGTGCTTGTGGCAGGCAGATTCTTGGGAATTAAATAAATTAAAATTTAATGTAAACTCAAGTGATGAAAAAATAATACCTTTTGTCTCAAAAACAAACAAAAAAACTTGAAAATTTGCAAACCTGTATTTGTTATTTTAGAGGTTGGAGATCTGAATTTGTTACAAATATGCACATGGAAGTGGAGAAATGGTCAACATTCATCACTAAAATATGTATCTGAAGGGACAGTGAATGGTGTCTTGCAAAAGATTTTGATATGCACAGAGGTTTCACCAAAGAATGTGAAGCAAATCCACCTAGAGAACTCAGAGCTTGCCCTGAGGCCTTAAAAGAACTTTCTTCTCTTTTCAATATTCCTGGCTTTCCCTGCAACCACTGTCAGAATTTTGAAAAGCCAGACTGCACTTGCAGGAAAAAACAAAAATACAGATGGTTGAGAGCCTTAGGAAGTCAATTTGATAATGCTTTATTCATTTAAATAATTAGGATTTTATGTTATAATCATCTGAATATGGGTCCATCTCCTTTTTACCTGCAGGACCATGCCTCCCTTCAAATAATGGGTGAGTACTCCAGAGTGCTAATAAATGCAAATGCATCTTTTTCCCACTGAGGACATGCACATTGTTGAAAGTGAGTGGAGAGTAGCCAAAAGAGGAAGTCAAATTGTCCCTGTTTGCAGACGACATGATTGTATATCTAGAAAACCCCATTGTCTCAGCCCAAAATCTCCTTAAGCTGATAAGCAACTTCAGCAAAGTCTCAGGATACAAAATCAATGTACAAAAATCACAAGCATTCTTATACACCAACAACAGACAAACAGAGAGCCAAATCATGAGTGAACTCCCACTCACAATTGCTTCAAAGAGAATAAAATACCTAGGAATCCAACTTACAAGGGATGTGAAGGACCTCTTCAAGGAGAACTACAAACCACTGCTCAAGGAAATAAAAGAGGATACAAACAAATGGAAGAACATTCCATGCTCATGGGTAGGAAGAATCAATATTGTGAAAATGGCCATACTGCCCAAGGTAATTTACAGATTCAATGCCATCCCCATCAAGCTACCAATGACTTTCTTCACAGAATTGGAAAAAACTACTTTAAAGTTCATATGGCACCAAAAAAGAGCCCACATCGCCAAGTCAATCCTAAGCCAAAAGAACAAAGCTGGAGGCATCACACTACCTGACTTCAAACTATACTACAAGGCTACAGTAACCAAAACAGCATGATACTGGTATCAAAACAGAGATATAGATCAATGGAACAGAACAGAGCCTTCAGAAATAACGCCGCATATCTACAACTATCTGATCTTTGACAAACCTGAGAAAAACAAGCAATGGGGAAAGGATTCCCTATTTAATAAATGGTGCTGGGAAAACTGGCTAGCCATATGTAGAAAGCTGAAACTGGATCCCTTCCTTACACCTTATACAAAAATCAATTCAAGATGGATTAAAAACTTAAACGTTAGACCTAAAACCATAAAAACCCTAGAAGAAAACCTAGGCATTACCATTCAGGACATAGGCATGGGCAAGGACTTCATGGCTAAAACACCAAAAGCAATGGCAACAAAAGCCAAAATTGACAAATGGTATCTAATTAAACTAAAGAGCTTCTGCACAGCAAAAGAAACTACCATCAGTGAACAGGCAACCTACAGAATGGGAGAAAATTTTTGCAACCTACTCATCTGACAAAGGGCTAATATCCAGAATCTACAATGAACTCAAACAAATTTACAAGAAAAAAAACAAACAACCCCATCAAAAAGTGGGCGAAGGGCATGAACAGACACTTCTCAAAAGAAGACATTTATGCAGCCAAAAAACACATGAAAAAATGCTCACCATCACTGACCATCAGAGAAATGCAAATCAAAACCACAATGAGATACCATCTCACACCAGTTAGAATGGCAATCATTAAAAAGTCAGGAAGCAACAGGTGCTGGAGAGGATGTGGAGAAATAGGAACACTTTTACACTGTTGGTGGGACTTGTAAACTAGTTCAACCATTGTGGAAGTCAGTGTGGCGATTCCTCAGGGATCTAGAACTAGAAATACCATTTGACCCAGCCATCCCATTACTGGGTATATACCCAAAGGACTATAAATCATGCTGCTATAAAGACACATACACACGTATGTTTATTGCGGCATTATTCACAATAGCAAAGACTTGGAACCAACCCAAATGTCCAACAATGATAGACTGGATTAAGAAAATGTGGCACATATACACCATGGAATACTGTGCAGCCATAAAAGTTGATGAATTCATGTCCTTTGTAGGGACATGGATGAAATCGGAAATCATCATTCTCAGTAAACTATCGCAAGAACAAAAAACCAAACACTGCATATTCTCACTTATAGGTGGGAATTGAACAATGAGAACACATGGACACAGGAAGGGGAACATCACACTCTGGGGACTGTTGTGGGTTGGGGGGAGGGGGGAGGGATGGCATTGGGAGATATACCTAATGCTAGATGACGAGTTAGTGGGTACAGCGCACCAGCATGGCACATGTATACATGTGTAACTAACCTGCACAACGTGCACATGTACCCTAAACCTTAAAGTATAATAATAATAAATAAATAAATTTTTAAAAAAAGAATATATCTTCCAGAGACATTCTAATTTTGAACCCAGTCACTATCAAAAAAGATTATTTATCCTTGCTGAACTCTTGCTTTTCAACTCTACAATGGAATCAATAACAAAATAAGAAATTTTGAGTATGAAATTAAATTAATCAAAGCAGATTATTGTGCACTGGTAACAATCTCTTGCGTAATACTTTGACATTATCCCTTTCTGAACTTCTATAAATGGAATAGCTTGTTCCACCCAATTTAACACAGCATTATATCCACTCAGTGGCAAGCTCTCTAACAAAAAATTGCATGGTGTTTTACAATTGATCAAATCTTCTATGTATTATTTCATTTTATGACTTTAACCCTTAACAGTCTCTATGAATGAGCTATTATCACCAACACCTCTATTCACAGTTGCACAAATGCACCAAGTTTAGAGTGCTGTTAAGTGACAGAGTTGGATGAATCGGAAAATCTGGAATTTAGCTCACATTCTGACACATGCTTGGCTGTCTGATCATAGAAAAACCACTGGCTTCTCAGTTAGTTTTCTCATATGTAAAATGGACATAATTATGATTTAACCATCCCATACAACTATAAGAGGATTAAACAATGCAATATAAGATATAAAGCAATTTCTCAATGCATGATGCTTCTTGTCTGTAATTTTACTTTGTGCTCCACAGCCTAGTGTAAAGTCTGTTATTCTTTTTATATTACTGTCTGTTCAATCCACTTTGATCATCCTAGGAAAGGAATGTAAAAAGCTATATTAAGAAAATAAATACATATGTGTTATATATATTTAATATAGTTCTATAAAGATATATGTATATAAATAATAGTATTCATATTAGTATCAGCACGATATTCACATTATAAATTGCAATGATTATAAAAGATATCCATTATACAGATATATATAACAATTTCAATGATAAATATATTATTCATATTGAATATAAACATTTTTATATATTAATTACATGATATGCACAATGCACAATATGTTCCTATATTTTGTATGTGTGACAGGGAATTTTGGCAGGATTAAATTTGAACTGGGCATAGGTTGTATATGCAGAAAACTAAACATGATGCCTGTACTAAGATTAGAGTTGAATATTCCTGAAGAGAGGGCATGAAAGCATCCCTTATCTCCACTCTCAGGAGCTTATACACACACAATGAACAATACTAGCCACAAGTATCTGTTGTAAATTAATATTTACCTGAACACAAAGAGGCTTCCAAGGATAAAGGGGACCAATGTCCAGAGCCTTTCCTGATCAAATGATTGCTAATTTTGGCAACCAGTCCAGCTGAGGCCTCTGCTGTCCAGGTTTCAGATAATGTTGACTGAGAGTGCTTTTGGTAGGTAGAAGAAGGGGCATGAAAAGATGTCCATATCCTAATCCCTAAACCTATACATATGTTAGTTTACATGGAAAAGGAGACTTGGAAGATGTGATAAAGTTAAGAATCCTGAGATGATCCAGAGGGGATGATCCTAAATTATTTACGTGTATCCACTGAGATGACTAGGGTCCTTACAAGTGAAAGAGGGAAGCAGAAGAGGCAGAGGCAGATTAAGAAGTGACGACCGCAGCAGAAGTCCAAGAGATGTGGCCTCAAGTTAAGGAATGTGGGCCACTCCTAGAAGTTAGAAAATCAAGGAATAGATTATCCTCTAGAGGATCCAGACCACAGCTCTGATAATATCTTATTTTTATCCTGCATGACCTATTTCAGACTTCTGACCTCCAAAATTGTGAGATACTAAACGCATGTTGTTTTAAGACACTGTTTGTGGCAATGTGTCACTGAAGCAATAGGGAAGTAATACAGTGCTGTTCCAGCCTGCACAAATGCCTCTTGGCCAGTTTCATTGTCACAGGAGTTGTACTAACATGCTTCCCCTATATGCTAGTTTGAAGCAAAATGCATCAAAACTTTCCTGGCCTTTTGTAACCTAGGACACTGTTGTCCTTTGCTTCTGATGTTTTGCACATTGTGCACGTTCACATTTCACTGTTTCTGATTTCACTCCTAGCTCAGTGTCTTTGAGTCTTAGCATAAATCAAACGGGAAAATGGACCAGAGACAATGTGCATACCAGACTCCATGCTATACGTATAATCAGCCTCTCTTCTCCTATCCCACTTGGGACCAGAGACCTGTATATCTTGTGCACAATAGTATTACCAATACACACCACAGTGTCTGACTTATGGTGAAATTTAATGCAGATTTATTGACTGACAGCCCAACCTTGGGCCAGCCTCATGCAGATATAGGCCTTCTTTGGGCTCCTCCTAGCTCTACCCCAGTGCTTTCTTTATGCCTCACACACTACCCCTCCCTGCTACTCTTTCACAAGGCATAGAATGTGAGCCCTTTTTTCACCAGCCCTCATATGTGTTCAAGGCGATCAGATTCTAGAATAAATGTTGTTGTGAAGTCTTAGAGCCAGGGGCCTGTGAAGGTAAGCTTTTTGGAAATATAATTTTTACAGATGTAAGTAATTCAAGATGAGGTCATATTGAATTCAGGTACAACCTAATCCAATACCTGATGTCCTTATTAGAAGAGAAAAATGTGGACACAGACACAAACAAAAGGAATACAACCATGTGTAAGCAGAGGCTGAGTTTTAAATTACACTGTCTTGAGCCAAGGAATGCTAGGGATGGCCGGTGCCCACCAGAAGCTAGGAGAGCAACCTGGAAGAATTTTTCCCTCAGAGCCTCTAGAAAGGCCCAAGCCTGCTTGATTTAGATTTCTGGCCTCCTTTAACAGGAGAGAATGAGCATCTATTGTTTTAGGCCACCCAATTTGTGATAATTTGTTACAGCAACCTCAGGAAACTAATACATACAGTTAGACTAATGCTAGGATCTTTGCTACTTGTGCATAACTTTATATCCAATCATCCATATGCATGTAATATATTATATCAATCCACATGCACAAAGCCACTCCACTTTTGTGTTGATTTGGGCTGACAAAGATGGATCTATTTTTGCCATCCCAGTAGGAGGGGAACACTCTGCACATTCCTCTGCCTGGCAGGGTCCTCACTGGGCTAACCTGCACTCATTGACATCCTCCGCTTATAAAGTGAATGTTAATGTGTCAGCACAGCAGTGTTCCTGTTAACTACTGATTTGTTTTCTCATTTGCGTTAAACACAAACTGAACTCTCTGTGATGCTAGGGAAAGAAACCCTCATCAGGGAGTTTTATAGGTTGCATAAGTGTTTCTGACACCTGGGCTTCATTGTAGATACATAATCCTATGTCTGAGCTGCCCATTTTCTTTTGTAAACTAAAAGTTCAAAAATTTTAGCACATGATGTTTGCTAAATCCTTCAGGGAACTAGACATAGTGCGTTAAAAATAAAACCAGGTAACCCCAACTCAGGGGTCCAACACACACTGTGGCCTTGTTCTGATTAAAACAGCAGGATGTGCTGTGATTACACAATCTGAACAGTGAGAGTATATTCTGGAATAATCCTAAACTACCTCAAAGTCTCAAAACCAAGTAGTAATCATGGCAGTGCCCAACCCCCTAGGCTGCTGTGTGAGGTGTATTTCAGAAGACTTCCTCTTTGTAACAACTATCTGTCACCCCAGGGGCCATTTTCTCCCGTGCTCTTAATTGTATTCAGAGAATAGTGAGATTGTCAAATAATAGGATTTCAATCAGATGAGCAATGATTAGAATCAAATAAGGTAGAGGTCTTGGAAATATAGGGAAGGCAACATTTCTCCAAATTGAAATAACATTTCCTAGACTATGGAGACTCTAGAAAAAGCCTAATATCCTATATTTGTAGATCACCAATTCAACTTCTAATCCTCTGCAATCATTCATTCAAAATTAGATTTAAATACTCTAACGCACTATGAGTAAGAGAGGCCAGATATAACTAAAATGTATGAAATGCTGTCTTTCTATTCAAGGTAATGATAGTCAAAGGCCAAAGCTTTAATTTTACAAGGACTGTCTTGGAGTTTAAGAAATAATGTCTTAGTCTGTTTGCACTTCTGTAACAAGTTACTACAAAGCAGTTAATTTATAGATGATAAGCTTTTTTTTTTTTTTTTTTTTTTTTTACTGTTCTAGAGGCTGAGAAGTTTAAAGATGAAGTCACCAGCAGATTCAATGCCTGTGGAGGTCCTGTTTCCTAGCACCTTTTTACTGTGTCACTAACACGGTAGAAAGGGTTAGGGAGCTCTCTGTGTTCTCTTTGATAAGGTCACTGATATGGTTTAGCTGTGTCCCCACCCAAATCTCATCTTGAATTGTAACTCCCACCATTCCTATATATCATGGGAGGAACCCAGCGGGAGGTGATTGAATTATGGGGGAGGGTTTTTCCTGCATTGTTCTCTTGATAGTGAATGAGTCTCACAAGATCTGATGGTTGTAAACACAGGAGTTTCCCTGCACAAGCTCTCTCTGCCTGCTGCCATCCATATAAGATGCGACTTGCTCTTCCTTGCCTTCCACCATGATAGTGAGTAAGTCCATTAAACCTCTTTGTTTTGTAAATTGCCCAGTCTCGAGTGTGTCTTTATCAGCAGTGTGAAAACAGACTAATACAGGCACTAATCCCAATTGGGAAGACTCCACCATCATAACCTAATACCTTCCCAAAAGCCTACCTCCTAATACTATCACCTTGAGGGTTAGGATTTACAGCAATTGGAATCATTTTGAAATTGAAATCACCTAATGAATCTAGTATATATTTGTCACAGCTTTTTAAGGGATAGTTCTTTAGTATCTTCTTGACTACCTTGAAGCACTTAGATGTATTGCTACACAGTTCTGAGTGTTAGGCACTCTGTCATTATTTGATGTGATAGAAACCATACTGTGGCTCTCCATGGTGGATTGATGATATTTTTTGCCACAAAACTTTAAAATTAGGTGGAATAATTTTACAGGCAACACAAAAAAGAAGAAAAATAGCTATATCAATGAGCAACAAACATTTCTCTGTACATTCCATAAGAAAGATGAGGAAACAATTTTCATCACTCACGGCAGAAAAAAAGTCCATGAACAGTTGCCCCTTAAGTTCCTAAATATTTCTGTTATTTTTAAAGCCTCCCTTTGGATATATGGGTACATTTTACCCTTCAGCACAAACCTGCTCTTTGTCTCTTTTATCCTCATTCAACTGCATTCCTTTTCTTGTCTCTTGGATATCATCAAGAAAGGAAAGAAGGAAGGAAGGGAGAAGGAGAGAAAGAGAGGGATAAAGAAAAATAGAAAAAAAGGAAGAAAGAAAAGAGAAAGGAAGGGAAGGAGAGAGGGAGGGAATGAGAGAGAGAGGGAGGGAGGGAGAGAGGAATGAAGGAAGGAAGGAAGGAAAAATTTAAGAAAAGAAACCCTTATATTAATTAGTATTCACTTACTATTACCCTTCACTCCCAAACTCTTAACTGTGCCCCTGGAAAACAATATTCTATTTTCAGTTTCTCTAGATGTGACAATCCCAGAGTCGTCATAGAACTAGAATCCTATAACATATAGTGTTTTGTGACTGGCTTTTTTATTGTCACATGATATTCCATTGTATGAATATGCCACATTGTATGTAACCATACATCACTGATGGACATTTGAGTTATTTCCACTAGTTGGCTTTTGTGAATAATGTTGCTATGAACATTCATATGTAATTTTTTGTAGGAAGGTATGTTTTCATTTCTACTGGGTAGATATATACCTAGGAATGGAACTGCTGGACCTGATGGTAACTCTATGTTTGACATTTTGAGAAACTACTAAACTGTTTTCCAAGCAGCTGCACAATTTTACATTCCCACCAGCAGTGCATAAGTGTTCCAATTTCTACACATCTTCATCAACACTTGTCTTTCATTTGACATCTTAGTTATTGGATGTGTGTGTGGCTCAAGACTATTATCACAGTTCAGGGGTTAACAGTTTTTATCTCACATTAAGCCAGAAACTTATGAGTCACTTGCCATTTCCTTTGCCAATCACTTGTGACAGGATAAAGCTATCAGGCACATCGTCCTTCCAGACATCCAAGGATAAGTGTGATTTTATTTTTATGTTCAGGTCCTTAGGAGTCCTCCCTGGACCAGAGTAGCCAATTGTTCTCTTAGTGTTTGGTCAGAGATTGTGCCATTGAGGCTTCTGGCCTGTGGTGATTGGAGTCTATATGTGTGACTTGGGGAAGCACTCAAGTCTGTCCCATATTTTACAAGGATTCCTCCTGAATCTGTGCAGCCTAACATGTGTGCACAAACTTTCTGACCTCCAGTGTAGACTCTCAACCCAGAAAAGCTTTGCTTAGCTTTCTCTTTCCTTGCTTCTCTCTATTAGACTTCTGGCTGGTCTGCTGTTTTGCTTGGATCATGGAGCTAATAGCTTCCACCAGTCAATGGTGTCTCTACCAAGCTCTCCATTGTGTGTGTATGTTTTTTTTCTCATATGATGCCATTAGGCATAGAATTCTCCAAGCTGTGTTCTAATATAGTTAGTCCCCTGAGGCAGAGCTTTGAAGCCCTGCAGGAGTTGTAGCCAACTGCAAAGTTAAGCAACAGAGTCTACACGAGACCGCTCTCACTTCTGACACGAATTGCAAGTTCTGATGGTTCCTCAAACTATCCCAGGTTCTATAATTTCCTAGAAAGATTCACAGATTTTGCTGAAAGTTATTACATTCACAGGTATAGTTTATTAGAGAGAAAGAATGCAGATCAAAATCAGCCAAGAGATGAGACTTATAGGACAGACTCCAGGAAAAGTACCAACCTCAAACCATCCATTTTTCTCTCCCCATAAAGTCACAGACACATTAATTTCCTGGCATCAGGAAATTCTGTATTATCCCACAATAATATATTTGAAGTCTGAATAAAAACTGCAGAAACACAGATTTTATCAGCTCTATTGTCATTTTCTGGCTAGTTTTTAAAGATGAATTTGAAGGTCAGCAAGTCTGAGACCTTCATTTCGGGGAAATTGAAGACAAAATAGTTGTTATAACTTGTTTATGGTTACCCAGAGCAGGGTGGCCAGTTGAGACTAACTTCCAATTCCCTCAAGTCCCTGTGAGAACTTAGCAAAAGTGGCCTGTTGGAGTGTTTGATGATACATTTTAGACAAAATGTATTTATGTGGTAAGATAATATTACTTTCTTGGAACCTTTGGGACTTTCTTTAAGATAGCTTCTTCTTCTATTCCTACACTCTCTACTCATGCAATACTAGTGTTCATATTTTTAGTTTTGATGTCCATATCTTTTATCTCCTTAAATATTGCTTAGTAAAAACCCCATTTCATATACAACAATTCTAACACAAATAGACAATGGTGATTATTCCATTATGACTTGTGCTGATCTGTTTTTGCATTGATATAGAGGAACACTTGAGGCTTTATAATTTATAAAGAAAAGCGTTTTAATTGGCTCATGTTTCTGCAGGTAGTACAAGCATAGGTCTAGCATTTGCTTCTGGTGAGGCTGCAGAAAGTTTACAATCATGACGGAAAGCAAAGTGGGAGCAGGCACATCAAATAGAGAAAGAGGAAGGAAGAGAGAAGGGAGGTGCCATATACTTTTAAATAGCCATATCTTACATAAACTCTGAGCAAGAACTCACTCATCAGCAAGGGGCTGATGCTAAGCCATTAATGAGGGACCAACCCCCATGATCCAGACACCTCCTACCAGGCCCCACCTCCAACACTGGGGATTACAAACATCCAAGCCATATCATTACCCATCTTGTTGCACAATTTAGATTAGAAGCCATAATTTCTTACCTTCTATTCAAGCCTCTTTTCAATATACCTCCCTTTGCTAATTATCATTTCTTTCAAAATGAAGGAAAATGTATTGCCCTCCTCTCTTAAGCATTAATATGGAAAATCACAGCTTCTTTAGCTATTTATCCCTCCCTGTGGTCTTCAGTTCGATACAGTGTTAAAGCCCTCTGTTACCCTTCATTTTCTTTTGATTAGATAGGACAATGCTGTTATAACTCGACCTTCATTTGTCTTGTAAAGTCATGCCTTCACTTTTCCCCTAATTGATATTTAGGAGGCATGTAATTTTGGATTTTTTTTTCTCATCTATTCATTCTAGAAATGAGAGAAAGGTTAAGCATTATTTCTGGTGCCAAGCTGTTGAGAAGAGCCCAGAAACTCTTGTGTTCATATGCAGGTACAAAAAAGCAAAAGATGCCAAGATGTTACAAGAAAGATACCTCTGAGAAAAAACCTTGTCTGGACCAGGGACAAGAGCTGGCATAATGGGCTGATCCCTTTCCCAATACCTCATCAGTGATTATGGGGTAAAAAGTGACCCAAATTATGAAAAGATTAGACAACCTTGCAGGGGAAGATGGGATGTCTTACTTTGTTTTGTTTTTATCTTATATGATTGTTGTTTAAATGAATGTATTGGAACTAGATTGAATATGTGCACTGTCTTTCTTATATGAGATGGCAGAGATGACATCAGTATAATTTCTTATGTCGCGAGCCAGAGCATAAAGCTTCCCTCTTTATGTTACTACGTTTCCTCAAAGATCACAGCTGCTAAATGGGTTTACTGTATATTGTCCTTATGCCAATCTGGCTCAATCAAGCAAGATAAGTTTCATGTTGACAGGAGTAGATGTATCCCAAGATGGTGAAGGTTCGCTTCAGGGCTTGTTGTGTGGGTTTCTTTTCTTTCTTTCTTTTTTTTTTTTTTTTGAGATGGAGTCTCGCTCTGTCGCCCAGGCTGGAGTGCAGTAGCACGATCTCGGCTAACTGCAAGCTCTGCCTCCCAGGTTCAGGCCATTCTCCTGCCTCAGCCTCCCAAGTAGTTGGGACTACAGGCACCTGCCACCATGCCTGGCTAATTTTTTGTATTTTTTGTTTGTTTGTTTTGTTTTAGTAGACACGGGGTTTCACTGTGTTAGCCAGGATGGTCTTAATCTCCTGACCTCATGATCCGCCCTCCTAGGTCTCCCAAAGTGCTAGGATTACAGGCGTGAGCCACCGCGCCCGGCCTTTTGTGTGGGTTTCTTAAAACACTCTGGGAAGAACTTTGCACGTGAGTTCACATTGACTATGCTTCTGGATTTTTTTTCAAAATAAATACATTTAATTGCTTGAAAAGAAGTCACCTTCTTTGACTTTGCTTCTGTTACATTTTCCTCGCTTTGGATGAGTGTAGGTAAACTTGGATATTTTTGGACTTCATATAAAGAGGACATGTTGTTGAGGATTGATATGTATTTATGTATTTAATTTTTATATATATATTTTTTGAGACAGAGTCTCACTCTGTCACCCAGGCTGGAGTGCAGTAGCGTGATCTTGGTTCACTGCAACCTCCACCTCCCGAGTTCAAGCGATTCTCCTGTTTCAGCCTCCTGAGTATTTGGGACTACAGGCGTGTACCACCACAGCTGGCTAAATTTTGTATTTTTAATAGAGATGGGATTTCACCATGTTGGCCAGGCTGATCTCGAACGCCTGACCTCAGGTGATCCACCTGCCTCCCAAAGTGCTGGGATTACAGGTATGAGCCACCACAACTGGCCTATTTATTTATTTAGAGACAGCATCTTGCTCTGTCTCCCAGGCTGGAGTGCAGTGGTACAATCTCGGCTGACTGCAACCTTCACCTCCCAGGTTCAAGTGATTATCTTGCCTCAGCCTCCAGAGTAGCTGGGATTACAGGTGCATGCCACCACACCTGGCTAATTTTTGTGTTTTTGAAGAGAAGGGGTTTCACCATGTTGGCCAGGCTAATCTTCAACTCTAACCTCAAATGATTTGCCTTCTTTGACCTCCCAAAGTGTTGGGATTACAGGTGTGAGCCACCACGCCTAGCCAGGATTCATCTATTTTTAAATTAGTTGGATCCATTTATGTCAACCAATTCCATGGTATCAGATAGGAAATGGCTTTCAGAAATAATCCTACTTCTCTACTGCCAATCATATGAATATATAACATGATAATTAAGGGCAAGAAATTCTTACCATGATAAATGTGTCTTGTAGTACCCAGAACCAGGAGAACATTGATAATGTAAGAGAAATAATAGTAATTTACAGAAGCAGAATTTAGTCTGTGAAAAATTCTTCCAATCATCAGATAAATGAATTTGTAAGATTTTATTTTCATTTTTGGCTTGTCAAAACTGATTTACTACTGCCATAAATATATTAAATAATGCAGCATATATAATTAAAAATACACTGTAAATTTTAAAAATCTTTTTGTGGGAATAACATAACAGAATATATCAGAATTCTTGTGTTGATATGGCATGGATCTATAGTAGTTCTACAAACTACAAACATGTTTGCAGCAGCTTATGGATGAAAGAAACTCAATGACAGTGTGGCAAAATTTTACAAGAATCCCAAATATATATACATTATATATATAATATACATATTATATATAATATCATATATTATATATAATATATGATATTATATATAATATGTATATTATATATATAATATATGATATCATATATTATATATGATATTATATATATTATATGTAATATATATTTTTATATATTATATATTTATATATTTATATATTTTATATAATATATATTATATTATATATTTTATATTATATATTATATAATATATATTTTATATATTACATATATTATATATGTTATATATATTATATAATATATATATTATTTTATATATAAATATAAATATTTATATTATATATATAAATATATTTATATATTTATATATAAATATATATTATATATTATATATTATATATAATATATAAATATATATTATTTATATATATTTATATATAGATATTATATATTATATATAATATAGATATATGATATTATATATAATATATATAATATATATATTTTATATAATATATATTTATAAATCATATATATTTATATATTATATATATTATGTATATATTTTATATTATATATAATTTATATAATATATGTATTTTATATAATATATATTATATTATATATATTTTATATAATATATATATTTTATATATAATATATATTATATTATATATATTTTATATAATATATATATTTTATATATAATATATATATTTTATATAATATATATATTTTATATATATAATAATTATATAATATATATTTTATATAATATATATAATAATTATATAATATATATTTTATATAATATATATAATAATTATATAATATATATTTTATATAATATATATAATAATTATATAATATATATTTTATATAATATATATAATATATATTTTATATAATATATATAATAATTATATAATATATATTTTATATAATATATATAATAATTATATAATATATATTTTATATAATATATATAATAATTATATAATATATATTTTATATAATATATATAATAATTATATAATATATATTTTATATAATACATATATTTTATATAATATATATATTTCATATATATATTATATATATATACACAATAATACCTCTACTATGTTGTTAGTCTGAAGTATTTCTACATGATCATTCATGGAGATGCCGAATGTTGAACAACGATGGTAGTAAGAAAATATTGAATTATCTTTTTTTATTCTTTTCATGGAAATTTTATGACCAAATTTTTGTCATATAATGTAGTAATTAGTATGGAGCCAAACATTTAGAAAAAAGTATGGTAAGAGATATGTCAGGAAATTAACCAGAGAAAATAATATGCTATTGCCTTAGTCCATTTGGGCAGCTCTAATAAAACCACCATAAACTTTGTGGCTTATAAACAATATTTATTTCTCACAGTATGGAGGCTAGGGAGTACAAAATCAAAGTGCTGGAAGATTTGTCTGGCGATAGCTCTCTCATTCTTTATAGATGGTGTTTTCTTCCTGTGACCTCACACGGTAGAAGAAACAATGTATCTTTCTGGGACCTCTTTAATAAGGGCACTAAACCCATTCATTAAGGCCCCTCCCTCATGACTTAATTACCTCCAAATAGGCCCCACCTCTTAATACTATCATAATGAAAATTAGGTTTCAAAATATGGACTTGGTGGGGACATAAACATTCAGACCGTAGCAGTTATTTTCCTAAACTTTTTGATGATGACAGTATTTAACATTGTTTAAATGTGACTTTTGTCAGTTTTTCTCCTTTTAATTAAATATTTATCTTTGAACCTAATTTTACATTTGTAATTTTTTTTTGAGATGGAGTTTTGCTCTTGTTGCCCAGGCTGGAGGGCAATGGTGTGATCTCGGGTCACTGCAACCTCCGCCTCCTCGGTTCAGGCAATTCTCCTGCCTCAGCCTTCCGAGTAGGTGGGATTACAAGTGCCTGCCACCACACCCAGCTAATTTTTGTATTTTTAGTAGAGATGGGGTTTCACCGTGTTGGCCAGGCTGGTCTCAAATTCCTGACCTCACGTGATCCACCCACCTCAGCCTCCTGAAGTGCTGGGATTACAGGCATGTGTCACGGTGCCTGGCCTCATTTATAATTTTTATATTTATTTTTAAATTATGTCTTCAATTTTTATAAGCCTTTGACTTCTCAACCCTGGATCAGGTCCTTGCATATGAACTAACAGCATGAGACATGATCCTTACCTTTCTACAGTACTTACAGCTAGACAAAACCAGCTTCACTGAAGGATTGTAGATAGCCTATAGTAGAACTTGGCAATTTTTCCTATGCAGTATATAATAATTACCTAGGGGCCCTGTTAAAGCAGAATACTGGAATCCATCCCTAAATATTCTGGTTCAGTAGGTTTTGATGGGATAGAGAATTTTGTTTCCTCTAAGTTCCAAGGAGATGCTGATGCTACTAGGATCACTCCTTAAGTAACAATGGTCTACACTCTAGTGAACAAGAAGTCACTAAAGGGTAGTCAGGAATCTAGGTGGGAACTGAGGGGTTAAACCTCTGCTATGTCGGCAGGGGTACTTGCTGGCTCATTAATAATAAAATAGTGGGATAAAAGAAAACAATTTAAAAAAAAAAACAAGAGTTATGTTGACTGACACCAAAGTTCTTAGCAAAGGAATTAGAGGGCCAAGATTTGGAAAGATAATGCAAACAAAAAAGGAGTTATGTTGAGCTGCATAAAACTCATTATATTTCGGAATAAATATCATGATAATTTTGGAATGAAGGGCAGGAGGATAAACAGAAAAGAGGAAGAACTCAAATAGGAGAAAGAGGCCGAGGTCTTTCTTTTATGGAGAAGGGTGACTCCTGACAACAGTATGGTGAAGAAAGGACAGGGAATTTTCAAGGACAAGCATGTCTAATATTCCATTTTAACTTGTGTTGCTATATTGTAAATGCCCTGATTGCGTTAAGCATTGATAGAAGTCTACTGTATGTGTACAGCCAGCTTTTCAGTATAGGGAGTAAAAGTATAGGGAAGCAAATAAATAAAATGAAATAAAGCAATGAGCCTTCCTCAACAATCATCTGTTCACCAAAGGCTATGTATGAAGAGGAGCTCAAATCCCAAACTTTCAGGTGGATCAAAGAGCAGTTGTCAAATGGTATTTGTTGTTCTAGATCATTGAGGAATCACCCATATTCCCACTTATAAGTGGGAGCTGAACAATGAGAACACATTGATACAGGGAGGGGAAAAACACACACTGGAGCCTGTTGCAGGGTGGGGTGGGGGTAGGGAAAATATTAGGAACAACAGTTAATGCATCCTGGGCTTAATTCCTAGGTGATGGGTTGATAGGTTCAGAAAACCACCATGGCACACCTTTACCTGTGTAACAAACTTGTACATCCTGCACATGTACCCCAGAACTTAAAATTAATAAAAGAGCAGTTGTCCATTATATTATTAATTTATTGTGCAAACAGATGCATTTTAGAAAATAAATGGCTGTGATATTAACCATTGTACAGAGGCAAAGCATTCTCAAGTGGGGCACTTCTAGACACACTGGAGTGTATAGTTGCCATAACCACAGTGCAGTTGGACGTTGTGGAACTGAACATTAGTCACAATAGTGCGCATTTCATATGAGCAGATTTAAAGCACACAACTCAGGAGCAGATGGGGCACCAATCTCATATTTCCAAACTATACCAGAGAAAAGTGACTTTATTATAATAGTTTTCTGGGACTGACATAAATGACAAAGCACCACAGACTGGGTGGCCTACACAACAGAAATTATTTTCTTCCAGTTCTGGAAAAACACTAAGAGCAAAGCGTTTGCAAGGTTGGCTCCTTCTGTGGACTCTCTGCTTGTCTTGTAGGTGTCTGGCTTCTCAGTGTCCTCACATGGTCTTACCTCTGTGTGTATATACGACCAAATATTCAGTTCTTACAAGAACACCAGTCATATTAGAGAAGGGCCCACTGTAATGAACTCATGCTATGGACTGAATATTCGTGGCTTCCCAAAATGCACATGTTGAAATCCTAACCTTCAGTGTGATAGTTAGGAGGTCAGGCATTTGGGAGATAATTAGAAAATGGGGCTGGAACCCTCATGAATGGGATTAGTGCCCTTTTATGAAAAGATGTGAGAGCTTGCCCCCTCTCTCTCTGTTCTCTGCCATATGAGAATACAAAAAGATGGCCTGGGAAACCAGGAAATGAGTCTTTACCAGACACCAGATGGGATGACATCTTAATCTCACACTTCCTAGCTTCTAGAACTATGAGAAATTAATTTATGTTGTTTAAACCACCAATGTATAATATTTCTATTATAACAGTGCAAACTGACAAAGACAGCTCACTTTAACTTAATTATTTCTTTAAAGACCTTGTCTCCAAATACAGTTATGTTCTGAGGTCTTAGGGGTTAGGGCTTCAGCACATGAATTTTCCAAAAACATATTAATTCTGCCCATAATAATTACCTTTGAAGAAAAGAGATTAATTATTGGATAACAAAAATAATAAATATAATAATATTAATAGTTTATTCCGCACATATTTATTGAGCAAACTATAGTTCTAGAAACTGAGAAGTGAATAAAATAGATAAAAGGGACAGTTCTGGTAAGCCAATGTAGGAAGATAAATAATAAACAATAAATAAGAGGCATGGTTGATGTTAAATTATATGGAGAAAAGTCCATTCAGGAAGGGAGTGGCAAGTGCTGGAAGGGAACTTAGTCCGCCACATTCAATATGGTGTCCAGGGAAGGGCTCACTGAGCCGCAACATCTAGGCAAAAACCTGAAAGTAATAATAACACACAGTTGACCCTTGAGCAACACTAAAGTTAAGGGCGCTGACCCCCTACTTCAGTCGAGAATCTGTGTATTAGTTTTTACTCCCCAAAAACCTAACTCTTGGTAGCCTACTCTTGACCAAAAAGCCTTACCAATAATCTAAACGTCAATGAACACATATTTTGGGTGTTATATGTATTATATACATTATATACTGTATTCTTACAATAAGTTATGCTAGAGAAAAGAAAATGCTATTAAGAAAATTACACGGAGGAGAAAATATATTTACTATTTATTAAGTGGAAGTGGGTCATCTTGAAGGTCTTCATTACCTTTGTCTTCACATTGAGTTGGCTGAGGAGGAGGAGGGGGAGAAAGAGGATAAGAAGGAGGAGAAAGAGGAGGAGTGAGAGGAGGAGGAGATGGAAGAAGAGGAGGAGGAGTTGGTCTCGCTGTCTCAGGGGTGGCAGAGACTGAAGAGGTGGAAGAAGTGTAACAGGAGGCAGGAGAGGGAGATAAACTAAGTGCATTATTGAAAAAAATGTGCATTTAGGTGGGCCTGTGCAGTTCAAATCCATGTTGTTCAAGGGTCAATAGTGTACATGTGTATCTGTGTATGATCATAATAATGCTACACACACACACACATATTATGTGTGTTATTTTTCCAGCTTTAGTGCTTATTGTATAGTGTGGTTCTTATTGTATAGTATGGTTCTAAGAACTTTACACTCAGTACATCATCTTTAGTTATTTCTAGAGCCTGATAAAATAGAAATGTTCACTATCACCCTTTGATAGATGATGAAATTGAAGTTCACAGAGGTTAAGTAATTTTTCAAGATCACACAGCATAAGCAAAGTAGTTTTCAATATCAACTCTTCCTGGATCCAAAGCCAGTGGTCTTCTCCTTGTTCTACACTGGGCCTTTAACATATCTGTGTCTCCATGTTTTTTAGCTGGCAGAACCACACTCTCTCTACATATGAGGTCTCACTGAACCCCAGTGCTGCTTGACAACTATAACCTTTGGTATATTATTCTGTTCAAGCCTCAGTTTCTTCATGTGAAATGGGATTAGCCTCAGAGGTTTATGGTAAGTATTAAGAGCTAATTTTTCATAACCATTAAGAACATACTGTCTGGGACATACCAGGAGCTCAGTAATGAGAATTGCCATAATCGTCATTATTATAATCCTCTACCATTGCCATAAAGGACCTTCATAACCTCTCAACTAAGCAACATTACCCCATCTGTGAGAAGAACGCTTTAGAGTAAGTTATATTCAAAATCCTTTCTACCACTAATGTATTATGAGTCTACATAAAATGTTCATTTGAGGAAAATGGTGCTATTAAAATGCTAGAAGTGTAGATTTGTTTCTACATAGGGCATAGGCATGTCGAAGGGCATCTGACATATTTCTCAGACAAGAATGAAGGTGAAAGAAATTATCTGCCATGAGCCTTTATGTCAATGAACACTAAAGAGCTTCATGATTTGTGTTCTTTTGTCTGTCCTACTTATAGCCAAAATTGAGAGTTTTACATTGCTAATAGGAACATTCATTCACAAATCAAGCCAGACATGACACAGAGCACATTCAAAGTGGGACTGGCACAGCCTGTGACAACCACAGACCACTGCAGTTATCTATATAGAATTTTCTCAGCCATGAAGGGTAAAATAGGAAAGTTTCCAGACTTTCTTCCTCTAAGCCCTGTTTTTAATGTAATTTTCTTCAAATCAATGTTATGTTTTTAGAAAATAAAAAGAAAATCTAAATGTTAGGCAAAATAAAATAAAATAACAGAAAACTAAAAAATTACCTAGCCTTAGCCCTTATTCCTAGACAAGAAGGCCCAAAACATAGTTGTATAATTCTGCCTGAATGCTATCAGTAGTTGATGACTCAGTATCTTAAATAGAGCCCTTTATGTTTTTTTCTAATTATTAGAACCCTTCTTGGACTTCTGGGCAATATAAGAGAATGTGATGAACCCTTACCCTGCAATACAAAGAGTAACAAGGATTCAAAGCGGTTCCACATGATAGAAGATCAGAGATAGGATTGCTGTGTGAAATAGGGGCCTGAAGTAGCTAGAAAAAGATACTGATAATTGTAGAAACCTCTGTCCAAGAGTAGACAATAATGGGTTGGTTGTCTGGGGTTGTAGGAAAGTGAAACAACAGTCCTATCATCAAAAAATTGCTGAAGGTGTATTGACTCACAGTTAATTATATTGCATTTCTCTGTATGGTAAATTATCTTTAAAGATAATTACCAACAATTCTTTCTCTTCCTTTTTCTATAATGTAAGCAAACTTGTGTGGATTGCTAACATCCACACAGTAGTCTCCACTAGGCTACCTAGAGGAGAACCAGAGTCCTCCCACTGATAGCCAGTCCCAAAGTCAGACATGTAGTGAACAACCTCCTTGGTTGTTCCAGCTGGGAACTCTCCACTGTGCTCCTTGCTGGATGCAAATACATACCTTTATCTTATATCACATGAGCAAAAATAAGCAACAGCCAGGTTAAAACTGGAGAATCAGGAGCAAATAAATGATTGTTGTTTAGGCTACCAAATATTAAAGTGGTTTATTAAAGAGCAATAGTTACCTGCAATGCTGTGAAACAAAGCTAAAGCCACCAATGAGAGATCTAGTTCCAACTGAGGCAATCAATGAAAAGACGAAAAGCATAAAACCACTACATGCAGAAGTAAGTATGAAGTTAAAAATAAAAATTAATACTACTCTCTTCCCTCAAGTTGAAATAAAATTTCAAAATTTATGAGGCCCACAAATTTCAACAAACCCAAGACAAAAAAAAATACTTCTGAGGAAATGAAAAAATAGCACAATCTTCAAAGGACTTAAAAACAGTTATATTCCAAAGCATGAACAAGATGAATAAAACATTCGAACAAAAAGTAATAGAAATAATTGGAAGCAAATGAAGGTGAATATAAAAAAATTTAGTAGTTCAGAAATGTATCCACAATTTTTTAAATAATTTTCTTAGAAAGTAATTCGATACTTCTGGGACACTTCTCTAGTCTGGAAGAAGAAGTAAATTATGAGGCATTAAAGAGAAATTCACCAAGAAAATAACACAGATAAATAAATAGGTAAAAATCATGAGAAAGGAAAGGTAAGTCATATAAATAAATAGATTGAGAAGTTCTAATTTAAAATACTGTTATAGGCACTGTAATATGTGGCCCACATCTGCCTTCAGTAAAAAAAATTTGCTGACACAGTTTCCAGGAACCTTGGACTACCTCAGAATCTGCCTTTTGAAAAATCTAACAGGAGCTATTTGGTTTCAGTAGTGATTCATGAAAGTAGAAGCTAAGATGGGTCTTGAGCTGAGTCACTCACCACCTGGCTGCCAATGGGGAATACATGTTTAGGTGGGTAGTTTAATTGTTATATAGCTAGTATGCCAACAAGTATGACAAAGTGAAATAATAAGAATAATCTAAAACAAGGTAAAAAAGAAAAATATAACAAAGAGAAAAATGGAGAAAATAGAAAACAGCAAAATTATTGATAGACCTAATCTAACTATATAAATTATCACATTAAATATAAATGTTCTAAATACCTCAAGTAAAAGGCGGAGATTGTCAAATTGGATCTTCAGAAAAGCAAGATCCAACTATATTGGTTCTATATTATATATAGCCTTATACATAATCTTGAGCTTTGTACTATAATGTGGATAAGTTACTTTGAAACTTTTGGTACTTTTGGATTTGTTTATATCACATGTTAGGAAGGCCTTACACAGTGCTCAAACTAAGGCTAATATTTCCTACTGCTGAGATGAAAATAAATTTTTCCAGCACGACTGGTGAGAATAGGCAGTATTCCTGGTCTAGTGTGAGTGTCAGGCACTCTTCTCAATTACCCTTTGAACAGCCTTTCTTCAGCCTCAGACAGTTTCATCATACACATGCTCTGATCAATTTTCTGCAGAATGGAACCCTCTTCAGAAGGGTTGCAGTTATCTCTTTTCTGATATTCTGTCCTGCAAATGCTAGCCACCTTTGCTTTCATAGACTCTCAGCTCTATCACAGTTTCCTCTCCCCAGGTCATGGACTGGAGATTTCTTCAAGGCCAGGAATGTGGAAAAATCATACGGTTCAACTCATGTTTTCTATTTCTCATTGATCACTATTCTTTTATCTTGCTTTATGTTCAGTGTTTTGAAAACAAACTGCCCCATATTATTTTTTGTTTAATTTTTTCAGTACCTTTGGGCTAGAGGGCAAATCCTGTCCCTGTTACTCCTTGCTGGTTAGGAGCAAAAGTGAGATAGGATACTAAGTGAACAAAAGCAGAGTTCAAACATTCTGAAACCATATTATCTCAATCAGGGCATACAAATGTTGGTAGGTTATACAGCCAAGAGGGCATAGGGCATCTGTTAAAACTCAGTATTCTTTAAAAATTTACATCACTGAAAAAGATTCCCTTTTTAAATGAGACAATAAAATGGTTTTTTGAATGTTTTTAATATTATGTGCCATCAGTAACAATAGCAAATTTCAAAACCCCATATAACCATTGTTCCTAAACTGTTTTTAAAAGTTACCTGAGGCTGAGCATGGTGGTTCATGCCTGTAATCTCAGAACTTTTGGAGGCCGAGGTGAGAGGATCACTTGAGCTCAGGAGTTCAAGACCAGCCTAGGCAACATTTAGTGAAACCTCCTCTCCACTAAAATAAAAATAAAAAAAAAAATAGCCAGGGGTGGTGACACATACCTGTGGTCCCAGCTACTCAGGAGACTGAGGCAGAAGGATCACTTAAAGCCTGGAGGTTGGAGGTAGAGGCTGCAGTGAGCCCTGATTGCACTATAGCATGGGTGATAGAGTGAGGCTCTGACTAAAAGGAAAAGTTACCTGAACTACCACAGCAAACTCTCAGTACTGCAGGATATTGTGCCTTTTTTATAGAAATATAGTCCTAGTCAAAATCTGTTGAATACTACATAAACTACTAGCTCAAGGTAGTTCACATTTTCAACAATAGTCCATGTTACATTCCTCTTGATAATGACATATGTTTATAAATTTGGGTTTTTAATAGTTGCTAAAAGCAAGTTATTTGTAATCAATATGAAACAGGAAATTAGGGTGGTGGTATCCAATTTTATTTCCAGTATTACAAAACTATGCAGTGTTAGCAGATAGACAAATCTTATTAGTGAATAATTGTTATTATTTATAAATCAAATTAAAATATTTTTGTTTTTATTTATGTGCATTATTTTTCAAATCGCTATATACTTTGCATACACCTATTGACTCTAGAAGTTAATATATTTAATAACTATGTAAGTATTTGATAAATCAAAATTTTAGACATCTATTTTGTCCTGGAAGTGCCATGAAAAACATTACTGTAAAATGAAGCATTCTTTGAACCAAGACAGCTGGAGCACCTCTATCACAGAGCAAGATCATACACACACACATATATATACACACACACATGCACACACACACACATTTACTCCCCCACAAAGAAACACCACACAACGTCAAATATTAACAGTGATTTACTTACACAATCAGAAACATCGCCCTTTGATGCTTTTGCTTAATCCTCCATTGCATTGCCACCAGTGAGGACTATATGCAGTAAAATGGTCAAGACAAAGAGGAATGAATTAACAGATATATTCTTAGGGGCAGAGTAGGCAATAGAAAAATAAAAGGCAATGCTTCAACAAGAAAACTGTTAAAAGCACTGTTTTTGGCAGAGGTAGGGAGTCAGAGTTAAATGAACACTGGCAATAGACTTGAGGCAGAGATCCAGATCTAAACGAGAAGACTCTTGGCAGTAAGATGAGATCAAATCATGAGCAATGGACTCACAGATGGGACTACAGACCCAGGATTGTGTGGGGAAACTTACCACACCAGCTGCTGAGGATGTGGGGTCCTGGAAAGTCATTCAGGGCAGGCACTAGGGAATGGATGCTATGCAGAGCATTATAGAAAGAGGACAAGGAAGTTGTGACTGGAGGAAAAACACAAATTGTCTAACTAGTTAAGGGCTAAGTTCTAGTTACTAGCTCTAAGTCCAGAGCATGATTGATGTTGACCCTTTAAGCCAGAATCATGTCTGTTTAACAGTCCTCCTAATCAGAGGGAGGGTACTGAGCCAGACGGGGTTATGAGATCTCACCTTTGAAGGTGAGCTATGTGGTGGATAAATGAGGATGGAGGTAGTTTGGTTGACCACATCTGATTTTGAGTGTCTATCCTGCCATTTGTGAGCTATGAAACCGTGAGTAACTCAAACTCTTGAGCCTCAGTTTCTTCTTCTATAAAAAAATAGAGCAATAGTTTCTACCCTATAGGACAATAATGAGACCCAAGGGACATTTTTCTTACCTAGGATTTGACCCTGCTGAACCTAGAGAATATTTGGATTTACTAAATTTATAAAATTGTCATTATATATTTCAGTAACCTCTGTGAAATATTTCTGAGTTCCAAACCACAATGTATCAAAACATCCTCCTTCATTGAGATTACCGCCATCTTTAAAGATCTACTAGAATCCTTCCTTGATGTGCATGAACAGAATTCATTGCTCCTTCCACAGTGTTTACATGTATTTTTCTTGGACATCTTCCAGCCTTTCTATTCTTTATCCTTTTTTTGCTTTATCAAACACATATTGAATGTAACAATTAATGAAATATGGTCCCTTTCTCTAGAACAAGGTGTGACATATTTTTCTATTAAGAGCCAGATGTTAAATATTTTAGGCTTTGTGAACCACACATGGTCTCACTTGCATATTCTTATGTCTAACAATATTTTTAAAAGGTAAAAAAAACTCATGCTCAGCTCATGGATTATAAAAGAGTAGTCTGCAGGACAGATTTCAAGCATGGGCCATAGTGTTTCATTCCCTTTTGGAAAATCATAGTTTTGTGAGAAAAACAGAAGAGTAAATGACAAAAAGGATGAGAAATCAAAATACAGGATGACACACACCACATATGAAGTTTTGGTAGCATCAAGAAGAAAATAGCCAACACTTCCATAACACCTACTAGGCATCAGTCTCAGATCTAAGTACCCTACACATATGACCACACTTAAACCTTATAGCAAACCTATGAAATAGGTATTATTTAACTCCTTTTTATAGATGAAGACATTGAGGCACAGAGAGACTATATAACTTGTCAAAAGTCACACAGCCATGGAAAGGGAGGTCTTGTATTTGAACTTAGGGGATTTGTATTTAGCGTTGTCTTTCTTCTCGCTACTATTGGATTCTAAACTTCCTTGTTCTTCATCTCTGTGTCACAAAAACTGTCTTTTTCACTGCTGAAGTCACTGGTCCCAGTGAAGTATTACTTTTATTTTTTCTTTAATCTCAGAGAATGTCTGCAGAGGTGCTTTCTGAGGCCTTGAATGTACAAATCTACAGCACATCTTTGTTTAGTCATTAATGATTATCTAAAATGAAGTGGTCTGGAGAATAGAAGAAAGAAAGAGATTGGTTAAGAGTTTAAACATGCTATAGATCTTTAAAAAATAAAAGCCAAGCCCCCAGTCATATACTTAAAATATTGCAAAATAATTTTAGGTTCTCATTAATGGCCAGAAAAAGGGTGCTAATCTTTTGGGGGCAAGGGATTCAATAAGTTTATGGTTAAGTTCTCATTGTAATGTTATGATGATTGTACTGGTGGAGGTAGTTTTAGGTGGTTGAGCTTCTCAACCAAAGAGTCAAAGAATCCAAAATAGAGATGACTACAATTATAATGATAAAGCAAAACATTTAGAATTTATAAAGTACTTAAACAGATGATCTTGTTTAATATTTACTTTTTATTTAGGAATAACCTCAAAGGTTACAGAAATTAAATGAATTGTGCAAGATCACCCAGCTGGTAAGCATCAGAGCCAAAACTCAATCCCAGCTCTAAGCAGCCAGACCACTGCATTCTCTGCATCTGATATTCACCACGTGTGTGGCATCGTGGAATATAGAGTGTTCTCTTGCGATTTGAATGTCCACCAGACGTGGCTGCAAGTCCAACTCTATCACTTAGAAGCATGTAATACTGGGCAAGTTGCTTCATTTCCCTAAACTTCAGTTTTCTCATGTAATGTGAGGGTTATTTAAACATATATAATATCATGATATAATACATACATGGTGCATGTAATTTACTTGATATAAAGTGTACCTCCCTTTAAGAAATGTGACTAATCACATTTTACAGATG
This sequence comes from Pan paniscus, assembly GCF_029289425.2. Taxonomy (NCBI): domain Eukaryota; kingdom Metazoa; phylum Chordata; class Mammalia; order Primates; family Hominidae; genus Pan; species Pan paniscus. Next base: position 12,936,790 of record NC_073252.2, read on the forward strand.
AAGAAAATGAGATGTTAAAGATTCTCATCTTCCCATTCCTGAATTCTTGCTCTGTCCACTAGATGGTGATGTCTCTGTAATCCATAGAAGATCTAAAGCAAAGGACTCTCTCTCCTATGCGTCTGGGTGTCTGGGGCTCATTTCCCAAGGGGCATTGTTAGAATTGATATTACCCACAATCTGTGGCCTTGAGATACATGTATATTAATCTCCCTTTTTTTCTGCCTTCATAGCATTTTAAAATGGACAATGAAACATTTGCAGAATATGCTGAGAAAATTACTTTGTAAGTGTATCCAGATTTTACTGTTCATTCCTGGCACTTCTTGAACTGTCAGGAATTAGCCAACACTAAAAATGTCCCTTTAAATTTGAGATTGCACCTGCCTCTCAAAAGTGATATATTGCTTCTTACTGTGCTGACATGCTTGGGAGGCAGATGGTGGGTCCCATAACCAGCTATGACTTTTTTTCTGATACTAAGGGTAGTCAGGTCTACATCCCCACCTCTCATTATTGTAGATTGCAATAATGAATGCTAAGTCTGTCCTTTCCCCAGCTCAGAGCTTCTTCAAAATGACTTGCAGTCAATCGTGTTTACCAAGTAGCGGTCGACTCAAACTCAAGTAATCTTCATTTACTACTTCTGTTGTTCCACTCCTAGGTATTTCTACATATAATTTTTAGCTTAACCCTAAAGCCAATCCTTTGAAAAAAAAATAAAGATAAAAGAACATAATTTACTGTTCACAGCCATAAAGTCAGTAAAGAGTATAGCTGGGACCCGCCCCGAACCCCCTCACACATATACAAGGAAATTTCAGCCAAATGCATACAATAGGACAAAAATAGATACACTTAATATGTGATAGGGAAAAAACCCAAGAAAAATATGGCCAAAATTCTGAGATTAACCATACACTATTTGTGACAAGAACAAATGTTTTGACCAGATCTTGTGTACAATAAATAGTAATGTCTTGATATCTATAATATGTCAAGCACAGTTCTAGATTCCGAGGTGTAAGGATAAATCAGATCTTCACATTAGCCTCCAACCAGAAGGCCAAAATGGGGCCACAGGATATAATTTCTCTTTTTCATAAAGATTTAGAGATAACATTAGCCAAACACAAGTCTAGGGATTAGATGGTTAGGTGACTAGAATGTACCTGTGCTGATGACCAATGTCCTCTTCAAAGTTCCCAAGGTTGCCATAGACTATTACAAAGATATTGCCATACTTTAATTTTTATTCTGATTATCTAATAACTATATGACCAGTTAGTGAAACTTGAAAAATAAATTCATAAAGGAACTTATTTTAAAAACATCCCAGAATCCTGTACTTGAAGAAAATTATTATTAATATTTTGTTGAACTTTCTTCCAATTTTATACATATTATCAAAATCTTATAAATGGATGCATCATATCTCATTGTACAGGGCTATCATAATTTGCTTAACTATTCCCCTAATAAAGCATTTCTAATTTTTCACTGTTATAGATAATACTGCTATGATGACCATCTTTATCTGTATTTTAGCTTTCTTGTTTCTGCACAATTCCATAAAAGTGTCTATTAAATATTTAAGCAAAGACAAATTTTAATTCTTTATGAATAATCTTAGATTTTCTTTTAAAATAAAATTGTGTTTCAAGTGCTGTGGGATAAAAGTTTGATGTGAAAATTTGGAAGGTGAAGATGAATGACAGTAATTTTATTCCAGAATCATATGTGATTTTCCAGAAAAGAGACATTATTGTGTTGTGAAAGGTAAACAGAATCCCTACTTCCTTCTGAATAAAGTCATAATTCCTTAATCTGCAAAGGAAGTTCTCTCCTTCGTCCCAAAATAAACTATATTAAACAACATCTGTGGCCAGTTCTATCACTTTCTAGTTCCTGACATACCTTTCTCTATAATTTGCCATTTTCTAACTCATGTTGTGCCACCAGTTTTTCTATTATGTACTCATCACAGAATCCTTCTCTCTCATTCTCACCTCTTGAATTCATAACCTTCCCTTAATACCCTTCAGGTTTCAGTCAAATTTCTCTTTGCCACAACTGATCACTTTAGATAAAATTGACTCCAGCTCCAGCTACAGAAGTAGAACACAATTAAAACACTTCTACAGGAAATTATTTAAACATTCACTGTAATTTGATTGCATGCCTACCTCTATTGTAGGTCTGTGCACAACTGTCTAATCTTCTCTAATAGAGTTCTCTCTGAGGCTGGGGCCTATGTCTTTATAAAAAGCCTCAATGGAAGCCAACAGGATCCTACACAAGTGAGGTGTGCCTATAAACATGGTCAAAAACACGCTCTTGAAAAACCCTTTTCCAAAACTGCTGTCATCAATTCACCTCCCTTTCTTGCTGTTCTCTTCATCTTTCCTCCCCCAAACCTCTTGGCCATTAACCTGGCTTGCCACTGCTAGTCTTTTATATCCTGGCGTGGTCATCTCCTTATCTGTCCTCTAACCACCTGTAAGTCTGGTATGATCACTGCATTGAGATACTTGGAAGGGGCTATAACACGAAATGAACTAGTTATAGAAAAAGAAAAAAATTAAGTAAGCAGTAACAATACTGGTGTTTTCTATCTTAGAACACTTTTGTGATGAGATCAGATAAGGCAGCCCATGTGAAAGTGATGCCACGCATTTGTCAAAAGCGCCCCTTTTTCATGAGTTGCTGTGGACTGTGTCCCCTTAAAGTTCATATGTTGAAACCCTTATCCCAATGTAATGATATTTGGAGATGAGACATCTGGGAGGTAAGTAGGTCATGAAGATGGGGCCCTCATGATGAGATTAGTGCTTTCATGAGAAGAGACATGAAAGAGCTCACTTCTTCTCTCTCTTTTCTCCATGAGAGGATAAGAAAAAAGTCATCCATCCACAAATCAGGAAGAGTGGCCTTGCCAGGAACCAAATCAGCCAACATCATGGTCTTGTATGTTCCAGCCTCCAGAACTATGAGAAATAAATTTCTGTTGTGTTGTTTAAACCACTCAGTCTATTGTAATTTTGTTATAGCAGCCCTGGCTAAGAAATGAACGAACAACAATTCAGCATCATTTAATCAAGCAGCTTGTATTGAACCCAAAACTACTTCAAACTTTGTGAAATTGAACTAAACACACTTCTAAGTTCCACTTTCATCACATACTATCAAATTAGCGAAGACAGCTGCTGTATAATGCCTGAAGGGAACTATTCATTGATCTGGCAAAATTTAGCATCACTTGAGCAAGATGTTATCAGGCTATAGCAACAATTACAATGAGTCAGCTAGTGCAGGAGCATGGAGAGAGAGGTGAATATTAATGTATATTCAGAGGGAGCACCTTGAAATAAGATATGACAGAGGGTGAACAAAACACTGAAATAGTTACTATGAGCTTTGAAGTTTCCCAGACAGAGCTTTAAATTCTAGTTATGTCATTTTTCAGCTCTTTGGGAAAGACATTTAACATATTTGATGCTCAGCGCTCATCCTAAAATTTAACTAGTTATATGAAATTTATAAATAATAATATAAAATAATCCACATCAATGTTATGAAGTGAACTGTGTCTCTTCAAAATTCACACATTGAATTCCCAAACCCCAGAACCTCAGAATGGGACTGTATTTGGGACAAAGTCTTTAAACAGCTAAGTAGGTTAAAATGAGGTCATAGGGGTAGCCCCATTCCAATATGCCTGGTGTCTTCATAAGAAGAGATTAAGATGCAGGCATAGTCAGAGGCAGGACCACCTCTGTGAAGACAGAGGTAAAAGATGACAGTCTATAAGACAAGGAGAGAGGCCTCAGAAGAAACCAACCTTGATGCTAGCTTGATCCCAAAATTATGAGAAAATAAATTTCTGTTGCTTAAACCATCCAGTCTACGGTACTTCATTATGGTAGCTTGAACAAACTAATACAATGTCTTAAGCACAGTACCTTATCCATAGTAGTGGCTTTCTGGTACATGTTACTTACCTTCATTTACATAATAATATTTGTAATATAGCATGAATAAAAATAAATTTTAAAATGTTATTGTACAATAAATAGCTAAATATGACTTCTTCTCAAATTCTACTTAAAGAATTAAGCCAGTTATTTCCAATGAATGTTTGGTTCAAAATATTACCAGGGTGATGAAATATATTTTATTGAACTTGTTTTCTTATTTTTTTTTCTTTTTTAAGCTTGGAAAGGTCCAAAAGCCCCAGCCAGGTAGGAAGGAGAAAGCAATACCATGCTCTTGTTAGAAGAAGCTGGTGCTGTTCTGTCAACAAAAGTGATGGATAGAGTGGCCAAAGTCCATGCCCAGAGTGAAGAAGCTATAATAGGTAGGTCCAAAGGTGTGTCAAAAGAAAAATATTGCCTCAGAAAAAAAAAAAACAATTTAGAAGAGACAGTCCTTGCTAGGACACAGCTTCTACCACACCCTTGGCTAAACCCATGTTCTTCATTCCTGGTTTCCCATCCAGTCTTAGGATGCAGCCAACACAACAGCCCTTTTTCTCATCACTCTGGCTCCCAATCAGTTTGAGCCTGACCAAAGTCCCTGTCATGTTTAAAATATGTACTTTGCAGGCACCCAAATTATGCCAGGAACTATGAAATGCACCTCTGAATCTCATAGAGAAACAACCACACTTAATAAACAGTAGGAGACAGAACTGAGATTCACATCCAGATCTTCTCCTTCCAAAGTCTGCTCTCTTTTGAGGAGGCTGCTACAGTGCTATGTGGATGATGAGATATATAAAATCTATATCTGGACTGTATAAACTTGAGAGAAATAAAAATGTACTAAGTATAAACATATTCTTCTAGGGAGGTAACGTAGAATAGGGGAAGACATTTATTTGCTCCCTTTTCTTTCAGTAGTGACCCTTCCCATTTTGGCAGGGCCATTATCTACCATTTTGCAAAGCCAAATGAGGATATGTGTGCAGAAGTCCCCTGCACATTCCAGCAGGTATTGCGGTTGAGTGGATAAGCAGTAGACTTTGGAATCTTATGATCCTGCTGTGAATCTGAGCCCTATAACCTTCTAAATTTGTAATTATGGGCAAGTCTCCATAGGTCTCTCAACCTCAGTTTCCTCATCTGTATTATGAGTTGTAACACCTTCTTTGCAAGATTTTGTGAGGATTAAATCAAAGACTTGATGAAAAATGTCCATATACAGTCAATGCTCAGTCATTCCAATTCCATCTTCCCTCTATATAATTGTTTGAGACTGTATTTTTGGAATTCATTTTCCATAAGAAAATATATGTCACCTCACCATTTTTTACTTTTGTCCTTCTCTGTCCACTCTAGAGAGGACTTGGGAATGCCATCGTGACCACTAACATTCTTTGGAATAAATATTGGAAATTTTAAGAGCACTTTATGGATTCAAAACTGACCCCAAGAGGTGTTCCAGTATTTTATTATTTGGCGTCATAACTTTCCCACTGTATTTCACTGCCTACCAGGCTGGCAAGCAATATGGAACAAGGAAAACATAAATTAGGGGCCAAATCGTCTACTGGAATTGGTCACTCATTTTAGGTAGCCTGAGGCTGCATCTGTAGTGTGCCAAAACAACCCATCCACACTGAAAGAGAATCTCTCACACTGCTCATTTGCCATCAAGAATCTGACAATTATTGTCATCTTTCTTTTATCTGTTAATGGATTTTGAATGGTGATGACAAGCTCTGTTGAGTTGTACAAAGGGCAAATTTGACTGGACATTTGATTTCCATTATCTCTGTTTTTAACTGGGTGGACTACGAGAACCAATAATTCACTTGTGTGTATATATTAAGGATTTAATATGGAGCCACAGCCTAATCATTTCCAAAATGAATTTAGCTATGTTATAGTAAATCAGGCAAATGAAGCGTGCTTCATAAATTTCATCACTATTAAAATAAAGGTCACATTCAAAGGAGAGGGGCACAAGTTGGAAATTAATGCCTGGTTGTAAATGTTTGGGGATTAGAAATTTAAATTGCACAGCTCAATTCTGTTAATATTGAAGTGCATACTTTGAAACACTGGCAGTTTCAATAAAGAGGATTGAAATGAAGGAGTAAAAGCTTTAAAGTTTCCTTCAACTGATTGTGAATGTAAATCACTTGGGAAGCACCTTTAAAATATGGATTCCTGGTCCCCAGCCTGAAGATTCTGATGTGGTAGGTCTGGGGTAGGGGTGTTGATTAATGCTCCATGGTATTTCTGAAACTCACAGCTATAAATTCAATTTCTGTTTCTCACCTGCCTTGCTCCCTCCCCTCCCCTCTGGCTACCACCTTCTTTGGGCCTTAGGTATTCCCTGCTCAGAATCTTGTAACAGATCCTGCCCTTCATCACAGGAATTAAAAGAGTGTTATATTTGTGGCTATTATTAAATATAAAAATCACCTGTGTGATGAGTGTCAAATAAAAACAAATCCAGACTTATGTAAGGAGAGACCTTATTTTTAAAAGATTGATGCAAGAGGGGAGAAAAAGAACACAAAAGGTAGAGGGATTGATTTACCCATTTAAGCTCTCCGGGATCGTAGGGCTCAGGTAAATTTCCACATTTTCATGAGCCCATCAGTGATTGACCTTATCATCTATTCAGCAATTACTGAGCACGTACTATGCTCCTGAAACTGCTTTTGATTTCTGAGATTCAAATGGATCTGTCATAAAGACAACTGCAGTCCAGTAGGAGAGACAGGTAGGTAAACCAAGTTGCAAGAAGTGCAATGAATTGTAAAATTATAGAATGTGCAGGCTGGTTTGGAGAAAAAAAAAGGGAAACTTCCTTTTCTTTTCTTTCCCTTGAGTGCCTTTGTGAAGATGAAGAGGAAATATCCATTTGTTAAGACTCATGGTGTCTCATCTCCCAATCCTCAAAGCTCTCCAAGAGGTCTGACTGGGTGCAGAGCTTGAGAAGAGACACTGAGTAAGTTTTGTCCTCACAGAATGATATCATGTTTTCTGTTCTGCTTGTGATAATCTGTTGATAAAGTCCTGGGCCCCTACAGAAAGGTCTATGGTTCCTCAACACTGCTCTGCTCACAAATGGGTGGGTTAGTCTACCTAATTTTGAGGATGACATTAGGACACAGGATGTTTTATTGAAAAGTTCTTGGCCAGGTGTGGTAGCTTATACTGTAATCCCAGCATTTTTGGGTGGTCGAGGTGGAAGGATTACTTTGAGTTCAGGAGTTTGAGACCAGCCTGGGGAAGATAACAAGACCCTCATCTCTACAAACAAATAAAAATTTAGCTGGGCATGATAGTGCACACCTGTAATCCCAGCTCCTTGGAGGGCTAAGGCTGGAGGATCACTGAGCCCAGGAATTCAAAGCAGCAGTGAGCTACAATTCCAGCCTGGGTGACAAAGCAAGAGCCCTGCCTCTAAAAAATAATAATAATAAAATAGATGATATTTTCATCACTATTTCCCTTATATCCCTGGTGATCCAGTAAATGTTTAGCAATTGCTCTACGGGAGGGAAAAAAGGATGATTTACAGAATTCGAAGATTTATTTGGTGTAAATTTCTCCACCATGGTTGATTTCAACTTACTGGCAAAAAGTTATTGACCATAGGGCCGGGCGCAATGGCTCACACCTATAATCCCAGCACTTTGGGAGGCTGAAGCAGGCGGAGGTCAGGAGTTCAAGACCAGCCTGACCAATATGGTGAAATCCCGTCTCTACTAACAATACAAAAATTAGCAGGGTGTGGTGGCGTGTGCCTGTGATTCCAGCTACTTGGGAGGCTGAGACAGGAGAATTGCTTGAACCTGGGAAGCAGAGGTTGAAGTAAGCTGAGATTGTACTACTGCAATCCAGCCATTAGCCGGGTGTGGTGGCATGCTCCTGTAGTCCTAGCTACTCCGGAGGCAGAGGCAGGATAACGGCATGAATCTGGAAGGCGGAGCTTGCAGTGAGCTGAGATTGCACCACCTCACTCTAGCCTGGGGGACAGAGTGAGACTCCATCTCAAAAAAAAAAAAAAAAAAAAAAAAAAGAAAACTAATATATCTATTAGATTTTTATATTACTTGTCTTGGGGTAGAGGGGTATGTGTGTATGTGAACCCATTTTTCAACAAATTCTACTCCTCTCATGCATTTTTATGACAGTAGGTATTGTTTGTGTTTGTAAAAACCAAGGTAGAGGCTGAGTTGACACTCTTCTTACATGCAGTACCAGAGACTGCATAAAAAAAGAGACAGTATAGAGAAAGAAGAGGATGGCATAGAAATAACCATGTCACATAGTTATTTCTACACAGAAATTATTTCTACAGTTATCTACACAGACCCAAATGCTCTGATTTTTCTAGCAATTCTCAAGCTTCCTTTACCTTGAGAGTACAGGTGTTATTATCTCAATCTCAAGGGGCAGAGAGAATCTAGTGGACACCTAAGTACACGCATGGTGTGGTTTGAATGTGTCCCCCAAAATGTAATATGTTGGAAACATATGAACTTTTTTTTCTTCTTTTTTGGGGTATGCTGATTTCATATTCCCCTACCACAGGCTGGCTTTTCCATATAGCAAGGCATATGTGGTTATAGACAACTTCCAGGATCACACTGACATGATGTCATTATATCAATGGAAATGTCTCTTCTCTTGTAGCTCCAGTATGAAAAACTCTAGGAAAGAATTCTTACTGGCCTGCCCTGCATCCGATAGTTAACAGTATTGAGAGGTGGGACATGTAACAGGGGGAATGAATTAATGTCATTATTTCAGGAGTGAGTAAATTCTATAAGGAGTAATTTAGTTCTGTTGCGAGTAAATTCATTCTCTTAAGAGTGGATTGTTATAAAAGCAAGCTTTGCTTGGTCTTACAGTCTCTTTCACATGTGTACAGTTGCCCTTCCACTTTTCTGCCATGTTATGACACAGTACAAATGTCCTAGCCAGAAGCTGCCACAATGTCCATGGATGTTCCAGCCTCCAGAACCATGAGCTAAATAAAGTTACAGTCTTTATAAATTACCTAGCCTAAAGCATTCTGTTACAGTAACAGAAAATGGACTAAGATAACACAACTACAATTTAGATTTCATCTTGCAACCATTGGAAACCACTGGATGCTCTCAACATAGGAAATAGATCTGATCAGATTTGCATTCTAAAAATTCTATGTTATTCTGAAATATTCTCCATTATAGTATGATTGACTATGATGGACGATTGTCTGAACAGGAGCAAAACAATGAGGATGAATACAAGTTAGGAGATTTTTGCAAGAAATTATGGGCAAGATCTTTTAAGAAACAAAATCAGAACAGTAGACTGGGCATGGTGACTCATGACTGTAATCCCAGTACTTTGGGAGGCTGAGGCAGGTGGATCACTTGAGTCCAGGAGTTCAAGACCAGCATGGGCAACATACTGAAACCCCGTTTCTACTAAAAATACAAAAATTAGCCAGGTGTGGTGGTGCATGCCTGTCATCCCAGCTACTTGAGATCATGCCACTGCACTCAAGCCTGGGTGATAAAGCCAGACCCTATCTAAAAAAAAATAATAATAATAATAATTAGAACTCTGATAGTAAAAATGCATAGCAGAGATAGAATTCAAGATAGTAGTTAGTAGATAGAATATGTGGATTTTGATAACTACTGTCTTTCTACCATAAGGCTTCAGGTTAATCAGTCATCTTAGCCTGTGATCAACTGCTTCCTTTATTATGTTATCTTCAGTAAAAGGACTTCCAAAACTCATTAGAGAAGCAGAAAGCTGGAGTGAAAATAACATAGACTTTGAAATGATACAGGTGATTTAACCTAATTTTCCTCATATATAAATGGAATAAATATCTATCTTGTAGAAATTTCACAAATATAGCAGAAATTACCTTCAAGTACCTGGTATATTTAATCAGTATTTCTGGTTGCAATAGAGAGCAACACAATTCAAACAAATTGACAAGAGCATTTATTAGAAGGATACAGGAAAATCACACAGATGGGTTGAACAACCAAACCTCCACATAGCAGGAGCCAGAGCAGAATGGAGATCACAGGACTGAAAAGAGTACCTTCTCTTTTACGACTTCCACTCTTCTTTTGGGGTGCATGTTGATTCCATATTCCCCTACCACAAACTGGCTTTTCCATATAGCAAGGCATATGTGGTCATAGGCAGCTTACTGGCTCACACTAACATGATATCAATATATCAATGGAAATGTCTCTTTTCCTGTAGCTCCAGTATGGAAAACTCTGGGAAAGAATTCTTACTCATCTGTCTTGCATCAGATATAGTCACGCTGGACAAGGAGATAGAAAAGGGCATATTTTTTTGAAAACTTTTCAAAGAAGCAATTCACAGAAGTAGACGCCATTCAGGATAAACACATCAGTAGGTTCTCACCACATCTCGAATATATAGTTAGTGGCTAACAATTGATATCATATTAAATGCAATGTTTTGAGAGACACTAAGTGTTCTTATTAAATAATTAAAATTTTCATGCAGCTTAGTTATCTATGCTCTAATGTTAACACATTTACTATACTTCAATTGATTAAATATCAAAATATATCTTTATTAAGAAAGAGATATTAATACTCTATCTTTAAAATATTGCTGGAGATTTGGGATGGAAACAAGCTCAACCCTGTTTCCCACTGAAATTCTAACCAACAAACCAAGATAGGAATCAGTATCAATTAGAGTTGAAGGTCTCAGGTTTATTCATGTTTCAACAAAGCATAATCACTCCTAAATGCATAGTTTCTGATACACTTTATCACAGGACAATCCTTGAACAAGAAAACAAAAAGCTATTTTCACCTCCAGCTTCAATGCCCCTAGGTGCACAATGCGTGTTTTACAAAATATCTACACCAGTAAAATGTTGCAAAATTGCAGAGATCCTGGAAGCCCTGACAGGCCAGATGAGTATAACATACAGAAAAAAGAAAATTTAAGAGCAAGCAAGAAGGCAAAATCATGTGAGCATCCACTCAGTCTGGGTTCAGGCCAGTACTAGTGGTCAGAGGGCCAAGAGCGTGACCTTTCCACAGTGCTTCTATTCTCTATTGAAATGCATCCCAACACAGGTCAGATTATTTACTCATCCTGCTTTGGGGAACAGAGAGAAGTAATATGTCTTCTATGCCCTTCCCTGTAAGGTAGAGAAATTACAGGAACTTATTTTCTCTATGCTATAATATAGAGAAAAAAAAAAGAGGAGGAGCAGTTTCCTTCTAAAAAGGTCTACCTTTTGTCATTCACATTTAGCACAAAAGATTGAAGAACTCCCAACTTCACTTCCCCATCAATTCTTTCCAACCAGATGAGGATGTTACTGGGAATGTCTGTCCTGCTCCCTTCATGTAGTCCACCAGTACAGCTCTGAGGAACCCTTGCATAATCAACCAAATTTAGACATATGGCTTTCCTGATCCCTTCCTCCAAAATCATCGGATTCACCTCTCAGTGCAGACCAATGTCAAGTGTTCCTACAGCACAGTCCAGTGTGCCCCAAAGATGATCACATAAAGAACATGTTCTTGCTCCTCATTTTTCCTTATTTCACTTATTACATTGTCAGAGAAGCAGCATTGCCTTTGGCTCCTAAAGGCTTAGAAAGTTTGTTGGTCACATATGTATCTTTACCTTACCCTTTCCTAGTCCTTTGTGGGAAAACTAGTATGATGACCCGCACGGCCTTTGCAATATGCAAAATGATGTCCTCTCTGACATTGAGGCATTGTGTCCAAACTCACCTTTTGCACCTGGGATAGCTCATCTCCTAAAAGTCTGCCTTCTTAGGAGGCCTCTCGAGAAAATCTCACTGGCCCTCCAAACCTAGTCTACCTGAAGCTGCAGCAGTCATCCGTCACAGAATGAGGACACAGCACTAGGACATTCTTTAGAACTTCAAAAATTCTAAATGCATCTTAGAACAACAGTCAGGGCCCATGTAACTATTGCTGACTTTGCCCTTTTAGCAATGATACATTTTGCTTCCCTTGTGGTGGGTTCTGCTTTCAAAAGTTGCCATCTTAGTCTAAAGCTGAGTATAAGATTCCAAAGAGATGATTCTCAACACATTCCTTTGAATTTGAATTTATATGTAAATATGTATCTTCCTCAAGTTGTTGTGGTATGTGAATATATTGAAGGATTTTTTTAATGCTTTAAAGTTTTACCTTTTTCTAACAAATCTAGAATATGTATTATTTGGTGTTGATTAGGTATGATGCTCATTCTGTAAAACAGTACCATAAGTAAATATAAGAAATGCTATGGGGCTTACAATGAATTTTCCATGGGCAATGGTGAAGTACAGAGTACGATCTTCCACAGCATTAAGTAATAGTTTCTATGAGGATAATCTTGTAAGTGAATTAAGTCATGTCATAGAGTTTGTTCAAAACATAAATTACTTTTTCTCCACTTTTTCCAAGTTTTTAAACAGAATGTTTCATTTTTATTACAATTATTAATGCTAAGCACTAAGAATTTGAGTAATATAAAAAGATACAAGGGACACAAAATTCCCACATGACATCTCCCCTCTACTACCACAGGGAAATAACCACAGCAACATTTTATAATACATATTTTTCTTGATATTATAGACTCTGCATTTTATCTTGCCTTTTGTTTATATATCCTTCTTACAGTAGTGATTTTGAAACTACGCAACCAGTTTTTACTTCTACTAGTGGACGCTCCTTGCTTTAAAAATGCTTTTCAGTCTTTATTTGCCTGTTATCAAAGTCCAGGAAAAAATTATCCCTATGAATCCAACTTAATCATTGATATAATGTACAGTTAGGAAGTTAAAAACAAATTATTTCAATTTTATTAACTGCATTTTAAATTAAAAAGTATTTAGACAGTATCAAATACATTTAATATTTTAATATATGTACATTTATTTCATTTTCATATTACATTACTATTATTTGCATTTAAATTTACAACCTATGAATAAACATTTCAATATATACCACCAAGCTTCTAAAATTATTTCTTGATTTTGTAATTTTGATTATTTTTAAAGAATCCTTTTACTCAAAATTGCATCTACTTATTCAATGTATTCTAGTTTCATATTGCAGACAAGAAATATAAAATAAGATTAATTATTACTTTGCATGAAACTTTTTATAACTGTGTCTTGTTCTTTTCCTTCCAGAATTCAGGTAAGTTTGTATTTAATTCATACACAAAATACAATTCAGTTGTGTTTTGTGCCCTTCTGGTATGGAAAAATACATCCCTGATAAATTGACCATTCCATAGATAAAACTGTAAACAACAGACACAACACAAATTACTACACCTGAAAATACTGGAGAGTAAAAAAATAAAAAAAGTAGAAAATTCTGGACAAGCATCAACAATTGGAAAAATGCAATGGCATGAGATTAGCTGCCCTTGTTTATGACTTTTGGTGTGAGGGTAGATTGCAGTGGTCATTTGGGGACAGCTAAATCCCGGACAGAAGATTGCAGTATTTTTGCCTTGAAGAACTAATAAATAGAAAGAATTTAGAGTTAACACAGCTGCCAAAAAGTAAGAAAGAAGCATGAGAAATGAGAAAGCAAGAGAGGAATGACTCAAACTCTGTGCTAAACTCTATTGAGATTTCTGACTAAACCCTGAAATATGCATGTGTAAGGCAAACTGAAAGCTTTCTAATTAAAAATGAAAGAATTGAACTGAGATATGAGATGCTGCTGAAAAGACAAAGTTTTAAATTTAACTCTAAGTTAATTGACTATTAAAGCAACAACAACAAAAAATCAAAACTCTTTGGAGGCGTGCAACAGAATACAGTCTTTAGACCATAATATTTGAAATGCTATATATACAATCCCAAATTTTTCAATACGTGCAAAAATAAGAACACATGATCAAAAGAAACAAAGAAAAACAATTTAAAAATTGCTTCAGATATTAGAATTCACACACAATAAATTTAAAATACCTATTATAATTATGCACAGTGAATTTACAAGTTCCCTTTGCTATAAACAATGTAACATTTCTTGGAGAACTTAAATACATCCCATATAAATGGAGAGATACATATTATGATCACGGATTGGAAGACCGAATTTGTCAGTTATCTCCAGATTTATTTATAATTAAATGCAAGTCCTATCATACTTCCAGTAAGGTTCTTTTTATAATGAAGTAAACAAGGCAATTCTAAATATTCTATAAAATGCAAAGGATCTACTATATTCAAAACAATCTTGTAAAATAAGAAAAAAATCAGAGCTTAAATTACCTGATTTCAAGACATGATAAAGCTGTAGTAATCAAGACTGTGTAATATTGGTATATAAATTGACAAATGCATCAATGAAACATTTCAAAGAACCCAGAAATAGACTCACACATCCAAAATAATTTCAATATTTGACAAGGTGCTAAAGCAGTCAAAAGAGGAAAAGAAAACTATTTAGCAGATAGTACCAGGACAACTGGATATTTATACAGAAAAAAAGTAAACCTAGACCCTTACCTCATACCATACTCAAAATTTAATTTGCAGTTGATAAAATATCAGAACACAAAAGCTAAAATTATGAAGATATCAGAGAAAAAATATAAGGAATGCTTTTTGTCCTTCCATTAGCCAATGGGGCCCAAGGTTAGAACAGGTGATTTGACGTGGTTCATGGATGGGTCTGCAAAACCCAAAGCTGATGGAGTCCCCAAGGCCACTGTGGCCATTCACTCTAAGGGTTCCTACATTTTGACTGAGACTTATGTGCAGTTATGATGAATCTTCAGTCCACTCCAACAGCATTTCCCAGCTGCATATTATAGACTCATGAGCCATTGGCTAACTGCATGGCCCAGTGACTTGCAGATTAATTACTGGACAATTAAGAGCCTCCCTGTGTAAGAACAGGAACTATGGTAGTGGTTTGAAAACTGGTAAGGAGACATTTTGTCACTCATATTGACACCTGTGGCAAATGACCATTCAAAAGGGAATGTGGATTGAACTTGCATGTTGACCTAGTATGTGTTCAGTAAATCACCATGATTGCCTGCTGGGTCCATGACAGAATGGGACATAGAAATGCAACTCAGGTGCAAAAATGGACTAAATCACAAAGACTAACTCTACAAGAAAAAGAAGCCAAGAATGGGGCACAGTCTTCTGACTTCTGCCACCAAACCTGGGGCATGCAGCGTGGTGAGTTAGGCCTCATCAACCTCATCAACAACACGTTTGCATAGGCCCCATGCAAATTGACCACACTTGACTGCCAGTGCCTAGCCACAGATTCTAGTGGTGCCTCTCTGCCACGAACACATAGTTTTAAGATCCCAATATGATGAAATCACCACATATAAAACCCAGACAATTCAGCAAAGGGCACACTCCCATGGCATAACATGGATCCTTCTTGCTCCCCATAACCCCCAGGCAAATGGGGTGATAGAATGCAGGAATGGACAACTCAAGCAACAACTTTGCAACAGCCAAGAGAAGAACAACTTACCTGGTGTTAGGCCTACCTACCAAAAGCCATTTGGGTATCAATCATTATACCCAGTGGAAGAGAAACAGCACCCCCACATAAGTTGGGCACTACTATGCTTGGAAGAGGTGGAGGACCAGGCATGCACCTAATTAGGCTGTTCCTGCAGAATCCCTAGTCTCAGTGTAGCCAACTATTCTTTCCTTTATTTTTATTTTTTGCTGAAATTTATTCCCGGGGGTGTGGTTTGTGGTCCAGGCCTCAATGGTGCCAGCAGTAGAACCTCCCAATTCAAACTAAGAGGCAATGCTACCTTTGGGAGTGTCCCAACAGTGGGACCCCAATTTGATGGGGAAGGGATGACAGACATTGGGGCACTAGGGTTCCCCTGGTCACACTAAAGATTCCCAATCCTGTAGAAAGGGATGATGTTACAAGTGGGTGATGTTATAGGTATGGGGAGTTTCTTCAGGATGGAAATTCTTTACCCTGGTTGGACGATGAGGACTGAAAAGTTTGGATCAAGTAACAAGAACAATGGGAAAAGTGATAGATGAAAGCATCCCTGGCCTTGGGAGGTTCATGGAGTGGTAGGAGAGTGGAAACATTAATCTTTCCTCTTTTCATTCCTACAGAAGCTTTTGCCTTGCCAAGCAGGACCATACCCTGATAAGAATCAGCACAGTCATGTGCAGCAGAGAACTCAAACAAAGCTAGATTTGTCATCCCAGCATGAAGTCCCTCTGGTCCCACACTCCCATTATAATGACCTGGCCTACACACAATGACTTTAACTTTCCTCAAGCTCCAAGGCCAACAGAACTCACCAAACTCACTAGCCGAGGTGGTGATGGGCAACCAGATAGCCCTCAGTTGTTTGCTGGTGAAAGAAGAGGGCATTTATATTATTGGTGACATAGACGTGTGTGCATTAACAACTGGAGGAAGGCAGAAACCCAACTGGAGGCGATCTAAGCTCAGGCAGAATGATTGTCAGCTATATGTCTGCAGTTTCTCTTAGACTCTTGTTTTAGACTCTTTCATTGAGTTTGAGGCTTCCGGTTGAAGACTATTCTCCAGTGAGAACTGAACATCCTCCTGGGACTGGTTCTCCTGGTGACCCTGGTAAGGCACTATCTCAAAATGACTGAGGTACTCTGCAAAAAAAGAAAATCTCATCCACAGCATCCATAAGGTTTGTTCATGGTTCCCATCTGACCCAGCTCTGCCACCAGATTCAGTGTAAACAGTTATTCTCCCAGATTGGATGTGCTTTGTCTGCTATTTCAGGGACCAGGCATGAGTTAGAGGATTGACTGTTGGGAAAGGCAGTTCTGTGCAGTGCTTGCCACCTGCACTGTCCCAATAAAAGTGGTCTTGGATGTGTAACTTTACTGGAAGATAAAGTGTCCTCATCATCAGTGCTAGGCTGGTCTCTCATGAGGGAATATCTTTCCCTGCTCCACGCTTGGTACATAATCCTTTATCCTGCTTAAGTGCATGTGTCGATGGCCCTTAAGCATGCCCTGAGTTGTCAGCTAGTGGAAAAAAAGAAATAACACCTTCTTGTTGGCAGTAACACAAATGCCAGTTTCCATATTTTAGATCCTGGTGGCAGAGGGGGAGAAGCTCTTCTGCTGCAGCATGAAACAAGGTGCATGCAGCCATATCACCTCATCTGCTTCAGAGTGGATCCCCTGGCCATGGGAGACCAATGCATTGCCAGGGGCTGGATCTTGTGCACACACTGTCTACCCTCTTGCTGTAAATAAATGCCATATCACTTGATCCTGGTGTGTGCTTTTTCTGTTCTCCATATTATCATATCATGCAGTGGTCTCTTCCCTGACAGAGATTTATCTGCCTTTTGTCCTTGGATACATAGCCTGGCCACCCAGAGAACAGTGAAACAATTTTCACAACTTAGTATATGAAAGTTTATGTATGAGGACATAAAAAATAATATTCATTAAAGAAAAACATAAATCATATCTCATCAAAATTTAAAATACCTGCTCATCACAATATACTAAGAAAAATAATAGACTTAGACTTGGAAAAAATATTTGCAAAACGTGTATCATACTAAAGACTGGTTTACAAGATTAATAAGAAACTCCAAAACTCAATATTAAGAAGTCTAATTACCCAGTTTAAAAAATGGCAAATATTTTAATGAGCCCTCCATAAAGGAAGATATATAAATGGCCGACGAACACATGAAAATCTGCTTATCATCATTAATCATAAGTGAACTTCAAATGAAAGCCACCATATGATACCATTACGCATGTATCAAAATGTTTAAATTTAAAAAGACATAACACTACAATTTGGCAAAGATGAGGAGCAACTCAAACTATCATCCATTATTAGAGGGAATGTGAAATTGTATAACCACTTAGGGAAAAGTTCTATAGTTTTCATAAAATCAAATACACAACTACTGTATGGCTTATTAATTCCTTTCCTAGGCATTTGTCCAAGAGGAATATAAACATACTTTCACAACCACACAAGCAAGAGTTTTACATAAATGCTCATAGAAGTTTTATTCATTCATAGACAAAAACTGAAATTAAGGGATTGGATAAAAACTGCTGCATCAGAACAACAGAACGCCACTCAGCAATAAGAAGAAACATACACTGATACAAGCACTCACAAGGAGGAATCTCAAAACATTTGGGGAATGAAAGAAGACTCCCACAACAGAGTCCATATGTGTGGTTCCATTTATAAAATTACAGAACAGGTGAAACTAATGTAGTCTGCAAAAATCAGAATGGTAATTACCTCAGACGGGGGATGACGGTAGTGATTAAGGAAAGTATGGCATAGGGTAAAAACAGGTATGTGCGTTTGTCAAAACCCTGTGAATGTATAGTAAGATTTGCTCATTATATTGAACCTAAACTGCATATCTAAAGATAAAAACATTCTTACTAAATTTTGAACCCTAGTTAATAATATACATTCTGAAGTATTTAGTGGGGAGTGCACAAATGTCTGCAATTTACTTTGAAATGTATAAAAAATAAGACAGATTGACATATGGATGGGGAGAGGAATAGATGGATAGATATGCAATAAACAAATAAAATACCAATCCATAGTGTTAAAAATAAAGGTAGTCATGTTAAAATTTTAAAATTTTATTTGAGCATTCAATGTATCATGAATCTTGAGGGACCAGTCAGCAAGCAGTTTAGTGCACTACTGGAAGAGGAAACTTTTATAAGATGTTTGAGGAAGCAAGAACAAGAAAACATATCTGACTGGTTAGAGTGGAAAGTCCCTGTTGAGAGGTTGGTTGTTGATTTCTGATTGTAAAGACTCTAATTTTGTTTTACTGCTTACATTGGGTTTCAGTTTGCTTACTAGCAACCTAAAGCTTGGAGCCTTCCAATTAATTTTCTTGCTAATAATTTAATCAAGGTGATGTATATTTGGTGTTTGCTGTAACATTCATTCAATTGTCTTATATGCTGGAAATGTTTAATACTAAAATATTGGAAATAGTCAACAATGTTTAGGTGTTTGCTTTTTACATTTTTTTCTTGATATTCAACAAATATTCTTGACCAATAAATATAGGCATTCTGAGATCAGCAAAGTTCTCTTTACTTATATCTTAATTGTTATTCTCACCCTCTTTCTTTCTGTTTTTTTTGTTTTTTTTTTTAATTTTTTTTGAGACAGATCTCACTTTGTCACCAACCGGGCTATAGTACAGTGGCTCAATCTTGGCTCACTGCAGACTCTACCTCCTCGGGCTCAAGAGATCCTTCCGCACCAGCCTTCCAAGTAGCGGGGACTACAGTCGCGCACCATCATGCCCAGCTAATTTTTCAATTTATTGTAGAGATAGGGTTTCACCGTGTTGGTGTTGAACTTTTAGGCTCAAACTATCTGCTCACCTTGGCTTCTTAAAGTGCTAGGATTACAGGTGTGAGCCCCGACACCTGGCCTGTAGATTGCATCTTTATTGCTAGTCTTCTACATCTGTCATCTTCTCAGTCATGATTTTCATCTCCTTAACCGTTTTTCTCTAGTCAACTTTGTTATCCAGAAATGATGATTGATTTCTGCATTATCAGTTCTTACACTTGCTGTTTCCAATACCAATTCAAATTTTACTATTCAGTTTTTAATTTCAAGCTCACTTTTACTTCTTCAGCTCCTTTTCCAAGTCAGTCTGATTATTAGGCACCATTTTCTTCAATTCAATGTGTGGTTTTTTTCTCCTATTTTTTTTTAATTTTGTTTCAGAGTTAACATTTTCTTGTTCTTCTTTGAGAAAACAAAGGAAATATCTTTGAAGTATTTTTTGTTTCTGGTACAAAATCTTTAAAATTGTATAATATTTCTCCTGTAACAAGAGTATAGTACATTTTCTTTTTCTTATTCAACTTTATGGATCAAATGTTTTTGTCTTCCTGAAATTCATATGTCAAAGCCCTAATAATCCCCAATATGAGAGTATTTAGAGGTGATCTAGTAATTAGAGGTAATCTAATTACCTTTGGAAGGTAATTAGATTAAGTCATGAGAATGAGTCTGCCATGATGAGGTTAGTGCTCATATACAGTGAGAAAAAGAGAGAAATCTCAGTGTTTTCTCACACAAACACATCCAGAAAAGGCCAAGTAAGGTCATATTGAAAAGGCAGTCATCTGCAAGCCAGGAAGAGGGCCCTTAACAGAGGCCTAACCTGTTAACACGTTGATCTCAGACTTCCCAGCCTACTACTCTGTGAGAAATGTCTGTCGCTTAAGCCACCCAGTCTATGATATTTTGTTATGGCAACCAGAGCAGACTAAGGCATTCAATATGTGCTTTATCACCAAGGCTAGAAAATTTTAAAAGATTTACACACATTTTGATTAGAGTTACAACCAGAAACAGCATGTGCCAGTTACCAGATGGTCACGGCCTTTGCGATAATCAAAATAATGCCCTCTGTGTCACTGAGGCATTGTCTCAAGATTCAGTTTTTGCACCTGGGATAGTTCATCTCCTAAAAGGCTACCTTCCCAGAAGGCTGCTCAGGGAAGCTCCACTGCCCACACCCCCAGCCTAGTCTATCTGAATTTGGAGCAGTCCTCCACTGGGGAATGAAGACATAGCACTAGGACATCCTTTAGAACATTCAAAGATTTGAACTGCATCTTGGGAACAGCAGTGAGGGCTCATCTAACCATCGCTGACTTTGGTTTTTACCAAAAGGTGCAACTTTTCTGCTAGTTGTAGCCTGAATCTGTGTGTGAAATGAGAGGTGGCAAAAGAGGGTAGTATGCGAGATAAAATAATATTGTCTAAACACAGCCTCGAGAACACATAAATGTAAAATGATGGAAGTGGAGGAAGTTGCATCAAACACCATTGACCACTGGAAGACTCCAAATTCCTATATGTTAATATTAAAAATATTTGCACTTGTATGTTTAAGACTTAGTTTGTTTTAATGTATCACTCTATACAACAGAGATGACAACTTCCAGAAAACAAATGAAGCACAAATAAGAAGAGTAGGAAGAACAGATGAGAGGGTAGTCCCTCAAGAGGTGATGACTATTATTTGTAGTGAGAAAATAACTAAGAGTAGTTCATACAAAATAATGAAGAAATGCATTTTAATTAATCAGAATGATAAGAACAATTGAATGGCTATAAATTTATGTAGTTAAATGTAAAGTATAGATTAAATAATATTGCAAAATTCCAAATAGAAACACTGTCCCAGAAAAGGATGCGTGAACGTAACACATTCCACCGTATGAAACACTAGAGGGAGGTTATACAAATTCAGCCATTGAGTGGACTTCTCTGTCTAGAGGCCCAAGGCAAGATATCAGGGCTGATATCAGGGTATTGGTTTCTGAGCTGGACCTGATCTCCTGATGGGGTCTCTACTCCAATGCCTGCTTCCAACATTATCCTCACACTGGTACTTAGAAAGGAGCATGGGTCTTAAATGACTCTCAAGATATTCAATGGTCTGTGGAATCTGTGCTTTTATCTCAGTAAAATTAAAGTTTGTAAGATTGGAGATCACTTATTACAAAAAAGATAGCTTTATAATTGTGTTGTCAGTAGCAGCCTTAGAACATTTACAGAGAAGGAAGGTGCATTCAGAATTGTGATCTGAAGGGAAGAACTTCCACATGACTTCCTTTGATCTCTTCAGGTGCCATGCTGTCTGAAATTCCATGATTATGGCTTGGATCAAGGACCTTCCATTTATATTGCTCTTTCTTCAAAAGCAATCACAAGGGACGAAGGGATGAATTTCCTTTGTGTCTAGCACTTTGATGTGATTAATTTATCACATATTAGCTGAAGATAAGAACAATGTGGAAAAATGGAATCTCTGAAGGGTGAATACAGAGAATAAAGACAAAAAGAGGAGAGATGAAGATCTATGGGGAAAAGACTAAATTAATTTATGGTGCTGTACTGCTATCTGTGAAAAGCAGTATAGTGAAGTGGAAAAGATTCTAATGAAATATTGAGTTCTAGTCTTTTTTGTTTGTTTGTTTTTTAATTTTAACCAAGAAAGTATCTGTACAAGGTCACCTTTTGTTTTCTGATCTCTATTTTCACACATGAAACCAGACTAATAATAGCCACTCTACTTATCTCAGAAAACACTGCTTAAGATACTCCAAATGAAACATTTCACAGTGACCAAAGCAGCTTTGGTCAAGGTGCAGTTCTCATTTCCCTGAGATGTTTCCAGTCCAAAAATAGACATGAGAAGAAAGAACCAAAAAAGAAAAGACAGCATAAACTCTGAAATAGAAAAGCAGCTTTGATCAATAAGAATGTATTGAACAGATACCATGGTCCCTTCTACCTTGATTTGGAAATTGGAAGTATAAGATGCAATTCCTGCCCAAGAAATGTGCAAAACACTTTTCTGTGTTACTAACATTTATCAAGAACTTACCCATGGCAGAAACTATGCCAAATACTTTATTTCTTGCAATCCTCTCAATTGCCTTATAATGTTGATAATACTTCCAAACATGATAAACTATATAAATAAATTCTATTAGTGGTTCCCAAATTTTGGTGTAGATAAATTCACTTTAAGAACCTTTTATAAAAGCACAAGAGTTATGTTCCCAAGGATTCTGATTCAGCATGTCTTCAAGATAGCTTGGGAATTTGCGTCTTTAGCAAATCCTACAAGTAACCTGAAACGGGTGGAATACAGACCACTTATGCAGTAGCTCTTCCATATATTGTTAAGTGTGAGATGCTGCAGGACACAGAGATCCTGGAGCCAACATTTTGCAAATATATCTGATTGCAAGCATCACCTGAATCACTTGTTAAACATACAGGGTCCTAGGCTTATCCCTTGGAGATTCTAATTTAATAATCTGAAGATAAGCCAAAGAATCTGTATTACTTTTTAAAAGCAATCATCGTCCCAAATGAATCTTATGGCCACTCACATTTGTAGTTTAAGTGAATTGTCCGTGGTTACCTGGTAATATCCTATGAGAAGAACTAAAACCCAGTTCTGCAGGTTCCCAGGCCAGAGTTCTTTAAGTACATTGCATCCTTTAAAGAAATACGCATGACTACTCAGCCATAAAAAGGAAAGAAATAACGGCATTTGCAGCAACCTGGGTGGAACTGGAGACCGTTGTTGTAAGTGAAGTAACTCAGGAATGAAAAACCAAACATCGTTTGTTTGCCCTCATAAGTGGGAGCTAAGCTATGAGGATGCAAAGGCATAGGAATGATACGATGGACTTTGGAGACTTGGGGGAAAGCATGAGAGGGGGATGAGGGATAAAAGACTACACGCTGGGGACAGCTTGGGTGATGGGTGCACCAAAATCTCAGAAATCACCACTAGAGAAGTTATTCATGTAACCAAACACTACCTATTCCCCCAAAACCTGTTGAAATAAAAAAGAATATAAAAAGAAAAAAAGAAATATTTATGGAGTCTGCACAGGTTATGACACAGCCCCAATTCAGAAAAGTGTGAAGGGTGTGTTGAGTCCCCTTTTTTCATGCAGGAGTTTCAGGTGTCCTGTGCTTAGTCTCAGAGCTGTGGTCCAGGCGCACTGTTTAAACCTCATCACAAAGCACTTCCCGCATGGATATTGTAGAATTGAATGGCTGCATGAAAAATCTGATGAGGGGTAAAAACAAATCCGTGAAAAGTGTCGTCACAGTTACCAAAACTGCTTAGCCAGCTGCAGGAAGCAAACAAATCCACTGAAACATTAACTCAGGCAGAAGGTTCCAGCTCATTGAAAGCAGGCTCATTTGTTTTCCTATTACGGCTGAACAGCATCTACCTGGGCTGTGCTCGCAGGGTTCCCGCAGCATCATGACAGACGTGGAGAAGGCTGACGGATTTATGACACACTGCCTCGATGACGTATTTACCAAGCCTTGCTTGCAGAATTCCAGGAGCGGGAGGGCCAGAAGCTCAAAAAAGAAGAGGCCTGCTGGAACTTGAGCTCTCTGGGAAACTAATAGGGAGAAGGCTTCTGATGAGAGAAGTCTCCACTGAAATGCATGTTTAGGCAGCAGCACTTCTTATGGACAGAGGTTTCAGACTGGAAAGAGTTCTGCTGGGTATCAGGAGGAGGAGGTATGCCTTCTGGCGTTGAGGCTTCCTGCCTACATCACCATGAGGAAGTCACCTGACTTCTCTGAGCCTCAGTTTCCACATTGTGAAAAATAATATTAAGCCCCTTCCTACTCACAAGATTGAGAATGGTATGCCACAGAAATGTAAGGACACTGTATAGCATTACATATTCTAGTATTAAACATAATCATTATATATTCCTCATATATACTCTGTATATCATTACATATTCTAGTATTAAGAAATAGTCATTTTATATTTCTTACATATACTCTTTATATCATTACATATTCTAGTATTAGAAATAATCCTTTATATTCCTTATGTATACTCTATATCATTACATATTCCAGTATTAGAAATAATCATTGTATATTCCTTACATATACTCTGTATATCATTATATATTCTAGTATTAGAAATAATCCTTTATATTCCTTATACTCTGCATATCATGACATATTCTAGAATTAGACATAATCATTATATATTCCTTACATATACTCTGTATATCATTACATATTCTAGTATTAGAAATAATCATTATATATTTCTTACATATACTCTTTATATCATTACATATTCTAGTATTAGAAATAATCATTATATATTCCTTACATATACTGTGTATATCATTACATATTCTAGTATTAGAAATAATCCTTTGTATTCCTTATAGAAACCCTATATATCATTACCGATTCTAGTACTAGAAATAATTGTGATATATTCCTTATACCTAGCCTGTATATCATTACATATTCAGTATTAGAAATCATCCTTTATATTCCTTATATAAACCCTTTATATCATTACAGATTCTAGTATTAGAAATAATCATGATGTGTTTCTTATACCTACCCTGCATATCATTACATATTCTAGTATTAGAAATAATCCTTATATGTCCTAGAAGACAAGATGAGGCTAGAGACTATTTTTGAGAACTAATTTTCTTATTCTGTTTTTTTTTTTTATTTGAAAACAAAATGTCAAATAGAAGAGCAAGGAAGAAGGAATATGCCAAACTTTCAGCAAATACTGTACTGAGGGAGCTTTATGTAATTTTTCTCATTGAGTACTAATGAAACCCTTGTGACTTAGAGACTACAATCTCCACTTTGTGAATGAGGATACTGACACTCAGAGAAGTTAAGCAATTTGTCCAAAACTGCACAGCTTATTAGAAAATCCAGGATTTGAGCTGTGCTTGAGATGAAGTAGATGTTCAACAAATATTTTTTTAAATTAAAAAAGGAACGACTGTCCCTAAAACCAGAAATTTTTTCCTACTGTAGTGCACATTTACACCATAGCCTTTATTTGTCTGAGTATCCGTTCATACTCGTCTATTCATTCAACATGCTCTCCTTTACTAACTGTGACGTGTAGGTCTCTATTGGAAATATAAAGGTAAATGAGACAAAATTTATTTCCTTGAGAGTTCGATAGTGCATAAGAAAGACGTTGTACAGGAATTACTATAACATAAGCCCAAATATGTTGAGCAAATGAAAATTCCCAGAGATGCATTGCAGCAGAATCTGGAGGGATATTTAGGGCATGGCTGTACAGAGATGGGAGGAAGACAACACAGGCACCAGGAACAATCTGAACATGGGCTCTGGGGCAGCATTTAATACAAGTCCAAGAGACAGGGACAGTTTAAAGGAAAAGTGGGTGGTAAGTCTGGTGATTTGGGTAGGATGCACCTGCCAGCTTCTGTATCTATTTGGTAGCTGGAGCGTCTGTCCGGCACCCCTAGATGCTCTCATCCTCAGTATGCTTTCTTCAGTTTCTTTGCTGCTAACTGGTAAAGGGAAGAGCAAATTGAGGCTGCAAAGTCTTCATTTTTTGAAAACATCTATAGATGACCAGAATGTCATTTTATGACCTCAGGACATTCCAGTTTCCTCTACCAGTTGGAGTTCAGAAGAAATCTGTATGGCATTCCTACGTGGCAGTAATCAGCTAGAGCTGAAACATTAAGACAGCTCCGATAGAAAGATGAAAGGATAAAAGTTAAGTGTGCTGCTGTATATTTTATTTGGCCTGTCACCTCCATTTTATTCTAGGAGGTGTGTAGGAAAGGTGACAATGCAATACTGGCAGTGATACATTTGGAGAAGCCAAAATTAAAATTCAACTCTGGGAAAATATTCATTTTCTGCCTCAGATTCTTGCAAACATTAATGACAAGACTATCATATTACAAATGAATTTGATTAGCATAACTCTGCCTAATGAATTAATTCCTTCTGTGGAACCAAGGTAAAAGTGTTTTTCTTCCCTCTTAATCATCTGTAATAGAGGCAGATTTGCTAATAGAAGTTATTTTTTTCACATTATGATGTATTTATTCAGTGGATTCTTACCTTGTGCGTAGATGAGTGAATAGAGAACATACTTAATCTCAGTATATGAAAATGTGGCCCTTCCATCTTCAGAACCAGAGGAGGCAAAAATTATTTTTTTGAGTTTGTTCTTAAGAAATTTATGGTCACATTAAGATGATATGTTACTCAGAGATATTTGATTTAAAAAAATCATTTTTTCTATGCCTTCATGAGTCTAAGAAAATGAATAAATTTTTACTTTGCTTTTAAAAATGAAAAATAGCACTGACATTTGCAAAGCAATCTGTCAATATGCATCAAGAAATTTAAAAATGCTTAATCTTTTAGAGCCAAAAAGTTTCATCTCTGGTATGTGTCTTAAGGAAATAATCCTAAATATAGAAATTACAATGTGTATTTCAAGTACTATGTCATTTATGATGAAGGAAATAATTAGATAAGACTGAGATGTTCAAAAATAAGAGGGGAGTTATCTTTTAATGAAATAGCAGATATTTTAAAATGATATTCGCAAAGACTATACAAATTTGTTATAATATGGAAATGCGCATGGCATAGTAATAATGACCATGAGAACAGGTAGTAGTTATTGATCATTAATTTGTCCAATGTTTTACATGCAATATTGAAGCATCACATAATCTCAGTAAGGTGGTATTATCCTTATGATCAGCACATATCTGATGACAACGCTAAAGCCTATAAAATATGAGAGATCTGTCCACAGTCAGATTAGTTTTGAAACCAGATTCTGCGTTGTGCCGAGTCCCCAAGACCACCCTGAAGTCACCTACTGACTATAAGGAGTCACAGAACTCAAAATGGCTATTATACTCACAGTTACAGCTTATTACAGCAAAAGTATAGTGATAAAAATCAGCAATGGCAAATGTGATAAAGTTCAAGAGAGACCAGGCACAAGCTTCCAATTGTCCTCTCTCCCTGGGGTAGTACAGACAGGGCCTAATTCTTCCAGCCAAACAGTCTCCCAACATGTGAGTATTGCCAACCAGGGGAGCTCACCTATGCCTTGGTATTCAGGGTTTCCATTAGAAACCAGTCATATAGGCATGGATACCCATTTGGCTGACCTTAGTCACTCAGTCTCCTGCCCCTCCTGATGTCAAAGTGACGCAGCATAGGTCAAGGTCCCCACCCAAAATAGCATTGTTAGCATAAATTAGAGTGGCCAAAGTCCCCAGGTATACAAAGACCTTTTTATCAGGCAGGGTTTTCCAAGGGTTTAGAAGTTATCTCCCAGGAACTGGTGATGAGCCAGTCTTTTCTTTGGAATGTGCAGAATTTGAGCACCCCTGACATGCCGGGCCAATCCTTTACTGTACAAAAACCAACCAGACAAAATCCAGAGCCTGAATGTTTAGTCATTATGGATTCTGCCAAGCAGGAATCCACAGCCCTTTGCTGAGTACCTTCTGTGGGCCAAGAGGGTGCCTTATATTAAGGGTTATGAGGTTGAAAAAGAAATATTCCCTGCTATGGTAAGATGGGCTGACTAGCAAGTCACTGTTGACTAGCATGTCATTGTTAAACAGCAAACCAATATTGCAAGTGGTACATGAAGGTAAAGAGACATGCACAGTGAGGAAGTAGGGCAAGGGCAGCATCCGGCAACACCGAAGGGAGAGAGGAGAAGGCTTCCCATTGAAGATAATGGTTGAAATAATGATTAAATTGCAAGTAATAGGCAGGTAGAAAGATGTCTCTGGAGGGCTGTGGGGGAGGCAGAGGCACAGTAAATCTCATGAGTTAAAAGTAGTTAAAGTATTATTGCTTGTAACTGAATGTGAATCTACAATATCTCAAAAATTTAAAACAAAGTTCAATTAAAAATAGTGGTTAGCATTAGCTGGAATGAGGAGTAGAGAGAGAAGAGAGGCAAAAGTTAATCCTAGATGGGCAAATACAAGCAGATCATTAAGGGGCTTTGTGTTTCTCAGAAATGATGTATCTATTACAGGGAGTGATAGGCAGAAAGGTTTTAAGCCCAAGAGTAAGATGGTACTATTTTCACTTCATTAAAATAAGTCTAGCAGCAGAGTGTACCTTAGACTGGCAAAGTCTTGATGGAAGGGAGGCAGACTAGGTAGGTGGTGACTGTAAAAGTTTCCACTGAGTGAAAATGAGTTTCTAAACTAAGACAGTAGTTGTCACAGTAGAATACAAAGACATCATGGAAAAAGGTATCAAGAGGATTAGGACTTCATGAATGACTGGATATGGAAGTCTTATTATTTTATTTTATTTGTTTTTTTGAGACAGAGTCTCTCACTCTGTCACCCAGGCTGGAGTGTGGTGGCATGATCTCAGCTCGCTGCAAACTCCGCCTCCCAGGTTCAAGTGATTCTCTTGCCTCAGCCTCCCGAGTAGCTGGGATTACAGGTGTGTGCCACCACCCCTGGCTAATTTTCATATTTTCAGTAGAGATGCATTTTCACCACGTTGGCCAGGCTGGTCTTGAACTCCTGACCTCAGGTGATCCATTCGCCTCGGCCTCCCAAAGTGCTGGAATTACAGGCGTGAGCCACCAAGCCCAACCAGAAATCTTATTTTTTTACCTTTGTGTCCAAGGCCAAGTAAATAATAATATTCAATTACATATGAACTGTAAAAAGGGAGCAGTTTTGGAACTGTAATTGAGACAATGCTGCATAGTCACCAAACTTGTTTACTTTCCCTCTGAGGCTCCCAGGAAGACTGAATTGCAGATCTGTGTGCCCAAGTTCCAGCTAATGAAATGTGGGCATACACGGGGAGTGCCACGTCCAGGACCAGCCTATAAGATCTCTCACAGGCACTTCCATGCTTTTTTTCCCCCTGGCTTCCAAGTAGGAGAACTCCAGGGTGACATTGGAGCTGCAAAATGGAAAAAGCTTGGGACTCTGAATCACTACTGAAAAGGGAATCACCCAGCATGCACTAGATCATAAGGTGAGTGAGGAAAAATTCTCTGCTGTATTAAGCCTGTAAGGTGTAAGGTGTGGTAATGTTTTCAACAGAAGGTAGCCTGCCCCAACTAAATTAGAAATAGGGGGTTATTGTGAAAACAAAACAAAACAAAACAATCAACAGTAGAAACTCATCATAATAAAATCAATGTAATTAATGTCCTTTCCTTTGCAGCTGATCACAGGTGACAAGAAAGATATGGCTGGCTGAATGTCTAGAGAGCCATGCTTTACAGTAGCAAATAATCTGGCAAAATTTCATGATATTTAGAGGGCATGATATTCCATGAGCTTAAAAAGTGGTTATAAACAGATTTTACTACTGTGCACAAATTGTTATTGGTTGTATTTGGCAAGGATTAAATACAAGAAAAAAAAGTCAAAAGAATTAGCTGGTTAGTAAGCAGAAAAGAAAGAAAATGCAACAGTCCAAACATTCAGAATAGTACGGCATTGAAAAAGCCAACTATTAACAGGCCCCAAGTGTAAAAGATGAAATTTTTAAAGGCTTTATGTGAAAGACCTGAAACAACTTCTTAATTTAACAAAAATACTCATTCCGATGGCAAAGATCAGAATAAGGATGCGGCCTTCTTATGTATTGTCTCAGAATGCATCAAGATATTAGCTATCCTTTTCTAGAGAAAGAAAGAAACGTCACAGCAAAGAAGCAAAGGCATAAATCAGACTAGAGAATCATGACTTTGGAGAGAACTTTGGGTATGGTAACTGCCACAGTACACTGACTGAAAAAATAATCAGACATCTGCAAAATTGTGAGGAAATTGTTTTGCCAAAAGTAAAATAAAGGTAGCATAAAAATAATAATAAAAGGAAAAAAGTATCTTTAACACTCAAAATAATTCTGCAATCAACTATCTTTCATGAGCAGAATCAGGCTAAAAAAGCTGTGAAGTTCTCAAGAAGAAAATATTCCTAATTCCTCTTCAGATGTAGTCAAGGGAGATTATAGTACAAAGGAACCCTCTAGAAGGTGGAACTGGTGTCCTCAGACTTCAATGAGCAGAAGACTTTCTATATGAGACCAGAGTAAAAACACAAGAAGGAACTTCTCATTCCTCTTAAGGTAGAAAACTTTCAAAGTTTTAATTCAGTAAGAACTAGAATTACTATGGCCCAGGAGCTGATGTATGTTCCTTCCACCTCCTTTGACCAAATGCAAGTTTTATTGCAGTTTCCATGCATCATTCTATAACGGCTGGCAGTGGGGACTTGCAGAGAAAAATAACTCACATTTTCATTCAGGAGTCACTGAACTGCAAGGAACAGTATCTACTCTGATGGAAAAGACCATGTATTCTCATAGACCTGGGCTTTGGAATGGATGCATTGTTTAAGTGGGACTTTCAGTCACTGCCCCTGGGGAGAAGGTAAAGTTGGCTATACATGCGGGGTTAAAGGGCCTTGTCTCTAAAAAAATCCCAAGTGGTGCCCCTTTTCCTCTTTCTGCCATCCCACAAAAAGGAACTTGAAGCTTAAAGCCTCCTGTGAAATACAGAAGAGGTATAGCACTGAAATAGCCTGGGTCCCTGAATGCCTCCATGGAGGCTGGCCTTCCCATGATCACCTTGAACTAAGACAGCAAGAGTACTTAACTTTTCAGGGTTTGCATGTTACAGAAACTAACAGGAATTATTCTAATACGGGATGAAAGACTATGAATGAAGTTTTGAACATGATGAATTAGAGATGCCCGTGAAACACTGAGGCTGAGATATAGATAAAGCAATTATATTCTGTGTGTGTGTGTGTGTGTGTATGTGTGTGTGTGTGTAAAAGACTTAAGATAGTCACTAATTCTTTACTACTCCCTCCATTGAAAAACAGAGTCTAATTCCTTTGAATCTAGACTGTGTACAGGGACTTGCTTGACAAGTTCATGTACCCAGTGAAGCTAAGTCATAAAAAGCCTTGTAGCTTCTGTCTGGGTTCTTGTATCACTTGCTCCAAAAGCTTTGAGTGACCATATAAAAAGTCTGACAACCAGGCACAGTGGCTCATGCCTGTAATCCCAGTACTGTGGGAGGCCGAGGTGGGTGGATCACCTGAGGTCAGGAGTTCGAGACCAGCCTGGCCAACATGGTGAAACCCCGTCTCTACTAAAGATACAAAGTTAGCTGGAGGTGGTGGCACATGCCTGTAATTCCAGGTACTGAGGAGTCTGAGGCAGAAGAATTGCTTGAACCCAGGAGGCGGAGGGTGCAGTGAGCCAACACTGTGCCATGGCACTCCAGCCTGGGCAAAAAGGAACAAAGCTCTGCCTCAAAAAAAAAAAAAAAAAAAAAGTTTGACTACCCTGAAACCACCATGCTGGAGAGGCCATGTGTAGGTGTTCTGATAGACAGTCCAAGCTGAGTTTTCTAGCCGTTGCCTCCAAGGTGCCAGGCATGCCAGACATGTAAGCGAAGCCTTTCTGGAACCTCCAGACCTGTCCTCCTGCCAGCTGAATATTCCTGAGTTGCTACTGTCAATAAAATGTTGAACAAAAGAAGTGATATGCTGGTAAACATGCCCTAGGAGGAAAAAAAAAATGAGTTTAGTGTTTTCTGACTTCTGTGATATAAATACCCCCACCATGGCTGGCTTTATGCTATTGAAGGTTTAGCTATAAAGCTCACAAATTTCTTGAATATTTAACAATTGGCTCTTCTGAGCTGATGCAAGCCAACTCCAGCATGTCTTGCTCAAATTTCTGAATCACAAAATCATAACGTATAATAAAATGTCTCTTGCTCCAAGACACTAAGTTTTGGTAATTTTTTCTACAGCAATAGACAATCAGAAGAAAAGATAAAAGCATATATTTAGTAAGATTGTTCTATTGACTCCAAATCAGGGATTAGAAACCAAATCTGAGGACAAAGATATATACAGGACTTACACATTCTAAGAATA
This sequence comes from Pan paniscus, assembly GCF_029289425.2. NCBI lineage: Eukaryota > Metazoa > Chordata > Mammalia > Primates > Hominidae > Pan > Pan paniscus. The sequence continues at coordinate 12,969,157 of NC_073252.2, forward strand.
GCTGCAAACATTTGCAGTAAGAACCTCTTCAAGGCAACAAAAATCCAGCATCTCAATTATCATCCCCAAATTTCTATCAATATACGAAGATGGCCAAGGCAAGGAAAGGGGTTAGTGGTGGTTTTGGTAGTGTGATGCCGCCTGCTCTCCTTCGCAACCATAGGTCCAACCCTACCGTAATCCAAATGGTCCCTAGACTAAAGCAACCCTACTATCCATGTCCTTTCTTGGGCATCTGCTTCTAGGCAGCAGATGGGTTGATCTGCTCTGCTCTTATCTGTGCAGGTGGACAGAGAATTGGAATGAGACAAAAACATAACTTCATCCATTTACTTTGTGTATGGAGATTACATGTAACTTTAGACAGAACCTTCATGGGAGAGCAGAATAGGCAGAAAACGTGGTGTAGCATGTCAGAAAGAGACTGGCGGTTTTGGTATGGAGAGACTAATCAATTCCCTTTTGAGGAAAGGGATCTAAGCTGAGATCTGAGCTTGCTGATTTGGGGACACTAGGGGTTGAAGAAGAAAGGGATAGCACTGAAGGTGATAAGTAAAGAAAGCCTAATGAAGAGACTATCAGCCAGGTGCAGTGGCTCATGCCTGTAATCCCAGCACTTTGGAAGGCTGGGCACATGGAAGGCCAAGGCAGGCAGATCACTTGAGGACAGGAGTTCTAGACCGTCCCAGCCAACATGGTGAAACCCCATCTCTAATAACAATACAAAGATTTATCGGGTATGGTGGCACAAGCCTGTAGTCTCAGCTAGTTGGGAGGCTGAGGCAGGAGAATCTCTTGAACCAAGGAGGCAGAGGTTGCAATGAGTGGAGATCATGCCACTGCACTCCAGCCTGGGTGACAGAGCAAGACTCTGTCTCAAAAAACAAAAACAAAAAACAAAAACAACAAACAAACAAACAAAACAATCTACAAGGTGGTTGGCATGGTTAGGGAAACCAGCTCCAGATGAGAAAGCAGCCAAGGACTGGCAGCAGCAGGAAGGGAAGGAGTCTTTACGAGGACCTGGCAGAAAGCATGATCCTACGAGCTATGGCCTCAAGTGGAGGCACGCAGTCACTGGTGAGGATGAGGAGGAGGGCGCTCTGAGTCTGTTCTGGGTAAGTCACTCTGAAGGTCCTCAAGGATATTCAGCGAGCATTTCTGGCTTTTCATCTTCCAGGCAAATAGTGGAGTCCTTCTTCCTGGCCCCTTCATTGTTACGTGGGGCCATGCCATTATTTCCAGCTAGGGTGTGAGTGGACATGATGTGTGCGACTTAAAGTCACAGAACGGAATGATGGGATTGGAGACCTTCAGTACTCTTCTTCCCTCTGCATAGGGACAAGGCACCTTCTGGATCACAGGTGTTTTATAAACCTAAGCATTGGAGCAAGGGCACTTAGAACAGAGCCCTGAGATGCCCTCCAATGGGGACAGAGTAGAAGCAAAAAGTAAGCCTTTGCTTGTTTAAGCCACTTAAATTCTTTTTAACTATAGTGCAATAGCTGTCGTGACTGATAAGACATTTAAACTGAGACTTGTAGAACAAAAATGAGCCGTGGGATAGATTTTACTAAGTTAGAAAATGGTAAATGAGAAACCATCTTGACTGAGAATTGCACTGAAAATGTGTTTGATAAATGGCTGAAATCCAAACAATGATACAATAGAACCATACAATCAAAACACATATGTTCTGGTCATTGATTTGCTTAGAATGGTTAGGATATATATATAAAATATATTTATATAATATATAATATGTACTTATTATATATTATATATTTATATAATAAATATATAATATATATTACATATAATATATATATCATACATATAAGTATATAATAAATTATATATATTATATTATATATTTATATAATAAATTTATATTATATTATATATATTTATATAATAAATTATATATTATATTATATATTTGTATAATAAATTATATATATTATATTATATATATTTATATAATAAATATATATAATATATATTTATTATATTAATATATATTATATATATATAAATATATAATATTTATATATAAATATGTAATATATATAAATATATATTTATCATATATAATATATATTTATATATAATACATATTTATACAATAAATATATAATATATATATATATATATTTATCATATATATAATATATATTTATACAATAAATATATATAATATATATTTATACAATAAATATATATAATATATATTTATACAATAAATATATATAATATATATTTATACAATAAATATATATAATATATATTTATACAATAAATATATATAATATATATTTATACAATAAATATATATAATATATATTTATACAATAAATATATATAATATATATTTATACAATAAATATATATAATATATATTTATACAATAAATATATATTATATATATTTATACAATAAATATATATTATATATATTTATACTATAAATATATATTATATATATTTATACTATAAATATATATTATATATATTTATACAATAAATATATATTATATATATTTATACAATAAATATATATTATATATATTTATACAATAAATATATATTATATATATTTACACAATAAATATATATTTTATATATTTATACAATAAATTATATATTTTATATATTTATACAATAAATTATATATTTTATATATTTATACAATAAATTATATATTTTATATATTTATACAATAAATTATATATTTTATATATTTATACAATAAATTATATATTTTATATATTTATACAATAAATTATATATTTTATATATTTATACAATAAATTATATATTTTATATATTTATACAATAAATTATATATTTTATATATTTATACAATAAATTATATATTTTATATATTTATACAATAAATTATATATTTTATATATTTATACAATAAATTATATATTTTATATATTTATATAATAAATTATATATTTTATATATTTATATAATAAATCATATATTTTATATATTTATATAATAAATCATATATTATATATTTATATATTATATATAAAATATATATAATAAATTATACATTATATATACTTATATAATAAATTATACATTATATCTATTTATATAATAAATATATAATATTATATATATTCATATAATAAATATATATGATATTATATATATTCATATAATAAATATATATGATATTATATATATTCATATAATAAATATATATGATATTATATATTTATATATATTTATATAATAAATATATGTAATATATACTTATAGAATAGATATATATAATATATATTTATAGAATAGATAATAATATATATTATATAATATATATAATAATATATATTATATTATATAGAATATATATTTATATAATAAATATATATATTATAATATATATTATATAATAAATATATATATTATATAATCTATATAATATATATTTCTATAATAAATTATATATTATAATATATATTTATAAAACAAATTATATATTATAATATATATTTATAAAATAAATTATATATTATAATATATATTTATAGAATAAATTATATATTATATTATATATTTATATAAATTATATATTATATTATATATAGTTATATAAATTATGTTATATTATATATTTATATAAATTATATATTATATTATATATTTATATAATTACATATCATATTATATATTTATATAAATTATATATTATATTATATATATTTATAGAAATATATATTATATTATATATTTATATAAATTATATATTATATTATATAGATTTATATAAATTATATATTATATAGATTTATATAAATTATATATTATATTACATACTTATATAAATTATATATAATATCAAGTATTCATATTATATATTATATCATATATCTATATAATAAATTATATATATCATATATAGGTATAATAAATTATATATAATATCATATATTGATATAATAAATTATACCTATTATATCATATATTGATATAATAAATTATATATATTATATCACATATTTATATAAGAAATTACATATATTATATCATATATTGATATAATAAATTACATATAATATCATATATAGATATAATAAATTATGTATTATATCATATATATAATAAATTATATATGTCTATATAATAAATTATATATGTTATATCATTTATATAATAAATTATATGTCATATCATATATTTATATAATAAATTATATATATTATATCATATATATTTATATAATAAATTATAGATATTATATCATATATGTTTATATAATAAATTATATGTTATATTATATATTTATATAATAAATTATATACTATATATATTTACATAATAAATTATATATATTATGTTATATATGTTTATGTAATATATTAGATATTTATATAATAAATTATATATATTATATTATATATATATGTATATATCTCCCATTAGTTCTGTCCCTCTAGAGAACCCTCACTAATACAAAGACTAATGAAATGTAAAAGTTCATCTTTTTTTAAATTGGCTGGTTAGAATTCTGCCACTTACGGCTATTCAACTTATGGACGTTCATAAGTCTAATATCTCATAGCACACTTGACATTTGCCAACAACACTTCACCAACATTTGGCTTTAGCCAACTCCTATATAAAGGCCATTTTTTAGTAGTAGCCATTCTGACTGGTGTGGATGGTATCTCATTGTGGTTTTGATTTGCCTCTCTCTAATGATCAGTGATGTTGAGCTTTTTATTCATATAACTGTTGGCTGTATGTATGTCTTCTTTTGAAAAGTGTGTGTTTATGTCCTTTACCCACTCAAAAAGTAACAGATGCTTGCAAGGTTGTGGAGAAAAAGGAACCCTTATACGCTGTTGGTGGGAGTGTAAATTAGTTCAACCATTGTGGAAGACAGTGTGGCAATTCCTCAAAGACCTAAAGACAGAAATAACATTCAACCCAGCAATCCCATTACTAGGATTGTCATGGGATTACTTGCTAAGTATCCCTATCCAAACTGGTAATCCATTACTGAGTATACGAATACAAAGGAATAAAAATAATTCTATTATAAAGACACATGCATGCATATGTTCATTACAGCACTTATTTACAATAGCAAAGACATGGAATCAACCTAAATGTCTATTAATGATAGACTGGACAAAGAAAATGTGGCACATACACACCATGGAATACTATTGCAGCCATAAAAAAGAACAAGATCATATACTTTGCAGGAACATGGATGGAGCTGGAGGCCATTATCTTTAGCAAACTAATGCAGGATCAGAAAAGCAAATACCACATGTTCTTACAAGTGGGAGCTAAATGATGAGAACACATGGACACACAGAGGGGAACAACACACACTGGGACCTTTCAGAGAGTGGAGGATGGGAGGAGGGAGAGAATCAGGACAACCAACTAATGGGTACTAGGCTTAATACCTGGGTGATGAAATAATCTGTACAACAAACCCTCATGACACAAGTTTACATATGTAACAAACCTGCACTTAAACCCCTGAACTTAAAATAAAAGTTAAAACAAGAAAGAAAGAAAAGGCAATTTTTAAAATTTATAAGCTAAGAGCTTTCTTTCTAAGACTTTAAACGTTAAGCTTCCTATAACCTAACATATTTTACTTAACATATTTTAAATAGAGGTAAACTTGTAATTTTGACTATTTGAGTTTCATTTGACTCATCCACCTAACTCAAGGCTATGGAATAAAACTCAAAATAAGATAGTCTAATACCACACAAAAGGAATACTGTTTCAATTCAGTTCTACACTCATGTATTTATTGATTTGTGGGAATGGGAAGAAACTTTGATCCCACACTTGGAAGTGCCCCCACTTTGAGATCCTGCTGCATTATATATTTCATAAAAGCTCTTTTGATATGACTTACTGTTCCTACTGGATTGTAACTACTTAAGGGCAAGGGTGAGGTCTAATCCTTAAGTGCCTTGTAAAGTACTTGGCCTGTGGTAGGTGTCTTTGAGCCACTAGTGTTTCTGAATGAACAAATTGATTTGGCGACCTGAGACACAGAATGACATTTCTGAATCATAAGTCTAACATTTGTTAGCCAGGTAACCTTGATCAATGTATATATGTGATCTATCTTTTTATTTGTGTGTGTATGTGTATGTGTCATATACAACACGTATGAGTTTTTAAAATGTCCATGTTTTCAAGAACAATAATTAAGAGTCAGACATTGTGAAGCATTCTTGCACTGAAACACAACTTGTTATTCACTTTCTCATGCAAATGCCATTTATCAGTAGTGGCCATCTCTCCCAAGGAATTACTTGCCCAATATCCCTACCCAAAACATATGGCTTTGGATATATTTAAGAAGCTTCATTTTCCTTGCTCTCTTTGTCTGCACGTTTTTTATTGTCATCTGAGTGTTAACAGGTTTCTGGGAATCAATAGACGCTTTGCAAAGGCATTTTCTAGACCTCAAGGACTGGTACATCTTATAATTTGCTTCTTTGCTTATGCTATTCCTTTTCTTCCCAGTTGCACCTCTTCAGAGAGCTAGTGGCATTTCAACGAATGCTTGTTATTGGGAATAACTTCCCACTTTCAAAGGATATAATAATGCTGCAAAATATTACATATTTCTTTCTTGCTTATTTATACAACAAATATATCTTCAGTGTCTATTGCCAGTAAAGCCCCAAGAGTCAGGAAAACTAGGAAGACTCAGTTAAAACCATCACCTTCACAGAGCCCATAATTATTTAGGAGAGCAACAGAGATCAATAAAGAGAGAATTGCAACATGGTGTGATAAAGAAATATCTTTATCTGTCTGTGAAGACATTATGGGATTACAAAAGAGTGGGACCATATCCAAGAGGTACGGAAACGATCTTGGAAGCCTTCCACAAGAAACTGTATTAGAACTAAACCGCAGAGATAAATCTGGGTTTGGGAGCAGATGGGAGGATATAGATCCCTTAATGTACCCTCATTCATTTAATCAATATTGGCTTGGAACATAGTCTGTGTCATATGCTATACAAAGTATCAAAAAGATGACTTTGAATAAGAGAATCTACCTTCTTCTCAGCCGTCAAAGATCCTATTGCCTAGTAGTCAAGTGTTAGGGTATGAGTAACACAAGTCATGTTCAGAACACACAGCAGAGTTGGATGTGGGCAGGGTGGGCTTGGGGATGCAGCTCAAGCAGCTCTGTGTGGGCTCCAAGTGGCTCAGATGCCAGACAAGGAGTGAGAAGAGAGGAAGACAGCAGCACTCACCTCAGATCCCAGAAGCTCTCCTTTGTCAGGCCAGGAAAACCGGGAGACAAAGAAACCAACCACTTTGTTTTCATTCATCGCAACAAATACTTAAATAGCACCTTGATGTGGTGTCCCCACCAAAATCTCATGTTCAATTGCAATCCCTAATTTTGGAAGTGGGGCCTGGTGGGAGGTTATTGAATCATGGGGGCAGGTTTCTCAAGAATGGTTTAGCACCATCCTCTTGGTACTGTTCTCACAATAGTAAGTGAGTTCTCATAAGATCTGGTGGTATAAAAGCGTGTGGCACCTCCCCCGTCTCTCTCTCTCTCTCTCTTGCTCCTGCTCTGGCTATGTGAAGTGCCTGCCCCTTCTTCACCTTCCAGCATGATTTTAAGTTTCCTGAAGCCTCCCCAGAAGCTGAGCGGAACCCAGCAGCATGCTTCTACAGCCTGTGGAATCATGAGCCAATTAAACCTCTTTTCTTTATAAATCACCCAGTCTAAGGTGTTTCTTGGTAGCAATGCAATAATGGTTGAATACACACCCAGGCACTGACAAGACAATTATGAGACAACCATACTCTGTGTCCTTAAGTATCTTGCTTCCCAGCAGAGGGGAATTCATATACCAAGCTCAGTTCCAGGAAGTTTTCATAGAGATAGAAATAAAGTGAGGCCTTCATTCCCCCATTCGGAAGAAAATGGTTCCAACCAAGTTAGAGTGAATGGGATAAGAGAAGACCAGAGAAGAACGGATATTTGCTAAATCTTCAGGTCTGGTAAAGTTTCATCCAGTAGATAAAAAGCAAATCTACTGAAAGGAAGGGAGGAAATTAAATGATGATCGAAATGATTATAAAAATACCCTAATTCAATATCGACTATGATGTAGAAATATGTCACTTGCATAGGCTTCTAATGAACTGTATTCACCGTGCAGAGATCTGCAAAGATGGTTCAGCACACATGTTTAGATAAAAAGCACCCTCTGAAATATGTTACTACTTTTATCTGACTCAGCAGTGGAAATCTAGGATTATCTCTCAGAGAAAAGAGATTGTCCTTGTCTCCCTACAGCAAAATGGTATTTTTGGAGTGAAGGAAAACTATCAAGGGGCTAATTAAAAAGAGTTACTGAAGACAGGGTGCAAATTTAAGAGCTGAACAGTCAGAATTTGGGAAGGTGCTTTGCCTCCGCAATGTCTTCATCAACAGAAACAGGCAGTGTGCCTCTCGGAAAGCTGAAGAGTTAAATTCTTTAAGGAACAAATAGAAGAGGCCTACAGAATTCCACTTTCTACATAAAAAGGCACCTAAATATAAAAAATAAAGTGATTTAATATCGCCCTTGGAACCCAACTAGATTCCTTTGAAAAAATAATCTAGTTTTAAGTTAGGTCAGAATAGCAAGACAATGTTCCAAATGCAGAAAATTTTTTAATAGTTTATTTCAATAAATACTTACGTCTCTTGTGGGAAACTAATACAAAGATGGTGATGAGTTCCTATTCTCACAAAGTTTCTCATTAAATAGAATCAGTTCATGTATTTAATGATGATTCTTTGAACCTGGTGCTCACTAGGTTTGCTAGATACAGAGACAAGGGACACCCAGGTCTTCTCTGCAAAAGATATCACCTTATAAGAAGGAGATGGGAGCACAGCAGTTGTAATATGATGTGAGGTCTGCAATAGAAATACACACACTATGTTAGGATTGCAGAGGAGAATCAAGCAAGCCACTCTGCAGATGGGGGATAGGAGATATCAAGAAGGGCCTTGAAAGTAGGGGAGGTTGCAAAAAATTGTAAAGTAGGAGAAGATGTAATACAAATAGGACAAGGTAGAGCAGCAGAGGGAGAAGCCTTTCGACCTTAGGAGATAGCATCAGCAGACACTGAGAAGCCAGAGGAATGTACTCCAGCCAACTGGTCAGAGATCGTGGAGCACAGAGCACTAGTCAGTGTGTGCTGAAAGACAAGACGGAATAGGTAGAAAGGCACCACTCCAATGGGGTCTGATGTACCCTGCTAAGATGTGTGGGCTTTTCCTATCAGCGACGGGGTGACATTGAAGGGTATGAAGCGAGGAATTCAAGTGATAAAGACTGAGGGGAACAAGACTGATAACAGAGCCTGGTTGGGGTGTCAAAGCCCTGGGTAAAGGTGGGCTCTGTTGCCCAGAGCTGACTTAGCTCATCACTTAACCTCTCTAACGTCCAGTTTTCTCCTCTGCAAAATAGACATAATAATACTTACCACAGTATTTGCTACAATGACTCAGTTAGAAAAGACATAGTATATTCAATTAAATAAGGTAAAGGAAGCCCTTCCAGCACGAACAGTACACGGTAAGGACCAAGTCAGTGTTGGGAGGGTTGTGTGACATGGGATGTGTGACATGATGAAATTTGAGGTGGCATTTAAATTAATATTTTAATAACTATGTACTCATTGTATACTGGAAAAATTATAATTTCATATGAAACTGATGTTTCGTTCATATTGTTGAGCAAAATTTTAGCTAAGTTTGAAAAGATTAGTCTATTTTTAACTACATGAATAATAGTGGAGTTGCTATAGATATATTATGAACACAGCAGAAGAAATTCTGAGGTGGTTTGAAAATGTAGGAAGTTTAGAAAACCAAACTACCAAGGGTAGCTTTCAATAAGGCTGTTGAAAGTGATACTGACAGGAGAAGATGGGATTTAAAGTAGGTCCACAATCGCATGATGTGAAGGAGCGATCAATTTGCAAAATACTTAGTAGGGCAGTCAGCATGAGTGGTGATTATTTGAATGGAGGAGAAGGAAAGAAAGAAGGCATCTGATGAATGAGAACCGAGTCTGGTGATTGTCCATTTGGACAGTGGGGACCCAAAGCCTTTTAGTCGCTTAGAGAATACAGGGGAAATTGTGTTTAGATGCAAGCATTCCTCCTGTGTCTGCCCTGCCTATTGGATATTAATGTAACAAGCCAGATTTATAGGCTTAGAGTTCACAAAGGTGATATGTTACAAACGAAAGATGAATATCTGAGAATTTGTTTTTGTGTGTTTTGTTTGTTTGCTTTTGTTTGTTTGAGACAGAGTTTCGCTCTTGTCATCCAGGCTGGAGTGCAATTGCACAATCTCAGCTCACTGCAACCTCCACCTCTCGGGTTCAAACGATTCTCCTGCCTCAGCCTCCTGAGTAGCTGAGATTATAGGCACCCGCCACCATGCCCAGATAATAATTTTTGTATTTTCATTAGAGACAGGGTTTCGCCATGTTGGCCAGACTGGTCTTGAATTCCTGACCTCAGGAGATCCACCCGCCTCAGCCTCCCAAAGTGCTGGGATTACAGGGGTCAGCCACCATGCCCAGCCTTGTGTGTGTGTGTGTGTGTGTGTGTGTGTGTGTGTGTGTGTTTAATGTTTATTTAGCATTTACTATGTACTTTGTCATACTAGACAATGGATATACAATTTTAAGTTACACAGATATATTCTATCTTCCTAGAAGTTTTGAAGAGGAAAAAAAATCCTAAACAACCCATGAAATTGTATAATTTAACATCATAACTAGTGTTATGGAGGAAAATGGTGGGAGGATATAAGATTGAGATTCTGTCAGGTGCAGGGAAGGCTTCTTTGATGAAGAAACTCTCAAGTAAAACCCAATGGTGAGAACCAGTGAGTTGGGTAAGGAGTGTTTCGCATGTAGGTTGGGGCTGAAACTGTGAGAATAGCCATAAGGACCTGTGATAAAAATAAGTAAACTAAAGTAGCAATAAATTAAAGGTCAATTCTGAAAATTACTGCTCTTTGAAGAAGCTGAGAGGATCCTACAAGGCATGGGTCTCAGAGAGGCACAGGAGAAGGTAGGCTCCTAGAGTAGCTGAGAGCTCTGAAGAGGAGGAAAAAAGTCACCTTGTCAAATGCTGGCAAAGATGGCCAATAAAACAGGGCCAGCTGAGCATGGTGGCTGACACCTATAATCCCAGCATTTTGGGAGGTCAAGAAGGACAGTTCACTTGAGGCCAGGAGTTCAAGACCAGCCTGGCCAACATGGTGGAACCCTGTCTTTACTAAAAATGCAAGAATTAGCTGGGCATGGTGGCACACAACTGTAGTCCTGGATATTTGGGAGGCTGAGGCACAAGAATCACTTGAACTGGGGAGGCAGAGATTGCAGTGAGCTGAGATGGTGCCACTGCACTTCAGCCTGGGTGACAGAGTGAGACCTTGTCTCAAAAAATAAAAAAAAAAAAAGACCAATTTTGACTTGGAAGAGATCTCCCCAAACAATGTTGATTGAGAGGAGAATGAATGGAGGTTGTTCCCATACCTCCAGCCCCACTCCATGGGGGTCAGGAGGGGATGTGGGGACCTGCTGATAGTTGTTAATTGTCATGTGACCTTGGATGCCTTGTGATTCTTCTCTGAGTCTCAGATTTTTAATCTGGAAAACAAGGTCAAAATATTGTTTTAAAAACATGCCAGATACTATATAAATGCTAGATAAAGAAATTAGAAAATGTACATTGACAGATGCAAAAGAAAGTAAAATCGGATATGGTTGGTACTTGTAACTTCAAAAATGCCAAACAAATGTGGATTTCCTTTTTCTTCCCCATCATATGTATACAGCACAACTCAAATTATCACCTTGGGGAAAAAAAGAAATGAAAAGTGGAAAAACTAATGAACAAACAACAAGAACAAAACTCCCTTTGATGTCTAAGTAAAGAACTGATATTTTCCTTTCCTGGACTCCCATAACAGTTTGTAAACACCTGTCTTGTCATACTAATCATGTTGGATAATAATTGTTGTTAATGCACCTGTTTTCCTCTCAAAAATAAGATTTATTTTCCTGGCTATGCGTTTGATTTGTGTTTGCACTTCTAGTGCCAAGCACAAGAAATGTGAAATTTTCAATTTTGATGAAAAGCTACAATATGTAATTAGAGTAAATTAATGATCCCCATGGAAATAGTATTATTTCATACATTTTACATTGATAACCTGATACACCTCAGATAAATGATGTGATTTGCCCACAGTCTTCCAGCTCATTTATAGCAGAGCTGGGATTCCAACCCCATGCCCTTTGAGTTTAAATAGCATGCTATTTTAATACCAGCATTCTGAGAAGTGAGAACATGAAAGAAAGACGGGGCCAGACAGAAAGTCGTGTGGGTCTCTAGAAAGCAGGAGAGAGGGGTAAGTGAGTGCAGAATGATTCTGCCCCTGCCCATCTCATTCTCTGCATTTCCAAAGCAGGGTAAGTATGCACACAGTTCAGAATTACCTCCATAATTACACATAAATAAGTAGCCCAGTAATTAAAACATGAACTGCAAAATACCAGGGTAATCATTATCTTTGGTGATGGAAAGAGAAAATAAGATTGTACGTGGAGACTTCAGCTCTCTGTAATGATTTGTTGTTGTTTTTCTAAGAGCTGAAATGATAGCATTTGTTAAATTTAGATGACGAGTACACAGGTGTTGATGTATTCCATACTTTCCTCAATATATGAACTATTTCAATTTTTTTTTTTTTTTAAGACATGCAGTGTCTCTCCATTCTCTCGTCAGCACACAGGAATCTGGCGCCCTCACAAGTTCACACAACAGAAAAACAGCAGGAACAAAATGACTTTCAACCAAGACCAAAGGACAAAGTGAGGGGCGGCAAGATCCCAGCAGGAAGGGCAACAGGGTCTAGAAGAGAGTGAAATTCTTATGAGGAGAGTTGAATTTTAGGGTAGAGAGTTTCTGAGGGACAAACGAAAGGTCTACTCTTGGGAAGCCCCAGAAGTTTGGAAGGAAGGACGGCCAGGCTTTGGGAGCTGTATCTGAACTTTTGAGATTGCTCTGCTTCCCAGAGGCAGCGGGGTAACTGTCCTGTTGTTCAGTAATCAATCTTTATGGGAAGAGTCTTTCTTCTGCACTAGAAAAATTGAAATGCCCCCCAGAGAAAGAATTGGAAACTTTTCTTTCCTCTCTGTAAAAGCCTGATAATCCTCTGATAAACTTCTCTAGGCAAAGAGAACAAAAACTTCCCCAGGCAAAGAGAACAAAAACTTCCCCATTTCCATTGCATATCAACATTAACAACAACATGTCAACGCGAATGATTTTCTAAGCCTTAGAAAGCAATAAAAATGTGGAGACACAGCGCAACGCCCCTGAGATTATAACGCTCATATCTTATAGTTTTTAGCAACTATCTGTTGTGTGTTCACACTGGATAATATACATTTTTAGATATTCAGAATTGACACTCTTTCCTCCTTTATGCCAGAAAAATAGATGGTATTGACTCTATGCTGTCACCTTGTGGTCATATATCATCAGTCGTCTGAACTGGAGGATTTTTTTTTCTCCTTATCTCTTAGTTTGTGATTTCCCAAAGCAGAAGTGGTAATTAACATTTATGGAGAAAGTCCTTTATTTTTTCTGATGAGATATCAGGTATTTTCATTAATTTTCACAATGCAATGAAACATCACCTTATTTTCTAGTCTTGTGGGGAATGGGGAACAGGCTGAAGGAGGATAGAAGTCTTGCAGAATGCCTTGGAGCCTGGCACTGTGGAGGTGAGATTTCAGACTCAGAACTTCTGATTCCACATCCTCCTCTTTTCTCAGTGTACGGCATACCCCTAGGAAAACTTGTCTGTCTGTCTTATGAGACAACAAGCTACTAAGTTGTCCTTTATATTTCTGGAAATCAAATAGATATTTAAAATATCAGATAGATGCTTAAAACTAATTCATTCATTCATTCATTCATTCGTAAAACACATATTTGGCAACTACATGCTGACAGAGCATTTTATTAGGTCATGCTGGAAATGGAAACTAATCACATAATATCAGCTATTTGGTAACAGCCTAGAAAAGATGACCACATGCAGAACTAAGACATCCTAAGCAGCAGCAAAGAGATCATCATGGCCACTGTGCAAATTTCACATTATAAAAAATGGTCACTTGGAAATAATTGAGCATTGAATTTAAATTCTCTGTGCAGCGGCCTCAGTTCTCTAATTTGATGTGTGAAAGGCTGGCAAGATATGCAGATGTGTCCCTTGCCCAAACCATTTGAGCATTTCAACTTACTTTGTTGTAGAGCTGTATTAGTCAGGTTAATTAATGCTAACTGCTGCCACAGAGAAGCCCGGAAATCTCAGTGGCTTCATGCAATAAAAGTCTGTTTTTCACTTGTATCACAGTTTGATGTGGATTCAACAGCTGTTTTTTTATCTTGTACCTTGTTTCATCTTGAATCTCCATCTGGAAGGCATGACCCCCAAGGTTGCTGCAAAAGGGAGAGGAAAGAATGGGGGAGGCATGCCAGGCCTAACAGTCACTTTGGTTTTCAGGCCATTGACTGGAATTGGTCCTGTGGCCCCATCTAATGGCAAAGGAGGCAGAGAAACAAGGGGAGTGGCAGGGAGCCTAATTATACACCAGGGACAAAATCAACATAAGTGACAGGTTGCCTATGAGTTTGCATTCTCTGAAAACTTGGGCAAAATAATTATGAAAATCGACAAATGAAAAAGAATGGAATAATCTCTTACTAGGAAAACACTGGTTGGTGAGTGGTAAATATCCATTTTCATAAGGAATAATAATTCTTCCCTTAACATTGCACATTGCATTATGTCCGCTAGTGAAATAAAAATGTACACCTGGCTGGGCGTGGTGGCTCATGCCTGTAATCCCAACACTTTGGGAGGCCGAGGCAGGCAGATCACCTGAGGTCAGGAGTTTGAGACCAGCCTGGCCAACATGGTGAAACCCGGTTTCTGCAAAAATACAAAAAAAAAAAAAATTAGCCAGTCATGTTGTCGGGTGCCTGTAATCCCAGCTACTCCGGAAGCTGAGGCGGGAGAATCGCTTGAACCCGGAAGGCGGAGGTTGCAGTGAGCTGAGATAGCACCATTCCACTCCAGCCTGGGTGACAGAGCGAGACACCATCTCAAAAAAAAAAAAAAAAGGAAAAAGGGACGCCTTTATTTTTCTAGAGTTGTACTTGAGCACACCAGGAACCGCCTTGCTGTTACTTTCAGAGTATTGCATATTGCCTTCATCAACGGTTTCTTAAATAGGCTTTGTTGTTTTGTGGCTCTCGTTATAATTGTATTCACTGGTATGTCACACTTAATTGTGCCTACTGGTTTGTGGTTATATGAAGATGGCAAAATGGTTTTTGTTTCCCACACTGTCACACTTGCTGAAGGAAGAGAGAGACAGAGAGCGCACCAGAGAGAAAGAAAGATCTGTGTATGAAATCACACCCCCAAATTTGACAGAGAGCGCACCAGAGAGAAAGAAAGATCTGTGTATGAAATCACACCCCCAAATTTATCAGCAGTATAAAATTATCATTGATCTGATTATTTAATTATATAAGTGATTGCATCTAAAGCCAGGTAGCTTGGGCTGCCTTCACTTTCTCCAAAACCCACATGTGTCTGAAGTCTTCTCAACCTCAAAACAGAAGAAAGCCAGTTGGAATTAAATAACTATCAAGCCTAGGATGAAAATGGCAAGACCCCAGTTGGAAGAGGATCAGGTCTAAATGACAATGTGAGAGTCAGGGAAAGATGAACCCCAGGGCAGAGCGTTTCTGAGGGTCCAAGAAAAGGCACCTCTTAGGCAGCCCCAAAAGTTGCAAGCAAAGCCCACCATGCCTTATTCTGTACATTTTTCAGGACCCCAGCTAACCACAAACATGATCTGCTTGCTTTCAATTTTTAGGGTTGATAGTGGAGCTTTCTATAGTGGAGCTGCTGAGGCCATCCTGCCATTCCAAGATTAAGAGCATGGCAAAGGGCTTACATAACATAACATTTAGAAAATCAACCAAATGACGTAGTAAGTTGCATACATGCTTTCAAGATCGAAAAGTGCTTTCCTTCATGGAGTACTCACCACAGGGTTTTTAGGTAAGCTAAAATAGGTATACTAAGCCCGACTTTATAGACATGGACGATTAGCATTCAGAAAGATGCTGAAAGTAGTACAAATGGGTGAGACAGTTATAGAACCTGGGTCAACTAACAACCCCTTTCACACTGTGGTTTTAAAATATGTAAAAAAGAACAGTATTTGTTAAAACTTGGTGTAGGATTCTAGGCATTAGTTTTCAGAGCATATAAATCTCTACATTTGAAATTTATTAACGAGAAACACTACAGTGGATTTGCAAGTAAGCTATGCTCACTTGATGAAACATTACAGAGGTATTAAAATAATCATCATAAATATTGAATTATAGTATTAAAAATGCTTAAAATAGTAATAGTATGCACAAATAGTAAGTGAAAAAACTCAGGATACAAAATTACAAGATCGCTGTATATAGGCCTATAAAATATGGTTGTGTATAATGAAGACAGGAAGAAAATAAAACTCAACATTCATTGTGGTTGTGTTATGGTGGGATTAGGAATGCTTTTTTTCTTTTTTCTTTTCTTCTCTGAATTTCTGAAATACAATGTCTTTATAACTTTTAGAATAATAACATTATTATTACTATTAGTAATTATATATTAAAATGTAACACAATTTTATATATTTTATATGAATATACTACGTTTAATTTTTTTTATTATTGTGGAAAACACCCAATGCCCCTTTACTGTGACTGATTGGAAGAATCAGCTACATTGAACTGAATTGAGGGACTACAATTTTGCTGTTACTGTGGTTGACTCAAAGTAGTCAATCATGATCAGAGTATTAAATCAGAACACAGGTTTTCTTAAGTCATGATAGGTAGTTAGGTGGATAGATAGATAGATAGATAGATAGATAGATAGATAGATATGCCTATATTCCACTTTAAAATATGAATTTAGGGGGAAAATGCCCTCAATATGTCATTGAGATATTTTCCTATCTTCTAAGATGTCTTTTACTTAGAATCCAAAAGATATGAAACAATTTTGAAAACTCAGAAAAGCAGATGTCATCACTCCTGACAGTGCCCTCATTCCTCTTTCTCCAGCATTTTTCATTTTTTCCCAGAGGAACTGCAGAGCCAAGCTCCTGGTAATGATCACCTGAGGTTTGGGATGATCTCATTAGTTCCAAGCAAGTGTTCAGCAAATGCTAAACAGGCAGGCTGGGGAGCGCTGTTTGGAAGGTAATAAAATACTCATTAAGTCTGTGTGCCCATGTATAGCCTCCCAGTTTTGCTGATCTGCATGATGAATTTGCATATCCAGTTCTGAAATAGTAAATTATTAATAGTTGACACTGGAGGGGGAAACGACTGGAATCATTTCCATAATAATTGGTCTACTTTTGGGTGGGATGAGGTGGGGGAAGGAAATCTAACATGTCTCCCATTGTTGCTGCTTTCAAAGAGTGACCATATCCTTGAAAGCTCCACTAATAGAGAGAAAACGAGAGAAAATATAAATTAAAAAAAAAACAAGGGTTTTCAAATTTAGTTTTCGTTAAACAGAAAGAAAGTGAAGCGGAAGGACGGAAAAGAAGGAGATGAGTGAGAAAATTCCTAAATCTCAAACGATCAGCATTTTTCAGCCACATTTCAAGGTTTTCATACTTAAAAGTATTTTCTCCAAATTATCACTACCTGGGGAAGAAGTGCTTCCTGTCACCATGCTGCCTTTTATCAATAAGAAATAGAAGGTTACAAGATTTCAGTAAGAAATAAGGAAAAGAAGTTGTTTGTTGACTAAACCAATTTTAGGCTCAAAAGAGGACACAGGTTGTCAACCATGATTCTATTGTAATCACAGAAATGTCAATGCTGGTTGATAGATTAGTCAATTGATGGATTCATTCATTCACTCAAGAAACACCGAGCACCAAACCTGTCAGAATAGATATTTTATATATTTATATTCAGTCCTACACTTTTCTTTTTTGTGTTCTTTCTGTGTGTGAGTTCCCAGCCATTCATTTATACAGCATTTGCTTATAACCTATTGTGTGACAGGCACTGTATTAGGCTTTATAGCTTTGTGGTTGAGAGACACACACACATACTTGAAAGTAGTCAGATAGTCATATATTTATAAGCTAATTACATATAATATGAAGTATTCTTACTTTCACTAATTTGACTACTACCAAGAGGACCTGAATACTTGGCATTTTAAATGACCCAAATGTATAAAAATATTAAAAGTAACCAGCAGAGGGCAGAACACCCTAACAAAAGGGAGACATGTGTCTCAAGTCCTAATGCTCTCTCTTCAGGTAGTATTATTGCTTGGTTCATGCTAATTTCTTGGGATCTTGGGAACACCCTTACAGAACCCAAGATTTGGTTCAAGGGCTACCAAGGTCTCCTAACTGCTTGTCCATCACTACATAGCCAGTATAATGGTTAGGAGCTCAAACTCAACACAGACTTGGGTTTGAATCCTGTAATTTCCTTTACTGAAATGTGACCTAGGGTGAATTATTTAACATTGTGACCTTCAGTCTCCCGCTCTGAAAATGACAATCGTGCTAATGCAGATTTTGTTTCATTAATCCTCATTTTGTTGCATTAGTTATAAAGAGACTGTTAAGAGAACTAAAAGACAATATACCTAGTAAGTATATCAATTAGATTATTATGTCAAATATTGGACTTTTGAGGTCACTGTTGGGATCAGTCCTTGCTTCTTCAGTCTCATTGTGAAGAATAGGGAAATAAAGTTACTCTCTTTAGTAGCAAATTGGAGATTCAATTCTAGGAAGGAGGTAAATGAGGCAGCATTTACAGGAATTCTCCTGTATGCCAGGCTCTGTATCAGCCATTTTGGGCATTGTCCATTTTCATGCTGCTGATAAAGACATACTCAAGACTGGGTAATTTATAAAGAAAAAGAGGTTTAATGGACTCACAGTTCCACATGGCTGGGGAGGCCTCACAATCATGGCAAAAGGCACGTCTTACATGGCAGCAGGTAAAGAGGAAATGAGAACCAAGTGAAAGGAGTTTCCCCTTATAAAACCATCAGCTCTCATGAGACTTATTCACTACCATGAGAACAGTATGGGGAAACCACCCCCATGATTCAAATTATCTCCCACTGGGTCCCTCCCATAACGTGGGAATTATAGGAACCACAATTAAAGATGAGATTTGGGTGGGGACACAGCCAAACCAGATTAGGCATCATCTCTTTTAATGCTCAGAAAAAGCCATTAAGTAGGTATTATTCTAAGTTTATACATGAGGCAACTGAGGCTCAGAAAAACCAGGTTATTTGACCAAAAATATAAACCTAACAAGCAGTTTAAAATGTGATTTAGCCCTAGGACCTTCTGACTGTAGAGTCCACATTTTTCTATTGCACCACTAAGCTTACAGCAATGCCAGAATAACCTCTCAAAAGATTGACTTCAATCATTTAACTTCTTCACTGAAAACCCTTTATTGAATGGTTAATTGCTTGGATTATTCATTCATTTGTTCAATAACTATTTACTGAATACTGTGTGCTTTACTAGATGTTGAGATTTCAGAAAGGAAAAATAATACAGTCTTTCTTCTCAAGGAGCTAAATTTAGTGGGGCCAAATATATCAACAATTATCATTCAGGAGTGAAAAATTTTTTTTTAACTTGAATAATATGACATACAATATAAAAAGTCTTATTTTTTGAAGGTATAAGCCAGGGTGGGGGCTGCTCCAATCTCTTTTTAAGACAGTATCTGCTATGATGAGTGGCTGGCCAACAGCCTTCAGATGTTACTTCCAGATCCACCAGGATGTTCACTCAAAGTCACACTCTCCTGGAGATGTGCCAGTCCAGGACACTCCTGCCCAATGCAGGACTCTTCTAATAGGCAGCCTCTACTCTAGACTCTCCTTTTGCCCTAGTGACACCTTCTAGGAGCTGCACTGTGGTCAGAAGCTCTTTCTTCCCAACCCATTCTCCCTCTCCCCATTTGTAGGTATCAGAACTGCATCATGACCTAAAGGCTCTCCTTAACTTTCTCCTGTTCCCTCAACCCTTTATTCCTCATCAACACTTTCTCCAATAAATCTCCTGCAATTGAATTCCATTATGGTATCCGCTTTTCAGAGGACCTGCGCCATCACGGAGGCAAGTTGGCCAAATCTTCTTGGAAAAGTCAAAGACGAATTGTCACAGAGGGCACTTGAGTTTAGATTGCAGGACTGCACAACTAACATAAAGCCCACTATGGCCCATAGAGTAAGAAGTCTGGAAGTCTGCAAATGGTGACTTCTTTGATATACACACATACAGACACAGATACAGAAACACTATGGCCCATAGAGTAAGAAGTCTGGAAGTCTGCAAATGGTGACTTCTTTGATATACACACATACAGACACAGATACAGAAACACACACACAGACACACATCTTTGAGAATACAGTAGTTGTTCAATATGTCTCCTGAGAAAAGAAGTGACTGATCACGATGTCTAAAACAAACATGCAATGCCTGGAACAGGCAAGTCTTTTAACCCCCATGTCCTGTTCCTGCAGCTCCCTTTACCTGATTGATCATTCTTACTCATCTCCAAGACCACCCTATGGCCACATCACAAAAGACCATGCAAAATGAGGCCTCTCCTTTTAATTTTCACAGAACTGTGCTTGGGCCAGCCTTACCCACATTTTACTTGCCTCATAGTATACTTCCCACTACACACATGTAGTGTGTAGTATTTCACAGGTAAATCCTAAAGTCTACTTCTAAGAGACCTGGCCATGCTCCAAGCCAGCTGGGTGTGGAGGAATAGTAGGCAAGGAAAGAGGGAAGGAGAGACTACCTGAACATTACATCATCAGGACCAGCCTTCACTTCATAAAGGTTATTAGACCAGGAGACAGCCCCTGACCCATCATAATTGTCTCGTGGCCAGTGAAGAAGCCTGACATATAAAGTTGTGTTCAAACAAGGTCAAACTAGACTGATCATATTCTCTCAATCAAGAATATGAATAGGGCCAGGCATGGTGGCTCACTCCTGTAATCCCAGCATTTGGGAGGGGAGGCTGAGGCAAGCAGATCATTTGAGGTCAGGAGTTTGAGACCAGCTTGGCCAATGTGGTGAAACCTGGTCTCTACTAAAAATACAAAAAATTAGCTGGGTGTGGTGGCATGTCCTTGTAATCCCAGCTACTCAGGAGGTTAAGGCAGGAGAATCGCTTGAACCCAGGAGGCAGAGGTTGCAGTGAGCGGAGATCTCACCACTGCACTCCAGCCTGGATGACAGAGTGAAATTCCATCTCAAAAAAAAAAAAAAAAAGAATCTGCGTAGACAAAAAACACAGAAAATTACAGAGTTGGCAGCGTGTGCCAATATATCAGATGGAATCGTGTAAGTCGTGAGGGCCACCGGTGTTCTGAAGTTATGGGAAAGCTGAATTTAAGAGTAAGAAAGCTAAAAATGAAAAGTCTCTTTAGTCAGAAATTTTAAAACAATTAAGTGGCTAATAAAGTGGGTCCTCAAGTCAGGTGCCTACATTCAAATTCCAGGCTTTGCTTTCACTGGCTTTATGACCTTGGCAAGCTATAGCCCTCTCTACTCCAATTTCTTCATCTGTAAAAGGAAGACAAACATAGCTTTCCCTCAAAGAACTCAGATGGGGACCTATGCTAATCAGCATGTCTCATCTTCAAGGAGGGGGAATAATTTGGATCCCTGCCAACCAGGAGAAGACAGTTTGACTCTTGGGGAAATGAGCTGCCCGCCTTACCATCAGCCATAAAGTCTAGAATGGCTGCAACAGCATTTTAACACCATATAGAGAACCTGTCTCAGGAAGAAGCCAATAAAATAAGGAGACTAGAGTCAAGTAAAGAATGGAGAACCAGGTCCTGTCAAGCACGTCTGAAGTCAGCCCTACATACAGGCTTTTCTGTCACATGAGCCAATGTCATTTTCTCACAAGAAAGCGGATTAACTTTTATATCTCCTGCAAGCAGAAGAGGTGTAACTGGTGTGGTTGGTTTGCAGAGCTCCTTAGATCTCCAATGGACACCAATGGCTGGTCCCAGTGAGCACTAGATTTCTGCACTAGAAGTTCTTTTTTTTTTTTTTTTTTTTTTCTTAAGTGTCTCCTCTTTCCAGTTTCCTCTGTAAAATTCTGTTATATTTAAGAAATCCTAAGTGAGTCTACGTTCTTCAGATTCGAAGGTGACTGACTAGCCCATTGACTTGTGTTGACCTGTTCTCCCACTATATTATGATAAATGCAATTAATTATTCATCTTTTAATTTCCTATAACGGTGGTTACCAAACTGAGTGACCTATCAAGATGACTTGTGGAATTTCTGTAACAAATTTTGGTGCAGGGGCAACTTCACGAGTGTACAACCTGTGCGGTCACATGGGGCTGCATGTTTAGAAGAGTCTTGCATTTGGGTTCATGCACTGCTGCCACCATCTTGGAATTCTTAATTTTTTTTTTTAACAAGGGATCCCCATGTTCATTTTTCCCTGGGGCCCACGAATTACATAGCCAGTCCCACTTCTGTGCCTCACATTTCAAATTCTGCCTCAGAAACTCTGTGGCCAGGTCTAGGAATCAGCATTTTCCTGCAATGACTCCCACAGGGTCTAACCTGCAACACTCTCTCAATCTGTATCTGGTTAAATGAATTAAAAAGTTGAAAATAAACTGATTTGTTTAAATGTGCTTGAGGGAAACATGTTCATTCTTGTGAGTGGCTTTAGGCCTTGAACAGTCCATAGATTCAGAGATCCTGGGAGTTAGAAGGGTCTTTAAGATCCTCTTTCCAACTGCTTCTCTGTGAAATCTGTATATTTGAATCCCCAGGGCAGGTAAAAAACAAGCAAAAACACCAATGCCCATACCTAAGCCCAGATCTGAGAGGTCTGAATTTAGTTGCTCTGGGATGGAGCCTGGAGATCATCATTTGTCAAAAGAGGTTTCTAGCATATAACCAGGTTTGAAGACTATTGAACTAGGGTAATATTTTCATTTGAGTAAATGAGAGACAGAGATTAAGTGACTTATCCAAGGTAATACTAAACACCAGGGACAGATCAATAGTAATTATTGAAGTCCATAGTTATGAGAGAGTGGTGGATCAGAAAATAGTTTGCATAATCT
Organism: Pan paniscus; assembly: GCF_029289425.2. Classification (NCBI taxonomy): domain Eukaryota; kingdom Metazoa; phylum Chordata; class Mammalia; order Primates; family Hominidae; genus Pan; species Pan paniscus. The sequence goes on from NC_073252.2 coordinate 12,992,502, forward strand.
GTCCCTCCTTTCCCTTCTAGATACCTGTGATCAGAACTGGCATCCTGTCCACTTTGATTGAGACTGCTGTCCCCATCAAGTGAGGCTGATAAATATTGTTAATTGATTCTATTCTGTTTCCTACTTTCACTTGCTCTAAGGAAATTGTTAGAGCAGAATCACTACCTACCACTAGTCATTAAGTCATATAGTATTTTAAACGGTGGATTAGAGTAAAAGCAACAAACGTATTAATGACTCCAAGTGTCATTAAAAATGGAGTCCACAGAGGTTGCACTGCAGAAAGACACCCCTGAGACCCTCTCTTGATAAACTCAGCTGAACTAGAGCTCTGCCCACACCAGTGACTGTTTCTCTAGGCTTGGATTTAGTCTCAAGGTAGGTCATGAAATGTCAGGGCAAGTCAGTTTAACTTCCCCAGTGGCCAAAGTTAGTCATCTAAAGCTTTGAGGTCACAGGTGCAGCACAGAAGAAAAAGCAAAACAACTGAAAGGTCAGCTTTTTTTGTCTTCTAGGCTTGACTATGTGAATTTACAGGAAGCCAGGAACAGAAAGATTAAAAGAGGAGAGAATGCTTACTTTTCCTCATCATAGTTATCAAGTTGTGTTATAACTGTTAATTTACTTGTCTGCTATTCTCACTGAAATTTTAACCATTTATTAGACTGAGGAGCCCTAGTACCTGCAACTGCAGATGAAACATAGAAGAGGATAAGCAAATGCTTGATGAATTAACAATATTTACCCATGTGTTTGTATATGGATATTATCTCTGCATAATAATGGTAAGTTAAATATTTCTTGTAGATACTATTTAATTTTCTTGGGTTTTGAGATAGGATCTCCCTCTGTTGCCCAGGCTGGAGTGCAGTGGTGCAGTCATAGCTCACTGCAGCCTCCACCTCCTTAGCACAAGGGAGCCTCCCACCTCAGCCTCTAGAGTAGGTGAGACTACAGACACGCACAACAGCCAGTTATTTTTAAATTTTTGTAGAGATAGGGTCTCTCTATGTTGCCCAGGCTTGGCTCAAGTGATCCTCCTGCCTCAGCTTCTCAAAGCGCTGGGATTATAGCCAGGAGCCACCACGCCCACCCTACAATTTAAACTGATTTTATTTTTTAAGAGCTGTTTCAGTTTCACAGCAAAATTGAGCAGAAAGTACTGAGAGTTTCTACATGCACCTGCCCCCACACAGGCATGGCTACCCTGCTATCAACATCCCACACCAGGGTGGTACATTTTTTACAATCAATGAACCTACATTAACAAGTTGTTATCACTGAAAGTCCAGAGTTTACATTAGTGTTCATTTCTGGCGTTGTACATTCTATGGGTTTGACAAATGGCATGTATCTACCATTATACTATCACATAGAGCCATTTCGCCGCCTTAAAAATACTCTGTTTCACCTACTCATCTATTCCTTCCTAACCTTTGACAACCATTGACCTTTTTACTGTCTCCATAGGTTTACCTTTTCCAGAATGTCATATAGTTGGAAGCACATGGTATGATATGGTATGTAACCTTTTTGGATTGAATTCTTTCACTTAGTAAGATGCATTTAAGGTTTCTCCTTATCTTTACATGGCTTGATAGCTCATTTTTTAAAGGGATGAATAATGTTCTACTGTCTGAATGTACCACAGTCTATCCATTCACCTACTGAAGGACATTTTGGTTGCTTACAAGTTTTAGCAATTATTAGTAAAGCTGCTATACATGTCAGTGTGCAGGAGTCTGTGTGGACATATGTTTTCAACTCATTCTGGTAAATATTTGCGAGTGCAATTGTCAGATGTTATGGCAAAAGCCTGTTATATGTAAGAAACTTCCAAACTCTCTTCCAAAGTGACTGTAGCATTTTAAAGTCCTGCCAGCAGTGAATGAGAGTGCTGGTTGCCCTTGCCAACATTTGGTGTTGTTGGTGTTTTGAATTTTGGTCATTCTAACAGGTGTCTGGTGGTATCTAATTGTTATTTCTAACTAACTTTTGAGTTAAATGTTTACATTTCTTAAAAAAATTAAAAAAAACAATATTTTAAGTGATTTATTAAAATAAATACCATGTCAAATTCACTTTTTACAGTAAATATTACAGGTGGCTGCATATAAAATTAATATATACAATAGTTTCTCTAGAAAAAATCTGATGCAAGACAACAAAATAACCACAACAGCAAAAGAATAATTACCTATAGATAAATTTTTATAGAAATTTAGCAGGATCGAGATGAGAAAATACTTAATAAACTACTAAGAGAGACCCATAACAAGACTAAAATAAACAAAAAAGCATACTTGTGTTTGGATAAAAAGACTCAATATCATAGAGTTTCAATTCTTTCTAAATTAATCTATAAATTTAATGCAATAACAATAAAAAAGTATGTTTTTTAGAACTAGGCAATAATAAATCTAAGTTTCATGTGGAAAAACAAATAAACAAGAATGATAATAAATGTACTGTTGCATTTCCCTGAAGTGCTTTTCTAAGCATTACAGATGTATTAAATGATACACTTTCATCAATAACATTATTCTATTCCCATATTTATATATGATGACTTCAACAAACAGAGAGGTTAAATAACTTGTACAGGTTTATAAAGTTAGTACATGGCAAAGGCTGTATTTGAACCCAAACATTCCGTCTTCGGAGTCCAGAAGTTTAACTAACATACCTCATTCTAAAAGAACCAGGAATATTTGGCCAGGTGTAGTGGCATGCCCCTGTAGTTCTAGCTACTTGGGAGGCTGAGGTGAAAGGATCACTTGAGCCCAGGGAAGTTGAGTCTGCACTGAGCTGTGATTATTCCACTGCACTCCGGCTTGGGTGACAGAAGGAGATTCTTTCTCAAACAACAACAACCAGAAATATTCTGGGTGGAAGGGAGAGTGATACAGTGGACAGGTCGTATATGATATTAAATATCACAGAGCTTATTAAGAGTAATAATGACACATGTATATGCAGACACGAATCAATGGGAGAGCATCCAGAGAGAAATTCAAACATATATGAGAGCTTAGAATATGAAAATATGTCCCTTTTTTCAGAAAAAATAAAGAAAAAAAAAGAGTATGAAAATGTAACATTGTACATCAGTAGAATAAAGAGATCCTGTTCCATAGATGATAGTGGAATAAACTGGAATAAATATCAAATTATGTCCCCATCCTACTCCTTTCATCACAATAAGCTCTATATGGTTTGATGATTTCAGCTGTGTGTGAGTGTGTGTGTGTGTGTGTGTGTGTATACACACACACACACACATATATGGGCAGATGGTAAATAGAAATTTAAAAATGGCTCTTATATACCTGAAAATATGCTCAGTACTACTTGTTATATGCAAAAAGCAAATTAAAACAACAATGCATGAGATGGTTTGGCTCCGTGTCCCCACCCAAATCTCATCTCAAATTGTAATGCCCATGTATTAAGGGAGGGACTTGGTGGCGAGGTGATTGGATTATGGGGGCAGTTTCTCCCATACTGTTCTTGTGATAATCAATGAATTTTCATGAGATCTGATGGTTTAAAAGTGTGTGGCAGTTCCCCCTTCACTCTCTTTCTCTCCTGCCACCATGTAAGACATGCCTTGTTTCCCCTTCACCTTCTGCCACAATTGTAAGTTTCCTGAGGCCTCCCCAGCCATGCAGAACTGTGAGTCAATTAAACCTCTTTCCTTTATAAATTACCCAGTCTCAGGTAGTTCTTTATTTCAGTGTGAAAAGGAATTAATACAATGCAATACCATTTTTGATGTAGCTTGGCAAAGATCAAAAAGTTTGAGAACACACACTGTTGGTAAGGGAAAAAATATACTTGTACATTGTTAGTGGAAATTTAAATTGGTTCAAACTATATGGAATTTTGCAGTAGCTACCAAAATTTAGATGCACGTACCATTTGATTCAGCTATTTGGCTTGCAGAAATGTGTCCTCTACATACCCTGATATTTGTGGACAAAGACATTTATATATACATGGATATTAAGGCCATTATTGTCTATAACATCACACTATTGAGCCTAATGTAAATGTGCATTAATAGAATACTGGTTAAATAGATTATGGCATATTTGTACAATAATTGGCTAAGCAGCCATTCAAAAGGGTGAGGCACTTCCATATGAATAAATATGGAAGGAGATCACGACACAGTGTTAAGAGGAAAAGGCAAATCAAAGACAAAGAATAAAATATATCAGAATTTCTCTAAAATAATACATAAGGGGAGAAGAAAAAGTAAGAGGTAAAATTGCTTTTTAATAGAATTTGCTGCTGTTGTTTTATTATTTTATTATTTTATGTTGTACTTAAAGATAGAATTGAATTACTCATAACTCTAAGTTCAAGCCATATTATTATTATTGCTTCACACATTGCCATCTTTTCCATTTTGTAATTTGTATTATTTGTTTTTAATAATTTATTTGAAATATAATGAACACTGCTAGGCCAATCACATAACCCAGAAAAATTACTAATAAAACAAATAACCTCTAAAACCTTAATTAAAATTTGCATCTATTTGCGATTTACATCATTTGGACTTTGAACTATGCACAGACATTACATACCTAAAAAATAACTTTGAGGATAATATGATCATAAAATAATAGAAAATGTTGAAAATATCAACTTCTACTAAGGAATAATGGGTTGTATTCACATCTCAACTAATAACAGGAGTTTTAAAATTTATGTTTTGTTAAAAGCAAACAAAGGAATATATGTGAGTTTTTTAAAATTTATGTTATCTGAGCCTCTTCTGTTTACCATATTCTTAAAAAAATTTCCTGAGAGGCCAGGCATAGTGGGTCACACCTGAAATCCCAGCACTTTGGGAGGCCAAGGTGGGTGGATTGCTCGAGCTCAGAAGGTTCAGACAAGCCTGTGCAACATGGCAAAACCCTGTCTCTACAGAAAATACAAAAATTAGCTGGCCATGGTGGCACATGCCTATAATCCTAGCTACTCAGGAGGCTGAAGCAGGAGGATCACTTGAGCCCAGGAAGCAAAGGTTGCAGTGAGCTTAGATCGCTCCACTGCACTCTAGTCTGGGCAACACAGTGAGACATTGTCTCAAAAAATAAAAATTAAAAAAACTGAAAGAAAAATTCCTGTGATAGAGTTCAATATTAACTTTTTGCTAATTTTGTTTACGTGTAAGGTAAAGTGCATAAATCATGAATGATGATTGCACAGCTCAATGCCTTTTCACACACGTATCCACAAAGCAAATCAGGATCATTCCATCACCATAGAGGCCCCAAGCATGTCTGCATTCCAAAAGGAGGCACTATGCTGATGTCTGTACAAATTGGTGTTGCCAATTCTAGAACCATGTGTAAATGAAATCACAGGGTACTTCCCCTTTGGGATCTGCTTTCTGTGCTCAATTTAATGCCCATGGTGTTCATCCACATTGCTAGGTGTGGCAGTAGTCCATTCTGCCATGATGTCTAAGCCTACTATATGTTTCTTACAATTTGTATCTTTTACTACTGATGAGCATTTATGCCTTCCAGTTTGGAGATATCATGCCTAGTGGTCATGGTTATAAGAGGACTGCCAACAGCAACTGAGGAGATATGCATCTTTCCTCATGTTTAGTGGGAATGAGTGGTATAAGAGTGAGGAAAAAAAAATCCAAGGAAACTCTAGCAACTCTTTCTTCATGTCTCATTGATAAGAATTCTGTCATCTCTCTCTGTCTGAAAATCTCTGGTAAAGGGGCTTGAATCACCTTTTAGACTCAGGCCCCCCTCTTAAGCTGGTAAAATTCTCCAAACCACATGTGTGGCTTATCAGTAGGGGAAGGGGAAAAGACAGATGTTGAAAGTCAACCACTCTGTCCAGCATCCAGAGGAGCTGAGTGAGGCCATGTTAGTGCTCATATCATCTTCCCTTTTAATCATTCATTACATCAGTTTTTATTAAAGTGTGATATATGTACCATTGGTAATATCAGAGTGAGTGCACAAACATTTTTAATAAATAGTAATTTTTATTTTACAAGTATTTTTACTTATGATGAGTGATACAGTTTATTGTAGTGATATATCTTCCTTTAAAACAGGGGTGTCCTCAAATGTCCATCAATGATAGACTGGATTAAGAAAATGTGGGCCATATATACCATGGAATACTATGCAGCCACAAAAAAGGATGAGTTCATATCCTTTGCAGGGATATGGATGAAACTGGAAACCATCATTCTAAGCAAACTATCACAAGGACAGAAAATCAAATGCCACATGTTCTCACTCATAGGTGGATGTTGAACAACGGGAACACATGGACACATCACACACTGGGGCCTGTTGGGGGGTGGGAGGCTGGTGGACTGGGGGAGGGATAGCATTACGAGAAATACCTAACGTAAATGATGAGTTGATGGGTGCAGCAAACCAACATGGCACATGTATACCTATATACCAAACCTCCATGTTGTGCACATGTACCCTAGAACTTAAAGTATAATAAAAAATAAAATAAAATAAAACAAAACAGAGGTGTCCAATCTTTTGGCTTCCCCAGGCCACATTGGAAGAAAAAGAACTATCTTGGGCCACTCATAAAATGCAGTAACACTAATAATAACTGATGAGCTAAAAAAAAAATCACAAAAAATTTCATAATGTTTTAAGGAAATTTACAATTTTTTGTTGGGCTGCATTCAAAGCTGTCCTGAGCCACATATGGCCCATAGGCCACAGATTGGACAAGCTTGCTTTAAACTAAATTTACTTAAATGAAAAAGGTGAGTCACTTTAAAGATCAAACTATCAAGTTAATTAGTAAAATCAATTAGTAAAAAGTTATATGTGTGTCTGTCTGTGTGTAGTGAATGTATACACACACACATAACTTACATGATCATAGTAATGATCTTATTAAAAATAATGTCCTCAATATGTATTGCATAAGAGATGCAGGGGTATTACTGGGATGTCATGATTATAAAAAAAATAGATTACAAGTGTATTTCAGCTATTAACTATCCCAAGGGTCAATCTTTGGATTTATTTTTATTTATTTATTTTTTATTTTGGAGATGAATTCTTGCTCTTGTCCCCCAGGCTGGAGTACAATGGTGCGATCTTGGCTCACTGCAACCTCCGGCTCCCGGGTTCAAGCGATTCTCCTGCCTCAGCCTCCCGAGTAGCTGGGATTACAGGCGCCTGCCACCACGCCCAGCTAATTTTTGTATTTTTAGTAGAGACAGGGTTTCACCAATGTTGGCCAGGGTGGTCTCGAACTCCTGACCTCAGGTGATTCGCCCACCTCAGCCTCCCAAAGTGCTGGGATTACAGGCGTGAGCCACCCTGCCCGGCCTGGATTTATTTTATTTATCAATATGCACTTCTTTGATGAACTCATTTAGTCTCATGACTGTGTGGATGCCCTAAACCTCCAAGTTTGTATTTTCAGCTTAATCCCTCTCTCCTAAATTGCACACCTGTTTCTCCAACTCCTTTCTCGACATCTCCCTTGGACATCTTCATAGTTATCTTCATAGGTAACCAAAACCAAACCCCAAAGCTGCTTCTTTCATGATCTTCCTCTGTTCTGCAAATGGTAACCTTCATTATTCTACTTCCTCAGGCCCACATACATGGTGTCATCTGAGTCATCTTTAGCTATAAAAGCCCTGTACACAATCCATCAGTAAATCTTGGCTGTACTTCAAAATGCACATGATCTGACCACCTCTCACAAACTCTGAGATCCCTTGTGCCCCCATGCTATCCAAGCAACCATCTTTTTTCACTTGGATTACTACAACTGCTTCCTTAATTATTGTCCCTATTTCTGGGCTTACCCCTCTACTGTTGATTTTTTAACAGATGATCTTAAAATGTAACAGATACAATATCAGTCTTCTGTTCGAAACCTTCCATGACTTTCCATTTAACACACAACAGAAGCTGATATTCATATGCTATTCTACAATGTCCTACATAATGTGAACCTCCCCATCCAGCAACATAATATTCTGATTCCTCATGTTGTATATTCTTCTCTAGCCACTCTGAACTCTATGTTTTTTCTGAAAAAAAAAATGTTGTTGGGTGTTTTTTTTCCTTACTCCCTCTTCCTGGCATGCTCTTCTTTCCTACATCTTTCCCAAATATCTTTCCTATATTCTTCAGGTCCTTGATCAAATGCCACTTTTTTAATGAGCTCCTCTCGAACCATGCAATTTAAATTTTCATGCTGACCACAACTCTATCTTTGCTTGCTTTATGTTTCATATTGCACTTACTATGCTATTTGGCATATCCTGCTATATTACCTGGTTATAGTTTATCTCCTCCCTTTAGAATATAAACTCCATGTGAGCAGAAATGTTTGTCTGTTCTGCTTACTGCCACATTCCTTAAAACATTGTCAGACATCTAGCAGACATTCAACAAACAGATGTGAAATAGGTGAAAACTGCTGAGTTATAGTAGTAAATGAAACAGAATAAGGACCTGATGTCATGGAACATCCATTCTCTTAAGAGCAGACATGCAAAATAAAATAAACAAATATATAATATGATGACAGAAAGCGCTAATTTTAGGAAGACAAATAGAGCAAATCAAGATAAGAAAATGATGAGCTGTGTAGCATGGGTTCTTACAATCATCAATGAATTCCACCATGGGGTGATATTTAAAGAGAAATGTGAACAAAATGATAGAGCAAGCCATATAAATATTTTAAAGAAGGTGATTCCAAACAGATAAAAATAGCAGATATAAAGTTCCTTATTTAAGAGAACATGTGAGGTAGGCAAGGAATAGAATAATGGTAGCAGAGAAAGAATGAGCGAGAATCTGATAATGGGAATGAAGAAAGACGTAGCCAAGAGAAAGACATGCCTTACATGTAAATTGTGCTGTGATAAGAGGCCAGTCTTTTTTCTTATTATGATTATACTTTAAGTTCTGGGATACATGTGCAGAATGTGGAGGTTTGTTACGTAGGTGTATACATGTGCCATGGTGGTTTGCTGCACCCATCAACCTGCCATCTACATTAGGTATTTCTCCTAATGCTATCCCTCCCCTAACCCCCCATCCCCTGACAGGTCTCAGTGTGTGATGTTTCCCTCCCTGTGTCCATATATTCTCATTTTTCAACTCCCACTTATAAGTGAGAATATGCAGTGTCTGCTTTTCTGTTCTTGTGTTAGTTTGCTGAGAATGATGGTTTCCAGCTTCATCCATTGTCCCTGAAAAGGACATGAACTCATCCTTTTTTATGGCTGCATAGTATTCCATAGTGTATATGTGCCACATTTTCTTTATCCAGTCTATCATTGATGGGCATTTGGGTTGGTTGCAAGTCTTTGCTATTGTGAATAGTGCTGCAATAAACATACGTGTGCATGTGTCTTTATAATAGAATGATTTATGATCCTTTGGGTATATACTCAGTAATGGGATTGCTGGATCACATGGTATTTCTGGTTCTAGATCCTTGAGGAATTGCCACTCTGTCTTCCACAACGGTTGAACGAATTTACACTTCCACCAACAGTATAAAAGTGTTCCCATTTCTCCACATCCTCTCCAGCATCTGTTGTTTCCTGACTTTTTAATGATCGCCATTCTAACTGGCGTGAGATGATATCTCATTGTGGTAAGAGGCCAGTCTTTGGGAGGGTCCAAGCAGGAGTCCTGTGACCTGATGTGCATGCGAAAAGGACCCTCTGGTGGGTGAAAGCAGGAGGAGCGTGCCATGCCAGAGTCTAAGAGAAAAGTGGTGATGGCCTGAACCATGGAGGTCGCCGTGAAGGTTTTAAGAAGAGGTAGGGTTTGGGATGCACTTTAAAGGTGGAGCCGACTGGGCTTGCTTATAATGATGTGGATGTGAAGAAAGAGGTGGGTTAAGGAAGACTCAGAGGGTTGTGATCTGAGCAACTATGTAAATATAGATGACGTTTTCTTAGACTGAAATCTCCAAAGGAGCAAGTCTGACAGGAGGGTATAGAATGCAATATAACTTTTGTAAATTTTAGATGCCATTAAAACAATCATGTGAAAATATCAAGGAGGAAGTTAATTATTAAAATCTAGAGTTTAGAAGTCAGAGTGGGGCCAGAGATTGATTTTGAAGTTATTGGTGTATGTACTATAATTATTATTAATAAATTACTTTCACATATTTTATATATATTCTCAGGAATTGTATTTTAATTCACACAATGACTTTAACAAAGAAATCATTTTTGGATACTCACAGTGGCCCAATCAGGCCAGGATTTTAATCTCTGTTTTATAATGAAACAAACTGAGGCTCAAGAGAGTTAAAAGGCTCGTCTATCTCACCTGTAATTAACTTCCCAGAATTCAATGGGCATGTGCCCGAAACTATCCTCTGTCCTAGTGAAAGACAACTGAATAAGACAAACTCTATGCCCTCAAGCTGCTCCAAGTCTAGTGAATGTGTTAAGCAATGTAAACAAATAATTGTACTATATACATTCTAATTAATGGACTTAAACTTCAACCTGTAACTTTAGAATTCAAATTTCATGAAAGATTTTTTTTAAGTAACACAAGTAAAAGAGGAAAGCAATAAACTACACTGCTTTTTCAGCCATTCGTAGCATTGGAACTCTACCTTGACAGTGGCTGTTCTGACAGAGAGGCCATCCCTTTGCCACACCTGTCAGCTGACTTCTACTCCTCTTTGCTCTAACTGCCCGTGTCGTTGGCCTACTAGACACAAAGGTTTTTAACCAGCGCGAAGCCTTTGTGCTTTGCTTGGTGGCACAAACAAACTGCAATATGTGAAGTCAATCCACTCCCTAAGGCCTTCTTCCCTTCCCAACCAGAGACATAATAGAAATACCAAATAGGAATATATGAATAGCAAGTAGGAACAAATATACTAATAGCAAATAGAAAGTTCATAGCTTCAAGTGAGGCAGTGCTAACCTGCTTTACACTTCTTGACCACCACAAAGACCTGTTACTGAGTGTTTCCTTACCACTGAATGGGCAGTGAGCTCACTTTCTCCCAGTACTTGATGGCATGCGGGTTATCTTGACTTGAATGGGGAATTGGACAAAAAGGAGAAAGCAGTAAAAGAAGCTTCGGAGCACAACAGCCCTTGGTTCAAATCCTGGTGCTAAGTCTCAGGGAAAATCCCTTAGCAAATTGCTTCATCTGGCTATGTTAAATGAGTGAACAGCGAATGAGATTCTGTATATAAAATTCACAGCATACCTGCCTCCTACCCCCTGCTCCACCCAGTAAAATAGTATGAAAGTCATCTTTCTTGACAAGAAATCCAGTTCCCCAACTCACCAGGCGATTCTGGACATAACTCTTGGATTTCAACTCAAAAAAGCAGGCTGACCACTGAGCTGACCAGGGGTAGCCCCACTTCAGAGACAGACCTGGCTGACAGAGAAAATAAACTAGGTGAGGAGTTGTCTCCAAGGCAGTTTTATAAATCAGATCCTTGCTAACAGCCAAAGGAAAATAGCAACTCTTTCTCCCCCCTTCCCAAACTCTGTGAAATACAGTATATTTTCCAAAGTCAAGTGCTTACGGTTCTCTATTGCCTTAAGAAGCAGGAGGCCGGCAAGGAAGGGGCCTTGGGGGACGCAGGGAGGGGAGATCTATGACACATTGTTCTGAGAAGATGGAAGAAGGACGACGTAGGTGTGTGGTCCTACAAAGTATAGGCCAGGCGATGCCTCCCTCCCCCAGAAACTCATTTATCACCTTGATGGTTTCAGCTCATTTGCAGCCAAGTTATTGTCACCCTTAAAATAATGTGGCTTGACAGGGAAAAAATGAAATCCTTGTGAAAAGTTACATAGTCATCACACTCTGGAGTCAAAATATAGACTGCAGTATCCAAACACCGGGGCCTGGGTATGGCGGGGGTGGTATTTCCTCTCTCCTGCAGGCTTTGGTTTTAGAACAGGACATTAACATTTATGTCATGTTAACGTGCACCTAGGCATGGCGTGTGGCCTCCTGCCATGGACACAGAGAAACACATGCCCCAGCGCTGCCTCGGCACGACCGCCAAGACTTTCAGTATAAATGGAGACGCGTGTTTCCTTGCCCAGAGAGTTAATAGCAGGCGACGACATAAATGTTTGGTCATCCCCCAGTGCACTGACTCCATTTCACATGTCAGGGAAGTACTAAATCTTGCCCCGCTACAAGCAGCAACTGATTTTTGACATCAGAACCAATTAAGCCAAAGCCTTCTCAGCTTGGAACCCCCAAAATATCCTAGCCACCACATTTAACTAGCTATGTGACCTTGATTGACTTTCGTTAGCCTCAGTGTCCCCAAGTGTAAAATGGTGATAGCCGAGTGTACCAGCATTGTTTATTGCAAAGAGGAAATACAAAACTGTAAGCAAGAGAGTTTGTCTTGGTTTCTGGCACACAGCAAACATCCAGTACAAGGGATTTTTCTTCCCTTCCAGTTTCTGTCTTGTCTTTCATACCCTTACATCTGGGCTCTAAGAACCTCAGTCCCATAGAGCAAAACTAATTTCCTATCACTGCATGATAGTCAGAACCTGCCAACATGACTATGTGCCTTGTTTTCTATTCTGCACAGCCTGGAAGGAGACCAAAGCAACAAGGCGAGCCATCTCACTGGAGAGGCAGGACTGACTGGCTAAAGGAGCCCAGTGAAGAGGTGGCAAGTACCTGGGGTGCAGCGCCTGTCCCTCCCAGCAAGCCCTCTGCCTCCCACCCACTGTCCACTTTGCTCCCCAGACAGACTGCAAAGCATCACATAACTATGCCTTTTCTGCTTTAGCTTCATCTGCCTGAAATTCCTTCCTTTTATTTTCCCTTGCTGAGTTATTCATCTTTCCAGAACAGCAGTCAGAACTCGGCGTCCTCCACAAAGAGCTTTATAGCACCCTCTGACCTTTCGGGGGCCCACTCTGTATCCTCTCCATGGTTCTATCACTTTGTAAAACACTGAATTCTAACTGTTCAGTTGCCTGCTCCTCACCTCATTCTCTCTTGCTGTTTCATAAGGGCGGGGCTTTGTCTCTGTTTCTGTGGTGTCCCTAGCACCTCTCCCAGTCAGTAGCGCACATACATTCCTCAGGAAATGTTTGGGAAAATGTATTTAAACATATGCAATACAGATAATTCTACAAAATCATAGTCGTTAGTTGATCCCATGTAGTGTGTGTGTGTGTGTGTGTGTGTGTGTGTGTAACAATGAATAATTTGTAATATAACTAAGTCTCTTAATGAGCCATTTGTAATATGTTTATAAATCTCTCCATATCCATATATGTTTCAGTTACAAAGAATACAAAGAGAAAACAGAAAGCAATAAGCAAATCTGGATTTCACTCAATAAACAAATATTTACTGAGAGGCACCTGTAAGAGTCTGAATAAAAGATGGTTTTTAGTCCTCGCTCAATAACTGAGTGTGTGATCTTAAACAAATCACATCAAATTCACTAAAGTTGATTTTTTTTTTCTCCGAGACGGAATCTTGCTCTGTTGCCCAGACTAGAGTGCGGTGGCACGATCTCGATTCACTGCAACATCTGCCTCCTGGGTTCAAGTCATTCTCCTGCCTCAGCCTCCCATGTAGCTGGGACTACAGGTACATGTGACCAAGCCTGGCTAATTTTTGTATTTTTTTAGTAGAGACGGGGTTTCACCATGCTGGCCAGACTGGTCTCGAACTCCTGACCTCGTGATCTGCCCACCTCAACCTCCCAAACTGCTGGGATTAAAGGCGTGCCCATCCACTAAAGTTGATTTTCTGTTAACTGAAAATGAGAAGAATAATATCTATATTGTTTACCTCAAAATTCTCTGAGGATAAAATAAAATGCATATAAAACCTTATTAAAAACAACAGTGCTGGATAGAGGAGCCAAGATAGCCAAATAGGAACAGCTTCGGTCTACAGCTCCCAGCTTGAGCGATGCAGAAGAGGGGTGATTTCTACATTTCCATCTGAGGTACCGGGTTCATCTCACTAGGGAGTGCCAGACAGTGGGCGCAGGTCAGTGGGTGCAGCGCACCATGCGCGAGCTGAAGCAGGGCGAGGCACTGCCTCACTCGGGAAGTGCAAGGGGTCAGGGAGTTCCCTTTCCTAGTCAAAGAAAGGGGTGACAGAGGGCACCTGGAAAATTGGGTCACTCCCACCCTAATACTGTGCTTTTCCGACGGGCTTAAAAAACGGTGCACCAGGAGATTATATCCCGCACCTGGCTCAGAGGGTCCTACGCCCACAGAGTCTCCCTGATTGCTAGCACAGCAGTCTGAGATCAAACTGCAAGGCGGCAACGAGGGCAGGGGGGTGGGGGGGTGCCCGACATTGCCCAGGCTTGCTTAGGTAAACAAAGCAGCCAGGAACAAAGCAGCCAGGAAGCTCGAACTGGGTGGTGCCCACCACAGCTCAAGGAGGCCTGCCTGCCTCTGTAGGCTCCACCTCTGGGGGCAGGGCACAGACAAACAAAAAGACAGCAGTAACCTCTGCAGACTTAAATGTCCCTGTCTGACAGCTTTGAAGAGAGCAGTGGTTCTCCCAGCACGCAGCTGGAGATCTGAGAACGGGCAGACTGCCTCCTCAAGTGGGTCCCTGACCCCTGACCCCCGAGCAGCCTAACTGGGAGGCACCCCCCAGCAGGGGCAGACTGACACCTCACACGGCCGGATACTCCAACAGACCTGCAGCTGAGGGTCCTGTCTGTTAGAAGGAAAACTAACAAACAGAAAGGACATCCACACCAAAAACCCATCTGTACATCACCATCATCAAAGACCAAAAGTAGATGATAAAACCACAAAGATGGGGAAAAAACAGAACAGAAAAACTGGAAACTCTAAAAAGCAGAGCGCCTCTCCTCCTCCAAAGGAATGCAGTTCCTCACCAGCAACGGAACAAAGCTGGACGGAGAATGACTTTGACGAGCTGAGAGAAGGCTTGACATGATCAAACTACTCTGAGCTATGGGAGGACATTCAAACCAAAGGCAAAGAAGTTGAAAACTTTGAAAAAAATTTAGAAGAATGTATAACTAGAATAACCAATACAGAGAAGTGCTTAAAGGAGCTGATGGAGCTGAAAACCAAGGCTCGAGAACTACGTAAAGAATGCAGAAGCCTCAGGAGCCGACGTGATCAACTGGAAGAAAGGGTATCAGCGATGGAAGATGAAATGAATGAAATGAAGCAAGAAGGGAAGTTTAGAGAAAAAAGAATAAAAAGAAATGAACAAAGCCTCCAAGAAATATGGGACTATGTGAAAAGACTAAATCTACGTCTGATTGGTGTACCTGAAAGTGACGGGGAGAATGGAACCAAGTTGGAAAACACTCTGCAGGATATTTTACAGGAGAACTTCCCCAATCTAGCAAGGCAGGTTCAGATTCAAGAAATACAGAGAACACCACAAAGATACTCCTCGAGAAGAGCAACTCCAAGACACATAACTGTCAGATTCACCAAAGTTGAAATGAAGGAAAAAATGTTAAGAGCAGCCAGAAAGAAAGGTCGGGTTACCCTCAAAGGGAAGCCCATCAGACTAACAGCGGATCTCTTGGCAGAAACTCTACAAGCCAGAAGAGAGTGGGGGCCAACAGTCAACATTCTTAAAGAAAAGAATTTTCAACCCAGAATTTCATATCCAGCCAAACTAAGCTTCATAAGTGAAGAAGAAATAAAATACTTTACAGACAAGCAAATGCTGAGAGATTTTGTCACCACCACACCTGCCCTAAAAGAACTCCTGAAGGAAGCACTAAACATGGAAAGGAACAACTGGTACCAGCCGCTACAAAATCATGCCAAAATGTAAAGACCATCAAGACTAGGAAGAAACTGCATCAACTAACGAGCAAAATCACCAGCTAACATCATAATGACACTCGTCAAATTCACACATAACAATATTAACTTTAAATGTAAATGGACTAAATGCTCCAATTAAAAGACACAGACTGGAAAATTGGATAAAGAGTCAAGACCCATCAGTGTGCTGTATTCAGGAAACCCATCTCACGTGCAGAGACACACATAGGCTCAAAATAAAAGGCTGGAGGAAGATCTACCAAGCAAAAGGAAAACAAAAAAAGGCAGGGGTTGCAATCCTAGTCTCTGATAAAACAGACTTTAAACCAACAAAGGTCAAAAGAGACAAAGAAGGCCATTACATAATGGTAAAGGGATCAATTCAACAAGAAGAGCTAACTATCCTAAATATATATGCACCCAATACAGGAGCACCCAGATTCATAAAGCAAGTCCTTAGTGACCTACAAAGAGACTTAGACTCCCACACATTAATAATGGGAGACTTTAACACCCCACTGTCAACATTAGACAGATCAACGAGACAGAATGTCAACAAGGATACCCAGGAATTGAACTCAGCTCTTCACCAAGCGGACCTAATAGACATCTACAGAACTCTCCACCCCAAATCAACAGAATATACATTTTTTTCAGCACCACACCACACCTATTCCAAAATTGACCACATACTTGGAAGTAAAGCAGTCCTCAGCAAATGTAAAAGAACAGACATTATAACAAACTATCTCTCAGACCACAGTGCAATCAAACTAGAACTCAGGATTAAGAATCTCACTCAAAACTGCTCAACTACATGGAAACTGAACAACCTGCTCCTGAATGACTACTGGGTACATAACAAAATGAAGGCAGAAATAAAGATGTTCCAGTGCACCAGCATGGCACATGTATACATATGTAACTAACCTGCACAATGTGCACATGTACCCTAAAACTTAAAGTATAATAAAAAATAAAAATAAAAAATAAAAATAAAAAAAAACATTTTAAAGAGAGAAAAAAGAAAAAAAGAAAAAAAAAGAAAAAAAAAAGAAAAAAAAAAAAAGAAATAAAGATGTTCTTTGAAACCAATGAGAACAAAGACACAACATACCAGAATCTCTGGGACGCATTCAAAGCAGTGTGTAGAGGGAAATTTATAGCACTAAATGTCCACAAGAGAAAGCAGGAAACATCCAAAATTGACACCCTAACATCACAATTAAAAGAACTAGAAAAGCAAGAGCAAACACATTCAAAAGCTAGTAGAAGGCAAGAAATAACTAAAATCAGAGCAGAACTGAAGGAAATAGAGACACAAAAAACCCTTCAAAAAATTACTGAATCCAGGAGCTGGTTTTTTGAAAGGATCAACAAAATTGATAGACCGCTAGCAAGACTAATAAAGAAAAAAAGAGAGAAGAATCAAATAGACCCAATAAAAAATGATAAAGGGGATATCACCACTGATCCCACAGAAATACAAACTACCATCAGAGAATACTGTAAACACCTCTACGCAAATAAACTAGAAAATCTAGAAGAAATGGATAAATTCCTCAACACATACACTCTCCCAAGACTAAACCAGGAAGAAGTTGAATCTCTGAATAGACCAATAACAGGATCTGAAATTGTGGCAATAATCAATAGCTTACGAACCAAAAAGAGTCCAGGACCAGATGGATTCACAGCCGAATTCTACCAGAGGTACAAGGAGGAACAGGGACCATTCCTTCTGAAACTATTCCAATCAATAAAAAAAGAGGGAATCCTCTCTAACTCATTTTATGAGGCCAGCATCATCCTGATACCAAAGCCGGGCAGAGACACAACCAAAAAAGAGAACTTTAGACCAATATCCTTGATGAACATTGATGCAAAAATCCTCAATAAAATGCTGGCACAGCAAATCCAGCAGCACATCAAAAAGCTTATCCACCATGATCAAGTGGGCTTCATCCCTGGGATGCAAGGCTGGTTCAATATACGCAAATCGATAAATGTAATCCAGCACTTAAACAGAACCAAAGACAAAAACCACATGATTATCTCAATAGATGCAGAAAAGGCCTTTGACAAAATTCAACAACGCTTCATGCTAAAAACTCTCAATAAATTAGGTACTGATGGGATGTATTTCAAAATAATAAGAGCTATCTATGACAAACCCACAGCCAATATCATACTGAATGGGCAAAAACTGGAAGGATTCCCTTTGAAAACTGGCACAAGACAGGGATGCCCTCTCTCACCACTGCTATTCAACATAGTGTTGGAAGTTCTGGCCAGGGCAATTAGGCAGGAGAAGGAAATAAAGGGTATTCAATTAGGAAAAGAGGAAGTCAAATTGTCCCTGTTTGCAGATGACATGATTGTATATCTAGAAAACCCCATTGTCTCAGCCCAAAATCTCCTTAAGCTGATAAGCAACTTCAGCAAAGTCTCAGGATACAAAATCAATGTACAAAAATCACAAGCATTCTTATACACCAACAACAGACAAACAGAGAGCCAAATCATGAGTGAACTCCCATTCACAATTGCTTCAAAGAGAATAAAATACCTAGGAATCCAACTTACAAGGGATGTGAAGGACCTCTTCAAGGAGAACTACAAACCACTGCTCAAGGAAATAAAAGAGGATACAAACAAATGGAAGAACATTTCATGCTCATGGGTAGGAAGAATCAATATCGTGAAAATGGCCATACTGCCCAAGGTAATTTACAGATTCAATGCCATCCCCATCAAGCTACCAATGACTTTCTTCACAGAATTGGAAAAAACTACTTTACAGTTCATATGGAACCAAAAAAGAGCCCGCATCGCCAAGTCAATCCTAAGCCAAAAGAACAAAGCTGGAGGCATCACACTACCTGACTTCAAACTATACTACAAGGCTACAGTAAACAAAACAGCATGGTACTGGTACCAAAACAGAGATATAGATCAATGGAACAGAACAGAGCCCTCAGAAATAACGCCGCATATCTACAACTGTCTGATCTTTGACAGATCTGAGAAAAACAAGCAATGGGGAAAGGATTCCCTATTTAATAAATGGTGCTGGGAAACCTGGCTAGCCATATGTAGAAAGCTGAAACTGGATCCCTTCCTTACACCTTATACAAAAATCAATTCAAGATGGATTAAAGACTTAAACGTTAGACCTAAAACCATAAAAACCCTAGAAGAAAACCTAGGCATTACCATTCAGGACATAGGCGTGGGCAAGGACTTCTTGTCTAAAACACCAAAAGCAATGGCAATAAAAGCCGAAGTTGACAAATGGGATCTAATTAAACTAAAGAGCTTCTGGACAGCAAAAGAAACTACCATGAGAGTGAACAGGCAACCTACAAAATGGGAGAAAATTTTTGCAACCTACTCATCTGACAAAGGGCGAATATCCAGAATCTACAATGAACTCAAACAAATTTACAAGAAAAAAACAAAAAGTGGGCACCCCATCAAAAAGTGGGTGAAGGACATGAACAGACACTTCTCAAAAGAAGACATTTATGCAGCCAAAAAACACATGAAAAAATGCTCACCATCACTGGCCATCAGAGAAATGCAAATCAAAGCCACAGTGAGATACCATATCACACCAGTTAGAATGGCAATCATTAAAAAAGTCAGGAAACAACAGGTGCTGGAGAGGATGTGGAGAAATAGGAATGCTTTTCCACTGTTGGTGGGACTGTAAACTAGTTCAACCATTGTGGATAGTCAGTGTGGCGATTCCTCAGGGATCTAGAACTAGAAATACCATTTGACCCAGCCATCCCACTACTGGGTATATACCCAAAGGACTATAAATCATGCTGCTATAAAGACACATACACACGTATGTTTATTGCGGCATTATTCACAATAGCAAAGACTTGGAACCAACCCAAATGTCCAACAATGATAGACTGGATTAAGAAAATGTGGTACATATACACCATGGAATACTATGCAGCCATAAAAAATGATGAGTTCATGTCCTTTGTAGGGACATGGATGAAATTGGAAATCATCATTCTCAGTAAACTATCACAAGAACAAAAAACCAAACACCGCATATTCTCACTCATAGGTGGGAATTGAACAGTGAGAACACATGGACACAGGAAGGGGAACATCACACTCTGGGGACTGTTGTGGGGTGGGCGGAGGGGGGAGGGATAGCATTGGGAGATATACCTAATGCTAGATGACGGGTTAGTGGGTGCAGCGCACCAGCATGGCACATGTATACATATGTAACTAACTTGCACATTGTACACATGTACCCTAAAACTTAAAGTATAATAATAATAAATAAAAAAAACAGTGCTCTATAAATCCAAGAGGTATTATATATACTTATTAGCATATATGATATAACTATACCTTGTGATGATTGTCCCATACGATTACTGACAAATTTAATGAAGAGGTAATTAATGAAAAATATTAGAAGTTAACTAAATTTAAAGCAAAGTCTAATTTAAGTGATGTTAAGTGATGTTTTTATTCACTCAGTAGAATGCTACAAAATTAAAAACAGGTTTTAACAACTAACAGACAAATAGAAAGTCCTTACGATACATATTTGGTTTTAAAAAGATAGGACCTGCAATTGAATATACACTACAGTAGGCACTATACAAATTAAATATGAGCATATGAGCATAAGAATTTACTGAAATGTAAAAAATAAAAATAGAATCTTTAGGTTGGCTGATAGCAAGTGGTGCTAGGCTTTTTTTTTCTTTTCCTTTTTTTTGTTTTTTTTTTGTTTGTTTGTTTGTTTTGTTTTTGAGATGGAGAATGGAGTCTTGCTCAGTCACCCAGGCTGGAGTGCAATGGCATGATCTGGACTCATTGCAACCTCCGCCCCCTGGGTTCAAGTGATTCTCCTGCCTCAGCCTCCCGAGTAGCTGGGATTACAGGCACTCACCACTATGCCTGGCTAACTTTTTATATTTTTAGTAGAGACAGGGTTTCACTGTGTTGGCCAGGCTGGTCTCACACTCCTGACCTCATGATCTGCCCGCCTCCCAAAGTCTTGGGATTACAGGCGTAAGCCACCACACCCTGCCAGGCTTTGTCTTCTACAATCTAATATGCTGTTCTTCTGTTGCAAGTAAAGATTATGGAATGTTTTTAAAATTTAGAATTGCACAATATTAGAATAGCTTTCAAAACCAATTTTTTTGTTTTGAGATATTGACATTTAAAAGGAAATTTTAAATCTTTTCAATTAACAACTCACTGATTATATTTAGATCATTGGAATTGTGTAGGAAGTTGCATTTCATTTCAATAATTTGAATTATTCTGTAAGAAATACCAGTATTTCAAATTCAGTGACAAGGGAATTAAATAAGTATATGGTTATTAAATAAGATTATGATAAACTTTAATCACTTCTAGTGCTAATATTATATAATTAAAACAATATCATAAGGTGACTTTTGTTTTCATCTCTTTACAAATTACTGGCATGCATACAGATTTATCCAAATGTAATATTTAAATACTGAGTGAGTCGAAGTGGAAAGCAGAAGAGAAAATGAATCTGCATATATTATATTAGCAAAGATCTCTTCAGGTTTGGTTTGAATATGTCCCCCCAAAAAGCATGTATTGGATACTTATGCCTTAATGCAACACTGCTGGAAGATGGGGTGTAACATGAGGTGTTTAAGTCTAGAGGGCTCCACCTTTAGGAATGGATTCATGATGATTATAAAAAGGCTTAAGGATGTGAGTTTGAGCTCTTGCTTTTTTCTAATATTCTCACCTTCCACTACAAGATGATACAGCAGGAATGCCCTCGCCAGATATCAGTCCTTTGCTCTTGGATGCCCCACTCTTCAAAACTATGAGCCAGCACATTTCTGTTGTGGAAATTACCCAGTCTCAGATATTTTGTTCAAGTAGCACAAAATGAACAAAGAAAATTTCTGTAGATTTAGCAATCCAAGAAGTTAAAGTTGTCACAATATCTGTTGTCTTAAGCCCAGGTTTATTGCTAGACACAATATAGACATGACATATTCATATATTGTCCTCTGCAAAGTGTAATACAACATTGGCTGAGTATGGATTTAGAACACAAATGCTCCGGTTCAAATCCTGTATCTATAATCTACTTCTTAGATTTGTTAGTTAAACTCTGTGAATTGTTATTTCCTTTAAGATAAAGAGGGTAATATGTACCTTGTTAGTCTTATTAGGATTAAATGGGTTAGGCTGGGTACAGTGGCTCATGCCTGTAATGCCAGCACTTTCAGATGCTGAGGCCAGAAGATAGATTTAACCCAGTGGATAGCTTGAATCCAATATAGCGAAACCCCACCTGTTGTATATATATTTGTGTATATATATACAAATATACACAAATAAATTAGCTGGGCGTGGTGATACCTGCCTATAGTCCCAGCTACTTGGGAAGCTAAAGTGGGAGGATCACTTGAGCCTAGAAGGTCAAGGCTGCAGTAGCTGCAATCGTCCCACTGCACTCCAGCCTGGGCAACAGAGTGAGACCTTACCTCAAAAAAAAAAAAAAAAAAAAAAAAAAGGTTGATTAGATGTGATGAGTAATCCTGTAACAATGAATAATTTATAATATAACTAAGTCTTTTAATGAACCATTTGTAATATGTTTATAAATCTCTCCATATCCATATATGTTTCAGTTACAAAGAATACAAAGAGAAAAGAGAAAGCAATAAGCGAATCTGGATTTCACTCAGTAAACAAATATTTATTGAGAGGCACATATAAAAGCCTGAATAAAAAACACAAAGATATTAAATATACAAAATAAAATACTGGAAAGTTAAGTTCAGAAGAACCAATATGTAAATAATAAGTTTCAGAGAGAGAAAAGAGAGGAATTAAAAGCAGGAAATTAAAAATGTAATAGTATAAGAAAATTTTCTCAGTACTAAAGGATATGAACTTCTCAATTGAAAAGACCCACAGAATGCTTAAAACAATAGATAAACAATGTCCTAGGTAAAATATTGGCAATATGACCCATGGGCCAAATCTTCCTTGCCATCTATTTTTGAAAATAAAAAAAGTGTTTCATTGGAACACATTCATGCCCATGTGGTTATGTATGCCCATGTGGTTATGTATGCCCATGTGGTTATGCACGTAGAGACTTATTTCAGTTTTTTTGTTCATATGTTTGTTTTTATTAATGGACAGAGAATATAATAAAGGTTTTATATTTTCAATACATCTAAAAAGTGAGAATTGGTATTTCCATTTTTTTTTAAATTTTGAAGAATGGCTTCTAAATTACCTTGAGGAATTCAAAAATAATTATACTAAATCCAAACTAGCCAAATCAAGTGCCTGACAAAGATTCTGCAGAAGGAAAATAAGACAAATGAAGTTGAGCACAGAAGGGAAAAATAGAAGTAGGATATATCACTAATTTCATAATTTGCTCTTCTTACACTCCAGTCCCACTGCAAGATAACCACATAGCCTAAACAGTTACTCTTAAAATATACATGGGGAAAAGACAAGTGTGTGTGTGTGTGTGTGTGTGTATTTATTTATATATGTATCTATATAACCCTGTGGGTATACATATATGCACACACACATACACAGATATATATACACATATAAATATATATATGTAGGCATGTGTTACTTAACAACAGGAATACATTTACACGCTGGGCAAAACATCATATAGGCAATTTTGTCAGTGTGCAAACATCATAAAATGTAAAGGAGGTAGCCTACTACATGCCTAAGCTATATGATATAGCCTGTTGCTCTTAGGCTACAAACCTGGACAGCTTGTTACTGCACTGGTACTACAGGCAATTGTAAAACAATGATAGGCCAGGTGCAGTGGTTCACACCTGTAATCCCAGCATTTTGGGAGGCCGAGGTGTGTGGATCACCTGAGGTCGGGAGTTTGAGACCACGCTGACCAACATGGAGAAACCCCACCTCTACTAAAAATACAAAAATTTGTCAGGCGTGGTGGCGCATGCCTTTAATCCCAGCTACTCGGGAGGCTGAGGCAGGAGAATTGCTTGAACTAGGGAGGCGGAGATTGCGGTGAGCTGAGATCATGCCATTGCACTCCAGTCTGGGCAACAAGAGCGAAACTCCGTCTCAAAAAGAAAAAAAAGGTGTTTATATATCTAAACATAGAAAAGGTATAATAAAAATACCATATAAATGATAAAAAATACTACACCTGTATAGGGCACTGTATTAATCCATTTTCATTATGCTGTAAAGAACTTCCAGAGATTGGGTAATTTATGAAGAAAGAGGTTTAATTGGCTCACAGTTCCATAGGCTTAACAGGAAGCATGACTGGGAGGCCTCCCATCGTACTTACAATGTAGGGAGGCCTACAATCATGGCGGAAGGCAAAGGGGAGGAAGTAAGCACCTTCTTCACTTGGTGGCAGAAGAGACAGCAAAGGGGGAACTGCCACACACTTTTAAACCATCAGATCTTGTGAGAATTCACTCACTATCACAAGAACAGCATGGGGGAAACTGCTGTCATGATCCAATCACCTCCCACCAGGTCTCTTCCCCAATATGTGGGGATTACAGTTCGACATGAGATTTGGGTGGGGACACAGAGCCAAACCATATCAGTCACTTATCATGAATAAAACTTTGCAGACTGGAAATTTCTCTGAGTGAATCAGTAAGTGAATGTGAAGGCCTAGGACATTACTTTATACTGCTGTAGATGTTATAAACACTGTACACTTAAGCTACACTAAATGTATTAAAATATATTTTCTTTCTTCAAAAACAAGTTAACCTTAGCTTACTGTAACATTTACCTTATAATGTTTTTCAATTTTTTTAACTTTTTTGACTCTATCATAATAACAATTTAAAATACAAGCATGCTGTATAGCTGTAGCAAAATATTTTATTTCTATATATCCTTATTCAATAAGCTTTTTTTTTTTTTTTGCTTTTTAAGCTTTTTTATTAAAAAATGAAGACACTAACACACATATTAGCCTAGGCCTACACAAGACTGAGATCATCAATAACTGTCTGCCACCTCTGCATCTTATCACACTGGAAGGTACTCAGGAAGAATGCAAATGCAACTATCATCTATGAAAACAATGCCTTCTGAAATACTCCCTGAAGCATCTGTCTGAGGCTGTTTTATTCTAACCTGTTTTTTAATAAGTAAAAGGAGTACACTATAAAATAATGGTAAACATATAGTATAGTAAATACATAAACCAATAACATAGCTATTTATTATAATTATCAAGTATTATGTACTCTACATACTTGTATGTGCTATATAATTCATACAATGACAACACAATACATTTGTTGATATGGTTTAACTGTGTCCCCTCCACAATCTCATCTTGAAATGTAGCTCCCACAATTCCCATGTGTTGTGGGAGGGACCTGCGGGGAGGTAATTGAATCATGAGGGTGGGTCTTTCTTGTGCTGTTCTCCAGATAGCGAATAAGTCTCATGAGATCTGATTGTTTTATAAGATGGAGTTTCCCTGCACAAGCTGTCTCTTTGCCTGCTGCTATCCATGTCAGATGTGACTTGCTCCTCTTTGCCTTCCACCAGGATTGTGAGGCCTGCCCAGCCATGTGGAACTGTGAGTCCAATAAACCTCTTTCCTGTATAAATACCCAGCCTCAGGTATGTTTTTATTAGCAGCATAAAAATGAACTAATACATTTGTTTACACCAACATCATCACAAACAAGTTGGTAATGCATTGTGCTACAATGTCACAATGCCAATCACCTTACTAAGAGACAAGAATTTGTCAGCTCTATTATAATCTTATAAGACATCATCATTTACACAGTCTGTCATTGACCCAAATGCTGTTATGCAGCACATGAGTGTATATAAAGTTACTTTTTGTATTGCTTTTGCTCTATTTTATCTTTAGATTCTGAAGGAAGTATGTTAAAATCTCTTGCTATGATATAAGATCTGTTCTTTTTCCCATGAATTCTGTTAAGTGTTTACTTCACACACAACTGTCTATGTTGTTAGGAACAAATACGTTTATGACTATTATATATTTATTGAGAGTTACCTATACAAATAAAATGGATCTATTAACAGTGTTTGTAAAGTCTTAATAAATTGAACAATAAACTTTATTTCCATTATTATTTGTATATGTTTGTATTCAGTTATTTTTAAGTTCTCTTTTATTTGGCTTTAAGCATATATTTTATAATTATTATATAGCCTGGTTGTATTTAACCACTCTGAGATTCTACTGTTTAATGGGAATTTAAAACTGATGTTTGTGTGATTCTTGGTATGTCCGAATTTAAATGAGCAGTAAACCCACAAGTATGTAGAAAATGAAAGAAGATAGAACATTAGCACAATCAGAAGTTACAAGTCAGGTGAATTGATAATAAAATAATCAACAGCTCCAGGGAAACTCAATCATAAATCAGTAGAAGGAAAAATGAGATCAAAATGCATTATACAACCAAAATTATATAAGGCTCATTAATCTGTGACCCTTGATTACTGGTAATGAGTCAGTGGAAAGAAAGATAACATGGCTGTAATAAAGCAAACTGGTGGAAAGTTTTTTATAGTTCTAAACATCCCCCACTCATTTCATAAAGTTAAATGACTACTCTTGCTTTGGTCTGGCAAAATATTGTATATTACTTCTCCGGAGAAAAGGGCCTATGGTCTTGGGGCCAGGAGGTATTAATAAGGTTGGAGGTAGAAAAGGGAAAACAAAGAGATTTAGTTAGTATTTGTGGTCTGGCTGTTGAGCATCCTGGTGTGCTTTTCTTACTTAGAAACCAATGTTCCCACCACCATTGCCAGAACCTTCACTCTCCAAGTAGGATTTTAGTGAAATTTCTGGGCAGTCTCACCAGCCCAAGAGAAAAGGCACAAAGGTATTAACATTCAAAGTTTTACGACTAACAGGCCCTATTAGATATCTTCTGGATGAGGTTAGTATATCACAGGATCCACTGTATAATTTAAAGCTTCCAAATCCCAAATTTTTAAATAATATTTGACAAATAAGAATTACAAATCATCTGATTAAAACTTATATAAAAGATTTTTACAAAACAAACAAGACAAGAAACTTGCAGGAAATAAGATTATGCATTGACATCGTTTATGTTTCTAGAGTTAAGAGACGATATTACAGTCACGAAAGAAAAACAGTGTGTATTAAAACAACAATTATTATAAAATAGAGCTATTTGAAAATTTTTATTTTTTTGAAATTTTTAAAAACTCAATAGAAATTTGGAAAAATTAATATGAATAATTTTGTCAAAACAAAAATGAAACACAGATATTAAATATGCAAAATAAAATTGAAAAGTTCATTTCAGAAGAACAAATATGTAAATAATAAGAGTTTCAGAGGGAGAAAAAAGAAGAATTAAAAGCAGGAAATTAAAAATGTAATAGTATAACAACATTTTCTCAGAACTAAAGGATACGAGTTTCTCAATTAAAAAGACCCACAGAACGCTTAAAACAATAAACAATGACCTAGGTAAAATGTTGGCAATGTGACCCATGGGCCAAATCCAGCTTGCCACCTATTTAAAAAAAAAAAAATGTTTCATTGGGACACATTCATGCCCATGTGATTATGTATTGTCCATGGGCTGCTTTTACAATATGACAGTGTTGAGTAGTTGTAGCACAGGCTGCATGGCCCACAAAGCCTGAAATATCTATTGCCAGACCCTGTATTAGTCAGTTCTCACACTGCTGTGAAGAAACACCTAAGACTGCATAATTTATAAAGGAGAGAGGTTTAATTGACTCACAGTTCTGCATGGCTGGAGGCCTCAGGAAACTTACAATCATGGTGGAAGACAAAGGAGAAGCAGCCACCTTCACAGAGTGGCAGGACAAAGTGAGTGCAAGCAGAGGAAATGCCAGACGCTTATGAAACCATCAGATCTTGTGAGAACTCACTCACTATCACGAGAACAGCATGAGGAAACCACCCTCATGATTCAATCATCTCCACCTGGGCCTGCCTTTGACAGGTGGGGATTATGAGAGTTGAGATTTTGGGCGAGGACACAGAGCCAAGCTATATCAAACCCTTTACAGAAAAATTTTGCCATTCTCTTACCTAGGGCAAAGCACATCAAAAAATATCGAAACAGTCAGGACAAAGAGGAATTTCTGTAGGATTCTAGACCAACAAATAATTTAGGTCCTATATACTGAATCAAGAATCAAAATAGCTTAAGCTTTAAATAACAGCATTGGAATCTAGATGGCAAAAAAAATAGCCTTCAAGTTCCTGAAAGAAAGTGATTTTCAATCACTAGAATTCTATACTCAGCCACAAATTAATTGTCAAGGTGGAAGAAAGATCATTTTATAGATGCATGCTCTTCAGAAAATCTCTAAAACACCCATCTCATTTCAGGTAGCTACTTCAGAATTTGCTCAGCAAAATAATATAATAATAATAATAATAAAAGAGTAACATACAACTTATAGATAAAGAAACATATGACTTATAGAAATAAGAGATCTGGTCACAAGAGAAATGTGAGGCAAGAGAAACACCAAACGGTGAAGACAGAGCTCAGGTTAACTGTGGTGGTCATTTTATTAGGAATGCAAAATTGACAGAATACCTAATTCATCTGAATATCTCCAAAACATTTTTGAATTGTAAATAAATGACAAATATTAATTTTGATGAAAAAAATTATGCAGGGGAAAATTTTACTGAGGTTTACCATTTGGCTCAATTATGAGTAGCACTTAAATAGTTGTAATTTTACAAATGCTGAATATTGATTTAACCAAATTACATTATAACTACATTGAAATTATAGGGATTTGTTAAGGATGTGTATATGTGGTGAAATGGTGTCATCTGGAAAGGAAGTTATTTTCTTATCTGTTTGGTGCGTGTCAAATAATAATACAGAATACTAAAAAATGAAAGTAGCAATAAACATATGATATTTAGAGACCTACACATAATACAAAAATAATGAGTTGAAAAAGATAAAGTGGCTGGGATGATGAAACTGGAAGTGGAGGACTATGGGCTGCCATTTTGTAAGATAAAATAAACAAACTTACAGAATTAGCTGACTGTTTAAACCATATACCTCTATTTTTTAAATAAATATTTTACTTACTGCCCTGGTACAACTTGAGTTTGTAACACAGTAACCACCAGCCAGATTAAGACACCCAAATATCTCCTTCATTTTTCTCACCTAGAACTAACACCTTCTCCCAACATACAACCCCTTTTCTGACTTTGAGTCCCACAGATTAGTACAGCTTGTGTTTGCACTAAATGTAGGCAAAATCATACACTATTTAGCTTTTTTATTCAACACTATGATGTATGTGAGGTGTGCTTATTTCCACTGTTGTGTAGTATTGCATTATATCAATATACTAGAATTAATTTATCCCTTCTTCGGTGGTTAGACACATAGGTTGTCTCCATCTGGATACCTTACAAATAATGCTGTTACGAACTTTTTTTTTTTAGGCGGAGTCTCGCTCTGTCGCCCAGGCTGGAGTGCAGTGGCGCGATCTCGGCTCACTGCAGGCTCCGCTTCCCGGGTTCACGCCATTCTCCTGCCTCAGCCTCCCCGGTAGCTGGGACTACAGGTGCCCGCCACCACGCCCGGCTAATTTTTTTTTTGTATTTTTTAGTAGAGACGGGGTTTCTCTGTGTTAGCCAGGATGGTCTCGATCTCCTGACCTCACGATCCGCCCGCCTCGGCCTCCGAAAGTGCTGGGATTACAGGTGTGAGCCACTGCGCCCGGCCGAACTTTTTTTTAGATAGGTTCTTGCTCTGTCGCCCAGGCTGGAATGCCCTGGTGTGAACCGGCTCACGGCAGCCTCCACTTCCTGGGCTCAAGTGATTCTCCTACCTCAGGTGCACTCCACCGCGCCTGGATAATTGTTATTTGTTTGTTTGTTTTATAGAGATGGGGTCTCACCATGTTTCCCAGGCTGGTCTCAAACTCCTGTGCTCAAGCAATCCTCCTGCCTTGGCTTCCCAGAGTGCTGGGATTACAGACGTGAGCCACTGCGCCCACCTGTTATGAACATGCTTGAACATAATTTTTGGTTTATGTATGTAAGCATTTTTGTTGGTGATTAAAATTGTGGGGTTATAATAAGGTATGCACATGGTCAGATTTAAAAGATATATATAAATGAAACCCAAATTCCCATCATAGTGGGAGATTTTAGATTTTAAACCACATCTTTTGGTAAATGACATGTAAAGCAGTCAAAATTTAATCAGAATGTTGAAGATATATATAACACAATTATCAAACGTGATTATAATGTTATTCTTTTTTTCTGTTAATTTCTGACTCATGTATTATGAAGCTATCTTATCAAGAGGATACAAATTTAGAAGTGCATATTTTTGGTGGATTGATACCTTAAACCTAAAATATTCCATTTTTATTTTTGCTGAAAACCGTCCTTTAGTAGTTTTTTTCAACCAAGATCTGTGGGTAATTATTTTCTGTTATTTGTGTGTCTAAATATTATTTTAATTTGCCTTCGCTATTAAAGGGATTCAGAATCACAACTTGGTGTAGTTGTTTACCCTGATTACTTTATCCTTGTTAATCTGTCTCTTCAGCATCCATCACTTCTCATGTGAAATCTAGTTTTAATCTGAATTTACTATTCTATAGACATTTATAAGTCTATTTTCTTACATTGTATTTAGGATTCTTTTTAAATTTTTATGGTTCTATAATTTTATACAATGCATCCAAATATGTATTTTTTAAAAAATATTTTATTCACACTTGAGAAAACTTTTCAATGTACAGATTTTAAACTTTTCTCCCTTTCCACACCATCTAGTAGATCTATGATAGAGCTTCTCAAACTATGTCTTGAGTTCTCTTTAATATTTTTTATATTTTTATGAATCTGTGTTGCATTTGGATCTTCAGGTTTAGTGTAAAACCCATTAACTCTACTATCAGTGCTGTTTTTTCTCAGTATTTAGTCAGCTTATTTTTAAAAAACATTTCACGAGGTACATTTACCATTTCCAAGGCTGTCAATTGCTTCTTTGTCAAATGTACCAATTTTTGTTCGATGGTTTCCTTGAATCATTCTAAAGAAAACATTTCATCCTTTAGAATACTATTTTATGTTTGAAAATATATTAAAAAATTAAATGTAAACTTAAATTTTGAGTTAAAAGATAAATTATCATTTATATGCACTGTACTGACTAAAATGTATATTACCAGTCTCTTGGAAGTCCCCTTTCAGGTCCCTTCCCAGCTGAATTTTATCCCTGCCACTGCCACTGGAGTTAACACCTAACCTAAATTCATTCTAATAATTTCCTCATTTATATATGTTCCATATATAAATAGAATATATATAGTTATCATTATATTCTATAAATAAGCTATATATATATTCCATATATATGGAATATATTAAAATAAAAAATCATTAGGATATATATTATATAGTATATAACATAAACAGCCTATTTGTAGAATATATAATATCCTAAACAATCATATACTATTTAGAGTTATTAAACTTTAAAAACTTATTTATTTCATATTTCATGTCTTCATTATATTATGTCTGATATTAATGTGGCTAAATCAACTTTTTTGATTCGCATGTGCATGGTAAATATTTTTTCATCTTTTGAATTTAACCTTTTTATTTCTGTGTATTTTACATATGTCTTTTCTAAACAACATAAAGCTGGAATTTGTTTCAAATCCACAGTGACAATTTTCCCCTTAACTAAATTGTTGAGTCCCTGCACATTTTTTACAGTAACTATTTTATCTGAACTGAGTTTAACTATTTTATTGTGTGTTTTCTTTCTGCCTCATCTTTTCTCACTTCTCTTCCTTTCTAGCCATCTTTTTGTGTTGATCGATTTTTTTTCTTTTTCTCCTTCCATATTTCCCCTCTACTTGTTTGTAAATAATATACTCTGTGCATGTTATTCTAGTGATTAGAGGAACTATATGACTAGCTATCCTTGACCTAACAAATTTAAAATTAATCAGCGTCTTCACTCTCTTTCAAAATAATAAAATGACTACAATAATAAACCTTAGATTACTTTAAATCCATTCGCTATTTCCCAAATTATATATTATTTTTGCTTAGTATTTTAGTTCTTTTTCTGTGTTTTCTCACAAATTAGACATTATCGTTATTTTATGCCAGTGTTTGAAATTATCCACAAACTAACTGGTATATTTTCTTGCCATTCTTTTTTGCATTTGAGATTTTTTGTCTAGAACCATTGTCTTTCTGCCTAAAGTACTACATCCTTCAGAATTGTCTTTAGTAACTGGTAAGTTCTCATTTTTATGTCTCATTTTACTCTGATTCTTAAAAGATATTTTACATGTGTATACAATTCTAGGTTGGTAAATATTACTTCCTCGGCATATTTAAAAATTATTTCACTTTCTTCTGTCTTTATTTTTTGCTACAAATGAGTCCACTATGTGTCTTATAGACATTTTTGTAGGTATTTAGTCTCTTTTTCTCCCTCCTGGCTGCTCTTAGGGTCTCTTTTTCATGGTCTTTAAATGTTTTATAAGTGAAGAGTTCCTTCAATTCATCCTGCGTTGTGTTCATTGTGCTTTTATAATCTAAATATTTTTTTTTCAACGATTCTGTGAGGTTATTATCCTCTACCATTCTGACCATTGTCTCTTTCCTGTTATCTTTGGTATGGCCTCTGCAACCCTGACAAGAAGACGTTAGAGTTTCTCATTTTATTCTCAGTGCCTCTTAACTTCTCTTCGTGGTGTTCTTCTGCTTCTCTGAGCCACACTCTAAGTTATTTCTTCAGCTTTGTATTCCACTTTAAAATTTCTCTCTTCAACTTTATGTAATCTGTTCTTTAATCTATCCATTGGGCTTTTAGTTTCATTGTTACATTTTCATTTATAGAGGTTTTAGTTCAAACAATTTTATTATTCTTTATTTATTACTCACCACTGTGGATTTTCTGATAGCTCAAAACAATTTTGCTCTGGTTTTTATGCATGGCCATGTACGTTTAATATATGTTTTTAAATATTAATCTATTTCTGGAACAGAAAAATAAAGATGATTCATATGCTTATGCTGTCATTGCTAATTTGAAGGCAATTTTCTTTTTCTTACCTTAAAACAAGTATTAATCTCTCCTTATCTATCTTATTCCAAAGTCTGAGCTCATTCATTACTACCATCTGAATGCATGTCTATTATTACTGTATAGCATCTATTCACAAAAATGTTTTGAAACTTATTTTTTATTTGACATAAAAATATTCTTATATCTTGAAACTATTTTTAAGAATAAAGTTATCTCTAGCAAGACTCTCTATCAGTGTACTATAAATACTTTGAGGATGTAATTTGTTATATGGAAGTTGACATTTTCCTCATGTTTATTTGTTCCTATTAATAATTTTTTGAAACAAATTAATGATTACTAATTACACTTAATATCTTACCTTTGAGATATGTACTTTTTAATGATATTTTCAAATTTAACCTGTAGTAAGCTTTGTGAAAGTCTGTAAATGCATATCAATAGTGCCTAAAAGGCTTATAAAACATAAACCTGTAAATTTGCTTGTACTGTATTAGTTTATCCTAGGGAGCATCAAATATACATTGAATTTTTATTTAAAAAACTATGAAAACTGCTCATTACATTTCATATATCTAAAAAAGTAAGAATTATTTGCTAAAGTAAGACATGTATTAAATTATGGTGCATCTATATGATAAAATATTCGGCTATTAAAGATAATAATTTCTAAGAGGAATATTTAACTTTGAGAAATATGCATATCATATGAAAAGTGATAAACACAAAAAACAAAAAATATACACTATTCCACTGTTCCTTTTGCGTCTATCTATTTATCTATCTGACAAAATCCTGGAAAGAAAAACAAATACGTTGAAGTGTTAAGTATAATTTTTCTGCATGATAAAATTCTGTTATTTTTCTTTATATTTCCAATTTTTAAAAAAATTATAATAAACATTATATTGAAATTATAGGAAAAGGTTCACATTTTTATTATTATCACATAGCTATGTTCAAAACTGGGAAATGGCAAAATTAAGAGAGGGAGACTGAAAGGGAAGGAGAAGAGAAAAAGGAATGAAGGAAGGAAGGAAAGGATGGAGGGAGGAAGAAAGAGAAGAAGGAAGGGAAAGAGGGAGGACATGGCATGCTCTCTATACTGACATATTCTCTTTTACTGTTTAATATATACAGTAAATACAAAACTAAAGGACCCGGTGTTGATCACTGCAGGCACTTAAAACTCATCAGTTCGAGTCTGCTAACATTTAGGAAAGCAAACAGCCAACCAGGGGTTCCAAATAAAAGCACAGGGCAGAAGTCAGCAAAGATCATTATGGCAATCTTCAAAGGCTGGCTCAGACCACACATTTGGTGATAGCTCACATGGTCACCATTCAAGAATTCAGAGAAGGAACAAGAAGGGGCCAGGTTTGGGATGGGGGAGGGTGGAAGAGCTATTTCCTGTACCAAAAACCTGTAAGCTTATAAAGAAACTAAGAGATGTCACATTTGAAAGGGACTAAAGTAAACATTTCTGAGTTAGAGTGAGTGGTGCCAGTACATTTCTGACTTGGAATGAATCTTTTCTTTCTCTTGTTTGCCATTGAAAAGTTATCTGTACCACTAATACACAGTTATAGCCATAATATTTTGGTTACCAGAAGGAGAATCTGCTCTGATTATCTTAAGTGAAGCATGCTTTATAAAAAGGACACTGCTGAGTCTCTCATGTCAAAGCCAATCTATTTTCTAAGAGCTGCTGTTATTGTTATCTGTCTTGTGTCTCTCATTCTAGCCTCTCCATTCTGCTTTTGTCTGCAATTGGCTTTCTCTGATTCACTAACAGCTCCTCTCCTCTCCTCTCCTCTCTTCTCTTCCTTCCTTGAAGCTTTAGCTTCTTATACTGCCAACAATGGATCCAACTCTTTGTGACTTCTTGGTTCCATGTCCACTATTCTCATCAATTCCTTCTCTCAGTGCTACTGTTCTTAATTTTTCAGAGAGGATTCCATCGCCATGTTGGATCAGTGTCACCTATTGTACAATCAATGGTGGTATAAATTATATGGGTGTAAGGGGTTGGACCTCTTGAAGGCTATGTATGAAGTGTTGTCTCTCTACTAAAGTTAGTGGTTGACACGTCTGCTGCACATACTTCTTAGGAAAAAGCCATGGCTGCTTGGCAAAGTTTGATTACAAGGTAGGTATCAGACACAAAGGAAGAATTAAAGAGGGACATGTTTATTGAGTATCAGAACCTATATGTATGGTGGCCACTTAATTATATGAGCTATTAATGTTCTCACAGCGCTTAACAATTATTTAACATCTATTACTGAGCACCAGGTGCTTTGCTGTATGTCATATCATTTCATCCTCATACGAATGCTTTGGAGTTGGCATTGCTGCCTTACTTCACAAATGAAAAACGTAATCGTTAGGATTTCGAATCATATGTCCAAGGACACACAATAGAAATAAAATTCAAAGAAAACTCATGCCTGTCTGACTGCTTTAGGTAATGTTTTTCTTAAAACCTCAGTTTAGCCTAGAGTCAAGCACTGATTTACTGTGTGATCTGGTATAACTCACTTATACTCCAGCCTTTATATTTTTCATCCATAAAGTAAGAGTATTCTACAAAGTATCTCTAGGGTCCATCAACATTATACCTTTTATGAAACTTTGATAATATTTTACTTATTATTTGGTTTTATCCCATTTTTAATTCATGTCTCCATTTTTAAAATTTTAGTAGTGATTCTAGTAAGCACACTAGAAATAAATATCGGTAATTAAAAGTAAAGATTATCTGCATTAAAATAATAAAATGGTGGTTCCAACTTCACCATTAGTAACTCAAGATTTTAAATATACAGCATCAAAACTATGAACAAATCATAGATTATTTCAATAAAAATTAGCCAACGTAAGCTGGTGCTTTCTTCCTTTTCCACAGCCACTGAAAGAGACACTAAGAAGAATCAGACATAGACTGCTCTATTGAGCAAGTGTTTCTTGGACATACGAGTAAATGCAGATGAAAGGATGGGATGTTAGAAAGAGCAGACAATGTTTGGAGGATTTGAAAAAGCTTCCTAAAAGGAGTAGCATTTGAAATGTGTTTTGAACATATTAGCCAAGAGTAATTATTCATCAAAATCAGTAATAATCACTACACATTTTAAAGAAAAACCAAATGAACTCTTTAAGTTGATTTGAAATAACTTGATTTTCACATTTTATATTTTTTACATAAGTCTAAGCTCCTTAACATAGAAAAATGTTTGTAAACAGCAGCACCTAGAGACAAAACTTAGAGAATTCTGATTCCAAGACTCAAACCCAGCCAGCTCCTTGGGGGAGAGCACATTCAGAACCAGAGTGCAGCTGCAAAGCTGTTTCCCTTGACTTGTGTGGCACAGAGCTGAGAGAGTGTAAAGGACGGGAAGTGATGTGGAACCGGAATTCAGAATGATCCAGGTCCCACTGCAGTAAAAGTCTGCCTGAGAAGCAGCTGAGTACATAAAAGCTCATAAAGAAAACCAAAACAGTGATATTCCCCATTGTGACTGTTTAGTCTTTCTGTAGAGACTCATGGGGTCCTGGCTATTATCTATTTTTAATATCACTTGACCTGAAAATTTATGCTACCATCTGGTAGAAGAGGAATATTTTTTTGTCTAATGTGAATATGGGTGAAGAAAAATGATGAGGGAAGAGTCATAGAATAAGTCACTTAGTTTTTGACATTTTAAATGTAACTAGACACATTCGATATTCTAACCAATAGATCAATCATTTGGTGTGTATCTACTATACTATACTTGTTATACTGTGGCACTGAGTTTTTTTTTTTTTTTCTTGAGATGGAGTCTCACTCTTTCACCCAGGTTGGAGTGCAGTGGTGCAATCTCAGCTCACTGCAAGCTCTGCCTCCCGTTTTCAAGCAATTCTCCTGCCTCAGCCTCCTGAGTAGCTGGGACTACAGGCGTGTGCTACCACACCCAGCTACTTTTTCTTTTTTTCTTTCTTTTCTTTTCTTCTTTTTTTTTTTTTTTTTTTTGTATTTTTAGTAGAGACGGGGTTTCACCATGTTACCCAGGATGGTCTCAATCTCCTGACCTCGTGATCCACTCGCCTCGGCCTCCCAAAGTGCTGGGATTACAGGCATGAGCCACCACACCCAGCCATTTCTTTTTTTCTTGTTTCTTTTTTTTTTTTTTTTTTTTTTTTGAGGCAGAGTCTTGCTCTGTCGCCCAGGCCAGAGAGTGCAGTGGCGCAATCTCGGCTCACTGCAACCTCTGCCTCCTGCGTTCAAGCGATTCTTGTGCCTCAGCCTCCTGAGTAGCTGGAACTACAGGCGCCTGCCACCACATCAGACTAATTTGTGTATTTTTAGTAGAGACAGGGTTTCAGCATGTTGGCCAGGCTGGTCTCGAACTCCTGGCCTCAAGTGATCCAACTGCCTTGGCCTCCCAAAGTGCTGGGATTACAGGTGTGACACACTGTGTCTAGCCCCTGTGCCACTGAATTTTCAAGTGGGAAAGTGTTGAATCTAATACTCTGTTGTATATGTATCATCTTTTCCTTTAAAATAGAAAATAAAACTTCCTTTTGGAAAGTTATTGCTAATTGTTTTACTTATTTCATTCCGACTTACCACCATTTCCTCACCTTTTATTTGAATCAATCAGACAATTATGCCTTTCTACAGGAACTGAACTAACGATCTCATGGGATTCAACTTAATATTCACAATTCAGTCATTCAATCAAGAGTCCAGTGTAGGGGCCTAGTAATTGCTGGGGGCTCTGTTGGATGCCTACCATATAGAAGCTCTTACTGATGCCATCAGGGATCACAGAGCCAAAGAATCAGGTGAATAATTTAGGATGCAATTGTATGTGCACATGTGCGGTACAGAACACACACCTGCTTCATAGGTGTTACAGAGCAGGGAGAGATGAAATGTATTGGATCAAAGGAAGTTGGGGGGTGAGATGGTGACTAGTGCATAGTGCTCAGAGAAGTTCTCTTGGAGGAAATAATATTTGTGCAAGAGTAGTAAATATAGACAGTAATTTGCCAAGTGACAAGGGAGAAAGGTCACGCAACTCTAATGACCAGAATTGACATTTTCATTTTATATTTCCATTAAATTAACCATTTAGACTGTACAATAAAAGTCACAATATGAATGTAGAAGACTCAGGTATCCAGTGTGCAAGACAATGATGTTGAACGTACCATGAAGCCAATTTTCACCGAGTGCTGTCCTGCCTTGTTGTTTCCCTGTGTTGCAGTGATGAAATGGGATCTATCCCTCTTCCGACGATCCCTTTCCGTGGAAAGAACTACCTTAGCACAATCCCTCTGACCCCTCGGTCTTCTTTATAGCTCTAGGAAGAGGAGGTGACTATCTAATTGGTGATTTAATTATCATGTGATCTAGCAATCCCACTTCTGGGTATAGAGCTAAAGGAACAGAAATCAGGATCTCGAAGACGTATCTATCTGCACTCTTATGTTAATTACAGCATTATTCACAAGAGCCAAGACATAGAAGCAACCTAAACATCCACCAATAGATGAAAGGATAAAGAAAATGGGGTATATACATACTATGAAATATTATTCAGCCTTGAAAAGGAAGGAAATCCTGTCATTTGCAACAACATGGATGAACCTGGAAGACATTAGGCTAAGTGAAATAAGCCAGACACAGAAAGAAAGGTACAAAATGATTCTAACTTATAAGATGAAACAAAAATAGTCAAATTCATAGAAGTAGAGAGTAGAATGGTAATTGTCAGGAGCTGGGGATAGGGGGAAATGAGGAGGTTTCATTTAAAGGGTACACAGTTTCTGTTAATTAATACAAGATGAGTAATCCTACATGTATCTGTACAACACAGTGCCTATAGTTAACAACACTGTATTCACACTTAAAAATGTGGTAAGAAAGTAGATCTTATGGTAAGTTTATCACAAAATCAATAACTATTATGAAGATGGTAGGCGAAAACTTTAGGAGGGGATGGGTAGGTTTATTGCATAGATTGTATAGATTGGGTTGACAGTCATGGATGTGTACTTACCTCCAAACTCATCAAGTTGTATGCATTAAATATGTACAGCTTTACTTTCTGAGCGTCAATTAAACCTCAATAAAATGGTTTAAAAATAAATAAAGATAAAAACTACAGGATGCAGTACAAAGAACAACAAAAAAGAACCTGGGCGTGTGTGGCTAGCTCCCTTCCTTTTTTCTTCTGCTTTGCATAGCACAGAGCTCATGACTTCCTGTCAGCCCTTATGCTGGTGGTCTGTGAATCTGCCTGAAGCTGGAGTGCAGCAATACAGAGTCATATGTCCAAACAGAGGGACATTTTTCTTACATGAGCTTTATTTGTTACAGAAGTGATATTTTAGCCAATATCTGCCTTACTCCTTTGCATTATATTTCAACTGATTCAGAATGTATAATGTTTTTTAATCATCATAATCTGGTCTTCTGATAGTAAAAGTAACATAAAAATGCGGTTATATGCTTTGATCTTCAGTGAAATAATCCTGGTGTGAGCCCCTATTCTAACACCTCTTACTGAGAACATTTTGGAAAGTTGCTGAATGTCTTTGAGCTTCAGCCTCCTCATCTATACTATGGAGATGTTTAAAATGATAAACTGGCCAGTCCCTTTTAGCTAAGAGGACTTCTAGCAAGTTTCCAATGTTTCTTACCACTCATTCATTCCTTCACTCTTTCTTTCTTTCAGCATAGAAGAGTAGATAGAGCATGAACTTTGGAACCAGACGGTGTGGATTTGAATACCGGCTCTGCCACTTGAGCCATGACTTTGATAAGTTTTATAAGTTCTGTATATTTCAGGCACTCCATTGGTAATTTCAGGATAATAATAATATCTATATCTGAGAATTGTTGTTGGGATTAAATAGGCTAATATTTTTAAAGTGCATAGGAGATTGCTACTAATATATAAAAATACAATACATATTTTAATTAAATAAACTAAGTATAAAAAAAGAAACTAACATTGGGCTATTGGCTGCTAAAGGCACAAAGAAAGAAAAATGATACAAACTTTGCATTTAAGGAATTTAGTATATTTTAAACTAACAATATTTTGTGGTAGTGGATAAATACTCAAAGTCCCAGCTGCCCAAGGAAGCAATTTCTACCAGATAGTTTTGCTCACCTGCTAACCTTCACCTCATCAGGAGCTGCTGGAGAGAGTAGACTGCGTGGCTCCCTAGCATGCGCTTGAAACTGGTTACCCAGCACCTCTAAGGTGAGTCTAATGTGCCTGTGGTTCACATCCCAGTCACAGCAGACACCTGTGCCTCCCAGATTATCACTAACTTCATCCACGTGATGCTATGTCGAGCCTTCAGTCAGGTGCAAGCCCTTATTCTGTAATCCTTTAAACTTATTATTAATGGCCAGCAAACTCTCTGATATCCTCAACCATTTCTGAAACATTTACTGAATCTGACGTCCCCTGACATTGCCATTCTGGTCATAGTAAGTTCTCTTATCCCAGCTGTTCAAGAAGCAGTTCCTTGACCAGATGCTCTTGGGACATCTCTTACCACTGGGTGAGCAGCCATTTCTAGTAAAGGCTGGTTATTCTCTAACATCCCAAGAAACACTGCAGGAAACATAGGTGACCTCTTTACTACCCTTTGCTCTTCCAAATGATATCTCCCGCATTTTTCTTCAAACCCCAAGATCCTTGGATGCTTGTGACACCAGATTTTACTGCCCACTGTCTTTCACGATTGCTGCTCTCCAAGAGTCCCCCTTTACTTCTCCAAATTAATTGATTATTTTAGCACCTGACCCATTGTATTTTTTGACCCACTCTTATTGCCATTCTTGTGTAGGTGTTCTTCCTCACTTCTGTAGGTGATCCCACACCAATGTCTTCCTGGCTGTAGGAGCAACCTACATTATTGCAACCTGCTTCCATGGTTGCAATAATGGCACTGTCTCTGAAATATCAAGTGTAAGCACACTACCCCATGACTATCACCTACCATCATTCCAGATTTGCCTCTCCTATGATCCATCTTCCATCTCTAGCTACTTCTTTCTTTCATTGAAAATTCAATCTTTTGGCTATTTTCTAATTACTAACCACCCACCTTGCCCTTATTTCCTTCCTTGCAGCTTAGATTCCATTGTCCATCATTAAGATTCCTCTTTATAAACACTTCCACCCTCCTGGATTCTTCCTTACTCCTGTAAAAATTTAAATTCTTGGTAAAGAAAATAATTGTTTATTCTTCTTGTAAATAAGTAGTGGATTATTGTTGGAAAACAACAATGGCACAGAACCATGCTATGTCTATGGTCTTATAGTCCATTAATAATTAAAATTCCAGATACTATTACTTCAATAAATTATATCATATTTCCCAAGTACATTTGATTTTCCAATCTCCAAAGAATTATTATTTCATAGCTCCTTTTTCTTTTCAAATCTCCTATAGGCATTTCTCTCTTGTTCTTTCCTGATGACCTTACCTTTCTTATTTATACAAGTAATTGAAGAGGACCTTTTTCATTTTGCCTTCAATATAGTCATTTTTTTTTCTATTTTTATAGATGAAGAGACCCTGCTTCTAGCAAAAGCCAATGGTTTTATTTTTTCTGAATCCCATCTTTTTTCTCCACTTTACCTTTGTATCTTCTTTTTATTTTTATCTTTTTTTCATTTCTATTCAGTCATCTCCATGAGTATGTAAACATGATTTAGTATGTTACATGTTTTAAAATATTTCTGTCCTGAACACACATTCCCCACCCATTACTATTCTACATCTCTGCAAGATTTTACAGCAGAATTTCTGAAAAGCCTTGTCTCTCATAGCTGCTGCTATAACTTCAACTCAGAATATCTCCACAACTTCTACTTCTCACCA
This sequence comes from Pan paniscus, assembly GCF_029289425.2. Taxonomy (NCBI): domain Eukaryota; kingdom Metazoa; phylum Chordata; class Mammalia; order Primates; family Hominidae; genus Pan; species Pan paniscus. The sequence goes on from NC_073252.2 coordinate 13,034,392, forward strand.
TAATCCCACTCACAGTCCTTATCAGTACAGAAACTACCCTACTTGAAAAGGTTTTACTTTACATTTCCTCTTAAAACATTTAGGTTGAAAGATGTTTTTATGTATACTCAGATTAACATGTATAATTTTATATAAATAAATAAATAAATAAATAAGGTTATATCAAAAGTGTTGTGTGGTTTTTTTTTCCTGTGTACGGTTTTCTTGCTTCCTTTTATGTCCTCCTTTTTATTCTAACTAGTCAAATGAACTGCCCTTGCCATGGTGATCCCCCAGTGTCAGAACTTTGTTAAATCAATGTTTCTTCTTTATTTTTCATTTTGATCTCTCACCAATTTTTGATATACTTGAGAACTCCATCTTCATTTAAGCACTTTTTTCTCTTGGATTGTGTGGCACTTCTTTATCCTAGTTTTACTTCTAATTTACTTGCCTTTTCTTGGCTTCTTTTGATGGAACTGTATGTGTTAGCTTCCCTGTTCTCTCTCCTGGACATCTTCTCTTTCTATGTACTCTCGTTAGGTTATCTCAACAATCCCTGTGCTTTTAAATAGTATCTGTAGGCTAAATCTCTACCCCTGCTTCTACCTCTGCATGTTTCTTCTAAAACCCAAGATCACTGGATGCTTGTGACCCCAGATTTTACTCTCCACTTCCTTTCACCATTGCTGCTCTCAAGTGTACCATTTACCTCTACTTGTAACTTCCTATAGCTTCACACTTCTTCTTTATTTCCACTTAAATTTCTAATAATAATTTTGTACTTACCATGATCAAAGTAGAAAACCTAATTTTTTCCCCCAAATCTGCCTATTCTTCATACTTCATCATCTGACTGAATGACTTCAGCAGTTCCAGGCTTTTCAAGGCAAAAATCTAGGAGTTATATTTGATTTGTCTCCTTTTAAATCCAATATATTAACAAGTCTTGTCAAATTTACTTCAAAACATATCCCAATCCCATGCAGTCCTCACGACCTCTACTAGCAGTACTCATTTTCTCACCATTGTTATCTCTCGTGTGACTCCTAAAACAGTCTCCTAACCCATGTCTCATATTTTCTCATGTCTCTTACATTCTGTTCCCCAAACAGTACACAAAGTGATATTTTAGAACTTCAAATGTAAATTTAACATTCTCCTATTGAAGTCATCCCATGAATCCCCATTTAGCCCTAATTCACAAATTCTTCAGTTAGCTGAGTCCTGCCTCCTTCACCTTAGTCCATAACATTATTCTACGAATCCCCCAGTTACAACTAAGTTGTTCTTCTCTGATGTATCTGGCATTCCAAACTCATTCATTCTCTAGACCCTCTATATTACAGTCCCACTCACAATCCTATTTCATATAGAAACTACCCTGGTTTGAAATATTTTACTTTCTATTTCTTCTTAAAAGATTGGGGTTTAAAGTTTTTTCCTTATGCATGCATGCATATATATACATAGGGATAGTTTTACATAAATAAATAGGCAGGGGATAGTGGAGCATGCCTACAGTCACAAGATATTCACGAGGCTAAGAAAGGAAAACTGATTTATCTCAAGAATTTGAGGCCAGCCTGGGCAACACAGCAAGACACCATCTCTAAAACGTTTTTAATTAAAAATAAATAAATAAGATTATATAATGTGCTGTGTTTTTTCTATATGCTTTGCTTTCTTGCATTCTTTCCCTTTCTTCTTTCTCTCTGTTGACCTTCTCTACCTCCCTAACAGAAGGCTTGGGCAATGTGGTCAACTGATTTTAAAAGGTGACTCGAATTCTTCACTTCTTTCTGTATCCATCCTTTTTGCAATGTGTCTTTGCAGCCTTGCTCATCATCACATGGAGATGATTCCCCTTGCTTTGAATCTTGGCTGGCCTTGTGATTTACTTTGACTAGAGGAATATGGCAGAAGTAATGGTGTACACATTCCATACTTAGCTCTCAAGAGGCCTGTGTACTTCTCTTTGACCTCTTAGGCTCAACTGACTATGTGAAAAGCCTGAGTGAGCCTATTAGAGGATGAGGTACCATGTAGAAGAGAATCACCCTAGACCAGCCATCCTGCACCATCTAATCCCAGTTGACCCACCTACTGACCTCAGCTGCATAATGAGCTGAACTGAGATCAGCCTAGACCGGGACAGACCTAAAAAAACTGGTCTGTGGATTCATGAGCAATAATACATTTTTATTTATTTATTTATTTTTATTTTACTTAAAGTTCTGGGATACATGTGCAGAACATCCAGGTTTGTAGGACACGGATGAAGCTAGAAACCATCATTCTCAGCAAACTAACATAGGAACAGAAAACCAAACACCACATGTTCTCACTCATAAGTGGAAGTTGAACAATAAAAGCACATGGACACAAGGAGGGGAACATCACACACTGGGGCCTGTCAGGGGGTGGAGGTCAAGGAGAGAGAGAGCATTAGGACAAATATCTAGCCCATGCGGGGCTTAAAACCTAGATGACGGGTTGATGGGTGCAGCAAACCACCATCGCACATGTATACTTATATAATAATACATTTTTATTGCTTTAAGCTATTTGGTTTTTGGTCTTTTGTAATACAGCATTATTGTGACAATAAAATACTGGTTCAGTCAGAGAAAGGAAAAGCATTCTAGCTATTTCATTAGGAGAAACTTTATCACATGGAGTTAGATGTTTCCAAAACTACTGGAGGGTGTTGGGTAGAACCATGACCAGCTTTAGGAAATCAGCAAGTGCAGGAATAAGAGAAGCCACTCACTTATCAACATTCTCAGCCGCTTGCCCACCAAAGGAAATAGTTTTCAGGAGCTTTCCAAGAAGCAAGGCAAAATTCACAATGCAGTCTGTCCACATGATGCTCTCCAAGGTTAATAATGGCTTCTTCCTTTTTATCTTCTGGATAGGGTACAAATGCCTCTCATTTGCAGAGCCTAAACTGAAACACTGCTGACAGGGTTGCAGATAGTTGAGATTAGTCATAGCTAATTTTTTGTTCAATCCTTCTTCATCTCTATCTTTATATCTTAATTTATGTAAATAATTTATAAATTCTTCTGTATTGTCTCCATGTTCATGTAATTATAAAAGGACAAATATATTCTCGCACATCTAAACACAGATATATATGCATGAACCTATAAATATATAGGGCAATGTTGTCACTATTTTATACAAATTGAACTATAGCCAAGGCCTTGGGAGCCCTCCCCTTGCATCAGTGAGGCCTGGATGTGAGACATGGAGTTCAAGAAAATTATTTTGGAGCTCGAAGATTTAATGATTGCCCTGCTGGGTTTCAGACATGTATTGGTCATGTAACCTCCTTTTTTTTGGCTGATTTCTCCTCTTGGAATGAGTGTATTTACCCAATGCCTGCACTTTCATTGTATCTTGGAAGTAACTAACCTGCTTTTGATTCTATAGGCTCATAGATGGAAGGACCTTGCCTTGTCTCAGATGAGACTTTGAACTGTGGACTTTTGAGTTACTGCTGAAATGAGTTAAAATTTAGGGACTGTAGAGAAGGAAGAATTGTATTTTGCCATATAAGAACATAAGATTTTGGAGGGTCAAGGGGAGGAATGATATGGTTTGGATTTGTGTCCCCGTCCAAATCTCATGTCTAATTGCAATCCCCGGTGTTGGAGGAAGGTCTGGATGGGAGGTGATTGGATCATGGGGGCAGATTTTCCCCTTGCTGTTCTTGTGATAGTGGTTGAGTTCTCATGAGATCTGGTTGTTTAAAGGTGTGTAGTACCTCTTCCTTCTCTCTCTTTCTCCTCCCCCAGCCATGTAGGAAGTGGTTCCTTCCCCTTTGCCTTCCACCATGATTGTAAGTTTCCTGAGCCTCTCCATCCATGCCTTCTGTACAGCCTGCAGAACCACGAGCCAATTAAACCTCTTTTCTTAATGTTACCCAGTCTCAAGTAGGTCTTTACAGCAATGTGAAAACAGATTAATACAAATTATAATACACATATTACACTACATCTTGCCTCTCACTTAAAAAATCTTGTGAAATGTCTTTTAGTAAACTAATATAACCCTAATTTACTTCTTTCGTTGGAGTACTGTATTTACTGGTGTAACTAGCTAAGTCAAATTTTCAACTTTTCATGAACTGTTAATACTTTTCCATTTTTCCCATTATAAAGAGTCTGCAATAGACATATTTTCACACATTGTTATTTAATTGTTAAAAAGTATAGTCCAAGCCAGGCATGGGGGCTCATGCCTGTAATCCCAGCACTTTGGGAGGCCAAGGCAAGTGGATCACTTGAGGTCAGGAGTTCAAGGCCAGCCTGGCAAACATGGTGAAACCCTGTCTCTACTAAAAACACAAAATTAACCAGATGTGGTGGCACATGCCTATAGTCTCAGCTACTCAGGTGGCTGAGGCAGGAGAATAGCTTGAACTGGGAGGTGGAGGTTGCAGTGAGCCTATATCATGCCGCTGGGTGTCAGAGGGAGACTCTGTATCAAAAATAAAATAAAATATAATAAAATAAAAAAGAAAGAAAAAAAGAATAGACGAAGATGGAATTGTTTCATTGAAAGTTATATGTATATTTTAGTAAATGTTTCCAGATTGCCTTTCCAAAAGAGCATTATAATCCACATCCATTGATTATATGTGAATATAGGTTATTTGTATTCTTGAAAAAAATATATTATCAATAATGTCTGGCATATATATATAATTTCATAATAATAAATGGAAAATACTATCTCGTATGCTTTAATCTGCATTTACCCACCCACAAAGGAGTTGCATATGTTTGCTGGTCATTTGAATTTGATATTGATTTTTATATATACATATATGTTCAACATGGTGTTAAAATTCATTAACACAGTGTTTAGGAATGCAATGCAAGCCCTGAGCTATACTGCTTGTGTTTAAATGCTGTGAGCTTTTTTTTTTTTTTTGAGCTATGTTAGTCAGATTTTTCTATTAAGTTGCTGAATTCATAAAATTACCTAGGGATGCATCCCTGATTTTTATTATCAGAGATGTTTAGGAAAAACGAATTCAACCGAAGTCTTTCTACCAGTTACCAATGATAAAAACAGAAGCAGAGAGAAAATACTAATCGCCCTTGTTCTCTTTCATCTTTATTCATTTCAGTTTTGAGGTCTCTCTCCTGAATAATTTGTTGTTTGATTATAGTCCTTGCTTTAGTAATTTCTTCCGTGGTATTAGTAGGTGATTGATAGGCTCTGAATATTTTAGTAGCTGCAAATATCATTTCCTTTCCCCTATTGGGGTGATGGAATATGGTTAGTGAGACATTACTTTTCCATAAATATTTGTAGATATTATTTTACTATATTCTATTTTCTACTCTTTCCTTTACATTGTCCAATTACCAAACTGGTTTCTTGATTTTTTTTATATAGCTAAATTGCCCTTTGTTTCTGGAAGTGGGGGTGTCTTTGTTTCTGGAGTCTACATTTCCAACTATCTCTCTGTCTATTCATCTACCTTTTCATCTTTATCCCTGAAGTGCATAAATTTTATCAGGAAATGCCTAGGTATGTATCATCTTTTATCAAACTATTCATTCTACAGATTCGAGTCTTTCTCCAACTCAAAAGAAAAATTTCCTCATTTCATGTGTTTGATTATTTTCTATATGTTTATTTGATGTTATGTAGAAATCTTATTTGCATTGTAGGTCCTTTATATCTCTTATTATTTCCCTTATGATGTCTATCTTTTTGGGTTTTGGAGGTACATTAAAAATTAAAGCAGTGCTAAATCACAATTATAAAAATAAAGTATAATGGCTGGGTGCGATGGCTCACGCCTGTAATCCTAGCACTTTGGGAGGCCGAGGCGGGCGGATCACGAGATCAGGAGATTGAGACCATCCTGGCTAACACGGTGAAACCCCGTCTCTACTAAAAATACAAAAAATTAGCCAGGCGTGGTGGCGGGCGCCTGTAGTCCCAGCTACTCGGGAGGCTGAGGCAGGAGAATGGTGTGAACCCGGGAGGCGGAGCTGGCAGTGAGCCAAGATTGCGCCACTGCACTCTAGCCTGGGTGACAGAGCTAGACTCCGTCTCAAAAAAAAATAATAATAAATAAATAAATAAATAAAAATAAAGTGTAATTACATAGAATTGTACTATTTACATGATAAATCCAAGATTAATTAAAAATATAGTATTTAAAGCCAATGACATGAAATTTGCGCTAGAATTGGAATACTGGGAAAATGTAAATGTATGATTAATGTCTTCAATCTTGTCAGTGTATTTCTGTGACAATAAAAAACTCATTTACAGATTATTGTCAAGTCTAAAATTGAGGTCAGCTCATAGACAAATGATGGTTTAATCAACCCTTCAACCCCATTTTGTGTTAAGTTTTAAGATGAACAAAGTACTGTGGGTGACTGGTTTGAAAAAAGTCTTCACAAACAAAGGGTTATATACCTGGGCATTGACATTTGAATAGGAGTTTGTTGGGATGTCCTCTCCATGTTTGGCTTTCTGCTGCTTGCTCTGATCCACAGCCACCACACCCATGGCTTACTGCTTTGTGTTAATAAATACCTAACAGTTTACTACATATTTTCATGTAGGATGATGGCATGATTCGAGAAGTAGTTCAGATCTATTATCTATTCACTACAGCTTTCAGGCTATGAATTATTGCCATCATTGAGCCTGGTGTTGCCCCATGTACAGAGAGACTTTGGCAGGGATAGGAGGGATTTATGAGAAGAATAGCTACAATAAGGAGTGTTTTTGAGCCACTGCTGCTGTCCCCTCTCCTCACCATTTCCACCTTTCCTGCCACTCTACAATGAGTTTTTAAAATGTATTTTTTTATTTTAATGGAATATATTAACTGATTTTATGACAGTCAAAACATTGTTAATAAATGAGAATATTGTAATGTAATGAATATATACATATATGCTATCTCATTTCAAAAGTGGCATTGATGAGTTACAAAAATATAAATTATATGGCAAGAGAAAAAAAAACCTTATAATTAAACAGTAAAATGAAGCAAAAGAGAGCTTATGAACAGAAACACATGCCCAAAGGTTTTTATTCATTCATAAAAATAAAATGCAGAGTGAAATTGTATCTTAGAGCTTAGCAGCATACAAAGCAAAAGGGCAATAGCTGCGTATTGTAATACTTTTTATCTTTCTTGCTCCCGTTGCTAATCAATTATCAAGTCCTGCCAATTTTACTTCTTGTAATGAATCCATACACATCTCTTCAGCTTCTTCACAACTGTCTGAGCACCAGCCAGTGATGTCTCTTGCTCAGCTTGTGACAACAGCCTCATCTGTATTTACAATGTAACACTCTGATCTAGCCACAACCTATTTACTTTCACTTAGTAAGCAGCAAGGCTTATTTAAGGATGCAAATCTAATCCTGTCTTTCCCTTGATTAAAATCCGCTAGTATCTTCTTTTTGAATAGGGAATAAAAGCTTCCAAGGCTTTCGAAGTTCTGGTCCCACCTCTTTCCCAAATGTCTTTTTTTTTTTTTTTTTTTTTTTTTTTTTTTTTTTTTTTGACGTAGTTTTGCTCTTGTTGCCCAGGCTGGAGTGCAATGGCGAGACCTAGGCTCACCGCGACTTCCGCCTTCCGGGTTCAAGCGAGTCTCCTGCCTCAGCCTCCTGCATGGCTGGGATTGCAGGCATACGCCACCTTGCCCAGCTAATTTTTTTTTTTCTTTTTTTTTTTCTTTTTTTTTTGAGACAGAGTCTCCCTCTGTCGCCCAGGCTGGAGTGGAGTGGCGCGATCCTGGCTCACTGCAAGCTCCGCCTCCTGGGTTCATGCCATTCTCCTGCCTCAGCCTCCCGAGTAACTGGGACTACAGGTGCCCGCCACCATGCCCGGCTAATTTTTTTTGTATTTTTAGTAGAGATGGGGTTTCACCGTGTTAGCCAGGATGGTCTCGATCTCCTGAACTTGTGATCCACCCGTCTCGGCCTCCCAAAGTGCTGAGATTACAGGCGTGAGCCACAGCGCCCAGCCTAATTTTGTATTTTTAGTACAGATGGGTTTTCTCCATGTTGGTCAGGCTGGTCTCGAATTCCTGACCTTGCATGATCCGCCTGCCTCAGCCTCCCAAAGTGCTGCGATTACAGGCATGAGCCACCACGCCAGGCCATTTCCCAAGTGTCTTAACCACCTCCTACCATCTCTCTAGCCTCCAGTCTTGTCTGTTAATACCTCAGCAGGGCCAAATTATCTCTTCATAGAGGTATTTTCTGTGCTTAGAGTGTTTTTTCTCCATCCGCCTTCCAAATCCCAATACTCCCTACTCATCATGCCAATTTTGTCTCTAGCCAAAGGCCATGAGGGGGGCCCCTGGGGGAAGGTTAGTTTTTCCAGGTTGTGCTCCCATAGCAGCATGCCTTCTCCCAGTGCATGTCTTTCCAATAGATTCTAAACTCCATTCATGCAGAGACCATACGGAGTTTTCTTCACCACTGTAACCTCCATATCTATCACATTACCTGACGTTTAGTAGGAGCTCAAACTCATGTTTGTTAAATGCATGAATGAATAAATGAATGAATGAATAAATGAACACCTACATGTCTTATTTCAAGAGTCATAAACTGTAAAGTGATTGGAGTGTAAATCTTTTGCTAATGAAACACTTTGAAGAATTAGAAACTCAAGATCTAAAGAGGGGAGATTGCAGTCTTCTCCTTCTGGCATTCCTTTCATTTTTCTTCCTTTGGTGGTCCACTTGGACTGCAGCCATGAGTCTCTGGTGCCAATTTGTCTCACATTATGAACTGATGTGCTCCATAAACCACCCATAATATGCTGGAATATGGCTCCTGGGCTTTCACGTTCACCGTGAGAACCTCCTGCTCTGCTTACATAGCATCTTTATTATTTACTCAGAGTTACGGAGCCCCAGGTCAGGATAAGTCAGAGATTCTCTCTTCAGAGCCAGATATTTGACTCTGTTGCTACTTAAACACGCCACTTCTACTTGAGGTATCAGAGACTTTTACCACTATATGTCTTATCTGCAACCACTGGGAGAGTACTTCCCATAAATCAATACAGCAAATATTTATAGAGTGCCTCATACAGACTCAGACTTCAGTGGGTCTATAGAGACTGTCTAGTCAAACTTTCTTATTTTACAGAGATGATAACAGAGCCCTGGTGAAAAACTGGGAGTTCTGCTTTCCAGTCCATTAAATAATTCTCTATGCATGCAAGAAATATAAAAATAATAAAGGTGCTCTCCATGTCTCAGATAGCTTACATATTGGCAAGGGAGGGGGCCAAACAAGTAAATTGGCAGCATTAACATATATTGACTGCCTAACAGTGATTGGCATGTAGTAGGGAGATAATAATGCTCTCTTAAATAAATGGACAATTACATGAATGAATTAGCTGATAAATCAATCAAAAAGTCATATAGTATGATACTTCCGAGAGCTCTTTATATTTACAGGACTGTTCATTATTAACTGCCGCCCTCTATATATTAAGTTAATGAGAAGGAACAGTTATTATAATGTGCTTACTATTGGATCTTCCGTGCCTCACACGGTACACAGAATGTAGAACTGTTCATGTTCATTATTTGTCGATTTCGTGTTTGAGGATTCACCTACTGACTAAAATTAATTTGTGATCCCAAAATCAATACTTATGGTGCCTTCACAGTCAGTCTCAGACCTGCACAGGGATAAAATTTGAGTCTCCTGACACACAGTCTCGGTTTCTCAGCCAAGGTCAACAGAAGGTGACACTCTGCCTTCTTCTTTCAGCTCTCATACTATAGAGAAGTGTTTTTCTCATTGTCTACCTAGTGTCTGTGTTATGCAATTATGTGTGTTTTGTTGGTGATTTCTTTATATAAATAATTCCAAAGCGAGGTGCTGTCTAGTGTTCCTAAGTGCAAGAAGGCTGTAATGTGCCTTATGGAGAAAACATCATGCAATAGATATATTTGATCAGGCATGAGTTACAGTGCTGTTGGCTGGGAATTCAGTGTTAATGCAACAACAATACACAATTAGTAAAGTGTCTTTAAAGAAAATGCTCAGAAAACAAAGACTATATATTGGTTGGTTGGTGAAAATCTTGTGACCAGAGGTTGGTGAAAATCTCGTGACAGAGAAACCTAGCTCTGTATTTCCCCTAAAAGCAATGTTTCTGCATCCGTGAATTCAGTGTTTGTGAATGTAACTACTGTTGATATTGAGAACTGGCTCTCTGTGTTTAGTAAGTACAAAAGAAACGAAGGAAAGAAGGAAGTCTACCAGTGGCAGATGAACAGCACTTTGTGAGAAGACAGAAGACTTAAAATGTCATACACAATACCCATGACCTACAACTACCTGATAATTACGGTCTTCCTTCAGTATCCTCTGTTTCCAGGGGAATTACTGATAATAAAACCCTTGGATGCTGAAGTATCTTATATAAAATCATGTAATCTTTGCATATAATCGACACACATCCTTCTCTGTACTTTATGTCATCTCTAGGTTAATTATAAAACCTAATACAATGTAAAAATGCTATGTAAATAGTTGCCATACTGTATTGATTTTTTATTTGTATTACTTTTTGTTGTTCTATTGTTTTCTTTCTTCTCCATATACCTTTGATCCACTGTTGGTTAAATCTGTGAATCTGGACCCCGGGATATTGAGGGCTGACTGTATTGCGCAGGGACAGCACCTAGGAAGGCATACTATCATGAGATGGTGGTAGCACTCTCCAGGAGTTCGTGCTTACAGCAGAGTCCACACAAGTCATTAGGCAAACCACCTGCTACCCAAGTTCAAAGCTATGCTTTCCAGATTTAAGCTGTGTGATTTTAGGGAAGTTTAAATAAAATAATAAACATAAAACATCCAGGGCCTGACATAAATTCAGCATGTAATAAATATTAGCTACTTTTTATCTTGTTTAATTTCAACTGATTTTTTTTTTTAAGACAGAATCTCATTCTGTCACCCAGGCTGGAGTGCAGTGGGACAATCAGAGCTCACTGCAATGTCAGTCTCCTGGGATCAAGAAATTTGTAGAGACAGGGTCTCGCTGTGTTACCCAGGCTGGTCTCAAACTCCTGGGCTTAAGCCATCCTCCCTCCTTACCCTCTGCAAGTGCTGGCATTATAGGAATGAATCACCCTGACTGGCCCTAAATTGATTTTTTTTAAATCAGTGGTTTTATATTCTAGCTAAAAATTTTTGCTGAGGTACATTTCCCAACTTAAAAACCTAATTCTGCATCCAAATCCACTTTCTGTTTGCATATGCCATGAGGCTTTTTCTAATGGTCAGCACTCTTGATGTTAACCCAGCTTCTTATTTGCCATTTTGAAAATTGGGTCCTCTAAGGCTTCGGAACTACAAATAGTTTGATTTTCAGACCACACAGATCTTGGCAGCATAGTATCCCTCTTGATTGCTCTGTCCTTGGAAGATAAATACAATTTTAGTGACTGTTTGCCATTTATTGATGTCAAATAGTTTGGCAACAAGGCAGTGATTCCAGAATTTTCTGCCACTTGATTTGAACCAAGAAATAACAGCTCCCTCCCTTTATTATTATTATTGTATTAATTTTTAAAAGGAGTGAAAAATCAAAGGAGAGAACCTTTGAGAACCTTTGATTTTTTTTAATTTAATTTAATTTTTATATTATTATTATTATTTTGAGACAGAATCTCGCACTGTCACCCGGACTGGAGTGCAATGGCGGGATCTCAACTGACTGCCACGGTGGGATCTCAGCTCACTGCAACCCCTGCCTCCCAGGTTCAAGCGATTCTCCCTCCTCAGCCTCCTGAGTAGCTGGGATTACAGGTACCCACCACCATGCCTGGCTAATTTTTGCATTTTTAATAGAGAGAGACAGGGTTTCACTATGTTGGCCAGGCTGGTCTCGAACTCCTGACCTTGTGATCTGCCTTCCTCAGTCTCCCAAAGTGCTGGGATTATAGGCATGAGCCACTGCTCCCAGGCTTTAATTTTATTTTTAATTGACAAATAATAATTGCATGCTTGCCATTAAAGAGCTATATCTAAAGGTCATTTTTAGCTTTTCAGTTGTTTAGTCCTACAGAAACTGAAAAAAAAAAAAAAAGAAAGAAAGAAAGAAAGAAAGAAAAGTTTTCTCCCAGGTCAGAGAACATAGGTCACTGCTACTTCCCCACCTGAGAACTAATTCTAATTTCCCTCTAGTTTCCTTCACAAGCCACATGCTAGACGTGGGAAAACTAGGCATCCATAACAGAAAAGATGTCATGCTAGAGAGAATATGGGCAGGTCTTGCTCATAGTAAATGACATATTTTTCACTTTTTGTGGGTAATATCTCTTTTGTAACTTTGTACTCGTCTAGTATTAGATAATACATTGCTACTAATTTCAGTGAAGATGATTGGGTTTGCTTCTTTTGTTTTAAACAAACCCTCTAAAAAAGAGAAGTCAGCTCTCATTGTTTGGAGAGGCAAGAATGGATTGACTACTAAGAGCAGAGACGTATCAGTGAGGATTCAATTTGGCTGCAGGTAACAGTGTACTCAACACTCAGGCTGGGCGTGGTGGCTCACACATGTAATCCCAGCCCCTTGAGAGGTCAAGGCATGTGGATCATTTGAGGTCAGGAGTTCAAGACCAGCCATGACCAACATGGTGAAACCCCATCTCTGCTAAAAATACAAAATTATCCAGGCGTGGTGGTGCTCACCTGAAATCCCAGCTATTTGGGAGGCTGAGGCAGGGAAAGAGCTTGAACCTGGGAGGCGGAGGTTGCAGTGAACTGAGATCGTGCCATTGCACTCCAGCCTGGACAACAAGAGTGAGACTCCTTCTCAAAAAAAAAAAAAGAGAGTTCAGTTTTTCTCTTAGGTAAAATGAGTCCAGAAACAGGCAGATCAGGCTAGCATGATGGCAAGTCAAAGATATCTCAGAGACCCAAGCAACTTCTATCTGTCCCCACTAATTTTAACAGGTGACTTTCATGCTCAGTGTTGCTTCAAGGTCACAAAAATGATTTTTGCAATTGTACCTATTATCTCTGCACTACAGATAGCAGGAAGGAGAACATTCCTACTGAGCAGAGCTTACCGCCCAGCTAAATAAATCAGGTCTTTTTATTTAAAACTTACCAGAGGCTCTACCTAATAATTTCCCCTTAGGTCTCATTGGCCATTCTTATGAGCAAGGAAGGCTAAAAAATGTAGGTAGTTGATATACGTAAATAATTTAGCTGTCTGCTTTGCCGCCTCATATGGAAGTATTTGTAAACAATACGGAAAACAAGACATTGAGAAGCCAATAGATCTTTATTCCTTTGGAAGCTTTTCTGATTTGAGTCCTCTTTTAAAGACATAAACTGATAAAATGCCGAGTACAGTAAATATATGTATAAGCCAGACTCGTTCCCATTACAGAGTCAATCTTGATGGAATGGGGTTGGATGCAATGGTGAGGGAGTGACTATACTATGGACAGCTAGGAATTTCCTAGGTGAACCTGTTGGGAGGCTCTTTCTCTTGCCCTGCACCCACCTTGAAGTTTGTCTCAACAGGAGGCTTTATTGAAGTTTTCATGAGGAGATTGGGATGGAAATGGAGGCTGCATGGTTTGGCCGACTAGGCTTCCATAACAATATATCATAGACTGGGTGACTTACACAGCAGACATTTCTTTCTTACAGTCCTGGAGGCTAGAGGTGCCAGCAAACTCAGTGTTTGATGAGGGTGCTTCCTGGGTTGCAGCCAGCCACCTTCTTGATGTGTGGTCGCGTGGTCTTTCCTCAGTGTTTGTGTGTAAAGCTGGAGAGAGATCTCTTTCTTCTCATTATTCTTATAAGGGCACTAACTCCATCATGGGGGTCCCACCCTCACGACCTAATCTAAATATCATTACCTCCTATAGGTCCCATGTATCAGTCAGTGTTCTCCAGAAAAACAGAATAAATAGTAAATAGATAGATAGATGGAGACATACATACACACATACATACATATTATAATATTATAGGAATTGGCTCAAATTATTATGGAGGCCAAAGAGTCCCACCATCTGACCTCTGCAAGCTGAAGAACCAGAAAAGCAAACAATATTATTCAGTGAGAGCCCAAAGGCCTGGGAATCAGGAGAGCTGGTATCTGACGGCAGGAGATGATGTCTCAGCTCAAACAGAAACAAATTTGCCCTTTGTTCATCTTTTTATTCTATTCAGACTTCAACAGATTGGATCACGCCTACTCACACTGGTAAGGGTGATCTTTTTTATTCAGTCTCCAGATTCAAATGCTAATTTTTTCCAGAAACACCCAGAAGTAATCCTTTAGTAGCTATTGGGGGTATTCCTTAGTCCAGTCAAGTTGATGCATAAAATTAACTATCACATTTTGCCTCCAAATACTGTCACACTGGGGCTTAGGACTTCAACATATGAATTTTGGAAGGACACAAACATTTTACCCGTTAATACAAATCAGAATTTTTTCAACACTTTTAAACTTTTATTTTAGGTTCAGATGTACATGTGAAGGTTTGTTATTAATATATAGGTAAACTTGTGTCACAAGGTTTTGTTTTACAGTTTATTTCATCATCCAGATATTAAGCCTGGTACCCAATAATTATTTTTCCTGCTACTCTCCCTTCTCCCACCCTCCACCCTAAAGTAGACGCCAGTGTCTGTTGTTCTCTTCTTTGTGTTCATGACTTCTCATCATTTAGCTCCCATTTACAAGTGAGAACATGCATTATTTAGTTTTCTGTTCCCGTGTTAATTTGCTAAGGATGATGGCCTCCACCTCCACCCATGTCCCTGCAAAGGACATAACCTCATTTTTTTATGGCTGCATAGTATTCCAAGGTGTATATGCGTCACATTTTCTGTATTCAATCTGTCATTGATGGACATTTAGGTTGATTACATGTCTTTGCTATTGTGAACACTGCTGCAATGAACATTTGCATACATGTGTCTTTATGGTAGAATGACTTATATTCCTCATATTGCAAAGAAAAGAGAACACTTGTACACTGTTGGTAGAATTGTAAATTAGTTGAACCATTGTGGAAAGCGGTATGGTGATTCTTCAAAGAGCTAAAAAAGGAACTACCATTTTACCCATAAAACCAGATTTTATATGGAAAATTTTTTCTGAATTCTTTCTGTTTATCCTCACCGTTTTCTCCAAGTGTCCTATGCTCTTTCCAGAAAATTCTGTTTTCAGCTTCTCCAGCCACACTGGCTCTTCTTCCTCACAAAATTCCAGTCTCCTACAGAGCTCACTTGGCAATGCAGAAGTTAGTCAAAATTTCCCCAAATTGAAATTGCAGAGGAGAGTAGAGGAATTTGGGCCCACACTTTCTGATGCAACAGCATGGCCAGAGGTACCTGAAAGGACTTCTGAGAGACATGAGCCATACAGCAGCTTACCAGAAAAAGAATTTTTTTAAAAAGTCTCAACAGGAAGGCATGTTGAAAGAGACACAGGAGGTAGCAAAAATATGGCTCAAAAGGATCTTAGAGCAATTAGCATGTTAATTCTTTGGTGAAAAAAATAAACAGATATTGCCCCTCTTTCCTGTTCTCATAGAATTTCAGTCTAGGAGAATAAGCAGACAGTATGTGTGTAATTACACAAATATGCTCTAAGATCCATGAGGACATCACTTTGTCTATTTTTGCTTACCATTGTGCCCCCCAAACTGGGAACTGTGCCAAGCACACAGGAACTCAAGAACTATTTATAGACTCAGAGAAGGGACAGAAGGAGAAGGAATAAAGATGACGCTTGACGATTACTAGGTCATCTTTGAGAAGGGGCCCAGGAGGAAGATGAGATATTCACAGGAGCCTCTCATGGTAGATGATATCTGTTCAAACCACTGACGGAAGAGCATGGCGGGAAGACGGCAGAGACTCGGGGGATGATGGCGAGAGGCTGGAGATGGGGCAGGAGGTGGACCACCTAGGCCTTCTAGGCTCGCTCAAGATTTTTCACTTGGCTGTTCAATGCTATGAGTAATTGAGTCTTCCTCCTAAACCTCCATGTGCAATTTTTGGACTAAATTAACTATCAAGTCTTTTTCAGTGTTAGCTTAATATCATCCAATCACTTAAGCAATCTTTCTGAGTCATTCCAGTTTGATTAGAATAAAAGTGCTCCCTATTCACAATAGCAAAGACATGGAATCAACCCAAATACCCATCAATACTAGACAGACTGGATAAAGAAAACATGGCACATATACACCATGGAATAATATGCAGCCATAAAAAGGGATGAGATCATGTCCTTTGCAGAGACATGGATGGGTCTGGAAGCCATTATCCTCAGCAAACTAATGCAGGAACAAAAAACCAGACACTGCATGTTCTCACTTATAAGTGGGAGACGAACAATGAGAACATATGGACACATGGTGGGGAACAGCACACACTGGGGCCTCTTGGTGGGTGGAGTCAGGGGAGGGAGAGTATTAGGAAAAATACCTAATGCCGGTTGGGCTTAATACATGGGGGATGGGTTGATGGGTGCAGCACACCACCATGGCACATGTTTACCTATGTAACAAACCTGCATATCCTGTATGTGTACCCCAGAATTTAAAACAAAATAATTTTTAAAAAGTACAGAAGTGCTCCATCTCTCAGGTATTTTCCTCTTCTCCACATGTTTTTTCCCTGAAGGGTCCATGAGGGAGAAAGCCTACATGACATAATCAACTGCGTATATGGGGTAGGAGGTAAGGTATACCCCTGGACTCTGTTGGTTTTTCGGTACACAGTGGTGGCCTGATTTCTGTGAAACTGTCCCTAACCTTCTCAGTCACCTAATCCTGCAGCCTCTTATGCTGCAGTCTGTAACTAGTAAATTTAGGGACCTATTTTTTTTTCAGCAATGCTTTTTCGGAGACCCAGCCAAGATAGCCCTGGTAGACCAAGCTCCATCTAGGAGCCACTGGATATGACTCCAGAGCCTGAGCTTCTACCCATGTCCTTTGTCATGGAGTCAATTCTTTCTGACAGAGCAGCTCTGCAACAGGCCAAACATTTCTTCACATACCAAAAGTCCTCCTGGCAACTGCAGCCAGCTTAGATTCTCTTTGGCCTGCCCATGTTGTCAGCCTACGTGGGAATGTGTCCAGCTTCTGAGCTCTCAGCCTTGAGGAAGTTTTATCCTTGAACCCCAGAATGAATGGAAAAGCAAGGTGGGCCACTATGTTACACTATTTCAGGGAAAGACACATTTAAAAATTATAATTTAAATTATGCACTTTGTGTTGGGCCATATGGAGATTCTGAAGTAAGAGCCTCTGGACCTCCTTGCTATACTCAATGTATCTACCACAGTTTACACTCTCTGAGCCTGGGGATGAGAAGTAAGTAGTCACGGGTCTAATTGCATCCCTCGGGGTCAAGCTTTCTTCTTGTTTCTTCTACGCACTCTTCCATGGAGTGACCCATCACCTCACAGGCAGATGGGGCATCCTCTGTAGTGTCCTCCCTGGCTCCATTGTTAATACATGTTGAGAGGGAAAACAACGTGTATCTCTTGTGCTCCATGTCATGTCTTTTTCTACCTACCCTTTTACTCTAGACATTGTTTCAGCAATCAGTTGCAGACAGGTGCGACCTGATTATGCCTTGCTTCTGCCACACTGTGTAAGTCTTGCCCCCAGGACTTCTAAGCCTCTGTAGCTTGAGAATCCCCAGAAATGCACTCGAGCATTCTGAAGCATGCCCTACCCCGGAAGTGCTGGAGAAAAAAGTTCCTACCCTTAGGGAAATTCATAATCAAAGGGGTTGATAAGCAGGGCATGAGGTTAATCAGGGGGTCTCCAGTGGGACTGAGCCTCAGCACCCACCCTCCATCAGATTGTGTGATCAATCTGAAAACATACTTTTAAATTGGCTTTTCTTTCCCTTTCGCATATGCAGTCACACACTCCCTCTCTGGGGTATTTTCCCAAAATAAACCCCCAACACCACATTCTTCTTGCCTTGGGCTTGTTTTGGAGGAAGCTAGGCTAAGATGGAGACCTAGAAGAACAAAAAAGTCCATTTTCATGAAAATAACCTGACTTAAAACTACATAATTTAATTTTATTTCAAAAATTAGAGTATTATCTCAGTGTTTCTCCCAGCGTTTCTTTTACAATCAATACAAACTCCATGAAAGGTGGCATGGGCATGTAGATAAGAGCATGGACACAAAATCCAGGCAGCCTCTTCCAATCCTGGCTCCTTAAATGCTGTGGCCTTGAACAACTTATTTAATTTCTCCAAGCTTCAGTTTTTCATGTATATATATTACACATATACATATTATATATACGTATATATTATACAAATTATATATGTATATAATATATATTATATATGTATACATATTACGTATATATACATAATATATATACGTATATTATATATTATGTATATTATATACATATATATAATATACATAATATATACTTTATTTCAATGAATCTTAAAACTTATCTTTTAACTGAGGCCCAGAAAATGAAAGCAAACTGCTCAAGGTCCCACAAGATCTCATATCTCCTGTCCCCCAATCTAGTCCATAATTTTTCCCCAGACTGGCAGACATCAAAGAGAAGAGATGAATTTTTTGTTCAATTTGTGCCCCACTAAAGATTCTCCCAAAGAACATTCTAAAGTGAAAATTCTAGGGTAACAATGGCAATATGATGGTCTTCTCTCTTTCTTTCAAGACGAGATATAAAATTATTTATTTCTTAGCAGTCTGTAGTTAAATAGAGTTTACAAGGTGTTTTTTGATATCCATCATCTCATTTTATCAACAAATAAACTCTGAAAAGAACATGGAATAAAAGTTTCTAGCTCCACTTAGTAGATTAATTCACTCATACACTAATTTATATATTCATTCACTTGTTTTTTAACTCATTTTTTGTCGATTATGTGCCTCACATTGTGACGGGCAATGAGAATATATAGATGAGCAAGCTATAGCCCTATCCTAAACATTTTCACAGTCTAGTGGAAAAAAATAAGCATGCAAACAGGAAAAAAATGCAGTACTAGTTCTATGATCAAAGCAGCTATGGACTGTCTTGAGAATACAAAGAATGAGATAATCCTACATGGGGATAGGGTGAACAGGGAAAGGACTGATGCTCGCTCCAGCTTCAGCGATCAGAGCTTTTCGCTAGATAGCTAATAGATGCAGGGCATTCTTGACCAAGAGAACAGAACACACAAAACCATAGAGAGATGGAAAACCTATTACAGGAACTAAAAGTACGAGGGCATGTCTGAATCATAGTGTGCAACAAAAAGTAGGATATGAAAAAGGTGGAGGAGAAGAGAGGTTGAAGAGGTGAAGAACAAATTATAGTGGTTAATCTGTAACTGGTCAAAAGGAGATTCTAATGTATATTACACAAGAAGATGCCACAACCTGATGTTCGTTTTACCAAGTTCACTCCAGTAGTATCAGGAAAAGTGGACTTGTGAGATAGAGGTTAGTGGCAATAGGGCCAGTTAAGAAGCTGTTGCTGTCATTCAAGAGAGATGATGAAGGCATAACTTAAGGCAGAGCAACGAGATAGGAAGAATACAGATGTTAGATATTTTAAAGAGGTGGAGTTGTTGGATTACCATCACTGACCGCATGTGAAAGATGATAAAAGGAATCATTCAGAGTAACTCCCACATTTATTTCATAGATTACTGAGTGGATGGTGTTGCCATTGTTCCATATTGAGATGTTAAGAAGAAAACAGCAAGGAACAAAAGACAGTAAAGTATGGACATATTGACCTTGAGTTATATAGAGAAATAAGCACTTACTATTTGACTAGTTAGTCTACAGTTTAGTACAGTTAAGGATTGTGGTTAGAAGCCTGGATTGGTGGTTCATTACCAAATAGATGGTCATTGAAGACATTGAATAAGATGACATTGCTTAAGAAAGGTTTGCAGAGTAAAAAGTGAAGAGAACTGAGCTCAGAACTCTACCATCTGAATGAATAAAGGTGGATAGAAGGAATAGACCCCATGAAAAGTTTAAGGTGAAATATCCATAGAATTAGGTGGAACAAAAAATTAAATTTATCTGTGAAGGAAAGGAGAAGGGTGCTTCTTAACCTACACAGGGACTTAGAGTCCCAGAAGGGCATTGCTGCTGCTGTGTTATGGGAGACTCAAGCATTTACATTGGCTATAGAGAAGAAGCCATTTTTCCAATTCCAAGGGAAATGTTAAGTCGGGTTCTGGTTTTACATCCCAGGAAATATCAGAAGAATGAAAAGGTGAGTTGAAACAAAGGAATGGAGAGGGCTTCATGTTTGTATTAGTTGCCCATGGTTGCCATAAGTTGGATTGCTTAAAACAACAGAAAATTATTCTCTCATAGTTCTAGAGACTGTGTGTCTGGATCAAGGACTAGGCAGGGCCACTCTGCTTCTGAAGGCCTCAGAGAATCCTTTCATTGCCTCCTCTGGCTTCTGGTTGTTGCTGGAAATCGTTGACCTTCCTTGACTTGTAGCTGCGTCACTACAATGCCTACCTCCAACTTCACAGGACTGCCTTCCCGCTATGTACACTTCTGTGTCTCCAAATCTCCCTCTTCTTTAAGGAAAGCAGTCATTGAATTTAGGGCCTATTCTAATTCAATTTCATTACGCTCTGGTTTCTCTTCAAATCGTATAAATCTTTCCCCTTTTACTAATTCAATTTCACCTCATCTCATGTTGGTTACCTCTGCAAAGACTTCATTTCCAAGTAAAATTGCATTCTTAGATGCCAGGTGTTAGGATTTCAATATCTTTTTTGGAAAGACCTGCAACAGCAGCACACACAATGGATGCATATGTATAGTTACTATTGCAGGGATTAAGGCAGGAAATAAGAGGGTCCATGACTCACACAGCCTATATGACCTCAGCAAACTGAAATATATGGTTGTCTAATGAGAGACTGAGGGAAGATGCAGACATACAAATTCCAGTACACCATGAAAAGTATTTAGGTTGGTGCAAAAGTAATTGCAGTCTTTGCCATAAAAGTAATGGCAAAAGCTGCAATTACTTTTGCACCAATCTAATACTTTAGTAAGAGCCTGATCGTGGCATGCTGTGGGAACACAGGGGAGGGATTGAATAACACAGCATAGACCAGAAGATGAAAAGGCTTCTCTAAATTCAATGATGGCTGTCCTTAAAGAAGAGAGTAAAAAACAACTTTAATCTAAAAAGGCGGTTAAGTCTCTATGTCCCACTGAAAGTGTGTGTGACTGGAGAATATTCCAGGCAGACAGAGCAATGTGGGCAAAGGCATAGGGTGTAGAAAGGCCAGAGAAGTTCATCAATTGCCCACAATGCCACAACCAGCTGTGATAGGACTCTGTACTGTTTACTCCAAATTCCATCTTTCTCTCCCTCTGACATCCTGGAGAAAGAAACAGTGATGTTGAATCCTTGGCCCAAAGTGTTTATTTTTTGATAGGGTATCTCCTTACCTGTTGTCCCATTATCAATCCCCAAAGGCCTTGAGGTTTACTGAAATGCATAAGGTGGAAGTAATGATTAATGTATCCCAGGCCAAGAAGCTGCAGGAGCAGGGATTCCTGGCTCCTCACAGAGATGCCATTGTTCCTCTCTGAGACGGTGTCCCTCCCTCTCACACCCTGACCACGGCTTCCCCAAGCAGAGTGTTTATGTGTTGAGTGCAACACTCCGTGGACTTCAGGGTCTAATGGGGTGTGAGAGGGGGCCTGGGGTTTTTCATCTTGTTTTCAGCTGTACAAACACCCCACACTTTCCCCTTCCACTCAGCGTTTAAGCTCAGGCCTGTTAAGATACCAGAGCTGCAAGGTGTTGGCAGGGACTCCACAAGTCGAAAGAGAGAGACCCAGTGCCTTCCACCCTAACACCAAAGACATGTACAGTGTTTATTTTCTCAGCCTTCACCTAAGCTCTCAGGTAAACATTTCACTGTTTGATATTTTGGAACTTCTCTACAGCTTTGTTAAAAAGGAGGAAGATGGGCACTATGTTGTCCAAAGCAAGTGGAACCTGCTTCTCCAAAATGCAATGAGAGCAAATGAATTAAGAGATTTTCTCTCCCATTTATTATGGATTTACTTTTCCTTTCTTTCTTTTTTGTTAACCTGTTAACATTGACTTAAGACCTCTTCCTAACAAGTGTAACCTTTTAGAAATTCTTTGGGACTGACTGATTAGGAAGCAAAAATAGATTCAAAGGAAAAGAGAGGCAGGAAAAAGAAACCAGCAAATGCTGAACTCCCCTTATGCATCACCGGCTGTGATGCAAACTTGTATTATTTCACTTAATTCTCACAATGACATGCAAGGTGAGTGCCATTTTCTTCTTACTACAGAATAGAAAATCAAAGAAGATAACCTAAGGTTTCAGTCAAGGTCTTTCTAGCTCCAAAGCCCATCATGCTTTTTCTCTCTCTCCACCATGCTGATTTGTCATCAACCTTACAAAAAAAAATATAGAAAGAGAAAGAGATGTATACATCATCATGAAATAGCCATTATTTTGATCAAACACTCGCTATTTGCTATTCAGATATAAGTGATTGCATGATTTAGCAAAAATAGCCAATAATCAGCATCATAAGAAATGACTTCAAGTCCTAGCTTGGCCACTTAATATTGAAATTAAGTATGGAATAAGCTATATTTACGGAGGTCAATTAAAAATCAATGTTATGTTTTTTCATCACTATATTGTCAATTCGTCTTTTGAGCTTTCTTCCATCCTCTGGCATGAAATCATAGGCAGATTCCAAACCATTTAAGTTATACTCGGGTATTATAGCAATTAACTATCGCTAAAATAATGCTACATTATTTTACTACCTCACACCCAGTAGCTAAAAGTAATAATTATTTATTACTCTTAAGAACCTGTGGATTAGGTGGAAGCTCACTGATACAGGCTGTTCTTGGTTTCAAGATGTAGTTTGTGTCCAAGGCTACTTTAGGTGACTCTCATTTTCTTTGGACAAGTGACTACTCAGGAAATTTTCTCATGATGATTGAAGGCAGACATACAGGTGAGGACAATGAAAACACAAGATCTCTCTTACCAACTAGGCTTAGAACTAGCCCTCAGATACTTCTGCTCACATTCCATTGGCCCAAATAAATTACAGAACTGAACTCAAAGGGCTGTGTGGGGACAGACCCACAGGTAACCCCAGTGATTCCTGCCTTCTGGTATTTACGCCTTTGTGTGAATAATCCCCTCCCCTTGAGTGTGAGCAAACACTCACAACAGACCAATAGAACAATAAAAAGGTACAAACAAGGACCTATGACTTGTTTTTAGCCAACGGAATACGGCAAAGGTGAGGGATGCCACTTCCGTGATTACACTACATTATATAGAACTTCGTTATGCTGGTAAACTTACTCTTGAGATTCTCTCTCTAGACAACTCAGAAGCAGCGAGCAGCCAACTTGGGAGGCCCATATTGCAAGGAGATGAGGATGAATTCCATCTGACAGTCACCAAGAAGCTAGGGCCATCAGCCCTTCAATTGCAAGAAGATGAATTCTGCCAACAATTCTGCCCAAGGGAAGGACACAACTTGGAAATTTTCCAAACTTTGGATGTACAGACATTCTCAATGGAGCCCTCTCTCTTTGCTGTGTTGTTATGAAGCATATCCTTCCAGTTTCTCCTTTAGAGTGCTATTTTGTTTTTCTTTAGGGCTGATTAAGATTCCAGTCTCTTTGTCACTCAAAGCATATGTTGATGGCCTTTGCAGCAACATGGATGGAAATGGAGGCCATTACCCTAAGTGAATTAACACAGGAATAGAAAACCAAATACTGCATGTTCTCACTTATAAATGGGAGCTAAACACTGAGTACACATGGACACAAAGAAGGGAACAGTAGACACTGGGGCCTATGAGGTTGGAGGGTGGGAGGAGGGGGAGGATCAAAAAACTACCTATCAATTATTATGCTGATTATTTGGATGAGAAAATTATCTGTACATCAAACCCCACAACATGCAATTTACCCATGTAACAAACTTACACATGTACTTGTTGAATCTAAAATAGAAGTTGGAAAAAGAAAGACATGTATTGAGTTCCAAATGGTTTTCCGAAAAATCCTTTACTTCATTTATATTGCAGCCTGGACTTACAAATGGGGGAATACACCTCTCCTTTGCTCTTTGGAAAACATCACACTCCCAAAATAGTGTTCTCTCCAGAAGTTCCCATTACCAAGCTGTCTCTTAACAAGCTATTCACCTTCCTTTACACAACCTGGAGATAAGCGAAGGGATAATGTAAGCAAGACCAGTTCAGCAACACCATCTTTTCAAGTTCTGCTCAGATAATTTTTCATATGATTTTTGTAAGGAAAAGACTATTACAAAATAAAATCTGGCAACATTAACCAGCATTTTAAGCCCCTATCACATGCCCTACCCAGCACTCCTGAGATCAACTAGCTTTCTTTTGTGTTTTTTTAATAACATTATCAATATATTATATTAAGATGTATTAGTAATCTACAACTATTTCTACATAAATAAAAATTAACAAGCCAAATGGGAAACTGTCAGCTTTATTAAATGTTTTAAACTTCTAAATGCACTGCTTACCTTTAGTGTTAGAAATTTGTAGCAGGAATGTATGAAAAGACTGGTAGTGAATATATTATTCCACTGGTAAAAGTAAATTGAATTTCAGTGTTAGTAAGACTGGCACATATAGGAGTTCTTTACAGAGAACAGGAACAATTCAACATTGCTGAAAACAACTGCCTGAGCTTAGGGGGAAGTGCTCTCTCTTTGATCAACCCAAAAGGAAGATATCATTAATTACCGTCTATAAACCAGTACCTGAACTACACAGCATACTCAATAAGCCACCTCAGATCATTGTGATACCCTCTTATTCATAGGTATTCAGTTCATGCACTAAACAAAATCCATCACTGATCAGATCAGCAAATGCAGTTTCTCTCAGCACAAACGACAAGAGACAAACCACTCTAAACCAAAAATACCCTAATACCAGGACAGAAACTGGATGGTAAGTTTGTTGGATGCACCAAGTCCTTAAATCCTGTTTTATGATTTTTAGAGAGCTCTGTAATGGCTTCCTAGGTGTAATGGAAAGAGTGCATTTTATTTCCTTTTAGATTTTCCACAAAACAATATAATTTTTAGGAGGAGCTGCCTCAGAAGTTCATCCAGAACAACTTTTTCATTAATCCACTCAAAATTAGCTCATATTTTGGACACTATAGTCTGAATTATTTACAAATAAAATGACTGCCAACTATATGCTTTATTTGATACATTGATAAATACAGAAATGAAAAAATAAGGTGTTTTGGTAAATTATTCTTGAAACCACATGTTCACAAAATACATATTTTCACTCCCTAATAAATAAATTAGGACTGGCCAAGTGCACTGTGTACAATTTGTCTCTTAATTTTGAACTCATGTGAATGTCCAAGAAAACTCAATCTCTATGCTTCAGAATTCTTTGCACTTCATTCTTACACACATTTGGTTAGTATAGTTTTATGTCCAAAATGTTTCCTCCCATTAGAAAAAAAAAAAAAAACCTTTTTCTTGAGATCAAAAAAATCATACTTGGAGCTCAATCTCTTAAATTCCCCAGGGGCAAGTGTTCCAAGCATATTATAAACTTGGCATAATGCATCATTATCTCTGCTAACCAACACATCAAGCTGTGTTCAAGGGTGATTTAAAGGGCTATAAAATAAGACTTTTTAAAAAAGTGTACAGGTAGATAAAGATAAAATAAAATTCCCTTAGAAAATGTACACTTAATTTGCTATAAACAAAAAGGAAGGTTTTATATATACATATAATATAGTCTTAAATGACTGTCTGTGTATACATTCAATTGCTTGAATATCTAAAAGTAATGTTTTCTTTCAGATACTCAAAGAAATGTCTATTTTTAGCCATCAACTGCTCCTCTAGAACAATTAAATTTGGCACTTTGGAGGGATGAATATAGATAATCCAGCTACACAAATTGCTAGGGCTGCAGAGTTGAACATTGCTGACATCAAGAAGAAAGGCAGTGTGTGCCTGAGTCCATCAAAATAGGCTTCAGGTCTTAGCAGAAAGTCTTCCATAATGAAGTACTACCTTCCGAATATCTGTTCCACACAAGCTGATTACTCTAAGCCCCATTACTCATCATTCATTCAGGGATAAGCAAGCCTAAGCCATTTTGGGATGATGAGAAGGTCTAGCTGAGAGCTTGTGAGATAAGCTTTCTGGCTTCTGTGAACTTAAGCCAGGTTTACTCCCTCCTACAAGTCATGGATAAGGAAACTTAGCACCCTGGGCAACTGACAGGCATATTGCATTTATGAGGAAACCTACCTTAGGATGAACATGATGTTGACCTTGATGACATTAACTGTTGGATCCACCAAACTGAAAGTTCATGCTACGTCTGGATTCTGTCTCACTTGCACAAATATGTTTCTATAATGTTCAGGTTCATTACAGTTTAAATTCCATTAATTGCTGCCTAAAGCATCCCAACAGATATACTTTATTTTCCTTTCATGTCATTCCTATATCAAACCATAGAATGGGAAAGGTTGCCAAGATTTCGGCCAAGATTGTGTCTAAGTTTAGTTTCTGCCACTACTACAATATTTACCATGGTCTTCATTTAAACACCTTATATAAGTCTAACACATTGAATCGATTAAATTAAGCTTTACTGTCTATTAGAAGCTGCTGAGCAGGCAATTGAATGTACTGGTGCTACTTTTACAAAATGATTTCCTCTATTTATTAATGTAGAACATAGATAGCTACAGAGTCTGTTAGACCAATGTTACTGAAATGCTACTGTCAGACACATGGCGCATTTGTAGATAGACAGCATAACATAGATAAATGACGGTCTACCTGAGGAGACAGGCAGATGCACTCTCATTGAAACACACTAACACATGATATCATAGAAGTATGTGCAAAAAATGAAAGGATCCAAGAAAAGAGTTGTTTTGTATTCATGGCTTTGTTTCTTTTCTCTTCCTGCATAAAAAATATTAAACTTTCAACCTGGGCAACATGGAAAACCCCTGTCTCTACAAAAAAATACAAAAATTAGCTGGGTATGGTGATGTGTGCCTGTAGTCTCTGCTACTGGGGAGGCTGAGGTGGGAGGATTACTTGAGCCCGGGAGGCAGAGGTTGCAGTGAGGTGAGAAGGTACCACCGCACTCCTACAACAGAGTGAGATCCTGTCTCAAAAAAAAAAATTAATTAAACTTTTTCTCTAAAAGTAATGTTTCTCTGTATGTGCTTGAATATAGAGGCGAAGGGAAAAGCTGACCCAGAAAACAAAGTATTAAACATTTTTATTGATTTTCTCGTGGAGGGGTGTATATAGAGGGGTGACACAGGGGTGGGTAATGAGGAAACTGGAAGATACTATAGACATTTTATTTTACAAAGAGGCAACACAAAGAGTAAGAAATCCAGGATTCTTGTCCAGCATGAGCAGGCAGCTTCCATCACTGAGTCTCAGTTTTATCATGTAAAGCAATCACTGCCCTGCCATATCCCATTTTACAATTGTTGGGAGGAGTATATAAGTATATACCCTTATTTTATACAGATGCACACACACATATATGTACATGTATGTGACTATATCTATATATCTATATCTATATCAACGTTTTAAAAAGTGAGACAATAATCCTCACAAGCTTGGAGGGTTGAAGAAGTGCAGCTAGTCTAATCCATGTGAAAATAAATATCAGCTCTGAGCCACTTCATTATAAACGCTAATCAGCATATTTGAAGAAGTGTATCTGAGAAGACAAAACAACCAGCAGACTTATTTTCAGAGCATGTGTGAGTCATGGGATGAAGTCCTATTAGGTATGTGCACTGAAAAGTAAACTGAATCACACCTAAGGATTACTTTGGCAATCGCTTGCTATAACAAAAGGGAAAATCACAGATACAAAACTTTTATGTTTTAGTTTTCTTAGTTTTTTTCCCCTCTTTAATTTTAACAACTTTACTGAGATATAATTTACATACCATAGAATTCACCCATGTAAAATGTACAATGCAGAGCCTTTAAGTATATATACAAAGTTTTACAATATTCACCAAAATCTAATTTTAGAACGTTTTTATTATCCCCAAAAGAACCTTATACCTTTCAGCAGCCATTCCCCAAACACATTCTACTCTCCCCTGTCCAGCTCAGGGCAAATATCAATCTATTTTATATCTTATGGGTTTGTCTAATCTGGACATTTATATGAATAAAACTATAATACAATGTGTGATCTTTTGTGACTGGCTTCTTTCAGTTAGGATAATGTTCTCAAACTTCATCCATGTTGTAGTGTGCATCAATACTTTTCTCCTTTTTATGACCAGGTAATAATATTCCACTCCAAGGATAAACCACATTATGTTTATATATTTATGCATTTCAATTGTTTCTACTTTTTGGCTACTGTGAATCATGAAACTATGAACATTTAGATACAAGGTTTGTGTGGACATATGAGTTCATTTCTCTTGGTTTTATACTTAGGAGTGAGTTTGTTGAATCATATGGTAACTTTTTAAGAAACTGCTGAATGTTTTCCAAAGAAGTTGCACCATTTTACATTCTTACAAACAATGCATGACTTTTGTTTTAATCTAATGTTACAAGTTAAATAATAAAGTTTAATTTTTCTTATTTCATAGTGAAAATACATTTACTAACTGCCTTTCAATTTCTCCATAAGATATGCCTGTTGACATTAAAATAAAACATCATATTTGTTATTTTCAATTTTTCTGTATTGTGTTTATTTGTATTGGATTACCCACCTAATCCAGATTTCTTTTTTGAGATGATGTTTCTTTTTTAAATGTTGAATGTTTTGTGTTTAAACATATTGGTCATTAGCCAAAGTGACTTATAAATTTTTTACCTTTTGAATATTTTGAGTTTTTTTTTTTTTTTTTTTTTTTTGAGACAGAGTCTTGCTCTGTCACCAGGCTGGAGTGCAGGCACAATCTTGGCTCACTGCAATCTCCACCTCCTGGGTTCAAGCAATTCCCCTGCCTCAGCCCCCTGAGTAGCTGGGACTACAGGCATACGCCGCCATGCCCAGCTAATTTTTTTGTGTTTTAGTAGAGATGGAGTTCCACCATGTCGGCCAGGCTGGTCTCGATCTCCGGACCTCATGATCTGCCTGCGATGGCCCCCTAAAGTGCTAGGATTACAGGTGTGAGCCACCACACCTGGCCTTTGAGGTCAATTTTTATAAATAATCCAATCTGTGTATAGTTGTACAGTGAATATAATCATTTTTAATTAGCCACAGAATTTCTTAGAACATTATTAGTTCAATGTCATTAATTATATGTGATTTCCCCATTGTTTATATTTAGTATCTATCTCTTAAGTTTATTGGGAAGATTCAAGGACCTAACTCATATATAGCTTGGGGGGTAGGGGAGGGAAGACTGGCACATAGAAATAGCTCAGTATAACTGGCTGTTTTTATTCAATCATACCAAAGTAAAAATCTCCTTTTACAATTCTGTTTCTGTCAGTTTCTTCTAATGTCTCTAATATTACTTACTCATATATTCAGATTTTGTACTATTCAACTTATGCTTACTGGTGTCACAACTTTATAATTAAATATCTTTCATCATAATTTAAAGCTTTTTATTAATTCTTTTAATTTAATTCTAATTTATCTGACTCTAATATTGGCACTTTTACTTTCCTACATTTAAGCTTGAGTGAAAAAAAATCTTATGTATTCTTTTTTAGGTTCTTTTTTCTCTGAATCATTTTGATCACATGTATTTCTCTAAACAAATATAATTTTATTTTATTTTTAATCCATTCTGGAAATTAATACCCATTGGCAGGAAAGTTTGAGTCCGTGATGTTCATTATGATTATTTTTATTTGTGCTCTCTGATGTCATTCTATGCTCTGCTGTTCTATGCTTCCCGGATTGTATAGAGCACCCTTGACATAAGTAACTCCAGCTTAGAAAAATACTTCATTTTAGATTTCATAGGGCCCTTTGCCAACAAGGACAAAATGTTTTGCTTGATAAACAAAAAAAATAATAATAAAGACTACATCCAACCAGATAAGGACATAAAACAGGCACACTGTTCCTCTATGAGTCCTCACCTGAGGATTCTGTGACCATAAAGGGGCAGGGCTTCAGCAGCTCAGAGCAACTTTCTTCACTGAGACACTGTCTTGTTATCACTTGTGATTTTAAGCACCCAGTATCTGCCATGGAAGGCTCTGCCCACATCAAGGACAATTTATTTTCCTTTGGGTATTACATGAGTCCATTTGCATCACTATAGAGGAATACTCGAGGCTGAGTAATTTATGAAGAAAAAGAGGTTTCGTTTGGCTTATGGTCCTGCAGGCTGTACAGGAAGAAAGGTGGCAGCATCTGCTTCTGGTGAGGGCTTCAGAAAGCTTGCAATCATGGTGGAAGGTGAGTGGGGAGCAAGAGAGGGAGTGAGAGACGGGGGAGGTGGCACACCCTTTTAAACAACTATATCTTGCATTAACTCAGAGGAATAACTCACTCATTGCCATGAGGAAGGCACCAAACCATTCATGAGGGATCTGCTCCCATAATCCAAATACCTCCTACTAGGCCCCACTTCTGACAATGGGGATTACATTTCGACATAAGATATGGAGGGGACAAATATCCAAAAACCATATCAGCTATAAACTCAGCAATGGAACTAGTGCGTTGAATGATAGTTCTCCTTTAAGTTCTTTGAGAAATCTCCAAACTGCTTTCCACAGTGGCTGAGCTAATTTACATTTCCACCAACAGTGTATAAGCTTTCTCTTTTCTCTACAGCCTCGCCAGCATTTGTTGTTTTTTGACCTTATAGTAATGGCCATTCTGACTGGTATGAGATACTATCTATCTCATTATGGTTTTAATTTGCATTTATCTAATGATTACTAATGTTGGGTATTTGTTTCTACGTTTGCTTGCCATGTGTATGTCTTCTTTGGGGAAGTGTATGTTCATGTCCTTTGCCCACTTTTTAATGGGATAATTTGTTTTTTTTTTGCTTGTTAATTCATGTAAGTTTCTTATAGATGCTGGGTATCAGTCCTTTGTTCGATGCATAGTTTGCAAATATTTTCTCCCATTCTATTGGTTGTTTGTTTACTCTGTTGATAGTTTCTCTTGCTCTACAGAAGTTCTTTAGTTTAATTAGTTCCCACTTGTCCATTTTTGTTTTTGCTACAATTGCTTTTGAGGAAAGAATAATAAACACTTACTATATTTTTCAGGAACTATGTACTCATTGGCTCCATCCCTATTTCTCAGACTAAGAATTCTTGCAAGGACTTGTCTTGTTTCTTCTGTCATCCATGAGGGGTGTGGTACCTGACACATAGCTAGTGTATAGTAATTGAGTTTTGAAGGAATGAATAAGTGAATGAGTTTTATAGACTCCCAGAGCTAGTAGTGACTCCATTTGACTGAAAAGAAAATCAAAGCTCTGAGATGTGTAGAGGTTTGCCAGCAAATTATAGTTACTTAGTGGTAGGAACAAGTCAAGAGTTCAGGTCCCCTGTCATTCAACCCCACATAATCTGCTCAATCTTACCATATGTTTGAAATTTTAGAAGTGAAAGCTTTTACTTTTTTCTTCTACTTTTTGTAAGTAGTGCTAAATGACTAAGAAAAAGAGAGGGAAATATAATTTAAACTGCCTGTGATGAAAATAAATTAGTAGGAGGCATCCTGAAAGTCCAGGAACTAATATCCATCCACAGCAGCAGGCATATGTTTTTCCTGGCATACTTTCACTCCGAAGGTAAGCAAACACATAAGTTGGTATTTCATTACTTTAAGCATTTTTATTAAGGTGTTTTGTATATGTCAGTGGTGTAGGAAGAGAGAAAGATTAAAAAGAAATTTCTTGTTACAACATATTTTGAAACGTTCTATATTTCTACAACATAGTTTATTTTTGGTTCTTTTTCTCAGCATGCAATCTTGACAATTTGGAGATAGAAAAATCTCTAACAGACAAGACCAATTTGACAAAAATTCTTCTGTACTTAGAATATCTGACACAGGCTGCCTAAATTTGAATACTAGAGCTTCACTTCTTTATAGCTCTGTAATGTTGGAAAGCAAAAAAGCATTTGGGATCCATATTTTCTCATCTGAAAATGTACTGTTAAATTAAAAAAAATCTCTACCACCTACTTCATCAGCGTGTCAAAATACTCAAAAATGTTACACAAGATAATATATGTAAATCATTTGGCACATTGCCTGACACATTTTAAATACTCTTATCATTTAGCTATTGTTGGAACAAACTGCCTTAAGACTCAGTGTGTTAAAACAATAGAAACCTAAAAAGTTCTGAGCTCATAGAAGCACAGAGTAAAATAATTGTTAACAACGGTTGGGGTAGTTTGGATGAGGGGAGGGTTCAGGAGATGCTGATTAAAGAATACAAAATTACAGTTAGGTAGAAGGAATAAGTTCAAGAGCTCTATTGTACAACATGGTAACTATAGTTAACAATATACTGTATTATTGAAGAATGTGAAGAATGAATGTAGAGTGTTCTCATCACAAAAATAATAACTATGTGAGATAATGCATATGTTAATTAGCTAGATTTAGCTATTACATAATGTCTACATACTTCAAAACATTATGTTGTACATGGCAAATACGTACAATGTTACCTGCCAATCAAAGAAAAAGAAAGAAGGAAGGAAGGAAAGAAAGAAAAAAAGAAAGAAAGAAAGAAAGAAAGAAAGAAAGAAAGAAAGAAAGAAAGAAAGAAAGAAAGAAAGTTGTTTTTTTTTCTTGTAAGTTTGTTTAAGTTATTTGTAGATTCCGGATATTAGTGCTTTGTCAGATGGATAGATTGCAAAAATTTTCTCCCATTCTGTAGGTTGCCTGTTCACTCTGATGATGTTTCTTTTGCTGTGCATAAGCTCTTTAGTTTAATTAGATTCCATCTGTCAATTTTGGCTTTTGTTGCCATTGCTTTTGGTGTTTTACTCATTAAGTCTTTGCCCATACCTATGTCCTCAATGGTATTGCCTAGGTTTTCTTCTAGAATTTTTATGGTTTAAGTCCTTCTTTAATCCATCTTGAGTTAATTTTTGTATCAGGTGTAAGGAAGGGATCGAGTTTCAGTTTTCTGCATATGGCTAGCCAGTTTTCCCAACACCATTTATTAAATAAGGAATCCTTTCCCCATGGCCAGACTCGTGCATGCATCTGAAAGTTAGATTGCGGCCTTCTCTAGATTGGTATTGGCTGGGGCAACTTAACTAAGACAACTCTGCTCACATGTCATTCATCCTCCTCCCAGTAATCGTGAGCCATCTCAGGCATGTTCTTTGCAAGGAAATGGTAGAAGGACAAGAGCAAGCAAGCTTCATATGCAAACATTTTAAACAATTTTGCTTGCTTCAATTTTGTAAACATCTTACTTGGCCAAAGTAAATCTCATGTCAAGACTAAGGGTAGAAATGTACTCCTCCAGTCCATTTTCCTTGGTATAAATACATTACAAAACTAAAGAGCAAAGAACATAGATATAGGGAAAGGTGATAGGTTGGGGCCAATAACACATTCTACAACAAACACTCAATTGTAAAATACTAAGTAATATTAACTGTATCATTTACTTCCTAAATCTTTGTACATAAAATACCTTACATCTT
Source organism: Pan paniscus (assembly GCF_029289425.2). Classification (NCBI taxonomy): domain Eukaryota; kingdom Metazoa; phylum Chordata; class Mammalia; order Primates; family Hominidae; genus Pan; species Pan paniscus. Next base: position 13,068,184 of record NC_073252.2, read on the forward strand.
CCCAAGCAATTGAATGGCACAGAGTACTAGTTCAAACTGTTTCTAATGTAAGTAAACTGAGTCTTGGTAAGCAGTAAAGTTTGTATATTTACAGACATCGCCCAGCAGCTTAGACAGCTATTCTATTCTGAACCTGTCAGAAATGGGTACTACAACGACACAGCCCATTATCTCATTTCCAGGTGTATTTCATTCACCTTATTGTCCTTTCAAATGTAACACTTGGAATCTGTTGATCCTATCTTGTAAACACTTATTCTCTTTTTCTAGTTTTCAGCTGCAGAATTACCAGTCATGGCTTTATATAGGTTCTGCTTCTCTGCAGAGATCTTCTCTTCATTTATTAAAGTTATTCTTTTCTTTAATTCTTTGAGCATACTTTTTACTTCTTTTTATCCACTTAGTAGAAAGAAGTTGATTTAATCAAAGACACTAGCTCAACTGGCTCTTCACGTGAAGAAAATTCAAATTGGTTTCCAATTTATATCATACTCTAGAATTCAATTCTAAATGGATTAAAAAGTTAAGATTTAAAAAGAACAATAAAAATTATAATAAATAACTTGTGAAACTGAAAATACAACCCAGGATTTGAGAAAAACTTTCCTAATTAAAACGGAAACTCCAAAATCTATAAAAAGAAAGTGACATGGTGGACTATGTAATATAGAGAAAGTATAGATTACAAATACATTTGACAGACAATGTGTTATGATCTATATATATATAATGATCTTAGGGCCAGGCACAGTAATCCCACCACAAGGAGGATTGCTTGAGGCCAAGAGTTCGAGACCATGCTGAGCAATATATCAAGATTCCATCTCTACAATTTTTTTTTAAACTTAGCCAGGTATGGTGGTGTATGCCCGTAGTCCCAGCTACTTGGGAGGCTGATGTGGAATAATTGTTTGAGCCCAAGAATTTGAGGTTACAGTGAGCAATGATCATGCCACACTGTACTCCAGCTTGAGCAACAGAGCAATACTCTAAAACAAAAACAAAATAAAAACAATGATATCTTGCAAGCTTGACAGAATCATAAAGAAAAGATAACAAAACAAAAATCCCAAAATAAAAATTGACAAAAATATATTAGTAGGTACTATTAAATAGCAAATACTAATGACCAGAAATATATAAAAAGATGCTCAAATTTACTAATAGGAAAATGTGTTGCTACTATATAAGATACTACTATAGATCTCACTTTAATATTATGTTATGTTTTATTTTCTTTTTTATTTTAGATTAAGGGAGTAGCCGTGCAGGTTTGTTACATGGATATACTTCATGATGCTGAGGTTTGGGATTCTAGTGATTCTGTTGCCCAATTAGCAAACATAGTACCCAATAGGTATTTTCAATCCTTGTTCCCCTTCTTCACTCTTCCTTTTTGGAATTCTGAGAGTCTATTTTTCCACCTTTGTGTCCATCGTATATCCAATGTTTAGCTCTCACTTATGAGTGAGAACATGCAGTATTTGATTTTCTGTTCCTGCTTTAATTCATTTAGGATAATGGACTCCAAATGCATCCATGTTGCTGCAAGGGACTTGATTTCTTTCTTTTTCATGGCTGTGTACTATTCTGTGGTGTATATCTTATCACATTTTCTTCATCCAGTCCACCACTGATGAGCACCTGGGTCAAATCTATGTCTTTGTCATTATGAACAGTGCTGCAATAAACATACAAGTGCAAGTGTCTTTTTGGTGGAATGATTTGTTTATTTTCCTTTGAGTATAATAATGGGATTGCTGAGACAAATGGTAATTCTAGTTTTAGTTATTTGAGAAATCTTCAAACTGCTTTCCACAGGGGCTAAACTAATTTGCATTCTCACCAACAGTATATAAGCACTCCCTTTTCTCTACAAACTTGCCATCATGTTATTATTTTAACTTTTTAATTATAACCCTTCTGACTGGTGTGAGATGGTATGTCATTGTGGTTTTGATTTGCATCTCTGATGATTAGTGATGCTGGGCATTTCCTAGGTTTTCTTCTAGGATTTTTATCCTTGAGGTCTTACATTTAAGTCTGATCCATCTTGGGTTAATTTTTATACAGAGTGAGAGATAGGGTCCAGTTTTCTTGTTATCTGGAAGCCTTTGGAATCTGATCATGCAATGAGCACAAAGGGGCTCTGTCCCTGATTAGTTTATAGAATTTGGGGATGGTTCTGTTTTTCCTGTTTCATTTTTCCACCCCCATCTGATAGAGACCACACATCTCATTGTAAAACATACTGTTGGCAAATCCCTCATACATGTTATATTATCACACAGCTCAATCCCTGATCCCCATTTCCAACCACAGCCAATCAAACTGGTCTCCTGCTAACCAAGTTTCCATTCTTGGTAGAGAAGGGAAACAGGGGGAGAATGGAAGACCAGGGAACTTTTCCTGTCCCTAATGATCCATTTAGGCACCTCATTTGCTCTGTACACTGCCATTATTATTATCTATAAGCCACTTTAATGTCTTCTTTTGAGAAGTGTCTATTCATGACCTCTGCCCACTTTTTAATGGAGTTACTTGTTTTCTTTCTTGTGGATTTGTTTATGTTATTTATTGATTCTGGATACTAGTCCTTTATTAGATGCATAGTTTACAAATAATTTCTCCCATTCTGTAGATTGTCTGCTTACTTTTACTCTGTTGATAGTTTCATTTCTTGTGCAAAAGCTCTTTAATTTAATTAGGTAGCAATTGTCAATTTTTGGTTTTGTTGCATTTGCTTTTCATGATTTTGTCATCAATTCTTTGTCTAGGCCAAAGGCGAGAAGAGCATTTCCTAGGTTTTCTTCTAGGATTTCCATCCTTGAGGTCTTACATGTAAGTCTTTGATCCATCTTGAGTTAATTTTTGTACAGAGTGAGAGATGATGGTCCAGTTTCATTTTTCTGCATATGGTTGGCCAGTTTCCCAGGGCCATTTATTGATAGGATATCTTTTCCTTATTGTTTATTTTTGTCAATCTTGTCAAAGATCTGTCAGTTTTAGGTGTGCAGCTTTATTTTAGGGGTCTCTATTCTATTCCATTGGCCTGTGTGTGTGTTTGTACCAGTACCATGCCGTTTTGGTTACTGTAGCCTTGTAGTATAGTTTGAAGTTGGGTAATGTGATGCCTACAGCTTTATTCTTTTTGCTTAGAGTTGCCTTAGCTATGAATGGGAAAAGTTGGAAGCATTCCTGCTAAGAACTAGATCAAGACAAGGATGTCCACTCTCACCAGCCCTATTCAACATAATACTGATAATCCTAGTCAGGGCAGTTAGGCAAGAGAAAAAAATAAAAGGCCTCTTAATAAGAAAAGAAGCAATTAAGTAAGAAAAGAAGAAATCAATTATCTATCTTTACTAATGATATGATTCTATGCCAAAAGACCACAATGATTCTGCTGAAAGATTCCTATATCTGATAAACGACTTCAGCAAAGTATCAGGATACAAAATCAACATGCAAAAATCATTACCATTTCCATATACCAATAAAGTTGAATCTAAGAACAAAATGAAGAACACAATCTCATTGACAATAGCCATACACACAAAAATAAAATACCTAGGGATACAGCTAAACAGGGAGATAAAAGATCTCTACAAAGAGAATGACAAAACATTGCTGAAAGAAATCAGAGATGACACGAACAAATGGAAAAGCATTTCATGCTCCTGGGTTGGAAGAATCAATTCCATTAAAATGTCCACACAGCCCAAAGCAATCTACAGATTCAGTGCAATTCCTACCAAACTAACAATGCCATTTTTCACATAATTAAAAAAAAAACTATTCTAAAACTCATAGAGAATCAAAAGAAAGCCTGAACAGCCAAGGCAATGCTTTTTTAAAATGTATTCCCAGTATATAGTTTGAAGATTTTTTTCTCTGCTAAATATAACATATAGACATGCCTAATGTTGGTTTCTATTGACTGTGTCTTTTTTTCTGTGTATAGATCACACTGTGTATGAATCACACACTGTTTCTATGTCTTTGGTTTGGTTGTTTTTGTTTTTAAACTAGACCGTTAAGATACTGTTGTATAGCTATTTCGTATCCCCTCATATTGTTCTGATGATTATTATTTTTATGTTTTTGTTCTAGTAGGCATTTAACTTGCTTGAACCCAGACTGCAATCATTATCTCTTCAATTGTATATAGCAGCTGAAATCACTACACACTCCTTCTAGCTTCAAGCTGCTGCTCTTTTAGCCTGGTTCTCTTGAGGTCCCCCCTTTACGTTTATAATTTACTAAATCATCAACAAAGATTTGGGTGGTGCTTCTACTCAGGCTTTTCAGTTTACCGTTTCTCAATTCCCTTGATTTTTGAAAAATTCCCCACTACTTTTCAGCTTCTCTCATTCTTTTTTCAGTCTCTGTCTCCTGACCCCTCAAGCCAGTAAGCCTTCATATTTTCATGATGAGAGCTACATATTTGGAAAATGCATTTATTTTAAAAAATTAGCAGACTCATAGCTTTCACACAGTACAGTTCTATCCTTTTCCATATTTAATTGCATTTTCATTGAGTCTCCTGAGTCTCCCACCAGTATGCAAGATCAGTCAAGAATTTCCACGTAGTGTATAGTCAGATTTTAGGTCCAATTCTCTTCCAAAACTAGATTCGGTTTTTTGACATCTTAAGCTAGTAAGGCAGTTATTTTCTGCTGCCAAGGTAATGAAGTGTGCCCTGTAGTAACAAAGGCACAAACGCAATTATTACCATTTTCAGTTGGAATTTTTAAGGAATAAACTCTTTACTGGCTTCTGTTATTGGATATTTTCAAGTGCTTTTAAGTGATCGTTTTCTATACTGTGTCTAGGCTTTACACTACTCATCTGAAGCAGTAGCTTATGAGCACTTCACCTCACTGAGTACCAGAAATCCTCTCCCTGTGGGTATTGGAGAATGGTGACAATGCTGGCAGGCTCTTCAGAGTGTTTTGTAGGATATAAAAGCCGACCTTGAAGAGAAGATGACAGGACCATATGCCAAATCTACCAATCATGGGAAGTGCTCAGAAGGTTGATAATAAGTACCATAGTGCAGTTAAATAGAAAAGACCCCTAAGAATATGACATTTTAAAAAGCTGGCCAGGAAATAATTCCTGGGAACACCTCTGGGAATCAGAGAGGACATGAACCCAACCTCCAAATTATAAGGACGAATGAACAACCTTAGTGGACTACAGATGAAATAGTGTCTTCATAATTGAATTCAATAAAATGCAGGAAATACAGAAAACATTCTAAGAAGAAAATTGAGAACATACTAGGCTTGCAAACCTTAGGAGCTGTTGAAGATAATGTAAGAAGAGTGCTTTTCCATGGATTCTTCCTTTTGAAACCACCCTATTCCCAGATTCTGTCATTTAATAGCTGTGTAAATATGAGCAAGTTATTAAACTTGCTAACACTCATTTATGAACACACAGTAGAACCTCAATAGATATTAAGTGTTATGCACTGTTATATGCATTGAAGATTTCATAAGACAGAAGGCAAGATGTTGGAGAGGAGAAATGAGGGCATGTGTGAATGGAAATGAATCACTGACTATTATAAGAATTCAGGGATTAGAAAGAGTCAATAATCTTCAGTTGTAAGGTTTGGGATAGTGCATCTCTAAATAGATGAGAAGTAATCTGGGTTTAATCCTGGCATATTTATGAAATTATATAAAAGTTGTGTAGAATTTTCAGACCTCATGGAACAGTGAAATCAAATGACTAGGAAATGGCCATAGTATCTCACCATCACTGCCTTTCCTCAACTTCTCCAAGAAAACAAGTTAACCAAGTACACCCCATCCATAGAGGTCACAGGGAGAAACATAATGATCAAAGTTTCCTCTTGGAATAGTTCTTCTAATTCCTCCACATTGAGTGAAAGAATATGGCCTGGAACACCTTGTTTGTGAGACTATCAGTTTAAAGGGAGTAGTCAGGACCAGTGGACCACCTGGAAAACAACGAAAATGACAAAGAATTGCACCTTAGTGAAGATTCTAACTAGATACTTGAATTTAGGGAGAAGAAATAATGAGGTCCTCAATATTTTTATGCTGTTCATTCAAGATCTACAAAGAAAGAAGACTTCCAGAGATTCAGAATCTAAAAATTAACCAACTAGGAGCTAGAAACCACGGTTTTATTATGAACTAATTAACTTTCTATATAAAATTAGAGTACTATTGAACACTAAGGATTCCTTGTAGGTTTAGCATGCTAGAACATAAAGAAAGTAGGACTGTAGACAGCAAAGGGAATGGTAGACTTTATATAGAGCCAGGTATCTTAGGCTTAAAATTGCCGTTTAGTTGTTAAGAAGGCTTTGTAGCTAAAAGTGTGGATTCTAGAGCCAGACATTCTAAGTTTGAATTTCAGCTTTGCTATTAAATAACTATTTTAACTTGTACATATCATTTAAACACCTTACTCTGTTAAATTGAACTAAATTTGGGCTTCAGAAGCTTCTGTGTGAGTCATACCTAATAAACTATAACATAACTCAGTACATAAACAAACTGAAAACCTAACTTAGGAATTTGCTTTTGTAATAGCTGAGTCTCAGTCAATCACAGCAGCTGAGCAGCCAACTAGCTGTTTCTGTACCTCATTGCCTTTTTTTGTCCATAAATGTTGTACAACCATGGGCAGCCCCAGAGTCATTCTGAACCTACTCTGGTTTCTGGAGACTGCCTGATTCCCGAATCGTTCTTTTCTCAATTAAAATATGTTAAATTGGCCAGACGCAGTGGCTCATGCCTGTAATCTCAGTACTTTGGGGGGCCAAGGTGGGCGGATCACAAGGTCAGGAGTTTGAGACCAGCTTGGCCAATATAGTGAAACTCCATCTCTACTAAAAATACAAAAATTATCTGGGCATGGTGGCTGGTACCTGTAGTCCCAGCTACTGGGGAGGCTGAGGCAAGAGAATCGCTTGGACCCGGGAGATGGAGGTTGCAGTGAGCCAAGATCATGCCACTGCACTCCAGCCTGGGCGACAGAGCGAGACTGTGTCTCAAAAACAAAACAAAACAAAACAAAGAAAAGTTAAATTTTTTGCTTTTTAAATATCAAATTGGTGTCAGAAGTAGGACCTAAGCTAGATCTTCCACCAAGCCTTAGGATCAATCATTGAGTGAGCAAACAAAGTACCCACCAGGTCCACAGTGCCCATTGGTGTCTTGAAGCAACTGGGAATTATGAGTCAGCTCTCACTTGCATTCTGAAGTTCCATGGATTTGTGTTTTGATCTATCTAAGCTTATTTGAACAACTTTTTCATCTCGACTGGATTTTTAAGTCACAGCAGAAACTGGACTGGCTCAAGGACTCAAATGGATTCAGTGAATAACTGAACTTGGATCCAAAGTCCTCAAATATCTGACTGGGTCAGACAGAAACTGGCAGTAAATGGCAACTAATGCAGGGGGTGCAAACTCTGGCTTTCAGAATTTGACATGTACTTTGAGCTCTATTATTTTTTCTTGTACACTTACATAGGGAAAAAAAGCACTGGATAAGTTCATCAAAGGGATCTCAGAGCCAAAGCCAAGATTCTACAGAATTATAGAATCCTTAATTTCTGAAGAACCAAGTATTTCACCTTCTAACTATGCCTACCTTTACATGAATAAGTTCTTGGCCCTGGAAGCAGCAAATTCTTATAAGAGTGATGAAATATTACTAAAAAGATAATTTAAAATTATCATGGTCAGAATGTAAAACATTCCAAATGAACAACACTACACTTTAAGAAGCGCATTTAAAAATGAGAATTCCTGAATCAGTCTCATTCTGAGATACCTATTGATGTGTAGAAGCTTCTAAAACAATTTCAAAATGTTTATTGCCTCTTTTGAAAAACTCGACAAAAGGCAAATAAAAACCTTAGGTTACTAATTAATAAGAAATATAAAATCTGCTAGACTGTTGGCTTACTATGCTACACCAAAGACAAAAAAGTAAAGTAACCCATTGTATAAAATATTTATTAAAGATATGTTCTCAGGTAAAGTAGATTTGATTCTGTTTATCAGAGATATCCATGCTGAATCCAGGCATAATGGATGTTATATTTGCCCTATTTGTGAATGAGCTCTGCCTTTTCCTCAGTGATTTTAGATGAGGTAAAAAGTCTTCCTGCAGAACTAAATAAACTTTTCTGATGTATAGCTGGCTATTTTGAAACACTTTGGCAAAAACATACATCTATAAAGGAAATCTTCGTTTGTAAGGATGTCTGCTTCTCTGTATCACAGGCAATAGTCAGAGGACTAAGTCATTAGAAACACATAGAATAGAAAATGCATTAGTTTAAATTTAGATAACAATTCTTACCTTTGATTAAGGTCCTTCTACCGGCCATCTTGTATTATTGGGAACTTTATCTATACTCTTATTTCTTGGCTTGGGCAAATGATGGTATTCAGACCTAAAGTCTCAACTTTGTGCCATTAAGATGTTAACTTTCTACCTTGTTTTACTTAAGCTATCAGTTAGAAAGTTTAAATTTAGGTTAAAAAATGTTTAGATGGCTATAAAAATGGGATAAGTGCAGCAAACAGCGATGAGATTAAAACAAAGATTAAATCTATCAAAGATCTTATGGATCAAAGAGATCTCTACTGGTCCTCCAACATTACAGGGCCCCAAACCAATGCATTTTATTTATCCCAGTTCGGAAAAATGTTAAAAAGTATAAGGCAGAAATTACAATGAGCAAACTAGCTAACAATTGCTTAAACTATAGTCACACAGATTAATCAAGAAAAGGGCAATAGTCCTTTGACTTAACTGCTTTTTGGAATGAGATAAAATTTTATAGAAAAACATGTCACAGTTTCAAAATTATTTTTCAGTAATTTGAAGTCTTAACATCATGTTAGAATAAGTAACAGATAGATACTCATTCAATGTCTGAGTCATTCCTAAGTAGTTTAAAATATTGAAACATTACTTGCTGAATGTAGGTTTAGAATATATCTATTTTGACTGTCTTAGTCCATTCTATATTGCTATCAAGGAATACCTGAGACTGGGTAATTTTTGTTAAAAGTTTATTTGGCTCATAATTCTGCTGACATATTGGGCATCTGATGAAAGTTTCAGGCTGCTTCCACTCACGGAAGAAGGCAAAAGGGGAGTTGACATGTGCAGAGATAACGTGGTGAGGGAGGAAGCAAGAGAAAGGGTTGGGAGGTGCCAGGCTCTTTGTATTATGACAACCAGCTCTCATAGAAGTTACTAGATTGAGACTCACTCACTGCCACAAGAACAACACCAAGCCATTCATGAGGAATCCACCCCCATAATACAAACACCTCCCATTAGGCCACACCTTCAACAGTGGGAATCAGATTTCAACATGAGGATTTAGGGGACAAACATTCAAACTGCAGCATCAACATCTTGTTTGTATACAATACAGAAAATATGAATATATTTGGATCTGTTAATAACCATGAAAAAATGTGTTATGAGAAAACATATTTCTGCAAGTTATAAAATTGTTCTTGTCTGCAAAATGGTGATATAAAATAGTTCAAAATTTTTTACTTCCCAAGTTTTCACTAAAAAGTAAGGTTATTAACATTAAAAATAACTCCTTATGTGAGGAAAGTAAGACAAAGTAAGATATGTTTTTGGTAAATGAAGCTTACATGGTAGGTGTGTTTTAGGTTAGGAAAAAATAAAGGTAATTTTTTTTCTAACATAGACTGATGGTTGCAAGGTGAGAAAGAGAAAAGATTTGTGGAAGATGAATCTTGTAAAGGTAATTTTATGTATGATCATGCTGGCTAAAATTACAAGGGAATTATTTAAAAGTTTTTTTCTAAAAATTGAGCATTAATATCAAAAATATACAGTGCAAAACTGGAATTTGGTCCTCTCTATTAAAGCAACAAGATTTTCCTGGAGTATTGATCTGCTATTCATGGAAAACAGTGAAAGTTTTTTCTTTTAACCTTTTAAGTAACTGGCCAAAGCAAAAAAGTTTCTGTGTTTTATCAACATGAATCCTTGTGCTTTATGTTGTTTTTATTAAGTTTTGATGACAAAAAAACTAAGTCCTCTCTGTTAAAGAGTTAAGGTTTTTCTATATAACTTACTGTATTTACTTTTAAATTCTTTTTGTTATCACTCTCATTAAATGGATGGGTATTATTTCACAGTGATCTGTGATCCCACTTTGACCAGGTATTTGAAATATTTGATTTTTTGACAGATGCACAAAATCAAATTCTAAATTAAGTCATTTTCTTGACCTTGATTTGACTTTGGTATTTTCCAGTTGGCTCCCCAGCAGCAATAAAAGATATGTTTCTCACCTTGTGAAATAGAGATACTAAACTAATAGTGCCAATTTAACATTTTGGATTACATAGAAAGCATCACCAAATGATAAGTGATGCTAAATTTTAAGATTATATTTATTGGTATATTATTGATATGAGTGTTCTAAAAAAGTATGGGATTTCTATAAATCTAACATGAGCATAATTTTGGTTACCATGTTAAAATGTTTTCTACCACAGAAATAACCAAATTTCTTTGTCAAGTGCTGGTTAAAATTAACTCTCAGATTTTAACCTTGAACAGCCTAAGTCACTGTCATCCACAGTGGTTTTGTTTCTTCTCTAAAAGCATTTGCAGTCAACTACAGTCAAAAATTTCTTCTTGTTCAAGGAGATTTATAGAAAGAAAGGATGGAAGGGAATCTGATAAATACAGGGTTTTTTTATAATCTTAAGATTATACAATTGGACTGGTAAGATTTCCCAGAACTCTAATGAAGAGACCACATGGTTTATGAAACTAACCCAACATCAAGCAGAACAAGAATGAATTAAATACGAAGGAAATAGTTAGGCAGATTTTTATGCTAAGTCCACCAATACTGAAGTTGTTAAGTGATTTAAATAAACTTCATGATCAAATTACCTATGATAACCCATTTAATAAACAGTTCTATGTACCCAATTTAGAGAATCAAAATTGATATTTAAAATGATATAAATCAAATGTTAAATGTGAACTCATGAAGAGCCCGGACAGCTTTCTGGTTTTACTGAGTCCTTAAAGCTCTCACTACTAAAAACTCTCCAATCCATGACTCATCATGGAAGATATAAAATTATCAAAATTATGAAAAAAATTGTGTAGTGACTGTTGTAAAATTGCTACAATGTTTATGACCCACGTTTGGCCTGTCAAATCTATAATCCTTGAAGTTCAATGGAAATTTTTGGTTCATTTCTGCTACCTGATGGGTCATTTGAACATTAATAGAGGGATTTCATTCATTTGCCATTTCAATGCATGTTTTCTCATTGTATATGAGCTTTTTCATGCATGAAGGCTGATGCTATAAAAGCAGTTAAAAAGTTATTAGAAAATATGTTTTGCTCTTTGGGCATTCCTGGAGAAATCTCCAGCAATGGAAGTACTTGCTTCACTGTACAAGTTGTAAAACAGTTAAATAAGGAATTACAAATGGAATAGTATTAGGTAAAGCTAACTGAATTAATTGGATTTCCTTGGTCAAAGGCACTGCCGGTGGATGGAAATAAGATTCATTTCCAATAAAAATATAAGTTGACCGTGTATAGTCACTGTATGGCCTATGTTCCTAATAATAGAATGCCATGTATCTCCTGCTCTCCTGAACTCTAATATGACTAAATGCTTCAAGGTTTTATTGCATTATACCAAAGCATATTTTCTTTAGGTAAGAGAAGCATTCTGTGATCTACTGATCAAGGATAATCAAACCTCTTATGATCTAAAACCTGGAGATTACGTCTTCTATAAATTACATTAAAGAAAACCTGCCCTTGTACCCCATTGAAAGAGACCATACAAAGTTTTTCTCACCACACAAACTGAAAAAACAAAACCCCTGGGGGCCTCAAATCTTGGGTCTGCATCTCACAACTTAAAAGGGTTTCTCATATTCTTGGAACTGTACATCCATAGGAGACCTTAATGTAAAGCTAAGCAGGGAAGTTTCTCCCCCAAAAGCAGACAGCATTGTAGACCGACAGCTTTTCCAAGATCACAGATCAAGACTTCTCTGCCATCATGAAACTCTTGCCCATCTGAATTTTTTCCTTGCTTATGCCCATCTCTTTGGCTTGGCAGGATAATGCCGTAATTAGAATTTTGCAATCACTAGCATCTGTGGGTAAATTGATGAAGAGTTGAATCTTTCACGCCAAACCTAGATCTGTGCATGATCTAAAGAATCATTTAGTTCAGCCAGTAACTTTGGCAACATCTCGAATGTAACTGTTGTTCAAATTGTACTAGTGAGGTAAGATTCCTAGACCTATTTGTTCTCATAACCTTTTTTTAATTTAACCTAGTCATTCTATACAAGAACCTAGACCAATAAGTATATCACAAGACAGATTTGCACCAACATCCCAAATGGAGTGTCTTCGAAAACTGACTTACGTGCCAGGATAGTATAGTTCTCTTTTAATCTGTAATAACTCTGCCTTAGATTCTTGGATAGAAACTGCAAATTTCACTATTTAAAGTAATGCATCCATGAATAATAGAACTGAAAAAGAGGCCTTGTGTGCACTCATGGGGTATACTTCTATTTGTGGAGGATTTCAGAGTGAAACTTATGCACTAAAAACCTTATGCCTTCATGGATGGAAGCTGAAGGGCCAATGTTCTAAGAACTTTAATGATGTCTTTATTACTCCATAATCAATCAGAAACAGAACATTGGTCCACTTCTCTTAACTTACATCATAGGTTAAAAATAACATTGCCAGGGGTCATTAATCTTTCTGAATAGGCATCAGTTTGTTAAGTCAGTCTTTCTCCCCTGTGGCTTGGAGTAAATATAAACGAAGCAATGATTCGAAGTTTATTCCTCACAATTGGCTTTACAGTAGATTGTAATGCAAAAGTTATGGTTGCACAACAGACTTTTAAAATTCTCTTGTTGGAGTTGTACTGGATAATAGAATTTCTCTAGCTCACCTACTGGTTAAATAGAAAAAAATCTATGCTGTTACTGATACTTCTTACTGCACATGCGTGAGCACAGCTGGTATTATAGAGACTCAGTTGAAGGGGATTAATAAACAGGCTGCTTGGTTAAAACAGGTAGACTCTTTGTATCATTTTTTTATCTTTTTGTTTTTTCCTGGTTTGCTTCACAGAGATCCTGGCTAAGGAGCATATTCCAAACTCTTGTTATCATCCGCCTAAGAATCATAATAATCTGCTGGGCACACTGTATTCTCTCAAAAGTTTCAATGTGTGCTTGTAGCCATCTGAAGAATGTCAAATGATCTCTCTGGTACTGGAATGACAAAATCCCAAAGAAATATGTGATCATGAGAACATCATAACCTATGAATGGCATGTTGAGACCAAAGCCCCAAAATTATGGTAACTCAGAGTAGCATTAATGGCCTAAGGTTTGGTCACAATCTCTCTTAGCTGAGAACCTGACCAAAAGGAAGAAATTTTTAAACAAAATTATGGGGAGCCATTGTTTCAGACTGAGCTTCTGAAGTGGGCCCCAACAAATTAGATTAAACAAAAATGAAGTCACTCATGCTAAATACCACATAATCAAACTGAAACTTTAAGAGAGCAGAGAGATCTCAAAACATATTTTTTTTTCTTCCTGAAAACAGGAGATTCCTGTCTGCCTGAGTGAGCATAAGAAAGCCTCCTCTACTTTTACTTTGCAGAGAAATGGCCTGAGGTGGCCTTATCTTGACCAATCAGTTTTTTTGTTGTTGTGTTGTTCTGTTTTTTTATCGTTCTGTTTTCTTGTTGCCACCATGCAAAACCCACCGTTCTGTTATTGCCCAATGGGAGCTGAGACCAAATATGTCCATTTATAATAATAACAGAGAGTGACATCAATGTTCGAAGTTTTGGTCAATCCCTCAAAATTAAGAGGCTGACCAAAAGGAAAGAATTTTTAAATAAATCTAAATTTAGGCCTTAGAAGCCTCCATATAAGTCCTATGTAACAAACTGCATCCTAACTCGATACATAAACAAACTGAAAACCCAACTTACGAATTTGCTTTTGTAATAACTGAGAATCATCAAATTATAGCAACTGAACAGCTAGCTAGCTGTCTCTCTATCTTATTTCCTTTTTCTGTCCATAAATATTATTCAACCAGTGGCAGCCCTAAAGTTACTGGGAAGCTTTTCTGGTTTGGGGGCTACTTAAATTTGATTTGTTTAAAGATTTTTGTTTAACAACGTCTTCATCCATTCAATAGAGATGATAGTGGCTATTGCAAAACATTTTAATGACAATTAGTAAGTCAATATATACAAATATATAGAGCATTAAGTGGTATGTCACATGATATAATTATTAACAACTTATATTTATAAACAAGAAAAGTATAATGAATAAATTATAAACATCATTAGTTATGAAGTCAAAGGAGTATCAGAGTCAGTGTCATAACAGGTATGAGTGTTAGCCCTGTCACATACCAGCCATATCATCCAGGTAAAAGTTGGTTTATTGATACAAAATTTCTTTGGATAAAAAAATAAATAAATAAAATAAAGAAGAATCTCTACTTTCCCATGAGAATTTACTGTGTGGAGTTACACTACATTTTCCTCTCAACTGAAGAGTTTATTATAGATTTGTTCTATTATTAGAAATATTTGCTCTGTTTTCTCATGCTAATTCCAAGATGCCACACAGGAGCTGCCTGTCTTTCACTACTGATTATGTGAATCCTTAAAATAAATAACGTCGGGTCTAATGTTTTAACTGGTTATTTGAGAACATGGGACAGTTTAAGTTTACATAAAGTTTACTCAAAAATGAGAGGAGGAAAAATTAATTCACAAAAATTCAATAAAAACACTTGGGTCTTAACAGATGACCATCTCCTGGCATGAAAGTTCATTCCTAATATTTAGGCAGTAGTGATCCTACTACAAAAATTTTGGAGGTATTTCTTGAACGTCCCTGCACAGGGTACATGGACCGCAGTTGTAAAATTGAATTTGGCCTCATGTAAGTGTTCTCAGTGTGTATTTTATTTTATTTTATTTTATTTTATTTTATTATTTTTTCTAGACTGAGTCTCTCTCTATCACCCAGGCTGGAATGCAGTGGCGCAAACTTGGCTCACTGCAACCTCTACCTCCCAAGTTCAAGTGATTCTCGTGCCTCAGCCTCCCTAGTAGCTGGGAATACAGGTGCCTGCCACCATGCCCAGCTAATTTTTTTGTTATTTTGTAATTTAGCAGAGACGGGGTTTCACCATGTTGGCCAGGCTGGTCTCAAACTCCTGACCTCAAGTAATTTGCCCACCTCGGCCTCCCAAAGCTCAGTGTGTTCTTCACATTGTTTCAATAAAGTTCTCAGAATTCCCACAACATTTTAAAGCAATGAGATTTATGTAGCCAGAATGCCTAGCTGTTTTCTTAAAGACTCTAACCAACCTTGGTGTCTACAAGACCACCCTTTAAGTAAGTCGATCATTCTGCACAGGAAATCCTGCACCGTTTATTCGATACTAACTCAGGTTATGCTTTTCCAGAGTGATGGCTCACATCTTTCCACCAAGCCCTTTTTGGAAGTCATTTGTGTTGTGGCTATAGTTGTCTGTACTGGTTAGGAATTACTTCACTTGCGAGTAACAATATCTTACTAGAAATAGTATGAAATGAAGTTTTAGTTTTTCTGTAACAGTGAAAGGTCTGTTTTGGTTTAGTGTCAAAATATTTCGGCTCTGGGTTAGCATTCTAAGATTCACTTGACTGCATGATTATCTCTGGCTGCAACTGCTCCAAGAATCACATACTTTCAAAATTGCATTCAGAGGCAGGTTTGGGTATGGGGGCAAGGAGAAGTAGATCATGAGGCAGAATGTTTCTCCCTCCAGGGCTTCTTTTTATGGAGGAGAATCTTTCCCCAAAGGCTTCTGAAGCTCATTGTTCCTTCCTTTCACTGGCCTGAACTGAGCTATGTGTCTACTGCTCCTACGTTAAGTAGTTAGTTTCATCTTTTCTGGTATTAGAACAAAACCAAAATTGACATTAGTTTGGGTTTAGGCAAACACCAGAGTTGACCATCTTCGTTTTTTCTGTTTTGTTTTGTTTTTCAGATTTACTTTACTGAATAAGTAATTCAAACTAACAAAAAGGATGTAATACAAAAAAAAATCCCAGATTTCTCAAAAAATATTTTACCACATTAATGTTATTAGTCTCTCTCTTCCATGTTACATTAACACATACTATTTTTAAATGATTTGGCATTAATTTGTACATACAATTTACCAATATCCTAAATACTTAAGTATACACACACATACACACAAACAGACACACAACTACAAAAACTACAATATAACCCTACCATTATTGCCCTCAAATCAGAAAAGCAACATTGATTCAATATTTCTCATAATTATATTTAGGTCATGCATTTCTGAACAGCAATATCGCAGAAATGATGCTATGTTCTCAGTACCCTAATAGGTGCTATACAATATTGATTTGTTCTAGCATTGTCAAAGTAAACAATGACCACATGATTAAATTGGCATCTTCTAGGTTTCTCCACTGTAAAGTAATTTTCTTCCTTTGTAATTAGTATTTTGTTGGGAGCTACTTTAAGACTATTAAGATATCCTATTTCTCATGAAACTTCCACCCATTAGTTTTAGCATTGTTGATGATTCATACTTTAATCACTTATTCGTATGATGGTTAATAAACAGTAATTTCATAATTCTATCCCTCCATATAAATTTGTTACTTGGGATTCTACTCTTAGAAAGAGCTTTCTCTTCTCTCTATTAATTCATTTGTATTAGCATAGACTCCTGGATTTCTACTTTATTAGTGGATTAAAATTCAATAATATTATTTTGATGCTCAGTTTCTCCCAGATTTGGGACACAGTGGAAGCCCCTTCAAGCTGACTTCTATATACCTTTGACATGTCATCATTACTCTTTAAACACTTCTTTCTGACAAAACAAAGTTGTTTCATGCCCAGTGCTATGGACTGTTTGTGTCCCCCCAAAATTCATCTGTTAAAATTCTAACCCCAATTGAATATATTGGTAGGTGGGGGACCTTTGAGAGTTAATTAGGTCATGAGGATGGAGCCCTCCTGAATGGTATTAGTACTTTTATAAGGAGATAGAGATCAGAGTTCTCCTCTTTCTCTCTATAGGAGGATACAATGGGAAGTTGGCCATCTACAAACAGAAAGCCAGTCCTCGCCAGACACTGATCTGCCAGCATCTTGACCCTGGACTTCCTAGCCTCCAGAAAAATGAAAAATAAATATTGTTTAAGCTACCCAGTGTATAGTAACTGCTTATAGCAGTCCCAACTAAGACATTCAGTGTGTATTTTTGTTGTCTCAAACTCAGAATCATCCATTTCTGTAAGGAATACTCATTTCTTTTAGTAGAGAATGGTATTCATAAACTAAGACCTAGACTATATACTCATTGCTGCTTGGGTCTTGTTCCTGTTAGGCCTTCTTAATAGATAAAGCTAGGAAATATGTATGTATATGCATATATATTATATAGGTACGTTTGCTTTTATATTTATTTATATATATATATCTCTACTAAGAATTATGAGTTTATTCTAATACCTCCAATTGTAATCTAAACTTTAGGGATGGTCTAGCCTTACCCCATTCCACATTTCTAACTTTCTTCTCCAACAGTAATAAGCCTGTCTCCCATTTTTCGTGATATATTAATTTATTTTCTGAAGTCTCCTTCATGTAACCAATCTCTCAGCAAGACTAGTTCTTGACACTGGCCATAAGCACTTCTGGCTTGGCCTTGACTGCATGAAGACCTTCTTGTTTACCTCAGAAAAATAAGCAAATGAATGTTGGACTAGTCACTTAAGGATTGTATGTGTTCATTGTGACTATGGTGGCATGATTTAGTCATTAAACAACGCAGTGATTTGGCCCCATTGCATTGACCACCCGTCTTGGCCTCTTCCTTGCTTCAATCCTGGTCACATCAGCTGCACTTTTTTCCGTCCTTGATTATTTTTTTCTCATCACTCGACATATAAATATTTTGGTACAATGTACTGTAATGAGTTCCTTAGAACTACTTTGGCACAAAGCCACAGAAATAAAATGATTGAGCTATTCAGTTGGAACAAGGTCTCAAGCCCATGTGAACACTGAAGGGTACATAGATTAATGGAGTAAGAAAATAAAAACACTCACAAATTATCAAATTATTTGTTCAAATCTCCCTATTTCAACAATGAAACATTGTTAAACATTATTCCACAAACATTTTTCCAAACCTTCCATATTTAAAACCTACACCAATTTCTCTGCTGTTGTGACATGTTGTGCCTTCTTTTTTCTAGGAACTTATTACCTTCTACTTAAACGTCTGTTTGTCAGTCTTTGCAAGTACCTTTGGAGCCTGATATGGTTTGGGTGTCCCCATTGTGATGGTTAATACTGAGTTTCAACTTGATTGCATTGAAGGATACAAAGTATTGATCCTGGGGCTGTCTGTGAGGGTATTGCCAAAAGAGATTAACATTTGAATCAGTGGGCTGTTGAAGGCAGATCCACCCTTAATCTGGTGGGCACAATCTAATCAGCTTCCAGCAAATATAAAGCAGGCAGAAAACATGAAAAAGAGAGACAAGCCTAGTCTTCCAGCTTGCATCTTTCTCCCGTGCTGGATGGTTCCTGCCCTCAAACATCGGACTTCAAATTTTTCAGTTTTGGGACTGGACTGGCTGTCCTTATTCCTCAGCTTGCAGACAGCCTATTATGGGACCTTGTGATAGGGTAATATATATCCTATTAGTTCTGTCCATCTAAGAGAACCCTGACTAATACATCACCAAAATCTCATCTTGAATTTTAATCCCCATAATCCTCATGTGTCAAGGGTGGGACCTCATGGGAGGTGATTGGATCATGCCGGTGGTTTCCCCCATGCTGTTCTCGTGAGTTCTCATGAGATCTGAAGGTGTGAACTCACACACTCTTTCTTGCCTGCTGCATGTAAGACATACCTTCTCCCCTTCACCATGATTGTAAGTTTCCTGAGGCCTCCCCGGCCATGTGGAACTGTGAGTCAATTAAACCTCTTTTCTCTGTAGATTACCCAGTCTTGGGTATGTCTTTACAGCAGTATGAAAATGAACTAATACACAACCCTTTGAAGACAAAATTAGTTATGCATTTCCATATCCACAAAGGTTAGCCCAGGACCTAGCTCACTGATGTTTGATAAACCCTTGCCAAATCACTGAATTATTTAATGATAAAATATTGCCACAATAGTCCAAATGAACAAATGCAATCATTAGGTGAATAGTCTAAAATGTATTTGCCTTTTCTTCCTTCTTATGGATCTTTAACACACTTCCGTAAACCACTGTTGCACATCCTTTTCTGCATCTGTCCTTGTGTTTGTGGTTGCTACTCTCTTCACATTAGTGAGGCTCTTTAAATTCCCTGAGACCAGCCAGACACTTAGAAAGAGAGATTCTGTCTATCTCCAATGTCCTAATTTGAGTAGGACTCAGAATGGCCAACTTATAAGAAGATTTTACAAGCCATGATATTACTGTATTTTCCAGTGTTTTCCAAATTCTACTTACCCTCATCTCCCAATAATCCACATTCATTTAACTGGGAAACCAAAAAGAGAAGCTCTTGTTTACCTTATTTGTTTCTCTTACATAGCAAGTTCTCAGGCACTACTCTTAAACATGTAAGTTTAGAATTAAAATTTCACAGATGCCAATGTTTTTAAAATGTAATTTTCAGAGGCTATGAGTGCCTGAGACAGAAAATATTATACAACAGATAATGAAAATAATAAAACAATTCTGAAGCTATTATATGAGACAGAACACCACCATCTAGAAAGCAAAGTTATTACCAGCAAAAGAAGACTTGTGAGGTAGTCTCTGCTCTACTCTTGGCCTCAGCAGCATCTGGAACAGGAATTCTAGGTCCCTATGCCTGTGCTGTCCAATATGGTAACAGCCACTGTGGCTGTTGTGTACTTGAAATGTGGCTGCTCTGAGTTAAGATGTCTATGAGTGTAAAATGCAGATCACATTTTGAAGATTTGGTTTAATTTAAAACATGTAAATTTCTCTTACCAATTTTTAAAATGGATTCCACATTAAATGATTACATTACAAATGCATGGGTTTCAGTGAAATATATTATCCATTGTTGCTTTATTTCTCTGCTCTCTTTTATAACAAAAGGTCTTAAAAGCGTTGCTAATTGCCACTGTCCCCATTTATTCACCTTACATTCTCTCCTCTATAACCTCCAATCAGCACCAAGACCTCAATTAGCAAGGTTTCAAATCACCTTTACATTGCAAACTTCTATGGCTATGACTTTACTTTTAATGAATTTGATCTCATAGCATTATTTGACACAGTTGATGACTCCATCCTTCCTGAAATTGTCTCCTTTATTGGCTTGACTGAAACTCCATGCTTCTGGTTTTTCCCTTTACCTCCCTGAAGCAACGCTTTGCTGATTCCTTTCCCCCTCTGTGACCGTAAACTCATTCTTGGACATTCACCTTTCATCAACATTTACTCTCCCGTTTACCCAGTCTTTTTCCTTAAACCCCATTGGCATATGAGGAATCTAAAATGTTTCCTTAAGTCCTAAGTTATTTCCAAAATTCATATATACAACTACTGTTTGGTATCTCTATCTGGTTTTCTGATAAGCACCTCAAAATTAACTCAATTCTCTCTTCATTCTCCCTTGGTTTCTCCCTTTCAGTACACCTGCCAGTCTTCTCAGTCTTAGTTGATGGCAGCACCATCTGCCCCATTGCTTAGGCCCAACATCTAGGATCTATCCTGTCTTCTGTAATATCCAATTCATCAGTGTATCAGGTTGACTCTTTTTCTAAAGCATATTTCAAACCTGATTATTTCTCTCAATATTCTCTGGCTGCTTCCTGGTCCAAACCACCATTTTCTCTCACATGAACTGTTGTAATAATCTACAAAATAGTTTTCCTGCTTTTACTCATACCCCACTACATAACCCATTCTCCATGTTGTGAGAAGAGCCATTGTATTGTCTGTTTTCATAAAGACATACCTGAGACTAGGCAATTTACAAAAGAAAGAGGTTTAATTGGACTTACAGTTCCATGTGGCTGGGGAAGCCTCACAATCATGGTGGAAGGTAAGCAAGAGCAAGTCACATCTTACGTGGATGGCAGTAAGCAAAGAGAGAGCTTGTGCAGGAAAATTCCCCCTTATAATAACCATCAGATCTTGTGAGGCTTACTCTCATGAGAACAGCATGGGAAAGACCTACCCCCGTGATTCAACTACCTCCCAGCGGGTCCCTCCCACAACACATGAGAATTCAAGATGGGGGACGCAGTGGGGACACAGCCAAACCATATCAGTCCGCCCCGGCCCCTCCCAAATTTCAAGTCTTCACATTTCAAAACCAATCTTGCCTTCCCAACAGTCCCCCAAAGTTTTAACTCATTTCAGCATTAACTCAAAAGTCCACAGTTCAAAGTCTCATCCAAGACAAGGCAAGTCCCTTCTGCCTATGAGCCTGTAAAATCAAAAGCATATTAGTTACTTACTAGATATAGGTATTGTACAGGCATTGGGTAAATACAGCCACTCCAAATGCGAGATATTGGACAAAGCAAAGGGGCTACAGGCCCCATGCAAGTCCAAAATCCAGCAGAGCAGTACAATCTTAAAGCTCTAAAATGATCTCCTTTGACTCCATGTGTCACATCCAGGTCACACTGATGCAAGAGGTGGGTTCCTATGGTCTTGGGCAGCTCTGTCCCTGTGGCTTTGCTGGGTACAGCCTCCCTCCTGACTGCTTTCACTGGCCTACACTGAGTGTCTGCGGCTTTTCCAGGTGCATGGTGCAAGCTGTCAGTGGATCTACCATTCTGGGGTCTGGAGGACAATAGCCCTCTTCTCACAGTTCTACTAGGCAGTGCCCCAGAAGGGATTCTGTGTGGGAGCTCCAACCCAACATTTCCCTTCTGCACAGTCCTAGCAGAGGTTCCCCATGAAAGCCCCACCCCCACAGCAAACTTTTGCCTGGACATCCAGGTATTTCTGTACATCTTCTGAAGTCTAGGTGGAGGTTCCCAAACCTCAATTCTTGACTTCTGTGCACCGGCAGGCTCAACACCATGTGGAAGTTGCCAATGCTTGGGGCTTCCACCCTGTGAAGCAACAGCCTGAACTGTACCTTAGCCTCTTTTAGTCAGGTTGGAATGGCTGGGACGCAGGGCACAAAGTCCCTAGACTACACACAGCACGAAGACTCTGGGCCTAGCCCGCAATACCATTTTCTCCTAGGCCTCTGGGCCTGTGATGGGAGGGGCCACCGTGAAGACCTCTGATATGCCCTGGAGATATTTTCCCCAGTGTCTTGGGGATTAACATTCAGCTCCTCGTTACTTACGCAAATTTCTGCACCTGGCTTCAATTTCTCCTCAGAAAATTGATTTTTCTTTTCAATCACATTGTCAGGCTGCAAATTTTCTGAACTTTTATGCTCTGCTTCCCCTATAAAACTGAATGCCTTTAACAGCACCCAAGTCACATCTTGAATGCTTTGCTGCTTAGAAGTTTCTTCTGCCAGATACCCTACATCATCACTCTCAAGTTCAAAGTTCCACAAATCTCTAGGGCAGAAGCAAAATTCTGCCAGTCTCTTTGCTAAAACATAACTAGAGTCACCTTTGCTCCAGTTCCCAACAATTTCCTCATCTCCATCTGAGAACACCTCAGCCTGGACTTTATTGTCCATATCAGTATCAGGCTTTTGGTCCAAGCCATTCAGTGAATCTCTAGGAAGTTCCAAACTTTCCCCCATTTTCCTGTCTTTTGAGATCTCCAAACTGTTTCAACCTCCGCCTGTTAGTTCCAAAGTCACTTCCACATTTTTGGGTATCTTTTCAGCAATGCCTCACTCACTGGTGCCAGTTTCCTGTGTTGGTCCATTTTCACGCTGCTGATATAGACATACCCGAGACTGGGCAATTTACAAAAGAAAGAGGTTTAATTGGACTTATAGTTCCACGTGGCTGGGGAAGCCTCACAATCAAGGTGGAAGGCAAGGAGGAGAAAGTCACATCTTAGGTGGATGGTGGCAAGCAAAGAGAGAGCTTGTGCAGGAAAACTTTCCCTTAGAATAACCATCAGATCTCATGAGACTTACTTACTATCATGAGAACAGCACAGAAAAGACCTGCCCCCATAATTCAATTACCTCCCACAACAAGTAGGAATTCAAGATGAGATTTGGGTGGGGATACAGCCACACCATGTCAGCCATACATTAAATTATAAGTCAGATTATGCCATATCTCTGCTTTAAGGTTTTTAACCTTAAAAGTTTCCCATCTCATTAGGATAAGTACAAACTCCTTACTCTTATTAGTCCTGCTTACTTATTCAATATATAGAACTATTTTCCAACTTTTAAATTATTCTCCAGACAAGCTTTCCTTTCTAGAATCCCTTAAACACACCAAGAATGTTCTTCCTGGCTGTATCCACTACTTACATTGGTCTTCCCTGTTCTCTTCATAGTTGGCTCCTTGTTGTCATTTAAATCTCAGCTTAAATATTATCTCACCAGAGACATCTTCCTGACCAGCCTAATCTAAAGTCCTGCACAGGCACTCTTTAAAACAGCACCATATTTTAATTTTCTACTTGTCACTAGTCATTACCATAGAGTATTTTCCTTGCTTATTTTTCCTTTAATTGTTGGATTTTCTTTGATATAAAGCAGAACCTTGTTGGCCTTATTCATCATTATATTCCCAGTGGCTCAAAAAGTACATATACTAGAGACTTAACTATTTGTTTACTGAATGCTTAATCACATCATCTTATTGACTAGCACAGGGCTGAAAAACTTCAAAATTTGTGGGAGAAGTTATCAGGTTTCAAATAAACTTAATATAATGTTTTCAAGACTATTTTCCTTAGCAGCCACTCCTTGGTCCTGACTACCTGTTTTCATTCTAAATCAATGTTGTTCCAAAGAACTTTCTGTGATGTCCAATACAGTAGCTACTAGCCATATGTGGCTAATGAGCACTTCAAATGTGGCCAGTGCAAATGTGGAAGTAAATATTTAATTTTATTCCATTTTAATTACTGTTCACCCTTGAACAACACAGGTTTTAAAATGCAGGTCTACTTATACGTAGATTTCCATCTGTCACCTCTGAGACAGTAAGACCCACCCTTCTTTTTTTTTTTTCCTCCTGTTTAGCCTACTCAATGTGAAGATGATGGGAATGAAGTCCTTTATGATGATCCACTTTCACTTAATAAATAGCAGATATGCTTTCTCTTTCTCATGATTTTCTTTTTTCTGTTTTTTTTTTTTTTTTTTTTTCCTTGAGACAGAATCTTGCTCTGTCACCCAGGCTAGAGTGCAGTAATGCAATCTCAGCTCACTGTAACCTCCACTTCCCAGGTTCAAGTGGTTCTCATGACTCAGCCAACCAAGTAGCTGGGATTACAGGCATGCACCACCATGCTCAGTTAATTTTTGTATTTTTAGTAGAGATGGGGTTTCACCACATTGGCCAGGCTGGTCTCAAACTCCTGGCCCCAAGTGATCTGTCCTCCTTCGCCTCCCAAAGTGCTGAGATTACAGGCATGAGCCACCACACCCGGCCTCCTTCTCATAATTTTCTTACTAACATTTTCCCTTCCTTTGCTTACTTTATTGTAATATAATATATATAATATGTATGTGATAGATATAACATACAAAGTATGTGTTGGTAAACTTTCTGATCAACAGTAGGCTATTTGTAGTGAAGCTTTGGGGTAGACAAAAGTTATACCTAAATTTCTAATTGTACAAAGTGAAGCGGAAGTGCCCTTAATACCCCCACACACACTTTGTTCAAGAATCAACTATAATTTAAAATTAAGTAGCCTCATGTAGCTAGTGACCACCATACTAGATAAAGCAGCTCTAGTGTGAATGTTCTTTTAAGGCAGTCTCTATGTCTCAGTTCATCCAATGTTCTGAGTACCCAGCAAGTTTCTGATGCAGCGCAGGTACTCATAAAGGCTGATTGTAATACTTGAGTTAAAGGTAGCACTGAATGATGGGACAATGGGAATTATTGTCTCTGTGTCTTGGTCTGCTCAGAATGCTGTAACAAAATTCTTAGGATTGGGTGATTTACAAACAACAGAAATTTGTTGGTGACAATCCTGAGGGTGGGAAGTCTAAGATCAAGCAGCCAGCAGATTCAGTGTCATGTGAGGGCTCACATTCTGTTTCAAAATGGCTTCTTCTTTTTTTTTTTTTGAGACAGAGTCTTGCTCTATTGCCAAGCTTCAGTGCAATGGGGCAATCTTGGCTCACTACAACCTCTGCCTCTGTGTTCAAGCAATTCTCCTACCTCAGCCTCCTGAGTAGCTGGGACTACAGGTGCATGCCACCATGCCCAGCTAATTTTTGTATTTTTAGTAGAGACAGGGTTTCACCATGTTGGCCAGGATGGTCTCGACCTCTTAACCTCGTGATCCGCCAAAAATGGCCTCTTTTTGCCGCATCCTCACATGAAGGAAAGAACACATTCTCCCTGGCTTCTTTTATAAGGTCACTCATCTAACTTATAGGGACATAGTCTTCCTGATCTAAGCATCTCCAAAAAGCCCCACCTCTCAGTACTATCATCTTGGCAGTTACATTTCAACATATGACTTTTAGGGTGACACAAACATTCAGACTATAGAACTCTATGGCGGAGACAGCCACCACATTGTGCCTTCCCTTCAGTGCAGAAATGGAAATAGTACAAATCTTAGGGTTAGGTGACCGAGATTCAAGATACCTACCTACTGTTTACTGGTTGTGTGATCTCAGGTAACCGCAGAGCCACCTCTGGGCTTCTGTTTCCTCACCTGGAAAATGATGACATAAAATAATTCAGCCCCTAATTCACTGAATTTTTAATAGGAATCAATTGAGACCAAGAATAGGAAAATCAAGCTGTAAATTATGAAGTGGCCTTTAAGTATATGGTTTGGTTATTAATCCTACAGATTGTTCCTGTTGGCAGATAAATATTAGGTGTTAGTTATCAAACATCACATCACCTAGACAGCCCTGGCCTTAGAAATGTTGGCATCTGCTCGTTTCACTGCATGATGGAAAAAAAGAATAAATAAATCATAAATGATTAATTTAGACTTCCCTCCACGTCTCCCGTTAACAGCTCAAAGCCCCCACCACACAGCAGGCTTAGTGATGAACTGGTGTGGTAGAACCTTCAAGACGGCAGCTAACCCTTCTCCAAGTACAACCAGCTGTGAAAACAAATTTAACTCCACCAACACTGCAAAGGAGCAAAGCTTTTTCATAGGTTAGAGATATAATGTTCACCTCATTCAGAGGGATCCAAACCAAATACCAATGACTTCTGGGGGTAAGGCTATTAAGCATAATAGATAGATTATCTACTAGTTTACTAAATGTGAAGGAAGAAACATTTGTCATAGTTTTGCTAGAAAATGAGACTTTATCAAAGGGAGAGAGGGTGAAAGGTCACCAGTTCTATTGGTGCGATTATTATCTTTACATAGCTGGAGTGGCAAAAGAAATGATCCCAAACAGAGTAAAACAAAACAGACCGCACTGAAGCACTTCAAGATGAGCCCCAAGAAGCCATCATACCAGACCCATTGGCTTCATCTTAATTTATCATCTTGGCCCTTGTTGACAAGAGTTTGATTGGGTTATCCATCTATTTAAGCTGCAGCAAGTTTTATCACAGCAAACCACATGATAGATGTTGAAGATGGTTATTTCTTGGAAATTAATTG
Organism: Pan paniscus; assembly: GCF_029289425.2. NCBI lineage: Eukaryota > Metazoa > Chordata > Mammalia > Primates > Hominidae > Pan > Pan paniscus. The sequence goes on from NC_073252.2 coordinate 13,095,096, forward strand.
TTTAATAACAATAATACTATTGTTTTTGAGCACCAGCGACATCCCTGAAACTTTGCATTCTATTTATCTCCATTAAAAATCCACAAAGTAAGCATTACTATTTTCACTTTACAAATGAAGCAATTTGGGTTTAATCAAATTAGACCATTATAGCTGGCTTTAGGGATATTTCTGTTTTTAGTGTTAATATCGCTATCAGAGGAGGCTGCTTATAGAAACACCTTTCTTGGTTCCTCAATACATGCATACATAAGAAACTTAATAGTCAATGCCTATTTGTTATTTCTGTCAACATCTTTGCCCATATCTCCCTATGGCTTCTTACCTTGGAAAGGCAGATCTCAAGAAACTCTTATTCTGTGGAAGTTGGGTTTCTTTAATGCTACCTTTACTACCCTTGTCAGAGGTCACAAATGCCTCAAAAAAGCTGGAGTTACTCATGTTAGATAAAGCAATTTCTCCAGCCTTACTTTTCTCTTCTGTTCTGAGGATGCCACTCTCACCTGGTTACCTCACAGATGCCCCTGGCACCTAGATTAATCCCTGGCATTCAACAAGAGCCTTGGATGGTCTGTCTGGGTTTTGTTTTAGCTTCCTCCAGAAACATAGTCTCTTGGTGTTTCCCATTTATATCAATAAGAAAATAAGGCTCTTTCACATACTATTTTCAGAGCCAGGAGCAAGCCCGGGACTTCCAGTTCCCATGACAGTTTTCATTACAGGGACATAACTTGTATTTCTTTTTTTTTTTTTTTTTTTTTTTTTTTTTTTTTTTTTTTTTTTGAGACAGAGTCTTGCTCTATCACCCAGGCTGGAGTGCAGTGGTGCAATCTCGGCTCACTGCAGATACCTTGTATTTTAATGAAAATAAATATGATTTAATAAACATGAATGTTGTCAAATTAACTGAAGGAATGTTGCAAAATAATTGAATTATTTAAAAAAATCATTGCAGCTGACATTTATTAGTTTTCTATATATACTAAGCCTTCACACATATAACTATGTGTAATTTTTTTTTTTTTTTTTTTTGAGACAGAGTCTCGCACTGTCGCCCGGGCTGGAGTGCAATGGCACAATCTCAGCTCACTGCAACCTCTGCCTCCCAGGTTCAAGCAATTCTCCTGATTCAGCCTCCCAAGTAGCTGGGATTACAGGTGCACACCACCACACTTGGCTAATTTTTGTACTTATAATAGAGACAGGGTTTCACTATGCTGGCCAGACTGGTCTTGAACTCTTGACCTCATGATCTGCCTGCCTCTGCCTCCCAAAGTGCTGGGATTACAGATGTGAGTCACCACACACAGATGAGAAATTTATCTCTCATAGTTATGGAGGCTAAGAATTTAGAGATCAAGGCACTTACAGGTTCACAGATGGTGGAAGGAATCAACAAGCCTTCTAGGGCCTCTTTTATAAGGGTACTACTCTCATTCATGAGGGCTTTCCTTTCCTGACCTAACCACCTCCCCAAAAGCCCCATCTCCTAATTCCATCACCTTGTAGGTCAGAATTTCTTTCAACATATAAATTTTGGGATAACACAAACACCCAGACCAGAGCATGATTATTTTCATTTAACAAGAGAGACAACTGAGGCACAGAGAGCTTATGACATTCATCCAGGACCATACAGAGGAAGGTAATACACCAAACTCTATCTCCAAACCTGTATTCTTATGTAACCTACAGTGGGGAGGATGTTACAAAGTATATGGACATTGAAGCCAGAGCCTTGATTCAGATCCATTCTCCACCATTTCCCATGTGCCAATCTTTCTACCCTAAGCAAGTTACTCAACATCTTTGTACAGGGATTATGAATGTGAGCTCTCAGCCCACCTACCTGAGCTGGAATTTCTGTTCCACCACTTCTAGCTATGAAGCCTTGGACAATCCAGTAACCATCTGAGCCTTGGTTTCCTTATCTATGAAGCAAGGATAATAATAGTATCTATTCCCATAGACAATTAAATGTCCTGAGGCAAGTAAAGTGTTTTTTACAGTGCCTGGCCCACAAGAAACAGTTAAGTGTTAGCTAATCCTGTCATTATAATCATTATAATTGAGAATCAACTTCCTGATCTGTTAGACTGGGATAATTAATCATCTTCATCGGAGTGTGGTGGGAATGAATCAAGAAATGCAATCAAAATCTTTAAACAACACACACTATTATTCTTTGGCTTTGCTAGATGCTTTGGAGAAGTATACATGTAAAAATGTACTGAACCTCAGAAGCAACTTTCACAGGCAACTTTCAGAGAGAAATTAGATGTGGACATTCACTGTTCCAGGGCCCAGTAGCTGAATCTGCTCTTCCTTTTCTCTCTGTGTGTCATTTAACAATTTAGCTAATCCATGGACTCTTCACACAGGACAAAAAACAAGGACAATTTATGAGATTTGGGAAGACAGAAAGAGTGGTAAAATTAGTAGTGACATGGGTCAGGCAGCCCTGACTTTAAATCCTGTGTCCTACACTTATCAACGGGCTAACCTTGGGCAGGTCACCTGTACCCTGTATCTGTAAAATGAGGGTAAAAGCACCAATCTCATGGGCTTGTGTCTCATCTTAAATAAAACATATGTAAAGCATGAAGGAGAGTCATTTCCATCCTCCTCACTTGACAAAGCTCTCGTGGCCAAGGTCAAATCTGTATTTTCCATGAGTAGCTAGAGTCACAGGGCTGAACTTTTCCATTCAGCAAAGAGAAGATAATACTCATTTCTGATTAAGTATACTTAAATTGTATATATTATTAATTTCATTTGAGTTCTGTACTTACGTTAAACACTGATTTCACTAGGTAGGGTACAAATTTAAGTATTCAGTGTAAATAAAGTTTAAGTACATTAGTACAGATTTAGTTTAAGTAAACTGATCCAATTTAAGTAGAGTAACGTGCAAGCTAAAATGCACTGATGAGCTCTGCTAGTAGACAGGAATAGCTAAAGATGTGGGTGGTCAGAGAAGAGAGAGCATTCACTTAATTTTTGAATTATTCCCTGATTGTTTCTTCATGATCTTCTATCTCCACCTTTACACCCATCACCAGGCATCAACAGGCTCTCAAGCTCTTCCAAAAATTTTGAAGAAAAATATGTAATAAAGAACTCATGGTCCAGGCAAGTCCTGAATATCCTTGTTAATTTTCTGTCTCGTTGATCTGTCTAATATTGACAGTGGAGTGTTAACGTCTCCCACTATTATTGTGTGGGAGTCTAAGTCTCTTTGTAGGCCTCTAAGAACTTGCTTTATGAATCTGGGTGCTCCTATATTGGGTGCATATATATTTAGGATAGTTAGCTCTTCTTGTTGCATTGATCCCTTTACCATTATGTAATGTCTCTTTTTTTGTCTTTGTTGGTTTAAAGTCTGTTTTATCAGAGACTAGGATTGCAACCTCTGCTTCCTTTGCTTTCTATTTGCTTGGTAAATATTCCTCTATCCCTTTATTTTGAGCCTACATGTGTCTTTGCATGTGACATGAGTCTCCTGAATACAACACACTGATGCACTGATCATTAGAGAAATGCAAATCAAAATCACAATGAGATACCACCTCACGCCAGTTAGAATGGCGATCATTAAAAAGTCAGAAACAACAGATGCTGGGGAGGATGTGGAGAAATAGGAACGCTTTTACACTGTTGGTGGGAGTGTAAATTAGTTCAACCATTGTGGAAGACAGTGTGGAGATTCCTCAAGGATCTAGAACCAGAAATACCATTTGACCCAGCAATCCCATTACTGGGTATATACCCAAAGGATTATAAATCATTCTACTATAAAGACACATGCACACATATGTTTATTGCAGCACTGTTCACAATAGCAAAGACATGGAACCAACTCAAATGCCCATCAGTGATAGACTGGATAAAGAAAATGTGGCACATATACACCATGGAACACTATGCAGCCATAAAAAAGGATGAGTTCATGTCCTTTGCAGGGACATGAATGAAACTGGAAACCATCATTCTCAGCAAACTAACACAGGAACAGAAAACCAAACACTGCATGTTCTCACTCATAAGTGGGAGTTGAACAATGAGAACACATGGACACAGGGAGGGGAGCATCATACACTGGGGCCTATCGGGGGGTGGGTGAGGGGTAGGGAAGGGATAGCATTAGGAGAAATACCTAATGTAGATGACGATTTGATGGGTGCAGCAAACCACCATGGCACATGTATACCTATGTAACAAACCTGAATGTTCTGCACATGTATCCCAGAACTTAAAGTATAATAAAATAATTAAATAAATAATCAACCCACCCCCCAAAAAAGAACTCATGCATGTCATTCATTCTAAGAACATTTAAGGAGTACCTGCTCTATTCCAGGCTGCTCTGTATTAGCTGCTCATGACATAGGCCCAGTCCCCGCAAGGCACTCACAGTGATCGAATAAATGAGCAATTTTTCTTGGACTTAAAAAGTAAGAAAAGATTACTAAGACATGGATCCTTCCCTCAAGGAATTGTTTTGAGTCTAATAGAGGAAGAAAGAGCTTGGGCACAAATAAAGCCAATTATCAAAGTGCCTGAAGTTTGGAGGAAAATGGTGGATTTAGGAAGGGGATGGTGTGGCAGTGGAGAGCACCACATTGCGGCAGGAAGAACAAGCAGAGTGAAGGTATAGAAGAGCAGAAAGCTCTCAGCATACAAAAGACACATGGAGTAGAGCTTCCTGAAGCAGCTTCCCAGGTTCAGAAAACAGACACCAGGACACTCGACTTCTACTTTTGCTCCAGTTTGCCTGTGATTTTTCCATGTAAAAAGTCTATTTTTGGCTGGGCATGATGGTTCATGCTTGTAATCCCAGCACTTTGGGAGGCCGAGGTGGGCAGATCACCAGAGGTCAGGAGTTCGAGATCAGCCTGGCTAACATGGTGAAACACTGTCTCTACTAAAAAGACAAAAATTAGCCAGGCGTGGTTGGGGTGCGGGGTCTGTAATCCCAGCTACTCCAGAAGCCGAGGCAGAAGAATCACTTGAATCTGGGAGGCAGAAGTTGCAATGAGGCAAGATCACGCCACTGCACTTTAGCCTGAGCAACAGAATGAGACTCCATTTCAAAAAATAAAAATAAAATAAAAGTCTATTTTGTACACCACTTTAAAGAGGGCATAGGGTCTGGGCATAGTGGATCATACCTGTAATCTCAGCACTTTGGGAGGCCGAGGAGGGTGGATAGCTTGAGCCCAGGAGTTTGAGGCCAGCCTGGGTAACATGCCAAAACTCCATCTCTATAAAAAAAATACAAAAATTAGCTGGGTGTAATGGCACACAGCTGTAATCCCAGCTACTCGGGAGGCTGAGGCGGGAGGATCACCTAAGCTCATGAAGGTAGAAACTACAATGAGCCATGATTGTGCTACTGCACTCAAACCTGGGTGACAGAGTGAGACCCTGTCTCGAGGGGGGAAAAAAAAGAGGGTATAGGAAGCTGTAAAAGACACCAACAACCTGGAATATCATGGAGAAGCTTCTTGCCTGGCCTTGGCAGCCCAGATATCCCACCCCATGTAACTGGACCATGTCAACTCAACAATTAGCACCTCCCTTTCCTTATCCATAACATGAGCACATAGAACAATATTCCAGACCCTTCTAGCTCTAATATTGGTGGTTCTATAAGTTCTGCAATAGAAGCTGGCCAGAGAGAGATGTCTTTCTTCGTGGCTTTTCCCCTTTCTCCTTAGATTCTCACATGCCCTGGTTTCTGGACAGCTGATCATACATATTATTTTGCCCTGCAACACAAAGTAATGAATTTTGTTTCCAAATTGTATATGATAACTAGGAATTCTTGTGTAGAGAAAAATGCATGTGTCAATGGAAAACTATGCATTGCCTACATAGCTTACCCTCCAAATTATCTGATTCTAGCCTTTTCTTGTCTTCAAGCTCTTTTACAACTCTGTAAATTGTAGGTAATTTATAGCAATGTGAATTAATTCTTACCTATAAACATGCAAATTCAACCCTATCTTTAGAGGTTGTCTTTGTCTATTCTTGCTGCTATAACAAAATACTATAAACTAGGGAGTTTATAAATAGCAGAACTTTATTTCTGACAGTTCTGGAGACTGGGAAGTCCAAGACCATGGCACTGTCAGGTTTAGAGTCTGGTGAGGGATCATTTCCTGGTTCATGGATGACTGTGTCTTCACATAGTGGGAAGGGCAAATGATCTCCCACGTGCCTATTTTATAAAAGCACTAATCCCACTCATGAGGGCTTCATCCTCGTGACCTAACTACCTCCTAAAGCCCACACCTCCTAATACCATTACCTTGGGGATTAGGATTTCAACACATAAATTTTGAGGGAATACAAACATTCAGACCATAGCCAGAGGTCTAATGAATTTCCCTCACCCACTTGTGAAAAAAAGTTTTACCTCCGTTTGCACATTCATTCCAATATTACTAATCTACAAATATTCCTGTTCTTCAGATTCTTTTCTATACTTAGGACAAGCTCTTAGGTAAATCTCTAGCCCTGTGATCCTCAGAGTTAGAGATTTTCTTATCTTATCATAAAAGTGGAAGCTCAGGTAAAGGTGGTAAAAGCAGGTCTTGGTGGTTTGTAAAAGCCCTTTCAGCTGTTGCAACTGATGCTCAACTCACCACGGGAGGTTCAGAAAGTGCTTTCTAACTAAAATTAAATGAACTCCAATATGTCTTCTTTTTTTATTTTGTAAAAGTAGGTGTATTCGTTTTCTAGGGCTGTCATTACAAAGCACCACTGACAGGGTGGCTTAAGTGACACAAATATATTTCTTCATAGTTCTAAAGTCTAGAAGTCTAAGATCCAGGCGACAGAGGGTAGGTTCCTTCTGAGGGCCATGAAGGAAGCACTTGTTCTACGCCTTTCTCTGAGGCCTGTGGGTGGCCATCTTCTCCCCGCATCTTCACGTGGCCTTCCCTCTATGTTTGACTCTTTGTTCAAAGTTTGACTTCTTAAAAGGACACCAGTCCTACTCTATCAAGACCAGCCCGAATTACCCAATTTTAATTTAAATATTTCCTTAAAAACCCTATCTTTAAACACAGTCTTATTCTGAGGTACTAGGGGTTAGAACTTCAGCATATGAACTTTGGAAGACACAGTCCAGCCCAGTAGAACTAAACAAAAATGACTAGGTAACTTCTACATGGTCTTTGAGACTATACAAACCACAGAATCGGAAAACATACATTCACTTTACCAAATTGTCTGAGAGGAGAGGCACATGGGCTGGTATGCTGTGATGATTCATGGTCCAACACTCCTTAAACTGTAACAAGGCCCTGACTGCATTCTCCTATCCTACATAATGTGCCAGTTTTACTATGCCATAAGGAGCTCCTTGAATGTAACAGTTCCCTGACAAGAATTGTCAGATTTAGCAAATCAAAATACAGGCCACCCAGTTACATTTGGATTTCAGATAAACAACATTTTTATAAAGATAAGTATGCCTCCTCTAATATTTGAGACACGCTTATGCTAAAATATTATTTGTTGTTAATCTAAAATTCAAATGTAACTGGGTACTCTCTGCTTTATCTGTCAATCCTACTCCAATCCCTCATGGATATACACATTCTATGTTTAAAATTCTCACTTGTCACCTTTCTGCACTTTATATAGTTAAATCCCCATCACCCCTAGACACTGACTATTTGTACCCTTCTTAATTCATATGTTGAAGTGTTGACTCCCAGTGCAGCTGTTTGGAGGCAGTTTCCTCTATGGAAGTAAGTAAGATGAAATGAGTCCATAGAGGAGAACCCTAGGCCGGGCGCGGTGGCTCAAGCCTGTAATCCCAGCACTTTGGGAGGCCGAGGCAGGCAGATCACGAGGTCAGATTGAGACCATTCTGGCTAACACAGTGAAACCCCGTCTCTACTAAAAATACAAAAAAATTAGCCGGGCGTGGTGGCGGGCGCCTGTAGTCCCAGCTACTCGGGAGGCTGAGGCAGGAGAATGGCGTGAACCCGGAAGGTGGAGCTTGCAGTGAGCCGAGATCGCGCCACTGCATTCCATCCTGGGTGACAGAGCGAGACACCGTCTCAAAAAAAAAAAAAAAAAAAAAGAGGAGGACCCTAATACAGTAAGATTACTATCTTTATAAGAAGAGACACCAGAGGGCGTGTTCTCTCTCCCTCCCCACCACCATGGAACACATGCACAAAGAAAAGGTTACATGAGCACACAGTGAGGCGGCAGCTGCCTACAAGCCAAGAGAAGAGGCCTCAGGAAGTAATCTACCTTGCTGCCACCTTGATCTTGAACTTCCCAGCCTCTAAACTGAGAGAAATACATTTCTGTTGTGCAAGCCACTCTATCTATGGTATTCTCTTATAGCTGCTGGACCAGTCTAACACATCCCTTAAAGCAGCACACCAGGGACTAGTACACAGAGTACAATATATAGTCAGGTGTTCAATATTTATCGAATGAATGACAAGTCTAGTCATTTTGGATCCTGCGAAGTGAAACAGGTACCCACCTTCTGTTCTATGAATGAATATGTCTTAACCTGTCTCTGCTGGAATCTGTCTTAACACATCATCCCATATTGTCAATGCCTGCTCATTTGTCTGCCTACTACCAGGGGCCTTGGAAAGCAGGGACTGTATGTCATTTATTCATTGTCATGCATCTAACATTAAGCAAATTCCCTCCTATGCTGTTTGCAATTTCCAATGAAACACACTCAAGAAAAAAAAATGGACTTGTAATGAAATGTGATATTAATCAAAGCTCTTGGGACTTGGAACTTTGATAGTTCTCCTTCAAGTTCCCCAATTCAAATCTTCTCTCACCACCCAGTTTGGAGACAATCCACGTATCTGAGCACACATGTCCGGGCACTGCTGGGATGAGATCAAATGTTTCCTGTCAGAGCTGGGTCTCAACAGCCCTTGGAGGGCTCTCAGTGACCCCTAGAGCCGGTGTGAAAGTGGACCAGCAGCCAGATGGCTTCACGTTTCCACATTCCTTCAGCTTGTTTTCTTACTGTGGCAGATACCCAAGACCATCCCAAATCCTCAAGAGAGATGGGATTTCAAGAAAATCTCTTTCTTTTGCAAAGCAAGAGATGTGAACTCTTGAGCCTGATGAAGAGAAATATGATTTAAAACACTGACTACAGGTTTTCAAGCTATCAGCAACAATATAAGAAAAGTACCCACACAGAGAGTGTTTTCTCCCCCCAACATTCAGTTCCACCTGGGGGAAAATGTGCCACACATATCCACTGCCGAGGATTAAGACAGGTCAGGGATCACAGAGTTGTGGCCACGTAAACAGATTATCCTGTTTCCTGAGACATCCTTTATGCTGCAGCTGCCTCCTTGGAGGAAGATCGTGAATCACATTGTTCTTCTCTCTTCCATTTGATCCGACACCATGTAAACAAGCAATGTTGAATGAGAAAGAAAACATTTCAGGCAAATGTTGGAATTGCTTACCTTGTACAAACAATCTGCTTACTCAGTAACAAGGTCTTACATTAGAAAGGGGCAGTTTTGGCCGTGAATATGTTTGGGTAAATGAATGAGAAACAATTATTTAACACCAATTATGTGATAAGTATTGTGGTTTACTCTTCCCACATGTGATCTCATTTCATCCAAACAGCCACCCTGAGGGGAAGTGATAATAAATAGTACTGCTTTTCACAAATTATAAATGAGAAAACATATATGAAATCATTTAGTAATGGGCAAAGTCAGCATTTAAACCCATGTCTCTCTAAATAGGTAATTTATTTAACAACTCAGTAAACACTTATTTGTAATTAAAAATGCAAATAATAACTATTGAATAAAAGAATGAATGAGTCATTTCATTTGATCTTATTTGATTTATTTTTAAACTAATGAAGCTGAGAAACAAAGACGTTGAAGAATTTGCCTACTTTTACAAGTCTTACAAGTGTTGGAATTTTGACCTTTTCTCTCTCACAAGGCAATTGAAAATTTCAGAAAATATTATGATGATGGGATGTCAATAAGAAATTACAATGAGCCATCATTTGGGGTAAATTAGTCTTAAACAAACAAACAAAATGTTTCTTGACAAATTTATAAATGACTGTCCTAAGAAGTCATAGACCACTTTGAGGTTATCAGGCAGTTCGTTGACAAATAGGTAGAAAGTAGAGACCAAAATGCTGAAAAAGACACTGCCAAAAAAATAGCCACCAAAATGAGTGAAACATTTGTCTCAGATTACATAGCGGTGATAAAGCTGAGAAAATTGTAATAAAATGGCCTACCTTAAAGATTTGTAAGATCTTTCTTCAATGTGCTTCATGTAAAAGCTCTCAATGTAGGAAGATAGGTCAGATGCAAAGGTCCTGAGCTCCAGGGTAGGTCTGCATGTGTTTATATCTCAACTCTACCAAATACTAGGTGTGAACCTTAAGAAATTCCCTCATATCACTGGGCTGCAGAGAATGGGAATACTAATTATATCTACTTCATTTACTGTTATGAGGATTTAATGAGACAATTCATTCAAAGCATATAGAAAATGCCTGATGTATTTAAATAGAGAGCATGCAATGACTAAATGAAAACATACCTTATTAAAATTGTTTATTTTACATCATAATATAAAATGGTCTTATTTCATTTTAAGACAATAAAATTGTGGGCAGACATCTTCTGATGTTAAAATTATGATTCTATCACCATATCTTTTTTGAAAATCTGTTTTCCCTATTAATGATCTAAGAGTTACTTTGCCTAGAACACCATCACTAACCAAAGCAATCAGGAAACTGAGAAATATCCAATCAAGTACACATCAGTTGTGGTGTTCCAAATCCACACTATGATATTTATAGAGGGAGATGTGCTGACACTATAAGCGATAAAGTAATGGTGTATTGTAGGGGAAAGCATTGAATTAAGAATCGCTGTTGAATTGGTCAATTCTTTGCTTAAGTCACATTGCCTTTCTGAGTCTTAGATTTCTTAGATATTTGAAACAGGGGCTTGGGCAAAATTATGTCTATGGTTCCTTCCATCTCTCAAATGGAAGTTATTACCATTTTAGTGTTGCCTTGGTAATACCATACAAGTATTAGTATCAATTATTATTATAAATAATTTGAGATCTTCTCCTTCCTGAATCACTGCTACAGTCATTAAACTCAATTACCTCATTATCTAAATTCACATGAATTATAACCCTAAAAGGGATGTATGTGTAAAAATGGCTTTAAAGAAACCAATGTGTCACCTCATGCATTTATAAAATAATCAAAAGTGCTGAGGCCATATGGTAAAAGGTCCAAGGTTCGCTAACTCCTTTCCCCAGTCTCTCCTTTTGACTTCCATTTCTATCCCACATCTTGGGGGTATTTATTTATCTTAAGTTTAGATGAGGCCCTGCAGTCCCTGAAGGAGACATGGAAAGATTCAGTTCTGAAGAGGGACTTGGGAGAAAACCATATTTCATGCCCATTGGCATTTGGGAGGCTGTCGAACTGTCTGTTGGGAAGTTTCTTGCAGAGTAAAAACAGAGAGTTTGAGGGTGGCCAAGCATTTGACTTCCCATCTGACTTGGGTGCGTTGTTGAAGCTCTCAGCACCTCCAGCTCACCATCTGCAGGATAGATCATCAGAATGTAACAGACCATTTATTCTGATGACCTTGTTTTATTGATGTAGAAATTGAGGCCCTGAAAGTAAAGCAATGTTCCCAAGGTCACAGCATGAGTTAGAATTTCCAATCAGAGACCACATTCTCAGCCATCTCTTTCCCTCTTTTAAGTCAAGCATGAGTTGGTGACAAGAAAGAATTCTGATAATTGTGGGTAACAGTGCACAATTCAATTACTTTGTGGAGTTTTAGCCACACAATGAATTTAGTTTGCTGCAGTGGCAAGATTATGGGCATAGGTTTCAAGCAGACCTTAGCTGAGTCCTTATTTTTTATTCAATAGCTGTGTATTTCTTTAGCCTGTGGGCAATCTTCTGTTTCCTTCTTTGTAAAACAAGGATAGTAATATCTGCTTCCTGGAATTTTTACTACATTAAACTGTAATTTGATAGCATATCCTAAGGAGTGGAGCATAGTGCTAGACACAGTGAGGACTCTAAAAAATCCTTGTCTCCTCCTACAACCTCTTTGAGGCTGTGATAATCACATTTAGAGTTCAATCGTTATGCATTTTTCAAAGAACACCCAGAGATAATTCACACAATTCTGCCTTTTAGATATTTATTTTAGTCACACTGTAGAAAAATTGCCACTAAAACTGCTTTACCAAGGAATGAAAAGTGAATCCTGAAAATAATAGTAAGAGAACACAGGCAAACAACCACAAATACACATCACATGTACATATTTACTTCAATCTTCCTCTCCCAACATCCACTCCAAAGAAAACCACTAAAAGAACAGGTAAATTATTTTTATTTTTAAAGGCATAAATCTGTAGGACAAAGTGGAGAGAATGGAGCAACAATTTTGAAAGCTGGAAAGCAGATGCCTGATCTGTAGTAACTAACTTAGCAGGCACACAGAAACAGATCTTTTTGCTGGCAGTGAGGAAAGCTGAGAAACAAGTTGATTTACACCATCGAACCCACTAAAGGCTCAGAAATTTGTTGTATCATGTACTTCTGAGTACGGGAGAGAAGGTGGGGCAACGTGCAAGATATGCAGTTGAAACACTGTCAAAGGCAATCAGATCCCTAGATAGCTCCTCTTGTTCATATAGCATTCCCCTCACCTAGGTAGAAGGAGGGGCTTATTCCTTAGGAAAGGTAAAACAAAGAGTCAGTTGATAGATGAATGATAGGCGTAGTTAGATATGAGAATGGGAGTGTCATCGTGAAAACATAGCAAACCAGTGAAAGTTTGCATACTGTTGAGATGTAGAGACCTGCTTGCCTTTTCTCCACGTGGAGCTTTTGGAGTGATGGCAGCCAGATATGTCCTGGAGATTGAAAGAATCTTCTCTAGAGCACCGAGTTAGTCTAAGGGAAAACACCCGGCTTCACGGATTCCCCAATGTAAACCCCTAGCTAAGTCTATTTTGAAAAATTGAAAGGACAGACCCCTTTGACACACATGAAACTTCTCACCAAATATCAGAGCCCATCCTTAGAAACTGGTAATCACCCAACGTCATTTGATATTGAAAAAGAATATCTAATGTAAAAGTCAGAAACTAAATATTAGGAGGAGGTAGGAAAAGGAGAAGGGAGAGGAGAAAGACAAAACACACAAACCCAGAGGGGAGAGAATTTACAAAGTACTGTCACTAGTATCTTTCAGATAATAAGAGAATATATTTAATCTACAAATAATAACAGGAAGCTATGAAATAGGAACTCTCAAAGAGGATTAAAAAGAAATCCTAGAATTATGAGAAATACAAAAATATATAGAAATATGGAAGAAAAAGATAAAGAAAAGTCCAACAGAGGTTTTTGAAGATAAAATTCAGGAAACATTATATAAAAAGTTGAACATAATGACAGAAATGAAAAATGAATTAAAGACAAGAGAAAAAAACATTATGACACATCCAAGAGGTTCAACATCCAAATATTTTGAATTCCAGTCAGGGAGAGTAGAAAATTGAGTGATAAAGATTTCACACAAAAAAATTCAACACAGTTTCCCCAAATCTGAAGTACATGAATTTCATTTCAAAGGGCTTAGCACGCTGCATGGGAGCAAACGAATACCAAGACATGAAGAACTTTCAGAATATTGAAGAGAAAATAAGATATTTACATAAAAGATATATAATGAGAATCAAATAATATTGCACTTCTCACTGTCAACACATAAAGCTAGAAGGAAATGGGAAAATGCATTAAAAATTTCTAGGGAAACTGATGTGTCCCCTAAGCACAGACGATCTCTCAATTTCATATAAAAATACAATAAAGGCTTGGCCTGATCCCAGCACTTTGGGAGGCCAAAGTGGGAGGATCACTTGGGCCAAGGAGTTTGAGACTAGCCTCGAAACATAGTGAGACCCTATGTCTATGAAAAAAAAAAATTAAATAAACCAGGCATGGTGGTGTGCACCTGTGGTGGTCCCACCTACTCAGGAAGCTGAGGCAGAAGGATTCTTGAGCCCAGGAGAACAAGGCTGCAGTGAGCCACGTGCCAATGCACTACAGCCTGGACAACAGAGCAAGACCTTGTCTCAATTTTAAAAAAAAGCCACAATAAAGATATTTTCAGAGAGAAAATGTCTCACATTTTCCAATTATTTCTCAGCAATCACCTGGAAGACTTGATTTTCTTTTTCTCTAAATGAGGAAATAAACCAGGAAATATGATCCAAAATCCAAAGAGGAGATCCAACAAAAGAGAGGCAAAATTGATTTCCACAGTGAAGGGAACTAATGGGGTTGCCTGTGCAGTTCCAGAGAGCCACGAGGCCAGGCAGACGCAGGCAAGAAGAAATTTCCTTAAGAAGATGACATTTTAAATTATCTAAGGTATTTGTCTAAAGTATTTTTGCATATTCAAAGGAGAATTAGACAGGTGGAAGAGAATTCAGAGTTGAATTAATCATTAAGCACATAGAAAATAAGCCAAATTGTTGACTTCATGGGTTATTTCCTATGCAGGAAAGTAAATATAATTACATTATATGGATCACATAAAATAGCATTTATACATTAATAATAAGGGCATAATCAGTATTTACCTAATCAAAATTGCTAGATAAATATATGGGGAAGATAAAGCAATAGAATTTATTAGAGAGAATGAGAAGTAAAGGGGAAAATGGTGGTAGTGGGAGGGTGGGTGAAAGAGAACAAAATCCCATCTTCTATTTTGGGAAGTCAGTATATAACACCTAAAACAAAATCTAGAAGTATAGTCATGTCATTTGAAAATACAGGGCAAATATCACAGAATTAGCTTGAAAAAGTTACAAGCAGCCGACACTAGGAAGAAGGTGGAGCAGACCTGCTGTTCTTACCGAGTCTTGCATTGGATCCTTTTTAACCATATGCATGTTTACTTTTGATAAAAATAAAAAGGAAATTAACTACTGTTTTCCAGACTTCCTCTTTAAGATATCTGTCCAATCTCCAAACTATTAACTGGAATACTAGTTATCATTTTTGAATTGCCTCATTTTTTTCCTACTGGAACCGTGAACAAACAATGATATCCATGCAATCAAGTAAATTTGACGCACTGTTTCTGTTTCTTCTCGTGTACTTTAAATGTAAATTACCAATAGTACAATTAAGAAGTGCTTGTTGATGTATCACTCAGAATCTTACCTTACAGTTATCTACCTGTTGCCCCACACTAAAAGCATTTTTTTGAACAGAATCACTCCTGAAAGGTAAGTTATTGCTTTCAAATAACCACTAGAGGGAAATGTTGCTCTTTTTACTAAGTAGTCACAGTCCGCTAGGGAACGGTTTCCTCAAGCAATGAGTAGGAATTATAAAGCCATGGCCTGCGTCATTTTTCCCTTCCTGGAGTGTAGAATCCTGAAGCTTGAAGGGAGTTTGCAACCCATCTAGGTCAAGCTCCTCTGACCTCTCCCTTTTGGCACTAAAAGAAACCAAGACCCAGAGAGGAACAGCTTTTTTAAGTCATAAGATAAAGGAAGCAGAAAAACCAAGTGCTAAAGACAAAATTTCCTTATTTATCTAAGCTGGGCAAATCTGGAATGAAACAAGAGAGTAACTCAGAAGAGTTGGTTTTTAGTTCAAGATCATTAAGCAGGGATTCGATAGTAAGAATTAGCACTGGTTAAATGTTTGCTGTGTGCTGAGTATACCTGTTACCATGTGCTGGGACGGCTTTAGATGTCTGCATTCTTTATTCTTATCCTGATCAGAGTTGTGTGTGGTAGAAAAAAATATTTTCTATCCCTTTTCTACAGATGAGAAAACTAAGCCACAGAGAGTTTAAGTCACCTGCCCAGAATCAGACAGGAAGTGATTGCAGACCAGGGATTCAAAACTAAACAACGTAGCTCTGGAGTTCATGACTAATCATTCTGCTTACTGCCTGTCAGTGGAAGACCTGGAATTTATCTGTGAATGTGGAAAAAGCTATCACTCCTTCCTGGGGAAGTGGCCTCACCTCACCCTTTGGTCAGATGAGACGACGTGTCCCATTGACCACAGAGATCCTTCAGGATTTATCAAGGTGGTAGACAGAGCTTTTTAAAGGACTGATTTCTTTCTATTCTCAATGTCTCCCATGATGCCTGGCTCAGAGGACTGGCTCATGAAATGTTAGATGAGTGAATAAACATGATCCTAACGACTTCACAAACAAATCAGTTGTAGAGAAAACATACTGTGTCACATCTTGTCATTCATAAAATTTAGGAAAATGCCACAAAACTATCTTTGTCCACTTGGTCTCACTTAACATTGTAGAGTTGATCCAATCAAATGCCTAATTCTACCTGATTTCCCCCCAAAATTTGTAATGCATTTTGTTCAGTCCATAAAGCATAGTCTGTCACTGTGTACATAGGCAGGCTCCTAGGCCCACTGCATTGTGTTATTTCATGAGCTGATGTAGCTGATGTGTCACTGACTTATAAAACACCTGGGGTCTTTATCACTTATTGCTGTGGGCCCAGCCAAGTCTTCATCTTCTCTGTTGATGGAACTTTGAGCTTGTTTAACTCACCATTCCTCACAGCACTGAGGCTTAGGGAGGGGAAGGGCTCCTATTTAAAAATAATAACCATGTACAAAGAGGAGGATTTAACAACGGAGTTTACACCTAGAGAAATTTCCTTTGCACAGAAGGAAAACACACTTCATGAAAAATACCTACAGATTTTCAATCTTCCTACTGGAAGGTTTGAAGTCATTTGGTGCAATTCTAGAAATGTAAGGGGTTAAAATGCCCATGTCTTGCCCCCAAACCAATTCATCCTTTACCTATATTTAGAGACAGGGTCTCACTTTGTTGCCCAGGCAGAAGCGCAATGTAGTTATCATAGCTCGCAGCAGCCTGACACTCCTGGACTCAATCGATCCTTCCACCTCAGTCTCCCTAGTAGGTAGGATTACAGGCACAAGCCACTGCACTGAACACATTGACTTTATTTTGGTGAATGTTAACATATGTATAAATTCTTGTAATCACCACCACAATCAAGATACAGGACTGCTTCATCACACTAAAAAAAAACTGATATTTCTTAACACCCAAACCTCTCTCCTCTCTTATACCTGGTGAACATTGATTTGTTCTTCATCAGTACAGTTTTGACCTGAGACTGCTATATAAATGTAACACAGAGTGTATAAACTTTGAGACTGTCTTCTCACTCAGCATAATGCTTTGGGGATTCTTCCAAGTTGTTTGGTGCGTCTGTAATAGTCTATTCGTTTTTACTGCTGAAAAATATTTTACTGTATGTGCATTAGTCTGTTCTTATGCTGCTAATAAAGACATACTGAGATTGGGTAATTTATAAAGGAAAGAGGTTTAATTGACTCATAGTTCAGCATGGCTAGAGAGGCCTCAGGAAACTTACAATCATGGCGGAAGGGAAAGAAAACATGTCCTTCCCATCGTGGCAGGAATGAGAAATGCCCAACAGAAGGGGGGAAAGCCTTCAGATCTCATGAAAACTCACTCACTATCAAGAGAACAGCATGAGGATAACCACCCCGATGATTCAATTACCTCCCACTCAGTCCCTCCCAGGACTTGTGGGGATTATGGGAACTACAATTCAAGATGAGATTTGGATGGGACACAGCCAAACCACACCAGAAGTACCACAATTTGTTTATCCATTCACCTGCTGAGAGATACTTCAGTTGTTTTCAGTTTAAGGCAATTACAAATAGGACTGCAATAAACATTCATATGCAGGCTTTCTGTATGAACATAAATTTTCATGACTGTAAGATAAATACCTATATGGACAACTCCTGGGTCATCAGATAAGTGTATGTTTTACTATACGATAAACTGCCAAAATATTTTCCAGAGGAGCTGCATGATTTTGCTTCCCCACCAGCATTGTATGAGAGTTCCAGTTGCTCCACATGCTCATCACAGTAATTCATAATTCTCTCTCTCTTTTTTTTTTTTTTTTTTGCAATTTTAGGCACTCTAATACTTATGAACTGTTACCACATTGTAGTGTTAACTTAAATTTCTCTAATGAATTATGATGCTGAGCATCTTTTAATTGTGCTTATATTTTATACACCCGCTTTGGTGAAGAGTCCATGGAAATATTTTACCCTTTTTCCAAAAAACCAAAAACAAAAATAAAAAACAAAATAGGTTTTGTTTTCTTATTGTTGGTTTTCAATAATTTTAAACTATATTCTGTATGCAAATCTTTTGTCAGACATATGATTTGTAAATATTTTCTCCCAGTCTATGATTCTACCTTTCATTCTTTTAACAGTACCTTTCAAAGAGCAAAAGTTTTGTTGTGCTTTGCTTTTTTAATTTTGATAAAATCCAATTTCTCACTTTTTAAAAATAATTATGATTTGTGTTTTGGTGATGATATCTAAGAATATCTTGCTTAATGCTAGGTCACAAAGATTTTCATAAAGGTTTGTCATTTAATGTTTTACATTTAAATCTGTGATTGATTTTGAGTTAATATTTATATTAAGTAAGAGACTGACGTTGAGGTTCATTACATTGTATTTGAATGGTTAATTTTCCCAAAACAATTTCTTGACAGGATTATCTATTGTCCATCGAACTGCCTTTGCATCTTTGTCAAAAATCAGTTGGCTACATATGAGTGGGTATATTCATGGATTATCTTCCGTTTGATGGATCTGTGTGTCTATCCCTTCAATGCCACTATGTCTTAATTAGTGTAGCTTTATAGTAAGTCTTAAAATCAGGTAGCATGAGTATTACAACTTTATTCTACTGTTTTAACCATTTATAACCTTTCTGTAATAATTTTAGAAGCCTTAAGTATGATGCTAGCTCTTGGTTTTTTTGGAGATGGTTATAGGTTTAAGAAAGTTTCCTTCTACTTTTAGTTGTCTGACAATTTTTGTCATAAATGATGTATTTTGCCAAATGATTTTTCTATATGTATTGATATGATCTCCTTTTCTTCTGCAGGTTGTTAACATAATGAATTACACTAATGGATTTACAAATATTGAATCAGCCTTGCATTCCCTAAAAAATTCCATCTTGGTCTTCTGTATTATTTTTATTAATATTTATTACTAGATTTGGTTCTTTAGTATTTTGTCAATTTTGTGTCTATTTATATAAGGGATTTGGTTTGTAATTTTTTCTTTTGTTTTATATCTTGTTTTGGTACTATCATTGTCTGGTTTTGGTATTAGAGTAATACTAGCTTCCTAAAATAAGTCAAAAAGTGCTCACTCCTCTATTTCTAGAAGAGATTGTCTGGAATTGGTGTTACTCCTTTATGCAATTGGTAGAATTATTCAGTATATCCACTTGATCAGGGGTTTTCTTTATTGAAAGGTTTTAATTTATGAATTCAATGTTTAATAATTGTGGCACTATTTGAGTTATTTATGATATTTTGAGTAAGTTTTAGTACTGGTTTCTGAGGAATTGGTAATTTTATCTAAGTTATAAAATTCATGTACATATTATTTATAGTACTTTTTATTACCCTCTTAATATTTATGAGTTCTGAAGGAATATCCCAGTTTTTTTATTTTTTATTTTTTTTTATTGGGGAGTACCTAGTAGGTATATATATTTATGCAGTACATGAGATATTTTGATACAGGCATGCAATACATAATAATTACATCAGAGTAAAAGGGTTTCCATCACCTCAAGCATTTATCCTTTATGTTACAATCCAATTACATTCTTTTAGTTATTTTAAAATATACAATTACATTACTATTGACTACAGTAACCCTGTTGTATTACCAACTGCTAGGTGTATTATTCATTAGTAAGTTCTATCCAAACTTTTCTTGTCTTTCTTTTTCCAGCTTTATTTTGGTATATCAATTTTGTTGATCTTTAGAAAAGCCAGCTTATTGTTCAACTTTTTTCTACTCTTCTTCTATTTAAAAAATCATTGATTTCTATTTTTAAATTATTTCCCTCCTTCTATTTGCTTGGGTCCATTTTGCCCTTTTTAGTTTCTTAAGGTAAGAACAGATATATTGATTTGAAGCTTTTCTTCTTTTCTAATATAAATATTTAATGCTATGAATTATTCTTTAAAAACTGCCTTAAATGAATTTCACAAATCTTGATATGTTTTATTTTCATTTTGATTCAATTCAAAATATTGTTCTAATTCCTTGGGACTTTCTCTTTACCCAAAGGAAATAAAATCAGCCCTCATAGAACTATCTGCAAACCCACATTTATTGCAGCATTATTCACAATAGCCAAGATATGGAAACAATGTAAATATCCATTGATGGATAAACAGATTAAGAAATTATATATATAAATATGTATATGCATATATGTGTGTGTGGATACACACACACACACACACACACACACACACACACACATAAGAATATTATTCAGCCTTGAAAAAGAAGGCAATCTGGGGCCGGGTGTGGTGGCTCACACTTTGGGAGGACAAGGCGGGTGGATCATGAGGTAAGGAGATTGAGACCATCCTGGCTAACACAGTGAAACCCCATCTCTACTAAAAATACAAAAACAAAATTAGCCAGGCGTGGTGGTGGGTGCCTGTAGTCCCAGCTACTTGGGAGGCTGAGGCTGGAGAATGGCATGAACCCGGGAGGTGGAACTTGCAGTGGGCCAAGATTGCACCTCTGCACTCCAGCCTGGGGGGCAGAGCGAGACTCCGTCTCAGAAAAAAAAAAAAAAAAAAGGCAATTTGGCCATTTGCTACCATGTGAATGGACCTGGAAGCCATCATGCTAAGTGAGATAAGGCAGACACAAAAAGAAAAATACTGCATGATCTCAATGATATCTGGAATCCAAAAAAAGAAAATTGAATACATAGAAACAGAGAATAAAATGGCAGTTACCAAGGATAGAGGTAGAGAAAGGAAATGAGAAGATGAAGCTTAAAGGATGCAACTTGCAGATATGTAGGATGAGTAAGTGAGAGATACAACGTGCAACATGAAGAATATGCAATGATGTGTTGCTTAATAACTGGGATATAGTCTGATAAACATGTTGTTAGACAATTACGTCATTGTGTGAACATCACAGAATATACTTACTCAAACGTAGATGAGCCTACTACACACTTAGGTTATATGATATAGCCTATTACTCCTAGGCTACAAACCTTACAGTATGTTACTATACTGAATATTGCAGTCAATTTTAACACAATGGTAAGTATTTGTGTATCTAAACATAGAAAAGGTACAGTAAAAAATAGTACTATAATTTTATGGAGCCACAATTATATACATGGTCTGTCATGGACTAAAACATCATTTTGTAGCACATAACTCTAATTATAATATTGTATCCTATACAGGAAATTTGCTAAGACAGTGGACTTTAGACTATTTTAAGACCAAAAATGCATCATTATGCAAGATGATGGATATCTTAATTTGCTTAGCTATAGCAACTACTTCACTATTTATATTAAAATATAATGTTTTGCACCTGAGATGCATACAATATTTTTTAAATCTCATAAAATACTTAAAAGTATGCTGTTTAATTTTCTTTTTTCTTTTTTTTTTTAATTGAAACGGAGTGTCATTCTGTCCCCATGCTGGAGTGCAGTGGCACGATCTCGGCTCACTGCAACCTCCACCTCCCGGGTTCAAGCGATTCTCCTGCCTCAGCCTCCTGCGTAGGTGGGACTATAGGCACGCACCAACATGCCCAGCTAATTTTTGTATTTTTAGTAGAGATGGGGTTTTGCCATGTTGGCCAGAATGGTCTCGATCTCTTCACCTTGTGATCTACCCACCTGGGCCTCCCAAAGTGCTGGGATTACAGGCATGTGCCACTGCACCCAGCCTATTTAATTTTCAAGTGTTTGAGAGTCTCCTGTAATCTTTGTTATTGATTTTAGTTTAATCTATTAGAATGAAAGAGTAACATTTGTATGATTTCAAGTGATTTTAATTTTTAAATTTGTTTTGTGACCTGGAATACATTCTATCTTGGTGAATGATCTCTGTCCACTTGAAGACGAGGATGTACATTCTTCGGCTGTTGGTTGATATGTAAAACGTCAGTGTGTGGATACACACACACACACATAAGAATATTATTCAGCCTTGAAAAAGAAGGCAATCTGGGGCCGGGTGTGGTGGCTCACACTTTGGGAGGACAAGGCGGGTGGATCACGAGGTAAGGAGATTGAGACCATCCTGGCTAACACAGTGAAACCCCAACTCTACTAAAAATACAAAAACAAAATTAGCCAGGCGTGGTGGTGGGTGCCTGTAGTCCCAGCTACTTGGGAGGCTGAGGCTGGAGAATGGCATGAACCCGGAAGGTGGAACTTGCAGTAATTCATAATTCTCTCTCTCTCTTTTTTTTTTTTTTTTTTTTGCAATTTTAGGCACTCTAATACTTATGAACTGTTACCACATTTTTATTTTTTTTTTTTGGTTTTTTGGAAAAAGGGTAAAATATTTCCATGGACACTTCACCAAAGCAGGTGTATAAAATATAAGCACAATTAAAAGATGCTCAGCATCATAATTCATTAGAGAAATTTAAGTTAACACTACAATGTGGTTTCTGATGAGAAATCTACAGTCATTGAAATTGTTGCTCTCCTAAGTAATGCATCATTTTCTCTTTCGTCTTCAATATTTTTTCTTTACTTTCCAGCAGCTTGATTATAATGTCTCCAAGTGTGAATTTCTTTGTTTGTTTGTTCATTTGTTTTCTGTTTGGAGTTCGTTCAACCTCTTAAATCTGTAAGTTTATGGGTTTTGTCAAATTTGAGAGGCTTTCTTACTATTATTTCTTCAAATATTTTCTCTGCACACTATTTTTCATCTCCTTCTGGGACTTCTTTGACATAAATGTTAGATTTTTATATTTTCCCATTAGTCACGGAGACTCTGTTCCTTTTTCTCCATCTTTTCTCTCTGTGTTTTTCAAATTAAATAAATTCTAATGACATATTTCAAGTTCACTGACTTTTTCTTCTAGCATATTCATTCTGCTAGTAAGCCCCTTCTGTGATACTTTTACTTTGGTTAATGTGTTTTTCTGTTTTTAATTTCCAGTCATTTCTTCTTTATATCTTCTATTTGTTTTTGTTAAGACTTTCTACCTGCCCATTTATTTCAACAACGTTTACCTTAACCTACTGAAGCATTTTAAAAATAGCTATTTTGAGTCTGTCAGATAATTCCAACTAGCATTTGTTGATTTTCTGTTTCTCTCGAGTTAAGATTTTCCTGATTCTTTATATATTGAGTAATGCTTGGATTGTGTTGCAGATATTTTGAGTATTACCTTATGAGATACTAAGTCTTGCTTAAACCATATGGATAATCTTAAGGTTTTAGTTTTAGTAGATCCATGCATGCACAGCTTGGGGTGTGTCCAGAAATTCACAAATAATTTTTAGGTGAATTTTTGGAAGTCCTTCCTCTCTGAAATCTCAAAATCTTCTCATTTCCTAGGACTCCCGTTTTTAGCCTACTATTCCAAAAGCTGATTTATTCACCAGAGTCTTCCATACTCCCCTTTGCTGTGCACAGGTCTGGGGTTAAGCTGTGGAGGACAGAAAAGGTAGGGGTGGGGGTATAGAAATAAGAGTTTTCTCCTCCCTCTTCAAAGCACAGCTTCTTTATCCAATAGGAAGGTTCTACTCAGAATTCTAGGTGTTTGTGAGAAGCTACAGGCTGAAATATAAGATATTTTGCAAATAAGCATTTACTGTATTCTCTCTGGCCATTAGGAAATCTGTCCTTACTACTCAAGCTGCAACTAGAGTACTTCTCTTGAGTTCTTTCAGGTTCTGGGGTGGGTTGCACCAGGCCACGTGGATACCAAAGTAAAAAAGAATGAAAAACTCACTGCTGATTCAGTGATACATTGAATTTTGGCCTTCTTCGCCACCCCTCCTGCTACTAGTTATTTTTTAGAGTACTCAAAGTATCTTCTCCATTCACTCGGTCCAGGTTTTATAGCTGCTTTCCATGGAAAATCCAGGATGGAGTATTCTTACTTCAACCTTCCCATATCTGAATCCCCTGCATTGTGTTAATTATTCTAAAATCCAGAACATTCTTCTATGGGTAGGCTTTGCCTACTTCTCCAGCTCTTTCTTTTCCAAAATCTAATGAAATTAAATTATGCTGTTTCCCACATGATTGCTGTCCTGCAAAAATTGGTGCACACAGAATAAAATGTTAACGGAACTTCTTAGAATTGTGAAACACAAAGGCTGTTTCTTGCATCTACATGTGTCCACACTATTCCATCATAATTTGATGCCCTTCCTCTGTCATCTGTGTTTGCATAGTTAACTCCCACTGAGACTTTAAGATTCAGATCAAGTGTTGGCTTGAGCTTGAGGTAGGTGTTCATGTTCTGTTTACACTCCCGTGGTGTTCTGGACTATTTACAAATGCTTATCTGACTAGCTGTGTCTCCTTTAAGCACTCTGTTATTTTTATGTGTATATCTCCAATGCCTAAAAGGAAGTGGATGTTTCATTAATGTTTGATGAATGAATGAATGAGAAAAGAATAAAAATTCATTGAGTGCTCACTTTATAAATAATGTTATTTACTCTGCACAATCTTAAAATAACATAATTGTATTAGACATGTTTTGCAAGTGACTGTCTCTCAAATTACCTGTCCTTGCTAAAGATGAATTTCCCCAACCCACAGCCTCAGCTGTTATAGTCAATTGATCATGGTGGGCACTTGCTCAAGTTCAGCTTACCCAAAGGCTGACTAAAATTCTATGGCTAGCAAGGAAAACATGAACTAGGTAAATCATCACAAGCTTTTTGGAATTTTGAAATAAGGAAACTAAGAGAATGTAGCCAGCTGGATCCAGACAGCAGCATATAATTGAGACCAGTGTGACAACAAAGGCCTTGTCCAACCTGATACAAATAAAAGAAAAAGTAGTTTATAGAGAGGAGGTAGTGAATACTTACAGAGAAACAAGAGGCCATGGAACCTTTGGAGAGAGACCATGATAAGAGAGTGGGGAGGATGCCTGCACGGTTTCCCATATACAGCTCCCCCAAACTGACTGTACATATACAAATTATTAATCTTACTTTTTCTTAAGACCCATGGCATACTTTGTAAAAAGAACTTCTTGAACTTTCTTGAGTGAATTTTTATTGTTCACAAGCTCCTTATTTAAGCAGACATTGATGGTTACTAACACAATAACAATTAGCTCTTTTATTTTAAAGCCCTGAATTATATCTACATTTTCCAGCCTCCTTCATGTAGCCACATTTCCCTGAGAAGGTTAGTAGCATCCCCAACTCAAGAGATACATTTTATTTGGCTTAAGCCAAATGTTGAAGATCCCTACTATTATCAGTGCTTAGATTATGCAAAGAAAGGTGGTATAGTTCTGGCCAATGAGACGTGAGAGGGACTCAACTGGGGGGCTTATGCAAAACAGGGTTTTATGGGAGGCTTCTTTAGGGGTTTGAAAAGGTCATATTCTAATTTTATTGTTTCTTCTCCAGGAATAAGCTGAAATATACTACAGAGTAAATTTCCTCTCATCAACTATTTGGTTATACTAAGGTATAGACAATGAACAAGAGGCAGAGAAATACTTGATGTCCCCTTATTTATCAATTTAGAATAATAACTTGGTTCTTTAGTACTCTTCAAAGGTGAAAACTTTGTTTATTTTTTTTTTAATAATACAAGGTCTCATCCTTTCACCCAACCTGGTGTACTGTGGAGCAATCTCAGTTCATTGCAGCTTGGACCTCCCGGGCTCAAGTGATCTTCCCACCTCAGTCTCCTGAGCTTTCTACTGCTCGAACTTCATTGTACTTCTTCCCAGGAACAACTCTTACAAACATCAACAATGATCTCTGTGTTCTGCTATTGAAGTTCATCATTATTTCATTTCTCCTTTTTTGTATAAATAATTTATTCTCTCTGCTTACACCTTATCACAATGACCTGGTTCTTTTCTCTCCTAGATAGCTACATCTTCTTCACTCAGGTGCATATCACCATGCCTGTCTAATTTTTTTGTTTTTTATAGAGACAGGGTTTCTCCTTGTTTTCCAGGCTGGTCTCAAACTCCTGAGCTCAAGCAATCCTCCAGCCTCAGCCTCCCGAAGTGCTGGGATTACAGGTGTGAGCCACCACGCCAGGCCAAAAGTTTGTTTAATTTTTCATTGTCATTATGAAATCAAGGATTTTTACTTATTTCATATGTTCTGATTAATTTTAGTTATAATTCTTAAAAGGTCATAAAATTAGAATATGACCTTTCCAAACCCTTAAAGAGACCTTCCAACCTCCTATCTATCCAACTGTACCCTGTAAGTACAGAGTACTTAAGAAGGCAGCCTTTGAGGCCAGGCAGACTTGGGTTCAAATCATAGTTTCTCCACTTAGATTCTGTATGACCTTCATCAGTTTACTATAGCTCTTTGTGCCTCATTTTTTGCATACATAGAATATGCCTAACACCTCTCAGTGTTTTTGTGAGGATCAAATAAGATTGAGAATATAAGGTGCTCAAGAAAACGGAGCTCTTCTATATCATCTTTCCCTCCTCTTTTTAAAATTGTATCCTCTTCTTCCTATTAGGTTGGCACAAAAGTAACTGCGGTTTTGCCCATTACTTTTAATTGCAAAAGTCATAATTACTTTTGCACCAACCTAATATATTGGTAATAATATTAATATCAGTATTATTATATAAGTATTCTGCCAAATTTTTAATTCCTCTCTAAAGTCTATTCTATTTACTTCTACCAGTGTTGACATAACTACTGATCCCATTGTATTATTTAGTCTTATTACATCCTGCATATATGAATTTATTAATTTATTCAACAAAATTCACCATTAAGGCTGCAAGCCCACCTTATCTTTATTGATATTTATTTTATTTATCTATTACTACAGATAACCACTCCTTTTTAAGTCCACAGCCTCTGCTCATGCAAAGACTTCGCACTTGAAAATTTTCCTTCTCTTTTCTACAATATGTTATTCCCTTTTTACCAGCTGAATCTCATCAGCTGACATGCATGATCCATTGTATTTTATCTTCAAATGTAACCCTCTCTTGATACCATATTCCCACCAAGGCTCTAACTCTATTTGTCTACTCCCACCACAGCAAAACTTGAAAAAGTTGGCTGTCACTACTATTCCAGTTTCATTCTACTTCTTCCCAGGAACAACTCTTACAAACACCAGCAATGACCTCTGTGTTCTGCTATTGAAGTTCATCATTATTTCATTCCTACTTTTTTATAGAAATAATGTCTCCTCTTTCCTTTCTCCTTATCACACTGACCTGGTTCTTTTCTCTCCTAGATGGCTATATCTTCTTCATTCATTCCCTGTTGGTGCCTCCCCATTTTAGCTTGTCCTTTCAAAGTGGGAGTGCCTCAGGGCTAAGATACTGAGTTTTATTCTTTGCTATGCTCATAAAGTCTTCCGGGGCAACTTCAGTCACCTGCTCTGTTGGCCATTATGGAGTATCTAGGGGTACCTCCCACAGAATGTCAGCATAAAATGCTAACTGGGAGGTCCTTACCCAATTATTTTAAATAGGAAAATTATAACATGTTGTGTGTCAATCTCAAATTCACAACTAATTTTCTAAAACACAACAAAACAACAATATAAAATTGTATTACTATATACAAGTGTAATATAAACTATTGTGTTAAGGTGTCAAACGTTTAACACGGTGCCTCTGAATCATCAAACCATTAAAATAGTGGTAACAGGTATCTGCTTTGTCTTCAGTAACATGACCTTTCCAGCAGCCAAGTAACATACCCATCTGTTAACACTTATAAGATTTCAAAATATTTATCAGTATGTATTTGTTGGCTGCCCAAATCTTTCTCTATACCTCTGACATCTTCCAATACTGGACTTTTATATCTAATTTTTTATTATCTTGCTCTCATTCTCCTTTATCTTTCTTGTACACACACACACACATACAGACACATGTACACATAAATACACACATACACACACACACATCTGCTTCTCTTTCAGATTTTTTCTACTTAGCTAAAGTCATCATCATCCACCAAGATATTAGAAACAAAAATTTAGACATCTTTGATCTCTTTTCCACTAATGACAACATCTGATCTATCCGCCAATCCTATCAATTGTATTTACAAAACACATCCAACGCTAGTTCCATTCCCCACCTCCACTAGAGTATATGTATTCCACGTGGTCTAAACGAAGATTGTTACCAGTAACGGTTACTGAAAAAGACTTGAAATTGAGCTCCCTGTGTTGACTCTTTCCCTAATCTACTTAAAACATTTTCCAAGCCTTCCAATTTTCCATAGGATAAAACACAAACTCCATAACACCACTTACACAGCCTTCCACGATCTGGCTGCTTCTTTCCTTTGACCTCAACTCTTACCCACTCCACATTCCTTGCTTGTTAAGATCCTGCCACACTGGCCTGCCTTCCTGTCCTGAAACAAACTGGTTCCAGTGTTAAGGTCTCTGCACTGCACCCTTGGCCCTGATCTGGTCTTCCCTTGGTGGATCCATCCATTCAGCTACAGTTTAGATTAAATAGCACCTCCTCTAAGAAAACTTTCTTGACAATCCAACCTAGAAATGTTTGCAGTCACGCTTTATCACAACATTCTACATAAATTCTCTGCATGGCACTTATAATGGATATTTTTGTGTGTTCAGTTGTTTATATCTTGCCTCTCCCATTTCTATCCCTTCTGATTATAAGCCCTGTGAGAGCAGGATCTTTATCTGTATTGTACTGCTGTATCCTCTGAACTTAGATTGTTAGTGATAGATACTAAGAACTTAATAAATATCTGTCAAGTTAATGAATGAAATATTCATTGAGTGCATTATGTTCAGGTCTGCACCAGTAGCAGGAAGTAAAAAGGTGAAAAGTCATGGTGTTTGTCTTCAAGTTACTTTTAGTTAAGAAAGAAGATAATCCTGCAAAGAAAGTTTAAAATGTAACATGATGATGGAGAAATGTCATAAGTATAGTAAGATCATGGAGAAAGTGCTCATGTGTGTCCCAAAAAGACAGGGACATTTTCCCAGAGGAGGCAGTGCTGAAAAAAGCTACTTAAGGATGAACAGGGATCTGTGTGTTGAGTAAAAGGAAAGGCATTCTTTGCAGAAAGTGCATGTTCTAATATCTAAAAGTTGTACAGTATTCCTGGAGTATATTGCAAGTAACAGAGTCATAAACTCTAACGCTGTTTGTGTGGACGGACAGAGGAAAGAGCATGCAGGTTTCCACATGACGAGTTTACCGTGATCAGTAAGGGGTCCCTGAAGAATATTGGGCATAAGAATAGGGACATTCATGAACTAGAGAAATCCCCTTGTCATAAGTGAGGAGAATGACTTCAAAATCAAAACAGGAAAGCTAGCTAGAAGTCTATTGCAATTATTTAAGCAAAAAGTAATTAACCAGTTAGAGTGAAGACAGAATAAAGTCCAAGAAGAATACATGAGACCTAGTAAGTAAGAAATCTAGAAAAGAAGTATCAGTATTCTTAGTGAACCCAAGCTTTAGGCTTTATTCATCTTGAGAAACCCAGTGACTAGTATAGTCCCTGGAACAAAGAAGAATCTCCATGTAGATTTGCAAATACAAATCAAATTGTATTAAGAGCAATTAATAAATTCAATATGGTAACTGAATACCCTGATTACTACAAATGAAGGTATAGTTATGGTATCATGATTTTATTTTATTTTTTTAACTGTAGATACACATCAGTTAATTTTAAATGATTTGTTAGGGCTGGGCGCAGTGGCTCATGCCTGTAATGCCAGCACTTTGGGAGGCCAAGGCAGGTTGATCATTTGAGGTCAGGAGGTCAAGACCAGCCTGGCCAACATGGTGAAACCCCATCTCTACTAAAAATATAAAAATTAGCTGGGCATGGTGGCGGGTGCCTGAAGTCCCAGCTACTTGGGAGGCTGAGACAGGAGAATCACTTGAGTCTGGGAGGCGGAGCTTGCAGTGAGCCAAGATCACACCACTGCACTCCAGTCTGGGCAACAGAGGGAGACCCTGTCTCAAAAAAAAATAAATAAATAAATAAATAAATGATCTGTTTGTTGTCATTTGGTGGAGCTGTGGGTAGAGTTGGGAATTATAAAGATCCGCACTGTTCAGACTCAGAATTCTGAACTAGAGAAGAAATAAACAATTAATAGCTGTCAATCCTTTCATGAAACTTAATAATTCAATTATCCAATACAAATATTTCAAATGAGTGTGAAAGTGTGTAAACAAGGATGCAATATACAATGAAGTAAGCATGTATGAATATAAGGAAATAGTATATATACATACATATATATACACGTATACATACATACATATATACACGTATACATATACACATATATACACGTATACATACGTATATATACACGTATGCATACGTACATATATACACACGTATGCATACGTACATATATACACGTATGCATACGTACATATATACACGTATGCATACGTACATATATACACGTATGCATGCGTACATATATACACGTATGCATGCGTACATATATACACACGTATGCATGCGTACATATATACACACGTATGCATACGTACATATATATACACTATATATACGTACATATATATATATATACACACACATATATATATACTTTTTTTTTTTTTGAGACGGAGTCTCGGTCTGTCCGCCAGGCTGGAGTACAGCGGCATGAGCTCGGCTCACTGCAACTTCTATCTCCCAGGTTCAAGCGATTCTCCTGCCTCAGTCTCCTGAGTAGCTGAGACTAGAGGTGCAAGCCACCATGTCCAGCTAATTTTTGCATTTTTAGTAGAGACGGGGTTTCACCATGTTGGTGAGGCTGGTCTCAAACTCCTGACTTGTGATCTGCCTGCCTCAGCCTCCCAAAGTACTGCAATTACAGGTGTGAGCCACCGTGCCCAGCCAGGAAATAGTATATATTTAGTAAATATTTTTTAAAATATTGAAACAATATGAATGATGTCATCCCACTTATGTAAAACAAATACACAGGAAATATCCAAAAGGGTTTCTAAGCAACTGATCCCAGTGACTTTTTCTGGAAAGTAAAACTTAAAAATTAGCTACAGTAGGAACCTTTCACATTTTATTTTATTACAGAATACTTGAATTTCTTTCTATGACAATGTAGTACTAAAAATAATCTATTTGTTCAAAAATGAAACACAGAGAAAATCATGCAAAATAAATGTGTGGTTTAATGAGTTATACTAAGTCAAAAAGCCTCAGAACCACTACCAGGTTAAGAAATTAAAACTTTACCAACCATCTAAAACCACCAAGGCATCAGTCCCATCACAGCCCCTTCCCTTCCCACACAGGTAATCACTCCTGACTTTTATAGTAATGACATTCCAGGTTTTAAAAACAACTCTAACATCCATGTTTACCAAATATAATTAGGATTGTATTATTTTTAAACTTTGACATTTCCTTTAAGTCTCCTTTTATCCATAGATTTTTCTCTCTACCTTTTATGTTCCTTATACATTATTTGCTGAAGGATCCAAGATATATTTGAACTGAACTTGTTGACCGCATACACATGGTGCAGATCAGCATGTTCCTCTGTCCTCTGGGTTTCCTGCCAATTGGTAAGTAGACCCAAAGACTTGATCAGACTCAGGTTTGATCTCCTTGAAAAGACTGCTGGTGTTTAGCAAGACTATTGGAGACACGTATTCTTGTTTTGTCCTTTTCATGGTTACCATCTGTTGATATGTGATGCTGTGTCTGTTAATTCATTGCAAACTGCTGAAATTCTAATTCAACAAATTATCTTTTTAGTTAGTTGAATACTTGTATAAAGAGACCCTTGCCTTCATTGTCTACTTGGTTACCTAGTGATATTGTTTATACAGGAAAGGTAAAATAAATGCTTAAAGTGTCCGTTTACTAGTTTTCAAAATGATGGATTGATTCTTTATCATCTTCATAAGGTGATCAATCATTCTTCCTCTTATAAAAATCATTATTCAAACATGGATATAAACATATTTAATGAGTTTCCATTCATTGCAATTATTTTTATTAGTGAAACTCAAATAGTGCCATATCTGGCCAGTTAAAACCTATTCAAGTTGGGTCTTGAGTGTTCTAACATGACCCTAATAATTTTCCATAGTTCCATGATCATCTTGTACATTTCTCATCTGAGACTTACAATTAGCTGTATTTTTTTAGCATAAAACTCTATGTCAAAATCAATATCTGGGCACTAGGAATGCTTATTGCCACTGGGTTGATAATTGTCTTGAGGACTTTTTAGTGAACAGAGCAAAGAAGACACACACATGTGTTCATGTACATACATAAGTACATATTGACACTTTGAATTCAAAATCAAAATTACAGAGCTTTTACATAACCTCTTCCCTATTACATCTGTATACCTGTCTTTCACATTGAAACGTTTGGTTCTCAGGACACAGGGGATAATAAAACTAGAATGCTTCATAGCATTGTTTTATTTCATCTCATATTACACAAGCAACAGTCTCAAAATAACAAAACCAATATCACCTATGATGACTAACACCATTTAAAATGATTGTTGTATATGATCTCCATTTCCCCCTCATAAGTAGAAAGTTGTGCTACGTCTGCATTTTCAGAACATATAGATATTACATTGTCTTTCCCTGATAACCCTCATTTAGTCTTATTTATACAAATACTGATATATTTAAAACTCACCACCAGTTATGATGTCATTACGTCTCTAGTCATTTTGGTTTCCTAATGTTTGTTCTCAGGTAAATTCCTCAGAAGGCTCATGGGAGCAATATTCCCCAAGTGCTTACAGGTTGAATAGAGCTTTTGTCCTTTATACTGAAAGTCAGGTTTATTGTAAATATATTTTCTTTTCCTGAGTGTCTTAAATTAGTCCATTTTTTTCTGCAATAAAGCATTGTTGTCAAAAAGTATAATGATAATTCAATTTTATTCCCTTAAAAGTAATTTGCTCTTTCATTATAGATGCCTAAAGATTATTTCAGGTCCAATAATTTGATCAGACTGTATTTTGGTTTTGATCATTCTGGGTCTGTAGTCTCAGTTACAACTTTCAATATATTGTCTTATTCTTTTTTTTTCAGAAAAATTTTGAGAACTATTTTTTTAATGGTTTGTTTGCTTCCTGTTTTGATTTTCTTTTTTCAAGCATTCTAATTAGTTGCATTTTGATCTTCTTTGGCTCCTCAATATTTATCCCCTTCTCTTGAATCCTTTTTCCTCTTTTATGAATTTCTTTTTTATTTTTAACATTTTTTATTTTTCACTTTCTAGTTCTCTTCAGGCATTATATCTTGTGTTCAATTTCTCTTCTAGTTTACCTTTATTCTAATTTTTAAAATTTTATTTCTAATTCTTTCCTGAGATCTGTCAATTAATTTGAATTCTTATAATTTTGATTTATGTTATTCTTTCATGTCTTTTTTTCATAATGTATTTTAGCTCATGTTCAAATGATAAGTTACAGTTTTATTGTGTATTGTAAGCCTATCTTCCTCAGATATTTTCACTCCATAGGAATGTTATTCTGCTACTTATTCATTGTATTATTATAGTAACTCTGTATGAGATTTTACCTCAGTACTTTCCTGATGTACATTTTTTTTTTTTTTTGAGACAGAGTCTCACTCTGTTGCCTAGGCTGGAGTGCAGTGGCATGATCTCGGCTCACTGTAACCTCCACCTCCTGGGTTCAAGCAATTATCTGCCTCAGTCTCCCAAGTAGCTGGGATTACAGGTGCCTGACACCACGCCCGGCTAATTTTTGTATTTTTAGTAGACACAGGGTTTCACCATTTTGGCCAGGCTTGTCTTGAACTCCTGACCTCAGGTGATCCACTCACCTTGGCCTTCCAAAGGGCTGGGATTACAGGCGTGAGCCACTGTGCCTGGCCGATGTACATTTTTATAAGAAATAAATTTTTGTGATCTTTTAGAATTGAGAAGAGGTGTGGTGAGGAAAGCTTTTCAAACTTTTTAAGTACCTTTCTGTTTCTTTATAGTGCACTAAAATGCATAGCCTTGGTTCCTTGGATTTTCTAGTTCCGCAACCTCCCCTCGCCTTCTTTGGTCTAGATTTTCTCTTTTGTCTCTATTATTTCTAGCTTCATAAATTTTGATTCCACTCCCAGAAGTTTCTCTCAAGTGTGGGTGCCTGTCCTAGAATGGAACCTCAGAAGGTCAGTTTCAGAATGTTCTCAGCAGTCAGATGGCCCCACCCCTCAGTCCTCCCACTGTGGGCCCTTGCATTCTTCAGTTCATTTGGTCACTACACTTTCCAGGGAATACCTGCAGTATTGCGGAGGTTCTTCTGTTCTCATTGCTCAGCCCCATTCAGTTGCTTCCCTCTTCTGTACAGATGCTAATGGCACACAGATTTTGTGGCTGGTGGCAGTAGGTCCCCATTCATTTGCATTTTGGGGTTCGCAGGGATACCTTGGTATCTTGCTTGCAAGTAAAATTGTTGGAGCATATTTGGATTTGCTATTTTTTGTTCTACTTTTATGCAAAAATTTCAAAAAACTAAAAAAAGTTGCTGCTACTAAAGTCATTTTTGCAAAATCTTCTACATGTATCTTAAAAATTAAAATAAAAACTGAATTAATTTCTTTGACACTATGTGTTGTGGTAGACAGTTTACTGTCCTCAATTATTCATAGCTTTCATTGGAAGAAGGTAATACTTACCTGCCCACTGCCATATGACCTGCATTGTCTCCTACTAAGCAGATTATATTTCCTCTCTGTTGACATCAGGCTTTGGTCAATGGAACATGCGTAACATGGAGAACATGATGTCTTAGCATTGAGAGCCATAGCATGGTCCAGCCATCAGTCTCTTTTGACATGAGAGTGGTATGGTTAAGCGGGGAAATTCCTTCAGCCTGATCCCAGAGTAAAGATACATATGGAGCCAGAACCAACAGACAGGCACCAATGTATGACAGGAGTGAGAGATAAGCTTTTGTTTTTGTAAATCACTGACTATCACAGCACAGCATAGCTTTAAAGTGTCTATTATTTTTTTCAAGCAGTGGATTTTAATTTGCAAGTCTAATTCGGTAATATTGTTAAATTGGATTAGAAATCCTAAGATAAATAAAAAAGAGGATGAAGATGATGTAGAACAGAGATTAGTAATCACTAAAGGTGGCTACTTCTTCAAGTTCTTGGAAAACAAAAGAAATAAAATGGTGTAATCAGAGTCCAGAAGTGTTATCTACAGTCTCTCTCTCTCTCTGTGTGTACATTGTGTACATATATATACATATATATACACACATATATACAGTTTTATATATATTTTTATATTATATATATGACAGTAGTTTTCTGGTAGCATCGTTTTATATATATATATATATAAAATGTAATATATATATGACAGTAGTTTTTCCAGTAGCATGGTTTTCACACCTGAATTTCTAATATATAATTTCAATTAGAATGGAGCAAATCCTAGTGGTTTAGAGGAGAGGGATCTTGAGTTCTGCTCTCTCTACATCAGAATTCACTCCCACCTCAAGACTCCTGGAGTTGCTGTGACTTCCCAGAAGCCAAAGATTCCACAAAACATACTGTGAAAACGTAATTGTCAAAATACAAATAAAACACAAAAAATATTAGAATGTTAAAAACTTATGTTCAAAAACAGTATTATAAGATAACCTTTAAAACATCAACTAAAAGTGTAAAGTTCCTTTAAATAAATCTAAGAAAATATGTAAAACCTTTATAGGGGAACCTTTAACATTTACCCAAAGAGAAAAAACAAAACTTAAACCATGAGAGATATCATGTTTATGGGTTAAAAGATTGAATATAAAAAAAGTGTCAGGAAACTACAATTTAAGTGTAGTAACAATGAAAACATCAACAGGACATTTTACAAAACCTAAAAAATTATTCTGAAATTAATAGGGAAACATATGTGACTAAGACTAACAGGACAATTTTGAAAAAAAAAGGAGGGGGATTTAGTTATCACACATCAGCATTTTTAAAATGCAATAGCTATAAAAATACTAGGTGCAAGTGCATGACTAAACAGACCAATATTTCACAACCCAAAGTAGTCATATATATGTGTGTGTGTATAGATATATATACACATACACACACATATATGTGTGTGTATATATATATGACAGCCAATCATTGATATTTCACAGATCATTGAATGCACTTTTATTTACTTACCAAGTAATTGACCAACTGAATAAATGAGCAGGGGTATATTATAGTTCTGTTCGTTCTGGTCCATTCAGATCACTCCATATGATTGGGGCTCAAGGATGTTTACCCGACTTCAAATTTTCCTCTTTTGGAAGGAGACAATGAGACTACAGAATGTAGAACTTTTAAAGAGCAAGGAATAACAAAAGAACTGCATATATTTAGACTTGAAGCCAACCTAAGCTGCTTATAAATCTGAAATGCTGTTGTGGATTAATTCTACAGCAGACCCTGAAGGGTCCATGCACAGGATTTAAGGGAGGTCAATTTTGTCCCAACTGGTACAAGTAGCACATTTTCATACCTGAAGGCCATATGGAGTTACGAAACCAAGAATTTGGAGTTAGGCAGAACCAGATTCAAATCACCATTTTGTCACTTTTTCACTGTGTAACCTGTGACCTGTCACAAAGGCTCTGTGACTCAGTTTTCACAGAGGATTAAAATGTCATTAAAATGAGGATAATTAGAGGCAGCAGAACATTACTATGTAAGTGTGAGTTCTGGACCTACTGCCAGTGTTCAAATTCACTTTCTAGCTATGTGAACTCAAGCAAGCTGTTTAACCTCTTTGAGCCTCAGTTTCATCATCTATAAAATAGAGAAATAAAAGTAGCTACTTCAGAGGGTTGTTGGAAAAATTAAATGACTTACTATATATAAAGTGCAAAGAAGTGTATGTGGTTCCTAATAAGCCTTGCTCCTGGTAGTAATAATAATAATAGAAATAAAAACTACCTCAAGTGTTACGAAGACAAGTAGATGCAATGACACATGTAAAGCTTTGGGCACAGTGCCTGAAATATTCGAAGTGCCCTATAAAGTTTCCTTTCCTCCGTTCTCTTAAGCTGTCAGCAAAAGGAACAAATGTCCCTCCAGAGGTAGTGAGCCCACCATCAGCAGAAGCGTTCAATCAGAAGTTGCTTAACCACATCTCCAGAATGTTATAGTAAAGCCTTGAAACTAGGTGGACACAAGGATTAGGCAATCCCTGAGCTCCTCTTCAAATAAAGATTCTGTGATTAAATCTAAAACTTTCGGAAAGGCCGTCAAATGGGAGTTGTGGGTAACCAAAACTTTCCTGAAATTTCCAGCTCATTTTCCAGGATAAATGCAGCCCCCATTACCCTACAAAGCACTCCAAATATTAGCAACACACACACACACTCACACATGCACACATAAACACACACATGTACACAGAGGCATCATTCATACGTCCTAACATAAATCTTTTCACCACAATGACCACGGTTGTCAGTGAAAAAAATACTCTTGTTCAGTCCAATGCACTTGGGTAGCCCAAATAAACAATAGTATAATACCCGGCATTTATTCAGCACCCTTTGGGGCAAGGGCTCACACTTTATACATATTTCTCGTTTATCATGGCCACATTCCTGGGAGACAGGCTGCCCCTCAGAGAGGCAATGGTGTTGGGCTTTTGATTTCAGTCCTGCCTGGTGGAGAGCTGTTGCTTTTTGCATGTTAGAACATGCAGTACTTAAATGTCTTTCAGCCTTCCTGGGCCTGGCTGAGTGGCCTTTCATGAAAGGCTCCTGGTGTTGCATTGAGAGTTGCAGTGCCTCTGGTCTGGACTGTTTCCCCTCACTACTGAGGCTTGCACCCTCATGGCTTAAGAACACTCAGGCTCTGAGTGACAGGCCTGGCATTGTGTTTCAGCGAGGGCATCCCCTTGAGAGTGCTGCAGCATTTGAATCCAACTGGAGAGAAACCTACGGGATCTTTGGAGGTCATTGGGAATCTCAGCCTGTGCCACTTACTAGCTGTGTGACCTCAGGGAAATCACCTACCTTCTCTTAGCTACCTAACCTAGAAAACAGGCCCAGTAAGACATGATTTGTGAGGCTTTAATGACACAACATGGGATAAAGCCTGTCCATTCCCTGTCATGTGGTGGAACTTGAATTTAAAATACATAGTATTATTATTATGATAGGCATAATCTTGCCTCCAAGTTATGGAGCTCAGTGTTTCCACACATCCAGTGTTATGGGCTCATTTATGTCCTGTTGAAGTCCTAACCCCCACAGGATATGACTGTGTTTAAAGAGAGGGTCTTTAAAGAGGTAATTAGTTAAAATAAGGTCCTCTAGGTGGGCTCTAATTTAGTATGAGAAGAGAGATAAGGAAGACCCAGATGCAGAGGAAATCTATATGAAGACACAGGGGGAAGGTGGCCATTTACAAGCCAAGGGAAGAGGTCTAGGAAGAAACCAACACTGCTGACACCTTGATCTCAAACTTTTAACCTCCAGAAAATGAGTGTCCATGGTTTAAGCCACCCAGTCTGTGGAACATTATTATGGCAGCCCTAGCAAACAAATATATCCAGCTTGAGTCCACAGACATAATCCCTAAACCTCAGGTCAGGTGATCCCTTTGAAAGATCAAGTAAATAATGTCCCAAGGTTCAGGAGGACACTTAAGCAAAGAAAAACTGTGATCGTGAAGCAGAATATTTCCCTGACGCCTTCAAAGGACTCACGACAGGAGAGCCTCTTTTACTCAGCCCACCATTCTCAACTAGCAGGAGGGAGAGTGTGAGCAAATGGGTATGGGAACTGGAGTGAATGAGAGCTGGAACCATCTGGCTGCTTCAGCACCAGTGGGATCAAAGTTCACTCACTCAGACACACTGTGTTCTACTCCTTGTGGGAGGCAGCACACAGGTAAGCAGGTGCAGGAACCAGCCAGGTGCTTTAGTGCCAGCAAGAGCAAATTCCATGTAGGCCCCATGGCAACGTCCAGGCAGGGGTGCCTGTGACCCCTGAAGCCTCACAGTGCTCTTTTAGCTCTGCCATCCATGGACGGCTTAAGTGTTAACAGCTTAGTGGGTCCTTTGACTTTATTTATTTATTTATTTATTTATTTATTTATTTTTTATTATTATACTTTAAGTTTTAGGGTACATGTGCACATTGTGCAGGTTAGTTACATA
Source organism: Pan paniscus (assembly GCF_029289425.2). Taxonomy (NCBI): domain Eukaryota; kingdom Metazoa; phylum Chordata; class Mammalia; order Primates; family Hominidae; genus Pan; species Pan paniscus. The sequence goes on from NC_073252.2 coordinate 13,134,512, forward strand.
CGTATACATGTGCCATGCTGGTGTGCTGCACCCACTAACTCATCATCTAGCATTAGGTATATCTCCCAATGCTATCCCTCCCCCCTACCCCCACCCCACAACAGTCCCCAGAGTGTGATGTTCCCCTTCCTGTGTCCATGTGATCTCATTGTTCAATTCCCACCTATGAGTGAGAATATGCGGTGTTTGGTTTTTTGTTCTTGCGATAGTTTACTGAGAATGATGGTTTCCAATTTCATCCATGTCCCTACAAAGGACATGAACTCATCATTTTTTATGGGTCCTCTGCCTTTTTGTGTGAGACAGCCGCCCCCTGCCAGCAAGGGCAAAGGGCTAGTGTGACAGCCTTTTGTATCTGCACTTGCAGCTCCTGAGCTCTTGTCTGGCATCCAGAAAAATGAGGTTGCGTGAACAAATTGAAAGATGGTAAATGAGGGGGATTTTATTGCCAATGAAAGTGGCTGTCGTGGGAAGGGGAGCTCAAAAAGGCATGGGGTGGATAGGTAATCTTTCCCTGAAGTCCAGCCATATCCAGCCAGATCGTTCTCCAAAGTTACATGGTCTAGCTGTCCCTCTGAAGTCAAGCTGCTTCTCTCTGATGTCCAGCCATAGTCTCATCTGCTGGCTGAGTCTGGGGTTTTTATAGGCACAGGATAAGGTGGAGGAGAGCCATGGGTGGATTAGGAAAAGGCAGCATTCAAATAGGAAAACAGAGACATAAGTTCTCACTTTGGGCCATGGTTTCAGGCTTTCCAGCTTCAGCGTGGGGTTTTGCTGGGGACCTGCCTTTTTCTGCCTAGAATTTCTCTGCCCCCTGTCCCTATCAATTGTACACAATAAGTTAATTGCATAAGCCCTTGGCAAAAAGAAAGTAAAATCAAAACCATTTTTCTTTATCAGTGGGATGAATGAGAAAGAGCACCAGATTTGAGTCAGAGATCAAAGGGTGAATCCCATCTCCACCAGCATTTAGCTGTGGGAACTTTGGTAGCCACTTATGTCTGTGTGTTTCTATTTTACTTGAGTAAATTCACCTGTCTTCCACATCAGATCATCTTTAATGACCTGGACTAAGTTAATGATTCTTAATTATTCAGGGGATAACCCAGTTACTACTTTATAATAGAGTAATCATAAGAGTTTCTCAGATTAATGGAATGCTATGATTCTATTTGGGAATTATTCTCAAGGCTTCAGTAAAGAGGGAAGTGAAAAGACAAATGTGCCTTTCAATAAATATTGCTATCATTACAGTAGAAAAGAGATATCTTGGAATCTTGGCATAGGAAAAACTCATTTCAGCATTTTCTACTCAGATGCCATGCATAGGAGTAGACAAGAAATAATGTTTTAAAAAATAGCCAAATCTTATCCATCCCACAAGCTTTATATAGTGGTGTAAAATAAATGTTGAACTGAATGATGTCCATAACTCTACTCTTTAGCTATATTTTCAAAAAAAATTATTTTTGAAGACATGACCATATGTTTGTTGAGAGTTAATAGTCAACCTCACTAATCACAGCACAAGAAACATTGCTACCTCTAAGACATCCACCCATGGAAAGAGATCCTAAATCTTCTCAAATCTTGTTCCCACTCCACTTTCCTTTAATAAGTAGCCTCTCCTCTAACCTAGGAAATGTATATGAGTCCTTTGCATTCCTTTAAGGCAATTCACTAGCACTTGTTATGCTGTTGTTGCCAGCCTTATTATAGTTAATTTCCTATCAAAATAATTTGCTACCTACCTTTTAAGTTGTGAGAGCTAAATAATGTGTTCTAAGTGCTTTGGGATTGCTTTGGGATTCTGAGATGAAAGTCCCATAAAAATGTCATGTTATTATGTCCTGACCCAATAAAAATTGTCAGGAAAAAAAAATCATGCCTTTAGAGGGCACTTTGTGCCTGTGGGACTTCATAATAAATGCAAAGCTACTCCTACTCCACATCTTTTGAGGAATTCTTTAGGCCAGCCTCATATAGTGGAAAAGTTGTACATTTCACTAATCTTTGGAATCACTTTACATCTTGCAGCCTCAGTTTCCATTTTCTTAACTGTTAAAAAAAACCGATAAAACTGACCTCAGAGGGCCATTATAAAGGTGAAATAATAGTTGGCAAGTACAGAGACTGTGGCTTATAGAGCAGATTAGAATATGTAACCTCTTCACTTAAAAGCAGATCCATTAGGCAAAAATCTGAACATGTTACATATTAATCATTATTCTTTTTCTCTACATGCAAGAGGACTGACTATTTATATGACAAATGTATGTGTCATAAAGTTGTTTAATATAGTTGTTGCCTTGGCATCCATTTTTAGGCCTGGTATCCACTGTTGGAAACCTGTTTATATTCCTTCACCTTTGGACTAGTTAAAACTTTTCTTGCCCCTGTTGTTGTTTGCAATATGGCCTGCTTATTCCTATCTTACTAGCCTAAAATCCCACAGCTACTGTCCATGATAAAACTCAATGATCAATGTCAGAATCATGTAGATAAGTACTCCTGTTCACAAGTGTTTTCTTTAAATTGACCAATCCACAATCCCTACAGGAAAGCCTGATGGATAATACCCATGGACCTTAATGAAGGCCTCATCCCATATGTCATCTCTGGCTCCTGCTCTCCACCCATTGGTTGTATGCCATGCTGTCTTCAGACTTCCAGTCAGCCCTCCTGAGCACACCTCTTCTCTCGTGGACCTGTGAGTGATCAAATGTTTCTTTTATTTTCTGTTTTGTTGTGTTGCCTGCCCTGCTTTGCACCTAATCAATATACCTCAATGTAACTTTCTCCCATCAAGACTCTCCTAGAAAGCGATTATCATAGCTTAAGGCTATTTCCAGAGAGATATTTCAGGACCAAATTGAGGAAAATCACAATAATACGTTAAACATTCACTATTCTTATACATAATGGCTGCCCTCGGAAGCTTCTAAGCTATCCAAGAAGGAAGCTTATCCAGCTTCCATTGTGTGCCCTGCAATCAAAGTACATTGCCAACTGTTTTAGTTGATGGTTCCACACAGCAAATAAAAACAGAAACAAGCACACAAAACCTACCCTTGCTGAGCTTAGAGTTGAGTGAGGCGGACAGTCAATACTCAGGGTAAATAAGTCAATCTATCACATGTTAACTCGTGATCAGTTCTACAGGGGAAACTAAAGCCAAGAAAAAAAAATAAAAAGTGCTCAGTGTGGGTTACGGGCTGCAATTTTAGCTGCAGCAGCATGAAGTGCCTCATCCAGGAATATGGCATTTATGTAAGTGTGTAACGGAACTGAGGCCTTTAATCATATGTCACTTTTTCAGTGAAGGGTTTTGACAGGCTGCAAGTGCCTTAAGACGCTTCCAAGAGTGTCAATCCAAGCAGAGAGCCTGACATGGGTGACGTGTGTTCTTTTCACAATGCTAGGTCACACTTACTCATTTTCGCCAAAAGCAGTCACAGTTCTTTCAGAATGGGTTCTCTGTGCCCATCCGGTAAGCAGTACCACTGAGAGCTAATAGTGCATAAAGATCTTTGAAGAAAGTATTGATTTCCTGGCCAAATAATCTGTAACTGAAACATTTAAAACCACATGATCAGGGTGATAAGGTTGTAAACATAGGGCTCTGGGTTCATCATTTATATCATCGTGATCTTAAGATTTTCAAACACACCTGCAGATATATATAGCTAGATAGATAGATATAGATATATATAGATAGATATCTGCTGCCATCTATCTATGACATATAGATAGATATATAGATAGATATTGAGATATAGATATATATCAAGATATAGATATTTATATATAATTATCTACATACAGGTATACACGTATACACACACACACACACACACACACACATAACTTGCTGAGATTGAAAGCCAGAGGTTTCTGAGGACTGGTCTAATATCGACAATCTGTTCTGGTGAAATGAGCTCAAGGAACACTGCCAAAGAGCCACAGAAATAAGCACTCAGAGGCAAAGCATTAGTTCTCTCCAGTTTTTCTGTGGAAAAATTTGTGTGGCTCAGACCTCTCACCCCATATTGGACTCAACCCTGGAGGATAAAACACAAGACATGCTAGATTTTAGCCTTCCTCATTCCTTCAACAAAGCCCAGGTCTGCAGTTTGGTCAGCTGTCTCACCTAGGCCTGGAGGAATTGTGAGAAAGAACCGGTTATAAGAAACTTCCCCATAGGATTGGGTGGCCTATGCAAGCTCGAGATTCTGTACAGCATGATTGTGGTTTCTGCTACCTCTGAAGATTGCCAGAATGCTTGCAGGGATTGAAAACAGGAAATCCAATGATCCACATAAATGATATTTTCCTAATGGTAATATTCCGCACATTTAAAGGACACAACCCTAGAATTGTTCAGGGAAATGGGACCCCTCCTGGTCTTCCTTTCATGTCAATAACTCTACTATGTGAGTCCTATGTCATTTTTTTACACCCACTCAACCTGTGACATGTCCATTTATGCAACTTGGATCCTGAGACTGTGGCCTTTACTGCTTGTCCCATACTTGCAGGAACATTCCATATACAACCAGTCACTCCCATGGACCGCAAATCAGAGTTGTTCTGAAGATGTGAAAATAAATTTTACATTTTTTACAATAGCATATATCTCGGTTTTGGAATTCTGTGTTCTGCTCTACATATGGAGGGTTATAGCAGACATTGTGCAGGGTACTATGGGGAATGGTTAAAGTGGAAAGCTGTGCACCCTGCCTGTTGGAAGTTGACAATCAAGGATGCAACTAAATTCAAAATATCTAATTCTCTGATGGGAATATAAGCCATTGGATAATTTCTGAATGTCAATTTGTAAAAATGATCAAGAAAATTTAAAACTATTTTTATTCTTTAATCTACTCTTAGAAATTTGTCCTATACAAATTATCAGATAAATGGATATTCATTGCACTTTTATTCACATGATAGGAAAAAATGGGAAAAAGAAAAATATCCAATTATAGGAAATAAACTGTGGTATATCAATAAAATGAATGACTTACCCAGTCATTAAAAGTTGTGTTTATTAAGAATATACAGGCTGGGTGCAGTGGCTTACGCCTGTAATCCCAGCACTTTGGGAGGCTGAGGCGGGCAGATCATGAGGTCAGGAGATCAAGACCATCCTGGCTAATGTGGTAAAACCCCGTCTCTACTAAAAATACAAAAAATTAGCCGGGTGTGGCGGTGGGCACCTGTGGTCCCAGCTACTTGGGAGGCTGAGGCAGGAGAATGGCATTAACCCAGGAGGCGGAGCTTGCAGTGAGCCGAGATTGTGCCACTGCACTCCAACCTGGGTGTCAGAGTGAGACTCTGTCTCAAAAAAAAAAAAAAAAAGAATATACAACACCAAAAATTACTTACGTTATAAATAATGTGATGAAGTAAACATTCAGATATAACATTATACTTATATAGTAAGATTTCAAATTTGTGTCCTTAACAAAAAATGTATGTATGCATGTGTGTGTGTGTGTACTCATATTGAGAAGATGGCAGCAGATATCTCTGAATGGAGCTATCAGTGACATTTATTTGATTCTTGAGTAGAAGTGTTCTTTTTCACTAATTACAAACAACATATTATGTAATCTTATGCCCTGTTATTTCTCAGTGAAATAAATCAGAGGTCAAATCCAGTCAGACTTCTGGTTTTATCTTTTTCTAAATAAAGGTTTTTTTGGAACAAAGCCATGCTCTTTTATTTGTGTATTATGTGTAAATGTTTTTGCACAATATTGACACAGTATAGTAACAGGTCTCAAGTCTAAAATATTTACTCTATTACGCTTCGCAAAACAAACAAACACACAAAAAAATTGCTAATCTCTGGTATAAATGTAAGTCAAATATAAATTAAATCTGATTCTTAAGAGGAGTTATTTTGCTCTCATAGTAGCCATTTGGCAATGTCTAGAATATTTTGGGTTGTAACAGCTGGGGGTGATGGTGCTACTGACATCTGATGGAAGGAGATCAGGGATGCTGCTAACATGCTGTAATGCACAGCACAGCTCTCTACAACAAAGGATCGCCCAGTTCAAAATCTCAGTAGTGCTGAGTCTGAGAAACTCTGCTGCAGCTTAATAGTTAAACCCTTCTAATATTCAAGTCAGATGACCAGAGTTAGCCAGCCCAACTCTTTTAACATTCAATGAACTTTGCATCTTTGTTGGTGACAGCTCAACTTAGTTCTTGGTTCTCTCTGTGCCTTTTTAACAGATAATTTACTCATGTCTATTGTCACTATATAAAGTGAGTTCTTCTATCTGGCTTGACAAAATCAAGTTGTCTAGGAATAGACAATCACTAGAAATAAAATGGCCCTACTGCAACACATATGCTTTCTACCATACATGTGGAAAACATAGAGGAAAGAATTATGTAAAAGCTTAAAGATTCCTATATTTTAGGCCCCACCCTGTTCTGAGGGAAGTTGAAATATATATATATTTCATGTATATATTTCATATACATGAAATATATATATATTTCATATGCATTTTGTATATATATTTTGTGTATGTATTTCATATACATTTCATATATAGTATATATTTGTATATACATTCTATATATTTCATATACATATATTTCATATATACATTTCATATATATTTCTCATACATTTAATATATTTAATATGTATTTCATGTACATTTAATATATATTTTAAATACATTTAATATATATTTCTTACATATTTTAATATATATATTTCAGCTTTCTTCAGAACAAGATATATATATATTTTTTGAAGGAACAAAGTGAGACTGAAGCAACCACTGGAATATCATTTCAAGTTATTTTTTAAAAGGCAATATTTTGTCTGTTAAACTCAAATATCTTAATTTATTCTATACAGTTTGGTTAATGTGGTTCTTGGACTCTGTGTGCAAAGCACAGGAGAAAGTGATTATAAATACAGTTTGAGTCCAGCTATTTCTATTTCTCAGAAAAGACTCTTATTTGGGCTAATATGCATGCAACTGTCTCAGCTTCTATCATATTGAATTGCCCAATCTTTCAGGCAACTGATAGAAGGCATATTTCTGAAACAACTAAAACTGAAGTGAGAACCAGTCCATTCACTCATACCCTCTACTCTGTGAGTTGAGCAGATCCTGAGACACAAAGGTTGGAGGACAGCCCCACAGCCCCACAGCCACCAAGGTAAGCCCAATCATAGAATGAACAATTCCGTATGCTCTGAAATGGGGTTATGAAATCCAGATTCATAGCTAGTGTGAGGAGGAATGAGCTAATATATGTGTATTTTGTTTAGTTCAGCATGTGGTAAGTTGTAAGTGCTATAGTATTATTAACCATATTTTATTATTTTCCCACTTACTGATCAAAACCATTATATAAGAATAGCTATTATTTGACCTGTATTTAAAATGTGGATGCTGATACTAAGAACTTAAGTAGCTTGCCAGAGTCCATACAACTAGTAAGGGATCAGGTCAACACACCACAATTTTACTCCAAAAGGCAGGAAAGGCAAACACAATGATAGCTTGAGAATAGCTTCAGTGGCTGATTTAGGTGACAGTCTGTGATAGACCACTGATATAGTTTGCATATTTGTCTCCTTCAAATCTCACGTTGAAATGTAATCCCCATAGTTGGAGGTTGGGCCTAGTGGGAGGTGTTAGGGTCATGGGAGCAGATTCCTCATGAATGGCTTGGTGCCAGTCCTTGACGTAATGAGTAAGTTCTTGCTCTATTAGTCTCTGAGAGATTTGATTGTTAAAGAGCCTAGCACCTCCTCCCCTCTTACTCTCTTCTTCCCTCTCCATGTGATATGTGCTCACCAGCTGCGCTTTGCCTTCCAACATGAATGGAAGCTTTCTGAAGCCCTCTACAGAAGCAGAGGCTGACATAATTCTTCTTGTACAGCTGGCAGAGCTGCAAGCCAAATAAACCTCTTTTTTAAAAATAAGTTACCCAGCCTCAGAAATGCCTTTATAGCAATGTAAATGGACTAAGACAACTGCTGGAAAAATATCAGGTACTCCCTTAATTCTTGTGTTTGACAGCTCAGCCCTTTCCCTATCCACTTCCCTCCTGCCCCAGGTGCCCCTGTCAATGACAAAATGGCAGCTTGGGCCCATGGTGGCTCCAAACTAGCCGGGCAGATTTTATGTTCTTAAAGTCTGCTTTGGGTTGAAATTATTTCACTCTACATTTCAAAGGCTTCTAAGGCCCCTATTTTCAGGTTACAAAAACAGTCCCAAAAACCAACTTGAGCCAAATCACAAGTAATTGAGCAAATTATGTTTCCTAATCACCCATCTTCCCTTGCGCCTCAGCCGACAAACCCCTTCTCTTGACACGCTCCGGAGGCCCCAGCTTTCCAGCCTCTTCTCCAGTGTCATTCTAATTGGCACTAATCACTTCACTAAAATTCAGGCATCAAAAAGTTTCCCCCAATCAGTTTATCCTTTGACCCTGGGCTCTGGCTTCTCCATCAAGTTCAGGCATTACTAATCCACCTAGTGGTTTGTCTAGACAGCTTATTTTGTCTGCACCTTTTCTTCTTCTACTAAGATTTAAAATGACGACCAGCTGCATTCACAAAGTGTCCCTTCCCCCACTCTGACCCATAAACCCGTTGTGCTGTTGCCGGAGGGCGGGATGGGGTACATGTGTGACTCTACACGGCCTTTTCGGGTCGTGTTTGGGAGAGTAGACCACAGCGTGTAGGGGCATTCCTTGCAGTTCCCTCCCCCACACCAGCCTTTTCTTCCTCACACCTGCAAGGTGAAAAGCCAGGCTCCCTCGCTCAGCCTTCAATTTCATCACCTTTGTTTCTGTCTTAGGGTGAAAGATCAGGCAGGTAGCAAGACTGAAGTCACAGCTAGTGCTGTCAGAAAGTGGAAAACAGCGGGCCTCAGAGGGGATGAGGCTTAAGAGGATTCCTTTTGTGTGCTGCCTGCCCAGCTTAATCCACCCAAAGCCACATCATAAACAAAACATTCTCTTTCTCAGGGGAGAAAAAAATGCACTTGACATCTAAAAGATAGTTAGGACTCAGCCATTCTCCCCCTTAGCATAGTCAGCCTGCTCACGTATCCGGGAGCATCCTTGTCTTCTCCCTTTAAACTCAGAGCAGATCCAAGTCTTTGCCAGCAGCACCAAGGTCATTTCATTTGTGCACACTATCACTATAATCCCCAACATCCTCCTTGAAAAACGATGCATAATAAAAAGGACGAAAAGATTTTGTCCACAGAAAATTAACCCCTTGTGGTAAATAATGTTTTGACTTCCGACAGTCCCCTCCCCACCCACCCATGGCCCCGCCATATATCACAGTTCAAAGTGTTACTGTCCTCTCAAGGTTTGGAAAGACTCTAATAGGATCAGGGTCTGAGTTAGATTTCACATGGCAGCACCATGAGCTTAGCCGACATAACCATGGAAGCAATATTTCTGGTGGTCCTCAAAGAAGGGAAAACATTTAGCCAGATGAAATAGGTAAATGTGTGGAGAAAGGTGTTCAGGGAGGGGGGGCGGTCATGAGTTACAACGGGGCAATTCCTAGAGATTATTCCTGCATGTCCTTTCCCATCCGGTCCTTCCAATCCCAGACTGAGAGAATATTGGAAAGGCAGAAGGTACTTGGACTTTAGGCTCGATAAGGACTGGATTCTCAACTTTACTCTTCATTTGTATCAATTACCAAGCTGTCCTGACAAGATTTACCTCGTCTGTAAAATGGGTATTAACAATCTCTAAACAGTGGCATTGAGGACTGCATGAGACTGTATGAGGTTTTATTTCATTTATTTCTCAAAACGACTTTAAAGGTAAGTACTTTTATAATCATCCCTGTATTACACGTATTATAAGTGAATTATAAACATGATGAACAATGTAGCTAGCACGTTGTGGATGCAGACCTTTGCAGATGGACTACATCTCTCAAATTCCTGCTGGCCCTTCTTCCTACCTCCCAGCCTCTGAAGATGAATCAGATAAAGGGGGAGAAACAGCCTTAGCAGCAGCTGGGAATCAGCATGTGTTTTGTAATGTTATGTCTCCTCCTCTTTCACATTATTATTATTATTATTATTATTTTGAAACAGCGTGTCACTCTGTTGCCTAGACGGGAGTGCAGTGGCGTGATCTTGGCTCACTGCAACTTCCGTCTCCCAGGTTCAAGCAATTCTTGTGCCTCAGCCACCTGAGTAGCTAGGGCTCCAGGCGTGCACCACCATGCCCAGCTAATTTCTGTATTTTTAGTAGAGATGGGGTTTTACCATGTTAGCCAGGCTGGTCTCAAACTGCTGACCTCAAGCGTTCTGCCCACCTCAGCCTGCCAAAATGTTGGGATTACAGGTGTGAGCCACTGCGCCTGGCCACTCTTTCACCTTATTTTTTGATGTCCCTTTCAACCCTTACTCCTATCAAGAGTCTTTCCTACATAAGCTATTATAAACAGCTATACTCTGAACTGGGATTCAATTGATCCCTGGTAGAACAATATTTGTTCTCAACTCATTGTTGCCTTTCCCCCTCAAAATAGTTCTGCTTTAATAAATGTGATATGGTTTGGCTGTGTCCCCACCCAAATCTCATCTTGAACTGTAGCTCCCATAATTCCCATGTGTCATGGGAGGGACCCAGTAGGAGGTAATTGAATCATTGGGGCAAGTCTTTCCCATGCTGTCCTCACAACAGTAAATAAGTCTCAGGATATCTGATGGTTTTATAAAGGGGAATTCCCCTACACAAGTTCTCTCTTGCCTGCCACCATGTAAGACATGACTTTGTTCCTCCTTCACCTTCATTCATGATTGTGAGGCCTTCCCAGCCATGTGGAACTGTGAGTCAATTAAACCTCTTTCCTTTATAAATTGCCCAGTTTCAAGAATGTCTTTATTAGCAGTGTGAGAATGGACCAATACGAATGGGAATGGAGGAGTAGAAACATTTATCCAGAGAGCTTGGTTAAATATCTAATCTGAATTTTGATTAGGTCTATCAAGTTTTTCTTGAGTGTGAACAAAATTCTAGGCATGACTCCTAAAGACAAGGAATTTACAATCCAATAGGGAGAATGACGTATACTTAGGAAAACACGTACACATGCACATACACTCACACAGACACACACAGACAGATATGCACAGTAAAAAAAAAAGATGGTGATCAATGATAAGTAATATGAAAAAAAGCAGAAAGAGCAAATGATTGAGAAGTTCAGACAGGGAGACAAATAGGGAGGTTTTTACTATTAACCAGGCAAAAGGTGACGTGAAAGAAGTGATGATGGAGTGAGGTGGAGTGATCTGAGAAATAATTAGAACTGGGATGCCTGGGGAAAGGAATAGAGAAAGGAAGAATGAGAGAGAGGAGTCATGGATGCCACCAGGTTCTGGTTTGGGTACTGAGATAAGGACACAATTGGAGCCACAGCTTGAGGCCAAGGCCCTAGATACAGAGAGAAGATGACGGATTCTGTTTTTGACATCTTAAGCGTGACATGAGTCTGGGACCTCATGTCGTGGATATCTGGCAGCAATTAGACATCTTAGCCTCGAGATTAGAAGGGCAGTTTGGGGTGAAGATGGGACTATGGGACCCCTCAATGAACAAAGAGAGGCTACTGGCTAAAGCTTTAGAAGTCTCACTTTTTCGCAGTCTCTAGGAAGTAACTGTCTATTTTTGTGTACAGATTGGCTCCAAGGAGTGGTTAAGTGAGGGATTGTTAAATGAAATGCTTTGCAAAATGAAAATGCCATAGGAAAGCTGGTGGATCATCCCAATGATAACAGAAGCGGGTATGCACCCCCCATGCTGGAGAGCCACTGTGCCAAGACTGTTTTTCTTTCTGCTTAAATTCGAATCCTCTGAGGCCTCCCATCATCTTGCCTCACATTCTATGAAAGGCTTTTAGCAAATATCAAAGAAATTGCCAAGTTCAGCTATGAGAATCTCATTGAATTGATAAATAGATTCTTGCTTTCTTTTTCTTCCAACTGTTCTTTCCCATAAAATACTTAGTTTTATAAGCTAATAAAGATCAAATGTTAATAATAGTGAATCCTAATATCTGTGCTTACCACGTTCTAGGGCTTTTGACATGAATTATCAGATCTAGCTCTTACAAAAACTAAATGAGGTTGAAGTATCAGCTATTGCCACTATAATGCTGTGGAACAAATCACCTCCCAGAACTCGGTGGCTTAAAAGCAGAAGCATTTATTGTCCCAGATCTGTAGGTTGACTAGGCTGTCTCTGTTGCCCTAGGCTGAGCTTCTCTGGGCTGTTCTGCTTCTCACTGTAGGTCTGGGGTCGGCTTGGGCATTTCTTCTGCACGTATCTTCATACTGCAATCCAGGCTGTAGGGATAATATGAACAGGTATCCAGAGAGAATGCTTCTCATGGTAATGGCAGAAGGAAAGAGGTGAAGAGACACTGTGATTCTTCTTAAGGTACAGGCTTAGAACTGGCACCGTGTCATGTCTACCCACATGTTCTTTGCCAAAGTGAGCAACACACCCAAGCTTCTGCCCATGTGGCACAAAAGGAAAGAGTAAAGAATTGTAGTTAATCATTTAATCTACCACAACTGGGTATCTTTATTATCCTCTTTTTACAGATACAGAGTTCTGTATATATAGAGGTTAAGCTTAATGCTTTATCCTTCTGTTTATTCATTTTTCTTTTATTAAAAAAACTAATGTTCTGCATAATATTTTCAAACCTGCCAAACCAGAAATTCATGACACCATCTCTGTTTTAAAGAATCCCACAGTGTATGTTGTGGGAGAGACAAACTTGTCGACACATCATTGTGGCACAGAGCAGGGGAATCCACAACAGAACTCTCTATGAGATGCCGGAGGAGCCCAGGGAAATGGATGACTCACTCTGCCTGGAAGAGTTGGGAAGCCTCCGTGAATGGAAGAGATGATGTCAACACTGGATCTTTAAGGAAGAAGTGGTCATTGTGCAAAAGAAGGTAGATAAATAAGTTATAAGTAGAAGGCAGAATGTGTCCCATGAGAAGGTGTCTAGACAAATGAGCATCCATGAAAGTATATTAAACAGAGGAATGGCATTCTTGCTGCAATGTAGAGCATGAATTAGAGGAAAGGCAATGGAAGAGAGAGGCAGACATCAAGCAAAACCATAATGAAGTGCAGTCTGAATGAAGACACCAACTTTAGCACAGAGGCCTGCACAAGCATGGGCAGCTGCACACATGTATACACACACGTGTATACACACACATATACACACACGCAAGGGGAAAAAGTCTCAGCATAGATATTTTTAGAAGAGAAAAAAGAACATGGAAGCAATTTCAGCCACTTTCTTTAATTGCTCACCTGATGGTCCTGTGGGATATATAGGATTTCAGCTAGGGTGTCACACACAGTGCAATTCATTCTGAGACGTGTGACCTTTGCTATTTCTTTTCATTTCTCAGGTGTGTGCTTTTCACTCTGCCACAGAAGCCTCCCTTATCATTGACTCTGAATTCAGACTGGCACCTCCATGACTGTGTCATGGGGTGGTCCAGCTGACTTAGGTGGCTGAAGTGTCTCCCTGAGGTGCCCCATCAGGACTCTGGGGCTTAGAACTGGTGAGTCACAGACTTCAGGTTTCAGGAGTTGCAGCACTGGACAGGAGTGAAATTAACAATATTTAATTTTCTTGCCTTGTCTGAGTGTGCTGTATGTACCAAGTGCAGTGCGAAGCATTTAATATGCAAATGTGCATCATCCCAGACAATTCTGACAGCCTTAGAAAATAGGAAAATAGTTTCTTTTCAAAAAAAAAGGTTGGCTGGCTGCGGTGTCTCATGCCTCTAATCCCAGCACTTTGGGAGGCCAAGGCAGGTGGATCACCTGAGGTCAGGAGTTCAAGACCAGCCTGACCAACATAGAGAAACCCCATCTCTACTAAAATAATAATAATAATAATAATAATAATAATAATACAAAATTAGCCGGGCATGGTGGCACATGCCTATAATCCCAGCTACTCAGCGGGGCTGAGGCAGGAGAATTTCTTGAATTCAGGAGGCCAAGGTTGCGGTGAGCCGAGATTGTGCCATTGCACTCCAGCCTGGGCAATAAGAGTGAAACTCCGTCTCAAAAAAAAAAAAAAAAAGTTTCAAATGTCAATTTTTTTTAAAGGAATAGCCTCTGTTTATTAAGTACTCAATTGTGACTGATTCAAATGCCCAAAAAACTTTCATTAGACCAGACCCATTCCCACGGGCATGCTTTTCTTGAGCCTGAGTGTTTTGCTAAGTAGACAGGAAAGTTTAATAGAAAGTGGGGCTTGCAGACAACCAGACTTTGAAACTCGGCTCCATCACATACTTCTATGAAGTCCTGGGCACATCCCTGAACTTCTCTTAATTTCAGTTTCCTGATCTCTGAAGTAGAGATAGTTAGGATTACCTTTCAAGTTATTGTCACTAAATGAAATGACTTAGGAAAAATGTTAACTGATTCAAGCAGCACAGCTGGATTTGAGGATTTGGGTACATTGAGATTTATTCATGGACATCTCTTTGGAAAACCTTGGGAAGAGGAAGAGCAGCAGGGTAGGGAAGGGAATGGAGAGATGCAAGAATGTGGGGTCGGGTTAAGTCTAGCTCACTAGGGGATTCAGTCCTGCCTTGAAATAAGGGAGTGAGACTTTTGTACCCCTGCCCCAACCAGTCAAAACTATTGTATGGCAGGGGAGAAGGAACCTTAGCTTAACATCCTCTGGGCAATGTGGCTTCAATCACTGGACAATCTCCTAGAGAAAACTGCAGATGTGAGCCATTAGCAGAAGCACCTGCAGGACTTGGAGCACGATAACCAAACTAGTTAAGAGGACCTTGGTGTATCTGTAGGGCACCAACAGCAACTGTTGCAGTTCACCCCTGGCACCATTCAGATCTATGTGGTCTCATGTTAATGCATTGCTTCATGCTGCAGTGACTGGAGGAATTTAGTTAGTCACCATACTGGATGACCTCTTTCCCCACAGTAAAGTGTAGAGGAGAAAAAGAGTATAGCATAGCAGAATGGTGTGATACTGTGATTGTGAAGATCAATGCCTCTGGATTCAGACACCTAGGCTCAAACCTTGATTTTCCTTCTCACCTGCTCTGTGACCTTGTACAACCTCCTAAACTGACATTCTACCTCCTCATCCATGCAGGGAAGACCATAGTAAGTTGAATAGTGACTCCCCAAAATAAGTGCCACCTGGAATCTCAGAATGTCACCTTATTTTGAATAAGGATCTTTTTTAGATGTAATTAATATAAAGATATCCAGATAAGATCATTCTGTATTGGTGTGACCATAAATCTCATGACTATCCTTTAAGTCACAGAAAAGGAGAAGACACAGAGACACATGGAGGGAAAGGCCATGTTAACACAGGCAAAGACTGAGGTGCAGTCACAAACCAAGAAATGCCAACAATTGCTAGGCAGTCACCAGAGGGAAGGAGAGACTCATACAATGGATCCTTCCTCGAGACTCCAGAAGGAACTGACACACACTGCTGACATCTTGATTTTGAACTTCTGGCTTCCACAACTGTGAAAAAATAAATTTCTGTTGTTGTAAGCCACCCAGTTTGGGGCAATTGATTAAGACACCCCTAGGAAACTAATATCATAACCATGTAAGACTGTTATGTGGATCAAATTAATTAATGCAAGTAAAGGGCCTAGGACACAAGCTGGTACATAGTAGGAATTTTTAAAGTGTCTGTACTTATTGTAATTGTTAGAATTATATAAACACCAATGCACCCAGGGGCTGTTGAATATTATTTGTTGTTGACTGCGTCTGTTGTTGTACAAGCACAGTGAAAGTCTCAATTTGGGAACCCATACACAATTCCAGTCAGGTTAAGAGTGGCTCACATAGAATTGCAGGAACAAAAATCTCATTAAGTTTCACAGTACGTTATGCATAGTCCTTTGCTCAGCCACTGCTCAATAAGTGTGGAACCTAAAAATATAATTCAAAATGTTATCTGTTTGTTTAAATTCAACTGTTTGAACACAGATGCAAGGTTCTTG
The DNA here is from genome assembly GCF_029289425.2 of Pan paniscus. Lineage (NCBI taxonomy): Eukaryota > Metazoa > Chordata > Mammalia > Primates > Hominidae > Pan > Pan paniscus. The sequence continues at coordinate 13,150,597 of NC_073252.2, forward strand.
AGGGTCTAGGATGTCTCTGTGGATATTTCCTGAAATCAAGTAAGTTTAAATAGCTCACCTTACCCTTCCCAAAAATGAAAAGTCTGCATTTAGCGCATGCATGGGCAATGCCAAAGAAAAATACATGTTAATAAGCCAATATTTCTATAGGTCCATATTCTACACTTTGCACAATGGATTCCTCTGGAGATGAGGGCCCAAAGCAGGAGAGCTTTTCTGAAAAAGTTCAAGGGAAGAAAAGGTTTCTCTAGGACACAACTCCTGCCTTTTTTAAATCTGCCAAACAGCAGTGGCCTTGCCCTCTTTCCAAAGTGCTAGAGATTATTTAGGTAAACTCAGTTATTGGCAGTAATGAAGGTTTCAATTCAAAACCCTCTTTTGGGTAAAGTGATTCAGAGTGAGAAGTGTTATGTTTGATTTTTTTCTCACTGTGAAATCCAGATTTTGCAAGGCTATAATGTTCCATTTTCAGGAAGGCTGGTAGGGCCAACGTTTAAGTCTGGTTCAACCATGCTTAATGCTATATCCTGTCATTTTAAAGCCCCCTCCCATTTCTTTCTTTACTCACCTTTCTTCCCTTACACTTTGCCATTTAAGATAAACTGAAAGATAATTATGACCCTGGTTTTTAGAGTCTCTTAATTCTGTTGTTTTAGACACATCCGAAGGCACTGGAGCATTTTAATTTTATTTTAACTTGTGTTTACCAAACCTGTATCATGCACTCCAATGGGCAGTGGGCTCCTTTGGGCTCTTTCCAGAAAATTAAAACCATAAATTAAATATAAATGGTCAAAGCCGCAGAACAAGCAAGGCCTTCTTAGTGTCCACAGAGAGGGGTTCTATTACCACCACTCGCTTTGGAGAAGAGGGAGGTTACCTGTAATTCTTTTTCTCTTGAAGGTGTATATTTTATAATAGGTCTCCATTCACCACCCTGCCTTCCCCAAGGAGTTCTTAGCTGCTTGATTTTCTTGGCTGGAGAAGAACTGGCAGTTAGGGGTTAGCAAATTCTTAGGACCCCTGGGGTAGATACATTGCAGTTCTAGCAAGAGTTCATACTCTCTTAAACTGTGTTTCTGGATTTTAATTTTGCCTCAAGCTGTATGTTAAGAGAAGCTCTCTCTGATGAGAATAACTCTGCACTTAGGGAGAAATACTTCCCTCAAGATACCATGTCTTTATTAACAGAAATTTTCCCCTCACCTTGTTTATTTACATTTATTTATTTATTTATTTATTTATTTTGAGACAGAGTCTTGCTCTCTCTCCCAGGTTAGAATGCAGTGGCACAATCTTTGCTCACTACAACCTCCACCTCCTGGGTTCAAGCAATTCTCCTCCCTCTGCCTCCCTGGTAGCTGGGATTACAGGCATGCACCATCATGCCCAGCTAATTTTTGTAATTTTAGTAGAGATGAGGTTTTGCCATGTTGGCCAGGCTAGTCTCAAACTCCTGACCTCAGGTGATCTGCCTGCTTCAGCCTCCCAAAGTGCTAGGATTACAGGCATGAGCCAGCGCGCCCAGCCACCCTATCCTTTTAAAATAATAGCAATAAGACATGAAGGAAACTCAAATATTTTTTAAGACCCCAGGATTCCCCAAACTTCTCTTCTATTCCCTTGAGCCCCAACCATGCAGATTAATATACATGGGGACACATTTCAGTCTCTCTCCCTTACCAAAATTAACAACCTTTTAAAGCAAAAGTGTCAACTCATTTTGGCTCACCTGGCATCTCCTATTGATGGATAGTGGCTGCCTGCTTAGGAGAGTGGAGGCCAGATGCAGACTCAGCAGGAAGCAGTGTGGTGATTGATTAATGATGTCTGCTGCAGTGGAGGACAAGGGAGTGGCAGCATTTGTGCTGTGTATTTGCCATTCCTGGTAAGGACTGTGTGTTATTCATCTCTGTGTCCCTGTGCCTAGCATGGTGCCTGGCACAGAGCGGGTGCTCCATAAATATTTGTTGAACTGAATTGAACTAAACTTTCCAACCAACTCACTCTTTATAGACACCGCAATGGTTTTCTCTGAGTCAGAAGGTATGGTGGTAGTTCATCTCTTGGTAGAAAGCAGTGATAGTAAGAAATTCTCCAAGGGTTGAATTGTTATGGGGACAGTAGGTTCAATTACCTCAGAAACTGTTCAATTACTCTGCCATGGACCCAATGTCTATTAAATGAGGCTTTCATTACCATCAGCTCTTTGCTGTTGTCCTACTACCTCCCCCAAATAACTAAATCATGTCTCCATGTGCCTAGCTGCTGGCTGACGTCCTGCTGTGACACATCTCTCAGTGCCCTAACACGGATCTGCCTCACAACATTAACCACTGACAACCATGTATCTTTTGTTTATATGATCTATGCATTGGGTTAGACCCATACACTCACCGCCCTACCTCTGAGCATGGGACAGCCTTTGAATCTTGTGCTTCAGACAAACTTCTGCTTTGTGGTAGCACCCAATTTCTGAGTCTACTCAACACCACTTTGTTCTCCTACCTTTTCCCACCCTCATTCCCCTTCATCATCATGCATCAGTGACTTATTATTTTATGTATTCAATATCTCTATAATGACAAAAGTTTCATGATATTCTATGCCACAGTGAGGTGAGTTGGATATTTGGAGTTGAGTTGTCCTGGTTTACGCCTTATCTTTGCTATTTAGTATCTCTCTGCTCCAACACAAGTTGTTAACCTATTGTGTGGCTTGCTTTTTATGTGTATTTTTGAATTAAAACATAAATGCAGATAACAATAGCAACTACTTTAAAGTATTGCTGGGACAATTAATGAATGCATTATGCCTTGAATCTAGTAGAAATTGAATGAATAATAGCAATTATTAGTATCTTGTCCCAGGGTCTACACTGCATTAGAATTAAGAAAATAGATATGCCCTCAAGAGTCATACAAAAAACATAGGATCAGACTCCAGCTCATAATAACAAAAACATCAGAGGCTCTTTGAGACCATATTTATGAAACAGCAATGATTCAGCAAAGATAATCAAATCCTCCAGCAGAAAAATCAATTGAAAACTACTCACTAATGGAGGGGAAAAGAGTAACCAAAGGGAGATTTGAAGAGGATTGCATACTCTTAATTTCTATTACTCTTTATCATTTTCATTATCTTACTTGCTCCTCACCACCATGTTCCCATTTTTACATATGAGGGTATTAAAGCTGGAAGGTGTTAATCAGCTTGCCCGTGGCCAGACCCCCAATAAGTTGTGCACCTCAACCCAGGTCTTTTGCCCAGCTCTCATTCCCCACCAGGTTGTCTCTTTACAGAAATATCTGAAAGGAATGAACAGGACCCTCACCAAGTAGGCTAATAAAAGCTTGGAAGGATGGAGCTTGTTGCTCTCACTCTGGAGACCTTCTCTAGTGCTGAGTACAGGACTCTGAGGATTTCCGTGCCATAAGTTCTTCCCTTTCTGTACAGAGATCCTGGCTAGTGGGCCTTTTCCAGAGGCCCTCGACAACTGAGGGGGCCATGGTGTCATTGCGTCATCAGGCCACAGCCAGGCTCAGAGTGTCTGCCTCTGCAGAAACACTCGTGAACAAGCATCAGGAGAATGCCTTTCCCCAGTCTAGTGTAGAGTGTGATGGAAGAAAAATAGCAAATGTGCCCATGATGAGGATGCAAACTTCAGCTGGGCCTGTTAGAACAACACCGACCTTTTTCTAAGGTACCCAAAGTCCAAAGCTTGTGTTTTCAGTTGCTCCTCAGAAACATGTTTGAATAGAAATCGTTCTGAGAGGGCAGGCCTTCCCATGAAGGAGAGATTACTTGCCAGCTCTTTTTCATGAGCTGATTATCCTGTCCTTCCTTAAAGAGTTTCCACACCAATGGTGTGACATTTGCCTTGCCTCTCATGGTTTCAAATCAAAGATTGAAGAACAGAGATTCACTGGTTGTCATGTAACAAAACCAGGCTCAAATTAGCTGCACGTCACTGGGGAGTGATGAGAGTAATGGAAAAATATTAAAAAATATCTCATGGAAAATAAGAGCAGAGAATGTGGCTGGGTACAATAAGTCACTGAGGTCAATAAAAGGACAATTTTTAGGGTTGAGAACCACGTCCTTTCCATCTACCTCAGCTTCATAGTTTTGTGTTAGTGGTTTTTTGGTTGTGTTTTGTTTTATCTGTGCTTCTTGATCCATTCACCTTTTCTTGTGTGTAGCTTTCACATAACTATGAAGCAGGTGACCCTAAACATCCCACCAGTTAAGGTATTCAACAGCGATTGGATAGAGCAACTGTAGCCAACTAATATTTATGGAAGGAATAAACTGATTGATCCAGTGTTACTTCTACTGAACCAAGTGTTTTTATCTGTAGGGAATGAGAGTCAAAGAGTGAAAATATTGTTGCAGGAATCACTCTGGGGAATGAGAGGCAGAGGTTTTCAAAGCAGGGTCACAGACTAGTAGACATCCCAAGATGTCTATCTGGAGCATCATATAACTTTAAAACAGAAAGAGGCTTCTCAAGAGCATTATCAGGAGCACTGATAATATTCCAAAAACTTACAGTGTCCTTGCAAAGTAAGTGTCTCTTCCCCAGAGGGAAGAGGGTAAGAAGAGTAAGACTTGGAGAGGTTAATTTACTCAAGATTATGCCTTCTGCAGCAGAAGTCATCAGTAGCAAAACCCATCTTTTCTTCTGCCAGACATCCTCACAGAGAAATCTGTTACCTAAATGGATTTACCACTGCCCAGGTTCTAGCCCTCAACCTGCAGGCCCAAAAACCTGATATACCAACACAGAGAACACATCCATGTCTTTCGGTAGACACATACAAGTTCACAGGGATCCATGAAACACAAGACGCCTATCTACTCATCTACAAAGAGATGCTCTACCACAATTTATACCACAAACTCGCAATCTCCAAGTGGCCTAAATTGCATGTTACCTTCTTACAAGAAGACTGACTTGGGAAGAGATTTCCAAGTACATGGAATTAGAATAGGGGTATTTCCTATATAACTCAAATGTTTCATCTTACATAACAGTAGTACCCTGATGTGACCATCTGTATAATCAAAATGGACCTACTCCTAGATCTTGGTACTTGGTATCTCAAGACCCAGACATCCTCTATTCAGTGCAGCTCTTGGATGCACATTGCCAATGTGTGTCTCTATGACTCTCCTTCTCCTTAGCTTCTGCTCAGCAAGCCCATTTCTGATTGGCATATCTTTTCTTGTAGGTTAACCCATTTAGTTACTGCTTGCTCCTGCCTGGAAACAAATTTATCTTTTCAAAATAATTTTTCCTATGTCTTCTCTCATCCAGCCTGTTTTGCGATTAAACTCTCTAAGGGAAACCTAGAGTTTGGGGTCTGCTTCATCCTTGCCCCTGTACCTACCACCCATAACCAGATCTGCATATTTAAAATGCAACTAGACATTAAAGCCATTACAGAAGCTTTCCAAATGGGCAAATATTTGCCTCAATTATTCTATTTACAATTCCAAAAATATTTCTTCTGTTGAAGTCTGTGTACAAGAAGTGGCTCCAAAACCATTTTTAAGGGAGTTTTGACATCAATGAAACGTTATGCTGGCAGGGAGAGTGAAGTGCTTGATTAATAAAGAGTCTCAGTGTTTTCAAACACATATTCCAAGCAGCCTCATTTGAAGAAAACCACAAACGGAGAATGCTTTGCTGCTCACAGTCACAAGGGGGTTGTGTATTTCATTCCCGCTTACACAGTCCGCTTACTTTGGAGCTTGGGTAGGAAAGAAACATGGCCAGCCAGCAGAAATAAGGCTACATTCAGTGACCCTACCCTTCCACCCATTGGCCTGATGGGAGAACTTTTTTACCCCTTAATGCTACTGTTTTCTTAGTTTTTAACCTTTTAATACTTACTAATTCTCTAAAAGACCATCCTGAGAGGAAAGAAGGGGACACCTTAGGACTTCATTGTGTTAGCAATTGAGGATTCTGAGATTCCTAATTTCAGAATTTCCAGTCAGTGGTGTTGGCATGTCATACAGAAACGTAATTGAGCATGTTCATGTTAATTACTTTGAAGTGCTTTCCTCTTTTCCAGTGCTTTACAAAAACACAGCAACTTAAATTGGGTCATTATTTCATGTGTCTAAGATCCTACTCGGCTACTTAAGGGAGCCATGGAAATGCAGTCAGAAGAATTAATTTAAAATGGTTCTAGTATTTCCCCATAAAGGAAAAATGTAAATAAAAAAATATATTGGCAATGTAATTACTAGAACTGGGACTTATAATAATGATAATAATAAACAAAATACCATCTTTAAATTCCCCTTTCAATTCACTAATATATTTTGGGTGCCAGAAATGTCTAGACATCTCCAGTTTTATTTACCCTTGCATCTTGTTTAATTCTCTCAACAATCCCACAAAATATGGAATCATCATGCCTCTGAGGCACAGAGAGGTTAATGACTTATCTGAAGTCACGCAGCTAATTCACGGGAGAACAGATCTGTGGATAAAAATCTTCTAAATCCTTGACCAAAGCTGCTTCTTTTAGTGCCCCATGTTTATCAGGAGCAAGAAATAACTTGTTAAATTATTATTATTATTATTATTTTGCAGGAAAATGAGATGAATGGGTACACAAATCTGGCTACCATACTTGTTTTCACCATAAGTTTTAATCTACTTCTACTACATATTCATGGGTCCTTTGTCCAGTCAAATCCTTAACTAATTAATTTACAAAACTTCCCTGGTGCTTTGTGTTTCATCTATTCTATTCATTCCTTCATCATACACACACACAAACACATACACACACACACACACAAACACACATGTACATACAGTCGGCCCTCCATATTTTTTGGTCCCACATCAATAGATTAAACCAACTGAGGATCAAAAATGTTTGGATAAAAACATTCTACCAAGTTCCAAAAAGTAAAAGTTGAATTTGCCATGCACCAAGACCTATGTTGAATCCATGCTAATGAAGTGATGTGTAGACATTGCATTAGTTATTGTAAGTAATCTATACAGAAGATTTAAAGTATATAAGAAGGTGTGTGTAGTTTATATGCACATACTCCATTTAACATAAGAGATTGACCATTCACAGATTTTGGTATCTCCAGGGGGTCCTGGAACCAATCCTCCATGGATACCAAGGAATGACTATGTGTGTGTGTATGTGTGTGTGTGTATGTGTGTGTGTATATATGTGTGTGTGTGCGTGTGTGTATAGGTATATATGTCTGTGTGTGTGTGTGTGTGTATATATATATGTGTGTACTTGGAATCAGCAACCTATGTGTATATACATAGTTGCTTGGAATCAGCAAGCTCCATGTATACAAACAAACACACACATACACGCTTATAATTTGGGGGCAGTCTACTCATCTATTTGGGAGACCAACCTCTCCCACTATTAATTCTCCTAGTTAGTCCTCCCCACTTCAGTGTTGCACATGTGCACCAGGCCTGGCCAGTGAGCATATATCCATTTCCCTGGCCACAGCATAATAACCTGAGCAATGCAGAGCCAAAATCTTCCCTGAGAGTTTTGTGCAATGATCTGGAAAGGACGTGGTTGTAACCTCTGAGATTACACAGAAATGATGGAACGAGAAAGCCTGAAACTGCCAGAGCCATTTTTAATACAACAAAAAGATCGCCTGCCTGAGATTGAAAACAACACAATGGAAAGTGGACACAACAGATAAAGAGAAAAGAGTTTTCCCACAGATAGCTTTAACCCTTAAATAGCTTTGAGTCACATGAGCTAGTTCATTTTTTTGAGTAAGTTGGCAGATTTGTGTTTCTTAAAACCCAAAGAATCATGAATAAATGCATCTTTCTTCTGTGTTTACATCTCTAACCCACAGAACCACAGGACATTGAAATATGCCTCAAGAATTCTCCCATAATCTTGGTTCTTTACCACCTGTAGCTCCACTCATCACACCCAGACTCAGTTTTACTTTCCTGGCTTCTGATCTCCTCGGCTGCATTTAAGGATGATATTCAGTCTCCAATTTATTGGCTCTATTCTTAGTGTTTCTTTCTGACTATGACTTTGACTTTATCTTTAGTTTTGTTTATTTCAAGCAACCTATCTGGTTTAGTGCTTCAACCCCAAATTCTGGAGCCTCCTACTCAACCCTATCACCCTCCTCTACCTGCCTTTTTATTTGCGATCTTCCCAATCTCATTAAATATATACAAATTTGACACTCCCTTAATTCTGTACATTTTCAAATATCTTGTCAAATATTCTTTCTCCTTTATGTCTAAATAACTCTATGCAAAAAATTTTGTACACCTTGAAGAAATGTATGCTTTCCCTGAAAATAATATAAATGAACAAAACTTACACATGAAAATTTAGAAAGCCTAAAGTGCTCAATAACTATGGAATTTGTTGAAAGGCAAAAATAAATTACTTCCCCAAAGACTTTAATTTCACATAATTTTATGACTACACTGTTTCAAGTTAAAGTTATAGATTATTTATACATCATTTAAACTGGTTCAGAGAATACAAAGAGGAACACCTCTAAATTCCAGAAGATATATAAGTATAACCATGATGTAGAAACCTAACACAGTGAGCCTATAATAAAAGAATTAAAAAGTTAAACTACAGATACTGTCACTTATGAGTTGTGATCCCAACATCCTCTATAAAATTCTAGCATATTTAGCACACAGTATGGTAAAAAAATAATACACTACTGTCAGGTATATATTTAACAATAGTTCATGACCCAGAAAACAAACTTTTAGTAAACTAGGAATAGAATAATTTTTCCTTAATATAATTTACTCTAACCAAATATTTCCCTTAAAATCAAACAGGAGATAAATCACAATACCTTCATTAGTATGTGCATTTGCTCTTAATGTTCTTCACTAGGAGAGCTTAAGTGATTTTCACAGGGTTACTCAATAGGCAGGTGAAAGAGTTGATATCCCACAGAGCAAGGTCTGGCTCTGAAGCCTGAAATTTCTGTATTATTCTTAGCCCTCAGAGGTGGATATCCTCAGTTTTTACTTAGTCAGCATCCTTCCCATTTTCTGGCAAGATTTTTTTGGGAAATTATCTCTCACCTGTCAGATAGAATCTTGATGGCCTAACAATCAAGCCATCCTGCCCTCTGGCCAGGGAGTAGGCATACAACCAATAAATGGGACTTCCTTTCCCTTCCCTTCTCTTGTTTCTTTCTTTCTTTCTTTCTGTCTCTCTCTCTCTCTCTTTTTCTTCCCCTATTCTGTGGAACTTCAATCTTTAGACTAAGTAGACTAAATGATTCAATCTGATTTATCCTGAAGGGTAAAGTCTTAGTAGACTATCCTTTAATTCCTAGAGTTTTGTCATTTCTTTCCTTTTTGGAGGCCTCATTTTAATGTCCTTTCAATCTTTGAGTGACTTCCAAATCCTTCCTTAAAAATCATTTAAAAAAGACATTTTGTTAAAGTGAGCCAGTGTATGTTTCTATCATTTGTAAATAACCCTAGCCAGTATGTCTGTACCTCAGTCAAGTAAGCTAGAACTCTGAATTCAAGTACCTTTTCTTAGCCAACACTATCCATCAGTTCATGCAGTCTGTGGGTTTTAGTTACACAATATGTTTGGTCTTCTTTTCTTTCCTTTCCCTTTCTGCTACTGCCCTAGTTTAAGTTATCATTACCTCCTGCCTGAACATTGGCCTCCTACCCTTTTCTCTTGCCTGTAGTCTCTTTCTCTCTTATCCATTCCACCAAGTGTCAGATTATTGGTGCACTAAGAATATTCTTGATGATGTGACTACTCTGCCCAGAATTTGTATTTCAAACACAATTAAATCTGAAATCCAAAAGACAATCTGACAATCCTGAGCCTATACCTCTAACCTTAACCCTCTCTTCTTTTATTTTTTTCACTGTGCTCTAGTCAAATGAATAATCTGTTGTTTTCTTCAAGACACTATACATTCTTGTCTTTGAGCCTAACCAAAATGCTTTTTGCCATATCTTACAATCCTCATGCAGCCAAATATTACTTATATTTAGAGGTCACACATAATTACCATTTCCTCCTGAAACCTACCCCAAAAGCTGAATATCTCATCTGCTTCATCTGCATTCTCTAAGGCTTCATCTCTACCTATCTTGTCAGCTTTAGATAGCACTTCCTACTCCTATTTTATGTAAACAAGAACATATTTCCTTTTCCCACAGCAAGACCATGACATGTTTTTCAGGACAACTGGAACAAAAAAAACTGGGTAATTACACAGGAATGGAAGGCTATATCCACACCAAGATATTCCCTAAACTCAGCCCATTGAACCCAGGAAGATAGATGGGGTGTGGTCACTGAGACTATTTCTGAGAAGGCCCTGTATGTATGAAGACTTCTTTGAGCTTGTAACTCCATTTGTGAATTGTGTGGTCACAGCCTGGTGACCAATGTGGTCAGCTGAAAGTACACCCGTGGCCACACACATGTATGATGGACTGCCAAGGATGAGTGACAGCAGCACCATTGTTGAAAGAAGCTGAATAAAAAATGTATGTCATTCTTGAAACTTACACTTCTAAGCCTTCTTTGTTTGCTTTGTGGATGACATACCTCAAGCCTCCAAAAAGCCCTAATACCAAAGTGCATAGAGCAGAGTAGTCTAGACCTAGGGAGAACTCAGGTTTTAAAATCAGACAAACTCCAATTTAACTTCTAGTAGACCATGTATTAGTTATGCAGATTATCAATCTTTTCCTTTAACTATAAAGTGGGTATCAAAATACTGACCAAGAAGTTCATTTTAAAAATCAAACAAGATTATGCATATCTAATGTCTACCACAGTGTTGAGCAATTTAATGTGCTTATGCTAATAATTGTCTTAACACCGTAGATATTTTTATCTAAACTGAAAAAAAATACTATGAAATGAAGATAACTTCAAAAATAGTTACTTTTTTTTTTTTTTTAAGAAATTGATCAGGGAGCCAAGATGGCCGAATAGGAACAGCTGCCATCTACAGCTCCCAGAGTGAGGGATGCAGAAGACGGGTGATTTCTGCATTTCCATCTGAGGTACTGGGTTCATCTCACTAGGGAGTGCCAGACAGTGGACGCAGGTCAGTGGGTGCATGCACAGTGCGCAAGCTGAAGCAGGGCAAGGCATTGCCTCACTCAGGAAGTGCAAGGGGTCAGGGAGCTCCCTTTCCTAGTCAAAGAAAGGGGTGACAGACGGCACCTGGAAAATTGGGTCACTCCCACCCGAATACTGCGCTTTTCCGACGGGCTTAAAAAACGGCTCACCACGAGATTATATCCTGCACCTGGCTTGGAGGGTCCTACGCCCACGGAGTCTCACTGATTGCTAGCACAGCAGTCTGAGATCAAACTGCAAGGCGGCAGCGAGGCTGGGAGAGGGGCGCCCGCCATTGCCCAGGCTTGCTTGGGTAAACAAAGCAGCCAGGAAGCTTGAACTGGGTGGAGCCCACCACAGCTCAAGGAGGCCTGCCTGCCTCTGTAGGCTCCACCTCTGGGGGCAGGGCACAGACAAACAAAAAGACAGCAGTAACCTGCAGACTTAAATGTCCCTGTCTGACAGCTTTGAAGAGAGCAGTGGTTCTCCCAGGACGCAGCTGGAGATCTGAGAACTGGCAGACTGCCTCCTCAAGTGGGTCCCTGACCCCTGACCCCCGAGCAGCCTAATTGGGAGGCAGCCCCCAGCAGGGGCAGACTGACACCTCACACGGCTGGGTACTCCAACAGACCTGCAGCTGAGGGTCCTGTCTGTTAGAAGGAAAACTAACAAACAGAAAGGACATCCACACCAAAAACCCATCTGTACATCACCATCATCAAAGACCAAAAGTAGATAAAACCACAAAGATGGGGAAAAAACAGAACAGAAAAACTGGAAACTCTAAAAAGCAGAGCACCTCTCCTCCTCCAAAGGAACGCAGTTCCTCACCAGCAACGGAACAAAGCTGGACGGAGAATGACTTTGACGAGCTGAGAGAAAAAGGCTTCAGATGATCAAATGACTCTGAGCTACGGGAGGACATTGAAACCAAAGGCAAAGAAGTTGAAAACTTTGAAAAAAATTTAGAAGAATGTATAACTAGAATAACCAATACAGAGAAGTGCTTAAAGGAGCTGATGGAACTGAAAACCAAGGCTCGAGAACTACGTGAAGAACGCAGAAGCCTCAGGAGCCAATGCGATCAACTGGAAGAAAGGGTATCAGTGATGGAAGATGAAATGAATGAAATGAAGCGAGAAGGGAAGTTTAGAGAAAAAAGAATAAAAAGAAACGAGCAAAGCCTCCAAGAAATATGGGACTATGTGAAAAGACCAAATCTATGTCTGACTGGTGTACCTGAAAGTGACAGGGAGAATGGAACCAAGTTGGAAAACACTCTGCAGGATATTATCCAGGAGAACTTCCCCAATCTAGCAAGGCAGGCCAACATTCAGATTCAGGAAATACAGAGAACGCCACAAAGATACTCCTCGAGAAGAGCAACTCCAAAACACATAATTGTCAGATTCGTCAAAGTTGAAATGAAGGAAAAAATGTTAAGGGCAGCCAGAGAGAAAAGTCGGGTTACCCTCAAAGGGAAGCCCATCAGACTAACAGCGGATCTCTCAGGAGAAACTCTACAAGCCAGAAGAGAGTGGAGGCCAATATTCAACATTCTTAAAGAAAAGAATTTTCAACCCAGAATTTCATATCCAGCCAAACTAAGCTTCATAAGTGAAGGAGAAATAAACTACTTTACAGACAAGCAAATGCTGAGAGATTTTGTCACCACCAGGCCTGCCCTAAAAGAGCTCCTGAAGGAAGTGCTAAACATGGAAAGGAACAACTGGTACCAGCCGCTGCAAAATCATACCAAAATGTAAAGACCATCGAGACTAGGAAGAAACTGCATCAACTAACGAGCAAAATAACCAGCTAACATCATAATGACACGATCAAATTCACATATAACAATATTAACTTTAAATGTAAATGGACTAAATGCTCCAATTAAAAGACACAGACTGGCAAATTGGATAAAGAGTCAAGACCCATCAGTGTGCTGTATTCAGGAAACCCATCTCATGTGCAGAGACACACATAGGCTCAAAATAAAAGGATGGAGGAAGATCTACCAAACAAATGGAAAACAAAAAAAGGCAGGGGTTGCAATCCTAGTCTCTGATAAAACAGACTTTAAACCAACAAAGATCAAAAGAGACAAAGAAGGCCATTACATAATGGTAAAGGGATCACTTCAACAAAAAGAGCTAACTATCCTAAATATACATGCACACAATACAGGAGCACCCAGATTCATAAAGCAAGTCCTGAGTGACCTACAAAGAGACTTAGACTCCCACACATTAATAATGGGAGACTTTAACAACCCACTGTCAACATTAGACAGATCAATGAGACAGAAAGTCAACAAGGATACCCAGGAATTGAACTCAGCTCTGCACCAAGCGGACCTAATAGACATCTACAGAACTCTCCACCCCAAATCAACAGAATATACATTTTTTTCAGCACACACCACACCTATTCCAAAACTGACCACATACTTGGAAGTAAAGCAGTCCTCAGCAAATGTAAAAGAACAGACATTATAACAAACTATCTCTCAGACCACAGTGCAATCAAACTAGAACTCAGGATTAAGAATCTCACTCAAAACCGCTCAACTACATGGAAACTAAACAACCTGCTCCTGAATGACTACTGGGTACATAACGAAATGAAGGCAGAAATAAAGATGTTCTTTGAAACCAATGAGAACAAAGACACAACATACCAGAATCTCTGGGACACATTCAAAGCAGTGTGTAGAGGGAAATTTATAGCACTAAATGCCCACAAGAGAAAGCAGGAAAGATCCAAAATTGACACCCTAACATCACAATTAAAAGAACTAGAAAAGCAAGAGCAAACACATTCAAAACCTAGCAGAAGGCAAGAAATAACTAAAATCAGAGCAGAACTGAAGGAAATAGAGACACAAAAAACCCTTCAAAAAATTAATGAATCCAGGAGCTGGTTTTCTGAAAGGATCAACAAAATTGATAGACCGCTAGCAAGACTAATAAAGAAAAAAAGAGAGAAGAATCAAATAGACGCAATAAAAAATGATAAAGGGGATATCACCACCGATCCCACAGAAATACAAACTACCATCAGAGAATACTACAAACACCTCTATGCAAATAAACTAGAAAATCTAGAAGAAATGGATAAATTCCTTGACACATACACCCTCCCAAGACTAAACCAGGAAGAAGTTGAATCTCTGAATAGACCAATAAAAGGATCTGAAATTGTGGCAATAATCAATAGCTTACCAACCAAAAAGAGTCCAGGACCAGATGGATTCACAGCCGAATTCTACCAGAGGTACAAGGAGGAACTGGTACCCTTCCTTCTGAAACTATTCCAATCAATAGAAAAAGAAGGAATCCTCCCTAACTCATTTTATGAGGCCAGCATCATCCTGATACCAAAGCCTGGCAGAGACACAACCAAAAAAGAGAATTTTAGACCAATATCCTTGATGAACATTGATGCAAAAATCCTCAATAAAATACTGGCAAACCGAATCCAGCAGCACATCAAAAACCTTATCCACCATGATCAAGTGGGCTTCATCCCTGGGATGCAAGGCTGGTTCAATATACGCAAATCAATAAATGTAATCCAGCATATAAACAGAACCAAAGACAAAAACCACATGATTATCTCAATAGATGCACAAGAGGCCTTTGACAAAAATTCAACAACGCTTCATGCTAAAAACTCTCAATAAATTAGGTATTGATGGGACGTATTTCAAAATAATAACAGCTATCTATGACAACCCCACAGCCAATATCATACTGAATGGGCAAAAACTGGAAGCATTCCCCTTGAAAACTGGCACAAGAGAGGGATGCCCTCTCTCACCACTCCTATTCAACATAGTGTTGGAAGTTCTGGCCAGGGCAATTAGGCAGGAGAAGGAAATAAAGGGTATTCAATTAGGAAAAGAGGAAGTCAAATTGTCCCTGTTTGCAGATGACATGATTGTATATCTAGAAAACCCCATTGTCTCAGCCCAAAATCTCCTTAAGCTGATAAGCAACTTCAGCAAAGTCTCAGGATACAAAATCAACGTACAAAAATCACAAGCATTCTTATACACCAACAACAGACAAACAGAGAGCCAAATCATGAGTGAATGCAATTCACAATTGCTTCAAAGAGAATAAAATACCTAGGAATCCAACTTACAAGGGATGTGAAGGACCTCTTCAAGAAGAACTACAAACCACTGCTCAAGGAAATAAAAGAGGATACAAACAAATGGAAGAACATTCCATGCTCATGGGTAGGAAGAATCAATATCGTGAAAATGGCCATACTGCCCAAGGTAATTTACAGATTCAATGCCATCCCCATCAAGCTACCAATGACTTTCTTCACAGAATTGGAAAAAACTACTTTAAAGTTCATATGGAACCAAAAAAGAGCCTGCATCACCAAGTCAATCCTAAGCCAAAAGAACAAAGCTGGAGGCATCACACTACCTGACTTCAAACTATACTACAAGGCTACAGTAACCAAAACAGCATGGTACTGGTACCAAAACAGAGACATAGATCAATGGAACAGAAAAGAGCCCTCAGAAATAATGCCGCATATCTACAACAATCTGATCTTTGACAAACCTGAGAAAAACAAGCAATGGGGAGAGGATTCCTTATTTAATCAATGGTGCTGGGAAAACTGGCTAGCCATATGTAGAAAGCTGAAACTGGATCCCTTCCTTACACCTTATACAAAAATCAATTCAAGATGGATTAAAGACTTAAACGTTAGACCTAAAACCATAAAAACCCTAGAAGAAAACCTCGGCAATACCATTCAGGACATAGGCATGGGCAAGGACTTCATGTCTAAAACACCAAAAGCAATGGCAACAAAAGCCAAAATTGACAAATGGGATCTAATTAAACTAAAGAGCTTCTGGACAGCAAAAGAAACTACCATCAGAGTGAACAGGCAACCTACAAAATGGGAGAAAATTTTCACAACCTACTCATCTGACAAAGGGCTAATATCCAGAATCTACAATGAACTCAAACAAATTTACAAGAAAAAAACAAACAACCCCATCAAAAAGTGGGCGAAGGACATGAACAGACACTTCTCAAAAGAATACATTTATGCAGCCAAAAAACACATGAAAAAATGCTCACCATCACTGGCCGTCAGAGAAATGCAAATCAAAACCACAATGAGATACCATCTCACACCAGTTAGAATGGCAATCATTAAAACGTCAGGAAACAACAGGTGCTGGAGAGGATGTGGAGAAATAGGAACACTTTTACACTGTTGGTGGGACTGTAAACTAGTTCAACCATTGTGGAAGTCAGTGTGGCGATTCCTCAGGGATCTAGAACTAGAAATACCATTTGACCCAGCCATCCCATTACTGGGTATATACCCAAAGGACTATAAATCATGCTGCTATAAAGACACATGCACACGTATATTTATTGTGGCATTATTCACAATAACAAAGACTTGGAACCAACCCAAATGTCCAACAATGATAGACTGGATTAAGAAAATGTGGCACATATACACCATGGAATACTATGCAGCCATAAAAAATGATGAGTTCATGTCCTTTGTAGGGACATGGATGAAATTGGAAAGCATCGTTCTCAGTAAACTATTGCAAGAACAAAAAACCAAACACTGCATATTCTCACTCATAGGTGGGAATTGAACAATGAGAACACATGGACACAGGAAGGGGAACATCACACTCTGGGGACTGTTGTGGGGTGGGGGTAGGGGGGAGGGATGGCATTGGGAGATATACGTAATGCGAGATGACGAGTTAGTGGGTGCAGCACACCAGCATGGCACATGTATACATATGTAACTAACCTGCACATTGTGCACATGTACCCTAAAACTTAAAGTATAATAATAATAATAATAATAATAATAATAAAAGAAATTGATCAGATTGTATAGTAGGTGAAACAATGATCCCAAATATATCAGGCCGAAATCCCTGGAGTCTTTAAATGTTACCTTATATGGAAAAAGTAACTTTGCAAACATGACAGTTAAGAGTCTTGAGATCGAGAGATTATCCTGAATTATCTGGGTGGACAATGAATATAATCACCAGCATCCTTTTAAGAGGAAGGCAGAAATATGTGACACACACAGAAGAGGAAAAGGCAGTGTGATCATGGAAACAGATTGATACGGCCAGAAGCCATGCTATGCAGGCAGCCACCAGAAGGTAAAAGAGGTAACTGATTCTTTCCTACTGTCTTTAGAGGAAGTGCAGCCCTGCTGACACTTTGATTTTGGCCCAGTGATACTGATTTTATATTTCTAATCTCCAGAATTGTAAAAGAATTAATTTTTGTTGTTTTAAGCCACCAAGTTGGTGATCATTTGTTATAAGGGCCACAGAAAACTAATGCAGATATTGGTGCTAGCAGAGGAGATGCTGCTATAATAAATACCTGAACATGTGGAATTGGCTTTAGAATTAGAAATGGCTAGAGGCTATATAAATTTTGAGATGCAGTTTAAGGAAAAATAAAACCCTAGATAGCCTTAAACACAGTGTTGGTAGAAATATGGACAGTAAAGACATTAAGGTTGAATGCTCAAGAAGAAAATAAGCAACATGTTATTGGAAACTGGAAAATAACCAATCTTTGTTTATAGGGGCCAAAAACTTAGCCGAATTGTGTCCTACAATTGAGTGGAAAGCAGAACTTGTAAGTGATAAACTGATTAACTTGGATATTTAGCTGGGGAGGTTTCCAGCCAAAGTATTGAAGACACAGACTGGTTTCTTCTTGTTGCTTATAGTGAAATGCAAGAGAAAATGCAAGAGAAAAGAGATAAATTGAAGAAAAAACTGTTTAGCAAAAAGGAAACAGGATTCGTTGACTTAGGAAATATTCAGCCTATCCGCATTGTAAAAGATGATAAAAAAAAAAAAGCAGCCCATTGTTAGGAATGTATAGTCTGGAGGGAAGGCCAGCTTGCAGCAATATAATATCCTGAAGATGGATATTATAATAGGACAATGAAGTCTCATGGAAAAAGCATTGAGCCAGAGGTAGTGTCAAACATTACGTCTTAGACAAAACTAAAACGAAAACAGCTATTCCAATAAGAAGAGAAATGAAGGTAGAAGGATGCATGAGACTTGGTAAATTTGTCAGTAGTAAGAAGAGCAAAGTGAAGTATTTCATATCTAATGATCTGTTGTCTCTGTGAAATAAGGGAGGGAGGAAGAATCACTTGCTAGGAGTGAGAAGGCAGGTGGTCTGGAAGATGACTCTAGAAAAGAGGTCAAGTTGTTAGTTCACCTGTACTGCAATAATGGTGATGAAAATGATGATGATGATGATGATGATGACGATGATGATGACAGTAAGGGCAATGAATGCTAATGGTTGTAGCTAGTATATTTGTTATGCATTAACCATGAACCATCTATATAATATTAATCATTTTTTGGAGTTATTATCACATGAAACTATCATATCAGCCCTGAGAAGTAGATCTCATTATTATTTTCAATTGTCATTAGTTTATATTATAAATATATGTACTATAACATGTGTAACAAAACATAATAAATTATGTGTAGTATCAGATATTTTATGTAACATAATAAATGTGTCATATATAGACATATGGTATGTTATATATTATATATAAATAATATATTTTTAAAAGTAAACATATAGATGTTTACTTTTATTATGCTATTATTGTTTTATAGAAGAGAAAATAGACTCCGATAGGTTAGGTAAATTGACCAAGGATACACAGCTAGTAGATGGTAGATTGTGGAGTCAAATCTACCTAATCCAAAGGATTAGGATTTGATTACGGAATCAAATCTGTCTAATCCAAAGTCTGTTTTCTTAACTATTAGATTATACTACACCATTATCTTAAAATGTTTTCTCAAAGAAGCCGGTCAAAAGCCCGCTTGCCTCTTCCTCAGTATTCCACTCCTTAGCATGTCAAATCAAAACCATTCATTTATCCATGCATTTTTTCACAAAATATGTTCCCCAAATCATCGTGTGATTCTCCACTGCCAAATCCACTGGTCCCTTATGAGTCTACACCTTACTTGACATCAGATCTTGCACACCGCTCTTCTCCATACACCTCTTTGCTCCATTGCCTGCAATGGCAACCCAGTCCTGGGCTCTATTTCTTTTGGTAGAACCAGTTGTATCATATTTTCAGAAATCCAGTCTCATGGATACAATGGAAGGAATACTGACCTAGAAAACTGCAGAGCTGGTCCTCACTCTCTCTGG
Source organism: Pan paniscus (assembly GCF_029289425.2). Lineage (NCBI taxonomy): Eukaryota > Metazoa > Chordata > Mammalia > Primates > Hominidae > Pan > Pan paniscus. The sequence goes on from NC_073252.2 coordinate 13,169,981, forward strand.
ATCATTGAGCCACTGAGTAGCCTTGGGCACTGTCCTCACTCCCTCTATGCCTCCATTTACTCACTTCCAAATAAAGGAGATGATCCAGTGAGTCCCAATCAGCTTCCACCCTCTATTTGTCCAAGTTCATAAAAAGGACATTGAGAAGGAGAAATCTTGGCTCTCTGCCTCAGGGAAAAAATAACTAAGATATCACTTTGCAAAAGGAGTAAGTGAATTTCAACAGCATTGTGACTATCTCTGCCTGGAGTTGGCTGTCTCTCCAACCCTGGGCTCCCTTCTGGACACTATAAATTATCCAAGGACATAGGCTAATTGACACAGTTGAGAGGAGAGGGACACAAATAGTCCCAGGCTTGGAGAGTGATACCTCTGTGGGGAGGTTAATAGAGCTGGAGCAGCTCAAGCTTGAGGAAGGGCTGCTGAAGGGAGCCATCATTCTGCCGACACATTCATAAAAAGATATTGTGAGAAGGGCAGGGATCAGTCTTCCTATTAATCAGCAAGGGCAGAATGAGAATTAACAAGCTGTAAGCTGCAGTGAGGAGTATCAAAGCTAAATATCAGGGAAAATGTTAGACCACTGGGAGCAGTTAGGCAATGGAACAGACTGCTAGGAGAAGCCATGAAGTCACTCTAATTGGGGGCATTTGAGGCAGAGAGCAGATATACATCCGTCACAGGGGAAGGGCCTCCTGGGGGAAAATAAGGAGCAGGACGCTAATGGACCTCAATGAACGAAGCATAACAAGCCCTCAACTTTAACAGCAGAGCACAGTCTGAAGGTGTGAAGGCAGCGTGGGGCGAGATTGGGAGTTGAAGAGTGCAAACGAACAGTCATGGTGGTATTGTTGAGATGGTGATTTGTGCAGTTTTCATGAACTGGGTTCAAACTTTCATTCTGCTACCTGCTAACTCAGCATGGTTTCCTTCTTGGATTCAGTTTCTTTGGCTATAAAATGGGGAGCATGATGATCATTTCACAATGAATGATATGAGGATAAAATAAGGCCACATCTATGAATCATTTCACCTGGCATCAGTGACACAGGCAGTTCTAGGTAAATGATATTTATGATAAAAGCCAGAGCTCTCCAGGACAAGAAGTGAGGCAGAGGGAAGGCTCCAGGCCCCAGCTTGCTTTAGTAGCTCATCTTCTACTTTTGAGGGTGGCAGGGGGTCAGTGTTCAGAACTGCTGACATTCAACTACTGAATGAGTCTGTCCTGCAGAGAGGTTCAAGGTCAGGAGGAAGTAACTTTGGAAATTCATGAGGCCATGGGTGGGAAAGGCAGTGTGTTTTTCTGAACCACCCATGTGTCTGGGAGTGGCAGAGGCCAGAACTGAGGAAAAGGAGCTCGGTGACTTTCAAAGGGTAGGGATTGCTGCCAGTAGCAGATGCTCTCAGTGCCCCACAGCACACCCCTCTTGGCCAGCCTCTGCGTTCACCACTGTGATGGACAGCTCTACGTGAGCTCACACTCAGATTACAACAAAGCCTCACCTCTCAAGCCAGTCTTGCCACTATCTGCCTTAGAAAAGGGCTCTTTCTGAGGCTGAAGAAGTCAATGGGCCCCATGCACAAGGGCAGCCCAGAGGTTTATTCATACCCCAAAGAACACCCTCAACCAACACAGTATAGAAGCCAGTGGATAAATGCCCCCCATTTCCCATTATTCGGGCAGAAATTCTGGGATGCATTGGTTCTTCAGAGGCCCCAGTAGAACCAAGCCCCTACTGCCTACAGTGGCAATGCCACTCCTGTTGGCTTTTCCTTCTTCTGGTCTCAGTCTCCTCAGGCTCTCACTCATGCTTCATGTAATGATTTCCCAAATCAACCACCCATACCTAAGTCCTTGGATCAAACTCTGCTTCTGTGGAAACAAAAACTGAGGCAGTGTCTGAAAAAAAAATTCAAAAGGTCAGAAACCGGCTGGTCGTGGTGGCTCATGCCTGCAATCGCAGCACTTTGGGAGGCCGAAGCAGGCAGATCACGAGGTCAGGAGATCGAGACCATCCTGGCTAACACAGTGAAACCCTGTCTCTACTAAAAATGCAAAAAAAAAAAAAAAAAAATAGCCAGGTGTGGTGGCAGGTGCCTGTAGTCCCAGCTACTGGGGAGGCTGAGGCAGGAGAATGGCATCAACCCGGGAGGCGGAGGCTGCAGTGAGCCGAGATCGCGCCACTGCACTCCAGCCTGGGCAACAGAGCGAGACTCCATCTCAAAAAAAAAAAAAAAAGTCAGAAACCAGACACAGCTTACAACAGAGAAGCTTTGTGTAGTAGCACACGTCATAATGAATATTTTGTATGTGTTCTTAATCATTAATTTTGAACTTATATTGCCATCTATTTGTTTTTCTTGTTTTGTTTTGTTTTCGATTAAGTGTTACTCTCATTTGAAATGCCTCCAATCTCATCACAGAGGTAAAAACAGAACTTTAAGACTCAAAAATGCCTGCCATCCTCCTATCTTCTGACATATCCCTCATAGCCCAGCTTATATCCTGGCACTTTGATCAGTATTTTTTTAGTTTAATCTGCCACAGCATCTTCCTTCAAATAATTTACAGAGCACTTTGAACTCAGAATCAGTACTCATCAAATTACTGTTTACTTCATGCATATATATATATAATCTTCCTAGGGAATAGAAACTGACATCATACACACCCCCAGCAGACTACCACTTTCATTTTGACAAGACTTGTGTGTTATGGCTGCTCTTAGCTGCAAGAGAGGCAGGACATTTAGGTTTTTTCTTCTTCTAAAGTGGAGACAAACAAGCAAAAAGGGTAAAGAATGAGCACTTAGACAGTGGAAAAGATCTTTTTATAACAATATGAATCAGTTATCAGGCATTGGGTCACATCATAATTATGGAGGCTGAAAATTGCATTATGGTGGCTGAATATCTGCCATTTGCAAGCTGTACACTCAGGAAAGCTGGTGGTGTAGTTCAAAACCCTGAAAGCTGCATAGCCAATGGGGTAGATTCCAGTCCATGTCTGAAGGCCTGAGAATCAGAAGAACTGAGGGCAAAAGATCAATGCCCTGAATTGATCAGCTGAATCAGTCAGGTAGATTTAATTCAGCCTTCCTGCACCTTGTTGTTCTAGTCAGTCTCTCAATGGATTCAGTGATGTCCACTTACACTGGGGAAAGCCACCTGCTTTACTCAGTTTACTAATTCAAATGCTAATATCTTCTGGAAATGTCCTCACTCAGAAATAATGTCTAATCAGCTGTCTGGGCATCCTATGGCCCAGTGAAGTTGACACATAAAATTAGCCATCATAATAACTTCTTGTCAGATGAAAAATTTTACTCCCATATTTTTACAGAGATTCAGGGAGCTGTTGAGTTTTATTCAAGGAAGTCATGACTAGCTAGAGACAAGTTAAAACTTTCACAAACATATAGGTGCAGAAATAATAACCATCATAGGTTTCATAAATTATGGTGGTACTAGGAATATAAAGGAATAACCTGACATCTGCCCTCATAAATCTCCCAGCATGTTAGACACACAAGGAACTCTCAGCCTTTTAGGAACATGCACAGATCATTGCAGTACATTGTGGAAAGTGCAAAGGGTGTGATGTGCATGGCACATCGTGGGAGCACAGACTGGGGAATCGGGGTGGGACTTAATTGAGTTCTCTTGATGATGTTCAGACAAGTATTCCCAGAGGAGATGAGCAGGGGCTTAACAGGTTGACTTGGTGATTTTTTGTTGTTGTTTATTTTTCTTAACATAAAAAGGGATGATTATAGAGTTATAAGCTGGGGAGCAAGGTGATCTAACTTACCCTTTATCAAAGGCAGTTTTATGTAGAGGAAGGACTATTGGAGAGTGGTAATAAGGAGACTGCTTCCCACAATCTTTCAGGTGATTGAGAGGTAAAATGGCTTGCTCTGGGGTTGTAGCTTTGGGACACTAAGGAGTTATCAAAATGAGAATATGTAGTAGAGTTATTGTATGATGTTGAATTTAATACAAAATATAATAAAGTCTAAAACAGCATGTACATTTTTGGCTGAGTAATTGAAAAAATGTAGGTTTTGTTTAATAGGATAGGGAAGTCTGGCTGGTAATTAGGTGGCTCTTTTCCTTATGTTAAGTTTGAGTTGTTCATTAGTTTATGAAGTAGAGATGTCAAGTGATATGGTTTGGCCATGTCCGCACCCAAATCTCATCTTGAATTGTAGCTCTCATAATTCCCACATGTTGTGGGAGGGAGCCAGTGGGAGTTAATTGAATCATGGGGGTGGTTCTCATGATAGTGAATAAGCCTACGAGATCTGATGGTTTTATAAGAGGAAACTCCTTTCACTTGATTCTCACTCTCTCTTGTCTGCTGCCATGTAAGATGTGCCTTTCACCTTTCACCATGATTGTGAGGCCTCCCCAGCCACATGGAACTGTGAGTCCATTAAACAACTTTTTCTTTATAAATTACTTAGTCTCAAGTATGTCTTTATCAGCAGCTTAAAAACAAACTAATAAATCCAGTAAACAACCTGGTGATCAGGGGAAAATCTAAAGCTTATGGTAAATCACTGTTACTTTCTTTATTAAAATGTCCATGATCCCTCAATCCTTGAATCTGATTTTTAAGTTTTCTCCTCACTGGGCTACGTTAGGACCTCTCTTGTAGTTCTTATTAAACTCTTTGATTATTCTCTTTAGAAATCTTTCTTGCCTGTCTGTAAATTTGTTGAGTTCAGCTATTGCATTTTATCTTTGAATTATCATCACAAGTTCTGACATATGATAAGAGTGCCACACATATTTATCAGTGGCAAAAAATGTCTTATTTAATAAGAAATGAGCACCTTTTTCAAGTAGGCAAAGCATAAATGACTATGATTCTCATCTTCATCCTCTATGTTTTATAAGTATTGAATGTCAAATATTACAGACTCACAGCCCATCTTCTAATTTTAAATCATTTATTCTTGACACTACATCATGAAAAATCAGATATATAAAAACTATAGAATTGACTAAATTGACATGTTTCCATGGATTCTGGAAAGAAATATCTCATTTATTTAGTAGATTTTTTAGAAGTGTCAAATACAGCAATGGAATGCTGGTCTCTCATCCAAACCAGCCACTTACAGATGTTATTAGGTAAGTTTTATTAACACTTAACTAGATTGGAGTATTGAAGAAAAATAAGTTACTGCTGAAGAATATTACTGATGATAGACCATATGTATTTCCATTTTAATTATCATTTTTATCCTCTTAATATTTTGTAATAAAAGGGCCAGTCCCTTGGATTAAATTTTGTGCACAATTTGAAAACGAAGCTGGAGTTTGAGCAACAAAATTTGATAGACATTTCTTCCAAAACTTTTTTTGAAATGGAAAATAAAAATCTGCATGTTGAAAATATTTTGTAATATATTATCAAATTCAGCAAACCTTACTAAACATGGAATAATATGTTCAGATAACAAGGATTTTCAGTATATAAATTAGATGTTTATTTTGTTTTCCTTTCTTTCAATTCCTATGTACTCTGAAAGATTTACTAATTATGAGTGTGTTGTGATTTTCACCAATAAATTATGTTATCTGCTTGGGATTTTCAAAGTTGTTACTTTTCAGTCAGCATCAATCTGTCACCTGTTCCAGCCACATTCATCTGCAGTGATTAATTAACTTTGTAGAAAAGTTGACACTACCATTGGGAATAATTCTTTGTTATTTTTTATCTCCTGAGGCCATATAATTTAATACTGGATGGTTCCATATAGATTTAATTGGAGGAAAAAACTTATATATTATTACTAATGTGAGAGGAAGGCTTAGAGAAAGCCAAATTGAGTTTAGAAAATATCATGCGTGGCATTTAGCAATATCTACTATAATAGTCTGTATATTTTAAAATTGTTTTTTATCCAAATAAACTGCAAGTGAACTTCATGAAGGAAAAGTGCTTTTGTGTCCCATACCTAGAACACAAACTGCCACATAGCACATACACAATACTTTTGGAATGAATGACTGGATCATTTATTTAAAAGTGTCTTGAGAGCTCAGATGACCTTGCTGCTCTTGAAACCATCATCAGTTCATCATCGTAGCAAGATGATACTAATAGCTGATTAAATTTGTATAATACTTTAAAATTAGCAATGTAATTTGTAATTTTCAAAGTGCTTTCATTCATTTAAAGCTCACAGAAACCTCGTGAAGCAAAAGGAGTTTTATTATCTTAATGGTACAGAGGAGTAAACTGAGACTAAGATAAAATGAAACAATTAGACACAGCATATGTCTAAATCCAAATCCATACATAAGAACTAGAGGGCATCATGACATTAGCCTCCAAAAGAAGGATCTACTATGTCTGTGTGTGTCAGGGTGGGGCAGGGGTGCTGCTACCCATGAAAAAGGTGAGGCCTCAGCAGAATGTTGAAGATCTAACAAAGCTGAGAAATTAAGGTGGAAGAAAGGGTATTCCAGGCACAGAAGTATAACTTGTTCATCCTTTTCCATCAGTCTCCATCGCCTCACTCTCCTCCATTTCTCTTAGTAGCTCTTATCACCTACCTGATATTATGGTACATATATACTCATGTGTTTATCGACTACTCATCCACAGGAAGGTAAAATCTCAGGGACTCTATGTATCATATTTGTCACTGCCTTCCCAACTCTTAGAAGAGACCCTGCCACACATGAGGCACTTAATAAATATTTATGGGGTGAATGAATGCTGAAAGGACCTCATGAATAGATGCAAGTGACAGGGACAGGTGACACATCAATGGCGCTTTTGAAAAACTTCAAAGCCATCTGTCTTTCTAATAGGTTGAACCATATGAGATGCTAATATTTGACTGCTTTTGATCTGTTTACATGGAGATTTTGTATAGTTACTGATAAAATGTGAAGAGGAAATAAGAAAAGGAAGAGCTCTTAAGGCTGGAAACAAAGGAATTGACCAAATTTGGGATGGACTAATTTAGCATGTTAAGATATCTGGATAAATCTTAGGAAAATATGGGAGTCACTGAGAGGCTTTAAGTAGAAGATTGTCATAACCTGATAGATCCATGTGATGATTTTGTAGCAGATGGATTCAAAGGGAGAAGAATGGAAGAAGCCAGGAGACAATTCAGAGGTCATTACATCATCTGGCAAGAGGTGGTAAATGCCAGAGCCCCCGGGTTAGTGGAAGCTTTGACTCACCCTACTCAGGTTGGCTTTCTCCTAGGAGTCCTCTCCCTGAATTTCCTCTGAATGACGGGATATCACCTGGTTCCCCTGGTGGGTACCAGCTCTCCCTTTTCACCTTCTTTTCAAGCATGGAAGGGCCCCAAAATATTTTTTTCTTCCTTTTTTTCAAAGCTGAGACAAGTTGGGTTCACCTGAATATTAAGTGGAAATGAAATGGAAGAAAATAGACAAAAACAACCAAACGTAGATTTTTGAACTGACCAAAGGCAATTCACTCACCACAAGTTCTTTGAGATTTCACCTCTTTACTCTTTTGAAGTCTTAGTCTCTTTCTCTATCCTCTTTATTAATCTCCATTGTCTAAATATTTATTTTTAAAATCTGGCTTTAATTTCATAAAGCACAGATCATTTTTTTTTGTCTGTTTTCAACCTGATACTATTTCAGTAGGGAAATTATTGTAGGCATCTGATTACTTCTAAAATCAATGGCTAAAAGCCATCAAAGCACCCATTCTGTTACTAATAACATAAATTTTTGCAGCATCTATCATCTGACTGGATGACCATATAATTTCTTTGCCCAAACTAAGAGTTTTAAGAGGAAAAAGATGCACAATAATTAGTTGAGACAACAGACATAGACCAGGAATTCCCCAGGCAAACTGGACACAGATCATCCTATATGTAGCTAAAAACTCAACACATAGATAATCAAATATCTCTCACAAGGGGTGTATTTTGCAAACAATTTACTTGAGATAATTTACCAGGACAGTGTAGTGTGTAAAGTCTAAGTGTTCTTTAGTAACATTGCTTATATCAGCTTATATCTGTTTCAAGATAAAATTTTCAGGCCAAAACTATTAATATATTTTTGCTGTTTATAGCTTTCAAAGTTCCACTGTATATCTTCTAAATGTATTTAAAATCCTGTGAATTCCACAAGAGTCAAGTTAATATGTGCATTTCATATATATATAAATTGGGGCTCAGAACATTTAGATTGAAAAGACAATGATGTAAAGTAGAAGAATACTGACCCAAACACAAAACATGTATTTGAGCACTGGCATATCACGTTTTGTTTTTGTTTTTGTTTTTGTTTTTGTTTTGTTTTGTTTTGTTTTGCAGTGCTACCCAAAGCATGGGTCGCATACAGTTTAACCATATGCAGTGAGAATAGATTTATAGAAACCTTTATAGAAATTCAATAGAATTATTTTCTGTCTGTTGAAGCTAATAAAAAATTAGGCTTATTTTTTATAGGCCTTCTTTGTCTAGTAATTCATGTTTACTGTGTTTCACAAATGCATCAGTTCATGAAAATTGAAAATTAAAAAAAGTTATCCCCCTATAGATCAGTTTAAGAAATGTTAGGCCACAGGATATCAGGAAGTTATTTAACCACCCTGGATTTTAGCCTCTACACATTTAAAAACTGAAAACAATAAGTGATTCTACCTCACATGGCTCAAGAAACAATGAAAAGTAATAATAAAGGAGAAGAGTGGTGAAAAAATATAAATACAACAAAAACAAAAATATAATAAAATATAACTAGCATTTGTCTAGGACCCTAAAGTAATTATTTAAAAAATATGCTCAATAGTAGCCCCAAAGTTCCTACAAAACTTCAGTTAGTAGAGGTGGGGGCTTGGTGTGCGATTTCAGCACCATCTTCCAGCTGCACTCCTCACTGTCTCTTTGAACTGAGCAGGTTTGCTTTCATTTCTTTAAAATATTATGTTTGTGCTTTAAGTTTGCCATTAAGAAAAGGGGCCCATCTTTAAAATTCTAACTTTTCTATAGAGTGTACAAAGTGTACTCACTTAATTCTTACAATGGCCATGTTATGTCAAGATGTTATTTTCCAGAAGAAAGAAAAAATGGCAAGCTTGCAGGGTGCTTGGGATCTAGCTGCCAAGCAACAGAGCTCAACACCAGCCCAGGCTTCATGATTCCACACCCAGGTCTCTTCTTGGCCACCTGGCATGCATAAGATGAAATCTACAATTTCTTATATGTTTTCCTTTTTGTTCTACTTCTACTTCTTTTCCTCGCAAAATCTTGACTCATGAAAAGAATCAGGACCAAGAACTCAAAGATTTCCAATAGTACATATTGTGCTTGGGAAAATCCAAGTTATACTTTCTATTTTTTTATTTTTAATTTTTGTGGGTAAATAGTAGGTGTATATATTTAAGGGACACATGAGATATTTTGATACAGGTATGCAATGCGTAATAATCACATCATGGAAAATGGAATATCTATCATCTCAAGCATTTATCTTTTGTGTTAAAAACAAACCAATTATATTATTTTAGTTATTTTAAGATAAACAATTAAGTTGTTACTGACTATAGTCACCCTGTTGTGCTATTAAGTACTAGGTCTTCTTCATCCTTTCTAACTATTCTTTTTTACCCATTAACCATCCCCAACTCCACCCCTCAAAGTTATACTTTCTAAATAACTAGCTCTGAAAGCATCTCTTTACCGAGGCTTAGCTGTGTGTGTTATGGAGAAAATTGTGCTATTGCCCTGACTTTATATATTGTAGTCCTACCCCCTAGCATTTAATAATATGACCATATTTGGAGAGAGGGTCTTTAAAATGATAATTAAACTAAAATGAGGTCATAAGGGTGGATCTTAATCCAATATGAGAGCTGTCTTTATAAGGAAAGGAAATGTAAACACAGACATACACAGAGGAAAAATTATGTGAAGACAGAGAAGATGGCTCTCAACAAGCCAAGGAGAGAGGCTTAGAACAGATCTTTCCTTCACAGGCTTCAGAAAAAAACAACCATCTTAATCTTGAACTTCTAGCTTCCAAAAGTGTGAGAAAATAAATTCCTATTGTTTACGACATCCAGTCTGTGACACTTTGTTATGAAAGCCCTGCAAACTAAGATAAGTGTATAATGTTTATGATAACAGTATGCAGAATCAAATAAGTCACTTTTTATGCACCAGGTAACAAAAACATTTCATTTTACTGTTGTATTCAGGAAGTATTCTGTTGGCATTCCAAGACAAATGAATCACAATTTCTGGTGTTTTATTTGTTTCTTTGCAAATTCTGCATTTTTATAGGAGTGCTGAAACTTTATACTTAGAGCAGCCCATATACAAGTATTTGGTAAACAGGAACTGAACCCTTCTTTGAGGTTTGCAAACTGAATCTCTATGGAATCAATGTGCTTACCATTGAGAGCATCAGGAAGGTATTCGTCCTCTTTGAACCTTAATTTTTTATCTATAAAAAGGAGAATTGGCAAGAATGATCTCTAAGGCAATGACTTATGGTTCCAAGAGCACTGGATTTGGGGCAAAGACAAAAAAAAATCTGCATTGAAGTCCTAACTTTGTCACTCACTGTTTAGCTATGTGATATTAGGGAGGTCCCTTTGCTCCTCTGAGCTTTTGTTTCCTCTTTTATAAAAATGTGGCTTATAATACTGAAATCACAGTGTGCCTATGAGAACGTGGTGAGATAATAAATGTAAAAACACCTCGCACATTGAAGAATCCAAAGCAAACTTGGTTGTATTTTCATTTTAGCTCCAAAGTACCATGTCTAAAAGCACTTTGGAGCAGAGAGTATATCAAAACTTAATTTGAACTAATTTCTAACAGGCAGGCAAGGTTGCCCAAAGAGTGTTTTTGTTCTTCCCACTTGCTCATATATGTACATGTAGAAAAATCACCTCAGTCATCTTGCATTTTTATTTCTTACGAAGATATTTTAAAAGGCAAGAATGATGTCTTATGGACATTACCACAACATGCCAAAAATGATGTCATTTGGTGTTGAAATCACTCATCTCCTCGAATATCATTCCTGCTGGCTAGGATGTCTTGGATATGTCAGAAGTGATTTTCCTTAGTCCAACTTGTTAGTAACAAGTTTTTCCTAATTTTTGACCATTAACCATCCACCCTTAAGAAGAAGTTTTGAATGTTGCTTTGTCTGGTTCTTATATAAATTTAAAAACCATCCTCAAATTATCAGCTGCTAGATGTGAAGTCAGGTGTCTTCAATTTCAGATAAACCAGATAGAAGGTGTTACAGATTTTCAGTAAAGTGATAAAATTCAAGTGGATACTCAATCCTCACAGGCAAGCACTTGGGCCTGTCTGGTGGTTTTGAAAAGTGTATCTGCAGAGACCATGGTTCTCCAGAACAGACTGATCAGGGGAGCAGAGATGGAAATGGAGTTAAGTTAGCAATTCAGGAAGAATCAGAAGGTATTGATCAATCCATCCATTCACTCAACAGATACTATGCATCTATCAGATGCCTATCACTGTGCTCCTAAGAGAGGGAGAAAGTCACTTAGCTCTTCTCTTTTGGTAAAATTCAATAAACATGTTAATGGCCTAGTGTGTAATCTGCTAGAAATAAAGATGAATATAGCAGGAGTTCTTTCCTTCAAAAATATATGAAGAGCATACAAAAGTCACTTATTATACATATAAGGGTAATAGAAATATAGATGTCAAACACTACTTTATTAACAGTGAAATCAGCAACTGATAACCCATTACAGAGCTCTGCTGAAAATTCTTTAGGCACCTGAAGCTGAAGCTCAAGGCTGAAGCCAAACCTCTGCTCACCTAGACCCCATCACAGCTAACCCCTGGGATCTTACTTTGGCCTACAGCAAGGGGAGAAGAATTATTGGAAGTTCCAGAGTCCATTCACTCTGCCACTTCTCCATTTCAGAGAAGCAGAGACAGAGTAAGACAGAGTGGCAGAGAACGTTGGATGTATTAGAGGAAGCCTAAAAGAGTTTTGCTAATTTAACCAATCAGATTAAGAATTTCTTCTCCCTTATCTGAGAATTAAAGAATAGCACCAGGGATAAGAAATTGTGAATTTTTCTTACTTAGGATACTAGAGGAAAGGGAAATTAGACCCAAAATAATGAGTTAGGAAACTATTATACTTGGCCAGTTTAAGGGCTTCCAAACTATGCTTTTGCTTTAAATTATGGGAATACATCTGATAGAGAGAAAATGAGAAAAAACTCAAAATCATGGACTCTCTGAACAAAAAGAGAGCCTCAAAATAATGCCATAGTTTTGAAGTCTTGTCAGCTGAGGCAATGACTATTAATTTACTCAGCAAACATTTTTAAACATCTTCTATATACATTCACTGCACTAGCCTTGTTAATTTATAGAAACAGACATAATTCCTGACTTCAAAAAACATCCATTTCCATGCCGAGCTATATCCATAAACACATGGAATGCAACATGCTAATTGCTGTAATGAATGGGACCAGGCGAATGTAGAAGAAGCACCTTGCTCCACCATGTGAAGAAAGACTCCAGTAAAAGAGAACATGTGAGCCGGCTCTTTGAAGCAGGAGAAAGGGCTGACTGAGCTAGTTGACTAAGTGGAGGGAGAAACACTGACTTGACAAAGGAAAGCAAACATGGCAAAACCCATTGTGTCTGGAGAACCTGTTATTTATATGTCTATTGAGCTCGAGCTCCCAGCATGCGTGCAATACAAGAGTGAATAATAGAGTAAAGTCTCTGCTGTCATGAAGATTTCAGGTGGCTGTGGAGGAGGGGCAGCATAGATAATAAACAAACAACGATAGAGGTATTTTTAGAAACCAAATATGCAATATAAAAAATCAAATGAGCTAAATGGTATAGTTCCAGCAGAACTATTTTATTTGGGAGATGGGAGCGTCATCATGGAACGTGTCTTTTGGCCATGACAGCCAAACCCAAAAGTTAAGAAGGATTCTTAACATGTGAAGACAAGGGGGTTGAACACTGACCAAAGGGAGCAGTAAGAGAAAACATTCAGAGAGTGGAACTGACCTGGAAGACTCAAGACATAGGTTGAAGGCCCACATGGGTAGAGATTGTGAGTGGGGGATTAGGTGGAAAGACAGATGATCAAAGAGAGGAGAAGTGGCCACATCATGTAAATCCTACTAATGTTTGACACAGTACAGGCTCAGAGTGGAGCAACTACAGTAGTAGCCAGCAAGGCAGATTATAAAGGGCCAACATGCTTCACTGTGAAATTTGGACTTTCACCTGTGTGATAGTGATGTTTATGTGTGAACTGGGCCACAGGGTGCCCATATATCTAGTTAAACATTATTTCTGGGTGTTAGTGAGGATGTTTTCCAGAAGAGTAGCATTTTATTTGGTGGACAGAGTAAAGCAGATGGCCCTTCCCAACTAGAGTGGGCAGAATCTGATTTACTAAGGACACAAATAGAATGAAAAGGCAGAGAAAGGTTATATTTGTCCCGCCTCTGCCTGATAGCTTGAGCTAAGACATTGATCTTTTCCTGCTTTTGACATTCCCTGGTTCATGGGCCTAACTCAGACTAGAATCTTCACCATTGGCTTTCCAGCTCTCAGGCCTTTGAATTGCACCACTAATATCCCTGGATCTTCAGTTTGTACATAGCAGAATAGAAGACTTCTCAACTTCCATATTTGTGTGAGCTAATACCTTATAATAAATCTAGATAGATAGATACATGATAGATAGATAGATAGATAGATAGATAGATAGATAGATAGACAGACAGACAGACAGACAGACAGCTATCTCCTATTGCTTACATTTCTCTAAAAAATCCTGACTAATACCACCTGGAAAACTGCAATGTTATTCCCCTCACTGTAACTGGATACTGATATAAAGGAGCCAGATTGTGAAAAAGTTCTAACTTTGCTTTTGTTAGCCAGTTGAGTGGATGAAACGCTATGACCCAGATAGTATCCAGCCTCTCAATATCTTAAAAATAGCCTATAAGGGATGTTTGCAACACACAAAATTTGGGATTTAGCGTCAAGAAATTATCTATTTGAGCCTGAAATCCAAACTCAACAGTCATCCAGAAAGAGGCAAATTCACAAGTTTTTTTTTTCTTTCTTTCTTTTCACAAGCCCCCTGGATACAGAATGTCCACTGTGAGCTAACCAGGAGAAAGAAATCTGGCTTTACAGTGCATGTAATCTGGAGAGCAAGGAAAGAAACATTTAAGCTGTTATTCAAACAAGTTTCATTCCAATTACTACTTTCCTCTCTGTCAAAATCAATTATTCTCAATGTTGACATGGCCATTGCTTGTGGAGGTGATTGGAAGATCTGCTTCCATATTTTTCTCCTGGTGTTTTCTCTTTTCTTCAGCTGTTTTTGGTTGTGGTTTGCTCTATAGCGTTGTTGTTGATTTTCCCACTGCAGCCAGCACCACAGAGTTGTTTTTACATGGCCATAAAATAAAATGAATGTACACAGGAAAAGGAGCTTTGCTCCAAGTCAAGTACAGGACAGCTTAGCTTAACATGCACTCAATTTCACAAGCAGAGACCTGTTTGAGGGACCTGTTTACTCTCATTGCTTACAGACACAGTGACCATTTGCTTTGTGACATCCCCACACCTACAGTGGGCCCCAGCCAGACAAGGACTGACAAGCCAGCTCATTTTTGCCTTGTGGCAGTGGGAGAAACACTGATCTCCTGATGACTTTGATGGGCTAATTGCAGCAGCACACTGAATTAATCACACCACACCACCACTGGGCGCCTGTCAGCACCTCCATGACGCTATCAACTGGGGCTGTTGAGTCTACATGAAATAGAGAAAAGGGAAGTGAAAAGAAAGCACTTAAGTATTTCCTAATATGTGGCTATTAGACTGAATTTAACCACTGGTCAAGCAATCAGGTCGGATCACTTTTTACTCTGTCATTTTGAGTTGTCTTGTGTTATTCTTTGCTTGTCTTCTGAAAGCCAAGCATGAGTTTCAAAATGATGGCGAGCATGATTAAACTTTAAAAAAATGTATTCAGCTGCACTTGAGAAACATTTCTGAAATTTATATTATTTCCTGTCAGTGCCCTAGGGAATTCAAGAAATATAAGTTAAAACTCAGTAGGGTGTTAGGCGGAGAGATGTGGAAGAGTCAAGGGCACCCATGCTTTGTTTTTATGTTACAGCCAAATAGAATTTATTTCTATCCTCTGCTTATTTCCTGATTCTTACGGCATTCAAGACTTTTCTCATAGAGTTATTAAATGATAGAATTTCTTTTTACAACCAGTCCAACATTTACATGTTCAGATTATATCCATTAAAAATACCACTGTTCTTCAAAGTTAAACACCCCCACTAGCATTTCTCTTTGATATATTCCAATAAGAATAATTTATTCCTAAATTTTTTAAACACTCAAGGCCAGGAAGTATACTGTGTTCTCTTGATGATTTATCTCCAGCACATAGTAAGTGCTCAATAAGTACCTGTTTAAATAAATGTTGAATGATAAATTCTTGAGATGCAACCCAACACACCTCCTAGCAGCAGATCATAAAAGACTGTATGTATCATTGTTATTCGGTATACACACAACTTTGGTTCCAATTTGATTCAATTCATCAAATATGAATCATGCAGTTGAGAAAGAAAACATCAAAGATGATTACAAATGTCTGGATGACCAAAACAATGGTATTGTGATTCACTTACTTATAAATTCACTAAGGTTGACTGGATGGCTTGTTTATGTAACAAGTGACTTTGTCTGAGAGCACATAAAAAATTTGTATGATAGATGCCATATCAGAAACTTCCCTAATTGTTTTGCTAAAAGAAAATATAAACCTCTCTCCAAAATGGAGAGGAAAAAGAAATTAGTTCTAACTGAGGAACTGGGGTAAACTCCACCTAGGACACATGAGCAGCATCTTCAAGAGTAACTCACCAAGCAGAGTAGTGAAGAAATAGTGTTCCCAACAGAGGGATTAGAAAGGTGAAGGGATAGTTAGCTCTCCCTTAATGCTGTCTGGCTTTTCAGTACCAATATCACTCTTCACAAACTTGACACTTTCCTGTGTTTATTTAAGATCCCATGAGCTTTTGGTAGAGATGATGCTTCTAGCTTTAATATTTGCATCCCTCATGATAGAAACATATGTCTCAACTGCATAGCCATGATAAATCCAAGCCCCTCTGCCAGCCTAGGAAGTATCGTAGCACACATAGGTGTTCAGGACCCAAGTTCCTTTATGTTCTATCAATGCTTTCTTCACTTCCCCACTATTTCTAGCACCACAGTGATCAATCTGAAGCCTTCATTCCTGCAAACATTTCTAGCAGCTCACAATACTAGTTTATAAGATACTTGGATATGACATTAAAAGGGTGGTTGGTGATCAGATTGCCAGGCTGTGCCGTCTATACCATATCTTTCCAAACTATTCAAATACTAGACACACAAAAATACATATTTCCTTTTGTTTCCATGTGACAATGCCTCTTCAGCCTTACTAGTTTCTGAGCCTCTGGGTATTGGCTTCCAGAATCACTGTAATTCTAATCCTGTGCCCTACTTCTTAGCATCTTACTTTCAGATACTCAGTAATTAATGAGGATTTACTACACAACTCCACCCATTTCTTGTAAAACTGGCATAACTAACCAATTAATCAACATAGTTATTCAACAAATATTTATTGAGTGAGAACTACATGCCAGCTCTGCTCAAAGGCAGGGATGCAAAGAGCAACAAAGCAGAATTAATCCCTGGTGTCTCACAGTTTATAGCACAATGGTCTTCTACATCTTACTGAGTAAGTTTCTCTTGAATATCTTCTGTTTTAATATTGGTTTAATTGATTTATCCCAGTTCTGAAGGCTGGGATATATAAAATCAATGTGCCTGCAAATTCAATGTGTTGGGAGGGCCCTCCTCATTTTGTGAAGATGGTTGCCTTCTTGCTGTATCCTCACATGGCTGAGAGTGACAGCATCTCTCTTATGTCTCTTCTTACAAGGGCATTGATCCCATTTATGAGAGTTCTACCCTCATGATCTGATTAGCTTGCTCCAAAGGACTCACCTCCAAATACCATCACAATGGAGATTAGGACTTTAACATATGAATTTGAGAGGGACACAAACATTTAATCCATAGCATTCTGTCCCAGGTCCACCCAACATTTATCTTCTTCTTACTTGCAAAATACATTCATTTAATCTCAACAGCCCCAACAGTCTTAACTCATTTTAGCCTCAATTCTGGTCTGAAGTCAACAGTCTCATGTAAATATCATCTAAATCAGATAAAGGTGACACTTGAGGTTTGATTCACCCTGAGACAAAATTCCTCTCCATTTGTGAATGTATAAAACCAAACCAGTTATGTGTTTCCAGAATACAATGGCAGGACAAGCGTAGGATATACATCCCCATTTCAAAAATGATAAATAGGAAAGAAAGATAAATAGGAAAGAGGTCTCAAGCTAGTTCAAAACCTAGCAAGGTAAGCATTGTATTTTAAGGCTGAAGAACAATTTTTCTTGGCTCTATTTTCTGCCTTTCAGACCCACTGTGGCAGAGGTTCTGCTCTACATCTCTGGAGGTAGGGGTCTGGTCCCCAGGGCTTTGCCCAGTGAGCGATGGGGTGTCCCACACTCATGACTCTGGGTGGCCTCACCCCAAGGCTTCTTGTGGAGGCTGCCTGGCCTGCCAAAATCAAGACGATGGTTTTCTCTTTTGAAATCAAGGAGGTAACACTGATGATTTATTAATCACCTTTTATGGCTGTTTGTCTTTTGTCTTGAAGAACAGTGCACATTCACAGTCAAATAACTCTATAGTCCCTTCCTGTAAAAATCTAAGAAGTTTGATTCTCTTCCTGTATCCTCTCTCATCTCAGTTCTCTTTCATTTAAACTGGCAGTGTTCTGCTCGGGTGACTGACTAGTGCTTTGATTCACACCCACACAATCTCCTTATCAAATGGTTCACCCACATGTCCTTGGTGTTCTCTTCCAAACATACTTTCTCATTTTTGTATAATATAGACAAGCTAAGAAGTTTCTAAATCTTTCAGTTTTGGAATATTTTTGTGTAACAATTTTGTCTACAATTTATTTTTCTCTTCTCTCATTTTACTATGAGCAGTCACAAGGACCCAAACAGCTCCTTCAGCACTACACTTGAAAAGCTCCTCAGCTAAATGTCCAGTTTCATCACTTACAACTTCTACCTTCCACAAAACACTAAAACATGAACATAATTCAGCCGATTTCTTTACCACTTTACAACAAGGATCACCTTTTCTCTATTGTCCAGTAATTCATTCTGCATTTCTACCTAACACCTCATCAAAATGGCCCTTCCTATCCATATTTCTGCCAACATTCTAGACATGGTTATTTATGAGTAACTTTCTCTACAGCTTTCCTCTTTCTTTTCTGAGCCCTCACTCAAGTTGCTTTTAAAAGTCTCTTCATGGCAATATCAGCTTTTATAGCATGCAATTCAAGACTCTACCCTTTACCTAGTTCCCAAGTTACTTCTACATTTTAAAATATTTGTTATAGTAGCACCTCTACTCTCAGTACCAATTATTGTCTTAGTCTGCTCATGCTGCTATTACAAATAGCATAAACTAGATGGCTTAAGCAACATTTATTTCTCACAGTTCTGGAGGCTGAGAAGTGCAAGTTCAAGGTGCCAGCAGATTAAATGCCTGGTGAAGGTTATCTTTCTGGTTTTAAAACAGTTGTCTTCATGCTGTATCTTCACATGGCTGAGAGAGATGATCTCTGTCATGTCTCTTCTTATAAGTGTACTGATCCCATTTATAAAGGGTTCACTCTCATGATCTAATTATTTTCAGTGTCCTCACCTTCAAATACTTTGGAGATTAGGACTTCAACATATAAATTTTGGGGTGATAACAACATTCTGTTCATAGCAAAAGGTATAAGAAGGATTGGCTGATGTCCACAGTTTACTTAAGGTTCATTGTTTTCCAAAAAGTTTATTCCTGTACACATACAAGTACATAAATATACTTAAGTATAAATATGTACATATATATTTTTCCATTTATTTATTTTTGCTAAATGTCTTTTTTTTTTTTTTTTTTGAGATAGAGTCTTGCTCTGTCACCCAGGCTGGAGTGTAGCGGCATGATCCTGGCTCACTGCAACCTCCGCCCCTGGGTTCAAGCAATTCTTCTGCCTCAACCTCCATAGTAGCTGGGATTACAAGCGTGTGCTACCAGGGCCAGCTAATTTTTATGTTTTTAGTAGAGATGGGGTTTTGCCATGCTGGCCAAGCTGGTCTCAAACTCCTGACCTCAAGTGATCTGCCCGCCTCAGCCTCCTAAAGTGCTGGGATTACAGGCATGAGCCACTGCACCCAGCCAATTTTTGCTAAATGTCTTGGTTGACATTATGAGCTTTGATAGTATTGGCAAACTTGGAGACTTATGGAAAATTGAGTATTTTTCCCACATAAACATCAAAATTTTTCTATATTAAATAAGCTATTTTCTGAAACTCTTTACTTACGAGAATTTTTTGTACACTAATGAGTTGACTTTACTTGAAATAGCCATCAGAATTATAATTGCAGTCTCCTAAATTTAATATTTTTAAATTATTTCAAAAGAATATGACTCACAGCAACTCAAGGAAGGAATAAGTGGAAATCTTTTCTTATAGGCTTATATGTTGTATACATCAAAAAAATAAAGTCACTTAAAGAGAAAATGATGGGGAGTCTTTTGAGGCAGTGATGTTAACTGTCTTTTTCACATCTATAGCCCTCCATCTAGTATTTTAAGCACTTAAATTTATTAATTAATTAATTGTGAAAGATATATAATTCCTTGTTATTAAAGCTGCTGTTACATTTTTAGTCTCCAAATTTACAAGCATGTGCTGTCTGCACATAGACACATTAATAGTTTCCACAATAGGTACAAGCAAACCTTTCATGAATACCATTATTTAAAGATTTTGAATTTTTTAAAATATAAGAATCATTATCATTATAAAAATAAAAACTTTATTTGATGTTCTTAAAATTATTGTATGTCTTTGAATTGTTTATGAGTTTCATAGAAAAGAAGGGGAATGGGGCTTCATAATTCTTTGGTGCTCATAGTCCCTGAAGTTCTTATTTTGGCTGTCTCTCCACTTTTTTTTCTGCATGAGCTCCTGCTTCTTTCTTCCTTTGAATTGGAGTTGTTAGACTTTTTTCTGTCAAAACACCTAATTTGTACGTTTGCAATGGCTACTAAGAGAAGCGCTCACAACCTGAAAAATCTCTGCACTAGCACAATGATTAGCCACCTCTGAAATACCCACTGAGAAACCCAGAAGATATATGTAGTCTTGTCCGAAGTAAATGGCGGACCTCCAACCCAGTGGTGTTTATTTTTCCTTTAATCAACTAGTGAAGCAGCACAGACATACATAAATGCCAAGGGTCTTCTCCCAAAGCAGCAGCAAAACGAGGTTAGAGATGCTGGGAGGATCCCCTGGTGAGTCCTGGCAAAGTTTGAGACAGTCCTGGGCTTCCTCATGTCTGAGCTCAACACTCAACAGCTCACCACAAGGCCGTCCCAGTGAACTCTGTCCCATTGATATTGGACATTACAGGAAAAGATAATAATCAGTCTTACAGGCCTCTGTGGCCTGGGAAGGATGGACAAGGGTATGAGCTGCTGGCTACCTAAGGTTGCAAGGACAATGAACAGGCTGGTATCACCCCTGCTCTTTGATGGTTTCAGGACAGACTCACAGAATCACAGAATCACAGAATCGAAGAGGTGGAATGCAATGAACCATCTCTGTGTTCCATTTCTCTGTTGGTTTTCTGCCAAAATGACCCCTGTGACGGAACCTTACCAATTTCTAAGGCTGCTACTTTACTTCTTTAGTAATTTTAACTGCTAGGCATATCTACTTAAATATAACCCAAATTGACCTTGCATTTCTCATTATTTTGTCCTGTAAAGGTAAAGAGATGAGAGCTAGTTTCCATAAGAACTTATCAACTATTTGAAGGCAGCCATAATCCCTCTTCTCTCTGGGCTAAATGACTACATTCCTCACCCTGCTGCAGCCTGGTTTCCGCTCTCACTAAAAGTGCTCAAACTGCCACCCTTACCTCACTGAACTCCTCAGATGCATCCAGCAGGCATAATTCATTCCTCCTTTGATGTCTCCCTGGACAAGGCTTTCCCAGTTCTCCACCTATCAGGGAACCTGTTCTCGGTAAGCCTTCCTCACTGGCTTTTCTGCTTTCCTCACTTCTTAAGCTAAGGTGCTAGCCTTAGCCCTCTTTTCTTCTCACCAAAAAAGAACCCACCTCAGTGACTACATCCATACCCAGACCTCAACTCTCATCTAAATGTTAATAATACCCAAACTTTATTTCCTGTTTGAAAGTCACATGACCATATCCAACTTCATCAAAAACACTCCACAGGGGCCTCAAGCTTAATATAATTACAAATTAAAATAATTATCTTTCTCATAAAATGAGTTCTTTCTCACCTGTATTATTTTCCACCTCCTCTGTCTTCTCCAAATTAAATGGCTCTACTGTCTATCTCTTCAATGACACAGTGAAAAAGAAAAAAAGGGAAGGTATCCTTAACCTATGTAGTTTATCAATAAAATGCTTAGCCAATAAAGAAGCAAAGGTGGACGTTAAAACCAAAATTCCTGATTCCAAGCCAAATGGCTTTTCTTCGTACATTTTCTTTTGGTATTTTTTGGTATATTCATCTTTGTATATTTACTCAAGTAAACAGAGGCAAATACAACTTTTCAAGGACTTTCAGATAAAATTGATTATATGTGACCAGATTCATTTCAGGAACCTATAAAATGTATACTATTTTTCATTCTATTCCAGTTCACATCATCTCCATATAAATATACAGCTTTGGTACATACTACAATTGGATGTGAAGTCTATTTTTGTCAATGAAGCAATGAGGCAAAGTTCACAGCTGAGGACAGGCACACTTTGCCAACAGTTAGCTTAAACAAGGAGAACTTTGACACTTGTAGTAAGGGGGAAACCTTTTCATGAATTGCTGCTTTATTGAAACCTTGCCTAGCAGATGCAGTTTAAGTGGAAAGGGAATTTCTGCTGCTGTTTATAGGACTGTGGGGGGTCAGAGGCCAACCAGGGCCTTCTGAAAATGGACTGGAAGAGCTTGCCTCTTCTAAGACAGCCCCCATATTTTCACTTATGACAAATATTTGGAAATTAAATAATTATGTTAAGGAAGGCATGATGCCTTTTACAGCCTGAAATCCTGAGGGTTGCCATGGCTGTGAACTTCAGAGTTTCCACAGCATTTCTAAATATTTGCAGAGAACCATTTCCTGTTTCAAGAATGACAAAAGTCTAACTTGAAGAGTGAACATTTTAGTGCTGGTCAATTATTTCAGAAGAGTTGTACTTTGTTAAAATCCACACTCAAATATGCTACAACAACATTTTGGGCTTGGGAACGTTTTCTCGATCTAGGAAGTTCAAAATAAAGCCTGAATGCTCCATCTTTAGAGCTTTCAGCAAGGGTAAGATAGCATAGTGGAACTATTACATAGGATGCCATTCTGTGCAAGCAAGTGGTGGAAATTAGACATAAAATCCTCTATTCAGGAGAATACAACCTGGCATTATCCTAAAATGTGTATGATTAGGTGAATGCATTCGGATAGAATAACATTTAGGTGAATGCATTCAGATAGAATAACATTTCCTCCTCAATTCAGCCTCTTAACCTTCAGCCACCTCTAAAATGATTTCATTATTCAGATTTATAAAATTTAACTTATATTTGCCTCCTTTAGCTGCCAAAAATTTTCAAACTGTTGCTAGGATCTACTAGATATTCTGGGGCCTAACTGTTGAGTTTCTCACCATGGCATGAAATACCAGATACATTCACTCTGCAGACAGGAAACAATAGTTACCATTTATTCGATGCCTTCCATGTGTCATATTCTACATAAAGCTCTTTGCAGATATCATCTCTTTAATTTTCATAAGACCTCTGTGAGTCAGAAATTATTTTAAATTTGTGCATACTCTGCTAGAGCCCCAAAAGGATACAAGACTAATAAGATGCACTTAAATATCTTCTTTGAAGAAGTATTTTAAAACTAAGAACAGTTAGATAGATTTTGTCAAAAGCATACAGCCAAGGAGTAGCAGAGTTGGAAATTTTACTTAAATAGATCCAACTCCAAAGGTCAGACTATATCCCTCACACCATCAGTAGGAACTGCAGCCAGCAGAAAAGTGACCAGGGACCCATAGGAGAAGTGAGGGTGGGAGCATAGATCATGAATGGGGAGAAGCAACTGCTGGCTGAAAAACACAGAACCAGGAGACAGAAAAACCCCTTGCTTGTATGTAATTGATGTAGTGCCTCCCAATGGGAGTACTATTAGCATTTTGGATGAAACAATACTCCATTGGACAGGACTGTACTCACACTGAGGAATGTTGCTTAATGCTTTCCCCAAACACTTAATGCCAGCATCATCCCTCATCATTGATAAAAACAAAAAACACCTAACGTATTACCAAATATCCCTTAATGAGGTAGGGCTGCTTAGAGGAAGTGGAATTATAATCCTAAGCATTATAGGTAGTATTACTTTCCTCTCACAGATGAAGAAACTCCAAGTTTCAAGTGCAAACCTTTGGAATGGAATGTATCAGTGAATAATATTAAATGTTAGGCCCTTTCCCCAATGACACCATCATCCTAAGTGCCTTGACATTTCTTTCCTTGCCAAGATAATAATCTCTTTTACACAAAGGTCATTGTGTAGACACATACAGAGATCCCTAGCTTTCTAGAGCAGAACTTGGGTCTTCTACATACTGCAGTGTGTTCTTCTCATTATAGGATCTCCAGTAATCAATTACTTGATTTTCAATTTAATTAATTAAGGACAAGATCATAATTAAAAGCAACCCATTTTAATTAGGTCCATTTAATTAGAAAAACAGGTTCATTTCTATTTGGGAATTTTAACAGGAAAACTGCATGAAATATGTGGTAATCTAGGGCATATTAAAGGACACATTTTACTTAGGAGGGGATGATAGACTGAAGCAGCATTGTGATGGTGAGCAAAAGAAAGTCTTTGACATGGAAAAGACTTACGAAGTGATCATGCTTAGCTGGGCCAAATGGCTTGTGTTATTTCCAGGTGGAAGTATATTGCAGGGTTTCTGTAGCACTCTGGAGGTACAATTGGGAAGCAATTGGAGCAGTTTGGAACATCTGTCTCTAATCAGCATGGCCCTGCCCTTATCCATTTCTGTTCTTGTCCAGGAATGGTAGAACATGACCATGTCCCAGCTCCAAAGCCTCCACTATAGCACATGTTTCTAATGAGTACTTAAGAAAGCATGAGCTCCCAGCGAACACATCACAAAGACATGAAGTAAAAGGTAGACTCCTCAGAGTGAGCTAGATTTTATTAAAGCAAGGAGAGGAGTGCTTGCACCCTCTCTAGCACATTTAGTGCATACTCCAAACCATCTCATTCCCCACTCAACTTTAACTCAGCCCCTTATTACCAGCCAGACTCCCATCTCTAGTGTTCTTTATTTATCCTTCCTCTTACTCAGTCCTCCTTCTTTTCCCTCTTTGCTGGCTAGTCTATGTTCTCCCACCACCACCACCCCAAATGCATGCTTTGCTTTTATCTGCCCCACTTTTGCCCTAGAAGCAAACTCCTATGAATGGCAGCTTCCAGGCTCCCTGCCCTCTAATTTGCAGGTGAGTACAGCCATTGAAAGATCCAAGAAGGAAATCATGGGTTAGGTAGACAGAATGGAGGGGGGCCTTATTCTCCCCTGCTTCCTCCCTGGCTCTCTGCTGTGGTCCAGGCAGTGGCTCTATACCTCTGTTCCCTTAGGCATTTCTGCCTCTATGATTCTGGCTCTCACTGGGCTCTTTCACAGTTTCCTGTCCTTGCCACTTCAGACTCAGGAATAGTAATGGCTGTCAATCATTGCTAGTCTCAGGATACCTTCACTTTTCTAGCTGGTTTCCTTAACCCTGCCTACACATGGCTAAATGGTCTTCCGTCATTAAAAATCTCTAAGTTGAACCATCTGAGTCAAATTTGTTTTTCTGTCCGGACTCTGACCAACATATCCTCCCTCCTATTGCTGTCTGTGGTGCCTTGGAACTACCCATCTATAATCAGTAAATTCTACTTGATCCTTGGTCTCCTCCCAGAACATTTACTCTACTGTCTTACCTAAAAATCTACCTGACTCCGACTTCTGAGTTCATTTCTCCTACAGTGTTTTCAAGTGAACCATCTTTTATCTCACATCTCATGTGGCTTAGGAGAGGGTTGGCTTGTCATTACAGCTTCTAGGTCACTATCCACCTCACACACACCAAAAGCCAAGGAACTCCCATTGCTTATAAAGGTCAGGCCATTCTGTTTTAACTCCATCATTGCCAATTTGTTGCTGTCATCTACTGACCTCCAAGTCAACTTCCCTCATTTATTAAAGTCTTTAGCTGTGAATTTAATTATCTTGTTCTCATTGCCACTGACATCAGCCTTAATTCATTCATCCCACAAAAATTCATTGAGTACCTGTTGACAGACCATGTTCTAGTTGCTAGGGATACAGTGTTGACCAAAACAAAAAAAGGAAACATTTCTACTTTCACATACTTGTGTGTATGTGGGAGAGGACCTTTGTGTCTTAGCCTAAACAGGGTCAGGCTGACTATGTGAAGGGCTCCCCCTGGAGTTGTACAACACAGTGGCCCTGTTCACCTCTCCATTCCTCACTTTCCTAATCTCCGATGACTTTTCTTTCCACTTGACTTTACATATTCACTCCTATGGGTCATAAGCACAGTGTTGTCACCAGGAACTGCACTTCATTCAAAATCTTTCATTTAAAGATTGAATTTTCTGATCCCCATTTCCATTCTTGGGTGTCCTTGCTCTAGTGACCCTCCTGTCAGTTCTTTACCCTCACTAGACCTCCAAACTATTGAACTCACTACTTTCTCACTGTCCCTTAGGTTTCTTCTGTCCTTAGGACAGATGAGAGAGCTGAATCCAAGACTCAACATTAAGCCAGAGAATCACAAGGGAGCTGAAGAGGCCCCAGGTCATTGGTGCTGATTACAAGATTTCCTGCCTTTGTCTGCCAGGCAGCCTAGGGGTTACAGTGCTTTGTGATGTTGTGAATCTCTTGTTCAACTCTTGGCAACTCCATTGCCTATGTAACTAATGCTCTGCAATAATATCCTCTGCTTAAATACTTGAAGTCAGTTTTGTATTTTTCATTAGATCTTGACTAAAACAGAAATGCCCAATAAGATTGAAAAGATGTCCAACTTCAATAGTATCAGAAGGAAATAAAAATTAAGATCATACAGCAACCAAATTGACAAAAAGTAAATAATAGTTCACATAGCTACAGAATTAAGAAACTCTTATACTCTTCTACTGGGAGTGTAAATTAAAATAACAAGTTTAGAATGATTTAGCATTATTTTACATTTGTGGACATTTGCATAAGCAGCAGGTATAAATCATATTACTACGAGAAACTCTTGCCCTCAAGCAACAAAGTCTTTTACAATAATTAGCATATTTTTTAAAAGTTGATAACAAAATACAAAGAAAGGAGATAATCCTAATGACCATAATGACAATTACTAATAATAAACATGGCAAACTACATATATATATATAAATATATATATATTCTCTAAAATATTACAAGACAGTGAAAATGACTGAAATATAATTCCTTGCACAAAACATAGTTTATTCTGGGAAATATAATCTAGAGTAAAGAAGTCACTGAAGAATATATAGAATATCCACCATTTATAAAAAGCTCAAAAATAAGTGACATTAGACAACATGTTATTTATTTTATATATATATGTATATATATATGGCATTAAATTATTTTATGAAAAAGGAAGAACAAGGATAAACACAGTGATTACCTGGTCTTGGTTACCATGGAGTTGAGTTAGGACAGGGACCCACAGGTGCATGGAAAGGCTTTGTTAATGTACTAGACCTTGGATTAGTGCTTATTTAATTATTATACATCATCAGACTATATATATACATGTATACACACATATATTCACATATACAAATCTTATAAATTTTATGTAAATTATACATACATATATATACATACACACACACATATGTATATGCAAAATTTTTCTTATTTTTATACTACTAGTTCTCAGATTGCCCATTGGGAAGCATCAGCTCCCTAAGGTAGGTCTTTTTCATCTCAAATTTCATAAAACTTATAATTTCATAAAACTTCAGTATTCTAAAGACGCATAATTCCATACCATAACTAGCCAGATTATTCCTAATCATGCTTTATCATTAGTTCACTTGCAAATCCCATGCCACCGAATATGAGAGATTACTGCTTCTTAATGGTTACTTCACTGCACTGTCCCTCAGTTCCTCTGAAAAATGAGGGACTAACTCTATGTACCTCATGGGGGCTCTTGTGAGGATAAAACTGAGTAATTTAAAGAAAGCATCTGGCAATGTCTGGCATATAGAAACATTCAAAATACATGAAAATATTCAAAATCTTCTTAGTATAATATCAATATAAATAATGATGTTTTTACTCTCTCTAAATTAATTTAGAGAGAACACATTGTGGATTGTTCTGTAAAGTGTGCACATAATAGAGTTTTTCTTAGAGGGCCTCATTACATGAGAAGGCTCACTTGCTCACGTAATTATGGAGCCGACATGTCAGGTAAGCCAGGCACAAGGCATGAGCAGGACTTCTTGTTGCATGATCATGATCTTTACCTAAGAATTCCTCCAATACAAACACAGAACCCAGAAGGAAATAAGCTTGTGGTCAAAATTAAAGTTTAAAGAGAAGTAAATTATATGTCATTAATGGTAATGAAACTCACTGAAGTTCCATCTCTACCTCCAACAAATTAGGCACGAAGCTCAGCCTCTCTGGTCTTCCTTTCTTAATCTATATAACAGCTTAAGACTGAACTCTACAACCAAACTGCCAGAGATTGTATCCTGGATCCACTGCCAACCACTGTAGGATTTGACTTGATAAACTACCCAAGTGTCAGTTTCCTTATAGGTAAAATAGGGACAGCAACATATATAGTGGTTGAGAGCATTACATGAGATGTTTATAAAGGGCTTACCCCAGTAGCAAGCACATTTAAAGTGCTTAACAAATATTTTGACTGTCACCATTCTCTAACTCCATCACTGCAGTCGTTGAAAACCCAGGGCCGCCTTTCATTTATCTTTATACCTCTAGATTCCAACACATTTCACATATACATCGTGCATGTTCGGTGGATATTTGTTGACTTGCATTCTAGATGGTCACAGAAAACCCAATGGAGTCTTTAAGTGTTCATGTAAAGGTTATCCAGAAAACCCTTTGGAGTTAATTTGTCCTGTGCTCTTGGTAAAACATGGCTTCTACGGTAGGAAGAGGGGAAAAGTCTATATTTTAAATGGTTTCATGGACTGCCAAGAACTGTTATAAAACAATATTTTGATGAGTTATACAGTAAATGAATCAGAAACATATGAGATTAATTTCCCTGAAAATACATGTGGGTTTAAAAATGAAAGGAAAGGAATGTTGGCACAATGTGCTATGCCAAACCCAAAATGTTAGAAAAATATTTTATGATATTAGGATGCACAAATCCTAAAAGCAGCTCAATTTGCTCATCTTTCAGTGGCCTGCTCCCAATGTACCTGTTGTGTCTGGTCCTCTACAGTGAGAATAAGTAAAACCTAAACAAGAAATTTAAAAGCCATGGTATAAGAAAAGGAGCCAGAAGTTCCAAGTCTTGGGCCTGGTTCTGCCACTGGCTAGCTGTGCAAGTCTAGATTAATCACTTAATCTTCCTGGGCTTCAACTCAGGAAAACAGTCCATGACTTGCAGACCTCACAGGATTGTTGAGAGTGCTGTTAGAATGCGAGTTCAGAAAGCAGTGATAAGCCCAGGATGACAGAGACCAGAACAAAAAAGTAAGATGCTACCTTCAAGAGCAGGCAAGTATCCAGATGAGTCCATACCCCTGTGTCAAAGTGAAGCAGGCATGCACAAGATGTACACATGGCGAACTGTGGAGGAATCTTCAGCAAAAGTTAAGCAGAGTATCCATGATGGATTATAGTTCTTGTTCATCAATATCCTCAAGCCCTTTGTATTCTCTGCCTTCTACCACTTCTAAGGTGCAAAACCCCAACTCTACATGTAGGTGGCTGGACACCTCAGAAGGATGGTCGGCAACATCAGCTGGACCCACAGGGATCTTTTTCTACTCTTCTGTTTTGTGGTTCTTTTTCATTGTGCTAACTCCCAACTCATCATTCAGGTCTAATCCTTCTACTAAAATCGCTATCCTCTTATTTATGGAAAATCTGAGACCAACTAGCATGAGTTAACCAATAGTATTCTCATCTGTATATCTACTTCTTTCCATACCCATTGGTATCAGTTATCTGTTTCAATGCAACAAATTACCCCAAAACTTAGAAGATTAAAACAACAAGCATTTATCTCATAGAGTTTCAAGGACAGAAATCCAGGACTGACTTAGCTGGATGATATTGGACATGGGTAGACAGGGTCTACCATGGTGTTGCAGTCAAGCTATCAACTGGAACTGCAGTTAGGTGAAGCCTTGACAGGGCAGAGGGAGCCTCTTCCAAGCTCTCTCATGTGGTTATTGGTTGGGCTATTGACCTCTGGTTTTCACAATGTAGGCCTCTCCCTAGGTTGTCTGAGTATTCTCATGAAATGGTAGCTGGATTTCCCCAAAGTGTTATGGACTGAACTGTGTCCCCTCAAAACCTTATACTGAAGCCCTAACTTCCAACATGAATATATTTTGAGATACAGCCTTTAAAAATGTAACCGAGACTGAACTGGGCTATACAAGTAAAGCTCTAATCCGATATGACTAGTATCCTTATAAGAGGAGGAAGAAGCACCAGCATGCCTGTCCTAACAAACAAAGTGATGAGAGAGAGAGTACACCTAAGAGGGATGCTACAGCATTTTATAAATTAATCATGGAAATAATATACTAAAACTTCTACCACATACTACTGGCCACATAGATTGACATTCGTGTAATTTCAATGGGGGCTACACTAGGGAGTTAGTACTGAGATGTGGAAATCATTTGGGCCATGTTAGAGACTAGCTTCCACACCATCTGCACTCTCAACAAGAAGTGAGCTCCAGCCACCCTGCTCATTTGGGAGGCTGATCCCGTCACTTCTTGCCTCCTCTTAGCTATTGTTCTCAGAAGCAGTCATCCACCTGCTTCTGAACATGTGCTCACTCTCTCTGTCTCTACTGACTCTCCACTTTCACTTTACAATATCCTTGTACTTGACCCACTATAGGCAGATCTTATGGGGCTCAGGAGATTACCATAACTAAGACTGCCTTTTATTTTTCAAAAAAAAATAACTTAATTAACTCTTTAACAAATTTTAAGGCTTATGACACTTATGAAAGAAAACAATTTTGCTTCCCTGTCCACAAGTGATTGAAGCCATAAGTGAACTAAATTTAACTAGGTAGGGGTGGACAAGACAGAGGTCAGCCATATCTGAAATGACTTGGTGCTAATCTCATTCCAATAAAGGCATTTGTATAGGGCAGTGACAAACCTGCCTGATGAAATCAAGCCTTTTGCAAAGAATAAATATTAAGTAAACAAAGAGAAGTAAGGTGACTTGGATGCGGGGCATGAATCAAATAATATGGATGTGCTATTTCAGTTCTTCATATCTTTCATATATTCCAGTCTGCAAACACAGAGCCCAGAGTATCGGAAGAGCTAAAGAGATGATATCCCTTATTTCTCTCATATTCTTATGAATGTTTGTGATTAATACCTCATTACCAAAAGTAGTCTGTGCAGACTTAAAATGCCTGACTTCCCCATTCCAATAAATAAAAAAATCTATCTAATAGTTTCTCCTACTATAGCATTCCAACTCCATCACCACTACTTTCTTCTTTAGTTTCAACTAGATAAATTGCTTTGCATGTAGAATGCCCCCTTCCAGCATTTCTCAATAAAACAAATACTGTATAGCCCACCAAAGTCCAAATATTCTTTATTAACTCATGCCATATTATTAATAGTTCTGTTTATTTCTTATCTACAATGGTGTGTCAATGAAGTATATGATCAGTGGCATTTTTCAGAAAAGAAATACATTCACTTAGCCAAATAGAAGTTTTAATCTTTGCACAAAACAAGAAGATAGGTATACCGCGCTTGATGGCTGATTCAGTGGCTTTATTATTTCATAAAGGACACATGGTCCATGGCCATTCTGCTTCATCATTCTGTGTGTGGCTTTTGTTTTCATGCTTATCTCACCGAGGTTGCAAAAGGGCTGAAAATGACTGCTTTGCTTCCAACATTGTATCAGTCTTTCAAAAAGAGATAAGAGAGGCAAAGGACAAAAGGTATGGAACATATGAGCCTAAGCTCTGTATAAGTTTTACAAAGTGATTTCTGGTTACATTTTATTGACTAGAACTCATTGTCATTACCACAAATTACCATTGCCAATCAGGGCCACCCACAAAGGAGGATGGTGTTTTATTTGTTTTGTTTTGTTTTTATTTTATTTTAGATGTAAACATTATTACTCTGAATGAAAATCAGGGGTCCGTTGGTGTCAACAAAAGAGAAGATGGATAGTGAGCAATTGTCCCACAGTTTCTACTTCAAAGAATGCAAAACAAAATAGTGACTATTTGTATTGTGTCAACTCAGCTAAGCAGGAGCTCTGTTTCATAGAATCTCCTTACTTTTGAGGGTCTGCATTAGGGTGGCCATGACAGAATTTTGAGCCAAGTTTGAAGGCAAAAGTAAAGCTTCAGCCATATTTTTATTTTATTTTATTTTATTTTATTTTAAGTTCTGGGATACATGTGCTGAACGTGCAGTTTTGTTACATAGGTATACATGTCCATGGTGGTTTGCTGCACTTATCAATCTGTCATCTAGCTTTTAAGCCCCATATGCATTAGATATTTGTCCTAATGCTCCCCCTCCCCTTGCCCTCTACCCCCTGATAGGCCCCAGTGTGTCATCACTATTCCCCTCCCTGTGTCCATGTGTTCTCATTGTTCAACTCCTACTTACGAGTGAGAACAAGTGGTGTTCGGTTTTTTGTTCCTGTGTTACTTTGCTGAGGATGATGGTTTCCAGCTTCGTTCATATACCTGCAAAGGACATGAACTCATTCTTTTTTATGGCTGCATAGTATTCCATGGTGTGTATGTGCCACATTTTCTTTATCCAGTCTATCAATGATAAGCATTTTGGTTGGTTCCAAGTCTTTGCTATTGTACATAGTGCTGCAATAAACATACATGTGCATGTGTCATTGTAGTAGAATGATTTATAATCCTTTGGGGATATACCCAGTAATGGGATTGCTGGTTGGGGTAGTGTCAGTTGTCACTGGTTTGCTTGCTTCCCTTGTTACCATGGAGCAATAGCTAGGCCCACAGATCCTCCTTCCTTTCTGCCCTGCTGAATTCAGTCCCAGCACCAGACACAGAAGCAACAGTAAGCGTAAACTGTATGGCCAGTTTACCCAATTACCTAACATCACATTTCAATGACAAACACTATATTCTGTGTTATTTCTAGTAGTTCATTTTATAATGAAGAAATTAACAATGACAAATGAATTCCTGATTTTGAAGCAGATTGAATGTTTCTTACTAAAATTAAAAACATATAGGCTGGGTGTGGTGGCTTACGCCTGTAATGCCAGCACTTTGGGAGGCCAAGGCAGGCAGATCACAAGGTCAGGAGTTCAAGACCAGCCTGACCAACATGGTGAAACCCCATCTTTATTAAAAAATATAAAAATTAGCTGGATATGGTGGCATGCACCTGTAATCCCAGCTACTCAGGAGGCTGAGGCAGGAGAATCACTTGAACTCAGGAGTTGGAGGTTGCAGTGAGCCGAGATTGTGCCACTGCACTCCAGCCTGGGCAACAGAGCAGGACTCTGTCAAAAAAAAATCTATATCTATCTATATCTATATTTATATCTATCTATATCTTCTGATAATTAGTCAGCATGGAAAAGAACAAAGAGCATAGTTAGCGCAGTCAGGGAATTGTTGGTTTATATCCCAAATCTGCAATGTTGTAAAAGTTTGACCTTGTGCAATGCATCCTCTTGAAGACCTGATTTTCTTATTTGTATGGCAAAGCTAATCGTACACATACCTTTCAGAGTTCTTGTGACCTTTACTAATAATACATATAAAAGGGCCAGCATTCTATTTAGTAAAAAATAGATGTTCCAATAAGTGATGGCTGTGAATGCAGTGCACTTTCCATTACACCAGGAGAAAATAAATAAAAATATATTTTTAACGTTGTGACAGAAAGAGCAATATTCCATAAATGTAGGAAACAAACAATTAATTGTATTAGATGATAAGGGCATGATAAAAGCAGAACATTACCTAAAGATTAATAGTTTAAGAAAGAAAATTTCTCTTTCTCCCTTTCTCTCTCCCTTCTCCCTTACCCGTTCACCCACAACTACCACTATTATAACTATCCCAGTGTGGGAGTTTAACAACTGTATTGCAGCTTTTCATTTAAGGCCATTTAATTGCCTTAAAGGTGTTTTTAAAAATCTTTAAAATCAATCAATAAACAGACAAATATCTTAATGAAAAAATAAGCAAATAAACTAAATGAAAAAACTCTCAGAAAAACAGTAATACTGGAATTACATATTAAAATATTTTCATTCTGGGCAGGAAATATAAAAGATGAGCCTGGAACACCTTGTAGTGCCAGCAAATAAAAGCAAATGCTCAGAAGGACGGAAGGAAGGAAGGAAAGAAGGAAGGGAGTTAGGGAGGGAAGGAGGGAGGGATGGAGGGAGGGAGGAAAAAAGGAAGGAAGGAAGGAAGAAGGAAGGGAGTTAGGGAAGGAAGGAGGGAGGGAGGGAGGAAGGAAGGGAGGGAGGGAGGAAGGAAGGAAGGAAGGAAGGGAGGGAGGGAGGGAGGGAGGGAGGAATTTAGCTGAGGTCATATTAATATGACATAAGAGCCAACTGAAAGAGCTCCCAATAGCCAAAGTTGACACAATTTGAGCAAAATATTAAATAAAATAGGATCAAATAACACAAAGTATAGAATAAATATCCATGAGGCCATACTGTTATAAATATATAAATGAATGAAAAAATAAATAAATGTATAATAGACAAATCTCTCTTTCAGAAGAACTCCAAATAATTTATGTAGATACCTAGTTCTCAGGTAGATGAAGGGTAACTTCTCTCTCCCTAAGTGTGGGGCTATTCATAGTGAATTCGTCCCAATGAGTACAGTATGGAAATGGAGAAAAACAGAGTAACTTCATAGTGCAGAAACTGACTAACATTACCTCTTCCAGGCGAACATGGTTAACACCAGCATTTATAAGTCATGTTGACAGCATGTGCCCTGGATATACTCTGATGAAAGCACTTCACCTCTCTTGTTGTGCACATAATCTCAATATAATAAGAAAAATACCAGGCAAATCCCAATGAAGAGATATTCTGCAAATATCTGACAAATATGCCTCAAAACTGTCAGGGTCATCAAAAACAACAAAAGTCTGAGAAACTCTTAAGATGAGGAGGACACTAAGGAGATATGACTACAGAGAGTAATATAGTGTCCTGGACAGAAAATGACACCTAGGTAAAAACTAAGAACATCTGAAAAAAGCATGGGCTTAAGTTAATAATAATGTATCAATGCTGGTTCATTAGTTTTAACAACTGTACCATACTAATGTCAGATGTTAATAATATTTGACATAGGTCTGGGAATTCTCTATTTTCAAATTTTTTCTGTAAATCTAAAATTGTTCTAAAATAAAAAGCATGTTTTTAAAAGATATTCATTCTCATTGTGCTAAGTAAATAGTTTTTTTAAAGTTATAATTTTTCCCATATTATACTGGCAAAAGGTTTTTAAAGGTACAGAAACTTAGTGTTAATAGAAAATGGATACTTAGTATAAATTCACACAATTTTTCTAGAGAGCATTTTGCATTAATAGTTCAATGAGGCATACACATTGATTCAGACATCTCATTTCCAAGATTTATTACTGCGATGCTCAATATACAAGTAAGAAAATACATAAGAATGTTTCTTGCAGTTAAAGTTTTATCAATTTGATAGTCATTAAATGAGGAATAGTCCATCCATATATCCAATATTGTATAGCCATTAAAATTATGCATTTGGAAATATTATATCTACATCACAGTTTTTATGAAAATTATCTGTGATTCTACTTGTATAAATACATGCACACACACACAGGCATCTACATATATAGAGAGGGTAGTTAGTGGAAAAATACTAGGGGTCGATAGTGGAAAAAAGTAGAAAATTCGATTATTATTATGTTTTTCTTTTTAGTTAATTTTATGAAATATTACAAATCTAATTTTAATGCTATAGTTTTTGTTTTTTAATTTTTAGATTCTTAAGGAATATCTTATCCTGGTGAACCAGTCAGTAATCATGAACTTCCTTTTACCTCTCAAGTTTAATGCCCAGAGTTAAAGACTCCTAGATCCAGCCCCACACTCAGCGTATAGCTTTTTGGATTTTTTTTTTCTTTTTTTTTGAGATGGAGTCTCACTTTGTTGCCCAGGTTAGAGTGCAGTGGTGCAGTCTCGGCTCACTGCAACTTCTGCTTCCCCAGTTCAAGTGATTCTCCAGCCTCAGCCTCCCAAGTAGCTGGGATTATAGGTGCCCACCACCACACCTAGCTAATTTTTATATTTTTAGTAGAGATGGAGTTTCACCATGTTGGCCAGGCTGGTCTCGAACTCCTGACCTCAAGTGATCTGCCTGCCTTGGCCTCCCAAAGTGCTGGAATTACAGGCGTGAGCAACCACGCTCAACCTAGCTTTTTGGGTCTTCAGCTGATTGGGGAAAAAATGAATGCAAATGTAAACAGGAGAAAACTAGTCTTAAGTGGTTGAACAACTTGGACCAAGGTCACACTGTTGGCGAGTAGACTCACCAGGATTCATGTACTGATCTGTTTAATTTCGAACCCAGCTTTACAACCACCCGACGTTGTTCTGGAAACAGACAGACTGTAATTGCCTGTATTTGTTCAAGTCTCTACTCTGCTGTGTCCTAGCTGTGTGAATATTGAGCAACTTAAGTAATCTCTCAGATCTTCACTTTCATCATCTGTAAAACTAGAGGCCAGGCGCGGCGGCTCACGCCTGTAATCCCAACACTTTCGGAAGATGAGGCAGGTGGACCATTTCAGGTCAGGAGTTCGAGACCAGCCTGGCCAACATATAGTGAAACCGCGTCTCTACTAAAAATACAAAAATTAGCCAGGCGTGGTGGTACATGCCTGTAAATCCAGCTACTCAGGAGGCTGAGGCAGGAGAATCACTTGAACCGGGGGAGGCGGAGGTTGCAGTGCGCCAAGATTGCACCATTGCACCCCAGCCTGGGCGACAGAGCAAGACAAACCTGAGGTAACAACGCCTACTTTCCAAAACCATGCAAGAAGAAAATACTGCCAGAATTTAGAATAGATGCCTAATAAATATTTTTTGAATAAGTAGATGAACAAATGTAGGAACAATAAATGTTACCTAAACAGAGTGTGACAACCAGTTTGTCAACACACTAGTGATATAAAAGTTTCCTAATTATGAAACATCTTTTACAGGGATTATTCACCATAAGATCCAGGACTCTATACATTTTGCTCACTGCTAAGTAGTCCTTTCTTACCAGTTTAATCTCCCTCTAAAATGCTCATTCTGTCTCAAATGCATATTGTAAACTATTTAAAAAGTTGGATTTTCTTCCTTGGGAAAGACACTATTTCTTCTACTTGCCAAAATAATACATATATTATATGGGTAGTTAAAACAAACATTTTTAAATTTTATTAAAGGAGTTTTACTGATTTCATAACTGAAATATAAGATATTAACAATAAAGATGTTTTGACAGTAAGAGTCTGTCAATATTATATCTAGAAGTATACATAAATCTAATATAAAATATCTAGAAAATCCAGAAAAATTAATGACAGCAAAACTATAGTCCAAACACTGATGAGTCTCATCAGCTGATTGAATATGATACATATTAAGAGAATGTCTGAAAGTCAGTTATTTTCTCAGTTTTTAAGGCCAGTATCTGTCAATTACTCAGATGCAGCATAAGTAAATGCATAAAGATTAGCCTTTTTCATCAATTTAAAAATTATGAGAAAATAAAATTTTTAATTCAATAGGGTCTCTAAAGATCTATTTCTTAAAACTAAATATAACCTGCTTTTAAAAGGGAACACAAAGATGTGAAACAAGAAAATGAATTAAAATTCCTTAACATTTAAACTTTTCTAAGTGAAAACTTTTCACAGGCCTGATAGTGAGGGATGAGCTGGAACTCTGTGGTGGGAACAGTGCTGGGGGTTTATCTACAATGACGATGGTTAAAATCCGGGACCTTCTTGACCTGTTCAGTGGTGGGTTTACATTGAAACTGTTATAAATTATTACAGAGGTGAAGCCAAGCCAAACAGTCCAACATAAATATATCTGCAGACATACTGGCTACTATATATTCTAAACACTGTCGGTAAATGAATAAACAGAGCTTTCTAAATCATTTAAGAAAATATATTTATTCATAAAATCAATAATTTTCAGTTTTCAGTTTGAGCCTCCTAAAAAATGAGAGACCTATTATAACTAATTTTTTGGAATCCGTAAATATCATGGATTCCCAAGCTGCTCCCTTCCTGCGATAATGGCCAGAACCTCACACTTCTCTAAGTGATGTGTGAATGTTTTTCAGTTTGGATACTTGACTAATCTCTACCTGTTGAAATTGTTCCACTGCATTACACAAGTTAAATATTTGAGCTCCACAATTTCAACAGACTGACTCTGCATCTGTATAAAGGGACAAAGAAGTATAATATGACAGTCTGATTTTCCTAGGGTTGTTGGGATAGCAGCAAGCCTGCTGCTGGCTTGCCCATATGGGTGAATCATAGCCAACCAGGGTAGACCAAATTTTGTGGTCTGGTTTTATTTGCCTAGTCATATAACTCAGGGCTTTAAGTCTGCACATTGTTGACCAAAACATTAATTGTGGCAAAATAGTTTGTGTCTGTACTGAAAGAGTAATACCAGGGTAACCCACATGTAGTGACCATGAATTAGTTAAAAAAAAAAAAAAAGGAGGAAAAAAAGGCATGAGGCTGTGTTTTGTTGCAGGGGAAAGCTCCTAACCTCTGAAGCTAAAGTCATTGGGAGGTCTCATGTTGAAGACAGCTTCAATAGAAACGAGGTTGTTTTATGGGAGGGAGGAGGGGCTGCCTGTTAAAGCAATAGGTGCTTTTCTGGATAGTATTTATTTTCTCTTTGTGTTCCAGTATTAATCAATGTAAGTGTCTTTCTCTGTCATTTGAGTTTCCCTGTCTATTAAACACAGCCAGCTGGTGATAATCTGCAGTTCACTTTTCCTAAGGGAAATTGGCCTTCACTGGTCCCTTTACTGATTGGTAAATTGATAGGTTGATTTTGATATAATCAATGAATGTTAGACACAGGGGAGAAAACCAAACCCCAAAATGTCAAACTGAATGTCACAAAATATGGAAGATTTCTAGGGAGAATATAAAAAGAGATCTCCTGAGGCAAACATATGGGTTCAGGATGAAGGTCTCAGCTGGACGAGTGATGAAAGTGAACGCTATTTTTTTCTTCCTGCCTTAAGCATTATTCAGAATATCCACTTTGAAGCTAGGCTAGAGAAAAAACATGCCTCAGACCCTATGTGTTGGTCCCATACTATCCAGGCAGCCATCAAGAGAACATTAGTATACTAGTTTAGGTTTCTGTGAGCAAGGGAGGGCTGTTTTTCCTTTTAAACGGCCCCAGGACTCCAAAGAGTGAAACAGTTTCCCAGGGCCCTGGCAATGGTAACATCTGTTGGTGGAAACCCAAGAGCTGCTGGGTAATGAGGATGGACCTCCAGACCCTGAATGTCTATCTCACCTATGGCTCTTTAGGATAAGCTAATTGTGTTCTAATTGTATTAGTTTCCTAGTGTTGTTACAACAAAGTACCAGCAACTCTTAAAACAAAAGATGTTTATATTGTCTTGAAGTTCTGGAGGCCAGAAGGCTGAATCCCAGGTTAGCAGAGTTGGTTGGTTCCTACTGAGGGCTTTGCGGAGTCTGTTCCATGCCACTCTCCTAGTCTCTGGTGATGGTTGGCCATCTTTGGCATTCTATGGCTTGCAGCTGAAACCCTGCAATCTCTGTCTCCGTTGTCACATGGCAATCTTTTTACAGTATGATTCTCTCCTCTTCTTCTAAGGACACCAAACATATCAGAGTAGGCTCACCCCATTCTAGTATGACTTCCTCTTAACTAATTACATTGGCAATGACCCTATTTCCAAATAAGGCTACGTTCTGAGGTACTAGGGGTAGGACTTCAGCATATCTTTTGGGGAGGGATAAAATGCAATTAATAACATTGATCAATTCATATGTTATGTTTCTTTCAGTCTATGAAAATACTTCAACCTAAAATTCTAGTAATACTTTCAAACAAAATGTAGTCCCGTGTTCTGTAACACCCTTTCAGGAGATCTATAAGGCCAAAACTATTTTTGTAGTACTATTAAGTTATTTGACCTTTTTATTCTCAGTTTTGGGCAACTATACAGAAATCCTTAGTAATCCTTTTCAAATTCTTTATAATATGTAATAATGTCATCACTCTGATGGCTAATGGAATGTGCATTTGTATATTATATTATCTAGAATTTTCTGATGTAGTGCTACAGAATAAATTTGTACATTTTCAGAGATAACTAGATTTATTCCTAGAACCTCTACTGTGCTCCTGTTAGCTGTACTTGGTTGTAACTGCTAAAATCATTGTAATCTCACTATTGTCAAAAAAATCATTTGTTGAAAATTCCAAAATTTTTCTTATAATTACATAAAACACAACAAGAAATAGTACTCATTTGTGTACTTACTTACATTTGTATTTCAAGATAAATCCTTTGCTTAAAAAGGGAGATTAAAATACTATTTCAATCCACATCTAAACATTCTGAAAAAAATTAAAATGATTTTTCAGTGTTCTCTGACCAATGCAAGAGAGGAATCTACACCAAAGAAACTGAGAAAACTATAATATAAAAAATTATGTTTAAAAAACTAAAATAAAAAGTGATACTATAACAAAAAGTGTTTTACTTTATTGTGTCTTAAGCAACACATACTTTTTTAATAGTATCATGGTGACAGTTAAATTGAGGTGCCATTTAGAGATCAATCATTCAGAATTTAAGAAAACCAAATATTTTAAATGAATGCACAATGAGCTCCTTATGCCAACAACTGTCTGTTACAGTTTTTCAAACTAACATGAAAAAGCCAAGCCAGGTGCAGTGATGTATGCCTGTAGTCCCACCTCTCTACCTGGAAGGATCCACTTAAGCCCAGGAGATCGAGACCAGTCTGGCAACACAGCAAGACCTCATCTCAGAAACAGACAAACAAACAAACAAAGCTACTGAAGCATCTTATAGGATAAATTATATATTGCATTGGCTAAAGGAGGACACTCAATAACTAAGAGCTTAATAAAACCATGTAGAGTTGACATTTTCAAAATGCCTGCTGAATGAAAAGTCAGTAAAATAAATCACAGCACCACCACTTTCACAAGTTACAGTAACTTGTGAAATTAAAGATGTAGCTGCAAATATGAAAACTGAGTTAGTCCGGGAGTGGTGGCTCACACCTGTAATCCCAGCCCTTTGGAATGCCAAGGCAGGCAGATCACCTGAGGTCAGGGGTTTGAGACCAGCCTGGCCAACATGGTGAAACCCTGCCTCTACTAAAAATACAAAAATTAGTCAGGCATGGTGGCGTTTGCCTGTAATTCCAGTTACTCGGGAGGCTGAGGCAGGAGAATCCCTTGACCCCGGGTGGCAGAGGTTGCAGTGAGCTGAGATCAAGCCACTGCACTCTAGCCTGGGTGACAGAGTGAGACTCTGTCTCAAAATAAAATAAAATAAAATAAAATAAAATAAAATAAAATAAAATAAAATAAAATAAAATAAATAAAATAAAACCGAGTGAATATCTTTATTACATATTTGAGTAGCAATTTTTCACCATTATATATTTGCAAGAAATTTTAAAAGAGGAAAAGAAGCCAGTGTCACTTAAGAATAACCTAGAAAAAGCACTAAAACATTGATTTTATTAATCTCAATTTTTGATTATAAGCCACGTTTTAATATTTTGTGTAGTAAAATGTGAAGTATGCATAAAACACTTTGGCTACAGAACGAAGTCTGATGGTTGTCTCCAGGACAAACACTGCTGCAGTTATTTGAGTTGCAAGCTGAACTACTGCTTTTTTGATTTTGTTTCCGTTTTTCACAGAACGTCATTTTTATTCAAAATAAAAACTGACAAACTATATTTAATCAAACTTGGGTATTTGGCAAATATTTTCCTGAAAGTGAATGAAGTGAAGCTGTCAAGTCAAGGCAAACAAATGACGGTATTTGTTGTCGATAATAAAATTCAAGCTTTTGAGTCAAAATTAGAATTTTGGAAACCCTGTATCCTCCACCATGAGATTGACAGCTTCTAAATACTTACAGACTTTTCTGATGAGGTTGGTGGTGATATTAACAAATATAAATCTTAGTGTTAATTTAGAAAACCTGAATAATTCAAATAACCAAATTTTCAAGTATTGAACAATATTACAAAATCAAACATAGGTAAAAGATCCATTCAAAACTCGAGATAAACAATGGCTTTTAGTATAATAGAAAATCAAAAGTTTATCAATATCATTTCAGATTACACACTAATATTTTACAAATTATCCTTGGAAGGTTGATATAGTACAAAAGAAGAACATCAATAATTATTTGAAAAGCTGATTATAAGTTCAACTATGTGTGTGTGTTTGTGTGAGAGAGATTGAATTTTCTACATGTATTTCAACCAAAACAATTTATCACACTGACTGAATGCAGAAGCAGATAGGAGAGGAGCTGTCTTCTTTTAAATCAAGTATTACAAATGTTTGCAATGAAAAAAACAAAGTAAAAGGCTTGCAAAAATATAAAATGATGATTTTTAATAGAACTGTGATCATACTTGTTGCTTTTAAATGTGTTAATAAACTTTCAAAAACTCTCACTTCTAATATATAACAAATAAAGATTTAAAAACATCTTTTTGAGGTACTCAATATTTTTTAAAACTAAAAGGAATCTTGAGATCAGTTTGAGAGCTGTTGATCTGAAAATCATTGATAATCCTTTTATGCTCCTTTCCCCTGCTCTTTGAATCCAGCTTGCTTTAAGTTAGGTTCAGATTCTTTATTTCAAGATCATAGCTGGAAGTCTCTGCTAGTATAGTCCATGTGTGGGAGAACCATTCTCTCACTCTCCAGAATGCTTGATTAGAAGGCAATGGGAAGTAGAGAAAAAGAACTGATGGGATAAGAGGAGCAGAGAGGGGAGCAAACGGAGAAGACTGGCACAGTAAGCATACTCTCCTTCTCACCCTAATTCTCTCCTCCACAATCCAGACACAATAGGGCTAGTATCTGCCATGGCATGGAGCTTCCAGGACCCAGACCCAGCACTAAGGCAACATTTATTTTCACCCATTGATGCTATCTATGTTCTACTTGCTCTTAAATATTTTAAATGTTATTCTGGCATGTGGCATCATTAGGAGGATTAATTACCACAGCATACGTAAAGTGCTAGCACAGTGCCTGGTGCATAAATATACTCAGTGAATGTTACATATTATTATCACCATTATTTCTTCATCGCATTTTTATGTCTCTGTCTTCCTTGACCTATCTCTGTGTCATGACTGTATTTTACCCTATCTTTTCACACTGGGGCACTACCAGTCCTGAATTATGCAATGAAGACTGAAAACAACTTCAGCATATTCCAAAACAGTGGTTTGCTTTGAGATGCAACCCAACACCTTTCAAAGGAGCCCAACAAAGTGTTCGGGGCATATGCATACCTTCTAAGCATTGGCTTTTGTTGCCCTTTGCCAATTGCAAAAGGAAAAAGAGCAAACTTGCAAAAATATCCCCAAGAGACTACTTGGTATTTGAACCTGGCTCAAGGCAAAAATTATGAAAAGCCCTGTGTGAAAATCGGTCTTTGGTGGGAGACTTCTGGCCAGCAAAGACTGCCTCGATACTCTTCATAAAGCAAACAAGCCTCTGAAAACCTGGCCACTCACTACTGAGGCAACTCAAATTCCAACACTAGGAATTTGACTTATTACTAATACAATTTCCTTCATGAGCAGATGTTGGACACAGAGAATATCCCAACCAGGGCAATTCAGATTCCCAATCCTTCCTATTTTACTTAAGCTGTAGGTGTATTTACACAAAAGTTTGGGCAGCATTAAACCACAGCTAGTCAGAGAGGTCCTGGATGCTCAGGAGTAAGTCATCCTTCCCCACTTGAAAGGCATCTTTTGCCCAAGAATCAGCCAAAGGAGTTTCCGGTTCATTCGGAATCCAGGTCTTCAGCACAACATGGCTTTTTGCTTTTTAAATTTTTTTTTCCCTACCTGTTCAACCAACAAGCAAGCTGAGACATTAAGTATTTTTCCATGGTTCTCCACAAATGCAAAATGTTGCTTCTGCTCGCATATAAATGAGGCCTTACCGTTTACAAAGAGCTCTCTTACGTGTTTCCTTATTTCATCTTCACAGGAGCCCCTGAAAGTGAGGTGGATGAAGGTTCCAGTTTCCATAGGGTAAAATAAAAACAACTGAATTT
Source organism: Pan paniscus (assembly GCF_029289425.2). Classification (NCBI taxonomy): domain Eukaryota; kingdom Metazoa; phylum Chordata; class Mammalia; order Primates; family Hominidae; genus Pan; species Pan paniscus. The sequence goes on from NC_073252.2 coordinate 13,214,018, forward strand.
GGAGTCAAAAGAACTGACCTTAAGTGCAGCTCTACTGTTAACTAGCTGTGTGGTCTTATATCAGTTAGGATTTAGGTCAACTCTGAGAGACGAAAAATAAATCTAAAATAATAGTGGCTCAGACGAAATAGAAGTCTATTTATTTCTAATATAACAGAGTCCAGAAGTAAGCTATCCAAGATAAGGTAAGAATGATCATAAGGGATCCAGCTCCTCACATTTTCTTAGATAATATCTTAGCAGAGATGTGGAAGGGATGTTGTGAAAGAGCATTTGTATTTTGATTCATAGAATATTTGCACCACTATTATACTGATCCTCAACATGCAGCCTCCACCTCACGTCTTAAGATAGTTGCTTGGACTCCAGGCCACCCTGTCCACACTCCAACCATCAGAAAGGAAGAAGAGTGTGTAGGGCAGCTGTTCTCTGTGTCACAACATCCACCTGCCACTTACAAAATTTTCCCTAAAACTTGGCCATGTGACCACAACTAACTTCAAGGGAGGCTGGGTCTTATTTCAGGCATGTGCCCAGCTAAAAATCACAAGTCATATAATAAAGAATAATGAAAAAAAAAAACGGGTTTTGAGAGACAACCAACAAGCTCTGCTACAATCTCAAGCAAGTTGCATGACCTTGCTGAGCGTGTTTCTTCATCTGTGAATACATGAATTTTAACCCCATAGCCTCGACTGGGGCTGAGGCTGGCCTGACTGATCATCAGCTTTGGGACAGATGGTGCCTGAATCAGGGACTTTATTCTTTTAATATGTGAGCTTCTGAGACACAAAGTACAGATTCAACTAGAACCCGGGCAGGAGAGTGGAGGTCCAAATGCTAAGCACTGAGTCAGGAAAAGAGGTATTTTTGGATGGGATGAAGATGGAATAAAAGTAAGCACTAAGAAGGTAAAATCAAACTACAGGTAATGTGAGGAGTTCGGAAAGAGAAGAAAGGACCAAAGTTATTGCCTCGAACTGCAGACGTTTAGTAGCATTGAATATTTGTTTGTAATGGATGTTTGTTTACAGAGGTATGTTTCTCAAAGAATCAACCTAGTGTTAAAGTCCAGGGTCAGGGCAGGCAATGACGAAGATTAAATGAAAATGTCTGCAAAAACATCTTGTGAACTGTAAAGTGGCACTCACATGTAATAAAAGTAGTAGTATTAATAACTAATGCTATCTTACCTTTTTTGCAATTATAAGTGAAGGCAGTACCTCACAAAATCTCGAGTGTCCCAAACGACTGTTTCTGATGATGAGAAATATTTTTTCAGGTGCTCTCCCATACCAACCAAGAGAGTCAGCTCTGGACTGGAATAGAGGAAACCCAATTTCCTGACACAGCGCCACAACTTACTATATCTGTGGCCTTTCTAAGTTATTTAGGCAAACTGAGCCTCAGTGTACCCAGCTATAAAATGAAGCAATGTGTGCTTATCTCAAAAGATAACCTTCAACATAGATCCTGGATCCACATGTTAAATAAATATTAACAGAGTAATTTCTACGTGTCATGTATTTTGCTAGAAGCCACTATGCAAACATAATATGCTATGAGGTAGTGATTAGGAGTGTAGATATGAAGGCAGGGTGCCCTAAATCCTAGCTCTGCCATTTGCTAGGTGTCTGATATTGGCCAAGTTCCCTAACCTCACCTTGCTGCAGTTTTCCCATCGGCAAAAGAATGATAATAATGCATACTGCATAGAACTGTCATGAAAGTGAAATGGGTCAATGCATGTAAAGTGCTTAGAACAGTACCTGGCATGTACCAGGTGTTCAATACATATTATCTAGTATTATTATTAAGGTAATTGTTGTTGTCACAATAAAAGCAATTATCTAGCCTGCATGCATGTCATTCTTACCCTTGACTCCACCATCATATAGATCTTTCAGTGGATGTAATTTGGGGGCAACTATTACTTGCCAGGCAATAGACAAGGACTTGGGTATCCGTCATTTATTTCTTACAAGTAACATTGGAATTGTTGTTGTTATCAGAAGAAACTGATGCTTTGTCTAAGCTCACACCTGGGATCTGAACTAGGTCTTTCTGACTGTAATAATTTTGTTCTTTCTACCTCAACCTATTTTATTTGTATTTCCCTACCTGATCTTTGCTGATTATTTGTTTTTCTGCCTCACTGATTAGGAGGAAAGTTCTATTAATAGGAATTATGATTAGTTGACCAGTAGGTGTTATCTATAAGATAAGGCCAGGCTCTTGAACATAACATTGAGTGCCTCCGTGGTCTGATTCTTGCCTATCTCTCCAATCTTTTCTCTTTTCCTCACTCTCTCCCACCACTCTGTCATCTATATACTCCCTTTGCCTCACTGAGCTCTTCACTGCTCTTCAAAAGACTCCTCCCCTCCTATAACCAGATTTTTTTCTGACCTTGCCATCTATTCTGCCTTTAATGCTCACGTTTTCTTCTGTTTATCCTATATGATAACTCAGACTCCTTTAAGACCCATGTCAGAAAGGAAACATCATGAATTACAGAGGCAAGCTGCAATAAGCAATGACTTCGTAGAAACCCATTCCAGCTAAGTATTAAGGAATAAAATAAAGATGGTTTATTGATAGCCTCTCTATACTCTATAGAATGAGGGTAGGATTTCCATTCCTGCCTTTCTTACAATGTGTAAGCCTTCCCCCAAAATTTCCAACTGAAGTCTCATTCTTCAAATATTTATTGACCCTGGACTCTGTTCTAAACTTAAACTAGAAAGAGCTGACTCTCTAGAGGGGCAGTGAATACTGACCACATCCCTAAAAATGTGCAATTATTCCTCTCCCCAAATGTAGTTTGGACATTTATCAAGAAATTTGCATTTGGAACCATAGCCACAGATATGATTGAATACAGCAATTCAAATCATTATAAATCAATGCTGCCAAAGATCTTCTATGCATCCTACTTCCTAGTTTCAGCTCAGTTTTCTCAAATTGTTCTTGAAAGCATTAAGTGCAACTGCAGTGGATCTCTTTGGGCTGAGCTACATATTTCTGCCACAAATATGATGTTCTACTTTGTCACACGTTAACTCCAAATAACCACATGTAGCTGACCTCATGCCTGCTCTGGGAAAATGGGACAACTGGGCTTTGTGCATTTGCATTATGTGTCTTGGAAGTGAAATAGACAAGTGACGGTAGTTTTGCTAGTCCTTTTGACAAAGGATGTCTCTTTGAACTTTTGAAGAACAATTTTAAAGATCCCACATTAGAGTAATATCTCAGCAGAGTTATAGAAGGGACTTTGTAAAAAATCATTTGTACTTTAATTTAAGGAATATTTGCAGCACTAGACACAGAAACAGGGTCTTAGTAAAATGCAAGCTTCATTGGTGCTACAGAAAGATCACAAGGATGGAGCTAGACCTGAAGATAAATTCCAGCTTTGCGACATGCTATGCAGCTTTGGGCAAGTACCTAAACTCCATTAAGCCTCAGTTCAATCAGCTGTAACCTGAGAATATTAATAATTTCTGGCATTTGTAGGTGTTAGAGAAGCTGTAATTATTCAAAGACATTATCTAAGCTACTTGCCTTGGAAACCAGAGCCTTAAAGATAACTGAACACATAAGTATAAGGAACTATGGCAGAGAGAAGAGAGCCTGTACTGTGAATGGCAGATAGTCTAGCCAAGGCTGAGTTGGACCTCAAATCCTGGATCTAGGCCCCTGCTCTGAAAGCCAAGTGATCTAGTCTATGACAGCCCTAGAGGTGATCACTTTATAAGAAACACACTAAAACATACAGAAGATGGAGGCAGACAACAGAATGCTACTGTAACTGGAAATCTGATCTTGAACCATATCTTAAAACTGTGCTGTAAAAGAGGACCTATTTTGAAAATATCCTCATTGGTAGATACTTCAAAACTTCAGTTGGGTTCTAGGTAGGTGCTGGAGAAAGCTAAAATATCTTATCAAGAAAATGGGAAAGTGTGTGTGCGTGTGTGTGTGCATGTGTGTGTGTTTCTCCAGGTAGGTATGTGGTCCGGTCTAAGACTGAAGGAGTAGAGAATGGGGGAAGGGGATTTCAAAGAAGAAACCACTAGGATAATGAAAGGAAACAAGGATACCTAAGGCTCAGTTTAATGTTATTTGCTCTGCCCTAAAGTTCCACTATCTCAAAACTTCAGGGAAGATCTCATGCCTACTCTTGCCTTATATATATTGAACATTTTTTGTGTGTTTATGAAGAAAAGAGGTTGATTTTCCTGGATCAATGACTGAGAAGATGTAAAGGAAAAACTAGAAGATCCAAAGTGGGGAAATTTAGCAAATTAGAACCAAAGGTAATCCTATGAATGTAAACCTGCCCTCTCTGCCTCAGCATGAACTCACAGAAATATTAGAAACAGCATTAAACTTTAAATGAAGCATGAAGTGGGAGGCTGAAACAATCTTATCTAGATTCTAAGGGGTAGATGTAAGTGTAAAACTTTAATCAGGAAAAAAATGTATTCCAGGAATTCAATTATTTGAAATCTTCATGATGAATGTCTATTTTCTGCCATCACTCTCCTTAGGAAGCTAAGTCCTAATCAGAATTTTACTTAGGTAAGTAGAAAGTCAGAATCATAGAAATGTAATAATCTTGGGAAAAGGTATCCTCTGAGATATCTTCTATATGTTTATAAAATGGGAATGACTTTGGGACTTTGGCAATTTAAGAATGACCTACACAACTTCTGGTTGACCAAGATTCCCTGTCTTCCAGGCAGTGCTAGAACAAATTGGCCAGGTCCTTATTTACATTCTCTTGGATGTACTAACTACACATATTCAGACCAACCTCAGATGGTATGTTTTCTCTCTTAGAGTTTATTAGTATCATTGCCTGTGATTCAACCTTATTGGGCAGGTGTAGCCTAGTCTTTGTTAGGTCCAGAGCTACCTCAAGATTGACTAACCTCTTGAGGCATTTCCACCCTGTTATTTTAGATTGGTTCTTTTAGGGCTAATTTCCTCCATCATGTGCTGACTTTGTAGTTGAGCCTTCAGAAGGTAATCTTGTGTTCCTTGTTCCCAAGTCTTTAGAAGACAACTTGCTATAGCCTTGAGGATGGAAAATAAGTGTAATAAACTTGGCACCTAGTTGATGTTCAATAAATGTTAATTCCCTCTTTTACCTTGGGGTATAGAAGACCTTTGTAATCTATTTATGAACAAGTATTTAATAAGGGTTGGCAGAGAGTAGTGAGTTAATAACAGCGGCTGCTATGTAAAACGTATTGGCAAAGTGAGTTGAGAACTTTTATGCATTTTTTTTGTAGAACACTAATAATGTGTATATAACTTGGTTTGATTGAGAGGAATGCAATGATATTGATTATAATGGCAGCATATCTATGCAAAAGGCTTTAGATTCCAAACTTATCTGGAATCTAAACTCTTGAGTTAGTATGAACCTATGGAAATAAAGACTTGTTAAAACTACTCACATCACCAATATAATATATTCCTATCATATATTTACCTTTACATTTGTAAAATCCTTGAAGTGAGAAACTGTGTTTATTCCTAGTATTCAGCAGTGCCTGCTACACAGTGATATTGAATAGGTGTTTCTGAAGTGTGTGTTGAATGCACAACTGATCTTTCCATTTAAAAAAATCACCTTGTCAATGGAACAATGATATCCACTTTATTACTATGTAAATATTCATCCCTCTTGCTGCATTTCTTTCTAGTGGCCATTATTTATCATCTTGCAGTTTGAATCTTTTGTAAAATAATGAGGAAATAAGATGTGCTTGGCATGGGTAGAGGTTTATCTTTTGGGTTGAGGTTTTTTAATTTGTTTTATTTGGGGAGATCTATTTGAGATTTTAATACTAAAATATTTTCTAATTTTTAAAACAACCCCAGCAAAGATAGTATACAAAACACAAAATAAGTGTAGACATTTGTCTAAGATAAAATTCTACTGAATTCAGGGAATCTCTGCTTCACTCATTGTGCATGCTGATGCTGCCTGAACTTCATCCATGTTCACTGAAGAGAAAGGTCAGGGTCTTCCCATGAGTGATGGAGCAGTGCTAAGCAGCCAGCACAGAAAGGAAAACAGAAAAACAAACATCAGCTTCCCGGAAGAGTGAAAGGAAAACAAATGTGTATTGAATGTCTACTTTATGTCAGGGGTTGCCCGCAGAATGCTTTTCTGTGACTTGATTCAATCCTATAAGAAAGGGATTTATAATTTCCATTCTAGAGAAATATCAACTGCTTTAGTTAAAGTCACATAGCTACTAAGTGGCTGAGATTTTTATTTGGTCTGTCTGGCTCCAAACCTCTATCTTTTTCTACTAAACCAGTATTTCCTATGTGTTTCTGATTCAAAAAATAACCTGAAGCACTTAATAAAAATATACATTTTCAGGCCTCTGTCTAAGAGATCTCATCTGGATAAGTCTGGGTTAAGTTTGTGAAATTTTAACGATCACACCAGGTGGTTTTTGTGAGCAAGCAAGGTCTGCATCCCCCGACTCACCATTCTACCTTCCAGAGATATCCAAAGTGTCAAAATATACAAGAGCTTCAAAATAGCCCAAAGAGAGACAAAGCGCTAAAAGACTTTAAATATCCCCATCATCATCTCCCTTCCCCTTCATCCTGCCATCTCTCCATTTCATTTTGTGAACAGTAGACATATATTCACAGCATGTACCCTCAGCTTAAAGCACCCCTTTCAACAGATTTATCCCACCAAGCCTCTCCTATACAAAAATGATGAAATCTACTCTGGAAAGAGCTCAGTCTTGGTTAATTTCATTCTAGAAAGTCTGGGCAAAAACACACACAAAAAAAACAAAAAAAAAATAGTCAAATGATTTTCCAGATTAATATGGTTTGAATGGATCTGAAAGTTCTCTCTCCTAGCTCCCCTCTCCATTTCTCTTTTGAGTTCTCACTGTCTGTTTCTGCATCTCTGTTTCTCTATAAGTTGTATGCATATTCTAAAATACCTGCGTCTTGCCACTAAACTTTGTATGAGTCTTCACTTATGAAGATGAGGCTTCTAGGATTCCCTCTCTATAAATAGATTATTTTTAAGGAGTCAATTCTTAAGCCAGTATTTGTAAAACATTTTCCTTGAAGTCTAATGACAGAAAAAAGTTACTTGTGCCCTTGGAAGTTGTGGAAACACAACCATAGCATCCTACAAAAAGCATGCAATTCATTTGAAGTTTTTTTTTAAATCTTAAAATTTCATGTGAATTTGTTTTTTAAATTATGGACATAATTTAAAATTTGTCCATATTGATTTTAATATAAGAATTTTATTTTTCAATATCTATGAATTAAATTAAATATGTGTACATGTATGGACATCTATGGATGTGTGTGTGTGTGTGTGTGTGTGTGTGTGTGTAGCTTTTCTGAAGCTTTGCCATCCCTGTGTACAGATGAAAATACAAAGCATTCAATCACTACCATGCATTAACACTTCACCTTAAATAAGTTTACTTGATTAGTTAACTTTCCCAAAATAATGTGACCCAAGATGGAAATTTCTTAAATATGAAATGGAAGAGAAAAGGTCCAAGCAATAGTATGGATTTGCACATTCCCTGAGGCTGATTATCAAATGAAAGGTACCTTATTGTTGACTAGTCAGTTTGAGTACAAATATTACTTTGAGTCAGATCCTGCTTCCAAGTCTCTCTCAACTTCAGAGTGAATAAGCCTGATTTATTTTCCAAATTGCATGTCACTTCCACATTCACTGTCATATGTGAGCTTTACTTTAACTTTATAGAACTAACAAGGCAGAAATTGTTCTCTGAATCTGACAGAGAAAAAAGAAGGAACAGCAAGATTATAAGACTTACCTAGAATCACACAGATCATTCTAGTTTCCATTTCTCCATATTTCTTCTATGACATATCCAGTAATATCTCAGACATTTTCAGAAATATTAGACATATTCAGTAAGTTATGGCTGAACTGAATTTATTATTCCAACATAAGATTGGGAGTGCAAAGCTTAGATTTGCAGCTCAATTCTTTCACTCTTCTTAATCTGGTGTCATTATAAAAACATAAGTTGCATTGCAAAAAATGCTAGTAATTTGATAAATAATATTTATGCACCTCCTTGCAAACCAGCTTTCAGAGTAAAAATATAAAATTGTGCACTGCTCAACTAAAAAAAAAAACAAAAATCCCTCCTGTGTTATCACTGAGAAATCAAGAGACTATTTTTTAAGTTCCAAAGGGCTCAACAGAAGTCAATATTTGTAAATATTAACCTTGTGAGCAAGCAAGGTTTGAATCTCTTGCTGCACCATTTTTGAGTAGTCCAATCTGATAAGAAGAATTCAAATTGGATTGTGATCTGTTTAAATGAAACTCTCCATTTATATCAAATGTGCTCTTTAGTCAGAATAGGAGAGAGGGTAATAAAAAAAGAGTACAGCTCCGCTGAAAGAGGCCTTGACTCTTTATCATCCATCAGGCAAGGTGAAAAGCTCACTGAAAACTCCAGTGAGATTACATTTAACATAAACTTCCTGAGCTGAATTCCATTATTGCTAAAATAACTAGAAGGGAATCATTTAAATATTTTCCTGATGCCAGTATGGGGTCTTATTCAGCTTCTGACTAACAGCATGTTGAGAACAGTTCATCCTCACTCAAAGTGTGAAGAATTGCTTAAGTTTTATATATAGAAAAAAAAAACATTTTAAAAGTGTTATTTTAATCTGCCTGCTGATGAAAGTTATCCTGATAGAAGTGAACCACTGCTGCTTCAGACATCCAGCAATAGACATCAGTACTTCCAAGGAAGTTCATGTCATTGTTGGACATAAAATTATGTTGGAAAGATACAAGCCACAGTGAAGTGAAAAACTGTGAGAGCATACTGCAACCCCCAGCCAGAGAAAAGAAATGGGTGAGAAATTTCTCAGAGGCTTCTTGCAGTCAGGTTTGATAGGGTCATGGCAAAAACTGTTAACAGTTCAAACATCTGCTAGAAATCTCATTCATTTAAGAGAAAAGCATGCAATGAATTCTTAATTCATTCACTGATAATTTTCACTTTCAGAATAGAGAGGAAAGGTCAGAATATTTGGGCATTATTCTTACAAAGTAATTACTGGTCTTGTGGAAATGATTTAAACTTGAAAAAAAGAGTGTATTATATTAAATTTCATGTATTTGAGACAATCAACATGGTGCAGAATTGGATAAAAGGCAACTCTCAAAAAGACAAGACCAAAAAAATAGTGCCATTTCGTGGTATTCATTTATTCGCTTATTCTATTACCTTATTACTATTTGATATTATTGAACATGTACTGTATGCCAGGCTCTGTGAGGTCCCAGAGCATAAAGATAAATAATAAAGTCTCTGCCCAAAGGAGTTTGTAATATGGCAGACAACACAAGACAAATGAATCAAGGATTCAGGCCAGTGATGATAAGTTTAAAAAGAAGGTTGTGATCTCTTGACTACTCTTCCTGTGTACATTACAGGATTTGGGTAAGAGTACTACATGCCACTCAGGGTCAAAGCAGAGGGAGAAAGGAAAATCATGGGCAAGTACCTTTATGGTGGTTTCCATGGGAAGAAACAGGGAATACAGAGTACACGGGCTCAGAATTAGCGAGTCTGAATACCTTCAGCAGGCTCTGAGGCATGGGGTCATCCCTGATTGTCTGGTACCTGGCCCTGGGGCGATTAGGCTGGTGGATAGTGTTCAGGCATGTGAAAGCCTGATAAGGAAGTGGTTGGGGGTATGGAGTTAATTAGCTGTTCAAGAAAAGAAACTGACCAGCCTCCAGCTGGGACTTCAAAACTAAATCAAGAAAGAATTTTATAAAACCATGTTACATTCATGCCATCTCAGAGCAGCATAGATAACTCATCATAAAGTGCATGCTGTGCTGCAGTTGCTTATTACGTCTCCTGTATTTTCTACCTGATTAAACTAGCTCTATGAGGGCAAGGACACCCCTAGCATCCAGCACATACAAGATGTCTGATGAATGCTTTGAATGAAACAGAAGGGCATTTAGGTTATGTTTCAAAGAATGAATAGGAGTTGCCTAAAAGCAGATGACTGGGGTAAAAAACCAAAGAAAAAAAAAAAAAGTAGACCAGTGCTAGAAAGTGTTTTGGAATGGCAAACAGTTTTAGGTTTCTTAGCTTACCATTTAGGGAGAAATATCAAGATATAATGAGACTAGAAAAAAAATGGAGGTAAAATGAAGGAAAACATGATGTGTTCGTGTAAGAAATTTTAATTTTATCCTATATGAAATGGTGAGGCAGGAAGTTCTAGCACAAGAAGATGGCCAGACAAGTGAGTGCCATGGGTTGCTTTTCAACGTGGAAAATAAATAGGAGAGATAAGATTTTTCTTACCGTAAGCAATGTCCCATAATAACTGGCACAGTTCTCTCTAAGCACAAATGCTTTCACTTCTAGGGCCAGCCTTCATTTTCTGTTTATGGCTGGGTCCATGATGAAACACAATGATATGTAGTTATGACCTACACAATATGCTACAAAAAATCCCTCAGCTAATATCACCAATAGATTTCATCTTCTTTTTCACTTTTTTCCCCATGTAGCATGAGCAGATGAATTAAAAAAAAAAACTATATAGAAGTACACATTTTTCCAAGAATATGTAATGCCTAAAATATAATTGCTAAAGTCATAAAAGATCTGGTCTCCAAACAAGTTATATTTATCTAATGACTGTCCAACTGTCTTTAAATTACTGTTTAATAACTACCTTGTGCTCTTATTAAGGAAAAATCATACATGGTGTGATATTGTGTTATGGTTTATTATTTTTATTCAGACACAGACATGACACCATAACATTAAGAAGTCATGTCTTTGGCCATATTCAAATAAATAATATACAGTAAAAGCCGCAATCTGTGAAGGATCGCAGGGTTTCCATAAGAAAACGAAAATGTAGATGCAGACATCTGATTTGCTCAGTTCCTTCACAAGATCCTTGCAGCCTCCTCCATGTGGGACATAAAGAGCTTTTGTGACGCACATGCTGTGCATCACAAATGGAGAGGCTGGCCAAGAAAAATATACAGTTACCAGAAGAATAAACCCAGGATGAAAAGCACAGAGGTAGCATCAATAGACGTCTAATATGCCATTGGCCCCATCTGGTTAGAATCACATCATCAGAATCAGAGCTGGAGTAGACCTTCCAGGTCATCCCTTCCATCCTCTTACCAACACAACAATCATCTTTGTGAAGACCAAGTCCAGTTCAATTTCACATGTCTCAAGAGACAAAAATTCCACAGATTCTGGAAGCAAGATATTTACCGTATTTAAAGAGCCAAAAGTAGACATAGTAGAGATTTCAGTCAGTAAAAAAACTGTATTTGGCCTTTGAAATATAAGTATAGGTTTTTTAAAGTAAAAATTCTCCCAGTAAAAGACAGCTTGAGGCAGAGGGAGAATCACAACTGAGATGGAAAGAAGAATTGCTGTGAGCTGTTAACAAAGATTTAAGGGACCCTCAGAATTGTTTTCAAGGGAGCTTCAAGAATCAGTCTAGAAAAATTCTCTGTCAGTGTTCAGATCCTTCCTCCATGCTACAGAGGACAGTGGAACAGTTGTCACCAGGAACTAGCTAAGGTGTGGAAAAAAAGAGCTGAGCTGAAAATCAAAGCCTTAGGTTCTTTTTTTTTTTTTTTTTTTTTTTTTTGAGGCAGAGTCTCACTCTGTCGCCCAGGCTGGAGTGCAGTGGCACGATCTCAGCTCACTACAACCTCTGCCTCCCAGGTTTAAGCGATTCTCATGCCTCAGCCTCCCAAGTAGGTGGGACCACAGGTGTGCACCACCACACCTGACTAATTTTTTTGTATTTTTAGTAGAGACAGGGTTTTGCCATGTTGGCCAGGCTGGTCTCGAACTCCTGACCTCAAGTGATCCACCCACCCTGGCCTCCCGAACTGCTGGGATTACAAGTATAAGCCACGATGCCCGGCCTCTGTAGGTTCTTATTATAGATAACGGAAGACATTTGGCCTTTGGGAGATGGTAGGGAGAGGAGGACGATTGCCTGCTAAGAGAAATCCTATGTGAAGAGCCAAGAAGCAGAATCAGAACATGTATTAAATTTTTAAGAGTCTGTCTGAAGGTAAGATCAAAGATAGCCTATGGAGACAAGAGTTTGCAAGTGAGAAAATAAGATATAGTACAAACAGGTTTAGGCCTAAAAGAATGAGGAACTCCTAAATGGTTGTCTTTAAGAGTCGTTTTTTGTTCAAAAGAAGTACTATGTGGTAGTCTAATTATATACATATAATTAGACATATATATATATATATATATATATGAGACAGATAAAGCAGAGATATTCTGGGTAAAACATGAGACAGGATTGAATATGTGGGGAATGCTCCAGGCCTCCTGCTCAAATCCACCTATTCCTTTGGAGGCCCTTGCTGCAATGCTGTGGAACTCCCAGGAAAAACACCAATTCTCAACTGTAGAATTAAGATTTCATTTATGAGTATTCTGTGGTGGAGCATGTCAAAAGCGAGATGTTAAAGCTCCTGAATGAGGAATTTTACCCGCAGAACTCAGAGCTTGTTTTATTGAAGGCAATGTTCTATCACCTTTCACATCCATGTGACTCAGTATTCTTCACAAATGCCACAATCGTATCTGTCTCAGCAGAGTATGTGATGTGCGGTCTCTGAACACTTTCTGTGGCTTGCTTTTATGTACCAGTAAAGTGAGACAGCCAAGTCTAAAGAGGTCAAGGCAGGAAGTATAGCAAGGAGATAGAAGGTACATAGTATGAAAAAGAGAAATGAGAGAATCGCCAAACCACAATACAGGAAAGGAGTAGAAAATAAAGCCAGAGTAGGTAAAGAGACCCTCAAGGACGAAACTGGGTATTGATGGTATAACCAACAGTGCTATTTTCTAAACCGAAGGTAAACACCATCATTTTTTCTTGTTAGGAGAAATATTTTGTTTGGAAAATATACTCTTCTACACCCAGCCTTGTATTTAACTAGATCAGTCATAGGAATTCCATCTCCCTTGCAATATTGATCAGGAATATGATGCCATCACGGCCAAAGAAGAAATGTGAAAGGGGGCTTCTGTAGAGAATTTTCCTGCTCCGATAATGGCACAGCTGTGATGAGATGGCCTTTCTTCTTATCTTAGGTATTCTGTCTAGACACCTAGAATTAAAGAAGTCATCTGTGACTCAAAAGGAACATACGGGGTGACAATGTTGACACAAACATCTTTCTTCCTTGATGTCAACGTTGCACCAGTGAATTGTCCAAGCCCTACTTTGGGCTCCTCTTTAGAGAAAATATCAGTTTTTGCTTACTTCCTGGGTAAGTTGAGAAAATAGGTTTCTTTAGCGGTGAGCTAAGCATCCCAGTTGATACTGGAAGGTGGAAAGAAGCCTTACACCCTAACTCACAATTGCTAACTCCTGAGCATTTCTTGTAGATATTGCTTTGTACCTGTCACTGAACTGAAACTTTTTTTTTTTTTTTAAGACGGAGTCTCGCTCTGTCGCCCAGGCTGCAGTGCAGTGGTGCCATCTCGGTTCACTGCAAGCTCCGCCTCCCAAGTTCACGCCATTCTCCTGTCTCAGCCTCCTGAGTAGCTGGTACTATAGGCGCCTGCCACCACGCCCGGCTAATTTTTTGTGTTTTTAGTAGAGATGGGGTTTCACCATGTTAGCCAGGATGGTCTCAATCTCCTGACGTCGTGATCCACCCGCCTTGGCCTCCCAAAGTGCTGGGATTACAGGCGTGAGCCACTGCGCCTGGCTGAAACTTTTTTTCTTAAAGCAACAGATATTCATTGGGTAGAGAAGGACTAAGAAATATGATGGAAGAGAAACATGGGCTGGTTTTGTAAGATGAAGTTAAACCCTTCTTCCCCAAGTTTGAGTGAAAAGTTTAAATATTTATGCATAGTGGGCAATATGGGAGAAAGAAAAATTTTTCCCTGGGGAAAGCAAAGTAAATGAAACAATGCCCGTGAGCTTCTTGAGAACAGGTACCATGGTTTGCCCATTTTGGAGTATCCAATACCAGCAACATGCCTGACACATGGTAGGTACTCTGTAAATGCAGAACTAATTAATTGAAAGACACCAGAGATCTAGAAATTAATATTATTCTCAGTCTCATCTAGGCATTTCCCAGTTGCTTATAGCATGTTTGTGTATGGGCCTACATTGGTACCAGGAACTAAATCTAAACATGAGAACTTGTTAAGCAATAGCTGCAAATGTGGTACAGCCATGGAAATTTTAAAGCAGAAACTGATGACTGTTCATTAAAATTAAAAGCTATATTCAGCTTCCCAGGATAGTAGGAAGAGTTACAATGAATGAACCTGAAGCTTATGTGCATGAACATTACAGCTCAAAATATTTTGATGTGTCCTACTTTCCATGGTCCTTCCAACAGTTCCGAACACATATTAGGACAGATTCTTCCCTTGTACGGTTTACCAAGGTGGCTGAATTCTAGCCAACGGATGTCAGTGAACTTATAGGTATCATTTCTGTATATAGCTTTTGAGAAATATTCCATTTCCATATTTTCTTTTCACTGTCCTACCAGCAGTGATGAGAGCAGTGAAACTGTAGGGAATGTCAGAGCCAAAAACTAGAAAGTTTCAAAGACACAGTAATTCATAGACAATCTTTGAGCCTATGAATTACTGCAATAAACAATCAATGCCAACCAGAAATACCTGCACTGGGATTGATCTGTTTTATATTTTGTCAATATTTTGGTGCCATAGTTTAGCCTATTTTAAGTAATACAACTTGTACACACCTATTTGGCTTATGAGCACAATACAAGCTTTGTCAACACCTTAGAATGATAGGCAGAATCATGTCAAAAAAAATCTGCAATTAACATGAGTGTGCTTTGCAGTTCACAATGCTTTGACATACACTAGCTTGTATGGTCCTTCCAACAGCCCCAAGAGACAGGCAGGGTAAACATTATTATCTTCATTTCAGAGGTGAGAAGATCAATGATCAGGGAGATTAAACAAATTGTCCAAATCTAGTGAGTGCTAGACTTAGAATTAAAGCATGAGTCTTTTGATTCCAAATCCTTTGCTTTTATCATTGTAATATTCTGAATGTCTGCCTCTGTATAAAATATTTTCGTGATTGATGATTTTTTGCAGAAATTTCTCCGAGGGATTAAGGCGCTTCTTGGAAAACTCAATTCGCTTGAGTTCTAAATATGAAAGGATTTATAAATCCAGAGGATTTAGCAATAAGGCTGGATCTAGCACAGATCACTTTTCTTTGTAGACTCTCTCAGTGTCTCAGACTTGGATGGCTCCTGCAGAAGTTGTTGAGCTCACTCTCTTTCATTGAAACAAAGACTGCTCTGACACATCCCTGAGAATTGATCAGTCAGCCTCTGCTTGAACACCTCTAGTGAGGGAGCACTCACTACTTTAAAAGCTTTCTCAATCTGTTGTTGTGGTAGCCAATGTGGCCTGACTTCCCCAGAACTTTTCTGGTTTTAAGGCTGAAAATCCCACATCCTAGGGATGCCCTGAGTCCTGAGTAAACAAGCAGGGTGTTGGCTACCCTACTACCATTGTTGAACAATGGAAATTATTGAAACCTTTTAATTGAAATGAAGCATGCCTTGCTGTAACTTCAATCAAGGTTACCTGTTCTGCCCTCCCAGTGTCTGTTATTCAACCAGCATCTGTTTCTTGCAGATTTCTGGATTCTCTGGTTTTGTCTAGCTACAAGCCAGAGGTAAAACTTTATTTTCAGGTTTACCCTACTTTATGTCTCACAGACAGAGCTTGATGACACACTAGCAATAATCCAGATCACCTAAGTAAATTATTCTCCCTATAAGACTAAAGAATAACCCTCTGGAAATTATTTTTCTGTTTCCCCAGCATGAGCTTTATGATGGCATTAATAACAATAAAAATAAATGTAATACTATCATAATCAATCAAGGGTAAGGCTAATGTATTAATAGTAATTGATTCTTAAACAGGAACTAATTATTTTCTCACTGCATGCTCTTAAGAAAAACAATACTATGTCTTCTAAGGTTTCACCACTGAACTTAATTTGCCTCTGAGATTTGAATTCTTTTTTTCTTCTTTTCTTTTTTCTTCTTCTTCTTCTTTTTTTTTTTTTTTTTATATGAGTGCACCACTTACTCTTTGGGGAAAAAGGAACAGTTTCTAAATTATTGGGTACTGAGGGACTACCAAAACCAGGAAATTCATGTTTTATGAGTTTTCTCCAAATCGAAGCAACAGGGTTATGGTCAACATCATCCTTTCACTTCCACTGGGTCCTTTCTGGGAGGTGCTTTCAGAGGCAAAAGAAACTTTTTGCCGTGAAAGTCACATCCACTTTATGGCTTTGTTTCCTGCTGAAAATCTAGATCTGATTGTTCTAAATCTGACTGTGATTCAAACTTCCTACATAAATTTAGGAAAAACCACTTAAGGTCTTTATTTCAGTTTCAGATACATACACACATAGACCTGTATTACCTAGCTACAGTATGTATCTTTCATAAAACAATAGTAAATGTCTGATAAATAAGTAATATTTTTTGTGCTTTTTCCTATACCAAGTGTATGCTAATGAATTTCTGTGCTTACATCCAATAGTGTAAGTTGGGTTTTATTATACACAATTTACAGGTAAAAAGAATAGCATCCCAGAAGGATCTAAACCTTCCCAAGGTCATCACCTCATGCAGTGGCTCTCTAATCTGGGCAATCGTACCCTTTTCACCCGCTACCCCCACCCCACTCCAAGCCAGGAGTTATTTAGTAATGTCTGAAGGCATTGTGAATTGTTGTAACTGGGCAGGTGCTATTCTCATTTAGAAGGCAGAAACCCAGGATCCTACCATATATCCTACTGTGTGTAAGACAGGCCCCTCTCCCCTTCAACATAGAACTAAGTGGCCCAAAATGTCAGTCCTGCTGAGGTTGAGAAATACTAAGCTAATACATGGCAGACTGAGGATTCAATCCCAAATAATATAATCCCAGAGTGCACATTCAATATTTGCTCTTGAAATACATATTTAGTATCACATACCTTACCTGGGCATGGTTGCTCGTGCCTGTAGTACTAGCTGCTCAGGAAGCTAAGGCAGGAGAACTGCTTGAGCCCAGAAGTTGAAGTCCAGCCTGGACAATGTAGCAAGACATCATCTCTAAAAAGAAATAAATACATACATACACACATAAACACATAAACAAAATATTATCTATTTTATCAAAATACTAATGATAATAGAAATCCATCATTTTGCAATATATTGTTGTACTCCTTTGTCCATTTATAACTCATAGTTTTTAGGGTCTAAGATAAGGGACCTGAATAATTCTTGGTAGACTATGGCAAAGGCATTTGCATATATATTATACATGACGAAAGCTAATGAGAAAGATGGAGCCCACCTAAGAAAATCTCAAGGGCTAGATCCATTCTAAAAGAGTGCTAATGCCTAAAGTGTTTTTAAGAGCATAGTTGGGTCACATTTTATTGATGGAAGTGCCTTACGAAGATTGGTAGAACTACAATTGAGATAGACCCATGTGCTTAATATTGAATTATTTTTCACAAGCAACCTTTGCACAATGAGCTGGGATTGGTATGGCTATGAAAGTGGTAACTCAAGGTCTGTACCCAGAATGATGCCACTCAGGCTGGCATGGGCTTTAGCTAAGTCCAGGTCATAAGCTCCATGCTGTGCCCTGGGCAGAGAGCAAGATTCAGTCTCCTGTCATGGTCCACCCTTTTCCTTGTAGGCACCAAGCATGCACTCTGAGGCCAGAGCAAGACTTTGTGTAGCCAGAATAGATTCAGGAGAGAGCAATACTTGGCTGTGATGCAGACAGCCTTTGAACAGGGGATGACTTCTATAACTCCAATTTCTGGTAGCTTCAGCGCACAAAAGGAAACCATGAGAGTCTTGGCAATTGCCAGCACTCAGGCAGGCATGGATCCCAGACCCCACTTCGTGTTTGCATTAAGCCAATAGCTCACTGGAGTAAGGCTTTAATGGGAGAATAGGACCTGATGTCTGGTTTTTTGTGCCAGATATTCTTTTTATACTCATCTCACAAGTATTTCTGAACATTTGATATTAATTGTACAATTTTTCAAGTACACACACTGGTAAAACCAAGAAGGATACGAGAACATCCTTGTGCTCTTGGGATTTTCACTTTAGTTAGTAAATATTCAATGTGATCATTAAGAAAAGAAAAGGAGTTATTTCCTTATTTACTATACATTTGATAAATATCTACTATGTGCAAAGTATGGTGTAGGTATGAAAGAAAAATATAACTGAATATATGAGCCCTCTCTTCAGAAATCTTCTAATATGGTGCAAGAAGCAGACGGATGGTGTGGCAAGAAGAGGAAAGGAAGAGAAGCAAGGGAAGGGAAGTGAAGGGAAATGAAGGAGACGGGAGGAAGGAAGGAAGCTCAGATGTAAATATGGCCTCCCATTTCATTGTTGGATTACCTTGGGACAGCTACTGAACTCTCTCAGGCTCAGTTTTCTCATCCATAAAATAGGCACAATAATACCTATTTTGTGAACAGAACAGAAATTTTTAAGAGCTTTAATAAAAGTATAATTATGGGTGTTCACTTGCTCTCGGGTATGGAGATGGCCAAAAGAGATGCCCCTAGCTTCTGTGCCAGTCCTAAAGAAATTGATGAATGGTCAATCTGCTATCCTCCCCACCAGTGATGCTCTAACCCAGAAGGACCAAGGGAATCCAGGCCCAGAGACTGGGGAAAAAGAAAATGAAAAGTGGTTTAACTCAGCCACACAGTAATCAAAAAGACAGGTGTAAATTAGCAGAACTTACTTTCTTAGAATACCCTAGGGCATTTTATAGGGAATAGGCTTTGAAAACATGGCTTGGGTTGATAGAACATTGACAGTGAACTCTGTATCTCCTGTTTCTATTCTTCCGTCCTAGCTGTGCACTCCTATCACCTTGTGTATAAATGCAGAAGCCACGAACACACACAAGACCACTGAATCAGAATCTCTGGGGGCAGAGCCCAGAAGCTGTACATTGAAGAATCACAGCCAGGAGTGGAAATCACTGCAGTAGAGCATCACTGCATTTGGGTTGAGGGGTTGGGGGGTGGGGAATAAAACCTTTTCACTTCTGGTTTAGGCTCCTCAGTATGCAAAAGTGACTCTAAGATGATTTGATATCATGCATGAGAAGGTAGATTCTTCCTTTGACTGTATGATTATTACTTTGTCAGTCCATCTGGATAGTGTCACACACCATCCCTCCAGCCAGTGCACTATCTTTAGGAATGACACTGACATTTCTTCTCCCTTAACTTCCACATTCCTTCACACCCCAAATCTGGTCAACCCAACTTTCTTAGTGTTTTTCAATCCTTATCATCGTCTCCCTCTTCATTTATACTGCCTTCTTCCAAGCATTCATAATCTATTACTTTCTTATTTAAATGTCTATTTTATTTGAATAAAAAGTGTTAAATATTAACATTTAAAAAGGAAAGAAAAAGACAGGAGCTAACACATAAAGCAACTACTGGGTATGAACCCTGGATGGGAGTCTTCATACATCATCTGATTTTGATTGCTGTAACAACCTCATGAGTTTAGTTTCCATCTCAAACCACTCTGCAGAGGAGAAGATGAAGTAGTCAGTGATTTTTCCAAATGCTATACTGCTAATACAGGCAGAGCAGGTTCTTAAATCTAGTATCCTTAAAGCAACCAAAAGTTTTTCAACGAGTTTCATAATCATTGCCAGTACATCCTTCCTAATGGCTGATCCGCATTCCAACTGGTTTTATATAAATCTCTTTTTATTGTTTTCTTTGCCTGAATGAACACAGGGACCAACTGTTCCCTGTCACTCATCTATTACACTTTCAGACACTTGAAGCCTGAGAATCGCTTCTAATTTTCTAATTAATCAATCATACTTTCATATATACTAAATTTAGTTTCCATTGATGGAACAGCCACAGATTGCTGGCACCATCCTTGGCACTGGTGGGCAGTGGTCAGGAGGGAGGAAGATGACAAAGTCATTGGAATTGGGGCACTTGAATCCAATAGAAGCATGACAGATGACAACCAGGCAGAGTAGTTAAGTGCATTCTCTGAATCGAATTCCTGAAATAAATAGGAAGGCTGTGGGTAAAATAAGGCAATAATCCAACAGCCCTCTTACCCAGCTGGGCAACCTCCTTAGACAAATAAACAGCATCCTTTTAACCATCTAGACAGGCTCACAGTTGAGCCAATTTATCTGTATCATCTACAAACAATATTTAACTTAATCTAAGGCAGAACAGCAGCACAAACATTGAGGTCTGGGTCTGCAACCATTTCTTCAACACTGAAATGTTTATGGGAACGTTCAAGGCTAAGAAAGAAAGAACATGTGAGTCCTCAGCGGACACTGCTATCCTTGCTGGGTACAGCTTCTCACTTATTCATATATGATGTGTTACAGAGGACCAGCATTAGCCAGTCATCCTTCAGTGAGTATCAAGTCAAGAGCTTTTGGTTCTTGGCTGAGCTGTGTTTTTCACTAGTTGTGTGATGTTAGGGAAGCCACTTGAGTTCACTCAGTATCAGTGTATTAGTCCGTTTTCATGTGGCTAATAAAGACATACCCAAGACTGGGTAATTTATACAGGAAAAAGGTTTAATGGATTTACAGTTCCACGTGGCTGGGGAGGCCTCACAATCATGGAAGAAAGCCAGGAGCAAGTCACATCTTATGTGGATGGTGGCAGGCAAAGAGAGAGAGCTTGTGCAGGGAAACTTCAGTTTTAAAAACCATCAGATCTCATAAGACTTATTCACTATCAGGAGAACAGCCCAGGAAAGATCTGACCCCATGATTCAATTACCTCCCACCGGGTTCCTCCCATGACATGTGGAAATTGTGGGAGTTACAATTCAAGATGAGATTAGGGTGGGGACACAGCCAAACCATATCACTCAGTTTGGTCAAAAATCCAAACAGTGAGTTAAGCTAGGTCTCTCTATAGAGCTCTTCCAACTTAATATCTCTAAAGCTTCACTTGGATAAGGATTTCTAACAGAGAAAATAGTATCAGTGCTTTTTACCTGGAGATATTCAATAGTCTGAACAGAAAGAGCGTCTTCACTCTTCCTCAATTTCTATGTCACCTGTATGAGTAATTGTCATTGTTCAACAATACCAGCAAGGAATAGATGATGCTTAATGTTTCTCCTACTCTACCATGTCTGCCTTGTCTTCCCACTAGTTCATCCACAGGAATCTTTCCTATGCTTGGCATATCAACATTCGCAGGTACTATACTGTGTGTGAGTAAGGAGGCATCAGGTAGCAAGCACTATGCGAAAATAAGAGCCACGGAATCGACCTCTGAGATGCAAGAGGAAATTTCAAGATGGAGGCCAAGCAAGGAAGTAACTTGAATGACATCCTCACATAAATTTGTACCTTCATAGACATGGGGGAACATCTGTTGCTTTTGTTCATCCACCATTCACACCCACTTCCTCCAGAAACAGCAGTCCAACTTTTCTTTTGGGAAGAATTTCTCCCCTACACGTGGTACACATAGTTTTGGAGTGGATAGGGGAGTCAAGCCTCAACCAACCACATGGTCTTTCCTCTGAATATAATGACTGGCTCAGTGATGGGGGCATGATCCATCTGAGGCTTGTAAGAATTAGCTGTAGGTTGGAGAGAGACTTCTCCTGGTACTACCGATAACAAGGATGATGTAAACCTAGAACTGCTAGGAGCCATCACATGGAACATGAAAACAAGCCAACACAAAGGAAGTCATGAACTCTGATGATACGGACTGAGTCCTTTGATTCAGCCAGGCCTGAAATGACTTCTTCATTTCTAGTAAAGCCAGTTTCTTGAAACCAGAAGATCCGTGGGTTATACACTAAAGGCAAGCATTGGCCCTTGAATTTGCTTTTTAAGAAATTTTAGTAGGTGCTTTGACAGATTAACAATCTCTAAGATAGCTTCCAGTTTTATCATTCAGTGTACCTTTAAAACTAACTTGACCAACCAAAAAAGGGAACTTAAAAAAGAAGATAAAACTAATCTGGCCAAGAAAAGCCACATAGTAGACCAGTGACTGTTAATCAGGCTGACCTGAGTTTGAATCCCAACTTATCTACTGCCTCATTCTAATAGCCTAGTTACTTGGCCTCAGTGAGCTTGTGTGTTTCTCTATAACGGGTGTAATGATATGTAGCTTGAAGCATTGCCTTCCAAGATTAAATTAAAACATTGAATACCAGGTCAATTTCCTGACACACAATATGCAGTCAACGGATGGCAGCTGTGATTACTTTATAATTTTATTTGTCCATGGAACCAGAAGCCACATCTAACAGTGTCTTATGTGAGTGTAATAATGGTCTTTCCTTACAACTGCAAACTCAATACACTTTCAAAATATTTTCATACCCATTAGCTCATTTTCCCATTTCCCCATTGCTCAAGAGTAGTCAAAGTTGGTGTGACAACTATCACTTTAAAGAAGAAGAAATCAAGGTCTTACAGCCACAAAGTAGAGTCAGAACCAAAACCACAGCCCTCTAACCCCAAGCTCAGAGCTCTACTTTCCCCACCTCACAGACCTGATGCCCAAAACCTGTGTCATCTCTCAGGGTCTCCACTGATAGAGTTCTGTATATTACCAAGTCATAGAGTTACGAAGTTAGAACAGTCATTGGAAATCCCAACCTCTACCCCTCCAGAATTTCTAACAATATTGTGGTTAAAAGCATAGAATGGAAATTCAGAAAGATGTGGATTAAAATCTATCAATTTTGGGCTTTGTGGCCACAAGCAAATGAAAAATATTGCTGATTTTCATTTTCATAGCTGTGTTATAGAGGTCCTGGAAGTGCCTACCTCTTCTGCTTGTAAAGAGAATTAAGTGTTATAAAGCAATTAGCATAGTTTCTATCACACGGAAACCTCACTGTGCATGGTCCATATTATGGAATTATTTATTGTTGTGATTACTATTATTATAACCTCAGGATTCTGAACCTCCAGTGTTTTCTTCACTACTGCCTGCCTTTTCATACTATAAACTTAAAATCATACACACACACATCCATGTGCCACTGAGACCAGGGACTATCTCTCTTGTCTTTACACCCACAAATCAATTCATATTTCCTGGATGTCTCAATAACAAATAATTGCTATTCTAAGGCATTAATTTGAAATAATATCCTAAGGGAATAATTACCTTTGAATTCTGATGTGGGCTTCTCTCCTCTCTCACTGAGAAAGAGACTCTAGCAACTGACGAAGGTGAGGAAGATTTAATCAAACATTCCTACTCCATTGAGAGCTGCTGCTTCTTGTGTTTTTTTTTTTTTTTTCTCTGTGCTTACCGCTTATTTCTTCCACACACCTACTTCAGGCATAGCCAAGAGTAAAGGATAGTGGTGCTGGATGTGGGCCCCATTAGGGAAGATTTAGGCTTTATCCTTTGTTTGTGTTCTCCACTTGTGATTTGTATTAAATTCACTTTGGGACACATACCACAAGGTACAAGAGGGCTTTTTGATTGAAAAGTGAAAGGAGCCTATTAGAAATGTGAAATCATAATTTCTGGAGGTTTGGGGATTTAAAAAAATGTGGACAGCTGCTGGCTAAAGAACTGAGAAACGTTTAAGTCAGAAAAATATTCTAGGCAACGGAGCCAGAGAACCTAAATCAGTGGCAAATACTGCTAAGCCATCATTACATACTAAATAGTTATTAGTCATCTCTTCGTTTTAAACAGAGAGCTTAAGGGTCTGAAGTCCAAAGCTTAGACTCCATTCTTTCTAACAAATCAAAAATCCCATCCCTTCCAATAACAGAAATCTGCCAAGAGAACATTAAAGGTCACGCTAAACCCACAAATGCAAAGCAATGCAGATTTCAAAGACCTCGAGTGGAAAAATACAATTAAAAGTCACCAGCTCATTCTGAGCAGAAGAAAAGCCCGAGAGCTTGATTTAAGGTCAGGAACTCAAGGAGCATTAAAGAAGAGAAGCAGGAACCATAAGCCAAGTCATAAGCAAAGTGGCCTGGAAACCCTCAAGCCTGGTGTGAGCCTTCCGCTTTCGGCCCCCCTCGTGGGTGAGTGGGTCACAGCGGGGTTGGGATGCTGAGTTATCCCGTGGGGCCTATAATGGGAACTACATGTGAGGACCTGGCCTCCAGCGGATGGGCCTGGGCTGCTGGCTCTCACCCAGCTCCACAGCGATTTTCCTGTATTACCCTAAACAAGTCATTCACCCTGCCCAACCCTATTTTTGCCTAATTACAAAATAATTTCTTTTAATGAGGCCAAGCTTACTAGTAAGCCTGTATTCCGTGGTCTGAGGGTTGCTAAGACGGCACCACTGGGACTTTAGGCCCAGCTCCGTGATATTTACATCTCCCCACTCTACTTTGCACCAATACCTGAAACACCACCATTCCTGAGTATATTTAATCTACAAGCATGCTTTGTGTGCCTGCTTTATGCCAGACACTGTACTAGGAATTAAGTATACAGGGGTGAGTAAAACAAGCATAAACCCCATGCAGAATATAGCTGGCAGAAACACACTAAATAGGTAAATACATGTGTATATATATATATATATATATATATATATATATACACACATATATATATACACACACACAGACATGCACTGTAAGGTTAGTGAACAAAGCACTCTAAGAAATGAGAAGTCTGAGTCTTAATTAAGGTCATTAGAAAAGCCACCAAAAAGATAATCTTTGGCTAGAAGTGGCACTTGTGACTTCTGATCATATTCCATATTCCTGATCATATTCCTGGAAAGATCCAGGAACATAGTATTCTAAGCTGGAAACTAGCATGTGCTACCCTCTAGGCTAGATGGGAGCTTGATGGAGTCTAGAAATTGAAAAGGAGCTCATTGTAGCTGGGGCACAGTACATGAGATGGAAAGAGACTGAGATCAGGTGAGAGCTGCTTGAGCAGAGATCACATGGGGCTTGGTAGGCCCCGAAAAGGAATCTGAATATTGATTCACCCCCAATATGAAGCCATTAAAGAATCTAAGCAACACTCTTCTCTCACTATTAAAATTACTCTGGCTTCAGTGAGGTAGATAGAATGGTGGAAGGCAAAAGAGGAAACAAGAAACACAGGTAAAATATTTTGCTCCCCTCCCTAGATTATAAGCTCCATGAAGGCAAAGAGTTGCATCAGTTTTATTCAAAATATCTCTGTGGTTCTTAAAACAAAGATGTCCCAAGAAATTAGCAAGTTCTGATGGTGAATAAAGGCAAAGCCTTACTTAGGATCAATAAGAAAAGTACTCTATGTGGCACTGAAAAGACATTCTATCAATAAATATTTACTGATGAAAAAAGAATGAGTAAAGATCACTGTACTCCAGAAGAAAATATTACAGTAGCTTGGATATAGTGGTAAAGTGGAGAGAGCAGGATAAGTAGGCAGATTTGAGATCTATTTTGGAGGCAAATATAAAGGACTTACAGAGCAAATGGATGCAAAGACGGAGAGGGAAGGACAAATGAAGATCAATACCCTCATTTCTGGCTTGAGCAACAAGGTAATTGGCAAAGGCATTTCCTGGGAAAAGAAAACTTCCTGGGGGACAGGTGGGTTCGACTATTGGTCTATATCTGGAATCACAATGACTCAGCCTCTACAGACCTGTGCATGTCAGAATAAATGTGTACTGTTACTAAATTTGGGGGCAGTTTATCATGCAGCCTTACCATGGCCATAGCTGACTTCTGTGGTTTGGATAACTGATCATTCCAAATATCATGTTGAAATGTAATCCCCAGTGTAGCAGTGTTGGGAGGTGGGCCCAGTGGGAGATGTGTGGGCCACTGGGGCAAATTTCAAATGAATGGCTTGATGCCATCCTTACATTAATGAATGAATTATTGCTCTATTAGTTCCTACAATAGCTGGTTGTTAAAAAGAGCCTGGAATCTCCCTGTTTGCTCTCTTGCTTCCTCCCCCACAGTGTTATATCTGCACGCAAAGGCTCCCCTTCAACTTCTGCCATCAGTGCAAACAGAGGCCTCACCAGAAACAGATGCAGGTGCCATGCTTCTTGTACAGTCTGCAGAACCATAAGCCAAATAAACCTCCTTTTTCTTATAAATTACTCAGCCTCAGGCATTCCTTTAGAGCAATACTAAATGAAGTGAGACACTAACTGAAGCAGGAATCAAAAGATTCAAAAGAAAATCATAAGTCCAATATCCAAATGTCAAATTTAGGAGAACTGTGAAACACCCAAGTGAGGATATCAAGTAAGCAATTGGATACACAATTCCATAAATGTACATGTATTGAGGGCTCAACTAAAAAGAAACTTCTGGAGTTACCAGCGCATAAAGATTATACTTAAAACCAAGAGTACCAGTGAAATCAACTAGGAAGAGGACACAGAAATATACAAAAGTGTCTCTATCCCAATCATGAAATTCTTCAACTTTTACAGGTTATGAGAAAGAAATTTTGAAGACAAAGAAGGATGAATCAGAAATGAGGTAAGAAAACAGAAAGACATGGGAGCATAGCATCCAAGAAAGGAGATTTTTAAAAAATACATAGCAAATACTCAACTGGGTGAAACACTGATTGAAGACTCTATTAGTTTTCTACTGCTATAACAAATTACCATGAACTTAGGGCCTTAAAACTACAAGAATGTATTTTACAGTTTTGGAGATCATAAGTCTGAAATAAGCCTCAATAAACTAAAGTTAAAGTATCAACAAGTATGTGTTTCTTCTGGAAACTTCAAGGGAATGTCAGTTTTCTAATTTTTCTCAGCTTCCAGAAACCACCCTCATTTCTTGCCTCATGGTCCCTTCTTAAATCTTCAAAGCCAACAGTGTAACAATTTGAAATCTCTCTTGGGCATTGACATGGTTTGGCTCTGTGTCCCCATCCAAATCTCATCTTGTAGCTCCCATAATTTCCATGTGTTATGGGAGGGAACCAGTGGGAGATAACTGAATCATGGGTGTGGAACCTTCCCATGATGTTCTCGTGATAGTGAATAAGTCTCATGAGATCTGATGGTTTTAAAAATGGGAGTTTCACTGCACAGGCTCTCTGTTCGCCTACTGCCATCCATGTAAGACATGACTTGCTCCTGCTTTCCTTTCACCATGATTGTGAGGCTTCCCCAGCCACATGAAACTGTAAGTCCATTAAACCTCTTTCTTTTGTAACTTGCCTAGTCTCAGGTATCTCTACAGACTAATACAGGCATCAACACTGACTTTCCTACCTCTCTTTTTCACATGTAGGGATACTTGTGATTATATTGGGCCCACCAGGATACCCCAGGAAAATCTCCCTATCTCAAGGTCAGCAGATTAGCAATCTCAATTCTGTCTGCACCCTTAATTTCCACCTTGCCCCATGCAACATGACATATTTACAAGAGATTAGAAAGCAGCCATCTTTGGGAGACCATTATTCTGCCTACCACTGACACCAAATAAGATGAGCTTTGCTTTTGGGGAAAATGGATAGATGTTTTAGGGAAAAGTTAAGGCTCCTAGTGTGTTAGTTCCACAGAATATTAAGAGAAGAGCTCAGGCTAACTTTCGGCTCTATATAACTGTGTTTTCTTTTCGCAGCTCCAATCAATTCAATTCTCCCACACCAGTTGGGTATTGTATCATCAAATTTAATTCTGACACTAACTACCCAAAGTTAGCACAGACCCCACAAGTTAAGGACTCGGTCTCACAAGACTGTCCCTACTTCAGAGCCAGGTGCAAGTGATGTCCCCAGGTTACTCACACTTCTGCTCAATCAACTACAAATTTGTGAGTGTCTGCAATGCACCCTCAAGTTTTACCATTCTCTAGAACAACTTACACAACTCAGAAAAGTGCTTTACTTACTATTACCATTTATTTTGAAGGACACACATGAACAGCTAAGATAAAGAGGCACAGGAGTCATGGTTCAGAAGGGTTCTGAGTGCAAGAACATCTGTCCCTGCAGAATCAGGGAGAGTTACCCTCCCAGTATATCAACAACCAGAAAGCCCTTGAACTCTGTTGTTTTCATAAAGGTTTCATTAAAGTGGGTAGGATTGATTAAATCATTACTATTGTTGATTAAACTCAATCTCCAGTCCCTCATTTGGGGAGTAGGGCTGAAAGTCCTAACCGTCTAATCACATGGTTGATTTTCCTGGCAATCAATTCCCATCCAAAGCTGTCTAGGGCCTCCCACCATGAGTTATCTTGTTAGCATACAAAAGACATTCTTATCTCAGTTTTTTTTTTAATACTTTAAGTTCTGGGATATATGTGCAGAATGTGCATGTTTGTTACATAGATATACATGTGCCACAGTGGTTTGCTGCATCCATCAACCCATTAGCTAGGTTTTAAGCCCTGCATGCATTAGGTATTTTTCCTAATGCTACCCTCCCCTTGCCCCAACTCCCTGACAGGACCCGGTGTGTGATGTTCTCCTCCCTGTGTCAATGTGTTCTCATTATTCAACTCCCACTTATGAGTGAGAACATGAGGTGTTTGGTTTCCTATTCCTGTGTTAGTTTGCTGAGAATGATGGTTTCCAGTTTCATCCATGTCCCTGCAAAGGACATGAACTAATCCTTTTTTATGGCTGCATAGTATTCCATGGTGTATAAAGATTTCATATGCTTGTTGGCTGCATAAATGTCTTCGAGAAGTGTCTGTTCATATCCTTTGCCCACTTTTTGATGAGGTTGGTTTTTTTTGTAAATTTGTTTATGTTTTTTGTAGATTCTGGATATTAGCCCTTTGTCAGATGGACAGATTGCAAAAATTTTCTCCCATTCTGTAGGTTGCCTGTTCATGCTGATGATAGTTTCTTCTGCTGTGCAGAAGCTCTTTAGTTTAATTAGATCCCATTTGTCAATTTTTGCTTCTGTTACTATTGCTTTTGGTGTTTTAGTCATGAAGTCTTTGCCCATGCCTATGTCATGAATGGTATTGCCTAGGTTTTCTTCTAGGGTTTTTATGGTTTTAGGTCTTACATTTAAGTCTTTAATTCATCTTGAGTTCATTTTGTATAAGGTGTAAGGAAGGGGTCCAGGTTCAGTTTTCTGCATATGGCTAGCCAGTTTTCCCAACACAGTTTATTAAATAGGGAATCATTTCCCCATTGCTTATTTTTGTCAGGTTTGTCAAAGATCATATGGTTATAGATGTGTGGTGTTATTTCTGAGGCCTCTGTTCTGTTCCATTGGTATATATATATATGTTTCAGTACCAGTACCATGCTCTTTTGGTTACTCTAGCCTTGTAGTATAGTTTGAAGTCAGGTAGCATGATGCCTCCAGCTTTGTTCTTATTTCTTAGGATTGGCTTGGCTATACACACCATTGTTTGATTCCATATGAAATTTAAAGTAGTTTTCTCTAATTCTGTGAAGAAACTCAATGGTAGCTGCCAAAAACTGCCAGAAACACAACAAAAAAAGAAAATTTCAGGCTAATATCCCTGATGAACATTGATACAAAAATCCTGAATAAAATGCTGGCAAACTGAATCCAGCACCACTATAAAATGATTAGGAGACAAGAACATCTTAATGGAAATTAAAAATATGATGCAAGTCTGGTTCAACCCACACAAATCAATAAACGTAATTCATCACATAAACAGAACCAATGACAAAAACCATATGATTATCTCAATAGATGTAGAGAAGGCCTTGGATAAATTTCAACTCCCTTTCATGCTAA
This sequence comes from Pan paniscus, assembly GCF_029289425.2. Classification (NCBI taxonomy): domain Eukaryota; kingdom Metazoa; phylum Chordata; class Mammalia; order Primates; family Hominidae; genus Pan; species Pan paniscus. Next base: position 13,243,893 of record NC_073252.2, read on the forward strand.
AAAAAAAAACTCAGTAAACTAGGTATTGATGGAACATATCTCAAAATAATAAGAGCCATTTATGACAAACCCATAGCCAATATCATACTGAATGGGCAAAAGCTGGAAACATTCCCTTTGAAAACCAGCATAAGACAAGGATGCCCTCTCTCACCACTCCTATTCAACATAGTATTGGAAGTTCTGGGCAGGGCAATCAAGCAAAAGAAAGAAATAAAGCGTATTCAAATAGGAAGAAAGGAAGTCAAATTGTCTCTGTTTGCAGATGACAGGATTGTATATTTAGAAAACCCCATCATCAGCCCCAACACTCCTTAAGCTGGTAAGCAACTTAAGCGAATTCTCAGGATACTAAATCACAAGCATTCCTATACCCCAATAATAGACAAACAGAGAGCCAAACTATGGATGAACTCCCATTCACCACTGCTACAAAGAGAATAAAATACCTAGGAATACAACTTACAAGGGACGTGAAGGACCTCTTCAAGGAGAACAATAAACCACTGCTCAAGGAAACAAGAGAAGACACAAAGAAATGGAAAAACATTCCATGTTCATGGATAGGAAGAATCAATATCGTGAAAATGGCCATACTGCCCAAAGTAATTTATAGATTCAATGCTAGTCCCATCAAGCTACCATTGGCTTTATTATCCCAGTTTTAATAGCTCTTCAGCAGGAACCTGGGGCAAACACCAAACATATTTTTTCTTAAATCACTAGGTCTATACTGTACAAAAAGCCTTAGTACTGAAAAATGTCTCCCTTATATGCAGAATTATATAAGGAACATTTAAGAAATCAGAAAAGCAGACTTAAACCATAAAGAAAGCTCATTTAAGTTACTTCTTTTAATCATCTGTCTCCAAACATTTGAGAGAAAAAGACAGGATAGAAAAATCAAGATGGACACACACACACAGAATGCCTGATACTGGAATACATAGATGAGCTACAGAATATGACATGTCTCAAAACTATGTATTTTTTTTTTGAGTCTCACTCCGTCACCCAGGCTGGAGTGCAGTGGTGCAATCTCGGCCTCCTGAGTTCAAGTGATTCTTGTTCTCAGCCTCCTGAGTAGCTGGGATTATAGTTGCATGCCACCATGCCCAGCAAATTTCTGTGTTTTTGGTAGAGATAGTTTCACCTTGTTGGCCAGGCTGGTCTCCAACTCCTGACCTCAAGTGATCTGCCCACCTCAACCTCCCAAAGTGCTGTGATTACAAGTGTGAGCCGCTGTGCCTGGTTCTCTCGAAACTACTTTAATGAGACTTCTCAGAGTCTTTGGGAACAGATTAAATCAATAAAATAATATTAATGGGTTGATATAAAAGGAGTAGGAGATAAGAACGTATTAACGGAAATTAAAAATATGATAGCTGAAATTTCTTTAAAAATCAGTAGCATGGCCTGAGAAAAATACCACAGAACATAAGGCAGAGAAAAAGAAAAGAAAATATAAAAGTAAAGTTTTTTTTGTTTGTTTGTTTGTTTTTGCTTTTATTTTTTTATTTATTTTTTATTATACTTTAAGTTTTAGGGTACAGGTGCACATTGTGCACGTTAGTTACATACGTATATATGTGCCATGCTGGTGCGCTGCACCCACTAACTCGTCATCCAGCATTAGGTATATCTCCCAATGGTATCCCTCCCCCCTCCCCCCACCCCACAACAGTCCCCAGAGTGTGACGTTCCCCTTCCTGTGTCCATGTGGTCTCATTGTTCAATTCCCACCTATGAGTGAGAATATGCGGTGTTTGGTTTTTTGTTCTTGCGATAGTTTACTGAGAATGATGATTTCCAATTTCATCCATGTCCCTACAAAGGACATGAACTCATCATTTTTTATGGCTGCATAGTATTCCATGGTGTATATGTGCCACATTTTCTTAATCCAGTCTATCGTTGTTGGACATTTGGGTTGGTTCCAAGTCTTTGCTATTGTGAATAATGCCGCGATAAACATACGTGTGCATGTGTCTTTATAGCAGCATGATTTATAGTCTTTTGGGTATATACCCAGTAATGGGATGGCTGGGTCAAATGGTATTTCTAGTTCTAGATCCCTGAGGAGTCGCCACACTGACTTCCACAATGGTTGAACTAGTTTACAGTCCCACCAACAGTGTAAAATTGTTCCTATTTCTCCACATCCTCTCCAGCACCTGTTGTTTCCTGACTTTTTAATGATTGCCATTCTAACTGGTGTGAGATGGTATCTCATTGTGGTTTTGATTTGCATTCTGAGCTTCTGCACAGCAAAAGAAACTACCATCAGAGTGAACAGGCAACCTACAAAATGGGAGAAAATTTTCACAACCTACTCATCCGACCAAGGGCTAATATCCAGAATCTACAATGAACTCAAACAAATTTACAAGAAAAAAACAAACAACCCCATCAAAAAGTGGGCGAAGGACATGAACAGACACTTCTCAAAAGAAGACATTTATGCAGCCAAAAAACACATGAAAAAATGCTCATCAACACTGGCCATCAGAGAAAAGTAAAGTTTTAAAGGATCAGTCCAGAAAGATTGTTACCAAAATGTCAGGGATTTTTTTCTAGGTCCTGCTGCTCACTACACAAAAAGCCAATCACTGAGACAGTGAGTATTGCCAGGGAAGAAGGCTTAAATCGGGTGTTGCAGCTGAAGAGAATTAGAGATAAAGTCTCAAATCCATCTCCCCAGCTCACAAAAACTGAGGTGGCATAGCAGAGAAGGCAGGAAAACAAGAATTAAAGAGGGATAAGGAAGCACTCATGAGGGATGAAGCGTCTAGCATCTCATTGTCTGGATGTGGTGATCTGAAGAGTTTCTGTTGCTTGCCTGAGGGTTAGTTTCCTGAGGAAGGAACTCAGATGAGACAAAAATGAGTTTCAAGTTTCAAAACCAGGAGTTTCAATTTGTATGTTTATTCAAAAAAGTGTAAATATTAGTTCTATGGATGATTGGGCCAGTTTCAGATTCATCATCTATCCAAAGGAGTTTTAGAGAAGAGAACAGAATATGAAGGAGATTCTGCAAGACAGCAGGGCAGTAACTATAACATTTTAAGGAAAATATTATCTTTAACCCAGATTTCCACACCTAGACACAATACTTAGTGTGAGAGTAAAATAAAGAAATTTCCAGACAGGAAAGGACTCAGGCCAAAAAATTCTTAATAATGTACTTCAACACAACAAAAGAAAATGTGAAAAGAGCAACCCATGGGAATAACTCAGGAGTGTGAGTAGAGCCTGTAGTCTTTATCTCTTCTGAGGCAAACAGTGGATCCATTTTCTGTCATCTCTCCATCAAGGTAGGCCATGTGACTGCTCTTGACAATGGAATCTGATCAGAAGTCACAAGTGCCACTTCTAGCCAAAGAAGATTAAAAGCATATGTGCTTTCTGCATTGCCTCCCTTTTCCACTGGCTGATTGCAGAGGTGAAGGCAGACTTAGAAGATAGCTCACTCACCTGATGGAAATCTCCATTTCGGAGTGTCTGAATGGAGTGGAACTCCCTTCTGGTTCTAGGTGGACTGGGATAGGAGTGAAAAAAAAAGTAGACTTCTTATAAAATTAAGCATCTGAAATTTGGAGATGCTACAACATTTAAACTAGCCTGATTAATAAATAATTAAATGGGAAGAAATTCTGGAAAAATAGCTCTGCAGCAGGCTCATAAAGCACTAAATCCAAATTTGAACGTAATTCAGGGCACCCTAATGGTTTAATCTCTAAGAAGGAAGAAGACTATTAAATATTTAATAATAGAATTGAAAAGTCAGGAAATCCTATGGGCTTGGTAGAAAAAGTGTGTGTTTCTTTTGTCAGCAAGTGAAAAACAGCAATCAGAATCAGCAAGAAAAATTAAAGAATGTATAAGAACATCATTGTTCAAGTAGAAAGCGAACTAAAATGTGATATGATATTGAGCAATTAGAAGAAAGGAGAATCCATTTAAATTTATTAACATTGGAAACATTCTCTGTCAATCCTAAAGAACATAGGATTACATTTCTTTCACTGTGATTACAAACCTACCACTTGCTCCTAAAGCAACTTTACAATTCTTACATTGACATTATCATAATATTATAAAGACTGTTTGTTTTCAAACTTTTAGCATCATTTTTCTAAAAAGCAAAAAATAAAACAAATATAATCACAAAACAGAATTTAAATATTAAGATTCTGATACAGGATAAATAATTGTATAGCTGAAACAACTTCGGAAATACAAAGGAGAAGAGAGGTCAGTAGTTGTGCTGTGGCCCTAATTTCCCTATTGGAAGTAATGAGGAATCAAGATATACTCTCTAAATTTGATAGAACAAGAAACACAATTTTAAATATACTATTTAACAAAACTGGGAAGTAGTGTATGTGAGCCCGGTCCTATTTGTCAAGGCAAAGAATCAACAGATACGTCAAGAAATATACAATAATGTACTGTTTAATATTATCTTAGCAACCATTAGAAGAAATAAAAGCATATGTAATCCTACTAAGAAACGGGACTCACAAAGGAGGGTATAAATAGGACTGAAGAAATGTTAATTTTTTACTTACTACTGACTTTCAATTATTCAAAGAATGTGCATATATTATTTTTATAGTGCTATCAACTAATACTCTAAAAAGAGGAAGCAAAACAGATGTAAGTGGCCGGCGGCGGGGTGGGGGGGCGGGGGGTGATGGTGGGTAAAGAATGTCGAATCATTTACTTGAAATCTGTTTTTCTTTTTTTTTTTTTTTGATTTTTTTTGTTTTGTTTTTTTTTGTTGTTTTTTTTTTTGGAGACAGGGTTTCGCTCTTGTCGCCTAGGCTGGAGTGCAATGGTGTGACCTCAGCTCACTGCAACCTCTGCCTCCCAAGTTCAAGTGATTCTCCTGCCCCAACCTCCTGAGTAGCCGGGATTACAGACACCTGCCACCATGCCCAGCTAATTTTTGTATTTTTTAGTAAAGATGGGGTTTCACCGTGTTGGCCAGGCTGGTCTCAAACTCCTGACGTCAGATGATACGCCCACCTCTGCCTCCCAAAATGCTGGGATTACAGGTGTGAGCCACCACACCTGGCCTACTTGAAATCTTTAGATCAAACAAGAGCATTTACTATAAGCTCGCTGATAGTAGGATTATAGAAATATACTTCATATACAATGGAAGACTTCAGTGTACTCACGTTAAAATTTGCATTTCTATTTTGAAAGGAACTTTGTGTTCCAATTTTTTATTGTTTGTTCTCAAATGTATCCACTTCTTTGACTTAGAGCAATTATGTTTAATAAAAACCAAAGCATGAGCAATTTTTCCATTGTTCATCATAAAAACCTCATTTTACTTCAGGTTTTCCAGTGTCTTCTCAAGTGCTTACTTACCGAAATATTTATTTAAAAAAAAAAAACAATGCAGAGTGTTTGGATTGGTAAGTTTCCCTGAGTCCTTGAAGTCATGTATCAAGAACTTGGTTTGTCATTCAATTAATAGGCTCCTTCCCAAGCCCTGTCTTCATAAGCAGTACAGCATGTAAGAATTCAGTGGTCTTATCCAAGGGAAAATGCACAACAGAGAGATAGAAACACAGGTCCAGACCTTGGCAAAGATAGAGAGGTCAGGATTAAAGGAGTATTTTGGATAGCGATTAAAAGGCTGATAATGCAAACCATGGAAGTGGAATTAAATTGCCTAAGCAGGGAATAGAGGGAAAGGAGATGAGAGAGAATGACAAAAATTCAGGCGATGCTCATACACAAAGATGCAAATGTAAGAAGAATAAAGCACTAAAGTATAGTCTGGGGGAATAAGATGCAAACTCACTAGATTATGAATTACTTGAAGACTAAGACTGTCATTGACTTTTAATCTAATCCTTCTCTCCCCAATCCCATTATATTTAATTCTCTGACCTTCCTCTCTCCAACACTTGGAAAATGGTTTTTAAATGAGATAGAAGGGGAAGAATACATAATGGAGAAAAAATAAAAGAAATTTCTAATAGAGCCAAGAGAAAATAATCGTACTGAATGAAACTGTCGCCAAAAGACAAGACTTTGTCCCGTCAGAACCTAGCAGTTTAGGTGGTAAATGCTCAACAGAGATAAGAGGGAATGAATGAAGTATAAGCTGGGATGGGCACACAATGGAAGACAAAGAAAAGATGGTAGAGGGGAATTGGGAACTAAGATTAATTTAGGAGCCCAGCATTTGTATTTCTGTGGCTGGACTAAAATCCAAAAATCATAATCATATATATTATATGAAATGGCATAAGTAGTAACCAAGATGGCTCCAATAAAAGAGGTCCAATAGGAATGACCCCAAGCCATAACAGTTTCTTGTGTCACACTTTCTTTTAAAGTACCGCCAGTCATGTTAGAATCTGTATCCCACATCACAGTCCCTAGACAGAAATTTCTAAAGGCTCACTGCTGCCTTCAGAGCAACCCCACATTGGGATGTTGAATAAAAACAAGACATAGAGCTGTTCTTTAGTTTAAGTAAAGGGACGTATGTCATCCAATTGGAAAGTGATGAAGAATTGGCATGAATGCAGTAATTTTACCTCTTAGGTGCAAAAGCCAATTTAAGAGTGTGCAGGCAAAATTTGCTTTCATTTTCCCTAGTTTTCCAAAAAAAGTCATGAGTGTGGATCAGACTATATAAACATTATGAAAGCAGCATAACATCAATACTGGGTGAACTGCAAACCTATGTGATGCACTTAGTTTTCAGGAGAAATGGGCTGATTTTCAACAACAGATAGGGGCCAGAGGAACAGCTGCTGGTCAGAACTCACTGATCTCTACCTTACCAAGATAATGATACTTCTTCTCTTCAGATATGTGTCATTTACAGGCAGGAAGAATTTTTATATTCTGAAGCCTTCTGTGGGTTTCTGCCTCCCATTGGTTCTCAGAATGGAGATACACACACACACACACACACACACGCACACACCAGAGAAAGAGACAGAGAGAGAGAGAGAGAGATTAAGAGATATCACTCTTGACTGGGTGTGGTGGCTCACCCCTGTAATACCAGCACTTTGGGAGGCTGAGGCAGGCAGATCACTTAAGGGCAGCAGTTCATGACCGGCCTGACTAACATGGTGAAACCCCATCTCTGCTAAAACTATAATAATTAGCTGGGCATGGTGGCGGGCGCCTGTAGTCCCAGCTACCTGAGAGGCTGAGGCACAAGAATTGCTTGAACCTGGGAGGTGGAGGTTGCAGTGAGCCTGTATTGTGCCATTGCACTCCAGCCTCAGTGACAGAACATGACTCCATCTCAAAAAAAAAAAAAAAAAAGAGAGAGAGAGAGAGATACCACTCTTACATCTTTCTCATTCTGCTAAACGTCAACCACAAAATCATTTTCGTGAGAGAACAGACATCAAAGTACTCTTGATTCCCATTGTTTGTGGTTGTTGTGTTCTATAAAGTCATCACAAAGGCTGAATTAGCAAATACTGAACCATTGCTTTTAGAGAAACTATGGGATTTGTTTCCTTCAAGCCTCTGGTTACAACATTTTCATCAATCGAGCAATACTCAACTTTGTTTTATGTCGTTTAAGGACAAGTTATTTGTTTTGTATTGTTGATTCATTGACATTGAACTCATTGCTGACAGCACTGTAACTCATGCTACAAAAAAGCTTACCTACAACATGTACAGTTATGCGTTGTGCAACAACATTTCAGTCAATGATGGACTGCATATACAGCAGTGGTCTGGTAAAATTATAATATCATATTTTTACTGTATCATTTCTATTTTTGGATACACAGATACCATTATTTTGCAGCAGCCTACAGTATTTAATACAGTAAAGTACTGTCCAGTTTTGTAGCCTAGGGAAAACAGGCTAGACCATGTAGCCTAGTTGTTTAGTAGGCTATATCATCTAGTTTTACGTAAGCATACTCTGTAATGTTCACACAACAACAAAATTGTCTCATGATGTGTGTCTCAGAATATATCCCTATTGTTAAATGACACATGACTATGTTTTCTTTGTGAGGCACATTACAGTCCTCTTGTCTTTGGAAATGCTAGGTGCACTTCAGCACGACACTTGAGGGCCATTTAAATAGCTAAAATAACAAAAAGGCACAAAAATGCAAAAACATAGCATTCGATAGACCATTAAAGGACACTTGTTTACAATATGAGGCAGGGTATTACTCTGTTTGATTTCAGCTGGAAATGTGTGCATCAGGCAATTCCTATTTTTCACCCCTCTGCACATGTCCACAAATGACTATGAAAGTGCCATGAGTATTGATTTGAAGATTACAATAAATTTTCACAAGTAGGTGAGACTTTCAGCTTCTGTTGAGGCCCTCAGACTGCTTCCACTCATGGCAGAGGCAAAGGGGACCAAGCATGAACAGAGATCACATGGTGAGAGAGGAGTGTGTAAGGGGAGAGGCTCTTTTTAACAACCAGCTCTCATGAAAACCACTATGGCATTCTTCCCCTAGCCCCCCAAATCTCATGTCCTTCTTACATGCAAAATACAACCATCCCTTCCCAACAGTCCTCCAAGTTGTAACTTGTTCCAATACCAACTTAAAAGTCCAAAGTCTCATCTGAGACTCAAGGCAAGTTTCTTCCAGCTATGAGACTATAAAATTTTAAAAAGAAGTTATATAATTCCAAGATATAAGGATTGTACAGGAATTGGGTAAACATTCCCATTTCAAATGGAGACTTACTATCTTATTGTGAGCCCTCCAAATGCTTCCAACCTCTGAAATTGGGAAAACATTCCTGTTTTACAGGGTATAATTACATTTGAAGTGGGAATGTTATACTTCACTCCTGGCCAAAAGAAAGGGGTAGCAGGCCCCATACAAGTCTGAAATCCAGCAAGACAGACATTACATCTTAAAGCCCCAAAATCATCTTTCTTAACTCCGGGCTCCACATTCTGGGCACACTGATGTGAAAGGTGGGTTCCCAAGGCCTTAAGCAGCCCCAGCCCCCTGGTTCTCCTAGGCACAGACCACATGGCTGCTCTCACAGGTTGGAGTGAAATGCCAGAGGCTTTGGCAGGCTGTAGATTCATGCTACTGGTGGCTCTATAATACTGGGGTCTTAAGGGTAGCAGTCTTGCTCCTATGGCTCCACTAGACACTGCCCTGTTTGTGGTAGCTCCACATCTGTTGCAGACTCTTGCCTGGGTTCTCATGCTTTCCAGTATATCCTCTGAAATTCAAGTGGAAACTGAAAAGCCTCCATGACTTTTGCATTCTGTGCACCTGCAGACTTAACACCATATAGAAGCTGCCAAGGCTTACCACTTTCACGATTTGGAGGCACAGCAGTACCTGGGGCCCTTTCAGCCACAGCTGGAGCTGGAGTGGCCAGGATGTGGGGAGCATCATTCCCAGATGGCACAGGGCAGATGTGCCCTGGCCACTGTGTGCTCCTAGGCCTCTGGGCCTGTGATGGGAGGGGTAGTCTTGAAGGTTTTGGAAATACTTTCAGGGCCTTTTCCCCATTGTCCTGATTGTTAGCACCTGGCTCCCTTTTAGTCATGCTAATCTCTTTAGCAAGTGGTTTCTCAGCAGCAACCATTTTTTTCCTCTCCTCAAAACACTTTCCTTCTCTATCATATGGACCAGATGCAAATTTTTCAAATTTCTATACTCTGCTCCTTTTTTAATTATTAATTTCATTTTTAGGTCATTCCTTTGCTGCCATATCTAACTGTAGGCTATCAGAAGCAGCCATGCCACTTCTTGAGTGCTTTGCTGCTTATAAATTTCTTCCACCAGATACCCTAGGTCATCACCCTTCAGCCTTCCATAAAGCCCTAAGGCATGGACAGAATGTAGACAAGTTCTTTACTAGGGAGTAAAAAAGGATGACCTTTGCTCCAGTTTACAATCAGTTTGTCATTTTCATCTGAGACCTTGTCAGCATGGTCTTTACTGTCAATATTTCTATCAACATTTTGGTCACAACTACTTAAGCAGTCTCTAATAAGTTCCAGACCTTACCTCATCTTCCTATCCTCTCTTTGCCCTCCACATGCTTTCAGCCTCTGCTCATTACCCAGTTCCAAAGCTACTTCTGTATTTTCAGGTATCCTTATAGCAACACTTCACTCCTCAGTACCAATTTCCTATCTTAGTCCATTTGTATTGCTATAAAGGAACACCTGAGACTGAGAAATTTATAAAGAAAATAGGTTAATTTGGCTCATGATTTTTCAGGCTGTACAAGAAGCATGTCACAAGCATCTGCTTGACTTCCTGCTTCCACTCATGGCAGAAGGCAAAAGAGAGCCAGCACGTGCAGAGATTACATGGTGAGAGAGGAAGCAAGAGAGAGAGAGAGAGGAGGGAGGTGCTAGGCTCTTTAAATCATTCAGCCCTTGCAGGAACAAATAGTCTAAGAACTCAATCATTTCTGCAAGGACAGCTCTCAAGCCATTCATGAGGGATCCACCCTATGACTCAAATACCTCCAATTAGGTCCCACCTCCAACACTGGGTATCAAATTTCAACACAAGATATGGGGAGGTAAAACAAACAAAAGTATAGCACAGGTGAATTCATAATATGGAACCCATGAATAAGGAGGATTGGCTAAAATGACAAAATAATAACAGTAATTAACATCTACTATTCAATCACTGCATGCCAAGCCCTATTCTACACTCTCTAGATATTAACTCTATATGGTTCTCACAAGAACCCACAGAAGTTGAGACAATTCCCACTTCTGTATTATAGCTAAGGTAACTGCAGATGAACGAAGTGCCTTGCTGCTCAGGGTGGCACCAGCATTTAATCCCCAGTGTTGTAATTCAAAGTCTTTGCTCTCAGCCACCTCCCTGGATGTAGGACAGTCTGCAGGTCTTTTCCTGAGCTAGGCCCACCCATCAATGTGCTTTCCTAAATAAAATAATTATATGCATGAGCATAAATTAATTCAAACACTCCCTGAGTGACAGAAAGACTCTAGAATCAGTTTTTTTAAATGGCAATTATTTCTTTCTTCTTGCCAAATACAGATGACAGTTACTATGTGCAAGGCGCTGCCATGGTGGTGGGGGGATGGAGACAGTTACCAGGCATGTGAGTAATCAGCAGCTGCACAAATGATAAAAGCTGCTGACTCCAAGACCCTCCTACACCCTGTGTACTCAGTTGAAGAGAATAAAGTTTAATTAAATACACGTACAAGCACCTGGGGATCTCTGTACCTCAGCAGTCATATCAGTCCAATAAGAGGAAAAAGGCCTAGCTCTTTCTGAGGATACTAAAAGGGGTGCACTGGGCTAATGATCACAGGAGCAGTGTCTGTGATTCCAGCCCAGACCTCCTTGAGGATTTGAAGTAACCCGAGCTTGTCTTGGTGCACAGGTCTTTGTAAGAGCCTTCTAGAGCATATAAGAGAGTTAGGCATAGAGCGTATGGGGAGAGTGTGACTACCTCTGCCCTTGCTAACTATACTTTCACCACCATCTTCCATCTCCCCTATATCCCTGCAGATATGGGACAGAAATTATTATTTCATATCACAAAAGAGAAGCAAAACATTTAGAGAAATTGAGTAACATGACTAGTAAAGAGCAAAGGTCAGACTGAAGATCTGAATGGCCTTGGGTTCGTGAACATGCACTGGTTAAGAAGGGACTTTCATTTAATCCTCACAGCATCCCCACAGGAAAAGCATGCATATCTCCATTTTACAAACTAAGAGATGAAGACTCAAAGGTCAGTGATTTCCTTCTAATCATGTGGCTAATAAGCAGGAAAGCTGGACTAAAATCCACATTGTCTGCATCCTAGTCCAGCACCTTTCTTGCTGCCTCTAGACAAGACCAGAAAAGAAGCAGAGCATCCCTGGCAGGTGGCACAAGAATAGCACAAACCTGAGGCCTGCCGCATTGCCACCAGGCACAACTGTCGGTTGCTTTTCTTTCCCTTGGCAGAATTTGTTGACTTCTATAATGTGCCAGGATATAATACAGCAGTGAAAAAATAGAGACAACTTCTGATGCCATAGAGCAAGACACTGAGCAAGCCACTGAAGGGTAGACAAGAGATAGGGAGGTGTTAAGAGAACAGGTAACAGAAGCCCCCAGCACCACCAGGGAATTAGGGGAATACTCACCATGGAAGTGATATTGAGGCTGTCATCTAACAGTGAAAGCAGAAAGCAGCTGCCAAACAAAAAGAGGTACAGGTACAGAAGCTGAAAGGTGGGAAAGACTTATTGAAAAATCTGAGAAGACAAGAGCCCATAGAAGTGAAGGGAACCTAATGTGGAGGGGGCAGTGGACTTGATATGGACCTGGAACAACAGAACCAGATACTTTAGGGCCTTCTACTTCAAAGACCCAGAGAACTCAATACAGTGGGCCAGCCAAGGCACCTCTCAGTTGTCAGGGGTCCCTTTAGAGGGGAGGAAAGCAAGCTCATTAAGCTCTTTAATCTCTCCCCTCTAGGTCATTTCCTCCAGCTACGAATGAATCATACAGTTTCCTCCTCCCTGTCCACATGGCCTGGGTACCGAGGCTTGGAACAGGGGCCTGTTTTCCAGGTGCAGTCTCACCAGTGTCGTATAAAGGGGGATTATTCCCCTTCCTGCAGCTTGACTCCTCGCACAGGCCAACCCCAGCCGAGTCGGCTTTCCTCATGGCCAGATCACATTACGAGTTAATATCTAATTTGTAAGTTCTATATCACACCTCAGTTTCACAGCATTGTGGCTTCCAAGTGAACATTCACTTCTTCCTTTTTCAAAATTAGTTGGGTACCCTATGGTAAGAGAGGGAGAATGGAATGTACAATTGGCCAACTAAAACAGAGAGGCGCTGAATTGCTGTCTGACCACAAGGATGTAGCTTCATCTCTTAGTTAACAATCTGTAAAATGGGGTCTTAATTTGCTCTGCCATTACATAGCTGCATAAATTCTATGGATTGGAATTCAACTTCTAATACCAGTTTTTATCACTAAACATCTCTCTTGTCCTCAGTTTCCCTTTCTGTAACATAAACAAATAGGAATAAATGATCTCAAAGGACCCCTTTAAATATAATATTTTTTACTTTTCAATATGAGTAGTAGCTAGAGGATTATTCTGAGGATTTTTATGTCCTAAAAATTAATATCACAGTAGTTGCATTGCTAATTTTTTGTGTGTCGAAGACTTTTTGGAGATAAAGGCAGAGGCTACATAAAAGTAAACAATTTTTCAGAAGAGTAGCATAATGGTTCCAATTCCTCCCACTCCCAGACCTATGCCATGTAACTTTATAGTGTGTCCCACTCTGACTCAAGACTTGCTTTGGGACAATGTGATGTTGGAGAACATGATACAAGTAGAGACTCAAAAAATCTTGCATGATTAGCGTTGCTTTTCTTGCCTTCTACCAAAACCACACAAAAGACATGTCCAAGTTATCCCACTAGCCTCAGAAGAGGATGTGAGACGTGTGGAGCAGAGTCAACCCACAGACACATAAGCAAACCCAGCCACACTGCAGACACATGAGTGAGCCCAGCCAAGACCTGCCAAGCCCAGCCTAGATGATCTCATCCCTGCTGATGTGCTAGAAATAAATATTTATTATTTTATACCACTGAGTTTTGGGGTGATTTGTTACACAGCATTATTTTAGCAGCTGATACAAATCTGAACCTAAGTACAGTATTTTATCATTTGTTTAGTCCACCCAAAATAATTACATGAAAGGTAATACCTAACTTGTCTCTCTGCCTCATCGTTCTATGTCTCCATTTGTCCTCCATCTTCCCCTCTGTCTTAGATAAAGACATGTCCCTCCTTTGTACCAACACTAACCCTATCTTCTCTACTCCATTTCTTGCCCTTCCAACCTTCTGTGTGATGTGACTCCATCCATTATTCCCTCCTTCAGAAAGGTTAATGCACCCTGACATCTTTAAGGGTGGTTTCTCTCAGAAAGGTAGATTTAAGAGCAAAATACCTTATTGTCTAGAACAGAGGGCTATAAAAGTCCCACTTTGTTTTGATGATTTAAAATAAAAGTGCCCATCCTCTAGCACTCACCAGTGGGATAAGGAAGGATAGGTTTCCTCCCACTGGGAAGTGGCTCATTGGGAGGGCTGAGTAATAACAGCCACATCTTGTGGGAAAGGGTAAAGGGTAGAGTGGGGGGCAAAGGTGGAATCTCCTTAGCAGGGCTTTGCATGGAGGGAAGGTCAGGGTCTTCCTTTACAAATCAGATGCCCTCTTTTCTGCTCTCCCTTTCTTTTCCCCAAGCCCTGCCAACCACATAATGTATTTTTTCTATCCTTATTGTCATCCTCCCTATTCTTTTCATAGCCAAGTTTATATTCATGCACAGTATTGACATTCCTTGTTTTCAGTGGCAAAATTTTCTTCCTTGTCTTTTGGAGACTCATGAAATAAGTGCAGGTCTAAATTTTCAAGACCTTCTTTAATTAGTGTTTAATTTATTATGTGGCATACAGTGAAGAAAGGAGGATTTATCTTTATTGTAGAGTGAAATGCTAATGGGACAACTAAAAGAAAAAGATATTAGGTATTTTCAAAGCCTCTGTTCTGAAAAGACAGCAGGTTGACATTGATTAAAATATCACACATTGTGGAACGTGTGAAAGAAGGTTAACTGGGGCCAGCAAAAATATTTTTCCTCTCAGGTGTGTAAAATCTTGGATTTCATGGTTTACATATATCCTAGACCTGCTTGGAGGCAATCCGAATGTGAACAACACGTCATCTTTTCACTCTGAAACTGGCATTTATTTGTATAGTTCTTGTCAGAACTACCAAGAACCGTATTGGATGATCTTGGTAGAGGGCAAGATAATCAATTGCAATCGTGCAAGAGTTTTTATGTCTCTGCTTGTATCACACTCAACAACATCACATTGTCCCAAAGCAAGACCGGAGTTAGAAAGTGGGACACACTCTAAAGTTACATGACATGGATCTGGGGGTGAAAAGAATTGGACTGTTATGCCACTCTACTAAAAGATTGTTTACTTTCACCTAGCCTTTCTCTCATCTCCAGAAAGTCTTAGTAATTTCAACACTTTAAAAATTAATATCAACTACTATGATATTAATTCTTGATATCTGAAAATTCTCAGAAGAATCCTCTAGACACTAGTCATATAGCAAAACAAAAAATGTTACTTTGAAATGAATCCTTAGAAATCCTTAATTCCTATCTGTTTATGTTACAGATGAGGAAACTGAAGACAGGAAAGATGGTTAGTGAAACAGCTGGTGTTAGAAGCTAAATTTAGTTCATTTAATACTCTACTTTAATTAGGACTTTATACAGCTATGTAATGGCAGAGAGAATTAAGACCCCATTTTACAGGTTGTTAACTAAGGGGTAAGGTTGCATCCTTGTAGTCAGATCACGACACAAATGGTCTTTTTTTAACTACATCACTGAGCTCTCCAGGGTCATGTGCTTCAGGAAATCACTTGCCTAAACAGCTCTGCTCTTTCCTAGGGAAAGGAACAAATATTTATTAATACTTTCTATTGTCCAAACTCAATCCATAGTTTATCACAATCATCAGATAATAAAAATTAGGTATATTACTTCTTTCTGTTCTCTAGACACTTTCATTACTCTTATTCATTCTTTCTTTCAATTTTTCAATGAATGTCAATACTGTAAAATTTATGACAACAGATGTACACATCGGGTCTCTTTCTTCCTGCCTAGTGTTGAGCACAGTTTCTGATGTGTAATGTTTATCCTGCAAACATTAAATGAATTAATGAATGAATGAATTCAAGGCAACATAGTTTTCAATTCAGGATATGAAAAGGAATATGAGATATCATTTCATTAAGACTATAATACATAAGAAAGACAAACGTTACCAAAAAAAGTTACATTGACATAGATGCAATGACACAAGATGGCAATGATAAAACCTGGGGGCTGAGGCCGGGTGCAGTGGCTCACACCTGTAATCCTAGCACTTTGGGAAGCCAAAGTGGGTGGATCACGAGGTCAGGAGATAGAGACCATCCTGGCTAACACGGTGAAACCCCGTCTCTACTAAAAATACAAACAAAAAAATTAGCCAGGTTTGGTGGCGGGCACCTGTAATCCCAGCTACTGGGGAGGCTGAGAAATAATGGCGTGAACCCGGGAAGCGGAGCTTGCAGTGAGCAGAGATCGCGCCACTGCACTCCAGCCTGGGCGACAGAGTGAGACTCTGTCTCAAAAACAAAACAAAACAAACAAACAAACAAAAACCCTGGTTGCTGAGTTGGAGTTGGAGACTGAGAGAGAGAGTTATTTGTGCTGCCTACAAGGCTGGGTTTCCCCATCACTGACACTGGGAGAGCGAAGCTAGACTATCTCCCTTTGGAGCTGGCTTCTTTATGTCGTCTATCAGCGAGACATGATTGGTATTATTATTATATCTCATCCTTTTAAAAATTAATTAGTTAATGTTTAAGTTAAACATTGTAATTGTATATATTTATGGGGCACAATTTGATATCTTGATACTTACATGTGTGTATAATGATCAAATAAGTGTATTTTCCATGTCTATCACTTCATGCATTTATCATTTCTTTGTGATGAGAACATTCAAAAGCATCTCTTCTAGCTATTTTAAAATATACAATACTTTTTTAAAGCAAAAATCAACTCTCCTGGGTGACATATAGAGTAAGATTGGGATAATAATAGTAATATGAGTTGCTGCCTCTGCAATGTATATTATGTGTCAAGCACTAGCATAAATGCTTTCTATGAATCATAATTTAACTCTCACAATAACCCTAAGTGCTAGGTAATATTATTATCTTCTTCTGTTGCTGAGATACATAAGACTGAGGCATGTGTAGTACATTCAGATAGACATAGAACCCAGCCAGAGACCCTTAGATACATTCTACCCACTGCCTACCCCAACATATTATGGTTTTTCCTAGGTCATTTTTCTTCTCCTAAATAATTCTTTTAATACATGCTGTTTCTAATATGGTTTCTTAAGAGCAATCCAGTGAAGGAAAAGGAAAATGAACACTAATTCTATTAGCAAGGGCTTTGGAAGTTGCAAAACGTGGGTTCATATCTTGGCTTCATCACTTTCCTTACATTCCTTTGGGTATCACTTAGGTCTTCAGTCTCTCTTCTGTACAATGGGTATGACACTAATGTCTTTCAAGAGTTCTTCTAAAGATGAAATGAGATGCACAGATAAACCACCTCACACATGTCTAATTCAGCTAATGATTTTCTTTTCTTGGATCCCACTCATTATTCCCTAACTGGGTGGTTTCTCTATTACAAGAAAAAAGTAAGTAAAAAACAAGTGCAAAGAAGATCATATGAGGCTAATTGTGATGGGTAATTTTATGTTTCAACTTAACTGGGTCATAAGATGCCCAGATATCTAGGTAAACATTATTTCTGAGTTTATCTGTATGGGAGTTGCAAGAAGAGATTCACATTTGAAAACTAAGTACTAAAGAAGATCCACTGTAACCAATATGAATGGATATCATCCAATTTGCTGGGGGCCTGACTATAACAAAAAGGCAGAGCTAGGTTGAATTTGCTTTCTACCTGACTGCTTGAGCTGAGACACTGATCCTGCCTTTGGTGCTCCTGGTCCTCAGGACATCAAACACAGATTGGCAACTATACCAACTCTCTGGCTTTCAGGCCTTCAAACTATGCCACTGGCTTTCCTAAGTCTCCAGCATGTATTTGGCAGATCATGGAACTTCCCAGCTTCCATAATGCTATGATCAAATACCCTATAATAATCTCATTTTGTGCATCTATACAATACACACCACACACACACACACACACACACATATACACACACATCTATAAATATGCATACACACACACACATATTTCCTACTGGTTCTGTTTCTCTGGAGTATTCTGAGTAACATACACCAATCAAATAAAACATCGGAGTACCTACTGCTTACAGTAAAAATACCTGCCTCCCTTCTCATCTTTTTTTCTTAGCATCATTATTGAGATTTAATTCATATTCTGTAAAAATAATCCTTTTAAAGTATAAAATTCAGTGATTTTTAGTATATTCAGAGTTGTACACCCATCATCAAAGCTAAGTTTAGAACATTTTTATAACCCCCAAAAGAAACTTCATACCTACTAGCAGTTACTCCCTTTTCTCCCTCCCTGCCCCCCAGATCCTAGGAAACACTAATATACTTTGTGTCTCTATAGATTTGCCCATCCTGGATGTGTCTTATCAATGGGATTCTACAGTTGTGGTCTTGTGTGACTGGCTTCCTTCACTCGGTATAATGTTCTCAAGATTCTTCCATCTTTTCACATTTATCAGTACTCCATTCCTTTTTAGTCCTAAATAATGTTTCATCATATGTATAAAGCATATTTTGCTTATCCATTCATCAGTTGTGGTACATGTGGGTTGTTTCCCATTTGAGTAATTGTTAATAACAGTGGGATAAACACTTGTGTGCAAGTTTTTGTGTTAATATGTTTTTATTTCTTTTTCCGAGAAACCTAGGCGTGGAATTGTGGGGTCATTCTCCTTTATTTTTGAGCAAAGGGAAAACCTAGGGGGTGCTGAGGAAGACAATAACATACAGTTTGTGCTGAAACCACTGACAGTGTCATATGGGAGTACATTCATTTCCCATTGCTGCTGCTACAAATTACTACAAATTTACCAGTTTAAAACAGTGCATTTTTTTAAAAAAAATGTACTGTTATGGAGGTCTAAACTCCAAAATAGGTCAACAGAGCTGATTTCCTACTGGGGACTCAAGGGGAACCCCCTTCCTTGACTTTCCCAGCTTCTTGAGGCCGCCTGCCTCCCTTCACTTGCATCTCCTTCCTTCATTCCTCCATCTCCAAAGTTAGCAGCATAGCATCTTCAGTTCGCTCTTGTTCTCTCTCTCTCTCTCCAACCCTGCTGCCCAGTTTCTGTCCTCACAGCTCCTTTTCTTGCTTTCCTGCCTCCTTCCTATTATAATCCTTGTGATTACATTGTGAATGCCTGAATAATTCAGAACTATCATCTCATCTCAATGTCCTTAACTTAATATCTGCCAAGTCCCTTTTGACATGCAAAGTAACATCCACAGATTCTGGGGATTATGACAGTAAGATGTGAACATCTTTGTGTGTGTGTGGGGGGGGGGAGGGGGGTATCATACAGGCTACTACATGGAGAAAATCATAAATTAAGGGATTCTTTAGACCAGACACTTTGGGGTAAATGTGTCCAGTCCACTAAAAACTTCATTTATCCAACCATAGAAAATTGACTTAATTTTGATTTTATATAAAAGAAAAGCATGTCTGTTATCTTCATTTGGATAAATATGAATCGTAGTATTACAGAAACAGTTAGAGAAGGTGTATGAATGGGTTTTGGGGTCAGACTTTGGGGAATCAAATCCTAGCCCTCCCACTTATCAGCTGAGTGACTTTGGCAAGTTATTCAGACCAGCTGTACCTTAGTTTCTTCATCCATACAATGGAGAATATGATAATATCACTTCATGGGCTTGCTTTAAGATTTAAATAAGGTAATACATGCATGGTGCTTAGAAAAGTGTCTGGAATGTAGTAAATGTTAGTGAATATTTATCTTTGCAAAATTAGCAAAGGAAATTGTTAAAAGAGGGTAAGTTAGCCTAATGCCATATAAAGATTTGAAAAGATGTTTCTATAGGAAAGCTTACCCGGAAAATCTGCAGCTTTGTTTCTTTGTAGACTATTGTTTTCAGGTTACTGAGCTCTAAGATTTTGAGTTAAGCAGCCTGTCCTGGTTCCAAAATGTTTGGGTATTCCTAAAGATTCTTAGTTTTACAACAGAGAGTGGGACTAGAGAACTTTATCTAATGCCATATTGTCACTTTAACTCCCTCACATAACTCAACATAATAATCACTCTGATGGTTGACATTTATTGAGCACATGCTGTGTGCTAGAAAATATTCTTAACATTTCATAGGAATTAAATCATTTGATTGTCACCTAAGCCCTAAGAAGTAGATACTGTACAATCTTCATTTTATATAAAAGGAAATAAGACCCAGAAAGCTGAAGCACCTTGTCCAATGCTGCACAAACTATTAAGAAGCAGGTCAGAGAGTCTAAGCCTTATCTCCTGATCTCAAGTACACACTGATGTTTCCACTAGGTAGGCTGTGAACATGGTGGTTGAGAGCAGTCCCTGAAGCCAGGCTGCTTTGGTTCAAAGTCTGGCTCCATAACATGTACAACATAGGTAGCTTAGGCAAATCACTTTACTTCCCTGTGCCTCATCTCTAGAATGGTGATGCAGAAAGTGGGAACTGAGTGCTAATGTTTGCCTCATGGAGTCACTGTGGGGATCAATAAGACCCTATGCAACATTTTAGCACATTGCTTTGCCTCCAGCAAATGCTCAAGCAGAGCTTCAAAGTTGGAATTGGTTTCTTTGGTAATATGTTCTGCCTTTTAAATGTCTTCAAGAATAACAGAAAATTAATTCTAGCTGTTATGCCCAATCGCATTCCCTGATATTGGCTCATAAACTCATGTTTGGTCCTCCACAGCCTTTCCCTGCATTTTCTTATTCACTCATTCATTCGTTCATTGTCTTATGTCTTCAATAAAACGTGTTGAGCCTCAGGCATGAGACAAATTCTGTCCCATAAATTCCTACAACTGAACATCTGATCCCTATAAAAACCTTCCACGCAAATGGCACTATTGTTTCCATTTTCTGATGAGAAAATTGAAATTCAGAGACTCTAGATGACAACGGTAGTAGACGTGGTCCCAGGAAACAGGATATCCTGTCACCCAGTGAACATTCACACCACCCTTTCTGCTGTTGAATTGTGGAATGAGCATAGACTAAGCAAGCATAAGGTATGGCTAGGTTTGCTTTAGGCATCTGCCAGCCATTGACCTTCAATGGTATATTCACTCTAAGTCTCAGTCTCCTCATCTGTTAAGATAAAAACAATTACAACTCCTTCTGTGGTTGTTGTGTGAATAACTCAATATATTTGCATGACTAGATTAGATTAGATGTCCAATAAATAGTTATTTCTGTGGTTACTATTTGTATTTATTTGTTAATTCCTTTGTAAATCTTAAAGTGTTATTTCTAATAAAGCACTAATATGCCCTTTGTATAGAAAGCTTCAGGGAAAACTTTTTGTATAGATTTTATTTTATTTTAATATAAATGATTAAAAGGTAGCCTGGAATATTTTACACATATGTTACAAAACCCCTGGGAATTTGCTGGGAAAAAAAGTCTTGAATCCAAAGCAGGTGGCTAGGCAGGACATATTAGTCTGTTTGAAGGGCTGGACTTCCCTCAAAAACTCACAAACTCAGGGAAACATCCAAGGGAACTGTGAGAAAACAGTAATTAATGACTACAAACTCTGTGCTCCCAGTCCTCGTCTTCTGTGGAGAGCCATAAAGAGATCAATTCCACATTTTAAATTCTTCACCTAATTCGAAACCAACAGGAGCAAAGCCCCAATAGCACAGCACTCCAGCTATAAGTCAAGAGTAGAAGACATTTTGTGTGCATTACCTCATCTTTTATCCACAAACAACTATTATGGGTTGAATTGTTTCTTCTAAAAATTCATATATTGAAGCTCAGTACCTCAGAATGTGACCTTATTTGGATACAGAATCCTTGTAGATGTAATTAGGTTAAGATTAGGGCATTAGGGTGGACGTTAATCCAATATGACTGGTGTCCTTTTAAAAAAGGGAAATTTGGACACACATGCATACAGGGAGAATGTCATATGACGGTGAAGACAGAGATCCAGGTGATGCTTCTGCAAGCCAAAGAATGCCAGAAATTGCCAGCAACCACCAAATGTAGGAGAAAAGCATGGAGCAGATTCTCCCTCATAGCCCATGAAAGAAGCAACCCTGCTGACAATCTGACCTTAGACTTCCAGCTTCCAAAACTGTGAGACAATACATTTTCTTTATTTAAGCCACCGAGTTTATGATACTTTCTTATGACATTTCTAGCAAACTAATATAACAACCCAAAGAGTGAGATATTCCACACTTTTAAAAACTCATCATTAGAAAATCTGATTTTCTTGCCTAAGGAACCACAGCTAGTGATTGGCAAATTTAGTGGAACAGACTTATTCCAAAGTTCACGGTGTTGGGCTATGTAGGTTCCATTTTTCACTTTCTTTCTAATTTTTATGAAGAGAAAGGAAGCCCCTCATAATGATTTTGTACTGAGTAGCTGAACTTTCTCAGAAACCATGTCTGCTTTATGGGATGCTCATTTATGCCAACAAAGACTATTGGCTTGCCCAATGAGAAACAACGTAACACTTCAATAATAATGACAAATATTTAAATTGTATTTCACAGTACTTCCTGATGTTGGTTCAGGTTTTCACAGGAGCCCGTGTGAACAGACACAGGCATAGCTATCTCAGATGAGGAACACAACTGAAAAGGCTGCGGGATTTGCCAAGTTCAAACAGTGAGCATGTGGCCACGCCAGAACTGGAACCAAGAGTTCCCAGTCCACTGTGTTGTTCTCCTGTCATAAACACAAGCCTTACTTGCTTCTTCTGCATCTGATACATCTGTTCCTTACCTGGAACACAGAAAAAGCCCTTGATAGTCACAGGATCCTATTAGAAAAAGCATGGCTTTAGGAGTTGAGCTGATACGCGTTCAATTCTCAGAATTTATCAGACCCTAAGTCTATTTCACTGTAAAGCAGATTGTTGTGAGTATTACTGATGTAAACTATAAAGAGTGACCCACAGAAAATTCTGCTAAACTAGTTGTATTATTTTTTAAAATACCTGGCCTGATTCTACCTCCACCATTTATTAGGGGTGCCATTTTGAGCTTACTAAACCTTCCTTTGCTTGCTTGTTAATTAAGGTTGTCGTACAGCAATGAATGTAATAACACTTTCAAGATTTCCAGTTCTACAAATGCAAGGAATTAATTTTAAGGAATATGAAGATATATAAGTAGTTACCATAACATAGAAGGCATTAAATAACTATTTGCTTGCTGAATAAGAATGGCTATACCCCACACCACTCCCCAAATTCAAAAGAACCAGTCATAATGGGTACAAAAAGATGTTACCCAGACAGTGTTTGCAAGTGTGAGAAAAAGGAGAGAGTAAGTCCACTTGCTCTTGAAAACTAGAAATCACAACCACTACACTTTGATCAGGAAGAGCATTTCATGCCTGAGGTTTAAGTTTACCTAAAATCCAAATGTTTCACTGAAAAAAAAAAAAAAACCCCTCTGGGCAATTCCTTTTAAGTTAACTGTGAATTTCATTTTAAATCCCTTCATCCCCAGGCTTAATATTATTACAAATAAAACATGTTTTAACCCATGTTCCTATAAAATATTTTTTAGAAACACATATATGGATTTGTCTCAGAGGAATTCTAATAAACATATTGAAATCTACGTCAAATCTTGGTTTGATGTCTGATAACTGCGGATGCAAGGAAAACCTATCTCAAAGTTTCCCTTTAGAAATCAACCTCAAATAACCACTTAGTGTTCAAAGTCAATTCCTATTAATGCTTGTACATATGGTATTAATTCCACATTAATTCTGTCAAAAGTGATATCATAGTTAGAAGTTCCAAATGATGACATCACTAAAACAACTTGGTTTTCATGAGTGTGGGACCAGTCAGTGCCAAAATCCAATTCAATCTATTCATCTGTCTATTCTGACAAGTTCAGTTTAATTAGTTCATGGCCTCATAACGAACAAGAGACTGGCTTTCTGTCCAATTTCCAGAGCCATTTCTATTCTCTTCAACTTAAGTGCCAAATGCTTACGCTGCTTTGCCCAATTTATACCTTTGCCTATAATTACTGGTCCCCAAGGTGTGATTGTCCTTTTTCATAAGAGTTTGTGCAGCTGCCAACATGAAGTTGTAAATAAATTGTAATACCGTTGCTATGAGGTGTAAAAATCCCACAGCTCATATCCAGAGCCTTGTATAATAAACTCAAGTAAACATTCCATTTCCTGCAAGTGATTGTGGTCTGTGACTAGATTTAGAAAACAGGGCAGTAAGTCATCTTTCTTTAATGAGTCGTTGAAAACAAAGTCGTATTCCATGAAACCAAAACCTGTCCTTGACAAAAACAAATAGCTTATTTGTAAAAGACCCTCCAAGGGGGGGTCAGGTTTTTCTGCAGTTTATGATCTGAGATTCATTTTTGCTATCACGAAGTGCTGAAACAATAGCAACCCCACTCTCCCAACAGCACCCACTGCCAATGAAGTGCGAGAGACTGGTTTTCTAACTAGAGAGGCAAGGAGCTGTTGGAGGAAAAAATTAGAAAGTCAAATGTAGAGAGATCAGGTTTGAGGACTTGGTCTTCTATTTACCAGCTATTTATAACCGCTGTGCCTCTGTTTCTTCCGTTGTATCTTAGGGAGAATGATGCCTACCAAACAGGATTGGTGTGATCACAAAACAGGATAATTAAATATAAAGTACCCAGCAACAGTGCTTTCCAACGGTAGACAACACAGAAAATAGTCATTTCTCCCTCCTTTATCTTTGTGATAGACAGCAAATCTGCATTTTTTGGTTTCCACCGGACCAGCGCCGAGCCTACTGTGTGGAATGCGCTTCACTAAAGAACAAGCCATATTTTCCTTGCGTCGCTGTTCTTACAACCCTTAATAACGCTATCTTTTTAAATGGCCTCATCTATGAAAGGTGATTGAAACTTCTAAAATTATATCTTTACAGACTCCAGTAACTCTCTAATTTCATTAAGATCATTGGAGTTTTTCTCATCTTATTTATTTTTATCGAAAGTATTCAATGATTATTTATTTATTTATTTGAGATGGAGTCTCACTCTGTCGCCCAGGCTGGAGTGCAGTGGCGTGATCTCGGCTCACTGCAAGCTCCGCCTCCCGGGTTCACGCCATTCTCCTGCCTCAGCCTCCCGAGTAGCTGGGACTACAGGCGCCCGCCACCACGCCCAGCTAATTTTTTGTATTTTTAGTAGAGATGGGGTTTCACCATGTTAGCCAGGGTGGTCTCGATCTCCTGACCTCGTGATCTGCCTGTCTCGGCCTCCCAAAGTGCTGGGATTACAGGCGCGAGCCACTGCACCCGGCCCCAATGATTACTTTCTTAAGTTGAATTTAAGAAAACTAGAAGCTTCATGTCAGACTTTTAGATACACCATGAGTTCAACTTCTCTTTTTCTTTGTAGGGACAAGTTCTCACTAGGTTGCCCAGGCTGCTCTTGATCTCCTGGCTTCAAGAAATCGTCCTACCTCAGCCTCCCAGAATGTTGGGGTTAGAGGGGTGAGCCACTGTGCCAGGCCTCAAATTTAATATAAAGCTGCACAATTTTACACTTGAACCAATTAGGTCAAGAGGTAATCATTGTGTGCCCAACAGCAGCCCAGGTCTTATTGTGGAAAATTAAATCAATCAAGACCAAAAATTCTTGCCTGTATGTGGCAAAGACCATTAATCCTACCAAATATACATGGTTTCTCCAGCATCTCCCAGCCTCCCTTGCAGTTAGCTTGGCGCCATTTGACTGGCTCTGGTCAATGGACCCTAATCAGAAATGATGTGTATTACTTTCAGTTAAAGGAAGTTGAGAGTCTACATGCTTCCTTCATCTCTCTCTTCTCCAGCTACGGAGAACCTGGAAGACATGTACCGGGTGATGTAATACCAGATGGAGTAGAGCAAGTTCACCTTCATAGAATTATGTGCCAGTAAGAGATTAAATATTGCAATACGATATTAATATTAAGGATGTGGGGGTTGTCTGCTACAAAGAGTCTTTTGTGTTCATGACCTATACCTTTCTATGAGACCACACTTCAGAGTTCGCTTTGCTTTGTGTTCTAAAAAGGTTTTCCCCAGATTTCTAGCCTTTGCCCATCCCTTGGTATAATAGGGGAAACATTCATGGTCCTCACTTGAACAGAGGTCCCTCCCACCTCCCCATTAGGTTGTGCTTGGGCTTCCAATGGGTGGTTCCCATGTATAATTGCCATGAAATATTCACCAGAAAAGTCATCATTTTGGTGACCATAGCTTCCTCAAATGAGCACCACTTTCACTTCTAGTGGGTCTTTCCATATCTACTGGGCATCATGTTTGCCCAAGGCCTTGATGTCTGTATTAACTTCCTATGGCTGCTGTAAAAATATGACCATAAATTGGGTGACTTAAAACAATCAGAATTTATGTTCTCACAATTTTGGAGGGCAGAAGTCCAAAATCAAGGTGTCCTTGGGGCTGTGCTCCCTCTGGGGTTCCAGAGAAGAATCCTTCCTTGCCTTTTCAGCTCTGGTAGCTGCTAGAATTCCCCCACTTCCTTGCCTTCTATTTCTGTCCTCATTCTCACATTGCCTTCTCTTCTACATGTGTTTTTGTAAAAAAAAAAACTTCATCTTTGGATTCGGGGACAATCCTGATAATTCAGGATGATGTCTTGATTTCAAGATCCCTAACGTAGTTACATTTGCAAGAACCCTTTTTCCAAATAAGGCAACATTCACAGGTTGCAGGAATTAGAACTTAGACATATCTTTTTGGAGACTATTTTTAGGCGTGGTACAATGTCCTCTGCTAATGTAACGACCAGAATTCTGCTCGCATTTATGTTACCCTCCAACAGCAGGTTCTAAAGCAGAGTTGCCTTGTTCTCCAATGTCTCAGGGTTTTAGTTACAGATGGGATGAAAAGGTTCTTTTAGTTTCTTACTAGCAGCTTCCATTTCTCTAAGACTCAGACATAGGCCATGAACAGACTGATCTGCAGAACTTCATTAGACTGATTGCTATGCATTTGTCATCAAGCCAAAATTTTCTATGGGAAGAACATTTCCTTCCCTTAAAGATACCTCAGTCCCTCTTTTATGAAAATTTCTGGCCATCTCACCTAGAAGTTCCCTAGCATATCACCAGGACTTTGATTTCTAAAAATATTCAAATATAGGCTCAAACCTGGATTCAAGCTACAGTTAGATATTTTGCATCTCTCAGTCCCATAACACTCAGATCCTTGTAACCAGAGACTTACTGATCATTCTTTTCTTACACTGAATTGTCAAGCTAGTAATGTTACATATCAAAACAAAACCACACATTAAATCATCATCAATAAGAATATCCTGAATTATGAGTAGGTCTATATAATTGTAATAAATTAAAATAGAAAAAAGAATTCAAATCATGTCATTAAGCCTCTTATTTTATAGAAGAGAAAGCTGAGATCCTCCAAATGATGTTACTTATTCAAGATCACCCAGTAATTCAATTATGATTCACAAGTACCATTTCATTTGTTGGAAATGTTCAACAACATTGACTCCTGGTTAGAAAAGCTAGATTTTAACCCTGACACTAATTGCTGGAAAATCTTCTAAGTCATATGGTTTCTTTCAGCCTTAGCTTCTTCTCTTAGAAATAATACCAAAAAGGAAATTGATGCCACCCTCTGACCACCTGTGCAGCTCATGTAACATAATATGGGTAAAAAATATCTTGTAAACATTTTCTTACATACCTAGCTAGAATGAGCTCCTTGAGAGCAGACAGCATGACTCGCCCCTGGTCCAACCTATAGCTCAGTAACTGACACATGAATGGTGTTCAGGGAATGCTGAGCCGATGATCATGTTAATCAATTAATTAATGAAAGCAGAAAGTGTTTTTAACCTCAAATAAAGTGAGAATTTATAGAAATAGGGATTAAGAGCAGAGACTCTGGAACATGACTTCCTGGGTTCAAATCCTAGCTCCAACACTCACGATCTATGCCACATAGGACAAATTACTTAACCTGTCTGTGTCTCAGTTTTTCTTCTCTAAAGGGGAAAGAATACAGGTAGTCACCACATAGAGTTAAGATGACAATCAAATGATAAAAAGTCTGACACAAAGAGACTATCAATATATATTTTCTTTATAACTTTAATGCCTATAACTTTTCTGGAATATGTTCTAGTACAGCTTCCCTTTGTTTGTGTTTTCAATCTGATTCTGGTGCTTTGCCATTATCATGAGTTTCCATATGTTTTATCTCTTTTCAAATTATTAAAGAGAGTGAAGATTATAGAAATCTTTGTATTAGCTTATGAATGCTCACAGTAATCAAAAGCACACAGAAAGCCAAGAATACATCAGATTACATCATGTTGCATCAAAGCAGTGCTCTGATACTTCAGAAAACTTCAGCTTTGAAAGAAGATGCCAAAGTATCAGGCACATCACAAATGAGATTTTCATAAACTTACCCAGGAGTGATAAGATTTAACCTGTGGTTCTCACTTGGCCCCCTTTAGGAATAACATTGTCTATTTGATCTGCCCTGAACGCTAATAATACCCTAATTGTATTGGCAGCAAAGTACTATATGTTTATAACCTAAAGCTACTACC
Source organism: Pan paniscus (assembly GCF_029289425.2). Taxonomy (NCBI): domain Eukaryota; kingdom Metazoa; phylum Chordata; class Mammalia; order Primates; family Hominidae; genus Pan; species Pan paniscus. The sequence continues at coordinate 13,272,356 of NC_073252.2, forward strand.
ATGACTGGAGAGGGTGACTCACACCTCCCCACCTCTCTCTTGCTTGCCCCTTTCCTGGCATGTTCTGCACCCACATCTTCATCCATCTAACTTAGATATATCTTCAAAACTCAACACAGTTTCCCTGTCACTTCAAAAAATTCTTCTCTACTCATGCCTCCACCACACACTCAGTTATGGTATCCCTAAAGAAAGAAGCCAAGTCTCATGGATGTTTGTATCTGCAGTCAAATATCACAGTGTTGCTATGTTGCAGGCACTCAGAAATGTGTTATAGAATAAAGCACAGACCCACAAAAACGAGACTTTCAGTTAGCCTTGATTGGTTGTCTTAAGAAGTCCCTATTATTATTATTATTTTATTATTTTATTTATTTATTTATTTATTTATTTGAGATGGAGTCTCACTCCGTCACCCAGGCTGGAGTGCAGTGGCGCGATCTTGGCTCACTGCAACCTCCACCTCCCCGGTTCAAGCAATTCTCTGCCTCAGCCTCCTGAGCAGCTGGGATTACAGACGCCCGCCACCATGCCCAGCTACTTTTTGTATTTTTAGTAGAGATGGGGTTTCACCATCTTGGCCAGGCTGGTCTTGAACTCCTGACCTTGTGATCCACCAGCCTCGGCCTCTCAAAGTGCTGGGATTAGAGTTGTGAGCCACCGCACCCAGCCTGAGGTCCCAAATTTTTTTAAAGAAAAATACGTAACATAAGAACTTGAAATTGTTTTTAAAAATCTTTATTTGGGCAAGATTGGTGTATCAGTCCATTTTCACACCACTATAAAGAACTGCCTGAGACTGTGTAATTTATAAAGGAAAAAGGTTTAATTGACTCACAGTTCAGCATAGCTGGGAGGCCTGAGGAAACTTACAATCATGGCGGAAGGTGAAGGGGAAGCAAGGCACCTTCTTCACAAGGTGGCAGGAAGGACAATGAATGCAGGAGGAAATACCAGTTTTCACATCTCTTGAGAACTATCAGGAGACCAGCATGGGGGAAACTGCCTCCATGATTCAATTACCTCCACCTGGTCTCTCCCTTGACATATGGGGATTATGGGGATTATAATTCAAGATGAGATTTTGGTTTGGGACACAGCCAAACCATATCAGTGGCGGAGCAGGAGATCCCAGCCTTTGACCCCCATAAGGAAGATCTCAGGAACCCAGTTAAGAAGCTGCAGTAACACAATAGAGCCAAACACCCCAGGGTAACTACACAATAAAATGATAGATAGTAAAGTTTAGTTTTGCCTGCATCGTCTGTCCCCCAGGTCAGAGCTGCTCAGCAGTAAGAGAGTACTCCCCTGCCCTTGATTTCTCCTGGTAGGGAAAAGGAGAGCAGGGTGAACAATCAGCTTTTCCAGCCTTTCAGGAACTGACCAAGGTTCCCCTTCTGTTTCATGTCACCCAGAACACCAAGACTAATGGCATAGCTGAGGTGTCTGGAGACAGGTTGGAACAAAGAAGGGAGGGAGCTGTCACTATTAACCAGTGGTGGAAACCACAGTGGTCTCCAATGACCTGCTCTACAGAGGACTCCTGAAACCTTTTCTGTCGAGGTCCTCAAGAGTCTGTGCAACCACAGCAGACCCCCTGGAGCTTTCACTGTTGATGATCCCACAGTGTTTGCAGCCATGGACCCCAGTAGCCTGCTCCATAGAGGACCCTAGCAGCATTCATCACTGAGGAAACCAGCAGCCAGCACAGTTACCATGGACTCCCCACAGTCTCACTGCTAAGAGTCCCACAGTTTTTCATCTTCACAGACACCAGTTGCCTGAGCCACCACCCACTCTCACTTCTCGTACTAGAGTCATCCTAGTTGTCACCAAAAATGATGGCCCAGCCCCAGGACTGAGCTCAGTCATTGTGGACATGCTTGCAGATGGCTCAAACCCCTGTCATCGGCTCCAACATCCACTGCTGCATGTACACCCGTAGATGACCCCACAGCCATAGGCATGCATGCAGTTAACTGCAAGCTCTGCTGCCAGCTCCCACTGCCTCACATCAGTGACATCCAAAACTTAAAATGCTGGCAAAGAGGAGCAAGTAGCTGAAGTGCAGTTTTTGTATGTAATAGGAGCTAAAGTTGTTATCAGCTTTAAATAGACTGTTATATGTATAAAATATTTTATGTAAACCTCATGATAACCACAAAGCAAAAGTTTATAATAGATAAACAAAAGATAAAGAAATCAAAGCATGTCACTACAGAAAATTATCAAATCACAAAGGACAACAGTAAGGGAGGAAGAAAGAAACAACGGATCTACAAAACAGTGACAGAATACATTAACAGAATGGCAATAATAAGTCCTTACCTATCAATAGTTCCTTTAAATGTGAGCAGACTAAATTATTAAACGAAAGACATAGAGTGGCTGAATGAATCCAAGAAATAAACAAGACCCAACTTCATGCTGCCTGCATGAGGACACACATTAACTGAAAGTGGAAGAATGGAAAAAGATACATCACTAAAATAAAAACCAAAAGATAACAGCAGTAACTATACTCATATTACATAGAATAGACTTTAAGTCAAAAGCTGTAACAACTAAAAAAGAAGTTTATTATATAATGATAAACAGGCCAATTAATCAAGAGGCCATAACAATTGTATTTCTATTCACCCAATATCAGAGCACTTAATATAAATGTAAACAAAGTATCAACAGATCTGAAGAGAGTAATATACAGCAATACAATGATAGTAGGGACTTCAATACTACATTGTCAGCAATGAATAGATCATTCAGACAGAGTATCAAAGAGAATCAGTGGAATTGAAAAACCTATAGACCAAATGGACCTAAGCAATAGACATAGAACATTCAATCTGGTATATAAAACTACACATTTTTCTCAAATATACACAAAACATTCTCCAGAACAGAGCATATGTTTGGGCACAAAACAAGTATTAATAACTTTTAAAAGATTATTATTGTATCAAGCATCTTTTCTGACCACAGTGGTATGAAACTAGAAATCAATAACAAGGGGAAAACTCAAAAATTCACAAATGCATGAAAATTAAACAACACCTTTCTAAACAATCAATGGGCCAAACAATAAAATCAAAAGGGAAATAAAAAAGCTTTAGACAAATAAAAATGAAAATGCAACATACCAAAACTCATGAGATGTAGCAAAAACAGTTACAAGAAGTTTTAACGATAAACATCTACTGTTTTTAAAAACAAATATCCCAAACAAGCAAGTTAACTTCACACCTCAAACAACTAGGAAAAGAAGACCAAATTAAGCTGAATTTTAATAGAAGGAAGGAAATAATAAAGTTATAAAGATCAGAGCAGAAATAAAATAGAGTCTAAAAAAAAGATCAATAAAACTAGGAGGTGGTTTTTTGAAAATAAACTAAATTGACAAGTCTTTAGCTACTCTGAAAAAAAGAGAGGAGACCCAGATAAAATCAGAAATGAAAGAAGAGGCATTACAACTGCTGTCACAGAAGTACAAAGGATTATAAGAGACTACTATGAACAGTTATACACCAATGATTTGGATAACCTAGAAGAAATAGATATATTCCTAGAAATATAAAACCTCGGAAGACTAAATTATGAAAACATAAACAATTGGAACAGATCAATAATGAGTAAGGAGATTCAATTAGGAATCCAAAATATCCCAATAAAGAAAATTCCACTACCAGATGGCTTCACTGAAAAATTCTACCAAACAGGTAAAGAATAGTTTGTATCAATCCTTCTTTAACTCTTCCAAAAAAAAAAATGAAGAGGAAGAAACACTTCCAAACTCATTTGACAAGGCCAGTATTACACTGATGATCCATCAGACAAGGATGATACATGAAAATAAAATTACAGGCCAATATCCCTGATGAAGACAGACGTAAAAACTCTCAACAAAATACTAGCAAGTCAAATTCAATAGCCCATTAAAAGGATTATACACCATGATAAGTGGAATTTTTGCTAGGATGCAAAGATGGCTCAACATATGGAAATCAATAAATATAATACAACATATTAACAAAATAAAGAATAAAAATCATATGATCATCTCAATGAGCCAAAAAAAGTTGACAAAATTTAACATTCTTTCATGACAAAAATTCTAAAAAAAATAAATATAGAAGAAATGAACCTCAACACAATAAAAGCCATATATGACAAGCCCATGGCTAACATTAATCTCAATGATGAAAAGTTGACAGCTTCCTTCTTTAAGACCAGGAACAAGATAAGGATGGCCACTCTCACCACTTTTATCCAATATAGTACTGGAAGTCCTAGCCATATAAGTTAGGCAAGAAAAAGAAATAAATGTCATCCAAATCAGAAAGGAAGAAGGAAAATTGTCTCTCTTTGCAGATGACATAATTTTATGTATAGAAAATTCTTAATCTAAACCAAAATCCTTTATTTAAACCAAGTATTTAAATACTCTTTAAACTAATAAGCAAACTCAGTAAAGTTTTGGTATACAAAATCAACATACAAAAATCTGTTGTATTTGTATAGGCTAACAATGAACTGTCCAAAAAGGAAGTTAAGAAAACTATCTCGAGGAGCCAAGATGGCCGAATAGGAACAGCTCCGGTCTACAGCTCCCAGCGTGAGCGACGCAGAAGACGGGTGATTTCTGCATTTCCATCTGAGGTACCGGGTTCATCTCACTAGGGAGTGCCAGACAGTGGGCGCAGGCCAGTGGGTGCGCGCACCGTGCGCGAGCCGAAGCAGGGCGAGGCATTGCCTCACCTGGGAAGCGCAACGGGTCAGGGAGTTCCCTTTCCGAGTCAAAGAAAGGGGTGACGGACGCACCTGGAAAACTCGGGTCACTCCCACCCGAATATTGCGCGTTTCAGACCGGCTTAAAAAACGGCGCACCACGAGACTATATCCCACACCTGGCTCGGAGGGTCCTACGCCCTCGGAATCTCGCTGATTGCTAGCACAGCAGTCTGAGATCAAACTGCAAGGCGGCAGCGAGGCTGGGGGAGGGGCGCCCGCCATTGCCCAGGCTTGCTTAGGTAAACAAAGCAGCCAGGAAGCTCGAACTGGGTGGAGCCCACCACAGCTCAAGGAGGCCTGCCTGCCTCTGTAGGCTCCACCTCTGGGGGCAGGGCACAGACAAACAAAAAGACAGCAGTAACCTCTGCAGACTTAAATGTCCCTGTCTGACAGCTTTGAAGAGAGCAGTGGTTCTCCCAGCACGCAGCTGGAGATCTGAGAACGGGCAGACTGCCTCCTCAAGTGGGTCCCTGACCCCTGACCCCCGAGCAGCCTAACTGGGAGGCACCCCCCAGCAGGGGCACACTGACACCTCACACAGCAGGGTATTCCAACAGACCTGCAGCTAAGGGTCCTGTCTGTTAGAAGGAAAACTAACAAACAGAAAGGACATCCACACCAAAAACCCATCTGTACATCACCATCATCAAAGACCAAAAGTAGATAAAACCACAAAGATGGGGAGAAAACAGAACAGAAAAACAGGAAACTCTAAAATGCAGAGCGCCTCTCCTCCTCCAAAGGAACGCAGTTCCTCACCAGCAACGGAACAAAGCTGGATGGAGAATGATTTTGACGAGCTGAGAGAAGAAGGCTTCAGACGATCAAATTACTCTGAGCTACGGGAGGACATTCAAACCAAAGGCAAAGAAGTTGAAAACTTTGAAAAACATTTAGAAGAATGTATAACTAGAATAACCAATACAGAGAAGTGCTTAAAGGAGCTGATGGAGCTGAAAACCAAGGCTCGAGAACTACGTGAAGAATGCAGAAGCCTCAGGAGCCGATGCGATCAACTGGAAGAAAGGGTATCAGCAATGGAAGATGAAATGAATGAAACGAAGCGAGAAGGGAAGTCTAGAGAAAAAAGAATAAAAAGAAATGAGCAAAGCCTCCAAGAAATATGGGACTATGTGAAAAGACCAAATCTACGTCTGATTGGTGTACCTGAAAGTGATGCGGAGAATGAATCCAAGTTGGAAAACACTCTGCAGGATATTATCCAGGAGAACTTCCCCAATCTAGCAAGGCAGGCCAACGTTCAGATTCAGGAAATACAGAGAACGCCACAAAGATACTCCTCGAGAAGAGCAACTCCAAGACACATAATTGTCAGATTCACCAAAGTTGAAATGAAGGAAAAAATGTTAAGGGCAGCCAGACAGAAAGGTCGGGTTACCCTCAAAGGGAAGCCCATCAGACTAACAGCGGATCTCTCAGCAGAAACCCTACAAGCCAGAAGAGAGTGGGGGCCAATATTCAACATTCTTAAAGACAAGAATTTTCAACCCAGAATTTCATATCCAGCCAAACTAAGCTTCATAAGTGAAGGAGAAATAAAATACTTTACAGACAAGCAAATGCTGACCGATTTTGTCACCACCAGGCCTGCCCTAAAAGAGCTCCTGAAGGAAGCGCTAAATATGGAAAGGAACAACCGGTACCAGCCGCTGCAAAATCATGCCAAAATGTAAAGACCATCAAGACTAGGAAGAAACTGCATCAACTAACGAGCAAAATCACCAGCTAACATCATAATGACAGGATCAAATTCACACATAACAATATTAACTTTAAATGTAAATGGACTAAATTCTCCAATTAAAAGACACAGACTGGCAAGTTGGATAAAGAGTCAAGACCCATCAGTGTGCTGTATTCAGGAAACCCATCTCACGTGCAGAGACACACATAGGCTCAAAATAAAAGGATGGAGGAAGATCTACCAAGCAAATGGAAAACAAAAAAAGGCAGGGGTTGCAATCCTAGTCTCTGATAAAACAGACTTTAAACCAACAAAGATCAAAAGAGACAAAGAAGGCCATTACATAATGGTAAAGGGATCAATTCAACAAGAGGAGCTAACTATCCTAAATATTTATGCACCCAATACAGGAGCACCCAGATTCATAAAGCAAGTCCTGAGTGACCTACAAAGAGACTTAGACTCCCACACATTAATAATGGGAGACTTTAACACCCCACTGTCAACATTAGACAGATCAACGAGACAGAAAGTCAATAAGGATACCCAGGAATTGAACTCAGCTCTGCACCAAGCGGACCTAATAGACATCTACAGAACTCTCCACCCCAAATCAACAGAATATACATTTTTTTCAGCACCACACCACACCTATTCCAAAATTGACCACATAGTTGGAAGTAAAGCTCTCCTCAGCAAATGTAAAAGAACAGAAATTATAACAAACTATCTCTCAGACCACAGTGCAATCAAACTAGAACTCAGGATTAAGAATCTCACTCAAAGCCGCTCAACTACATGGAAACTGAACAACCTGCTCCTGAATGACTGCTGGGTACATAACGCAATGAAGGCAGAAATAAAGATGTTCTTTGAAACCAACGAGAACAAAGACACAACATACCAGAATCTCTGGGACGCATTCAAAGCAGTGTGCAGAGGGAAATTTATAGCACTAAATGCCCACAAGAGAAAGCAGGAAAGATCCAAAATTGACACCCTAACATCACAATTAAAAGAACTAGAAAAGCAAGAGCAAACACATTCAAAAGCTAGCAGAAGGCAAGAAATAACTAAAATCAGAGCAGAACTGAAGGAAATAGAGACACAAAAAACCCTTCAAAAAATTAATGAATCCAGGAGTTGGTTTTTTGAAAGGATCAACAAAATTGATAGACCGCTAGCAAGACTAATAAAGAAAAAAAGAGAGAAGAATCAAATAGACGCAATAAAAAATGATAAAGGGGATATCACCACCGATCCCACAGAAATACAAACTACCATCAGAGAATACTACAAACACCTCTACGCAAATAAACTAGAAAATCTAGAAGAAATGGATACATTCCTCGACACATACACTCTCCCAAGACTAAACCAGGAAGAAGTTGAATCTCTGAATAGACCAATAACAGGAGCTGAAATTGTGGCAATAATCAATAGTTTACCAACCAAAAAGAGTCCAGGACCAGATGGATTCACAGCCGAATTCTACCAGAGGTACAAGGAGGAACTGGTACCATTCCTTCTGAAACTATTCCAATCAATAGAAAAAGAGGGAATCCTCCCTAACTCATTTTATGAGGCCAGCATCATTCTGATACCAAAGCCTGGCAGAGACACAACCAAAAAAGAGAATTTTAGACCAATATCCTTGATGAACATTGATGCAAAAATCCTCAATAAAATACTGGCAAACCGAATCCAGCAGCACATCAAAAAGCTTATCCACCATGATCAAGTGGGCTTCATCCCTGGGATGCAAGGCTGGTTCAACATACGCAAATCAATAAATGTAATCCAGCATATAAACAGAGCCAAAGACAAAAACCACATGATTATCTCAATAGATGCAGAAAAAGCCTTTGACAAAATTCAACAACCCTTCATGCTAAAAACTCTCAATAAATTAGGTATTGATGGGACATATTTCAAAATAATAACAGCTATCTATGACAAACCCACAGCCAATATCATACTGAATGGGCAAAAACTGGAAGCATTCCCTTTGAAAACTGGCACAAGACAGGGATGCCCTCTCTCACCGCTCCTATTCAACATAGTGTTGGAAGTTCTGGCCAGGGCAATCAGGCAGGAGAAGGAAATAAAGGGTATTCAGTTAGGAAAAGAGGAAGTCAAATTGTCCCTGTTTGCAGACGACATGATTGTTTATCTAGAAAACCCCATCATCTCAGCCCAAAATCTCCTTAAGCTGATAAGCAACTTCAGCAAAGTCTCAGGATACAAAATCAATGTACAAAAATCACAAGCATTCTTATACACCAACAACAGACAAACAGAGAGCCAAATCATGAGTGAACTCCCATTCACAATTGCTTCAAAGAGAATAAAATACCTAGGAATCCAACTTACAAGGGATGTGAAGCACCTCTTCAAGGAGAACTACAAACCACTGCTCAAGGAAATAAAAGAGGATACAAACAAATGGAAGAACATTCCTTGCTCATGGGTAGGAAGAATCAATATCGTGAAAATGGCCATACTACCCAAGGTAATTTACAGATTCAATGCCATCCCCATCAAGCTACCAATGACTTTCTTCACAGAATTGGAAAAAACTACTTCAAAGTTCATATGGAACCAAAAGAGAGCCCGCATCGCCAAGTCAATCCTAAGCCAAAAGAACAAAGCTGGAGGCATCACACTACCTGACTTCAAACTATACTACAAGGCTACAGTAACCAAAACAGCATGGTACTGGTACCAAAACAGAAATATAGATCAATGGAACAGAACAGAGCCCTCAGAAATAACGCCGCTTACCTACAACTATCTGATCTTTGACAAACCTGAGAAAAACAAGCAATGGGGAAAGGATTCCCTATTTAATAAATGGTGCTGGGAAAACTGGCTAGCCATATGTAGAAAGCTGAAACTGGATCCCTTCCTTACACCTTATACAAAAATCAATTCAAGATGGATTAAAGATTTAAACGTTAGACCTAAAACCATAAAAACCCTAGAAGAAAACCTAGGCATTACCATTCAGGACATAGGCGTGGGCAAGGACTTCATGTCCAAAACACCAAAAGCAATGGCAACAAAAGACAAAATTGACAAATGGGATCTAATTAAACTAAAGAGCTTCTGCACAGCAAAAGAAACTACCATCAGAGTGAATAGGCAACCTACAACATGGGAGAAAATTTTCGCAACCTACTCATCTGACAAAGGGCTAATATCCAGAATCTACAGTGAACTCAAACAAATTTACAAGAAAAAAACAAACAACCCCATCAAAAAGTGGGCGAAGGACATGAACAGGCACTTCTCAAAAGAAGACATTTATGCAGCAAAAAAACACATGAAAAAATTCTCATCATCACTGGCCATCAGAGAAATGCAAATCAAAACCACTATGAGATATCATCTCACCCCAGTTAGAATGGCAATCATTAAAAAGTCAGGAAACAACAGGTGCTGGAGAGGATGTGGAGAAATAGGAACACTTTTACACTGTTGGTGGGACTGTAAACTAGTTCAACCATTGTAGAAGTCAGTGTGGCGATTCCTCAGGGATCTAGAACTAGAAATACCTTTTGTCCCAGCCATCCCATTACTGGGTATATACCCAAATGACTATAAATCATGCTGCTATAAAGACACATGCACACGTATGTTTATTGCGGCATTATTCACAATAGCAAAGACTTGGAACCAACCCAAATGTCCAACAATGATAGACTGGATTAAGAAAATGTGGCACATATACACCATGGAATACTATGCAGCCATAAAAAATGATGAGTTCATATCCTTTGTAGGGACATGGATGAAATTGGAAACCATCATTCTCAGTAAACTATCACAAGAACAAAAAACCAAACACCGCATATTCTCACTCATAGGTGGGAATTGAACAATGAGATCACATGGACACAGGAAGGGGAATATCATACTCTGGGGACTGTGGTGGGGAGGGGGGAGGGGGGAGGGATAGCATTGGGAGATATACCTAATGCTAGATGACGAGTTAGTGGGTGCAGCGCACCAGCATGGCACATGTATACATATGTAACTAACCTGCACAATGTGCACATGTACCCTAAAACTTAAAGTATAATAAAAAATAAAAAAATAAAAAAATAAAATAAAAAAATAAAAAATAAAAAAAAAAAAGAAAGAAAAATGTAAGTCAAGGATTTTAGATTCAACTAGGCTAACCTTCAATAATACAGGGCACAATAAAATCAGTTATAAATATGAAAAAAAAAGAAAAGAAGAGAAAACTATCTCATTTACAATAGCATCAAAAAGAATAAAATATGAATAAATTTTTAAAAAGATATGAAAAATCTGTATACTAAAAACTATAAGATAGTAATGAAATAAATTAAATAAGACACAAAAAACATTTTATATTCATTGATTGGAAGAATTAATGTTGTTAAAATTTTCATACAACCTAAAGCCATCTACAGATTCCACAAATCTGTATCAAAATCCCAATGATATTTGTCAAAGAAATAGAAAAAATACTCCTAAACTTTGTACAGAACTACAAAAGACTCCAAACAGCCAAAGAAACATTGAGCAGGAAAAAAAAAAAAAAAAACAAAATTCTAAGTATCACACTTCCTGATACCAAATTATATGACAAAGTCATAGTAATCAAAACACTATGGTCCTGGCATAAAGTCAGACATGTAGAGCAATGGACACGAATAGAGAGCCCAGAAATAAAACTGTACATATATGGTCAAGTAATTTTCAAAAAATGTACCAAAAATACACAATGAGGAAGAGATAGTCCCGTTAATAAATGGTGTGGGGAAACTGGAGATCCACACAGGAAAATAAAATTAGACCTAATCTTACCCTATACACAAAAATCAACTCAAAACATATGTAACAAACCTGTACATTGTGCACATGTACCCTAGAACTTAAAGTATATATATAATATATATAAAAGAGAGATTAAAGGCTGGAACCATAAAACACCTAGAAGAAAATAAGTAAAGCACAGGCAACAAAAGCAAAATAAACAAGTAAGAGTACATCAAACTAAAAGGTTCCTGCATAACAAAGGAAACAATAAACAAAATTAAAACACAGTTTACAGAATGGGAAAAAATATTTGCAAACCATATGTCTGATAACGGTTTAATATCCAAAATAAATAAGATATTCCTACAACTCAACAGCAAAAGCAACATCAACAACAAATTAACCCAATTAGAAAATGGGCAAGAGATCCGAATAGATATTTTTCCAAAGACAACATACAAATGGATAATAGGCATAGGAAAAAATGTTCAACATCACTAATTATTAGGGAAATGTAAATTAAATCAAAGTGAGATACCACCTCAAATCTGTTAGAATGGACATTATCGAAAAGACAAGGGATAACAAGTGTCAGTGAGAATGTGGAGAAAAGGGAACCCTTGTACACTGCTGGTGGAAATGTAAATAGGTACAGCCTTTATGGAAAACAGCATGGAGAGTTCTCAAAAAACATAAAACTAAAAATACCATATAATCCAGTAGTTCAACTACAACTAGTCTATATGCAAAGGAAATAAAATCAGTGTGTCAAATGTTTACTGCAGTACTATTCACAATAGGCAAGATGTGGAAATCACCTCAGTGTCCATCAGCGGATGAATGAATAAAGAAAATGTGGTAAAAATTCACAATACTATTCAGCCTTAAAAAAAAAGAAAGAAAATCTTGCCATTTGCAAAAATGCGGATGAACTTGGAAGCCATTATGCTAAATGAAATAAGCCACACACCGAAAGCCAGATATTGCATGATCACATTTACACAAAACCTAAAAAATAGTTGAACTTATCTTAACAAAGAGTATAGTGGTAGTTACTGGGAGAAGAAGGGCGACAAAGGAAGGGAGATGTTAGTCAAAGGGTGCAAACTTTTGGTTATAAGAAGAAGTTTTGGAGACCTAATGTACATGGTGACTACAGTTAATAAAAATATTTTATATACTTGAAATTTGCACAGGGAGTAAATATCAAGTGTTCTCACCACACACACAAGAAATGTAACTACATGAGGTGATGGATATGTTCATTAGATTGATTATGGTAATTATTTAACAATGTATACATATATAAAAATGTCATGGCATAAAATATCTTAAATACATACAATTTTTATTTGTCAATCACAAGTCAATAAAATCGGTGGGGGGAAATCATAATATTTTCCCGATCATTGGGAAAAGATCCGTTTTATTTGACATTATCAAATAAATTTGTAGAATACCGCTATTCTGTGGAAACACTGATTAAGAATTTGTTGGAAATATCCAAAACTACACGCAGCAGGTAAAAACATGAAGCCTAATTAACTTAAGAAAAGTTGATAAGCAAATATATTCTTATTATTACAACCCAAACCCGATGTGCACTTGCACCAAGGCGTAAAGGTAAGAAAAACAATAACCCATGTGTATTAGGAGCCTTCTCTCCTTCTGTGCCTGTAAATCCATTCCCTCCAATAACCACAAAAGACTTGGAATTTAGACATTATTATTCTTATTTTGGAAATGAAAAATACACACTAATGTTTATAAATATTAAATAAATTACCCAGAGGCACAGAGCTGGTGAGCAGAGAAGTTGTGAGTTGAACTTACAGCCATCTGATGCAAAGCCCATGTGTTTTCTCCAATACCTCAGTTTACAATATATACGAGACTAGAAAACTAACAGAATTTGAAATTATCAACTACTTGGACAATTATCTATGCAGATAATTAAAAGTTTAAAATTCCACAAAAACATGTTTTAATAGAACAAATAGGATTTTAGAACTATATCATAGAATAGATACCAAGAAGTTCATTATACAGATGTCAAACTTAGGTCTAGGAAGGCTAAGAAGCTAGTTCAAAGTCATACTATTGTCAATTTTTTAAATATGTGCATTTATGAATGCATTTATTCAACAACTAAGTCATTGGAGAATGTTTGAGCATGGATAGTGCTCAAAATGGCTGCTATTTTCTACTCAGTTGAAGCACAGGAATACATAAGGAATGATCCGAGCCTTCAGGAATTTTGTAGCCTGTTAAAGTAGACTGATACATAAATATATAATGATAATATCATGTAATATAATACTTACAGTAGAGCATCCGTTTGTATACTTTCCTAGGCTGCCTTTACCACTTTTCAATATCTTGTTTTCCCATTTCCCATATCCCAGAGCTGTCGGAAGTATCTAAACACTGGAAATGTAGACTACCACAAAGTTAATTTCATACATTTAATCAGCATAGCACCACTGCAGTGGAATTTTATAATATTATCTGTATTCTTCTTTCTTCTGCTTTTGATAATTGCCGCTTTCCAAAACCTATGTCGCTCTCATGGAAGCTGTGAGTTATTCCACCACCCTGTCTACATCTACTTCCTACTATAGCTGTTTTGATCAAGTATGGGCGCATGATGCAAATGAGTTCAACAAGAATCTTCACCAGGGTTTTTGGTCTTGGGACCAGAAACATCAAGGATACTCTCTCTGCTGGGCAAGTAGTGTAAGATATAAATCTCAGAGTCCATCAGCAGCACACTGCCAACCTTGGAAAGAGGGACAATCTATATCTATAGTCTCCTATGTCCCAATGCCTTTGAGCCAACTCTTTGGCTCAAAGTCATCATTTCCCAGTACTCATGGTTGCGGTAAATAATACTATAACTCACTGAGGAATATAAGCTGGATACTTAGCATTTCTCTTAGGCCCCTCCCTCTCCATCCCTGTCAAATCCCACTATTATTGTCCCTGTTGTAGTCACTCTTAAATAGTTCTTCACTCTTCACTCTCCCCTATATCTACCACCTTTAAGACCAAGCTACCATGATCTCTTGCATAAAATACTACAAAAAGTTCTTAAGTGATCTATTCACACCGTTGTTCTTCTACAATCTATTCAAGAGGCAGCCAATTTTATTTTTGTAATTTTTATGTATTTATTTATTTTTGAGGCAGGGTTTCATTCAGTTGCCCAGGCTGGAGTGCAGTGGCATGATCATGGCTCACTGCAACCTGGACCTCCTGGGCTCAAGCGGTTCTCCCACCTCAGCTTCCAGAGTAGCTGGGACAATAGCTGCATGCCACCACTCCCAGTTATTTTTGTTGTTGTTGTTAATTTTTAATACAGATGAGGTCTCCCTATGTTGCCTAGGCTAGTCTCAAACTCCTGGGCTCAAAAGATCCTCTTGCCTTTGCCTCCCAAAGTGCTGGAATTACAGGCATAAGCCATTGTGCTCGACCTGGAAGCAGCTAATTTTAATTATTCCATGCTCATGACCAAAATCCTCTAATGTATTCCCATAATTCTTTTAATAAAAAGTCCTGCAACGTTTTAGGATTCCTTTCATGTCACTCGCTTCTTCATGCTTAAGATCACCTGCCTATTCAGAGCGGAACCTTTGCAATTGACGTGAACTCCTGCTTCTCAATTCAGTTATCTCTGCTTCAGGGACAACACCTCTGACATCCCCAACCAGGTCAAATCCCTCGTCATCAGCTCTTACAGCACCTTGTACCTTTCAGAGATCCAGAGCAACCAAAACTCTCCTTAGGAAACGTACCACAGTTGTAGTGTTCCATTTACTTGTGTGGTTATCTCAAAGTTAATCTGTTCCACCAAACTCCATAAGGTAGGAATAAGATGCATAGGAAACACATTTGCTTTCTCACTCCATTCTGTCTCTAGACTGTAGCATGGTGGCCCATAAAATGCATTTTAAAATATCTATTATGTAAATGAATACAAATATTTTCTGTTGTAAGCCTCAATTAGTTCTATATAACTTGTTCTGGTGACTATAGAAAATTACAGGTACTTTAAATAGATTGAAAATGTAAACTAAATTTCTTAAAATGAGTCATTCTGTAAAGAGACAACTCTACCATGCTTTTAAAAAATCTATGCAAAGACTTGGAACCAACCGAAATGCCCATCAGTGATAGACTGGATAAAGAAAATGTGGCACATATACGCCATGGCATACTATGCAGCCATAAAAAACGGATGAGTTCATGTCCTTTGGAGGGACATGGATGAAGCTGGAAACCATCATTCTCAGCAAACTAACAGAGGAACAGAAAAACAAACACCTCATGTTCTCACTCATAAGTGGGAGTTGTCCAGTGAGAACACATGGACACAGGGAGGGGAACATCATACACTGAGGCCTGTCAGGGGTAGGGTGGGGGGCTAGGGGAGGGATAGCATTAGGAGAAATACCTAATGTAGATGATGGGTTGATGGGTGCAGCAAACCACCATGGCACGTGTATACATATGTAACAAACCTACACATTCTGCACATGTATCCTAGAACTTAAAGTATAATAATAATATAAAGAAATCAATGCAAATTTTTGAGAAATCTCCAAATTGCTTTCCATAGTCGCTGAACTAGTTCACATTCCCACCAACAGCGTATAAGCCTTCCCTTTCTTCCACAGTCTTGCCAGCATCTGTTGTTTTTTGACTTTTTAATCATAGCCATTCTGCCTGGTGTGAGGTGGTATCTCACTGCAGTTTGATTTGCATTTCTCTGATAATCAGTGATATTAAGCATTTTTTCATATGTTTGTTGGCTGCTTGGATGTCTTCTTTTTAGAAGTGTCTGTTTTTGTCCTTTTTTTATTTTTCCAGCAATCCCGTTACTAGGTATATCTGAAAGGAAAATAGATTATACTGAAAAGAAACATTCATTTGTATATTAATCACTGCACTATTCACAATAGCAAAGACATGGAATCAACCTAGATGCCCATCAATGGTGGATTGAATAAAGAAAATGTGGTGCAGATATACCATGGAATACTATGCAGCCATTAAAAAGAATAAAATCATGTCCTTTGCAGCAACATGGAGGGAGCTGAAGGACATAATACCATGTGAATTAACACAGGAACAAAAAATCAAATACTGCATATTCTCACTTATAAGAGGGAGCTAAGCATTGAGCACATGCAGACATAAACATGGGAACAACAGACACTGGGGACTACCAGAAGTGGGGGCATGAGCTGAAAAATTACCTATTGGATATTATGCTCATTACCTGGGTCCAATATAACTATGTAACAATACTACATGTGTACCCTCTGTATCTAAAATTAAAGCTTAAGTTGAAAAAACATCTATGCAATTCCCCTCCTACAAATATTTTCTTTGTGCCAATTCTGGCCTTGCTAACTCTGAAATCACACGTTATTCTACTGAGCACCAATGTCAAGGAATCTCTTGTAGAAATCATCTTTACTTCTCCAGATTCTGGATTCTATTCAACTCAACAAACTTTTGTAGATCCTTGGCACTTTGATAAGTATAGGGGACTGAAAGATGAGTAAGCCCTGAACCTAGTCATCAATATGTTCAGAATCAGTAGTGCTCAAAGTGACTACTCTTGCAGGCTCCTCCTTCAGCCAGTTGCTTCCATTCCAGGCATGCTACTGTCTCATAAAAGCTATAATTAAAAGGTGCTTTTGACAAGAGTGTTTCACATAGGAACTCATCCAACACCGGAACAGTGTTTGGCAAAAAAATTTAATGTATGACCTAGATAATTTCTCTAAGTTTTCCTTAAAGAGCATTAGACATTCTTTAATCATGATTGAGCAATGTACTGAATCCAAGGAACCATCCTTGCTCTTCATACACAAAATAAAAAGTTAAAATGACTCCTATAGAAAGCTATTTGGCAAGGGACAAATGCTTGCCTTTACTATTACTTTAAAGTGTCTATCAGTAGACCCTAATACCACATCTGTCTCATAGCCATCATTGAAGACATCTTTATTGAATAAATATATGGAGAAATCAATGGGCGAATGGATACAAATTTTATTAGAAGGTATTGACGTGTCTACTGAGGGAAGACTGCTAAGAAGAAGGAGTAGAGGTGCAGGATGCCTGGTGTGGCGGAAAAAGCACTGAACTGAAAGTCTAGAGAATTTCACACCAGTGCTGGCTTTGCTGCTAATATGATGTGTATGACCTTAGGGAGCAGTCAGCTTCTCCAGGCCTCAAGTTTTCTTTCTGAAATGAAAGAGTTAGGTTTAGATATCCAAAACCCAGCTTTAAAAACAGCTCTTGCCTTCCACAATGTATAATGTTATTACTATAGTGTTAAAAGAAAAACGTCAGCTGAATTAAATTTAAACAAGTTTAATTGAGCAATGAGCGATTCACGAATCGGGCAGCCCCCAGAATCACAGCAGACTCAGAGAGACTCCAGGGATGCCTCATAGTCAGAACAAATTTATAGACAAAAAAGGGAAGTGGCGTACAGAAATCAGAAGTGAGGTACAGAAACAGCTGGATTGGTTACAGGTTGGCATTTGCCTTATTGAACACAGCTTGAACACTTAGCAGTGTATGAGTGGCTGAAGTACGGCTTCTGGGATTGGCCAAGACTCAGCTCTTGTTACAGGCGCACACTCCTAAGTTAGGTTTTCAACCCTGTCTTCCTATTAAGTTGGGTTACAATTCGTTCACAAGTACTCAAATATAGAAGTACAGAGTCCTGCTCAGGCCATATTTACTTTGCTTTAACAAGCAGTTGCATTCTGATTGTCTCATAATCCATATGCCACAATTCCCGGCCCATTCAATAAGTAGAAATATATATGCAACAATTAAATTTCAAATTATAAAAAAGATTTTTAAACGATTTTTGAAATAGTTGGTGTTATGATGTCATAAACACTGCAGAAAAAAGATAAAATCAGAAAATGCTATTGATCACTGGACTCTTTCTCAACATTGAAAGTGAACGTGGCTGGGGCAAAGTGTGCCAGAGACTCAGAAACTTGCTTGAAGCATTACTTCAATATCACGGGGAAGTCAGCTGGTAAACCACAGCACAGAGTACTGCTGATACTCTCAAGAATAATAAGTTCTTCTAACTGATAGTAGTGAACAGTTTGGGTTTGTTTGTTTATTTTTTGCAGTTGGCTGAAAGCATTTCCTTTTTGAAATAGCTCAAAAGCTACCATGATAGAAAGTTTGGAGATCGGGGGGCAATTCTTGGAATCTAAGAGAATTCTGACTTTGATTGTCGAAGCGCGCTAGAGTGGAAAGATCAAGTTTTCTTTCTACTAAAAAAGAGTGCACTGAACGCTATTTGAATGGCCTTGTTTTTTAGGAAATGGTCCTGTCATTCAGGTTGAAAGATGAGATTGCTTGACTAATTATGTTTTCTTTTGCAAAACTACCTCACCATCCATTATGCTAAAGCCTTAATGAGTTATTTCTAGAAAAGGCATACCACATACAGTCATCATCATAAAAGCATTTAATGAATAAATTCAGAGCAAGGATGCCAGCTCCAATACCATCTTCTCCAGTGGGCCTTCTTATTGGTAGAATTAATCTCTTCTTTTAAGTGCTATCAGGACTCATTGATTTTACTTTCAAGTTAAAAAAAATTACCCTGGGAGAAGACCATAGATCACATGGAGGTGGCATGTCAAGTCTTTATTTTTTATATTAAGAGGAGGAAATGTGAATATTATCCCACAACAGACAAAATAGACTCACATTTATAAAACTGATTTCAGATACTGATAGTATATGAAATACAAGACTGTTCTGTAATTTTTAAACTCTAGTATATTGGGGTATTGTGTTGGGATCTTTATATGATTTGGGGAGGGAGGACAGTTATGTTCTCTTCCATCTTCACCTTCATCCTATCTCTCAATCTACTAGAATACTATTTTTATTCTTTTTTTAACAGGTATATTGAGGCGTATTTTACATACAATAAAATCCACCCAATTCATATGTACAATTTAATAATTTTTTAGTTAATTTATTAAGTGGTGCAGCCATTATCATAAATCGGCTTTAGGACATTTTCATCCCCAATAAGATCTTTCACACCCAACTACAATAATCCCCAACCCAGCCCTAGCCCCAGGCAAAAACTAGTCTACTTTATGTCTCTATAAATTTTCCTTTTTGAGACATTTTATATAAATGGAATCATATAATATGTAGTCTCTCATGTCTGGCTTCTTTCATTTAACATAATGCTTTTGAGTTTCATCCATAATATAATGTGCATCAGTAGTTCATTCCTTTTTTATTCCATTACATGGCAATAACACATTTGTCTGTCCACTTACCAGTCAATGGGCATTGCACTGCTCCTATTTTAAGGGCTATTATAAATAAAATTGCTATGAACACTCAAATCTGTGTGCAGATATGTTTCCTTTCCTCTTGGGTATGGAAATGGACCCAAAAAGGAGAAGAGAAATTGCTGGTCTGTTTAACGTTTTTATTCAATCCTTCCATACTAATTAATTCATTGGCTATATACTCTATATAAGGCACTTGTGCCCTACGGAAGAATATTACATGAGTGAAGTTTACTGTCTTATGAAAGAAATAAAACATGCACATAGAAAGGTATAAAGTGGTGTCCTAGAGAGGTAGATTTTGGAGGAGGGAGATACTGGATTTAGTGGAAAAACAGGAAGCTTTCCTGGATGAAGTAGTGTAGTGCTGGGGCCTTGAAGAATAAATAGGAGTTCAATAGCTGGACATTTTTGATGCAGGTCACTTGCTGCTAAATCCTTAGTGTTGTTCTTATCTATAAAAGCAAGAAAGACGGTCACATGGATTTGAGGACTTATGCGCTCCAAGGCTGGCTCAGTCTCTCTTTACAGTGTGTCTAAATTATCTGGGCCTTGATTTTCTCATTTGAAAGAATAATCATCCCATTCCTCCGGATCCTTTTCTTGACTTCCCCCTAATTTGTCACAGGGCTTGAGAAAAAAAGTGCTTAAGGTATTGGATGTAAAGGGCTTCTCTTTAAGTGAATGTCTTTCTCCAAATTTAAACCCAATGCTTTGTAGAAATGTGTTGATATGAAAAGACTCTAGAAAGAGGTCTTCTATATGTAAGCTGATATCAGTAAGCTGAGCCATGTATATTTTAGAATACCTGAGTGGGCCCTACATGATTTTGAAAAAGTTTTTCTCTAACCTAGACAACAGGTATCCTTCTCCTCCTCAATCAGTTTAATCAAACCACACTGACCTTTCTGTTAATACCCCTTCAAAGCCTCTGAATTTACCATTCCCTCTGCTATGAATGTTTTTTTCCTCCCCATCATCCAAAAAGGTAGCATCTTTTTATTACCCGGAATTTACCTCTATAGCCACACTCTGATGGAAACTTTCATTGACTAGGTAAAACAGTGACAATGATGTATGTAGTGGACCTGAAATGTAGTGGCCACTCGATACACATTAGCTAGAAATGACCATCAATATTAGTTATATTGCTATTTATACTGTATTAGTTTGCTATGGCTGCTGTAACGAAGTACCACGAACTGGATGACTTAAACAACAGAAATTTATCATCTCACAGTTCTAGAGGCTAGAGGTCCAAAGTCAACGTGTCAGCAGGGTTGATTCCTTCTGAAGCCTGGGAGAGAAACATCTGTTTCTGGACTCCCTTCTTGGCTTGTAGATGGCCATCTTCTCCCGATTTGTCTTTGTGTTGTCTTCCCTTCATGTGTTTCTCTGTGTCCAAATTTTCTCTTTTTATAAGGACAATAGTCATGTTGGATTATGGCCCACCCTAATGACCTCTTTTTAATTTGATTACTTCTGCAAAGATCCTATTCTAAATGATGTCACATTCTGAGGAATGGGGAGATGCACTTCAACTGGTGAGTTTTGGGAAGATGAAATTTAACCAATAGCAAACATTATTATTCAATCTGCTGTTAAAAAGAAGTTGTTCCAAAAGGAAATTGTTCTTGGAGGAACACCAATGTAGACTCTAGTTCGATGACTCTGGGCAAAAAGCAGACAATTGCATTAGAAGTCTAGCCCATGGGACAAAATGTTGCATTTATATGCCATTTGACTGGCCTACAATGCTTTGCAATGAGGCATGTCACCATCTTAATGAAGCAGGCATTTTCCTAGGCATTCAGGCTAGCCAATTAATCCAGGCACTCAATAAGAAAACATATAACCCACCCAGGCCACTTTCCCATATACTATGTAAAGTCAAGAACACACTTAAAATCTATGCACACTGACTATGTAAACACTAAACAAATCAAAAAGGATGGAGGCAAGGGTAATACAGTTACCTTAAGGAGGAGGTTAAACCAACATGTTTCTCTATTTTATTATTTACTTGGCATTTTTAGGCTAATCTGCTTTTTCATAAATGAAGGTTGATACGCATATAAAACAGCTGTTTTTGCTGCACCACTTAAAATGAATTCTTTTTTCCCAATCTGTTGATAGAAGACAATTAAAAGAAGATGAGAATTTCACTTTTTGACAAGCAAGACCTCTTAAACTTAAATGATTACTTGCTCATAGTAAAGTGTGATTTTTAAAGTATAGTATGTAACATTTCCCAAGAGAATTTGCACTTTTATTTTTTTTTTTTTAGGCAGAGTTTCGCTCTTGTTGCCCAGGCTGGAGTGCGATGGTGCCATCCTGGCTCACTGCAACCTCCGCCTCCCTGGTTCAAGTAATTCTCCTGCCTCAGCCTCCCAAGTAGCTGGCACTATAGGTGCATGCCACCATGCGTGGCTAATTTTTGTATTTTTAGTAGAGAGGGGGTTTTTCCATGTTGGTCAGGCTGGTCTCGAACTCCTGACCTCAGGTGATCCACCTGCCTCAGCCTCCCAAAGTGCTGGGATTACAGGGGTGAGCCACCACGCCAGGCCGGGAATTTGCATTTTAATGCTACAACTTATGAAAAGGTAGAACAAGGGCTCCTTTAAAGTTGAAGAAACTGATAAAACAGAAGGATTAAGTGATGTGTCTCAGGTCACAGGGCACTTTAGGCAGCCATGTAAGGACTGAATTGGGGATTCTTGGGTCCTTTCCTATAGATTGTGCTCCCTAAGGCCTAGGAAAGGGTCCGTGGAGGAACTTGAGAAAAGGGCAGGAGTATTCTATTTTAACACCAGTCTTTGTCACGTGAAATATTTACAGGTAAAGTGTTTTTTCGGGTCACTCAGGGGTAGAATGGGTAAACATTACCTGACGTTCAAGTACGTATTACTACTAGTCCAGGAATCTAGACATTAAACTTGCCTTCCTTTGTGACTTTCCAGGTACACTGCCATTCTGGGGATGCGTATATGTGTATGTGTCTGTATGTGCAGAAGTGATCACTGGTAAGGTAGAAATCAAGGATAAAGAGAAGGTAATGTATCCCATAATGATGGCAGTACCAACATCTCAGGGAGAAAATGCTGATCGAGGTTTTGGACTTGTACTGCTTTGGCCCCAGGAAGATATGGAAAATGTGAAAACCCCATATGGAATTTGTAGAGACATTTTGCAGAAAATCATGATCAGGATCAAGAGAGATGAAAGTTTCATCAGAGGTTCCTGCCAGCGCACCTCATTGAGGACACATGGAAATAGACCAAAGCAGCCTGTCAGGTTGCTCAGCCAGGGAATATATTTTTTAAAAAATATGTTCGTCATTTATCTTGGTAATTACAATCCAAGACTGTAATACATTATAAATGTTAGAAACCTAAGACATTGGAGAGGAACAGAGAATATGTGAATATGTTTTATTTTTAAGTTACATAACTTAAGAGTTGAGCTTCTTGAGGTCGAATGCACTATAACATCAAAGGGAGCCAACATGGGAAATGTGTACTCCGTTTCCAACTTTTTCTAGGCTAAAGCTCAGCTGCTACAGCACACCCTCAGCTGCTTGTTCTTTCTTTACAATTTGCTAGAGTATGTGTCAGGTAAGAGACTGTACAACATAAATATCAGCAAGAAAGAGAGGGTCTTCCAAATCACAATATACCATTTTATCAAGGAAGTCAATTAGCTTTTCTAAATCTCAGTGTCTCTGATTAAGCAATCTAATTAGGAAAAAAAAAAACCCCACAGTTACTACAATATAAGCCTTCAGATTTATTAAAAGTAAGGTATTTTATTTACTTATGTATTTATTTTGAGACGGAGTTTCACTCTTATCGCCCAGGCTGGAGTGCAGTGGCATGATCTCGGCTCACTGTAACCTCTGCCTCCTGGTTCAAGCGATTCTCCTGTTTCAGCCTCCTGAGTAGCTGGGATTAGAGGCATCCATCACCATGCCTGGCTAATTTTTGTATTTTTAGTAGAGACGGGGTTTTGCCATGTTGGCCAGGCTGTTCTCAAACTCCTGACCTTAGGCGATCCATAGAAATGGTGAGTATGAAGTGCTATGAAAGGAAAAATATTTAACTTTTTCTTGGGCCTGGGGGAATGCAACTCAGACATGAATTTCACCTTGCACCTCAGTTTCCACATGAGTGACATGAGAATACCAACAGTACCTATTGTGAGGTCACTGTGAGGATTAATTTATTTTTATTTTTTTAATCTTGTTTATTTATTTTTTTTGAGATGGAGTCTCACCTTGTCTCCCAGGCTGGTGTGCAGTGGGGCGATCTCGGCTCACTACATCCTCCGCCTCTCAGGCTCAAGCAATTCTCCTGCCTCAGTCTCCCAAGTAGCTGGGACCACAGGCATGTGCCACCATGCCCAACTAATTTTTGTATTTTTAGTAGAGACGGGGTTTTTCCATGTTGGCCAGGCTGGTCTTGAACCCCTAACCTCAGGTGATTCACCCACCTCGGCCTCCCAAAGTGCTGGGATTACAGGCATGAGCCACCATGCCTGGCCTAGGATTAAATTTAAAAACACACACAAAGGGCCTCTCTCAGTGTAAACACTTTGTAATGTTAGCCAAACTCTGACGATATTATTACTAAAGACAAATAACTCCTATTCATCCCTCAAGAATGAGCTCAGGTGCAGTGTCATTCAGAACACCTTCTCCTAACCATGGCTACCCAAGTGGAACAGCCCTTCTCCTGTGCCCCCACATCACCCCATGTCTGCTGTGTCGCAGCCTTGCCTGACTTGGTGGCGATCACACCTGTGTGTCAGGCTTACCCCTGTGTAAGCCCCTAGAGAGTAGAAACTGCATTTTATAATTCCTTGCATCCCAGGACCCAAGTGCAGGCCTAGTACAAAATAGTTGTTGAATAAAGTGATCCTCAATAAATATTTGTTGAATAGTACTTGAATGGAATGGTAATGAATCAAACTGGATGCTACTGAGAAAACTGGGGTGATCCAAAACACTGGCTTAGAAAATCCTAGTTTCCAAAAGGCCACAAAATGCCATTGCTGTAGCTATGTGTTCTCAGTCAACCTACTCTCCCTACTCCTCAATCATACCCCTGTGCCAACAAATACTAAATGTAGAGGTTAGTGTCTACTGTCAAAATGATTTAGAAAATCCTGATTTCAAAGTGTTTCATTTTGTTTTGATTTGATTTGCCTTTATCATAAGGTTTCTCAGCCTGAGTGTCAGCAGAATGCAAAATTTCCCAAAGACATTGGGCTTGGATGCCATTCTGTTTGAGAAACAGTCCTTAAAGAAGCATGGTCTCCTGAAAGGCCCACACCTGTATGGATGAGCAAGGCAGTAAGACAAAGGTTCCACCAGGCACAGAGTCTTGAGGGGGTGCATGACTCCCTCCCCACAAGGAATAGGGTCTTTGGATGAACCAGGGTCACAGGTGAATGCCCCTACAAGGCATAAAGGGCTATAAATCATTAACAGTCTGTATTAGTCAGTGTTCTCCAGAGGGACAGAACCAATAGGATATATGTATATATGAAAGGTAGTTTATTAAGGAGAATTGACTCACACAATCACAAGGTGAAGTCCCATGATAGGCCATCTGTGAAGTGAGAAGGTAGGAAGCCAGTAATGGCTCAGTTTAAGTCCAAAAGCCTCAAAAGTAGGGAAGCTGACAGTGTCAGTCTATTTCCAGAGGCCCGACGGCCCCCGGCAAACCACCAGTGTAAGTTCAAGAGTCCAAAGGCTGAAGAACCTGGAGTCCAATGTCCAAGGGCAGGAAGCACGCAGCACGGAAGGAAGATGAAAGCCAGAAGACTCAGCAAGCAAGCTTGTTCTGCCTTCTTCCACCTGCTTTGTTTCAGCCGCGCTAGCAGCCAATTGAATGGTGCTCACCCACACTGAGGGTAAGTCTTCCTCTCCCAGTCCACTGACTCAAATTTCAATCTCCTCTGTCAACACCATCACAGACACACCCAGAAATGATATTTTACCAGCTATCTAGGCATCCTTCAATCCAATCAAGTTGACACCTAACATTAACCATCACACAGTGGTATAAACAATGCTATCTGACCTTGGGGAAGGAAACAGACCTCTGACTTTGGAGAAGAACACATAGAGTTTGTGTTGGTAAGAAAATGATGAAGGGTCTAATATTTCTAATGTCTATTGCCAGTTCTTTCATTATAAGCAACAGAAATCAATTATGCATAATTTAGGAAAAAAAATTACCAGGAATACGAGGAGCAGCTCACCAAGTTGAAGAGAAAACTGAAGAACCAGTTTTCAAAGAGCAAGACCCAAGGCAGTTTCTGAAAACCCAGGCAGTGAGTACTAGTGACTGGAGGCTACATGCACCAATAGTGATGAGCTCCACGTGCTCTGCATCTTGGTGCTCCTCCTGCAAGGCTCAAATTCCAGGGAAAGGGCCTCTGATTGACCTTTCCTCGATCACATGACCACTGATCAACGTCTCACTATCGGAATATCCAAAGTGCATTTGGACTGCTGTTACTAGAAGAAAGTGCCATGGATGTTGGGCAATGTAACAACAGCTGACTGTAACCTATGGTCTCCTCTCAGCAACGCTGTGAAGTACTAGGACTTCCATTCAATGGAAGGGAAGAGCAAGTCTTGGCAAGTTTAAGCAACCAGTCCAAGGGATTTGAATGGAGTACTTGCCTGAGTTTGGAGCCCAAGAATATCACTGTTACAATTTTTTTTTCTCTGGCAGCAAAGTCTAGGCTCTTTCCACTACAAAGCTTCTGAGCTGGGCTTTAAAAGGTGGGTGGGATTCCAAATGGCAGAAACATGAAGGGAAAGAAAGTGGGAAATGACCAAGTCATTTGCTATGCCGTGCATTTGGTATTTGCACCATTCCCTTCAGCCAGAGATCCAGTATGCTTTGTAAATGTTAAACCAAGAAAAAAAGCATTCTAGGAGTTTCCTTTGAGACTCACAAACATTCTGCTAAAGGGAAAGCAATCCAAGGCAACATTTGTTTAAATTAAAAATAACAATAAAAAGAAAAACTTGACATCTATTCCTGGCCAAAGGTTGAGCATTAAATAACATTCAAATTTGGCTTTGATAAAAAATGTATGTTGCTTTGGATAGCTATATTTAAGCAATTTTTGCAAGCCTCAGAGGGAACTAAAAATTCCTTAATTGCTTCCTCATTTTTACATACTCCATTACATTGAACCTCAACAGCATCTGTCACTAAATTACCAGCATTACAAAAACAGTGTGTATTCCATACATGGAAGAACCTCAAATACCTGAAAATAACTCCAAATATTTAAGGGACCTATTGAGCATTTTTTAACATTAATTTTAGTCTTTAAAATTTCTTGTTATGCCTAGTTATCTGGAACATACCCTAAGGCCTTTGTTTTTCTTTTCATTTATAATAAAAAAAAATTTCATTGAAATTCTCCCTAATCAGACTATTTATGAGAAGAATAGTTATGCATCTTCAAGAAAGCAAAGATAATTATGCATCTGACATTTTAAGATACTGAACCTTATATCAGAGATTTTAAGAACAAAGGGTGTGTGAAATGGAAATCAATATTTTGGGAGCTTCTTCTATGTGCCAGATAAGTGACTAGGCCTTTTCCATTCCAACATCTCTGCGATCTAAACATCAGCATTTGGAGAGCTGTCATCTGCCCCAGTGATACTGCCCTTCAGAGGCCAGGTAGTTGGAGCTGAGAAGCAATTTACTTGAGGCCACATAATAATTAAGTGGGTGAACTGGACTTTAACACCAACTAGATAAGGCACTAAAGCTCTTGCCCTTTACAAATAGAATATGTATTTTTTTTCAAGAGCCAATAGTCTTGAGTCTCCATCCCTTTCCCACTCCAAATAATCTATAAGATGAAAACAAGACAAAAAATGAAGTTTTCTAAAAAGACTAGTGGTCAATGCTTTGTCTCTTGTTTTGAATTCTAGCCTTGCCTCAGTTGCTCAATGATCCGATAGCTATCACAGGATTGCCA
The DNA here is from genome assembly GCF_029289425.2 of Pan paniscus. NCBI lineage: Eukaryota > Metazoa > Chordata > Mammalia > Primates > Hominidae > Pan > Pan paniscus. The sequence goes on from NC_073252.2 coordinate 13,300,022, forward strand.
CATGCCACTATCTTCCGACACATGGCAAATCCTGAAACTCTGAAATGTCAATTCTAATTCTTTCTTATTCATTAACTCCAGACTGATCACCAAGTCTTGCCAATTCCATCTGCATGCTTCTTAAAACTGCCCAGGAAGCTCCAGGTCTACCCCTTTTGCCAGCATGTTCATGATACGGCATCGTGATGTGCTGCTTCTCATTTTCCACTTCATTTTTCTATCTTTCCCACTAGGCTCCAAGCACTGAAAGGCAGGGCTGAGTCTCCTTTGTCTCTGGGCGCCCCATGCCTAGCACAGATCCTGACATAGCACCGGGGCTCAGCAAATGTTGGCTAAATAAAGGAACAAACATGTTATGTATGACAGTAGATGCGTGAACCCTCTAAAAGCAATAATAGAGCAATACAAACAGAATAGTATTGGCTCTGGTCTTCAAAAGCCTTTTTTAAATTCATGTGCCTGTTTCTGGCTGTTCTCTTTGCTCCAATTAGACACATTCTTTTATTGTCTCTTGAGTTCACCTTTCCCTGCTTCCCTGATATTTTGGCTTTCTCACTGTACCTAGAATACATACAAACTATAATTGGACATATATCATATGCATGTACATTCACTGCCTGGATCCAGCATTCCTATCTAAGCAATTCTACCCAATGAGCACTAAAGGAAAGGCAAAATACACTTACTATTAGTTTTCTTTAGAATGCCCTTTTTTGCTTTGTGTGGTCAATGCTGGTCTCTCAAAGGATAGTTTCTAGTCACCTTTACTACAAAGGCCTATCTGATCTGCCCCCATCTTGTCTGGTGTCTTCTATTAGGACATCTCATTCCGATGGTGTATCATTCTGGGTTCAGTCAGAAAATGGAAGCCGTGCCAGAGAGTACACTAGAGGTAATTTAATATGGGAACTAGTTACAGCACTGGGAGGGCTAAAAGAGCAAACAGGAGATGGTGAGACCACCCAGAGGTTAGCAACAGCAGAAAGCCACTATCCCTTCTGTGGACAGAGCATCAAATGGTGGTGGCATGACCAGAGCTCAGGACCTACAGCTACTCTGAAGTGAGGGGCTGCCCAGCAGGAGTTGGAACAACAGGGGAAGCTGTGACTATGGCCAGAGATGCTTCTTGAAGCAAAAAGAGGCAGGCAGAAAGACCTTGGCATTGTCCCTTTCCCTGTTGTTCAGCTTCCTGAAAGGGCCTCCCATTGGCCAATTGATAAAGGTTGCCTGGCCATGCAGGTTGCAAAGGTCACTCTCTGTGGTGCGAAGTCAATTAGGGGAAGAGTGTCGAGTAGATCTGAATCCAGACAGCAGAAAATATCATACTCTTTGGGTCTCTTCCCTGCTTTTCTGGTCTACACACTTATTTAAATAATGTATATCATGTCTATTTAATTAGGCCATTATTTAATTGAGTTTAAGCCCCAAGGCAATGGGAAAAATATTATGAGCTCATTCACTACCCTCCCAATCTGGTCATTCAAACTTCCTGAGCCACAGTTTCTTCACCTCTAGGAGGGAATTGTAATACTTACATCGGAAAATAGAAATTCAATAAGGTAATTGATGTAAAACATCTAGGAAATTACTTGGAATGCAGGAAGTCTTTTGATAAATGGAAATTTTGTTTCTTTCATTGTCCTAACACTTGGGAAAGGGTAAATTTCCAGGAGAGCTGGTTGTGTTCTGTCACTTCACAGTCTCTCCCCATACCTTTGTCTCTCTCTCTCCCTCTCCTCTCCCCTCCATACACAGTAGATACACACATATATCACGATTTAGAACTTCATTCACTGAATTCAAAATCGGCATCTTCATCATTATGTATCCCTCTTTCCTTCTTCTCTCACCTAGTAAGCTCTCTCCTTCCCATCTCTTCACCTCTTTACTTTTTCTTGTTTGCTTGCTTTCTTCCTCCTAAGACAGCATCCCTTTAAACTTCAAAGCACTTATGACATGAGGAAAAATATTTGCCCATAGAAGTTGGTCTAGAAGGAATTTCAGCAGGAGTTGAGATGAAGAATTCAGTAAACAGAGCATGGGGCCAATAATAGACCGAACTTGTAGCATTGTGCTTGCTGAAGAACCCTGGAGTAACTCCCTAGATGTTAGAAAATCAGGAAGATGGATCCCTGAAAATCCATGTTTTCAAATTCAGTCACTCAGGTGCTCAAAACATGCTTGATATCTACAATACATCTCAGTGATCTGTTAATTAGTAAACTTTCAGACCTTTTCCATGCAATACGTTCTTTCTTTCTCCTTCTCCTTCTTTTCCTTCTTTCTCATTTTTTAGGAAAAAGTGGCCTCAGAAATGCCTATAATTTCTTACCTCCTCCTGCCAAAAAGTGTTTCAGTTCCTACCATTAAATTTATTACTAAAATCCTGGCTTCTCTCTTTTTCTTTATCAGATGCAAATTAGTTTTAAAAATCTATGAAGGACCTATTATGTACAAGGTTGCATGATAAGTACTTTGGGGGTGATTTTTCTTTGAGTACTTCAGGTTATTTGGTTATTAGCTTGACACCGTGGAAATACATCTGAAGAAAAAAAAATTCTCCTTCTCTAGTGCTTATGTTCTTAGAGGAATTAGAAAAAGATAGTCACAAAGGAAACTTTTCTAGCACAGAGAACTATAAAATACGAGTCTTTGTTTCTAAAATCACCTGTACTCATTGTTTCTATCCCCTAAACCACAATATGGTTACTTTAAAGCCATTTCCTAATTACAAATGTTCCAGCTGTACTCTACTTAAACAAATTTACAAGAAAAAAGCAAACAACCCCATAAAAAGGTGGTCAAAGGACATAAAGGGACACTTTTCAAAAGAAGACATACATGCAGCCAACAATTACATGAAAAAAAGCTCAACCTCACTGATCATAAGAGAAATGCAAATCGAAACCACAAGATACCATCTAATACCAGTCAGCATTACTATTATTAAAAAAAATCAAAAAATAACAGATGCTGGTTAGGTTGTGGAGAAAAAGGAAGGCTTATCCACTGTTAGAAGGAATGTAAATTAGTTCAGCCATTGTGGAAGACAGTGTGGCAATTCCTCAAAGACCTAAAGATAGAAATAACATTTATCTCAGTAATCCCATCACTAGGTATATACCCAAAGGAATGTAAATCATTCTCTTATAAAGACACATGCAAACAAATGTTTATTGCAGCACTAATCACAATAGCAAAGACATGGAATCATCCTAAATGCTCATCAATGATAGACTGGATAAAGAAAATGTGGAATGTATACACCATGGAGTACTATGCAGCCATAGAAAAGAACGAGGACATTTCTTTGGAGGGACATGGATGGAGCTGGAGGCCATTATCCTCAACAAACTCATGCAAGAACAGAAAACCAAATATCGCATGTTGTCACTTATAAGGAGAAGCTAAATGATGAGAACACATGGACACATAAAGGGGAACAACATGCACTGGGGCCTTTCAGAAGATGGAGTGTGAGAGGAAGGAGAAGATCGGGAAAAATGATGAATAGATACTAAGCTAATTACCTGGGTGATGAAATAATCTGTACAACAAATGCCCACGACACACGTTTACCTATGTGACAAACCTGCACTTGTACATCTAAACTTAAAAGTTAAACAAAGAAACAAGAGAGAGAGAAAGAGAATTTCTAGGGAGCTGATACAGTTTGGATACTTGTCCCCACCTAAATCTCATGTTGAATTATAATTCCCAGTGCTGGAGGTAGGTCCTGGTAGGAGGTTGTTTGGATCATGGGGGCAGACCCTGATGGCTTGGTGCTCTCTTCCTGATAGTGAGTTCCCATGAGATCTGGTCATTTAAAAGTGTGTGTGTGTAACCTCACCCACCAGCTTTCTCTCTCTTGCTCCTGTTCCCGCTTTGCCTTCCACCATGACTGTAAGTTTCCTGAGGTCTCCTCAAAAGCAGATGCCGGCGTTATGTTTCCTGTACAGCCTGCAGAACTGTGAGCCAACCAAGCCTTTTATTTTATATATTACCCAGTGCCAGGTATTTTCTTACAGCAATGCAGAAATGGCCTAATACAGGAGACCACATATGATATTTGAGACAGTGCCAAGCTCTTGGGAAAGAGAACAAAACAAAGCTCCTCTGGACAATATATTATGATAAATTTCACAAGAGACGTCAGGACCCAAGCACACCAAGGAATGAGAGACTAATGCTTTTTCCTCAGATGTCCATATTTGTCCTAAAGATGAGTAGGAGTTTACCAGCTAGAAGAGGGGCTGAGGCTATTCAGGGCAGGGAAAGGGCAAGTGAAAAGTCACATCACTCCAGCTCACAAATACTGCCTTTGTGGGGTAGATTTTATTGTTCTTCCTAACAATATAATATTCTTCCTGTTGTCCTAACAATCGAAGTTTCTGTCCATTCTTGTGGGTGAATTAGGCATCGCCACCTGAGACCATGATACAGTGTCTCCTGTGGAAGAGTAGATTTCCCCAACCCCACTGATGTTGGCTTCGGCCATGTCACTTGCAAATTGACTTGATACTTATTATGTCTAAGAATATTTAAAAACCACTACATATATTTCTACAGACTCTCTTTTACACTTTTTTTCCCACAAAAAAAGCAGGTCCCTGATAAGAATTGTTTCTTCATCCTGGTTTCTGAATGGCAGCTAACCCACAGATGCCAACACAGATGCCATAGGAAATAAATGATTGTCCTATGACATTTGAGATGTGGCAGGGGGCTTGTAAATGCAACAAAACTACATCATACAAATCCTCCTTTCTCTCTATCTCACAAAAAATACTTTATACTTTCCCAAATTCTATACCACATTATCCATTAAGCTTAATATGAAGAGCTATCACTTCTATAATTAATTTTAAAAATTAAAAAATTTAAGGTTTAGTCAATGCCTCTGTAAAAATGAGTCTGATTTTTCCAGTTTCTACAAAAAGAAAAGTGGCTCAGCAACTCTTCTTAAAAGAGCAGACAGTCTACTAGGAACTAAGAGGACACAGAAATTAATGAGGACTGATTTCATTTCCTTTTTCTTCCATCTGTTCCAAGACAGTTACATTGTTTTGTTACTATCAAAAGATAGCAAGTAGAGGCCACATAGCTTGGGAAAAAAACATTGAAAAATAACTGAATTCTAGGTTTAGTCAGCTCTGAAATGAAAAATAAGACCTATTCTTACTCAGGTTTAAGTATCTCTGTTTTACAGTTAAAGAGTTGAAGAGCAAATCTCAAAGGTCCTTTCCTTTTATAAAATTATTTCATTTCAGTTTGCCTAAACATATAAAAACATAGTGAACCCTAAGCTCCAAAGGATCCTTTCATGTCTGGTTTATTGTAGCTTTCCAATGTCTGGCCCAGTACCAGGCATGGAATAGGTGTTCAATAGAGGTTTGCTGAGTGACTGAGTGACTGAGTGAGCATATGCAGGAAACAAATATTGAACACCATTGTGCTTCAGGCTAAAAATCTTAGTGTTAGCCACTAAGATCCCCCAAGTGGAAAAGATACAATTTCAGTTACTTTCAATAAAATACAGTGAGTACAGCAACAGAGAAAGGCATGGGGTGATATAAAAACCTACACATATAAGTACTCAAATTGGCCCTTTGACCCAACCTCGTGTTGGAAAAGGCTTTTCACTTCTCAAAATATTTGCACATCTATTAGAAGTATTTTCAGAGTCATATTTGAGGAGTAGCTATTTAGGGATTACAAAATATCAGTCAGGTGAGATGTGTCCCCTTAAGCACCATATAAAAGTGGTTCAAGAAACTTAAGAGGGGCAGGAGGATAATAAAACCCAGGCTTCCATAAACTGGAAATAATGGAGAAAACAGAGCTCTTCAAACAACTGCTCTAGAGACATCCCAAGAGATAGAAATTTAAGACAAGATTTTTTTAAAGTCTGAGTGTGAGGCTCAATCACTATTACTAAATAAGGAGTTAATATTACTTTTATATATAGAACATATAGTTCTTTTAAAGGGGGCCATGGATGGGGCTCATTTTAGTCTGAGACCAGTTGAGAAATTTTGGATGGCTGAGATGAACACCTACTAGGCAGTGGTCTCCAGTACTATTATTTGACCATTTTTCTATTTAGAACTCATTCAAGCTTATATGGCATATTACATTTAATTAATTGAGTGTTTATGCGTTAAGGAGTTATTTGCTTGTGACTATAGTGAAATTTCCAGGATTTACGACAGGAATGTTTCAGAACAGCGACATGTGTTTCCCTCCGATTTGTATAGCTTCATTCATTATAATTTTTCCTGATGTTTTGCCTACCATATTATTAACTTCCCCAAAGCAATGAAATACCAGCTTGTCTTCTCACGGCAGAGAAATGAGAGGAATAATTATGAATGTGGAAATCCCAGTGAAAACATGCTTCTATTGAAAGAGGCTAGTAGTCCAAGAAGGAGCTCCCCTAGATTTATGGAGACCACTAAAAGAAAAAAAAACACACACACACAAGAAAACAGATGCATTTTTTTCATCCAGTATGCTGGATGTCCCATATGCAGGGGAAAGAGATTATATATAAATATATTATATATGTATATGTATATGTATATATGCGTGTGTGTATGTGTCATGCTGGGAAAGAATTTATATTTTACTACAAGTTATAAAGTCTAAATAAATCATCAAGGTTACAAGTGTGTGCCACGCATAAATATTTAATCACTGCAAAGTGTTCTTTTCAAAATGTAAGGGTTTGTAAGCACAGTGTTTGATTTGTAACTGACTCCAGGGGCAATGTTGAGATGTGTTCCTCACAACTCTTGGCTACTTAAGATCTTACAATCATGAGGAGGAGGAGAGTGTTAGGCAGATTTCAATGCCTGTCAATGAAAAGACATAGAATAGTCTGGGAAATCAATTCCAGTCAGGGCTGTAGATCAGCAGTTATTTTACAAAGAGCGAGGGCTGACAGGACCACCACAGTCATTCGTGTTTATTGTTCAAACAGGTGTTTGGGGGCCATCCAGGCTCAATGCAGATCATGTGAAGAAACCAGCAAGGGGCAAGTGTAGGGAGAAAGGAAGAGGACAGTAAGGGGCCAGGCAGCAGGAGAGGGCAGGGTGTAAGGACGGGCTTGGAGGCAGCCTTCCCCCAGTTTGAGATGGTGTTTGTCTTATGACATCCTGCAGCCTCCATTGTTATTTCTCACAACATCACGACTGGTGTAGGCACTCTGTCCATCCGGGTGGCCTCTTCTCACAGGAAAAAAAGAAGCCCTTGATTTACATTCTGCCTTCAGAAATGTTCCCTGCCTTTCTGCTTCATGTTGCCATGTTTTCCTTGCCTACCCTGATGTTCCACATTCGTTTACACAACCTCTCAACTGGCCACCAGTTCCAAATGTGTGTTCATTAAGAAGAAGGTTAGATTGAAAAGTAACTCCCAGCCTCAATTCCTACTTCCAAAATCTGTGCCTGAAAGTGGCCCCACATTTTAAAGTTATTTCTATCTGTGGATATGTGGGGAAGAGAGGGAAATTTACAAAGTAAAAGTAACCAGCCCAGGACAGGTCATTTGGGTGATGAGGTAGGGATAACTATATTTTCTTAATGGTCAACTTTTTTTTAATTTTCTTAAAGACAAAAGGTTTATTTAGGAAAAAGACCCTAATCACCCATCTGGGACGGGGAGACCCTGTACAGCAAAGAAGTTTCCAAATCCACAAACCTCAGAGAAGCGGGTAATTGCTATTCATGAGACAGGTAATAGAATGGTACTAGGCTCCTGAATGGCAGGAACAGAGAGGGATCCAAAGAGACCAGTGGGCACATGGGAAAAGGTCCTGGGGAAAGGTTGAGAGAAAATCCCACTTACGCTGTGGCTAAATAAGATTTTAGGGAAAAGAAATGTTTCATGAAATATACACTGCTTACACTTTCTCAGATTTCTTCCATCACCCCCTTCTTCCTCTCTCTTAGGCAGAGCTCCTGATGGGCCAATTATGCCTCCACTTCTGGAGACTGATAAAATTCTACAATGGGGCATGAGATCTGATCAGCCACCAACAGTCCAGATGATTCAACATGGAAGAGAGAGAAAGAGTTAGCTACCCTTTGGGATGAACTATGATCAACGGGAAAGAGAAGGCAGGGGGATACTGAGACATAAATCCCGTTTTGTTTTTTCTTCCTGGGACTTCTCCCTGTTCCCTTTTTCCCTACCAGATGAATTCTGTGTGGTAACCAAGCACACCTACCTAGTGATCTCCTGGGTCTCTTTTTGACATGTCTGTTTGTTTCATATTTCATTAAATGTATTTGTTGAGCTATTGCAATGCAGACACTCTACTAGGAACTAAGGGGACATAGAAATTAATGAGGACTGACTTCATCTGTGGGAAACCTATGAGGGCTTCCCTGGGAAGGACATGTTTAAATTAGTACTTGCAGTGTACTGTGATAATAGCAATAAGCCAAGTGTTCTAGAGGAACAAGCTGTGACACATGATCATTGTGAGGGCCCCTACCAATGACAAGCCAAAATTCGGAACTCAACCCAGTGTATGAAGCTCAGGAAAATGTGATGTTTATTATTAAGCTTTTATATGTCTCAAAGCAAGATTGTGGGGGTTCAGAAACCATTGATTCTCAATGCTTTATTTTCAAATCCTTAGCTTTTACAATAATTTTCATTATAAATAAGAATTTCATAGAAATGACCCAAATCAACCTTTTTAAGAAACCTAATAGCTGGAGCAAATGCCAATCATGAGGCTAAAGCTCACACCAAGTTTGTTATCAAAACGAACAATCCAGAGGTGGCACGGAAGGTGGCCTCATTGAAACACTGACCTCGTCAAAACATTGGGGCATAAGATCCCAAAGAACAGCAATATTCATTAAGAAATAATGCACCCACTTTTAGTCTAAACTTTGTTATTCTCTGATTTTTCAGAAGTAGCACCAACTTCAGTCCACACTGAAGAATTCCCCAAGGTAACGTACTATAATTTTTAAACTTCTATATTAACCATTCAACTTTTCACTCTTAACACATGCAAAGGTGTATCTGTATAATAAATATTTGGAGAATAAAATAGATTTTCTGGAATTTCACGTTATCATATTATAAGATAGATAATTTGAATTGTGATAATTTGCCTTGCATCTTCTGTGTCAAGTTTCCACCAAGTGATATGTTGGAGATCCCCTGACATGATGTACCCATTTCTCAGAAAGCAAGGAGCCAGTGAATGTTCTAATGCTCCAAATATAAACAAAGTATCGTTGTGGTAAGTGGCCTATAATATGGACCCCAGCGATGTCTGCCTCCTGGCATTCACCTTTTTGGGTAATCCTTTGTGGGTGGCCGTACCTAGTTATTTGCCTGTACTGAACAGCATAAAGCAAATGTTATAGGATGTCATTCATAAGTTACGTACAAAAAACTGTAACTTCCTTCCTGTTTCCCTTCCCTCCCCTGCCCTTCCCTCACCCCCCCTCCCCTTCCCTTCCTTTCCCTTCTCTCTTTCTGGAACACTCACTTTGGAAGATATAAGCTGCCATTTTGTGAGTTGCTTCTATGGCTAGAGCCACAGGACAAGAATCTGATTTCTCCAGCCAACAGCCAGTGAGGACTACCAACAGGCAGTAAGTGAGTGAACTTGGAGGCAGGTTCTCCCCAACTCAAACAATTCAATCAGAAGACTGCAGGTGCAGGCCCAGCCCCAACCCCAGCCCCAGCCATGGGACTGCAGCCCATGAGAGACCTTGAGCCAGAGAATGCAGCTAATCCTCATCCAAATTTACTCATCCACAGAAACCATGAAATGATAACTGTTCTTTGAAGCTGCTAAATGTGGGGATTATTTGTTGTACAACAACACGTAAATAAGACAATAATCTTCCTCCCAATTTTAAGATAGTTTCTCCATAAGTCATTGCTAAGGTGTATTAGTCCATTTTCATACTGCTATGAAGAAATACCCGAGACTGGGTAATTTGTAAAGAAAAAGAGGTTTAATGGACTCATAGTTCCACATCGCTGGGGAGGCCAAGGCTTCACAATCATGGCAGAAAGTGAAAGAGGAGCAAAGGCACATCTTACATGGTGGCAGGCAAGAGAGTGTGTTCAGGGGAACTGCCTTTATAAAACCATCAGAGCTTGTGAGACTTATTCACTATCACAAGAACAGTACAGGAGAAACCCACCCCCATGATTCAATTAACTCCCACCAGGTTCCTCCCATGACACGTGGGGATTATGGGAGCTACAATTCAAGATGAGATTTGGGTGGGGACACAGCCAAACCACATCATAAGTCATACCTCAAAAGTCTAGCTATTGAAATAAAATCATTGATAAAGAACAATTGAAAAGCCAAGATCACAACTTACCACGACTCATTGGCAAAATTTTCCCCAAAGTTCTATAAAACCAGTGATTCCCCATATTACCCATGCTGCCCTTATCTTTTAACACATTGCATATAAAACACACTCTATTTATTCGTTGTCTTGTTTTCTTCCAATTAGAATAGAAGCTCCATCAGGGCAGGAATTTTATTTTATTTTTTTCCCCACTCACATGTCTCAAAGACTAAAACCAGTGCTTGGTGCACGGGAGTTGCCCAATAAATGTTTCTCGAATGAATTAATTTGACATGTTTCAATGTTAAATTTATAACCTCTACCCACAAGCCATAAACCATAAAAACTGCTGTTCCCCAATCACTGCTTCCATTTTCCCAAACTCACAGTTTGCCCCAAGCTGTTAATTCCATCTAAAATCCTGCATGTCTTAGATGGCATTTCTCGGATGCAGAATCTGAGACAAGAACTTGTGGGAAATCAATTTATTAAGAAACTATGCCCAAGAGAAACCAGGGAAGAGTGAGGAGCATGACCGACAGGAGAAATCAAGCAAGGGTGTGATTTCAGGCAAAGTATAAGAGAGGGTAACTTCAGCTTAATCCCACTGGGGAGCTCTTAAGTGTAAATTATCCCTCCAAATTACACCCATACTAATCAGTCATTGACTAAGGGCTGCCCCAGGGATGTAAACTCCAAGGTACTTGCAGCTCTCCACAAGTGTGGGTATATCCAAGGCTAGGCCTCCAAAGAAGAGACACAGGTGCTGGCTTTAGAGGCAAAACAGCACGGAAGCCGAGAGAAAGGAATGGAGAGCCAGTAATAGGGAACCAAGGAGACCTGAGTGGAGTTCCAACAGTGTCTGCTATTCTACATAGGATTTTTACCAGTTTATTTTATTGAAGTCCTACCAACATTCACATAATTCTTTCTCTATGTGCCTCAGCACTATACTAGAACCCTGTATACAACCTTGTTATTCTTCATTAATTTTCCCTCTACTTTCCTAGATTTTAAACTCCATAAAAACAGACATAATAAGTTACAGAATTTTGTGCCTTCCCCCTTGTGTTGTAAACATAGCAATAACAATTAATATCTCTAGACTGTAATCCCCATGATGGTGAAGATCAGTGTATCACCATATATTCAGCAACTGTCACATATACCATATGCAATACACCATATACAAGTGACTGGTGTATGGTAGACACTAAGTAAATGTTTTTAGAATAAGTATGAGGGCTTTATAGGCTACAAAAAATGCTTTCTTATCTATTATTTTATTTATCCTTCACAGGATACAGAGAGGGATATGTAGTAGAAGGGACTATCCATTTTTCAGGAAAAAAAAAAAAAAAAAGGGCTCAGCAATGCAGACTGACTTACCCAATGACGAACTTACTAAATAGGTACTGAGCAGTGCCTCAGAACTAAAGTTGATTTCAAGTCCAATTTGCTTTCCCCTAAGCAATCCTGATTGATGAACAGACTGGGAACATATTTGAAGATTGAAATCAGTTGAGAGACCCAAGATGACCCAGTCTTAAAAGATAAAGCTATCTCAAGGTGATTTACTCCAAGAAAAGTCATAGAAGGCACATTTATTGAGCACATAAAAAATAATCAATAAATTTTTAATTTTATCAAATTAAATCACATGAAATAGAATGGAAATGGTTGGCTGGAATTAAATTAGATTGAAATAATTTAAATTAAACTAAGTTTTCTGGTGTCTGTTACTTCCTGAGTCACCCATTTTTGTGTAAAATTGGGAGTGGGAGAAGCAGAGAGGAGGCTAGAAGGGAGGCTGCTGACTGCCCACTGCTGGCTATAATTCATTAAGATGTGGGAAGAACTATCAACAGGTGAAATCTCCAGAGCACAGCATTGCAAACTCATCTCAAACCATGTGCTCCTGCTATTCTCCAGGCAGCATTCTGTTTACCCAAATCCTTCATCACAACTCCTGCCACCTTCAAAAAAACCTATTATTTTCCTTACTACTCTATCGTCAATTAGATATCATTGGTGAAAGCATTCAGACAGTCTAGTTTATGGCAAGATGGGAAGGACTGATTGATAGAAACGCTATAGCAGATGCTCTCTGTACCTCAACCCTATCCTGTTCCAGGACACATCCATAGAGACCTACTACAAACTCTGGAGACTGCCTGAGAGTTTGGCCCTAGCACGGCAGACAGGAAGACAGTGTTAATGTCCCCTGAAAGTAGCTCTCACCAATGGCAGGTGGGAGTTGAGAAAAAGTACCCTGATTTTCTCACTCTTCTAATGGGCAATTCTATAGTGTAGTCAACATGTCTTTCTAGAGTTTCCCAAAGGGATTGAACCTTGGTTGCCCATAGCAGTCACCTTTTCAACTGCATACCTTTTCTTGGTTTCCTTGTCTTTCCTGTCTCTTTCCCACTCCCAAGCCAGTTGCTATGGTTTAAATAAGTTCCCTCCAAAATTCATGTTGAAATTTAATCCCCATTTTGGGGATATTAAGAGGTGCTATTAAGATGTCTTTAGGAAGTGATTAAATCATGAGGACCTTCATGAATGAATTAACGCCCTACAAAAGGGCTGGGGAGAACTAGCATAGGCCCTCTTTGCTCTTCTGCATTTCTCCATGTGAGGACAGAGAAAGAGGGCCCTCACCAGATGCCAAATATGCCAGCACCTTGATCTCAAACTTGGCCTCCAGAAATTTAAGAAATAAATTTGTATTGTTCATAAAATACCTAGCCTCAGGTATTTTGTTATAGTAGCACAAATGAATTAAGACACATTTTTTCCCACAATCACCTCTAAAATAAACTATTTGCATCCAAATCCTCATCTCGGGGTTTTCTTCTAGTGGAATGTAAGCCTAGGTTGTGTTATGCCATTCAGGTGCATTTAACTGTTAAAAGCAGACAGGCAGAGCAACAGCCCAAAGGCATAAACCAGATTCATCAGCATCCAGGGTTGAGTCATGTGACAACCTTGGCAAATAGATTATAAAATCTTTGACTTGTTAAGTGCAACGGGCTTTAAATTTGTGTTGATCTATAGTTAATACTGACAGAATTAATCTAGTCTGACAATTGGAGAATGAGAGAATGTTAATAAATAAGATAGTCCAGTAGGGGGGATAAATTGCAATAAAGAGCCTGCACAGAAGCATCTCCAGGAGTGGTCACGTTGTCCGTCTACATAGCAAGTAGACTGGCATGGTGGAAAGAGCTCTGGACCAAATGTCAGAAACCTGGATTCCAGTGCTGTTGTTGCCATGAATTCATGGCTCAGCCTTGTTATTTTATCTCTTTTATCTTCAGTTTTTCTTCTGGAAACTTACAGGACTGGATTATTTGATTTCTACAGCCCTTTTGGGCCCCTGGTTTCCATGAATCCATGGAAGCGGATAAAGTGCATAGCACTTCTTTAAAGGTGTGTTCCACAAGTAATTAATAAACAAGCAAACTGTTCACACAGCACTGGCTGTGTGAAGAGGGACTGTTTAATTAGGCACACCAGCTGTTCCAATCTGTCTAGACAGACTTCTCTTTTTCCCCAAGATGGCTTTGGCCACACTTGCTCCGACATTATGACAAGGACAAGGTGTCCTTTGGCTGCAGATAGCAATTTTGTTGGGTGATAATTCTAATGCCCATAGAGTCAGCTATGGAACTTTCTTTAGTTTTAATGCTGTTTGCCTTTCCAAGTGGAACTGGAGAGATTTACCCAAGAAATAGCTAAGAGAGGCAGTTTATGCAACAGAAGTCACCAAAAATAGCTTCTAGTTTAGCCTTCATGCCTACCTGTCCATCATCATTAGTGGGCTCTTTAGTTCCTGCTCCCATTTCCCATCCCTGCCTTTGTGCAATAAAATATTTCAACATCAAAAGGAAACTTCCAAGACATTTAGGTGAACCTCCCACCAAACCAATATAATAAGCCTTCTCAAGATCTCTGACCAAAGATCTTGGAGCAGAGAAAGTGATTCCTTGACACCCAGGTTCCTCAATATCCAGGCTTGAGTCATGGGACAACCTTGGCAAATAGATTGTAAAATGTTTGACTTCCTAAGTGCAACAGGCTTCAAATTTGTGTTGATCTATAGATGATTTTGAACAGAATTTATCTGATCTGAGAATTGGATAGGAAATCTATGAAATAGCTGTTAGTAATTAAAGAGCATTTTCAAAATGTAGCCAGTCAATTAGATAAGCACAACTCATTGGATATGATTTTTTAAAAACATTACGTTTTCACCTTTTATTGCCTTTTTCAAATGTATTCAGGAGAAGAAGATGAAAAGTTGTCAGGAAACATAACTTTTTATTTTATTCTTGTAGTCCTCCGGTTATATTAAGCCGTAAAACAACCTTCATTCAGTTACTGAAAGTATCTGGTCAAGACACTACTCAACAGTTCAATCCTTATTCATGCTTAGACTTCTCCTAACTCTCACCCCACATAAACATAGAAAAATTATTTTTAAATAAAATAAGCAATTCAAAAGTCATATATTAGAAGGACAATGCAGCATGATCAAGAATGCAATCAAGGTTCATTTAAGAAATGTAAGGTTGATTTAACATTCAAAATCCAATCAATGTAAAGCTTTTCCCCTAAGAGTGGGAATAAGGTAAGTGATATACTTCCACTCTTACAGTCAATTGATTTTTGATGAAATATTCAAAGTAATTTAATGACAAAAGAAAGTTTTTTCAAAATATTGTGTTGAAACTACTGAATATTCATAAGGTAAAGATTTATATATATTATAAAATATATATCATATATATGTATATATAAAAAATAAACTCTTACTTCACACCACACACACAAAATAGATTATAGACCTAAAAGTAGGAGAGAGATTATAAAGTATAAGAGGATATCTTCATGACTTTGGTATAGGCAAGATTTTCTGGGCAGAACCCTGAAAGTATTAGTCAAAAAAGGAAAAGAACTGATAAATCGGACTTGATCAAAATTTAAACTTTCATCCACCAAAAAAAAATAGAAATGACTAGGCAAGGCACACAGTGGAAGAAAAATATTTGCAGAACAAATATGACAAAGGACTGTATCCAGAATATATAAAGAACACCTACAACTGAAAAATAAAAAGTCAAACAAACTACATAAAAATGGCAGTGCGGAGAAAGGGGGAAAGCGAAATACTGGAGCAGACATCTCACAGAGGAAAATATGTGAATGGTTAAAAGCCTGTAACAAAGTGCTCAACATCATTAGTCATCAGGAAAATTCAAATTAAAACCACATGGTGATATCCACTACCCACCTACTAAAATGGCTAAAATATTTTAAACTGACAATAACAAGAGTTGATGAAGATGAAAAGCAACTGGAACTCTCACACATGGTTGGTGGGCATGTAAAATAGTAAAACCACTTTGGAAAATGATTTGACAGGTTCTTAGAAAATTAAACATATACTCTACCCTACAATCCATGAATTCCACTTCTCTGCATTTTCCTAAGGGAAATAAAAACTTAGGTTCTATGTCCACAAAAATATTTTCCCACAACTATTCTGAACTCTTTATTCATAAAAGCCAAAAACTTAAAAAAACTTAAATGTCCCAACAGAAATATAAATTTCATGATATTCATTGAATAAATAAATTCTGATATATGCATATAATGGAATACTACATCATAGTAGTAAAAAAGAAATACACTACTGATACATGCAACAATATGAATGAATCTCACATATAGTGTTCTGAGTGAAATAAAAATAATCATGAAATGGCATATACTATATGATTTCATTTATATGAAGTTCTAGACAAAACTAAACATGTGGTGAAAGAAATCAGAACATTGGCTGGTTTAAGAGAGAAGGATGTGTGGAAGTTGGCTGGAAGTGGCATGAGGAAACTTCCTGAGGTGATGGAATTCTGTATCTTATAGGGAGGTGGATTATATGGATGATTGCATTTATCAAAAGTGATTAAACTGTATACCTAAGATCTTTATATTTCATTGAATGTAAAGTATATGTCAGTGAAATATGGCATCTTATTAATGAAAAAATACACCCGGTAATAAAAGTGTTATAACTGAAATGATTGACAGGAGTGACAGTGGCACCAAGAAGGAAGCAGTCAAACCTAGTAGAGAGAGGCCGGAAAGTCTAGAGACAAGAATGAAATCTGGATCTGGAAATTGCAGTAGGAGACTGTACATGGAATGGAGAATGAAACACGAATTGGGGATGTGCATTTGGGACCCAGGAATGTGCTAGGAAGCCTCAAGTTACTTATCTATGAGAGATAATATAGCCAGTAGTTAACATCTTGCAACCCGCCAAATTGTCTAGGTTGATATTTCAGCTCCACAGCTTACTAGCTATGAGTCTTCGGGCAAGTTTCCTAACATTTCTATGCCTCACTTATCTTCTTTGTAAAACAAGGAAAAATAATATTACTTACTTCAGAAAGTTGTGAGGATAATACACTTTAATACATGAAAATACAGAAAAAAAAATCTGGCTATACTTAACATTCACTAAACATTAGCTGCTATCATTGCTTATGTTTTTCTGAGGGAGAAGGAAAGAATATTGACCATGGGCACCTGAAGGAGAGGTGGGAAGTAGGATGAGAATGGGAAGTCATCTGTTTCTCAATCAAACCTGGGAACAAAATCATAACATCTATATAAAATTCAGCTAGAGCCAGAAGGCTAAGAAGTGGTTTCGGGGATGCTCACTTCAGTAGTACATATGCTAAAACTGGAGTGATCCAGAGAAGAATAGCATGGCCTCTGTGCAAATTTGATCCAGAGAGGAATAGCATGGCCCACTACACACTATTTCCATGATGACGTGCAAATTTGTGATGTGTTCTATATTAAAAGAGAGAAAGAAAGAGAGAGAAAGAGAGAGAAGAAGAAGTGGTTTAGGGAGATTCTCTGAGATCCTAAGGTGCTATTCGAGGGTTCGGATATTGAAGCATGACACAGAGTTGGTGCAAGTTCATTCTTGCCTTGGAGAGTGGCCACCAGCAGAGAAGTGCCATGCAGTGGGAGTAAGTAGGGCACCTAGCCTAGTGCAGTCTCATCAACACACTCACAGCAAAACAGTGGTGTGGTGTGTCCCTCATCAGACCCCAAAAAACAGCATGGAGACAAGGATCATGAAGAGGTGTGTTTCTGAGCACACATTTCATTATCTATTGTGACTGCTGGAAGTAATTTAGAGGCTCCGTAGTAGGGATCTACGGTTATGAAGGTATGAAGTTGGAACTTTAAGCCAACGAAATGTGTTTATCAATGTTAATGTGACCTCATTTCTCCACATGAGCTGGTAAATCCTAGAGCTATTCAAGGGAGAGAAGCAGGTTGATGTAAAGTTTGGTGGATTAGCAGATACAGGGGCAAGAGATACAAATATTAATATAGTCCCCAAGAAAGGAAATAACATGAAACACCATGCACTAATATGTTATACATCCCACCTTTCTCATTAAATCATTTGATAATACTTTCTTTCTTTTCTTTTGAGCCGGGGTTTCACTCTTGTCACCCATGCTAGAGGGCAATGGCGTGATCTCAGCTCATTGCAACCTCTGCCTCCTGGGTTCAAGTGATTCGTCTGCCTCAGCCTCCCAAGTAGCTAGGATTACAGGTGTCACCACCATGCCTGGCTAATTTTGTATTTTTAGTAGAGACGGGGTTTCACCATGTTGGCCAGGCTGGTCTCGAACTCCTGACCTCAGATGATCCACCCACCTTGGCCTCCCGAAGTGTTGGGATTACAAGTGTGGGCCACAGCACCTGGCCAGTTTCATAATACTTTCACTTGTTCATTCCACATTCACATTTTCAGTGCCTATTATGTTTGTGGCACTAATTATTTGGTTTAGCAGAGAAAGAAATTCTAAAACTGCCTCTAAAGAGAAATGGGTAACACAAAACATTGCAGCTTGAACAACAAACAAGACAATGGCCAGACCCTGTAATAAACACTTCATGAGCTTCCAGAAAACAGAGATGAAGGAGACCACAGTGGCCTGAAGGATGGGAGAGGATTCCTTGGAGAACCTGAGCTGATGGGACATGAGAGTTTAGGTATCATTTGGGTTAATTGAGGAGAGAACAAAGGGCAGAGAAGAAGAAAAGAAGCATGATTATTAACCCTGGGGGGTTCTTGAATTCTTCCCAATATGTAGGCAACTTTTTATATGTGTGTAGAAGAAGGGCCATAGCTACCAACATATTTCCTATGGGTCCAGGACACAAAAAGATTAATGGCAATTATTTCAAGACATAGATCGGCCCAACAAAGGGAAGAGTACATTTGATAACTCTTAATTGAAGGGTCCCACAAAGGCCTGTTAGGCACTCTGGCTCCTGGAATATTTTCTGCTCAGATGGCATACAGAAAGAGTAATTAAAATAATATAATGTGTGTATTTATGGGACTCCAGTACCCACCTTGTAGTTAATGAAGGTAGCATTGATCCCCATGGGATTGGGCGGAGGATCAATTTAATCAGTTTAAATGTTAGCATATCTATCTCATGTGGACTTCACTCTTACCTCACATGATTACAACCATTTGAGAGATGTATAATGAAGCAAAATAAAGCATAGGCACCAGGGCCAGACAGACCCAAATTCAAATAACCTCTCGAATGTCCTTTGTTATCTGTGGCACTGTGAATAAATTACTCGACCTCTCTGTGGTTTTGGTTTTGCTTTTTAATCTACAAAAATAATAATATCACACATTTACACTGCTTGTTAAATTCAGTATGACATAGACTATAGTTCTAGATTCCATGTCCTAATTAGTTAATCTCCATGACACCTGTGAGAGAAGCACTTCTATTGTCTCCATTGTGTCCTTTAAGAATCTCAGTCACAGGGAGTTGTGTCATTTGCAATAGTCACAAGGCTAGCAAATAAGGAAGTCAGATAACAATCCCAGACAATCTGGATCCAGATGTGTGCCCGAGTCGAGGATCTGAACAGTACCTTGCACATAGTGGGTTGTAGTGAGGGCCACATCGGCTCATGTTAGCAACATATGGGACACATGGTGGGTGTTGACTTTGTGATGGGGTAGGGGTAGAATGCTTTGTCCCATTTCTGATCTTTCCTTCCACTTGAAAGGAGACTTGTCAACAGAATATTCTTGGTCTCACTGTCCCCTTACACACTACCTTAGCAGAAGAGGAAAGATATGTGTAACATGTCTAATGTGTCAATTTTAGAGAAATAAAGGGAGGCATGCTTATACCGGTTCTTACTTCTCCCTCCTTCTTGGGAGAAAGTTGCCCTTAGGGTATACTTGTTTTCCTTGGTCACCCTTCACCCCTATGCATTGTCTATGACTTGGGCAGTCTTTCTGTCTCACTAAGCCATGTCCTCCACTCTTGTCACTGTCAATCAAAAGGTAGTGTTCTGGCTCTATTTGCTTTACTCTTTTGTCTTATTTCTCAGCCCAGATAAGGAAGCCAGAGCAGAGGAACAAGGCAGTATTTATGGCTCTTTCCCATCTCTTAAACCCTAACACTGCCCTCCAGATTTTGTTTTTCTATAATAGGCTGCAGGATTTCTTCTGGACTGTAAGCCTCAGCCTGAGCTACTTTCAAGAACTTGAAAGATGGCTTCCAGATAAATGAAGGTAACCTCAATGGAAGGTAACTTATTTGAAGGCAATGTCTTGTTCTTCTGAGTCGTTTCTTTCAACTTTGTTATCCAATTAGCTATAACATTCCTCCAGGAATCAGCTAAGCCAGGATTGCCATTGCCTCGCCTGCCCTGGCCAACATACACACTTAATTCCAGAGAGAGGAAGCTATCCAAGGCACCATGAGTTTGAAAAATCTGGTACCAAAATGATTCAAGTAGAGAGATATTTTAAACAGACTCAGCCTCATAGGGCCTTTCCTGAGCTCAGGCCATTCAAACCTGAGCAAGGCGTTTTCTCATGAGCATTGCCAGCTGAGTTTCACAAAAAATTATTACACTCTGTTCTTCCCACCATGAGAACATATTCAGTTCTTGGATTGGAAATAAAGACTCCAGCTCCCTCAGCTGAGCTGCTGATGTTTGAATGTGTTCTCCAAACTCATTCTTCTTGCCCTGCCAAGTTAAATGAAATATTTCCACCACTGTCCCTGAGGGCATTATAGCAAATAAGGTGAGTCAGACTGACATGTATAAATAAATTGTTTCTCTTTTTTCCCATCATTCCTTCCTCCACATATAACTTTTTTTAATGGAGCTGAATTTGAAAATGAGAAAAGTACCACAACACAACCAGATGAATTCTGTTCATAGAAAGATTCCGACTGGGAAAATGAATCTTATCTCTACTCATCATGGTCCCTGGATATAACTTCATTTATTCATGCATTAGTTTATTCATTTCACAAATATTTACTAGTATCACTGTGTGACAATTAGCATATTTAGTGCCAGGAACACAAAATCTTTTCTCCTAAACAGTGTATTACATAGAGGGGTTAACAAGTAAATTAGGGAGCATACAATATGATAAGTTATAATATGTACTACATTGAACTTATAGAAATTATAGATCAGAAGGAACACATTGTGTTTTGGAAATGCAAAGGTGTTGCCTCAGACTCAAGCTAATAAGGAAATGATTTACAGGTAAAAAGACCTTTGAATTAAACATTAAGAAAGTCCCCACATGCCAGCCAGAGAAGAAGAAAATAAGGTTTCCATTTGAGAGAAGAAAATGTGCAAAAGCAAAGGCTTTGAATTGCAAGGCATTAAATTACATTTTAGGAACTAAGAAAATTTCATGGTGAGAGAGAATTATACACAATAGCTTAGCCTCTGCCAGACAATTGACATTATTTAGTATGCAAAATGCTATACAAAGTAGTTTGGAAAGATACAGAAGGAGAGATTTAAAGACAGGGAAAGGGTTGTAGGCTGGCAGGAATCAAATAATAAAAAATGAAATAATTGAGATGCCAACAAAAATCTTTTACAAATTCTCCCTTTGCAAAGGCAATTCCACTTGTACTTTGATCTTTGACCTGGACCCATACAATTAATTCCACATCATATTTCTGCATATTGCTCTCCAAGGAGAATCAAGTTTACACTTCCCCCCGATCCAAACCATAACAGTACTTAATTAGGTGACAATTTATGTAGTACTTAGCATGAACTTTTGGCACTTGCTGGAGAAGGCTGTACAAGTGTACACGTGTTATCACCTGACTACATCAAGAAACGGGGCCTGGGCATTGGCGAGGTTTCTTGGGCTTTACAAGGTATCAAATGACTTTTATAACCCTGTAGTACCTGGCTTTCTAGTAGGCAGGACTGTCTCTAGTGTGTATTAATATACTAAATATTATGCCCACATGCACTTAAAACACTGATTTTTGAGCACTCCAAAACAACAAGGAGCCTAGAAAATCAGAGAAACAGATGTTGGATGAATAGTAGGCCTTCTCAGAGTCCATCATTTAACTTAAGGGAAATGGCACAACAGCGGAAGGGAATCATTCAAACCCACTCAGTGAAAAATAAACAGAGTGTTCCCCAATGGCAGACATGGTCTGTGGTGATAATGAGGCTCTGGACACCTGGCTGCGACCCTCAAGCCCCAGCCTCATCAATAACACTGACCCAGAAATGGTTCTTTTCCAGGTACCCCATGGGGGCTGAGAAGACATGGCCTCAAAACTTTGGAGATGCTCATTTAAATAATTATAATGAACAGCAGATGCCTGGACTGTGGTGAGTGTGGTGAGTGTGCAAGCTTGGATATAAGCCCTGGCAAGATAGAATCAAGAAGACTGTCTACCCATTTTCCCTGATTCTCATCATGCTCGTAAATAAAAGAAGAAGGAAACACAAAAGGACATTATTTTGGATCTTGGATATGGCATCGCATCTGTCCTCTCTCTAAGGACAATTGCAGAATTGGTCCTCTTTTGTTGCTTCCTGGAAGACACAGCAAGATGGAGAGAAAACAGAACAAGGCTTGTGTCCCATTCTGAGCACCACAAGTTCACTCCAGGTCCATGGTCATAGGCTGACTAGGCAAAGTAGCTCCTATCAAGGATGTCTCATGCCATAAGTTAATCTGATCCCCCATACACCACTGACAGCTGTTTGCAGCAATTGCAGATCCCTTACTTTAGCTTGGTCTTTTTCTGAGCAAGGTCCACCTGGCATGTCACACTCAGACCTATCTTCTAGCCAGGGCCCTACTCTAGCTTCATAAATTGGGCCCTTGACTTGATAACACACAGTTTTGACCATTCGCAGGCCCTGAGAACGGTAGCTTGAGCACTGTTCCTGGCTACCCCCAGCCCCTGGCTGCCTTGGTGAGACCATCACACCCTCACACTGGCTCCTCGGCTATCTGGCTCCCGGCTTGGGCAGATCCTCCCAAAGCAGGGCTGTGGTCAAAAGGAAAGCAAATAGAGGCTTAAAAATTCAGCTATGAGATTAAAATTAAAAATGAACCCTGTTTCCTCTTCCTGGGATATGTCAGTCAAAAATAGAAGTAGTATATCCCTATACTACCTCTTGACAAATCCAGTGTGTGTCTAAAACAGTGTTGAAATCAAATCTATAACAGTTTCACAAACCACGTGCTTGTTCTTTCTCCAAGAATTCTTTTAGCATCAAAAATAAGTAAAACATTGTTCTGGGTGTTGTGGAAAAAAACAAAGATGAATAATGTGTTCTGCCTTTATGGAATTTACAATCCAACTCAGGAAATAAGATACAAGTGCTGTAGTTCCAGCAAAGTAGAAGCACAGAAAAATAGGATCTTTAGGATGGGAGATTTCTGCAGGATCATCCAGGGTTATAGCCTAAACTTGAGCACCTCCAGTGATAGATAACTCACAATGGTTAACATTAAACCATTTCATCTTTGAAGTACTCTGGAGGGTGGACTTTTTTTTACATGAAATTTAACTACGTGTTTGTGGCTTCTGCCAATATGTCCACACTGGAGTCTCACAGGAAAATCCAAGTATTCTCTGCTAGCCATGACATCCATCAATTTTTTAAGTGAAATCAAGTCGATTAAGAAAGTAAAGGAATAAAAGAATAAAAGAATGGCTACCCCAGAGGCAGAGCAGCTAATTATTTAAAACTATTCATTACTCTCCCCAACCCTGCAAAATTCTTCTCTTTTTCAGATCTCTTTTTCTAATTCTTTGAATCATATTTTATGTTACATAGTTGATTACAATTATAATTACATGACAATTATAATCACTCTGTTTACATTTGTCTTAATTCTGTTCAGTTTGCCTAACCTTTTGAGAATATGAAAATCATTACAATGTCCATATACGAGACATGGTTTAATTAGAGTAGGGAAAAAAATGAACTTTCTCCTCCTTTTTCTTAAGTACTATATTAATATAGCATTCACTTCTTCTTTTTTTTTTTATTTTTTTGAGGCAGAGTCTTGCTCTGTGTCCCAGGCTGGAGTGCAGTGGCACAATCTCTGCTCACTGCAAGCTCTGCCTCCTGGTTTCAAGCAATTCTCCTGCCTCAGCCTCCTGAGTAGCTGGGACCACAGGCACATGCCACCACACACGGCTAATTTTTGTATTTTTAGTAGAGACAGGGTTTCACCATGTCGGCCAGGCTGGTCTCAAACTCCTGACCTCAAGTGATTCACCCACTTCGGCCTCCCAAAGTGCTGGGATTACAGGCGTGAGCCAATGCGCCCGGCCAGCATTCACTTCTTGAGAGGAACATCATACCTACCGAGCTTACTGCTAATTTAAATTTGTCAGAGTGCCAATTTGATAACATAATCCATCTATCTATATGGTTGGTTTGGGGAAGCCAGGCATTTGCCACAGAATAATCTATCCTGAGTCCACTGCTCCAGCTTGTTTTAAAAATAACGGATCCCTGTTCTGTCATCCAGCCTTCCAACTTATACTATATCCTCCAGAGGTCTTGTGAACCTATGTGTTTACAGATTTTCTGCTGCTGAAGTCAGTGTTAGTGAGGACAAGAAAAAGGACAAAGCTCTAGGGCACACTGCAAGAAAATTCCCAGAATCAGCCTCCTGCATGTAACCTGCATCTCCTCCATTCTCATCCAAGCTATCATCATCTGCAATAGGATTAATGCAAAAGCAAAGCTTAACCTTTCTGCCTTCCCTCACCCTTGCTTCCCTCATAGTCTATGCTCAACCCTGCAGCCAAAGAGATTCTGTTAAAGCCAAGTCAGATCATCCATGCTTCCTCTAACAACTCTCTCAATGCCTTCTATCACGGTCTTGATAAAAGCCAAAGCTCTTTCAGTGGTTGACAAAGTGCACCTTTCAACTCTCTCCCTTCTCTCACCTAACCTCTTTCCACCCCCACCATCAAGCCCTCTGTTCAGCCAAACTGGAATCTCTGCTGATCCCCAGACACACTAGGCAAGCTCTGGCCTCAGAGCCTTTGCACTTGCACTTACTTATGGCTCTTCCACCAGAAAGACCATGGCTCACTCCCTCACCACTTCAAGTCATTTCAATATTACCGGCTCATTGTGGGCTCCCCTGACTAACACATATAAAGCCACGCCCTCCTGACTCTCCTGTCACTGTGCCTTGCTTTCTTTCTCTCTCTCCTGCTGACAAACGATCAGATGTATATCTTTCACGGTTATTGACTGGCTGGGCTAGAATGTGGAATGTTGAACTGTAGTGTTCACTGGTGCATCTCTAGAGCCCTGTAGCATCTGACATAATGCAGCCATTCAATAAGTGTTTCTTTTTCTGTGCCTGGCTCATTTCACTTAGTATAATGTCCTCCAGATTCAACCATGTTGTCACAAATTAAAGGATTTTCCACTTTTTTAAGGCTTCCATTGTGTAAGTAATAATACTCTATTGTGTATATATGCATTTTCTTTATCCCATTATTGGTTGATGGACATTTAGGTTGCTTCCATATCGTAGCTATTGTGAATAATGCTACAATGAATATAGAAGGGCAGGTTTATCTTTGCAACATTGATTTTAATTCCTTTGGACATGTATCCAGTAGTAGGATCACTGGATCATATAATTTTACTTTTAGTTTTCTGAAGAACTTCTCTACTGTTTTCCATACTGGCTACATTAATTTACATTCTCACCAATAGTACACAAGTGTTCCCTTTTCTCCATAACCTTGCCGCTTGTTATCATTTTTCCTTTTGATAATAGCGTTTCCAACTGGTGTGAGGAGATATTTCATAGTAGCCTTAATGTGAATTTCCTTGATGACTAGTAACGATGAGCCCTTTTTAGTGTATCTATCAGCCATTTGTATGTCTTGAGTAGCATCTTTCAGGTCTTTTGTCTGCTTTTTAATTGGGTTGTTTTATTGCTATTGAGTTGTTTGAGTTTTTTATGTATTTTGGATATTAGCCCCCTACCAGATGTGTGGTTTGAAAATATTTTCTCCCAGTCCATGGGCTGTCTCTTCACTCTATTTTTTTCTATGCCTTGCAAAAGCTTTTTACTTTGATGTAATCTTGTTTATTTTTGCTTTTGTTGCCTGTGCTTTTGGGGTCATATCAAAAAATCTTTGACCAGACCAAAGTTGTGGAACATTTCCTCTATGTTTTCTTCTTGTAGTTTACAATTCTGAGTCTTCCATTTAAGTCTTTAATCCATTTTGAGTTGATTCTTGTATGTGGTGTGAAATAAGGGTCCTATTTCATTTTTCTGTAGAACATCCAGTTTTCCCACCACCCTTTATTGAAGAGACTATCCTTTCTCCATTACATGTTCTTGACACTTTAGTCAAAAATTAATTGACCATAAATGTGTGAGTTTGTTTCTCGGCTCTGTATTCCGTTGCATTGGTCAATGTGTCTGTTTTTATGCCCGCACCGTGCTGTTTTGATTACTATGGCTTTTAGTAGGTTTCGAAGTAAGGGAGTGTGATGCTTCCAGCTTTCTTCTTTCTGCTCAAGGTTCCTTTGGCTATTCGGGGTCTTTTGTGGTAACATATGAATACCAAAGTTTTTTTGTTTGGTTTTTTTGTTTGTTTGTTTAGTTCCATGAAACATGACATTGGCATTCTAACAGGGATTGTAGATCATGTTGGGTAGTATGAACATTTTAACATAATTAATTCTTCCAATCTATGATAATGGGATACTTTTCCATTTATTTGTGTCATCTAAAATTTCTTTTATTCATGTTTTACAGTTTTCAGTAAACGGATTTTTCATTTCCTTGGTTAAATTTACTCCTAAGAATTTTATTTTAATTTTTGATGCTATTGTGAATGAGGCTTATTTCTTAATTTCCTTTTTCAGAGAGTTAATTATTAGTGTAAAGAAATGCTGTTGATTTTTGCATGTTTATTTTGTACCCTACAAATTGAATTTGTATATCAGTCACAACAGTTATTGGCTGGAATCTTTAGGGTTTTCTATATATAAGAACACGTCATAACAAACAGAAAATTTTACTTTTTCTTATTTTATTTGGATACCTTTACTTTCTTTTTTTATTTAATTGCTCTTTCTAGAACTGCTACTATGATGTTGAATAGAAGAGGTGAGAGTGAGTGTTCTTATCGGGTGTCTAATCTTAGAGAAAAAGCTTTCAGCATTTCATTGTTGAGTGTAATGTTAGCAGTGAACTTTTCATAGGAGGCCTTTATTGTATTAAGGTACAGTCTTTCTATGGCTAATTTGTTGGGAGTTTTTATCATGAAAAGATGTTAAATTTTGTCAAATGTTTTTTCTGCATCTATTGAGATGACCATATGACTTTTGTTCTTTCTGTTAATATGGTATCACATTGCTTTCTGTATGCTGAACCATCCTTGCATCACTGGGATATATCTCACATGATCATGGTGTATTATCTTTTTGATGTGCTGTTGGATTCCATTTGTTAGTATAGAACTTTTGCATCTACATTCCTCAGGGATATTGTTCGGGATAATTTTCTCTTATTCTAGTGTCTGTGGCTGGCTTATCAGGGTAATCAGTTGTCAGGGTAATGCTGCCTTGTAAAATTAACTTGGAAGTATTTTTTCTTCTTCAATTTTTTGGAAGAGTTCGACAAGAATTTTTTGGAAGAGTTCAACAAGAATAATATATATACTTGTATATACATATATACTTGTGTATATATATACATGTGTATATACATATATACTTGTGTATATATATACATGTGTATACATATATACTTGTGTATACATATACACTTGTGTATACATATATGCTTGTGTATACATATACACTTGTGTATACATATATACTTGTGTATACATACATACTTGTGTATACACACTTGTGTATACATACATACTTGTGTATATACACTTGTGTATACATACATACTTGTGTATACATACACTTGTGTATATAATACTTGTGTATACATACTTGTGTATACATACACTTGTGTATATACATACTTGTGTATACATACACTTGTGTATATACATACTTGTGTATACATACACTTGTGTATATACATACTTGTGTATACATACACTTGTGTATATACAAGTATATATACATACTTGTATATATATATACTTGTAGATATATATATACTTGTATATATGTATATATACACAATTCCACTGTGAAGCCATGTAGTCCTGGGCTTTTCTTTGATAAGACATTTTTTATTACTGATTCAATCTCCTTACCCATTATTGGTCTGTTCGAAATTTCTATTTTTTCTTGATTCTGTCTGGATTGGTTGTATGTTTCCATAAATTATTTTTGCTATGTAATCCAATTTTTAGCACATAATTGTTCATATTAGTCTCTCATGATTCTTTGTATTTCTATGGTATCAGTTGCAATCCTCTTTTGTTTTACATTTTATTTTTGAGTCTTCTCTCACTTTCTTCATTAGTCTAGCTAAAATTTCATCAATTTTGTATTAAAAAAACTTAGTTTCATTAATCATTTCTATTTTCTTCCTAGTATCTATCTTATTTATTTCTGCTCTGACCTTTATTATTTCCTTCTTTCTGCTAATTTTGGGTTTAGTTTGTTCTTTTTATAGTTCCTTGAGGTATAATAACATTAAGTTGGTTATCTGAGATCTCCTTTTTTGATGTAGGTATATGTTGCTATCAACTTTCCTTTTAGAATTGCTTAAAAGGCAATTTTTGAAAACTGGTTTGCTTCATCTCAATGTTGTGTTTGCATTTTCATTTTTCTCAAGGTATTATATTTTTAAAATTTCTCTTTTATTATTTGATCCATTGTTCAGAAGCATATTATTTAATATCCATATATTTGTGAATTTTCTGAAATTTCTCCTTTTATTAATTTCTAGTTTCATTCCATTTTGATCAGAGAATACACTTAATATGCTTTCATTCTTCTTAAATGGTTTAAAACTTGTTTTGTGGCCTAACATATTATCTATCCTGAAAAATGTTCCTTGTGTGCTTAAGAAGAATGTACATTCTGCTGCTGTTGGACGCAATGTTCTATATATGTCTATTAGAGTCACATGGCCAAAAATGTTGTTCAAGTCCACTGTCTCTCTACTGATTTTCTGTCTGGATAATCTGCCCATTGTTGAATGTATGTGGAATATTAAAGTTCCCCTACTGTTATTGCATTACACTCTATCTCACCATTTAGAACTATTTATATTTGTTTTATGTATTTATATGCTCCAATACTGAGAAGATATATTTAATAATGTATATCCTTTCAATGAACTGTTTCCTTTATCATAATATAATAATCTTCCTTGTCATTTTTTACATTTTGAGCTAAGACTATTTTGTCTGATGGAAGTTTAGCCAGTCCTGCTCTCTTTGGTTACCACTTGCCTGAAATAACTTTTTCCAACAATGTAATCTCAGTCTGTGTTTCCAAGGCTAAAGTAAGGCTCTGCTAGGGACCGTAGAGTTGGATCTTGTTTTTAACTTTTTTAAAAAAAAAATCATCCAGCCACTCTGTTTCTTTTGATTGGAAAATTAAATCCATTTACACTTAAAGTAATGATTGATACATAAGACATACTGCCAGCATTTTGTTAATTTTTAATGACTGTTTTGTAGTTATTTTGTTCCTGTCTTCTAATTTTATTGTCTTTCTTTGTGACTTGTTGCATTATTTTGTAGTGGTATGCTTTGATTTCTTCTTCTTTACTTTTTGTGTATCTACTAAAAGTTTTTTTCTTTGTTGTTACCACGAGGCTATACATAAGCTGATAGTCCCTTAACTTCAGTTGCATATAAAGACTCTAAACTTTTACTTCTCTCTGCCCTTATATTTTATGTTATTGATAGTATGCTTTACATCTGTTTTTGTTGTATATTCATTAACCAGTTTTTTATAGCTATACTTGTTTTAACATGTTTGTCTTTTAACTCATCAGCTTGACTTAAGAATGATTTACATACCATCTTTAGATTATTATTCAGAATTTGACTATAGATTTACCTTTAGCAATGAGTTTTATAGTTTTATATGTTTTTATACTGTTACTTGTCATCCTTTTGTTTCATCCTTCAGCATTTCTTGTAAGACTGGTACCATGGTAATGAACTCCCTTAGTCTTGGAATGTCTTTAACTCTTCATTTCTGTAGGGCAGCTTTATTGAATAAACAAAATTTAATTAATAAATAAATAATAAAATAAAATTTATTTAGTTAGCAATTTTTTTAGCATTCTACATGTGTCATCCCACTCCTTCCTGGCTTGCAAGATTTCTGTTGAGGAGTCCACTGACAGCCCTATAAGAGTTCCTTTATATGTGATGAGTTTCTTTCCTTCTGCTTCTTTTGAGATTATCTCTTTGTCTTTGACTTTTGAAAATTTGATTTTAAGGTCTCTCGGAGTATTCTTTTTTGAATTTTGTTGCTTGGAATCCTGAGTCTGAATTTTCACATCCCTCCCAAGATTCGAGTTTCAGACAATATTTTTTTGAATAAGCTTTCTTCCCCCCTTCTCTTTCAGGTACTCCTGTAATACAGATATTCATATGTTTTCTGATGTCTCTTATGCTTTTTTTACTCTTTTTCAATCTTGTTTTCTTTTCATCCCTCTAACTGGGTAATTTCAAATAACTTGTCTTCAAGTTCACTAATTATTTCTTCTCCATGATCAAGTCGGCTGTTGAAATTTTTTAATTTTTCAGTTCTGTCATGGTATTCTTCAGCTCTAAGATTTCTGTTTGGTTTGTTTTTATCGTTCCTATTTCCTTATTAAACTTCTCATTTTGTTAATGCATTGTGTTTCTGAGTTTATTTAGTTCTCTACCTGTATTTTCTTGCATCTTACTGAACTTCATTAAGATGATTATTTTGAATTTTTTTGTAGGCAATTAGTATCTCTTCATTTCTTCTTTCGAGTTGACAATTGGGGCTTTATAAGGTCCATCTGGTGATGTCATGTTTGCTTGATTCTTTGCTATCCACATAGTCCTGCACTGGTGTTCATGAATTTGAAGAAGCAAACCCCTCTTTTAGTCATTACAGACTGGTTTCAGCAAGGTGAAGTATTTTCCTGTTATGTCTCTGGAACAATGGGATTGCCTCTGGAATTGCAGTTGAATGGGGTTGGATCCACATCATATGGTTGATGCTTTGTCTGAAGTGAAGGCCACATTTGTTTGGCCTATTTCAGGGGAACTGGTGGGTATGGGGCCTATCTGGGACCTAGGAGGACTTGACTGTCTCCAGGATTTTGGTCTGTGAGGCTGTGATGAGTGTCTGCTTCAGAGTTCACAGGCAGTAGGCCTGTTACCAAGTGCAATGACAGACGTAGCTTCCTCAGGGTCTCTGAGGGTGTCCCTGTTGGATCACAGAATGGATCCCTGGACTGCCCGTACTGCCTAGTCTGTGGCTGAGATGGACTGGAACTGAGATACAAGGTTGTTTCAGGTCCACAGCTGAGACAAAGATCTTCAAGCTTGACTCCTGGATCACAAACATTCGTGTCTCCCAGTAAGTTCCTGATTGAGGAGGACTGCTCTCAGACTGTTTCAGAAGGGCTACAGCCAATTTA
Organism: Pan paniscus; assembly: GCF_029289425.2. Taxonomy (NCBI): domain Eukaryota; kingdom Metazoa; phylum Chordata; class Mammalia; order Primates; family Hominidae; genus Pan; species Pan paniscus. The sequence continues at coordinate 13,331,354 of NC_073252.2, forward strand.
TAGGGCTCTTTTAAGATCCACAGTGGAACTGAGATCAGGGCATCAGCCTGCAGGATATGCCTCTTTCCAGACCTGCAGGCAGGCAGAACAGCTCTCTGTCCATCACTGAGAGGGGGTGAGAGCAAGCTCCAGAGCCATTTAAGGATACACTGAGGTAAAGAGTCTTGCAAGCCTGCCATAGAGACTCATGGGTGCATCTTCCAGTGGGACCTAAGCTTGGCAGAATGGTTCCCAGACCACAGATAGAAGGGACTGAAACTGAGATTGAGGGCTAATTGTGAACCTGCTATGGGACGGATATTGGCAAGCCCAACTGTGGTAGTAGCAGACAAGACTCCCAGTAGTTTCCTGTGTTTGCAGGACTGTTCATAGACCACAGCTAAATAGGAGTGGAGGTGAGATTCAGAACCCCTTCAGGAACTTCTGTGGTATGGAGGCCAGCAAGCCTGTATAAATGCATTTCCCAGGAGTTCTCTGCACAGTGTTGGTAACTCTGGGTCTGTGGCAGAGAAACAGGGCCCCTTCAGGATCCACTGTGGGATGGAAGCTACAAGCCTATCAAGTTGGCAGAGATGGGCATATTGCCCAGCAGTTTCCCATGCCAGTGGGATTGCTCACAGGCTGCACCAAAGAGGGTCTGAAGTTAAGCTTCAGAACCCCTTTAGGAGCTAATGTGAGATGGAAGCTGGCTAGGCTGTCATGGTGGCACAGATGAGGAGTTTTGCAACAGTTCTCTGCAGGAATGGGATAACTCCCAGGCTAGAAACAAGACAGAGCCCCTCTAGAATCTACTATGGTACAGAAGCCAGCATACCTGTTCTGGTGGGACAAATAGACAAGTCTTTCTCTGGATCCTTGTGCAAGTCGTACTAAGTTGGGACTACAGCTGATTGGGCTGGAGTTGAATTACAGTATAACTTTAGTTTCCACTACCAAGATCAATGTCAGCAGGCAAATGAGTCTGTCTGCCAAACACTCGTGTGCAGCGGTAGCAGCAGCAGCAGCCCGCAGCTTTCCTTATAGAAGTAGCAGAGTCCAACAGTAACTGAGCAGTAAACTGTGTGCTCAGCTATATGTTTTATTTTTAATTAGATGTATATTTATTTAACAAGCAATATGCCAAGCAACATTCTAATCACTTTACTAATTACTGTCATTCAATACTGATAAAAATCCTAAGAGGAAGGTATTGTGCAAATAAAAAAAAAACTGTGACACAGAGAGATTAAGTAATTTACCCAAGGTCACAAGCTAGAAAGTGGTAGAGATGATCTTAGGAAGTGAACTCCAGACCCCATGCTTTCTTGAGAGCACTGCTTTATGCTTTTATTATATCCTCACCATCAACTGGGGGTAGGCATTTTTTGTTGTGGTTCTTATCTCATTTTATAAACGAGCAAATAGGTTCAAAGAGCAGTGCATTCACCAACATCTCATGACTAATTTATATCAGAGCCCAGCTACAAGTCCCAACCTGCAGACTCCAGACCCCATGCCCTTAACCATGTCCCTCCAACTGGGTTGTGGTCTTGTGAGTTTTTAATTAAATCTCAGAACCTCATGTGTGTCTAAATCTACTTCCAAAAAGCTTTGTTTACTGAGAAGACAGTTTCAGTTTACAAAAAATCAAGGAACCAACAAATGGCTATTCATCACTTACTGTGCAGAAAACATAAGGGAGAATATCAGGCCACATAATAAACTATTCCTAACTCAAAGATCTTACACCCAGCTGAAAGCAAGATACACTGTCAAACAGTAAAACAAGTACAGTAGTATGGGGCAGTAGGTAACAGATGGTGAGAAATTATAGAAACTTCACAGAGGGCTCCAGGAAAGGAAAAGGGTGAAGACATATAGTCATGGTCAGTGGGAAGGATTTTGACAGTTGGGGAGGAGACTGTGGAGTTACCTAGGCTCTGATTCCAGGGTAAAAGCAGGAAAGTCCAGGTTTGACTAAAGTGGTGGGACACCAGAAGTTAGATGGGTGAGGGTCAGTGTGGAGGAGCCAAAATTCCCAGTTAAGGATTGGCACTCTGCTCTGTGATAAGTAGCTCAGCCTATTAAGAAGATAGAGCCTTAATTCAATGGGTCTTGGGGTAGATACCAGTGTAGGGTCACCAATATTGTCTATTGCCCCTTTGAAACACTGGCTGGACAGAGAATTTCTACAGCATCAGTCATTGTGGCTTCTTTGTGAGTCACCTGTACATAGACCTTAAGGAACAAGAGAGAAACAGAAGCAAACAGAGGAGGACAGTCATCAGGGAAAGAAGAGTGAACAAAGAGAAAATAAGAGCTTATAGCTGAGACAAAGCCCAGGCTATATTCTGTTCATGATCAACCCAACCAAAATTAACCTTAAAAAGAAGTTTGCTCTGTAAATGCCAGTTAACATTATTGAATTGCTCCATTACCATCTGGACTGTTTTCATTTTTAAGCACATGGGTGGTCGCCTCCACATTGAGGAACCATTCACAGCCAGGGAAAACACCCCCAAAATGATTTTCCAGGGCATCTGTGCCCTTGTAGAGGCTGCCACGATGTTTTAATTGAGTTGGATTAAATTTCGGTGGAAGGGGTAGAAGTTGTCCATTTTCAAGAACTAATAATTCTGTAATTTTGCAGGTAGAGAGTACCTTTTTGGCACAAATAGACAGAGAAGGCATCTGCATTTCTCTACAGCAGGCATTCTCATTTGGAACAAGACCAGGACTACCAAAAGTGCGTGCTGTTTCTTTCTGCTTCTTAGAGGAGCCTGGAGAAAATGTGCCTAGAAAGGGTCTCCCTCGATGTGAGGGGCAATAAGGAGGTTTGCCAGATGGGAGACCTGCAGAAGGAGCCAGGAGATGGTGGTCCAGCCTCACTGAGTCCTGGGTATCCTGGTCAGCTTCTCGGTGACATCTACACCCTTCACTCCTGAGTTATTTCTATGGAATCCACCCATTCTTTCTGGAGCTGGCCACATAGAGAGAGGATTAATGCAAAAGGAGCAAAGAACAATGGCATTTCATCAGGCACACGAAGGTTTGCATAAATCTTTGCCAAGAGACCCAACGCAGCATCATATGGCACAAAGAGAGCTGCTGGGCTGGAAGAGATGAGAATTCTGATTTGGTGTCTTCCTTCCTAGCCCAGTGGGACCTAAGTAAGTCATTGCACCTTTTTGCACCTTGGTTTCTTCCTCTGTATGATGTCTAAAGGTCTTCACAGCTCCGATGTTCTGTGATCCCATGACTCCTTTGTGAGGCATTCAAGTCTTCACAATAAAACCAAAATCCACCTGCCCTTCCCTCCAGCATCACATCCTCAGCTCCCCACACACAACCTCTTATTTGTTTCATTTGTTGTCTCCTTTTGCCACAGAGTCCCACTGGGCCTTCTAACCTTGGCACAAATTCCCTTTTGACTCTGTAAAGGCAACTTTGCCTTCAAGTTTCCCACTGGCAGCAGGGACCCACTTGGAAGGGAAAAGATTCCCCATGCTAAGAACTCCCAAGTGTTCCCCTGTGCCACGTTGCACCCCAGTGCCTCAGAACAGACTTAGCACATTGTACTGTTGAATTCATATGGAGACCCACTTCTAGGGCAGTGTTTCTTACACATGTTGGGTCCTAGACAGGCTTGATAATCTAATGAAACAGGGACCCAAGTTGAGCCAATTAGAGTTAGTTTTAGGGGAATGATACAGGTGACGGGGAAGGGAGAGCTATATTACTTTCCCTAGGATCATTACCAGTTGAAATGTTATAAGCTTGGAGCTATTAGAAATGTTATAAGCTTGGAGCTATTAAAAATGATCTTTGCTGTCATGAGGGAAAGAGCGGCTCAAAGCAGAAAGCCAACACAGAACAAAGCAGAGTTACAAAATGGAGAACAATGGAGTCTTCCAGTCTATTTGCAACCCTCAATGCAGCCATGATTTCCCATTTTCATGAGTCTACACTTTCCTGTTAGTATCAGCAACAGCAGCATTGTTACTATGACTACTATTTTCTTTTTTCCTTTTCGTGTGTGTGTGTGAGATGGAGTTTCGCTCTTGCTGCCCGGGCTGGGGTGCGATGGCACAGTCTTGGCTCACTGCAACCTCCGCCTCCGGGGTTCAAGCAATTCTCCTGCCTCAGCCCACCGAGTAGCTGGGATTACAGGTGCCTGCCACCACACCTGGCTAATTTTTGTATTTTTCATAGAGACAGGGTTTCATCATGTTGGCCAGGCTGGTCTTGAACTCCTAACCTCAGGTGATCTGCCCGCCTCAGCCTCTCAAAGTACTGGAATTACAGGCATGAGCCACCACACCTGGCCTATAACTACTATCTTTTTAAGCCAATTTGAGTGGTGTCCATTGCTTGCAACAAAGAGTCCTGCCTAATATAAATAACCCCCCACACACAGTTGCAGGGAACTCTAGTTTGGATGGGCTAAGGTCCTAGCAGGGTAGCTGCAAAGAAACTAAACAAGGAAAGACAGGCATAAGTCTGGCTTGCAAAAATGACTCCACCAGCAGGGAAAAAGAAGGGCTGTGATTCTGAGGTGCCAGTGCTCAGACTCCTGCTCTGCCATAGCAGGTAGACAGGAAAGGAGACTGGGCAGAGAGGAGCCCAGCACCCATGGTTGAGTCTAAATACATAACCCCATAGCAAAATCTACTGTCACTCATGGACAGGCACTGGACTGCAGGCTTTCCATGCATCATCTTGTTTAATCATTGCCATAAAACTTTAAAGTGTGTTACATATATTTCACAGTAAAAGAAAGAGAAGTTCAGGGAGGCTGAGAGAAAAAGTTGTGGCATCAGGATTGGTGCCCTGTTATATTGGAATGCAGAGCCCATACACTTCACTTTCCTCAAGCCTCAGGGCCTGGGAGAGGAGCAGAAGTTGGAGGTGTTTGATCAGAAGCTGAAGCAGGACTGGATCTTCAGTGACGCCCATCAGCAGACTCAGCTGTGAAGAGCGCTGCACAGAGAAAAGAGGAAGTACGCAGCTAGCAGGTGGTCATCTATTCAGTGCTATGTCCCTCCAAACCACTCTTTGCAGACTCCAGGCCAAGCTCAGACATGACACAGCACATCAGTGCTGCCCTCAGAAAGCTTATAACCTAGTCTATTTCCCCTTGAAGTCTAAACAATCTTCTTGTAGCTTTTCATTTGTTGTCTTCAATAATTTCTTACATTGTACAGTGTGTCTGGTACAGAGGAGAATTTATTACTTGCTCTGCCACTAACTCTTTGATTCTACATTTTGCTCACTACCTCAACAAATTGTGAATACCTGAAGATCTGGAATCCCCGGCCAGGAATGCCTTGGTATTCCCCATGGGGAACTGCAGTGCTTGGGAGGCAGTCAATGAATATTTGTTGGAAGGGTAAACAACAAATACTAAGGTTCTAGGGATTTTTTTTCCACTCTGTTGTAAAAATGAAGCAGAAGAAAAGCATTTATTGTACTCATTTGGAGCAGTGATTTCTACTCTAGAGAAATCAGCAAGCCTTTATTACTCTAGGCTTATGGCCAGGTCTTTAAAATATTATTGTTATAGTAATATTTTTCCAACCATATTTGCTGTAATAGGATTTCACCTTAATTTGTTCTCTTGCCACAATGCAAATCAACAAACTATAGGACTAGAAGAAAATCAATCAAAAACGAACTCAAGAAATTGAGACCATCTACTCTAAAACTGCATTCCTTGGAGATATTTAAAAGACACTACATGTACACATGCACGCATGCACATGCACACGTGCACAAGGAACAAGGATAGAGGATATGGGAGAAACCTATAAACAAACATACTTCTTGTTCCCCTCAGTGATTCACGATGGACCTTAACATATGAAAGACTTTGAGAAGCCCTAAATTAAAGAAACTGATCAGTTTTGAATCACTCAGCATTTCTCAACTTATTGCAGCAAAGCCTGGATGAACCCAGAGATGAATCAAGTTGTGCAGACTGAACATCAGAAACTCTGATCTGGTATATTCCCCTCATTAGAGTGATAAGGAAGCTGGAGGTAAGGTGGAATCGTGCAACATGCACAGTTTGAATTCCTTTTTTTTTTTTTTTTGAGACGGAGTCTTGCTCTGTCTCCCAGGCTAGAGTGCAGTAGCGCCATCTCGGCTCACTGCAAGCTCCGCCTCCAGCGTTCACGCCATTCTCCTGCCTCAGCCTCCCAAGTAGCTGGGACTACAGGCGCTTGCCATCACGCCTGGCTAATTTTTGTATTTTTAGTACAGACGGGGTTTCACCGTGTTAGCCAGGATGGTCTCGGTTTCCTGACCTCGTGATCCGCCCACCTTGGCCCCCCCCAAAGTGCTGGGATTACAGGCGTGAGCCACTGCGCCCAGCCCAGAGTTTAAAATTAACATGACCTGGTGCTGGCTTTCTTCTCTACCACCTAGGAGTTTGATGCAAACAAGTGAGTTTACCTCTTGGAGCTGTGTCTCTTCCAACAAAACTTCTTTTAGCACTTGCTATGTGCCAGGCATTGTTATAATCACTTGGGATATATGAGCGGATAAAAAAAAGACCCGAATCCCTGCTGTAAGATGCATAAAAATACCTACATCTCATAGCTATCATAAGGCTGAAATGGGGGACAGTTTTCAAGCATCTGTCATGTTGTCAGTCTTAATAATTTTAAACAAACAAACAAAAAGCTATCAAATTTTTAAAGGAGGTAATGAGTTCATTCTACCAGAAGAAATCAGGTGCTACTGGTGTCTCCCGACTTCCCACATGCCACAGAATCTTCCTGGTTTATTATCCTATCGTCCAGATTTTCCTACCAAAAGCTACAAATCACTGTACCAGTACTCAGTTATTTAAAAAAAGAATATGATAAATTTATTAATGAGCCAAGAAGAAACTATATTGCTGGAGAAACTTGAAGAATGAACTTCAAAAAGGAAGAATATAAATAGAGGTGTGGGGAGACAGAGGAAGGAATTTGGAAAAGCAAATGTGATTTAAGAAAGAAATATCAGATAATGATTGGATTATCTTCATAATCCAATTTCCAGATTAGATTTTTTTCCTGAACTCCAATCCTGAATGTTCAACTAACTCCTAAAAACCTCTACCTAGGCCAGACGTGGTGGTTCACTCTTGTAATCCCAGCACTTTCAGAGGCCGAGGCAGGCAGATCACTTAAGGTCAAAAGTTCAATATCAGTCGCCAACATGGTGAAACCCCATCTCTACTAAAAATACAAAAATTAACTGGGCATGGCGGCACGTGTCTGTACTGCCAGCTATTCTAAAGGCTGAGGCAGGAGAATCACTTGAACCCAGAAGGCAGAGGTTGCAGTGAGCCAAGATCTTGCCATTGCACTGCAGCCTGGGTGACAGAGCAAGACTTCATCTCAAAAAAGAAAAGGAAAGAAAAAGAAAAAATCCTACCTGAGGCCCCTCAAGAACCCAACTATGACTTCATGCCTTCCAAAACCAAACATCCCACTCAATTTTTGAAACCAGTTCTTCCTCTTATGTTACTGAGTTAATGAACTATACCACAATGAAACCATCTACACCAGCAAACTCAGAGTCATATTTGCATTCTTCCTTTTTGTCCTCTCACTTGCAGCAGTAATAAGAAGGCAAAGAAGAATTAAAATCTGTGACTTGTGAGCCATTTTGGAAAACAGTTTGGCATTTCCTTAAAACATTAAACATAGAATTAACATATGACCTAGCAATTCTACTCCTTAGTAATTACCTAAGAGAAATAAAAACATATATCCACACAAAAACCAGTGTATAAATGTTTATAGCAGCACTATTCACAATAGCTAAAAAATAAAATGGCGGCCGGGCACGGTGGCTCACGCCTGTAATCCCAGCACTTTGGGAGGCCAAGGTGGGCGGATCACGACGTCAGGAAATCGAGACCATCCTGGCTAACACGGTGAAACCCGGTCTCTACTAAAAATACAAAAAAATTAGCCGAGCATGGTGTCGGGCACCTGTAGTCCCAGCTACTCGGGAGGCTGAAGCAGGAGAACGGCGTGAACCCTGGAGGCGGAGCTTGCAGTGAGCCGAGATTGCGCCACTGCACTCTAGCCTGGGCAACAGAGCGAGACCCCGTCTCAAAAAAATAAAAAAATAAATAAATAAAATAAATAATAAAATAAAATGGAAACAACCCAATGCCCCTCAACTGATGAATGGATAAAGAAAATGTGTTATAGACACACAATAGAATATTGTTGAGAAATAATATTGAGTAATTGAGTTACTGACACACACTACAACTTGGATGAATGAAACATGCTAAGTAAAAGAAGCCAGGCACAAAAGCCCGTATATCATATGATTCTATTCATATAAAATGTCCAGAATCTATATAAATTCATAGGAAATCTATAGAAATGGAAAATAGATTAGTGGTGGCCAGAAGTTGGGAAAGGAGGAAATGGGGAGTGATTGCTAATGGGTATCATGTTTCTTTTGGGAGTGATGAAAATGTTCTGAAATTAGATAATGGTGATGGTTGCAGTACTCTATGAACGTACTAAAAACCACTAAATTGTACACCTTTAAAAGGGTGAATTTTATGGTATGTGATTATATCTCAATAAAGCTGTTATTTTTAAAAATCTGTTACATGTGTATAGTGTTCCACAGTTCCCAATGCTCCTTCCTAAGTTTTGTCAAGTGTATATTAGGAAAAGTGCCTAAAATTCAAGAAACCTACTTCCTTCTCTGCACTTGCCTTAAAAGCAGAGCATTCTGAGGAATTAATAGCTGGATTTCAGAAACTGTATGACTTCTTGCCCACAGTTCTAGAAATCACTCACATGTTTAGGGTACAGAAATAAAGGCATAGAAAATCTTCTTAAAGTTAAATAGTAACACAGGATTTTGAGAAAAGAAAAGATTCCATTACAAACTGTGATAACTTATCAAGAATGAGGATAAATCCTGAAAATTTTCTAAATGCAATAATGGGCCTATTAATGGTGCACAGATTAAAAACTGAGGTCAGAGGCAACACAACAATCTCCAAATTTGAGCTTAGAATTAAAAGCACTTGTGCACAAAATTGCTGTAACTTCAAATTAATTTCACACCATTAATTTCCAAGTGCCCTGAGCCACACCGACTCTAGGAGACAGACTTTTGTTTGCAGCTGAGCCCTGGACTCAATTACTAGTTTCACTTTTGTTTTAAAGCCACCAATATTTTCTTTTAAAAAGAAGGAGGAAGACTTTTTTTATTTTTTTTTATTTTTTGAGACGGAGTCTCGCTCTGTCGCCCAGGCTGGAGTGCAGTGGCACGATCTCGGCTCACTGCAAGCTCCGCCTCCCGGGTTCATGTCATTCTCCTGCCTCAGCCTCCTGAGTAGCTGGGACTACAGGCGCCCGCCACCACGCCCGGCTAATTTTTTGTAGAGACGGGGTTTCACCGTGTTAGCCAGGATGGTCTCGATCTCCTGACTTCGTGATCCGCCTGCCTCAGCCTCCCAAAGTGCTGGGATTACAGGCTTGAGCCACTGTGCCAGGCCAGAAGGAGGAAGATTTTTAATCAGTTATCTTAACATCTTTTTCATCTAAGACACTGACATTGTGCTTGGTAATGTCTACTTTTATTTGTAGTGGAGTTCCATCCTTGCTCTGTGGGAAAATTTGTTGAGGGGTGGGGTGCTGGGGGGGTGGGGTGCTGAGGGCCCGGGGGGATATGGGAAACTAGATCATATTTCAAAAACCTATGCCGGTCAGAATCATGGGGAGGAACTTTGAGAAGAGGCAATAGAACTAAAGCACATAATTCCTCTTCTTCCAGGTTTATTGACAAAGATGGAAATGAAAAACAAAAATGAAAATATACAGGGGCAAAAACGACACGGAGTATCTTCGGTATGCTAAATAATTGTGGCAACACTATGTAATGATATATTTATATATTTTATTATAAATATACCTTATATAATTATGATTATAATGTTAAAATATGATAATAATATGGTAAGAATAACTTATATTTATTGAGAATGTACTATGTGCCTGGCACTGTTCCAAGCACTTTCCAAATGTTAATGCATTTAGCCTGTGTAGTAGATATTTTATGATTCCCACTGTGCAGATATGGAAACTAAGGCACAGAGAGTTTGCATATCTAACCACACTCACAGAATTAGAAAGTGCTTTTCTAATGTTTGCAGAAGTTGCCAAAGCTCATTTCCTTTTTCCTTGTTTGAAATAATAGTTTATGGATGAATTAATTGCAAGGTGTTTTTTCAGTTCAAAAGGCAAGACTTTTGTGATTTACAAGTGGTCTTCTAATTAATGACATTTAATTGGGAATTTCTGAAGCTCTAGAAACTATTAAAAAGAGAGAGAGAAATAACCTAATCAGGCTGATAAGTCAAACGTTTATCTGGTCATCTGGTAGGGTGTCTACATTCGTCCGTTCACTTATTTGTTTGATAACAATTATAAGCTCCTACCACAGGCCAACAGTGGTAATGGGCATAAAATATGCTGAAAATGATGGTCCTGTGGGGGATATAAACTGAACTTTTAAATAGAAAATCCCAAACAGTTAAAAAACAAATGCTTAACATATACATGAAAAGTATTTTAACATGTTATATGTTTATTGTATTGTAAGTACTTTCAAACGGGGGAAAAACCTCAAATGCTTCTTAAATATTTACCTAACATATCCAGAACACATCATAATTTTTTTTTTTTTTTTTGAGACGGAGTCTCGCTCTGTTGCCCAGGCTGGAGTGCAGTGGTGTGATCTTGGCTCACTGCAACCTCCGCCTCCTGGGCTCAAGCAATTCTCCTGCCCCAGTCTCCCACGTAGCTGGGATTATAGGCATGTGTCCACACCCAGCTAATTTTTGTATGTTTAGTAGAGACGGGGTTTCACCATATTGGCCAGGCTGGTCTTGAACTCCTGACCTCAGGTGATCCACCTGCCTGAGCCTCCCAAACACATCATAAATTTTAAGCACAAAGTGTACATGTTAAGTGTTTAACTAACACTTTGTACTGGGACCTATTCTAAGCACATTACAGATTTTAACTCATTTAAACTCCACAATAATCCAACGAACTAAGTTCTATGATGACCTCCCTTTTACAAAAGGAGAACTTGGGCCAAAGAGAGGTTAATAAGTAACTTGCCCAAGGTCACACAGTAGTAACAAAAGGGTTGCCAAAAAATTGATGATGTCTAACAATATGATAAAATAAATGGCATATAATGGCATGGAGGCCGGCATAAGGTGCAGAAAAGAGATGTTCCTAAACTTTTCTGAAAGCAGTCAGGAAGGGCTTCAAAGAGGAGGTGACATCTTAAAGAAAAGTTCCATTTCAGATGCCCTTAAAAACAGACAGCTTGGAGGGAAAATGGATCCAGGCACCAATCAGACAAGAGTATTCACAAGATCACAACTCTGAGCCAATCAAGAGTCTCTCCACAGTTTCACCTTAATTAGAAAGAATTTTGTGTGAAACTGTGCTATGTCATCTCACATGACATTTTTATCGCCTGTTTAACATTTCAAATGAAACATTTTATTGCATTTGATGTTAAACACTTAACGTGTACTCTTCATGCTCACAATTCCCAATGTGTTCTGACTATATTAAGCAAATATTGAAGAAACATTTCGGCTGTTTTTTTATATTTAAGTATTTAATCTGTAATAAACCTATAGCATGTTAAAAATACACTTCATGTACAGTATGTGTTAAGTGTTAAGAATATATTTTTGAACTGCCTTCTTTGAGCCTGTCAAACTTTCCATTACAACCCCTAATTTAAGAGGTTTTTTACCCAACCATAAAAATATCTTCATGTTGATATTACAGGTAAAATATCTCTCTTTCCAGATGCCTTTTTCGGTTGTTGGTGGTTTATTTTTTAGTATTAATACATTTAAAGAATTGACTTTGTGAAATTTATTATAAAACAAAGATTTTTCTCATAGGATGTTAGTGCAACCCTCTCTATGCTTTTGAAATAATTCACATATTAAAAGCATCTTCTTAAAAATCATAGATCTTACCCCAAGATTTAGGACAGAAAATGAAACTGGTTGATGTGAATATTATCTGTATATTTCCAGATTGTATTAAAATTCAGAATCAAGGATATTAAATAAGGCTGTGGCTACTTTTCAGATAGTCCCAGAACACTTCATGAGCATATAATGATGTAATTATATTAGTTTAGCATATCATTAACACAGTTGCAGATGAATTTCACATCCCTTTTTCCACCTGCCCTTCAGGGTGCTAGAAGGTAAGAAAGCTGTCATCATAGTGTCATCTTGCCAATGGACAAGCAAAGTTTTTGGAAAGGGTGAATGGTTTGCCCAAGTTCCTGCAGCCACTTATTTGTGACGATGAGTTTTGAACGCATATCCCTTTGTTGACTCTACATGACTGAGGCCCACAGGTTGCAAAAGGTTTGACCTGATGTGACTTGGTGTTTCCACTTACTTACATTTTAATCTGGTAAAAATCTGAAGTAAGTAAAATTCAACTCTCTGGTACAGCTAAATAACTAGATTTTTTTTCTATCACTTTCCATTCTTAGAATTGAGATCATATCAAGAAACAAACTCAAAAACCCCTTGTTCAAGCCACCTAGCCAATGACCAATGCATCCTTCACAATATGCTGTTGTAACATGTTTTCTAACTACATCCACAAGTGGTTGTAAAAATGCACGTAGCCATCATACCTATAGGTTCTTTGAAAGCAAGGACTTATCTTACTTATCTTTGTCTCTCTTGTCTGTTCTTAGCCATCCAACGTCTTGCACATTGACTGGCATATTATAGGGGTTTATTAAATGTATGCCAATGAAAGGAGCCAGTAGAACCTCACAAAGAGAACTGATACTTGTGTAATTTTGTGCAACATTAGAGGTGAAAGGCATCTCAATTATTGATGCCAGCATTTCTCAAAGTGACTTTCTCCAGTCCCGCAAGACCCTACATGACAAAGATTCCATGAACAGATAAGTATGGGAAATACTCTCTTCACAAGAAAAAAACATCATGTGAGCTCCTTGACTATAGTTCCGCCCTTCCCAATTTTCCCTCTTTGGAGCAGGCTGGCTGTGAGGAGCCAATGCTGTCTGCTGGAGACAGTACTACCCCTGCTGACTGAGTCAAAACCAGCTCTGCCCACAGCAGTGGCAGAGTAGTAGCGTCTGCCTTGTCCTGGACACAGGACCCTTTGGCCCTCACCCTGAGCCATCTCTTCATCTTTAGCGTTAATTAAAATGATATTTTGGCCCACATGAGTCATATTCTTTATTTTTTTTCTTCTCCATTTGTTCAGAACCCAAATGGGGATAAGAAATGCTATTTATTTTTGGTACCCCTAAACTTCAACAGAGAAAAATACCTAAAGTCTTCTGCAGTCAATTGCTTTTCTTTCAAATCCATCTTCCTTCCAAGTGTACCAAAAATATCCTCAGGCCTTCAGAGTAATTATATTTATGATCATTCATTTTTTCATTAGTCTAGAGCAAATATTGTGGGAACTCAAGAAAGACGATGTTCCAAAGTCAACCTCAAGTTTGGAATTGCAAGAAAGAACCACAGATTAAAATGGAACTGGAATCAACTGAACCCTGGATACTCTCTCTAATGAGAGCTCTGTACAGGAACCACATATTATACTGTCCTAATATACAGCCTTAAGAAATTAGGTGGGCTGGACCTAAAATCATACCTAGAAGACTTAGCCGCAAAGTCAAGGGAAACTTCAGGACCCAAGTAGAGAAACCAAAATTCAACGGAGGCATTGACAACAGTGCGAAATGTTTGAATGTTGATTTCTAATTCAGACATAATGTCAAATAGTAAAAATGTTCTGACTCCATTCATTGGCTCAACAAATATTTACTGAGTGCCTGTTATGCTCCAAGGTCTTTAAGAGGCATTAGAGACATAGCAGTGAGCCAAAGACAAAAATCTCTGCCCTCGTAAGGTTTACAATCTAATGGGGAGAGAGACAATAAAAATTAAATAAGTAAGGTATACAGAACATTAAAAAGTTTACATGGTATGATGAAAATAAGGCAGGTAAGGGAGGCAGAGAATACGGGGGTGTTATACAGTGAAGGGACCGAAACTTTAAATAGGTTTAAAGTTTCAACTAGCAAAGACCTAATTGAAAATGTGACATTTGAGCACACACTTGAAGATGCAGATACTCAATTAGAACTATTCTCAAGCAAAGGAGCAAGAAAATACAGATGTCATGAGAGGGAGTGTATTCAACATGTTTGGTAAATAAGAGGGGGATGTCTCTATCATCTTGCACAGCTATAACAAACTATTATAGCTTGAGTAGCTTAAACAAGAAACATTTATTTTCTCAACAGTTCTAGAGACTGGGAAGTCCAAGATCAAAATCCTGCCAGACTTGGTTTCTGGTAAGGGTCATCCTCATGCCTTCTCCCATGTCCTCGCATGGCCTTTTCTCCATGTGCCAGAGGAAGTTCTCTGCTGTCTCTTCCTATAAGGGCACTAATTCCTTCAGGAGGACCCCACCTCCATGACCTAATGTAATCCTAATTACCTCCAAAGGCCTCATCTTCAAATATTATCATACTGGGGATTAGGGGTTTAATATTAATTTGGGGGACACAATTCAGTCCATAGCAAGGGATTTTTCCAGTTGGAACTAATGAGGCCAGCCGAGTCATTAAAATCACCTTCTCGAAGTTACTCTTCCCATCTTGTCATTCTCACCATCTGTTGTAGTCTCATGACAAAACCAATCCAAGGTATGTTTTTCTCTGAAGCTGAAGGAAACCATAGATTCATGTTCTCTGAATGCACTTTAACTCATAGTACCAGTATCTTAGGATCACACTACATTTGCTGATATCCATCTCACACCCTTCAAGGCAACTGTTTCCTACCTTCTCTTTTCTCCTCACAGTTCAATACCTTCTGGCTTCCTCTCTCTGGCTTTCTGTTTCATTGAGAAAATAAAATCAGTCAGAAGAGAATCTGTACGTGCTCCCTCCACCCACCTACCTCTACCCAACCACCAGCACTTATTTTTACGGTTGAACTAGCTATGCTCTTCTCTAAGGCCAGCCTCCTCCTGGGCCCTGGACCACACCCCCTCCAGCATACTGAAAGACATTCCATTTCTCTAGCAAGTCTTCCTTCTCTCCGCCACATCATTACTCTCTCCACTATATTAGATAATTCCCATCACCCTGGAATTCTTTCATAGCCTTCCTTTACCTAATTTTAAAAAATAATATCTAGTTTATTTTCAAGCTTTGACTCCATATCTCTGCTCACCTTTAGAACAAATCCCCTTAGGGAGGCACTGTTGTCAATGCCTCTGTTGAATTTTGGTTTCTCTACTTGGGTCCTGAAGTTTCCCTTGACTTTGCAGCTAAGTCTTCTAGGTATGATCACTGTCTCCAGGTCTTCTCTCCAACTATATATATACCTACCATTCACATAATCTCTTATTAATAATTCACATACAATAAAATTCACCCTTTTTGCTGTACTTTGCTGTGAGTTTTGACATATAGTCACTTTTTAGCCAATTTTTACACTGCTGTAAAGAACTAGCTGAGACTGGGTAATTTTTAAAGAAGAGAAGTTTAATTGACTCACAGTTCTGCATGGCTGGGAAGGTCTTAGGAAACTTACAATCATGGCAGAAGGTGAAGGGCAAGCAAGGCACATTCTTCACAAGGTGGCAGGCCATTGGATCTCATGAGAACTCCCTCACTATCACTAGAAAAGTGTGGGGGGAATCGCCCCATGATGCAATCACCTCCCACCAGTCCTTCCTCAACATATAGGGATTGCAATTCAAGATGAAATTTGGGTGGGGACACAAAGCCTTGCACAGTGCAAGCTGTCAGTAGATCTACCATTCTGGGGTCTGGAGGATGATGGCCCTCTTCCCAGAGCTCCACTAGGCAGTGCCCCAGTGAGGACTCTGTGTGGAGCAGCAACCCCACATTTCCCCTCTGCATTGCCCTACTAGAGTTTCTCCATGAGGGCTCCACCCCTGCAGTAGCCTTCTGCCTGGACATCCAAGTGTTTCCATACATCCTCTGAAATCTAGGTGGACGTTCCAAAGCTCATCTCTTGTCTTCTGCACACCTGCAGACCCAACACTACATGGAAGCTGCTAAGGCTTGTGGCTTGCACCCTCTGCAGCCATAGCCTGAGCTCCACATTGGCCCCTTTTACCATGGCTGGAGCTAGAGTGGCTAGGAAACAGGTTGCCAAGTCCTGAGGCTGCACAGAGCAGCAGGGCCCTGAGCCTGGCCCAGGAAACCATTTTTTCCTTCTTGGCCTCTGGGCCTGTGATGAAAGGGGCTACCATAAAGATCTCCGAAGTGACGTGGAGTCAGTTTCCCTGTTGTCTTGGCTATTAACATTCAGCTCCTCATTACTTATGCAAATTTCTGAGGCAGGCTTGAATTTTTCCCCAGAAAAAATTGTTTTTTCTTTTCTACCTCATGGTCAGGCTGCAAATTTTCCAACCTTTTATGCTCTACTTCCCTTTCAAATAAAAGTTCCAGTTTCAGATAATCTCTTTGTAAATGCATATGACTGAACACTTTGAGAATCAGCCAGCTCTTGAATGCTTTTCTGCTTAGAAATCTCTTCCACCAGATACTCTAAATCATTTTTCTCAAGTTCAAAGTTCCACAGATCTCTAGGGCAGGGGCAAAATGCCACCAGTCTCTTTGCTGGAGCATAGCATGAGTGACCTTTACTCCAGTTCCCAAGAAGTTCCTCATCTCTGTCTGAGACCACCTCAGCCTGGACTTCATTGTCTATATCACAATCAGCATTTTGGTCAAAATAATTCAACAAGTCTTTAGGAAGTTCCAAACTTTCCCACATCTTGCTGTCTTCTGTGCCCTCCAAACTGTTTCAACCTCTGCCGGTTACCCAGTTCCAAAATCACTTCTACATTTTCAGGTTATCTTTATAACACCCCACTCTCAGTACCCATTTACTATATTAGTCTGTTTTCACACTGCTATAAAAAACATTGCTGAGACTGGGTAATTTATAAAGGATAGAAGTTTAGTTGATTCACAGTTCTGCATGGCTGTGGAGGCCTCCAGGAACTTACAATCACAGCAAAAGGCAAAAGGGAAGCAAGGCATGTTCTTCACAAGGTGGCAGGAAAGAGACAGAGCACAGGAGAAACTGCCACTTTTAAACCATCAGTTCTCATGAGAACTTCCTCACTATCACGAGAACACCATGGGGGAAACCACCCCCATGATTCAATCATCTCCCACCAGGTCCCTCCCTTGACATATGGGGGTTAAAATTTGAGATGAGATTTGGGCGGGGACACAGAACCAAACCATATCAGTCACAATCTGCTAGTACAAACTGCTGACACAACCAAGACATAGACATAACTTATCGAACTCCCCCAAAAAAGGAAGAGAAATCTTGACAGTGTGGTGGCAGCATGTGAAGGTGAGGGTGTCATTCTTTAGGAAGTCTCTTCCTCTTTTGGCATATTTTCTTCATGTACTTTAATGTTTCAACATTCCAGTGCTCTTGAACTTAAACTGCTCTTGAAAATAAACGTATAGGCTAGGCATGGTAGCTCATGCCTGTGATCTCAGCACTTTGGGACGCCAACCCAGGAGGATCACTTGAGTCCAGAAGTTCAAGACCAGCTTGGACAACACAGTGAGACCCCATCTCCATTTTTCTTAAATAAAAAAAAAAATAAACTTAGAATGAGGGAACATTTTCAGAGCAAATTAAGGCTAAATTTGAAGTTTCTTAGAAACACTTGCACATAAAGTTTGCACACAAGAGACTAAGAAGCCTAAAAGATACCAACCTCTTCATTTCACTCACAAAACATTTTTGGTCCCTGCAAACAGGCAGTGCAATTCTAATTTTTTCATATGATATTCTCTGATTAGAAGCTGTTAGGTTGAGTAAACTGTGGAACATATATTTGCATAAAAGTGTAACATTGCAATAAACTATTTACAGCATGTTTATTTAGTTTGTTTTTTAAGTAAGAGTTGTTATATACCTAAGAAAAGGAACCATGTAAAAAATGAGATTCTTTTTGAAGAGGTTTCATGGTGAAAACTTGTAAACTGAATAGTCCTATTGTGAGGAAAAATTGAGTATTCACCTCCACCACTGACAGCATTATATCTCACATAAATTGTTGCAAAGGCCACCAAATTCATCTACACAGACTCTTCCTAACTCAGTAGCTACATCATGTCCCCCTCTGCTCAAAGCTCTCTGGCTTCTTCTGTTATTCAGTACATGCCAAAGTCCTTACAGTGTGCTGGAGGACCTATAGCACCTTGCCTTTCATTTCTATGACTTTTTGAAACTCTGTCTTTCTCACTTACCCACCTGGTACCACTGCCCTTCCTTCAGCATCTGAAATGCACCAGGTGTACTCTGACCACAGGCCATTTGCATCAGCTATTTATGCAATGAATGAGCATATGCAATGAGCATATCAGCAATCAGTGTCTGTATGGCTCATTTCTTCACCTTTTTTCAGTCTTTATTCAAATAAAACCTCTTTAGTGAGGAAATCACTGATCACCCATGTAAAATTTGGTAGGTTCTCAACCCTAATACTTTCTATCTTTTATTTTTCTTCACCACATCTCTCATTTTCTAATATCTTATAAGATCTATTTATTCAATTTGTTTCCTGTCTCTCTCTCTTCTCACTAGATAATGAGTTCATTGACTTTTGTCAGCTTCATTCCATTATCACATCAGTGTCAAATAGGGACCTTCTTTATCCAAGACTTACAGCACTCAGGAGAAGTTACTGACTAGATTTTCCAAGACTTTGACACTAACCTTTAGGGAAGTCTGTGTCTTAATCAAAGTATGAGATCAAATATGTCCTAGCTCAATACCTCTCTTGACCCAATTCACATTTTCCAGCATTTAGCATATACACTTCCACTTACATTTCTATTATTTCTCTCTGTTTTACCTTCTTTTATTGTTTTCCAGTGGGTATTGAGGAAAGTGATAAAGACAGAAATGCTCTTTTAGCTATTGAATTTAACAGGTAGCCACATCTCTGTTTTAAAAGTATTTATATAAGTTTTACTTATAAGCCCTTAGCAAGAAGAAATGGATGACTTTCTGGATACACTGGTCATTGCAATATGCTATAGCACAGCAGATTTTCACATTTCCTTGTGCATCAGAATCACCTGGAGGCCTTGCTAAAATAAATTTCTGGGACCCATCACCCCCACAGTTTCTGATTCAGTAGTTCTGAGGTGGAGTCTGATCATTTTAATTTCTAACATATATGCAAGTGATGCCAATTCTGCTGGTCTGGGGACTACATTGTGAGTACTACCATGATAATAAAGTGTTTTCATTTTAGGTGTGTCTAGAAATCTCTAAGGAGTAAAACTAGGAAAACATACTATAAAACCTTGTAAGTATTCATAAAATCTTATAAGAATGATAGAAAACCTGCCACAACCAAAATGAGCATGTACACATTTCAGATGAGAAGATTCCCAGCCCCCTGCTTCCTGCCTCATCATCTGAGTCTAATCTTGGAGTTACTGTGAACTAGCTTTGTAACCTAGAACTAGGCATGCCAACAGCTTTCATGGCTGTGCAATGATGCTCATGGATCATAAGGTCTCATTGCATTTATGTGTTGTCTAGATGTGTATTTTCAAACACATGTGGATTTTAATGTGTATGTTAAGACCCTTATCTCTTCCACTAAATACATGCATAGCCCATTTTATTGTACTTTGCACAGATACTGCATTTTTAAAAAATTGAGGGTTAATGGCAATGCTGCATCAAGCAAGCCTATCAACACCATTTTACTAGCAGAATGTGCTCACTTCGTGTCTCTGTGTCAGCAATTTTTTTTGGAATGATGTATTCTAAAATTAACATATGTAAATTGTTTTTAAGGCTTTATGTTATTGCACACTTAATAGACTACAGTATAGTGTAAACATAACTTTTATGTACACTGAGGAATCAAAAATGTGTGTGACTTGCTTCACAGAGATACTTTATTGCGGTGGTCTGGAGCCAAACCTGTAATATCTCCAAGGCATGCCTGCACAAGATTTTTTAAAAAGTGTGCCACAAATGATAACCAATTAATGAATGTAAGACAATCATCACATAGGCAAACTTGGACTTTTCAAGGTAAATGTTCAGTTTTTAGTGCTTCTCCCCAGATCCCTCCCATTTCCATCTCTACACATAGTTGGACCATAGGGGAAAGCTTATCTCAGTATGGAAACAGGAGTGGGGATCTGGGCTGTGTGTTAGCTTCTTTGCTGGTTCCCACCAACTTCTGGCCTAAGGGTAGCTCATGCTTCCTGGTCTAGGCTACTATAAAGTCTAATCCTTGGACTCTACTCTCAGAGCTGCTGTGTGGGAGGTATCTGCTGCTCCTTGCTGTGACTTCTCCCAGAAGCTCAGCCATCTTCCCCTGATGAGTGGACTCTCCGTCTCTGCTCTTGCTTCCTTTATGAACTCTCTGACATTCCTGCATTGTTCATCTGGCTGGATTCTTTGGGCTTTTCCATCCTGTAGCCTCCTCTACAGAGGGCCCTTGCCCCATGCTCCTTGAACACGGAGTCCAGTCTCTCACTTCTCACTACCTTCCTTGTCCCAAACAGGGTCACTTCCGAACTTGGAGATTCCTTCCATGTCACCCACCGTCTTTGAGGAAAATTGGAGGTGACCTTGTAGATACCCTTTTTAGCCTCAACTGAACTCCACTTTTACTTGACTACTGTCTCCTTTTATGCATTTTAGACACTCAGTCATTCTCTTTCTAAAATTTCAAAAAGAAATTGAGGCAAGCTGTTTTTCTTTCAGCTTCTCTCTCAGCCTATCAATAATATGTCTAACATTACCCAACTTGATTAGAAATTCAAGGAGTGAATATTGCTTTAGAAAGCCCTAGGCAGCATCTTCATCCCCATCTCCTGGCTCTCTTCCCCATGTTAGCATGGTTCTTCCTTTCCTATTGGAAATAAACATACATATTCTTTCTTATCATCCCTACACAATGGCTAAAGGCAAATATAGCTCAGAAATTCAGCCTCGTCTTTTATACATAAAATTGGGAAATTTAAGAAAAATAATCTCTCTTTATGAAAAGGAGACTGTCAAGACTATTATCTCACTATGCACTTTAAAAAATCTACTATGAAACTCAAAATTGAGCAATGAATTCTTTGTTCTGGTTGGTAGCCACAATCTCCTGAAAGGAATGAATGGCATTGATTCATTGAGCAGGAGAAACTGCTAGGCAACACAGTTTATGGGGAAGGAAAAATACCTTGTTTTAATATTTTTTTGAAAATATTATCCCTGCTGCAAACGTAGGAAAGTATACCTGAAAAGGGGAACAGCAAAATTCCAGTGAGACAGCAGTAGAAAGTTTTAATTGTGGCTAATGCCAGTGGGAAGGCTGCAAAAAAAATAAAGAAAATATAAAATTGGGGGAGGAAAAGTTGCGGACAAAGACTCCAAAAAGTAGAATTCAGAATGGAATCTGTCCTACTCTCACCGAAAAAATATTAAAGCTAGAAATTCTGGAAGATTTCTTCTACTACAGTGTTAAGAGAGCATTTGACACTTTTGTAGATGCAATAAAATAGAAGGTGTTATGGTAGGAAAAGCATTTTCTCAAGGAACCCAGAGGGCTTGAGCAGTAAGTATAAGTACAAAGAATCAAAAATTAAGGAAGTTCCAATATCAAATAGAAGCTCGGGAATAGCCTAAGCAACATGCCACCTCTGGGGCCAGATGACATCCTTTTTTCTTGCTTAACTATGCAGTTTATAAATGTCTGCACATATGCAATGGGAAAGGGAATTTGGGAGGCATTTCATCATGATATTTGTATACATTACTCTGTATATTTAATGTCAATTTTATATTTCCTCAGCTTATATTTAATCTTTTAACATGAGTGCTTTTCACTGTCTTTGGTGCATGGCAGGCCTTTTCAGGAAAGCTAGCAGACATGTTTTGTAAATCTCTACAAGCAACACAATAGATGTGAAAATAGCATTATGCATTTGAAAGCGTGAAATTTTGAAAACCAGGAAATTTGAAAGCAGGAAATTTTTCTTAGCCATCTTTGGATTCCTAGTGCCTAGTTCAATGCTTGTCAAATAGCAGGTACTCAGTAAATGCTTCATGAAAATATCACATTATTTGAAAGTCTCTATCATAAACATCCTATCTACCTGCTAAAAGACTAAATTCATAGAATTTGAACATTTAAAGACATTTTAGGATTCATCTAGAGAAATCCAGTTGCCTCACTTCAGAGACAAGGAAACTGAGACCCAGAGAAATTAGGAAATTTGATCAAGGTCTCCCAGGAAAGCAATGACACAATCAGGACTGGAACCCATGTCCTCAATTCTTATTTTCATGCTCTTTCATTTCACTGTTTTAAAACGTAGGTCTTATTATTATTCAGGGATGACAAGGCCAACAGTTAAGGAGACAGCTGCCATTGAAAAGAGAGTTTGTTGTGCTCATAGATCCCAAGAGGAAGGGGCGCGTCGTAGCATGAGGGAGCCATATGGGAAGGCAACAGTATGGGTCGGGATACCGAGGGAGTAGAGGGAAATATGGACAAGAACCTTTACTGTGGTTTCTGCAGGAAGAAATGAGTTAGGGAGGGAAAGCAGGATTAAAATTGGCTCTTTTGAATAATTTCAGTGGTCCTGGGGCATAGAGGATGTCCCTAATTGTCTGGTACCTAGCCCTGGGGTGATGAGAGCAGGTCAATAGTGGCCCAGAGTGTGACAGCTGGATAGAAGAGGTGGTTGGGGAGGTGGACTCTAGATTGGTTGGTTTGTGTTTTAAGAACAGGCTCTCAGGCAAGTTGTTTACCATCTCTAGGAATTAGCTAACCCTGGGAGGAGCTGCCCCTCCAGTGTCAGTGAGCCTCAGATGTCACAGCATCAAAATATGAAAAATAAAAAGACAGGCTCAATACACTCACCACCCTGAGTTTCATAAGTCTTCACTGTATTAAAATTTTAGTTTGGATTTTGTGAATTTACCTGCCATTGCTTCAGTACTGTACAATAAAATAATTAGAAATAGGGGGCTTCCACATGAAGTTCTTAAGGATTCTGGGTCTTCAGAGTTATGAAAAATGTCTTTTGGATCATAATCTAGACAATCTTTTCTGATTATTTATCTAAAACTAAAAGCAGGAAATGATTCATTTGATTTCTGCCAATCCTGGAGTGTTGCCACTTTCGGCTCAGGAAGAGCTGGCTTCCCTTGGCAGTCCTCACTTGTAGGATGATGAATGAAGTTCTATGTTTGGTGCTAGCTAAAATTTTATAGGGTCTAAAAAAGCAATTTATACATGCTTCAGGAGGTGGCTATATTTTTTTCTTTTTTAGATAGCTCTTAGTCACAGTAGGGCACTCAACATACATATATCACATTGAGAGGTCATTATACAGGAAGCTTGAAACTTTGCTCTGTGTGTTGATAAACATGTTCTTGGCTTCTACAAGCCTGATGTGTGCTCAGAATTCGGCACATAGGTATTAGCTGTATTCTGAATTTTCCCAGTTATTTTCACACCTCAGGAACCCATGACCCTCAATGGGATATTGTGAGAAAAAGAAATAGCCTAACAAAACATTTTCTTGGTTCCAAGAGTCAATGTTGGTATTCACAAACAGGAGAGGCTAGTTCTCTTCTCTTGTAAATGTCAGGCTTGGGTTGAATGGCCTGGCATGCTAGCCAATCAGTCAACTAAGTTATTAAGGGTCAAAGCTAACTCAAAGAACAATGGCCATGGGCCAAACCAACCACTTACTTAAAGTGATGAGCTCTCTAAACACTTGCAACCCACCAAGCCTCATCCATATTGCATTTTTGTTGAGAGTTTTTGTTTATCTTTTTTCATTTTGAAATATCTGAGCAGTGGTCTCTCTTAATCAAGTTTTAAGATGCTCTCTAGATTATCTTCCTGGTTTCTCTCATGACAGCAGTTTTGTTTTCTTTGTTTTTTTCTTCCCTTTGCAATTCCAAATGCCTGTTGTCACAGCACTGCAAAAGAAGTCAGGGCTGAGGAACAGCTCTGCCAGGCATTGGCTGAAGAGCCTCAGGGAAGTTATTACACCACTCAGTCTGCATTTGTAATATTAGGACCCAAATTTTATCTGCTGTTTAGAAGAATTATGTAGTAATATGGACAAAAGCTTGTGATAATTTTTAATAAAAAACATAACCTATAAATAATGTACATAGAGAATTATTTTATGTTGTGGAAGGGCTGCGAGAAGTTCATCAAACCTGTGTCCTTTTTCTTCTTTGCTCTCAGTTACCCGATATGGCTCAGTCTTTCTTGGAGTTAGTGGTGATCACATTACCAACTTATTACTTAATGTACTACCAACTTATTACTTAATGTACTACCAACTTACTACTAAGTTCTAGGCAATGGACTATGAAAGAAAGCACTGTGCCTACTTCCAGCTCCACCAATAAAATGTTCCTTGAAGATCCCCCAGCCGTTTTCCTTACACCTGCAATCTTGGAAGCCCTGGATTAAAGATGCCAGAATCGCAAGGTGGTAAAATCCTGGGTCTATGAACTATTGCTGAGAGGAGAGACACCCTGTAATCAGAGTCACCCATTTGAACTTCATTTGAGGGAAGTGTAAATTCTATTGGTTAACCTGTTTATATTTGGGTGCTACTCTATTACAGCACATAGCAATACATGAATATGTAATAGCTTTTAAAAGGCATGCATAAAAATATACAGAGAAGGGTATGTTATCAGTCTGTTTGGGTGGTGGGATTGCAAATAGATTTTAATTTTCTTGATCTGTTCTTTATAGGGATATTTAAAAATCTTCTTTAAGAAACATGTATGGATTTTTTTAATTTCAAAAATTATTTAGAGGAGAAAAAAGAAAGAAGAAAAGTGGGATGCCATAAGGATAAAAGAATATGACCTCCCTAATCTGGCCATTGTCTGACCAGGTGTAATCTCATTTCACATTCAATCTAAACATACTAGTCGTACATTGACCCTGCATGCTAGCTGCTGGGATACTAAGCATAATAAAAGATTATCCCACTGGATCATAAAATATCCACAGTATATCAAGGACTATAGCCTGCAATTTAGATAAGACTTTCTAGAAGGGATGACGCCTGCACTAAGTAGTTAGCAAAGTAAAATGGAAAAAATAAAAGCATAAAACAGGCTCAGCTCTGAGAAAAAAGCACACTGTGTCCAGGGCACTAGCTAAAGCCCCAGTCTAGCCAGAATTTTAGACCCACAGATCTTCTTTATTTTTTCCACAGTACTAAATACAAGTCCTGGTATACAGTTGGTATACAGTAAATATTTGTCAAATAAATAATTTAAAATGGACATTACTCAAATCAACAAGAAGAAAAAAAAAACAAGCCCATCAAAAAACGGGCTAAGGACATGAATAGACAATTCTCAAAAGAAGATATATAAATGACCAACAAACACATGAAAAATGCTCAACATCACTAATGACCAGGAAAATGCAAATCAAAACCACAATGTGATACCACCTTACTCCTGCAAGAATGGCCATAATCAAAAAATCAAAAAATTGTAGATGTTAGCATGGATGCAGCAAACAGGGAACACTTCTACCCTGCTGGTGGAAATGTAAATTATTATAACAACTGTGGAAAACAGTGTGGAAATTTCTTAAAGAATTAAAAGTAGAACTACCATTTGATCCAGCAATTCCACTGCTAGGTATCTACCCAGAGAGAAAGAAGTCATTATATGAAAAAGATACTTGTACATGCATATTTATAGCAACACAATTTGCAATTGCAAAATGGTGGAACCAACCCAAATGCTAATCAATCAATGAGCGGATAAAGGAACTGTGATATATATATATGATGGAATACTACTCAGCCATAGAAAGGATGAATTAATGGCATTCACAGTGACCTGGATGAGACTGAAGACTATCATTCTAAGTGAAGTAACTCAGGATTGGAAAACGAAACATCGTATGTTCTTACTCATAAGTGAGAGCTAAGCTATGAGGATGCAAAGGCATAAGAATGACACAATGGACGCTGGGGACTCGGGGAAAGGGTGGGAAGGGGGTGAGGGATAAAAAGCTTACAAACAGGGTGCAGTGTAAACTGCTCAGGTGATAGGTGCAACAAAATCTCACAAATCACCACTAAAGAGCTTACTCACGTAACCAAACACAACTTGTTCCCCAATAACCTACGGAAATAAAAATAATAAAATAATAAATAAAATGGACATTTCTGACAAGTGGTTATCCAGGCTCTTGCTTACACCCCTCTTATAATAGTGGGTATCTTGTGAGGCAACCCACTCCATCTCTAAGCAGCTCTGGCCACAGAACAGTCTACCTTGTATTAAGCCAATTGAAAACCCAGTTTCACCAGAGAGCAAATTTGCGTAAGAGAAGAGGGTCAGCTAACAGCAGAGTGATGATCTGCAATGGTGAGGAATAAAGGGAGTTAGAAATGGGGAAAATAATTCAGGACAACAGGACACACTTCTGCTTTGTTCTTATTTAAAATTACTAACATATTGCTTTTCAAACATAGTTCCGTAGGCAATTAAACTCATGGGTGTGTGTGCATGTTTGTGTGTGTGTGTGTGCCAGACACCATACAAGCACCTTGTAGTACTTGTGCTTTATCTCCTTTTCTCCTTTCACTACTTGCTGAGCACCACTGAAGTCAGGAAATCTCTATTTTATGACAAGGAAGCCAAGGTAAGGGCCAAGATGACTCAGTAAGTGAAACAGCCAAGATCTGAAGCTGTTTTCCCACCCAATTCCATGTGCTGTCAGAGAACCTTTTCCCCTGGAGAGCATTTTAGTTACTGCTCTTGGAAAAATTTGGACAAAGCTTGCGGCATCATACAAATGTTGCCTGATTCAGCAGCTGAAGTGAGCAAGGGATGGACTCAGTCACTGATATGTCATATTCTGTCTTGCTGTTTGACATGTGAGCTTGAAGCTTTAACTTGAGTGTGAGTAATGGTGGAACTCAGGCACCAGAGCCAGGCTAACAGGGGAGGAAATTTTGGAAAGAAGTATAGCAAGAGGGTTCTGAGTGCAGGAGACCTGTTTACTGAGAGCCTGCAAAGCACTCTGCCTTCCAACAGCAATGAGGCAGGGCTTATCGCAGGTACAGTCAGGAAGGCTATCTTGATGTGGGTTCCTGAGCAGATACCCTAAAGCACTTCTAATTTGACTATCCAAAGGCCTGACTCTCCCAGGGACCAGAACAAAGACTGGCTGACCAAAGTTGTCCAACTATGAGACAAGCAGTTAGAGTGGGAAGGGAGCCCAGCAAATGCTGCGCTTTGTCATGGGCCCTAGCTCTCAGGCCCACTAAGGAAAGCCCTGGTCCCTCTGCTCCCCTTTCTGCTGTTCCTCCAATATGCTCTTCCATTCTGCATGAAATCTCATCTTGTTTCACAGCTCAGTAGTACCTGCTGGCTTGGAAAACATGGAGTTGAGAAACCTGGAGCTGCCAAGGCATTTTGGAGAAAACAAAGCCTTGGTGTACACTGCGATCCCTGGCCAGTACCTTTCACATCTTGAATGGAAAGCTCAGTGTCTCTGAGAGTGCACAGCCCAGCACTTGTGAAGAAATGAAAGGGATCGTGTTCATAATCATGATAAATATATTTGCGTTATTTGCAAAGTGTACTGGAGTTCTTGATGACCTCCTATTCACTTTGATCTTTAATATGTGTTGTTAGCACAGCAAGCATTATTATATCCATTGTATAGATAAATTGAAGCTATAGAAATTAAATCACATGTATTTTATTATCAAGATTATTTTAATTTTACAATGTGTTATGGCTTCAACTGTGTCCTCCTAAAAATAATATGCTGACATCTTAACCTCCAGGACCTCAGAATGTGACTTTATTTAGAAATAGAGTCACTTCAGATGTAATTAATTAAGGTAAGATGAGATCATATTGGAGTAGGTTGTGTGCCTAATCCAACATGACAGGTGTCCTGGTCAAAAGAAGCTTTATGAAGAGACAGGGGCACATGCACGGAGGGTGACCAAGTGAAGATGGAGGCAGAAATGAGCATTATGCTGCCACAAGCCAAATAATGCCCAAGCCACCAAAAACCGCAAGAGTTGAGGAAGGAAGCAAGGTCATACTGGCTCCTTGTTTTAGACTTCTGGCCTGCAGATCTGTGAAAGAATGAATGTCTGTTGTTTTAAGTCACCAGCTTAAGGTACTCTGCTCCGGCAGCCCTAAGGAACTAATACACAATGTTACTTTCACTGTTTGCCCACTTTACAAACAACCTCCACATGTGATTTCATAACTATCTTGACACCAGGGAAGTATCTGATATGCCTGTTTTCCAGATGGAAAAAATTGAGTCTCAGAGACTTTGTGTTACTTGCCAGTTGAGTGGGTTGTCTTAGTCCATTCAGGTTGCTACAGTGAAATCCTGTAAATTATGTAATTTATAAGCAACAGAAATATATTGCTCACAGTCCTGGAAGCTGGGAAGTTCCATATCAAGGTTCCAGCAGATGTGGTGTCTGGTAAGGGCCTGTTCCTCACAGATGGCAATTTCTGGCTGCATCGTCACAGGGTAGAAGGGGCAAACACACTCCCTCAGGCCTCCTTTATAAGGGCACTAATCCCATTGATGGGGACTCCACTCTTTTGATCTAATCACCTTCGAAGGGCCCCACCTCTCAATACTATTGCAATGGGGATTAGGTTTCAACATATGACTTTGGAGGGGATAAATATTCATACTATAGAAATGGCAGAGCAAAGACCCCCAAATGGAGCTTCTACAGCAAACAGCTAAAATTCTAAAGGGGGAAAAACATAAAATGTCACATGTAAACCATGTTTTTTATATATGTATATAGGGGTGTGTATGTTACAAATGGGCTGTGGATGAGAAAATATATTAGCCTGAACTTGCATTGCTACAAAGAAATACATGAGACTGGGTAATTTACGAGAAAATAGGTTTAATTAGCTCAAAGTTCTGCAGGCTGTACAGGAAGCATGGTGCTGATATCTGCTTGGCTTCTGGGGAGGCCTCAGGAAACTTATAATCATACCAAAAGGTGAAGGGGGAGCAGGCACATCACATGGCCAGAGCAGGAGCAAGAGAGCAAAGGGGAAGGTGCCACACACCTTTAAATGACCAGAACTCACTTACAAGAACTCACTATTGCAAGAACTGTACCAAGGGATTTCATGAGAAATCCACCCCCATGATCCAATGACCTCCCACTAGGCTCCACTTCTAACATTGGGGATTACAACTGAACATGAGATTTGGATGGGACACAGATCCAAACCATGGCAGAAGGACTCTCAACTTTTGTAGTAATCTTTTTTTTCTGGGAAAACTGTCATTTACAAGTTGCAAACATCCTAGCTACTCGGGAAGCTGAGGCATAAAAATTGTTTGAGCTTAGGAGTTCAAATCCAGTCTG
This sequence comes from Pan paniscus, assembly GCF_029289425.2. Taxonomy (NCBI): domain Eukaryota; kingdom Metazoa; phylum Chordata; class Mammalia; order Primates; family Hominidae; genus Pan; species Pan paniscus. Next base: position 13,360,901 of record NC_073252.2, read on the forward strand.
AGCAACATAGGGAGACCTCATCTCAAATAAAGTGCAAATAATTTTCTTCCCTCTTAGAACTACAAACTCAACTTTATTTTTGAGGCAAATTCCCTCTATGTTCTGAGATTTAAAAAACCATTTGATACAGCCCCACTTAGTTATGTAAATAGACTTGTTTTCCCTTGAATGTCTTCCACCTCCAAACCTTAAAAGCAGAATAATAACCTCAGGGCACATGATCCTCATACTTACAGTGGAGGGTTAACTGTGTGAATACAGTGAAGCACTGGAGGCTCCCAAAGATCATGTTTTTGGAAGTCTGGGTTCACTGCCCTTTGCTGGCATTTGTGGAGACAGCCTGTAGGACAGCTTAAGAGTACCTTCCACTCAGCCCTAGGAACTCCCTGCTACATGTAAGGGAGGCTCCTCCCCAGTAGGGTGGATGGGGTTATATTATGTTAAAGATTAGATTAGGATGAAAACGATGAAAAGTTTTCAGTGTGTGTGTGAGAATTTTCCTCTGAAGGAGTTTTTCTCACTTAGGGAGCTACAGGTCACGACCATACTCAGCATTTGGAGTATATTTCAGCTCAAAATACATGCATCGAAAGGAAACTTTGTACTGGTCCACAAGATCCAGAGATGCTATCTTCAAATTTTTTTTTACTTCTTCTTTTAAATAAGATAAAGTCATGGTGCCCACTTAATGCCAGTCTTGGATTTTATTTTCAACTTTTTATTGGTTCAAAAATATTCACTGCTATGAATCCCTGAATAAAAGCAATATAGCATTATTATTAGGTTTGTACAAAACTAATTGCAATTTTTGCCATCGCTTTTTATGCCAAAAACTGCAATCACTTTTTCACCAACCTAATAGAAGATATTGAAGTATTATAAAATTACTAGCTGCCAATAGATGAATTTGCACAATATCCCAAGAACCAAGCCCCAGATGCTTTACCTGACATTCGAACTCCTTCACATTCCAGCTCCTAATGACCCGTAACCCTCCTCTTTCTATCCTCAACATTGCTGCAACTAGCTTATCTGCAGTTTCATGACCAGGCCAGCATCCTTGGTCCCTGTTGGGCCTTTTCTCCCCCTGCCTTGAATATCTCATATCACCAAAAACTATTTGTCCTCTGTATTAGTCCATTTTCACGTGACTAGTAAAGACATATCCAAGACTGGGTAATTTGTAAAGAACAGAGGTTTAATTGACTCAGAGTTCCACATGGCACGGGAGGCCTCACAGTCATGGCGGAAGGCAAAAGGCATGTCTTACATGGCATCAGGCAAAGAAAGAATGTGAGCCAAGTGAAAGGGGTTTCTTTATAAAACCATCAGATATCATCTTGTGAGAGTTATTCACTACCATGAGAACAGTGCGGGGGAAACCGTCTTCATGATTCAATGATCTCCCACTGGGTCCCTCTCACAACACATGGGAATAATGGGAGCTACGATTCAAGATGGGATTTGGGTGGGGACACAGCCAAACCATGTCACTCCTCTTTGGGGAGTTCTATCATTTGGGGTGCTCTGTCGTTGCATCTTCCCTCAACACTGAAATTACCTGCTTGACTCTGCCTCCATTAGATGGAAAGTCCTTAAGAACCGGGACCCTTACGCGACATACTCATGTAACAAACCTTGTACGTGTTACTCCCTAAATCAAAACAAAATAAAATAAAATAAAGCAAAATGATAAAATAAAGTAAAAAACATAGACCACATCTAAATATGTTTGCTGAAGAGATTAGTATTCAAATTGTTTCTTGTGTGTCCTTTGACTTTTACAAACTGCTGCTGATCTAACTTATACAAAGAGCTTTCATACAAGACCTTAACCTCTTTTCAGTGTGGTACCTCAGGAGTCACAAAGCCTCAAACCTGGCCTGAGAATGGTTGATATCTCTTCCTACTCAGCTTTGTTAAATGCCTGCTGAGAATGCTGACTGCCCTACTGAGAGGATTTTCTCTCAGTTATTTAAAGTTAAATAAAACTTTAAAAATCAGTGGTTCCTATACTTCCTTAAAAGAGAACTTTGGTTTTTGCTTAAAATGCCTTTCTTTCCTTCACGCACCTCTGTTTTAGACCCAAGAGATGTCTGCCCCAACAGGGCTTGGATAGCTTGTGTCAATTAAACCTCTTTTTGTGTGTTTTTTCTTTAAATTGAGACAGAGTCTTGCTCTGCCACCCAGGCTGGAGTGCACTGGCATTATCTGGGCTCACTGCAGCCTTGACCTCCTGGGCTCAAGCAATCCTCCCACCTCAGCCTCCCAAGTAGCTGGAGATATAAGTGTCTACCACCACACCCAACTAATTTTTGTATTTTTTGGTAAAGACAGGGTTTCACCATGTTGTCCAGGCTGATCTCGAACTCCTGGACTCAGGCGATCCACCTGCCTCCTCCTCCCAAAGTGCTGGGATTACAGGTGTGAGCCACTGTGCTCAGCCTTGAATAAGCCTCTTTTGAATGTAAGGGGCAGAAATGCCAACTCAAATTTGTCTAAACATATGGTAACATACTGCTTTCCTAAGAGAAAGGTGCAGGGACTTGGGCACAGCTGGATGTGGGCTGAAACTGACGTGCAGGACACATTTCTCTCCAACGCAGCCCTGCCTTCTACTCAGCTGGCTTCATTCTGAGCACCACATGAAGCCTCCAGGCCCACATTATCATGCCAAGTTCATCAGAAAAAAAAATAAAAATTGCTTCCCTGAGAGCCTAAAGATCCCGGAATGGAGACTTCAGCTGTGATTGGCCTAAATTAGGCAAGGATTCACCCCTGAAGCCAACAGGAGCAAGAGGGGATACAACAACAACGTGCTGACTGTCCAGTCTGGGTACTGTCCAGTCTCAGAGCCCATGTTGCAGTCAGGCCTCAGAAATCTTTAGGACTGTGTCGGAAAATGTGGGGCTCCAAGTGGCCATCGCAGCACGCTTGTCAAAATAGCATTTGTCCAGTAAGGAGATTTCTTTCCATCTATTTGCAGCAATTTCTTGCTGTTTTAAAATCCAGATTTTGTTCCCCATTGTTTGTGAGATGAATCCCACACTTGAAACCAACATTCGAGGTATTCCATGAGCTGATTGAAGCTGACATTGCCACTGCTGATCCTGTAGCCCAAGGAAAGCCAAAGTGAGCTGTTTGGTGTTTTCCACATATCTCCATACTTTTCTGCATTGTTTTCTGGCCTAAATGTCTTCCCACTAATATCCTAAATTTTGATAGTTACATGGTATACCCATACTTCAATCTTAAGCCCAAATACCACCTTCTTGATGATGAGTTCTATGATCCTTCCCAATTTAAACAATAAAAAATTGACTTCTGCATCTGGATTCCATTAGTATTCTTTGCCAATACCTCTTTTACATAACTGAGTACTTTCTTCTTTGTATGCTAGTTATTTGTATTTTTGACCCTTATTTCCCCTACTTGACTTTGAATATGGGCTGATTATAATGAAATTTTTATTGATTTCTTAGCTTCTAAATCACTCACCCTGGAGGAATGAGAGGAGGTAAAAACAAACCAGAGATGGAAGCCAGATGATCAATAACCTTATGTGCTGTATTAGTCCCATCTCACATCACTCTAAACAACTACCTGAGACTGGGTAATTTATAAAGAAATTGCCACACGGTTCTGCAGGCTTTACAGGAAGCATCACTGGGGAGGCTTCAGAAAACTTACAATCATGGCAGAAGGTGAAGGGGAAACTAGCACATCCTACACGGCTGAAGCAGGAGGAAGGGAGTGAGGGGGATGGTGTAAAACACTTTTAAACAACCAGATCTCATGAGAACTCACAATCACAAGAACAGCAAGGGGAAGTCCCCTCCCAGGATTCAATCACCTCCAACCAGGCCCCACCTCCAACAGTGGGGATTACAATTTGACATGAGATCTGAGTGGGGACACAGAGCCAAACCATAACATATGTCATAACAAGACATTTGGACTCGATCTCAGAATCAGCGGTTTTGAACTAGTAAACCGGAATCATGAGCACCAGGGATGCTACAGTTATTTCCAAAGGCTCAAGCAGCCATTTATTCACCAAGCATTGGCCTTAATTTTTCGACCTTAATTTTTCAAAGGTAAATGAATCAGTAGAAGACAAGTGAAGCATATCAGGTAAACAGTGAAGTCTTCAATGTCGACTGTAGCAAAGGGAGGGAGAGAAAATGGCAGCTTTAAGAGAGATTTATAAAGTAGGATTTCCTGGATTTGGTAACTGATTGGATGTAAGTGATAAGAGAACAAACTATCTAGAACACTTCATATACTTAAGAAAAGACTCAGAGACATGGAAACGAAGAACATAGGCTCAACTCCAACAGTACTTTTTGCTATGTGACCTTGGATACATTTCTCATCATTCCTGTGCTTCAGTTTTCTTATCTGTAAAAGAGATATAATATAATATAATATCTATCCCATAGGGTTGTTTTGATTACATATTGAAATAATCACATAGAATTATTGTAGAAATTCTGTGAATCAGTGTATGTTAAGTGCTTAGGACAATATCTGTCTCATGGTAAATGCTTAGAAAGAAGTTTGCTAAATAAAGCAAATATTCTATATCAGTTCCTGGTACAATCAACCTTCAGTAAATGTTTGTTAATACTATTATTAACAGTAACAGTACTAAATTAAGCAACATGATTTATAAAGGAATCACAAACAGCAAATGATTTTTCAAAAGTGAAAACAAACGGGGGAAATTGATGAATTCTACTTTGAACATCTAGCATTTAAGGTGACTCTTTGACCTGAAGGTATTCCTAGATAGTTGAATATTTGAGCTTGATGTTGATGGCCAAGTAAGAAACACAAATTTAGGATTGCTATCACAGCCAAATGTGTAGACAGAATCAACAGAATGGAGTTCAGAAAGTGAGAAAATTCCCAGGAGATGAAAATCTAAAGAGTAAACTGAGGAGAAGGGAACAGAAGAGAGATGAAGAGAGATGTCCATGATAAGGAGTTTGATGATGATCTTTGCAAGGGGCTCCTTAGTGGAGTAAGAGGTGGGTTTGTCTCATTGGAAGCAACTAAGGGTGAGTGAGACATGCAGCAGAGCACTCACTAAATGCTGACTCCTCTTTCAATAATTCTACCAACAAAGAGTCAGAGCAACTTCAAAAGGGAAATGGAGAGAAAAGTAGATGAGAGGCTAAAGAAAAGGGAGAATGTTACCATGTATTCTAAGGATGAAGAATCAGTGGAGAGCGATGAAGTGAGGTCCAGGAAAGGGAGGGTACTATGGACACAGTGACCCCTTGAGGAATATGTGAGTGGAGTTTCCAGAGGAGAGGTACGGTCAGGACTGGCTTCATGGGTATGCGACCCACGCAGTCTCACAGAGACCTTCGCTCAGAAGAGCCATGTACTTGGTTTAAAGATTTGTGATTACTGTCTCAAAATATTTAATAATTTTATCTTTGACTTTTTTCTTGCAAGTGAAGTCCAGTGGGGCAATGGAGCATGGGATGGGGACAAGGAGCATTGGCAAATAAGTGGCCCCACCTCCCCACTCCTTGGTATAGGTTCTTAGCTACCTACCAGGGCCCTAGAGCCCTCCTGGTGTTCCCTATCCATTCGACAACCACTTTCACCCTCTGACAAGGCAGGGGCCAGGTTGTGTTGATAGAAGAAAGCCCTATTTGCTATCACTCTCTTGTCTCACTGGGAGCCAGAGCATGGAAAAGTTCAGGGTTGGGTGTCCGCCCTACAGCATCTTGGGGCACGGCACGGCAGCACGGGGGCTCAGCGGGCAATGCAGTGAAGGCCTCTTACCCATCTTTGACCCAGGTACCAAGTGCATTCCACCGTGCAGGTTGCAGTCACTAGAGAGTCTCCTGTCCATTGTGGATTGTGGCACCAGGCCATAGGAGAAAGACTGACTTCCTCTACTGGCACTTTCGTTTCTCCAGGGGCCTTGCAAAATATGTCACCAGCCCTGAGTAGAGTTAGGCTTAGCAAGAAGGTAGAACACTTTCTTTACTTCAGACGGAAAAGACCAAGGGATTCGCTGAAAATGAGTTCACAGGATGAGCAGGGCATACATGCCAGCCTCTATCTTGTCTTTGTGGTACAAACTTGGACAAACATTGAGGCAGGGGAGTTTGATGCCAGCAGGGCCCTGCAGTTCAGTGGGGTTTAGAGGTAAGAGATCAGGATGGTACTGATGAAGCCACTGCACCCAACTCAGTCACTACTCATAGTAAGTGTTCTATAAATACCTGAATAAATAAATTAAAATGCTACCTCAGGAAAACAAACAACAAACAAAAAAACAAGGTGTAAGATATTGCTAGACCACACTAAACATAAGCACATTTCCAACCAATTTTAAATTCTCAATTTTGCTAGTTTTTAAAGTAGCCAAATTCTTTTCTTTTCCCCTCTGAATGTTTGAAAGGATATTTTAAAATAATGAATCATAATGTGTATTGGTTTCCCTCATTCTTTTATCAGATGTTCGATAAATATCCCATTGATTTGTTGACAGATTGATTGATCTTGAATTTCCATGGGCTGTGACCCCTTTTATGTCTAACATGCCATGTGCCTACCCCAGAGCCCCAGGAGAGAGTGTGGGATAGTCTCCTTCTTGCTCTAAGTGTGGAGAAGAAAGCTTGCACCACTCAGCAGTTGGTGTTATGCAGCCAAGTTCTCCTAATTCCCCTACCCCTGCTTTGCCTGGTGGACTCCTCTATGAGATCACTAAACTGCCTTCTGTCTGCACTATTTGAATTATTATTCCCTTTGCAATAATTTTCAGGAGTGGAGGACATTCATGGACACAGGGGAATTCTCACTTCAAATAAAGCATATCTTCTCTCAATTAGAAATGGAAAGAAAAAAAAGGTGAGTGTATGTGTGAGGAAACCTGATGGCAAGGACTCAAGTCTCAAAGTGACAACCCCCAACTCCATGGGGGGATGAGTCATGCTTACTGAGCTCAGAAGCTGAACAGACTCCAACCCTGTGGGCAGCCCCTCTGTCTTAATTAAACTCTCCTATGCCCCCACATCAATGGAGTGTGGGCGCCACTCTATAGAGGCAACAAGAGTGAGTGCATGCTGGACAAATGGCAGCTCGATTACACAAATCCCTGTGCTTGCAATGTGGTCCTGACCCAGGTTCTGAACTTGCACCTCCTGCCGCTGGCACCTGTTTGTGCTCCTCTCAGGTCTCCCCCTTGCTCCCTACTTCAGGCTGAGCCAAAGAATTAAGCCTCTCCTAAGGCAGGCTTGGCCATAAGGCAGCCCGGACATGAAGTCACATTCTACAGCCTCCCAATGGTACCGCTAGTGTGAGAGTTTCTTCATGAAGGAAACTTTGATGATAAGTTAATTCTGTTGACAGACGGCCAGGAAATTGGTCAGGCCTACTATGGTCTTTAGATTCACTCTACTGGTGGCACTGCCTACATTTCCTCATAAATCAGAGGGTCTCAGAGTCCAAAGGAAACTTGGAAGAACTGATGCTTTATGTTTGGAAAATTGAAGCACAGAGAGGTTGTATGACTTGCCTAAGTCACATAGCTAGTAACTGTGGAAGTCTAAATTCAAATTCAGGTACATCTGATTCCAACAGTAGGCTCTTTCTAATACACCAGAGTCTCAAAATCTTGCCCCTTTAAAGATGTTTCAGGAATTCCAGAAACAATAGTGTTTTCCACCAAATAATAAAAAATGTTTTAAAATCAGTCATAAATAGTTCATCTCCTTTATCTATTTTTAATTGGAATTTATCAGGTTTCTATTCAAAGAAGTTTAAACAATATTACACTGACATGTGCTCAATGAAAATGAAATGATCCATGTTTTTGGAATTAGTTGGCTGACTTAGAATTGGCCAACAGTACAACAGAATATAAAAAGAGCCTTGTTGGTTAAAGCATATGAACTGGGAATGCTCCGCACTCAGAAGTGGAGAGGGCCATGTGCTGCTAGATGCTGCCCTCAGGTTGAAGAAGAATTGACTCTGAGATCCCGCAGCCTTTGTGCAAGAGTGCCCCCTTCACCAAGGGTACACCTCCTCCCCATGGACAGCTCTCTTCCAGTGTCTCACCACTGGGTTCTGCCAGGGTACAGTGGCCTTAAGGGAACAATTCATCTCAGCATCCCAGCTCCAGAGCCCCTGTGAGACGAGCTGAGAACTTTTTTGCAACTGCATTTCAGCCTAATTTTCTCTTCTGCTCAATTCTTCCTCCCCTACCCCCTCACACTCCCCAGGGAAGCACCTGCCTGCAAACCACAGAGTCTCAGTGTCTACTTCCTGCAGAATCTGACCTAAGTCAGGTGGGTGAAACTGTGCCACTTATAACTGTAAGATCTGTTATTACTATTTTTAAACAGAAAATATTAAATCCAATATGCAGTGATTTAGAAAAGTAAAATATGTAGTCAAGCAGATTACTTAATAAATATATATATTTATTATACATAAAAAGATGTTTATTTTTCTTTAAATTATAGGTCATATCCTTCAACTATGTGTATATTCTAGTTTTTTAAACTGAAAAAGATATTTTTAATAGAACTAAGCTTCATTAACTGGATTATGTCTTATACGATCAGTAATCACACCTGATAAAACATTGTTTTTTGGTCCTCTATTAGCCAAGCTACTCCCAGTCACCATGTGGTACCTACAAGGTGCTGAGAGTGAGATAAACTGTATTTCAGTGTGACTAGCCCTCATCACTGGTAAAGATTCAACACTCGAAAAGGAAAAGGGACAGATAAGGTGATGGTACTTCCATTTTCTATGAAGACAAAAGACATATCTGAGGCAAATATGGCAATATCTAAAAAAATTGAGTAGTATCAGATGACAGATTTCGGCCTTCTCTGTGTTTGAGATATCTTATTACTAAAATGATTAATTTTTACTAGTATTTATTCACTTCCAGGCTGGATATCAGCATATGATTAGTAACCATGAAACAAATAATATCTGATTGTTATTCTGCCATTGACATGATGTCCATCACTCAGGTCACTTGCCACCACCTCTTTGTCATCCCTGTGTTTTGTAGATTACAAAAAATATGGAATCACAAGCTGGTTCTATATAAGTGCCCCTGTGAAAAACACTGCTCTTTATTTCCTAATATCTCCTCTTTTTTTCTTCCTTATAAATACAAAATCTGAGAGTTACTCAGTGCATTGCTGAAATAGATGCATTTTCCACCAGTTCTTGCAAGTAATTATGACCATGTGACCAACTATTAACCAATGAATAAAAGTATCCCCAATATGGGCAGCTTCTTGGAAGTGTCCCCAACATGAAGAGGTAGCCCTTTCTTTTTCCCTTTTTCTTTACTGTTGTCTGGAATAAAGAAATAGTGCCTGGAGCTGTTCTTGTCATCATGGACAGTAAGGTGGCATTCTAAGCATGAAGAGGTAAGACAGGAGGATCCTGGTGCCAGATAATTATGGCACCATGCATCCTGGACCAGACACTTTGTTTACCTAAATAAGAAAGTCTGGTCTATTGCAATACAATCACCATGTTTAGGAAATTTGAGGTTATTTGTCACATGCAGATGAACCTAATCATAATAAATGTTGTCACTAAAAAATCCCATCACTTCTAGATTGGGCCACACTTTACTCATTTCTGAGAGATGACACAGTTTTAATTTAAAGAGTTCCAAAGAGGTTTTAATCACAAATACACACTAAACAAGTATTTAATCATTGTCAAGTATCCTTTCTTCCAGGCTGGTGAGTGAATCAGAATCTGAGAAGGTTATCATGTGGTTTCATAAAGGACATTTTGTTTACGTTTTGGTATGTTGAATGTAGTAATGCAGAAATTAATAAAATTACTTATATTATTAAATTGATTACTAACTTCTTTTTACTTTACAGACCAGTTTGTCACAGCAGATCACAAAATGCTTGAGAATATAGCTAGATAACCAAGTTTTGTTCATGATGAATTTTTAGGAAATGGTTTTGGGTTAATTATAAAAGTTCTGATTATATTGTAGAGTTTTATTGTAGAGTTCATTATTTAATAAGGAAACCTACATGTTTTTTCTAATAAACATCCAGTTCAAATGATGGGGTTATTTAAGTAAGTGATAAAAAGCAAAAATTATTCATTTTGATTAGGAGAAAGACAATAATTCTGAATTTTAGCAACATCACACTACCAGGTAATTTTATCCCACTTCCCATGCACTGGCCAGAGAGTAAGGAAAGAAGCAAGCTCTAGCTTTCAAATGAAGATGCAGAATGAACAAATAAATTAGCATCTCTCCATCTGAAGACCTCACTGAAATACCAGTAAAGGAATGTTTTAAGGCATGAAACACAGTTCTAGAGGCTGGGAAGTCCACGAGCATGTTGCTGGCATCTGGTGAGGGTCTTCTTGCTGTGCTATCCTATGGCAGAAAACAGAAGTGAGCACATGAGGCCAGGTGTGGTGGCTCACATCTGTAATCCCAGCACTTCGGGAACCCAAGGCAGGCAGATCACCTGAGATCAGGAGTTCGAGACCAGACTGGCCAACATGGTAAAACCCTGTCTCTACTAAAAAATACAAAAAAAATTATCTGGGCCTGGTGGTGCATACTCATAGTCTGAGCTACTTAGGAGGTTAAGGCAGGAGAATCGTTTGAACCTGGGAGGTAGAGGTTGCAGTGAGCTGAGATCGATCCACTTCACTCCAGCCTAGGCAACAGAGTGAGACTCCAACTCAAACAAACAAACAAACAACAGCAGAAAAAAAAAAAAAAAAAAATGAGCCCATGAGACAGAGAGAGAATATCGGGCCAAGCCCACTTCTGCAATAACTAACCCTCTCCTACAATAATGGCCTTAATCCATTCATGAAAACAATGTTCTCATGGCCTAATCACTTCTTAATACTGTTATAATGAGGATTAATTTTCCAATATAAGAAATGTGGAAGACACATTCAAACCATACATTCTGCCTCTGGATCCCAAACTTTATGTCCTGCTCACGATGCACAAATATATTTTTTCCATCCTGATGGCCCCAAAATCTTAACTTATTCCAGCATCAATTTAAAAGTCCAAAGCCTGAAGTCTGATCTAAATAAGATATGGGTGAGAGTCAAGGCATGACTTCTCCAGAGGCAAATCCTTCCAGCTGTAAGCCTGCAAAATCGAAACTAGTTAACTACTTCCAAAATACAATGGTGGGCATAAGATAAACATTCCCATTTCAAAGGGAGAAATAGACAAATAGAAAGAGGTAACTTGTCCTAAGTAAGTCCAAAACTCAATAGAATAAAACAACATTAAATGTTAAAGCTGGAAAATAATCTCCTTTGACTCCATGTCCTGCAACCTGAGCAACCTGGGGAGTGGGAGTGGGGGCAAATCCTTGGGCATCCTAGTTCCTATATCTTTGCTGAGCTCAGTCCAAGCTTTGGCTATCCAGGGCTGGGGGCACTCTGGTGGCCCTACAGTTCTGTGGTCTTGGGGGCCCCCACTCCCACAGCCCTGCTAGGCATTACCCCAGTGAGGACTCTGAGTCAACACTGCCTCTGTGCCAGGTTTCTCCCTGGGCTTCCAGGTGGTCCAAGGCATCTTTTGAAGGCTAAGTGGATGAAGCCATGTCCCCACAACTTGGCATTCTACATGCCTGCAGAATTAGCACCACATAGGTGCTATCAATGTTTATCACTTGTACTTTAGAAATGGTAGGTTGAGTAGCACTTGAGGTTGCTTGAGCCATAGCTGGGGCAGCTGAGGCATGCTGCACTAAAATGCAGGGAGCAGAGTCCTGAGGCAGACCTCGGCAGTGGGTCCATGGAGGACACTCTGGGCCCATCCCCTGAAACCATTCTGCCCTCCTAGAGCTCTAGGCCTGTGATGACCACGGTGGCCTCAAGGATCTCTGAAATACCTTTGGGGATTTTCCTCATTGTTTTGATGAATAGCATCTGGATCCCTCCCATTCATCGTAATTTCTATCAAATGGTCACTTGGTTACACTCATAATATTCTCTCTCAAACACTTTTACTTCTTCTTTTAACGTGACCAGGCTGCATTTTTTTCCAATCTGCTTTTCTTTTAATTGTAAATTATATCTTTAAGTCTTTCCTTTGCTCTTGCATCTCACTGTACATGGTTAAAAGTAGCCATGCAGCAGTTGAATGCCTTGCTACTTAGATATTTTTTCCACCATATATCATATTTCAATGCTTTTAAGTTCTGTATTTCATTAAACCCTAGGATATGAACACAATTCAGCCAAGGTATTTGCCACTTTATAACAAGGATGACTGACAATCTAATTTTCAAGACCTTGCTCTTCACATCCATCTGAGATTTCATCAGGATGACCCTTACTATCCTTATTTCCACCAACATTTTGGTCACAGCAACTTGGGTAATCTCTAAGAAGATTTAGATGTTCTTCACAGCTCTCTTCTTCTGAGCCCTCAGCAGAATAATCCTTAATGCTCTGTTCATGGCAATACAGGCTTCTGCTTATTTGCTCCTCCAAATTCTTTCAGCTTCTGCCCTTTATCCAATTCCAAAACTGCTTCCACATTTTCAGGTATTTATTGTAGCAACAACTCCCTCTCAATATCAATTTTCTATCTTAGTCTATGTTCTGCTACTATAATACTACACACTGGGTAATTTATAAAGAAGAAAAACATTTCTCACAGTTCTGGGGACTGAGAAGTCCAAAAGCATGGTGTCAGCATCTGATGAGGGCCTTCTTGCTGCATTATCCCATGGCAGACAGCAGAAGGTGCAAGTGAGCAGTTGAAACAGAGAGAAGATCAGGCCAAGCTCATTTTTTTTATTAGGAACCCACTCCTGCAAAAACTAACCGACTTTCTCAATAACATTATTAACCCATTCATGAGAGCAGCAATCTCATGGTCTAATTGCCTCTTAAAGGCTTCACCTCTTAAAGCTGTTATAATGGAGATTAAGTTTCTAACACATAAACTTTAGGGGACATATTAAACCAGAGCAAACACTAAGTACAAAAATATTGAAAAGGAGAGAGTAACAACACAATATTTAAAGCTAGGAAGCAGAAAGACAAGTGTAATTGACCTGCAAGGCACCAAAGAGATAAGAGCTTTCCATCTTGCACGGTGGTACCTCCCTAAGGTTCAGACATTAGCATCCTCAGGACCTCATGGAGATGGACATAAATGTGGAGATGAAAATGGGTATGCAGGTAGATGATCTCTTTACAAAGTCATTGGATATCCATATTCTGTCCATCACTCCAACGCTGGCTGCAAATGCAGATGTGCTGTCTAAGAAAGGTAGAATAGAGGATGTATGGACTAGCGGACACTGAATAAAGGTTATGTCTGGTGTGCTAAACACAAGAAGTTGAAGTAAAGATTATGTTCTAAGTGTTTATATCTCCTTGATTCCCAAGTCTGTACAAACCAATACACTAGGAAATCATTCCCCAGGAAATCTGGCCATTTGATGAAAAATAACCTAAAGACACTCATATCAGGATCCTCTTACAATTTATTCTAGCTACAGCACCTGACAATGAGGCCCAGGGCCAAACATTCCAGCCATATGCCTAAAATTGCATCCAAGTATGAACTAGGCATCAGACTTCTCAAGAGGGGCTCCTAAAGCTGAAAGACAGTGAAGAAATGGCTTCAAATTACTCAGCGAAAGTTATTTCTAACTTTCCTTTAGAAATTTTCTGTCTTAGTTTATTAGTGATTATTAATTTTATGTGTTGACTTGATTAGGTCACAGAGTGCCCAGATGTTTGATCAAACATTATTCTGGGTATGTTTTGGAGGTGTTTCTGAATGAGATTAACATTTGAATCAGTAGACTGAGTAAAAAGGATTGTTCTCACAAATGTGGGTGCACCTCAGCCACTCAGTTGAAGGCCTGAATAGAACAAAAAGGCTGACTGTTAATCTGAGTAAGAGAAAATACTCTGCCTAACTGCTTTTGAATTGTTAACATTGGAGCTTTTCTCGCCTCAGACCTGAAAAGGACCATTGGTTCTTCATGGGTCTTAAACCTGCAGATTTTTGAATGAAAACTACACCATAGACTCTCTTGGTTCTTAGGCATTCAGACTCAAACAGGAGGTAAACCTTTGGCTTTTCTGGTTCTCCAGTTTGCCAACTCAACCTGCAGAACTTGGGAGTTGCCAAACTCTATAAGTGTGTGAGCCAATTCCTATAAATAAAAAAGTACTATTAGTTCTGTTTCTCTGGAGAACCCTGACTAATACACCAACTAAGCTAGCAAAATGTCAACTCAGTGTGAAGAGGGAATAATGACATGTCAGGTCACAAAAAAATACCTCATTTTCTCCCTTTGTTAGGAAACTAAAAGAGTGAGGGCTCCACCAAGAAGAATGGACCAATAATGCAAAAGCAATAGAATCTAGAAAACAGATTCCTACACAAGAGACAAGAGTATCCCTAGCATGATGGTTTAGGGGGATCCCAGCCGCCATTCTAAAGAATAACTAGTCTTCTAGATCCAATCAGAAGTTTCCAAGAGAGATGGCTCCAAGGTGATAAAAATCCAATTCTAGATTTGTTTGTATTGAGAGGATGTTTCAACAAATTGGGAGAGAACTCATAAAAAATGCAGTAACAAAGTATATTTTAAAACCATACAAACGCATGAAAGTATACAACTCACAGGTTTTATATAGCAATTATATAATTGAGGCTACAAAGCACATAGATAACAATTAACATTATAACATATCAATATTATGTGAGGTTTGTTCCTGTCATAATGTTAATTGAATCTATAGATCTATCCGTAAAGATGTGGGAAAGTCCATTTGAACACAAATGGATTAAAAACTCAACCTAAAATATATAGATTGGTAGAATGGATTTTAACAAGAGGATCCAGCCATATGCTGCTTATAAGAAATCCCCGACTGATATGACACAGTCTCAAAGTAAAAGGGTGGAAAAAGATTCCTTGCAAATGAAAACCAAAAGTTAAAAGGAGTAGCTATATTGATATCAGATAAAACAGACTTTAAATCAACAACAGTAAAAACAAGGTGAAAAAGGTTATTATATAATGATAATGGGATCAATTCAATAACAAGATATAACAAGCCTAAATATATATGCATCAACACTAGAACACCCAGATGCATGAAACAAATATTACTACAACTAAGAGAAAAGATAGATAGCAATGTAATAATAGTAGGGGACATCAACACCCCACTGAGCTCTAGACAGATCACTGAGGCAGAAAATCAACATAGAAACACTGAACTTAAATTAGATTCTAGACCAAATGGACCTAACATATATTTATAGAACACTTTACCCAACAATCACAGAATATACATTATTCTTATCAGCACATAGAACATCCTCCAAAATGGACCATATTTAGGCCACAAAACAAGTCTTAATAAATTTTTAAAAACAGAACATATTAAGTATCTTCTTTGACCACAGTGGAATAAAACTAGAAATCAATACCAAGATGAGCTCTCAAAGCTGTGCAAATACATAGAAATTTTAAAACCACTCCTGAATGGTCTTTGGGTTAATGATGAAATTAAGATGGAAATTTAAGAATTTTTCGAATTGCATGAAAATAGAAAAAAAAAAGCAAAATATCTGGGATACAGCAAAAGCAGTGCAAAGAAGGAAGTTTATAGCATTAAATGCCTACATAAAAAAGGAAAGGTCACAAATTGACAACCTAATGTGATAAACTAGATAAACAAGAACAAACTAAGCCCAAATCTAGCGAAGAAAAGAAATAACAAAGATCAGAGCTAAACTAAATGCAATTGAGAATAGAAAAACAATGTAAAGGAACAACAAAATGAAAAGTTGGTTCTTTAAAAAAATAAACAAAATTGATAGAAAAATAAAATTGATATTAGAACAACCAGGAAAAAAAACAGAAAAGATTCAAATAAGCACACACAGAAATGAAAAAGGAGGCATTAAAACTGATATCACAGAAATACAAAAGAGTCAGACTATTATGAATGCATCTATGCTCACAAACTAGAAAACTGAGAGGAAATGGATAAATTCCTGGAAACATGCAGCCTCCTAAGATTGAACCACAAAGAGATGGAAATCCTGAACAGACAAATAATGAATAGTGAGATTGAATGAGTAATAAAAAAAAAGCTCCCCACCCCAGAAAAAAAGCCCAGGATCAGATAGGTTCAAAGCCAAATTCTACCAGACATCCAAAGAATACTGGTAACAATATACTGAAACTGTTCCCAAATATGAAGAAAAGAATCCTTCCTAACTCATTCTACAAAGCAAGCATAACCCTGATACCAAAGCCAGGCAAAGACACAATAAAATAATGAAATTACAGACCAATATCTCTGACGAATATAGATGCAAAAATCTTCAATAAAATACTAGCAAAAAGCATATCAAAAAGATAATACCCTGTAATCAAGTGGATTTTATTGCAGGGATACAAGGATGGTTCAATATTCACAAATCAAAAAATGTAATTCACCAAACAGAATTAAAAGGAAAAACTGTATGATCATCTTGATAAATGCAGAAAAAGCATTTCATAAAGTTGAGCATCTCCTCATGATAAAAGCCCTCGACAAACTAGGCATAGAAGGAACATACTTCAAAATAATGTACAATAAACAATATATATCAGGTCGGTGCAAAAGTAATTGCGGTTTTTGCCATTACTTTTAATGAAAATGAAAACCAAAGTTAACAGGAGTAGCTATATTGATATCAGATAAAACAAGACTTAAATCAACAACAGTAAAAACAAGGTGAAAAAGGTTATTATGTAATGATAATGGGATCAATTCAACAACAAGATATAACAAGACTAAATATATATGCACCAACACTAGAGCACTCAGATGCATGAAACAAATATTACTTTTACCATTACTTTTAATGGCAAAAACCGCAATTACTTTTGCACCGACCTAATACAATAAACCTACAGCCAACATCATAATATATGGGAAAAAGTTGAAAGTGTTCCTCCTAAGAACTGGAACAAGATAGGGATTCCCACTTTCATTACTCCTATTCAACATAGTACTGGAAGTTCCAGCTAGAGCAATCAGACAAGAGAAATAATAAAAGGCATTCAAATAAGAAAAGAGAAAATCAAATTATTGTTTGCTGAGAACATAATCTTATACCTAGAAACCCTCAAGACTCCAAAAAACTCCTGGATTTAATAAATGACTTCAGTAAAGTTTCAGGATACAAAATCGACATACAAAAATCAGTAGCATGTCTATATACCAATAATAATCAAGCTAAGAATCAAATTTAGAACTCAATCTCATTTACAATACCTACAAAAAAATAAGTAAAATATCAAGGAATTCATTTAAACAAGGAGGTGAAAGATCTCTACCAGGAGAACTACAAAACATTGATGAAAAAAGATCATAGATAACACAAACAAATGGAAAAAACATCCCATACTCACGGATTGGAAGAATCAATATTGTTAAAATGACCATACTACCGAAAGTAATCTATAGGTTCAGGGTTCTTCCTATCAAATTACTAATGTCATTCTTCACAGATTACAAAATCCAATCCTAAAATTCATGTGGAACCAAAAAAGAGCCTGAATAGCTAAAGCAATCCTAAATAAAAGGAACAAAGCAGAAGGCATCACATTACCTGGCTGCAAATTATACTACAAACCTAAACAGCATGGTTTTGGTATAAAAATAGGCACATAGATCAGTGATACAGAATAGATGATTAAGAAACAAAGCCCTGTACCTACAACTAACTTATCTTCCAAAAAGTCAACAAAGACATACACGGGGGATAGGACATCCTATTTAATAAATGCTGCTGGGAAAGTTTGATAGCCACATGTGGAAGAATGAAACTGGATCTCTACCTCTCACTGTATACAAAAACTAACTCGAGATGGCTCAAAAACTTAAATATACAACCTGAAACTATAAAAATCCTAGAAGAAGACCTGAGAAAAATTTTTCTGGACATTGGCCTAGAAAAAGAATGTATAACTAAGACCACAAAAGAAAATGCAACAAAAACAAAAATAGACTAATGAGACATAATTAAACTAAAAAACTTCTGCATAGCAAAAGAATAATCAACAGAGTAAACAGACAATCTACAAAATGGGAAAAATATTTTCAACCTATGCATCTGATGAAGGACTCATATTCAGAATCTCCAAGGAACTCACACAACAACTCAACAAGAAACCAAGTAACCCCATTAAAAAGTGGGCAAAGAACTTGAACAGACATTTTTCCAAAGAAGACATATGAGCAGCCAAAAAACATATGAAAAAGTGCTTAATATCACTAATCATCAGAGAAATGCAAATTAAAACCTCAGTGAGATACTATCTTACACTAGTCAGAATGGCTATTACGGGAAAGGAGCAAAACCACATATATTGTTAAGAATGCAGAGAAAGGGAACACTTATAAACTGTTGGTGGGAATGTAAATTAGTAGAAGCTCTATGGAAGAGAGTGTGGAAATTTCTCAGAGAGCTAAAAAATTAGAATACTATTCAACCCAGCAATCCCACTACTGAGTATCTACCCAAAGACAAGAAATTATTATATAAAATTATTATATTAAAAAGAAACCTGTACTTGTATGGGAGCACTATTCACAGTAGCAATGTTATTCAATCAACCTAAGTGTCCATCAGTGAATGACTGGATAAAGAAAATGCAGTGTGTGTATGTGTGTGTGTGTATATATGCATATACATATATATGTATATATATACACAGTGTGTGTATATGCAGTGTGTGTGCGTATATATATACACACACATACACACACTGCATTTTCTTTATGTGTATATATATACACACACACACACACACACACACACACACACACACACCATGGAATACTACTCAGCCATATAAAAGAATGAAATCATGTATTTTGTGAAACAAAAATGAAAGTGGTGGCCATTATCCTAAGTGAAACAACTTGAAACAGAAAGTCAAATACCGCATGTTCTCATTTATAAGCAGGAGCTATACAATTGTACACATGGACATATAAATGGAATAGTAGATGTCAGAGACCCTGAAAGGTGATAGGGTGAGAGTGGGGTGAGGGATGAGAAATTACCTATTGGGTATAATGTACACTATTTGAGTGATGAGTACACTAAAAGCCTGCACTTCATCACTATGCAAAATATCCATGTAACAAAACTGCCCTTGTACCCCCTTAATCTATAAAAATTTTAAAATTTTTAAAAAGTTTACATTTTTAAAAAAATTTAAAAATTGAAAGCCAAACATCCAACCAATCAAACAAAATAAAAAGTTCTGCAATAGAGAGATAGTATTGATAACATGCTACACAGCTCAGCTATGATAAATACCAAATTATTTTAACAAAAAATGTGACATAACTATACATTATAAAATTGCTAACATTCAAACACTTTTGACTAAGAACAATGGCAATTTCATAGAGTTCCACCTAACATAACAGAAAGTTGGGGTTAGGGGTTGGTGAGCCCTGTACATGTTGGCCAAGGATGTGATAAAAGACAGCTAATTCCTCATCTTCCATAGAAGGAAATCAGTCAGTAATGCCTGAAACTGACAAATCCAGAAACAGCAGGGAAAACATGTTAACTCAACATATACAGGGAAATGTCAAAAGGAACAACAAAAGTAATGAGAGCTACTGCTTTTGGATGAGTCCAGTAAACATGGGCGGTGGATGGGGTCAGGGAGAGAGAATATATTGTTCTTGTCCTATTGAGCTACTTCCATCTTCAAATGGTATTGGCCACATAACTGTCATAAAGACAAAAACTCAGTTAAAAATAAAAACAAGTAAGAACTGCAGTTCGAAGGAAAACTGAGAGCCTTCCTCCAAATGCTGTATGGAAGCAGTTAGAGCTCTTATGTTTGCTAGATCCAAGGAGAGCTGAAATAAATAGCCTAGATTAACTGGAGAGTCAACAAGATGAGTTCACAGACAATTTCTCCTCATGACCTTTTGCTGTACACTCGAAAAGTCTTGCCTATAAAGAGGCACATGTTTATATATCCAAGCAGAGCTTTTCACTAAGAAGTATAAATAGTCTGTGATAGTTGAAGGAAACATTCATAGTAAATAATTAATTAAGTCAACCTGAAAACCTGAGCTAGACTAAACAATGATGGAGAATGCTAAACGATCAGTGAAAACAACTCATTATTCTACAAAAGTGTGTTTTCTTTATATTTTGATTTTGGTTTGGTGTCCTACTTAAATATATTGTTTGCGCTAATGTTATATGATTAGTGCTTAGATCCTTTAATATGCTATTCTTATTTTTTATAAAAAGGGCAGGTGAGTGTTGAAGCAGGCTTATTTATTTCCCATTCACCATGATTCTGATACTCCCACAGGTTCATATTCCAGAACAATAACTAGTGGCCCATCTAAGACAAGAGAGCTTACCCATGTTACATGCAGAATATCCAGCAAAAAAAAAATAAGTTTCCTCGCAAGAACTGAACTAGCAATACAAAACCATAAAGAAGTAAAAAATACTATCAAGTCAAAGGTGCCTCAGTAAGGGCAACATCATAGTTAATAGATTTACAGGAAATATTTTCACTAGGAGAATATTCCCATCTTGATGAGAGCATTTTCAGTGAAATAATAAGGACTGGAAGCAAGCTGCAGAAGGCTAAAGAATGCATGGGAAATTAGGAATTATAGACACCAAATATGGATAACTTTTTAAGAAATTTGACTATCATAGCAAAAGCAAAATGAGATAGCAGCAGTAAGACATGGTATCAAAAAAAGTTTGTTTTTGTTTTAAGATGAATGTTCTTGTGCATGCATTTAAAAGCTCATAAAAATGACCAAAAAGAAAAAGAAAGATTCAACATACATTGGAAGGGAAAAAAGAGAGAAGGAAAGAAGGGAGAGAGAAAGTAAAGGAGGAAGGATTTAATTAAGTGCTAAGCATTTACACCACGTACTGGTAGTTATCTCATTTTTTCTTCATGTAACAAACCCCAAGTGTCAGATAAGGAAACTAAGGTTGAGAAAGAAAAGCTACTGGAAGAAACTGAATTCGAAATCCAGTGTTTGGGTTCACCGTATACCATGCTCTTAAATTCTGTGCCTTAGCACATCACAGGTAATAATTATCCAGGAGTGGCACTCAGTTCTTGTGAGAGCAAAGGGAAATTAGAAAAGGGTACCCATACCATTTGTCATTTGTTCAAATAAATTATTTGTTTCTCTTTTTTTATGGAGACAGTCTAGCTCTGTTGCCCAGGCTGAGTGCAGTGGCGCGATCCCAGCTCACTGAAACCTGTGCAACCTCTGCCTCCCAGGTTCGAGCAATTCTCCTGCCTCAGCCTCCCAAGTAGCTGGGACTACAGGTGTGTGCCACCATGCTCGGCTAATTTTTTTATTTTTAGTGAAGACGGGGCTTCACCATGTTGGCCAGGCTGTTCTTGAACTCCTGACCTCAAGTGATCTACCTGCCTTGGCCTCCCAAAGTGTTGGGATTACAGGTGTGAGCCACCACACTAGGCCTAAATAAGGCATTTCTAAAAAGCTGAGTATAGATAAGGGATGAGTTAGGTCAGGACTGACCATAGTTGCATACAAAAGTGTATAAAAACAAAATAAGTGCACAGAGAAATACTCTGCAGGCCCTCCAAGCATCACACATCTTCACAGTGAGAATGCACACAAACATTTACTTAACATAGCAGAGCCCCTTGGTATTTGTTACATTCCTTCAACAGAGGGGAAGTCAACACAGACAAAAACTATTAACGCATCCAGCAGACTCATTTACTTCTGCATTTCTGAACTGTTTCTCAGCCCCTGCTGAAGGTGCCCCTGAGACATCTCAACCAACACAATGAAAGGTAAAACTACACACAGCAGATTTGTTAAACCAGGCTAGCACATTCAGAAGGAAATATCACCCCCAAATAGCATTGCCATTAGCAAACAATATAATATTTATTAAGCACTCCACTGCTTGGAATACCCTCTCGTAACCAGTAAAGATTAGGAGTTAAAGGCCATAGGAAACATGAATTTTCCTTTCACGAATACAGACAGGGAGTTCTTTACAGTTTGCATAAGATGAAGTAGTGCATGCTCTCTCAGAGAGGGATCATTTTCCACATCACCTCAACGCCGTGTCGTTCAAGCCTCAAGGCCCTTGAGAGGTGTCATTCCAGCTTTCCCACCCTTCAGGTCTTCCTCTAAGTCTAAACACAATCCCTCTTTCAGGAAGTGAAGACAATTGGAAGTGAGTGAAGTTGAGGTTCTTAAAAAATGTGTATATGGAAGGTTCCATTGCCAACACTTCCAGAGACAGCACCTAGTCCTGCCTGGCATGTGGGAGGTACCTATTACATGCTTGTTAAGATTACGAATGAATGACTGGAAGGAGAAATGGATGGGCAGTGTACAACTGAGAATGGAGTGGAGATGAATGCAAAGGAAAAATAACTAAAATAAAAATTAGTAGAGCTGGGTTCTAAACAAGTCAACTCAGTAAAATAAAGGAATTTGAACTTGTTATTTTCTTGTGGCTATCTAACTATAAAGGTAGGCCAGATGTGTGTAAAACACTCCACTTCCAGGACCCCTCATCAATGACCACTGAAAGTTGGTACAAAATTACTAGAAATTTCTCACCCCTTGTGTGAGATAACTCTGAGGTGTTCCATCCACTTTTATGCTTTTAACCAGAATCCACCTAGATGCCCCAATTCTTTCTTGAGCTTCAAATTCACATGGCCACCATGTTGTAGGCATCTCCACTTGAATGGCTTCCAGGCACTTTAAATTTAGTCTTCAAAACTAAATTAATATTTTTCTCTTTCTTAATATTTTCAGTCCCAATCATTGGATGTACCATTCCCTCAACCACCCAAGTCAGAAAATCGGGATTCATTTTTGGCCTTCCCCTTTGCCTCAGCTCTGAGCTCAGCCATTCCATTTTTAAAAGCTTCTGACCCTCTAATGCTACTCTAAACTAGTGCCTTCTTCATTTTTACAACCAGTGACTTCAACTCATTTTATCTGTATTACTCCAGCGCTCCTAACTTCTTTTCCTGCTTACAGTGTTGCCCGCTCCTACCACCCTCCGACCCATCCTTTGCCTAATATTTCCAACTGCTTCAGTGGTTCCTTCTTCCCTACAGCAAAGCATCCACCCTCTTTACCCATTATTCTGTCCCCCATAAGCCAGCCTTCAAGACTCGTCACTATCCACTTGACTTTACAATGTATGCTTCAGTAAATTCTGAATGATTTATAGCTTGTGTCACTCCTCCTTTATGCTTGCATAGCATTTTAAGCATCATACTGAAATTATCTGTTTCTTCAACCTGATTTTTCAAGGGTAGTGACCATAATGTGCTTATTCTAACATGTGCAACATCTATCATAATGCACTCAGCATATTATAGGGAGCCAATAAATACTTCTTGAATGGAAATAAACTTTATCTAGCCATGTCATGAAAGTACATTTCTGTCCTGCTAATAGTCTTTGGGTTTATCCTGCCAGACACGTAAAATCAGTGGCATGATCCAAGCTGTACTCCAAGATTTCATTTTGGTGGCACTGTAGAAGATGGTGGATTGAAGGGAAAAACACCATCTTAAAAATCCCATTTTATTCTGCTTTTTCTTTCATGATTCTGATCATAATGTGTAATTATGTATATACTTGTCTTAATTATTTCTTATCTCCCAAATGGCCAGTAACTTCTATGGACTGGTCATTTGGGAGATAGCAAGGTAAAGAATAACAATTCCTGCTGTAATCTCTAGGGCAGACCTTTGCAATAAAGAAAAGAGAGTCTAAAATAACAGGTTTTATTTTGGATGACAGTAGATGGTCAAGGCATTCATGACTGCCTGCAATATATTTTAAAATGCATCAAAAAATAATGTGGGTTGATTAAAGGCTATAAGAGGAGATAGATTGATAGACATGATATAGCAAGTACAGTAAAATGCTCATGATAAAATCTAGGTGGTAGGTATATTGGTGTTGTGCTCACTCTAAAATTCATTCAACTTTTCTGCATGTCTACAAATTTTCATAATAAATGTTGAGGAGAAAAAAAAACATTCATGACAAGTATTGGCGCTCTCAAATGGAAATGAATGATAAGGAGAAACAAGATCAGGGAATGATTTATTTTCTCTTTTAGTGCTAGCAACAATGCCCACTCCTGCCTCATGCCACAAACCCAGCTGCCACCTCACTCAAGATGGCCAACGGACCAATGGACTGCGTTTATTTATCTACATGCCATTGGTGGCTCCACCTTACTCTGTCTCAGATCCAAATGCTTAACGAACCCAATCAGTCTGTTTCTAGTGACATCAGTAACGTAGAGGTTATTGTTTGAGCAAAGCAAGACAGAGTTTATCCCTGTTGAATCCTCTCGTTATTTTGAAACAGGAAGTTGAACTTTCCTGCCTGCGAATGAAACTAGAAACTTCTTCCCTCCAAACCTCCAAAAGGACTGGATGGAATAAAGGCTTTTTGATTAGAATAGCTTTTTTTTCAAGTGTGCAAAATATAAAATACATTTCTTCTTTCTTAGCTGTGTGGCAAGAATCCCAACTTTCTCTAAAATGCTGAAAAGTTACCTGGGAAAACTTCAGGATTGCTCATTAAGAGAAAAATCACATTAGTTGTAAAAGGAGGCTGTTCTGTTTTGTTTTCCAATCTTCTTGATATTTTGGATTTTAAGAGTTTTCTTCCAAAAATACTACTTAATTCAATGTACCTATTCTCCAGGTTCTCAAACATGGGGACTTCTTGTAACTTCTCAAAGAGAAGGCAGTTGTTTGCCTGGTCCAAGGTGTACACTGACTCTTTCATGCAAATACATCTTTCTACCCCTGTGGCCAAGTACCTTGCTGTTATTGCCACATGTTTATTCAAGTGGTGAGGAAATATTAAATATCACACATTCTCTGCAGAGACTGGACAGTAATTATCAACAGATGGCAGCAGTAGGGGACTGAGAGAGCAAAAGAGTCCTCCCTGCAGGAGGGCTTGTGTGGATCCTCAGTGACTCCTTGGTCACTGACCTGAGTAGATAAGATGAGGTTAATTACCAATTGTCCTCCCCACTTTTCACATTATCTTAACCTTTCCTAGGCATCTATCTTAAATGACTAATTCCAGGCTCCCTCAGATGCACCAAATGATTTAACTGTGTGCTGGGATCCCTTTGCCATCTCTTAGAGACAGGAAGTGCCATCAGGTGGATTTTGAGTATTTCAGGGAATGTGTAGACCACTGCTTGTAAATGGATATAATTCATTTAGGCTAGTAAATTTAGAAAGCTTGCTCTGTTCTGCACAATGGACAAGCAACATAGGACTATGGAGACAAAAATATATAAAACTGGTACTTGAAGAATTAATATCCAGTGAGGGAGACAATTACTTAAAATACAATCTACTAATTGCAGCCATGGAAATATACACTAAGTATATATCATTTTAAAAATTGTCATAATTAACTCCATCTGGGATAGAAAGCATGGAGGTAAAGGAAACTGTGTCAAGAAAGGCTTTAAGAACAGGTGATGTCTACTCTGGGCTCATAAATAAGAAAACATTTATTCTACATATGCAACAGGTGATCAACATTCAGCACTGGAGAAAGACAAGATTTCTCCCTTAATAGAGCTTCTAGTCTACTAGGAACAGAAATAATAGGAAGGGAAACTTTCCTAGTGAACTAGGAGGTAAAAGTCATTTCTAGATGGTAGAAAGAATAGCTGGTGAAAAAGCACAAAGTCATGGAAGAGTTGGGCATAGTAGAGAACTGGCTATTGGGTAAATCCAGCAGTTCTTCCTTTTGTCCATATATTTATTAAACCATTATTCAAGCCAGGTCACCATCTCCGATAATGCAAAGTTAAACAAACCTGGCAGAGTCTCAACCTTCACGGAGTTTATCGGCCATTAAAAATGATAGACATTGAGGACAGTATTTAGTATATAAGGTCTTCTTTAGTTGCTTATAGAAAGTAAGGTCTTATCTAGAAGTTGGTTAATTTGATGCATGAAAATAACATCTTTTAAATTTTTTTTTCTCTTTTAGGTGACTGAGACCTAACAGAGAAGTGAATGAGGAAGACTGGCATAGATGAAGGATTCTACAGACATTCCACCATGGCTTAAAAATCACAGCTAGGGAACAGTGAAAAGAGACATTTGCCATATGGTCCTCACACCAATGAAATACTCTGTATGAAATATTTAAACAAATGTTAAAATACAGAAAATAATTATACCTTTGTACCCATCACCCAGATTGAATATATTTCATGGGCTATTGTAAAAAAAGTAAAGCATTACAGACAGGATTGAACCCCCCTTAATACTCCTCCCTCACCCTAATAATTTGCTTGCAATCTTAAACTGTGTTTCAATTTTAGTGCCTAACATTAAACTTTATAATTTTCTAAAAAATCTAAAATTACTACTTTTAGCCCCCTCCACACAAGTCAAGAAATGTATCAAGTTTCAACTACCCATTTAAAGCCCAGTGTCTTCTTTTTTGTTGTTACCTTGACATTTAGTTTTGTATTTTTCTTTTTTTGATGTTTTTCATCTTTAATAAGACCAAGATATTCTGTTCATTTCTGTGCTCACTATTTTTACTTACAACTATCTCTTCGTACTGTGTTTACTTTTCTTCTTTTTTGAGTACATTCCTCATTAGCTTTTTTAGTGAGAGCTGTGGAAGGTAAATTCCCTTAATATTTGCTTGTCTAAAATTTTCTTTAGTTCACCCTCTCTCAAATGATAATTTACCTGGCTATAAAATTATAAATTGACAGTTATTTTCTTGTATTATTTTGAAGACATTGTCCTACTGCCTTCTAGCATCTATTCTGATAAGGAGAAATTATTGTACTTCTGTAATGACTTTGTTGTTAATCTATCTCTTCTCTCTTTTAGCTTTAAGGGTTTTTATTTTAATTTTTAGATTTAATATTCTACCATTTTACTATGATGGTTTGCTATGATGGTTAGCTTTCTTTTTATTTACCTGACTCAGTTCTCCTATCTTCAACTCTGTGAAATTTACAGCCATTGTACTTTCAAAAACCTCTTTTCTACCATTTTCATAATTTTTATTTTTATAGCTCTTTCTGTATTTATGTAAATTAGTATTATCTTCCAATTTATTAACTGTTTCTGCCTTATTCAGTTTAGAGTGTATTCCATCAATTACTTGTTTTTATTTCTATGATTAAATCTTTAATTTCCAATTTAACTTTTCAATTTTTAAAATATACACATGCTCCTGTTTAACTAGTCACCTGTTTTGGTTCATGATATATTTCTTTATAGATTCTTGATTATCCCCTATTAATTTTTTAATTTTTTTCAGACAGTTTTATTATTTTTATTTCATTTGCCATGACACACTGAACCATGAATTTTATTGACTGCCTTTAATTTTTTTTCTGTGTTTTGTAACTTTTGTTTATAGGTATATTTTGGATGGGAGGTGTTGTTGTTTCTCTCTGTGGGAGGGAAGGCATCTGCTGCATTTTCATTTTTCCCTCCATGTCCAGGTTTGTCTGCTTTCATTTGCGATCCTGGGAGCCTCCGCCCAGAACTATTCTGATATGGGAGCTAGGAGCCCGTGCCTCCAGAAACACTCACAGATGTAGTCACTGAGACAGGAGATGTGCTTGGCCCATAATTAAAAGGTGTATAACTTCATACAAACTAAAAGGCAGCAGTTCCATCAGCAAGAAGAACCACAGCCCAGCACTGGTGAGGAGCAGTGATCCTGGACCATTCAGGTGATTTAGTCCCAGTTACCCACCAGAGTCTGACTCCAAGCTCTCCTGCCTTTTTGGGAATTCAGAGACCATCAGGGCTCCCTGACCCTCTCAGCTTCATATTTCTTTTCATTTTCTGAACCACAGAAATGTTTATTCTATTTTTGAATCACTGTGGGTTTCTTCCCATTTATTATATTTTATCTACCATTTCTACATCTGGGAAGCAGAAAAGTCAAGTGGTCTCAAAGCAAAAACTTAGCATCTCTAACAGGTCACCCATCCTTCAAAAATCAGATGGTGGCCTAGTCTCTCCTCTCTGTCTTAGGCCATGATTACTCCTCTGCCTGGAATGTTGCTCCCAGCTTCTGCCCTCCAGTTCTTTAAAACTTAGCGCATCGCTCTCCTTTTTCAAGATTTTTTTTTTTTCACGACAACCTCGACTATCTCTGCCAGTCCCATTGTTTGCTCTTTTCCCTCAACAGATTGTGAACTTTGTGAGAGCAGAGATTGGGTTGATTTCATCCCATGCCCTCTCTTAAGTCTCAATCAACATGTAGTGAATGAAAAATTAATGAAGGCTTATTTGCTTGAAATTTAAAAAGTCCAAAAACACAGGGCCTTATTTCCACTTTTCCGAAATCTACTAGCAAAGCTAAAAATAAAAAGTGAAACTCAAAGAACTTTTCTCTTAAAGACATCTCAAGCTTCTAAACCTGTACTCAGATGTCCCCAAAATATGTAGAGATTTTGCAATGTCTTCCAGTACCATGAAATCCAAAGCAGTTTGTTCTCCTTGCCATTTCAAAAGATAAATAGGATTTGTGGAGAAATTATGCTAACTTTCTCTGGAAAATTAAATGATTTTTTAAAAACCCACAGGCAAACTTCTGCAAAGCCAAAAACAACTAGTTTCATTTTACATGCAGAACTTTCTACACCTCACTATAAGATAACGTGGATGATTAAATCTCATTAAAATGTAAGAAAATCAAGGTACCACATTTCACCAAGGAATATTAAATGTATGCATGTGTGTCTACAAACACACACACATGAATGAGAACTGCAACTTCATGCAACTGAATGAATAAGGGAATGAATGAGAGAATTCAACAATAATTACTTTTTAGGTAACCAGCACTTATTCTCCGAGTGTAGAAACAACTTACAGTTCTCCCCAAGCACATTTTGCTCCCAAGACCCCATAAATTTGCAATGCAATTTTTCATTTTAGAATGGTCTCCCCTGTCTTGATTAACTGGATAAGGCTCAGTTTAAATTCTGCCTTCTCTAGGAAGCCTCTGACTTCATATTGCCCTTTTCATACTTCCCTCGGAGCAAGCATTGAAATCATTTTTTCATATGTCCACCCTTCATCAGGCTATGGGCCATCTGAGGACCACATGTATTCAAGCACCAAGTATATTCATCTCTCAATCAATCATACCATACCCCTGTGCTTGATAAGTGATAGGTAAGAAATAAATTTTGGGTAAATGAATGAATAAAACCCATGAGCAGAACTATTCTGCAATTTATTTTCCATTGAAGAATGAAGCAATAAACATGTCCTACTTTATTGAAAGAGTCCTCTACTAAACACAATCTAAAAGGACTTCTGCAAGAGCATTGCCAACTTTCTGTGTGAATAACATGGTCCTCCAAAAATTAAAATAGGCAACCTCCCCCCCTTAAAAATCACCCATTTTACACCAGCAAATAAACACTCAAATGACATGTTTTTCTACTAAAAACTCATGGGTCTTAAATTTCTTTTTAATCACAGGCTTTAGTATTATTACACGTGTTCCATTAACAGGCATATCCAATGAATTCCCTTTCATAAACACTAGTAAGTTCAGTGCAAACCAGCCAGGTGATTAATTTATAATTCTTGACACATTAGGGAGGTGGGCTGGAGGTAAGAAACAGCGAGTAAGTCCTAGGATGGACTGCTTTTCACGCCAACACCACGGACACACACGGAGAAAGGCACACGCAAACACCTGAGCACATGGACACACACACATAAACACACCACCCATGAACACCCACTGTGCTGACTTGGCATTGGATCCAAATTTGACAAACCAATGCCTGAAGGCACATAGCCGAGCCTAAACTGTTGCAGGTTCCTTTTCCCATAAAAATAATAATAACGAATGAAAATATTTGGAACATGGCCAGAGCCTAATGCAACACAATTTCTAAATTCAGTATCCTCCTTCCCCCACACACATACTCCCCATTTGCGCCACCACCTCCTTCTTGCCTTTCTATGCAGGCTGCTTATCCTACCTCGAATAAAAAGTCATTTAATAGCTGCTTCAGTCTCAGGGTCTAATGCATTAGGTTTCCTCCCTAAACTTCACAGACAGAGGTTCACTCTGCAGAAGGCAAAAGAACTTCAGACTGGAATCAAGCAGCCATTAACATGCTGTGTGATGTTAGAAGCGTTAACTCCCCTGTCTGTGCTACATGAGTAAATTTCCACATGAGTGAACAAGAGGGTTGGCTGTGATGATTCTTTTCCCTTCTAATTTTTTAGATAATGGTTTAGAGCATGGGCTCTGGAGCCAGGCTGTTCAAATCCCAACCATTTACTTACTAGAGTGTGATCTTAGGTTTGTCAGTGCACCTTTATGTGCCTTAGTGTATTGGTTTATTTCTTTGTTAAATAACAACAACAATAATGAGGAAGACTTTGAGGATGATGATAGATACTGCCTCGTAGGGTTGTAGTGAAGACTAAATGATATGTTATATACAAAGTGCTTAGAAGAGGGCCTGCTCCATGTAAGCCTCACGTAAAAGTTACTTGCTGTTACATTATAAAAATTAAGAAATGATTTGTGGAGGTCATACTATTAACTCTTTCTGTCTTATTTCTGTATTTAAAAATAAAAGAGTGATTTCAAAAAAAAAACAACTTTAACACATACTTCTGGTCACATGAGGGGACAGTTGTTCTGCCTAATTGCTAAAACCCATGACTCTTGGACCTTGCAAATCAATTAGGCCTTGTTGAGCATTGCTGGTGCTGCTTGGGAAGGCTGAGGACAAGAGAGGGAGGAAAGCCCAAAGTTAGGAATAAAGTGCGCTGGCAAACCGAGGGGAACTCACACGGAGCCTTCGCCACACAGTCTTTGGCAGCAGGCAAGCCTCTTCATCTCTCAATTTCATGGTCACCAAAAATCACACATAAAAAGCCCAGTGACTAAATGAATATGGAAACTGAATGGCTCAAAAAACCCCGAGATGTGGTCAGTCTGGGTCACCTTCAAGTCATGCTGTGGCATCTCAGGGTG
Source organism: Pan paniscus (assembly GCF_029289425.2). Classification (NCBI taxonomy): domain Eukaryota; kingdom Metazoa; phylum Chordata; class Mammalia; order Primates; family Hominidae; genus Pan; species Pan paniscus. The sequence goes on from NC_073252.2 coordinate 13,392,035, forward strand.
ATGGAAGGTCAGTCCCTGCGACCTTCACTGGGGAATATAAAGGAAAGAAAATAATATTTCAATCTCCTGAGCTATTGATGCAGAGAACTTCACAAGAGCTAAATCCAGGTCAGAAAAACAAACATCGTTCAAATTATTCAATCTTCCAATATCCTGGTTCATAAGCAGATTTCCTCCTAAATAAGTCATTGGAAACTGCTCTTTCAAAAGCAGGTATTTCTTTGCCTTTTATAAAAGTTTGAATACACTGCTTAGCAAGAATAACAAGGAAAAACTAATGTAAACTGAGGCAGGAGGATGGGAGAACAGAATTATTATCTCTGATCTGTGCATTCAACTGAAACCCAGACAGCATGCTCTATCTCTATTAATTTCCCACCCTAACAAAGCTCTGTACTAGAAGCCTGAAAGTCTAGGATCTTAGCCTCAGAATATTTGCTGAAGAGCTGTGTGACCCTGAGAAATCAGTTGACCTCTCTGTGCCTGTGTCATCGTGTATTCAGTGAAAACATCAGCTCCACTTCAGCTCATGTGTTCTATGGTTTGAGGCATCTACCAGGCCTGGCTGTTCCGCTTCTCAATCACATAACCTTGACCAAGTCATTTCCCTAAGCTGGTTTTCAGTTTCATTGTCTGCAAAATAGGGATAATTATTATTATCTATTTCACAGGGCTAATATGAGGCTAAAATAAAATAATGTGTATGGACAGGCTCCACAAACAACAACACATATACAAATATAATGGATTCTCATCATGAGAACTAATATTTAATGAAGGCTTACTATGAGCCTGGCACTGTTCTAAATTTACCTAAACAAACAGTGCTTTGTCCTACGAGTGAAGCGTAGTCATTGCTTCCATTTCATAGATAAGAAATGGAGCTGACTTGGCACAGGTCCTCCAGAAAGCAGAACCTGAAACAAGGGCTTCCTTGGAGGCAGTTTATTTGGATAAGTGATCACAAGAAATGTGCCTGGCTAGTGGGGCTGTAAGGAGAGCAACAGAGATAAAAGCACCTGGGTGGACTCTGCTAGGTCCCCTCTGAGCAGCTGTGTAGAAAGCACCTCAGAGTTGTGACCCAAGGGACAGAAGAGGGGGCTGTTATCCACCAACTTTCACCCTCCATCGGTGGAGAGTTTCCCTGTGAGATGCTAGAAATTAATCCCCTTGCACATCCAGGTTTGCACGTGCCCTCATCAGAATGTCTGAGTGGTGCCCGGCAGGTACCTCAGGCAGCAGGCAGAGAAGCTGCAGCTTAATTAAGGGGGAATAGAAAGGGGACTTGAGATAATGCCAGGCAGGCACAGGAGGTGTCTATTACATCACCCTTTAAAAAACTACTGATTGGCCGGGCATGGTGGCTCACACCTGTAATCCCAGCACTTTGGGAGGCCAAGGAGGGCGGATCATGAGGTCAAGAGATTGAGACCATCCTGGCCAACATGGTGAAACTTCATCTCTACTAAAAATACAAAAATTAGCTGGGCGTGGTGGCGCGTGCCTGTAGTCCCAGCTACTCAGGAGGCTGAGGCAGGAGAATTGCTTGAACCCAGGAGGCAGAGGTTGTAGTGAGCCGAGATTGCACCACTGCACTCCAGCCTGGGTGACAGAGCAAGACTCAGTCTCAAAACAAAACAAAACAAAACAAAACACTACTCATCACCCATACAACTGTACACAGTGAACCCTAACTTAAATTATGGGCTTTAATTAATAATAATATATCAGTATTGATTCATCAGTTATAACACATGTACTACACTAATGCAAGATGTTAATAATAGGAAAAACTGTTTAGAGATATATGGAAACTCTCATACTCTACTCAGTTTATCTATAAAACTAAAACTGCCCTCAGAAAAGTCAATTTTTTCTAAACTACAGCTCCCCACATCTTTGGCACATCTAACAGATTTTACCCAGTTTGTTTTTGTTTTTACTGTGGCATTCATAGCTATCTGATGTAGCATGATTACATTTGTATTTATGTTTGTCAGTCCCCACCCCATTCCTGACACAGCCACAACGTTAGAATGCAAGACTCATCAGGAGGAAGACTTGTGTATCTTTTGTTCACTGATACATTCTGTAGCAATGCCTAGTACACAGCAGGCACTCAATAAGAGCTTTTTTGATGATTGTGAGTGAATGAATGGATGAATGAAGAACTCGAGTAGCCTAAGAAATTTTGGCAGACTAACTGGAGAATACAGAACCCAATAGAGATTGAAAATAACCCTCAAACAAAAGAAAGAATGGAAAAGGTTAAAATTGGTGACTTCTCCTCAAAAGCTAATTAAGGTCTCCTTCTTGCTCTCCCCACCCATAAAATCAGCAAGAAGTTAGCCTGGAACTACCAGTTGCCTAAGGCCAACTGAACAGCCTAAGCCAATGGCAAGGGGTACAAATTCCCAGAAGATGGCAACTTGAGTGAATTTTATCCACATCCCCAAGAGATGATCTGGCAGGAGCCCTTAGACGGTGACTCCAAGAAGAGTTTTACCAACTTTCTCTGAGATTCCCTGCAATGAGTATGCACAGGTCATGAGACCATTCTGATGGTAATGCTAATGATGAGAGTGAGCATAAGAGTAATGGATTCATGCCAAGGGCTTGCTATGCACAGGAGTGCTCTGAATGCTTTACGTGGATTTACTCATTAATTATCGAAGCCTCAGCAGAAGGTAGAACGGCATCCCCACTGTAGTCGAGACCGTGTCATGAGTTCAAAGCACAGCTGCATTTTTTTTTTTTCCCAACACACAATACTTGTTTCACGACCAGCCTCCCTTCATTCAAAATAAGACCCTATGCCTGGATAATGGCTAACGGGACATAGCTTAATCCACTATTAATGTGTGCTCTGGACAGATCAAAGTCCCTTCATTCAGCAGCATTCTCTGATAACATGCAAACCACAAAGCCAACATCAGGAAACATCTCATGCTTCCAAGAGTCTTGGACAGGCAGAGAAAACAGGTTTGACAGAACAAGGTTGCCCAGGAATTGTGTCTATATTCAAGCTACATACTTAATTTTAATACAGAAAGTATATGGCTTTTTCTGTTCATTAAATTCCTCAATATAACTTTATGGTAAGAATGCATGTCTTGTATTTCATATATTCTCAGGAGTGCTAGGAAAGGGTATTAAGCCACCCAGCAACACTGTATGAAACTAATTAACTAGCAGAATTTACAAATGCTTACAAGGATTATGGTACTACATGTGGAGGAAAAGAAGGTGACAGAAACAGACAGCTGAAGATGTCTATGCAAATAAGGAAGTAAGCATTCATTCGTATAATTCTGTGGCAAGTTCTTGGGAGGGATGTCCCTATACTTTACTTCACCTCATCATCCCTATGTTATAGACGAGGAAACTGAGGGTCAGGGAGACAAGTAACTTTCTAAGACTCCCCATCCCATGTGAGGTAGCGAAGAAAATCAAGATCAACATTGACTGACTGAGAGTCCAAGCTTTTTCTCAACAATTTATGGCCCTTCAACTAGATTGCTTTTAAGTGAAAGAAGGATAGAAAAAAAAAAAAAAAAAAAAAACCTTATGAAATGAGCTAAGGTATCTCCCTTTCTGAAATAGAAGTGTTCCAACAAAACTGATTCTAAAAGCAATTTCTACACAGCAAATTCAAATTTTCTAGTGACCCTGAGATAGAGACATGAGCTAAATGCTTTTATGGAACAAGACAGAAAGACCACAGCAGAAGATTGCCATGGAATGCTTACTAGGTGCTTACCTAGTTGTCCCATTCACAAAAAACTTATGAGAGATGCTGTTGTTATTCCCATGTTTACACGTGAGGAAACTGGGAACAGTGAAGGATAACTTATTTCCTATAGCCACTCAGCTGGCCCCAGCCAGAATTGAAATGCAGGTAGCCTGATGGTAAAAATATGAATATCAACAATGCTTATTAAAAGTTTACTACAGGGGCAGGGCCAAGAGAGCTGACTAGAAGAAACAGAGGCTTTCAGAGGCTCCCATCAAAAAAAAAATAAAAAAAAACATAATAAACAAGTGAATCCTTCACCGGCAACCAAGGTATCCAGGTTATCTCATCAAAATTGAATAGAAGGCTGGCGTGACCCAGGGAGAGAAGGATGAGTAGTATGGTGAAGCGGTCTACCTCAGAGCCACACAAGAAGAGGAACCTCCCCCGAGCCAAGGGAGGCACTGAGTGAGCACACTACTGTGCATTTTCCATGGAACTGTGCAACCCACAGATCAGAAGATCCCACTTCTGAACCCACACCACTAGGGCCTATCCTCCCAACCCCAGAATGTGCAGATTCTTACAGCCTCTCAGCTGGAATCTGCTTAAGGCTAGGGAACTCCTGGGGAGGAGGTGGCAGGGCGGGGTGCAACCAGCAAGGGCTGCGGCTGCCTGCTGTCTAAGCCATTTGAGCTCCTTGTGGGAGGGGTAGCAGCCAGCACTGGGATTGGCAACTGCCTAACATGCTAAGCTCTCTGGGCTGGGAAAAGGCAGCACCCATTTTTTTTTTTAATCATTATTATACTTTCAGTTTTAGGGTACATGTGTACAATGTGCAGGTTAGTTACATATGTATACATGTGCCATGCTGGTGCGCTGCACCCACTAACTCATCATCTAGCATTAGGTATGTCTCCCAATGCTATCCCTCCCCCTTCCCCCAACCCCACAACAGTCCCCAGAGTGTGATGTTCCCCTTCCTGTGTCCATGTGATCTCATTGTTCAATTCCCACCTGTGAGTGAGAATATGAGGTGTTTGGTTTTTTGTTCTTGCGATAGTTTACTGAAAATGATGATTTCCAATTTCATCCATGTCCCTACAAAGGATATGAACTCATCATTTTTTATGGCTGTGTAGTATTCCATGGTGTATATGTACCACATTTTCTTAATCCAGTCTATCATTGTTGGACATTTGGGTTGGTTCCAAGTCTTTGCTATTGTGAATAATGCTGCAATAAACATACGTGTGCATGTGTCTTTAGAGCAGCATGATTTATAGTCCTTTGGGTATATACCCAGTAATGGGATGGCTGGGTCAAATGGTATTTCTAGTTCTAGATCCTTGAGGAATTGCCACACTGACATCCACAATGGTTGAACCAGTTTACAGTCCCATCAACAGTGTAAAAGTGTTCCTATTTCTCCACATCCTCTCCAGCACCTGTTGTTTCCTGACTTTTTAATGATTGCCATTCTAACTGGTGTGAGATGATATCTCATAGTGGTTTTGATTTGCATTTCTCTGATGGCCAGTGATGGTGAGCATTTTTTCATGTGTTTTTTGCCTGCATAAATGTCTTCTTTTGAGAAGTGTCTGATCATGTCCTTCGCCCACTTTTTGATGGGGTTGTTTTTTTCTTGTAAATTTGTTTGAGTTCATTGTAGATTCTGGATATTAGCCCTTTGTTAGATGAGTAGGTTGCGAAAATTTTCTCCCATGTTGTAGGTTGCCTGTTCACTCTGATGGTAGTTTCTTTTGCTGTGCAGAAGCTCTTTAGTTTAATGAGATACCATTTGTCAATTTTGGCTTTTGTTGCCATGCTTTTGGTGTTTTAGACATGAAGTCCTTGCCCACGCCTATGTCCTGAATGGTAATGCCTAGGTTTTCTTCTAGGGTTTTTATGGTTTTAGGTCTAACGTTTAAATCTTTAATCCATCTTGAATTGATTTTTGTATAAGGTGTAAGGAAGGGATCCAGTTTCAGCTTTCTACATATGGCTAGCCAGTTTTCCCAGCACCATTTATTAAATAGGGAATCCTTTCCCCATTGCTTGTTTTTCTCAGGTTTGTCAAAGATCAGATAGTTGTAGATATGCGGTGTTATTTCTGAGGGCTCTGTTCTGTTCCATTGATCTATATCTCTGTTTTGGTACCAGTACCATGCTGTTTTGGTTACTGTAGCCTTGTAGTATAGTTTGAAGTCAGGTAGTGTGATGCCTCCAGCTTTGTTCTTTTGGCTTAGGATTGACTTGGCGATGCGGGCTCTTTTTTGGTTCCATATGAACTTTAAAGTAGTTTTTTCCAATTCTGTGAAGAAAGTCATTGGTAGCTTGATGGGGATGGCATTGAATCTGTAAATTACCTTGGGCAGTATGGCCATTTTCACGATATTGATTCTTCCTACCCATGAGCATGGAATGTTCTTCCATTTGTTTGTATCCTCTTTTATTTCCTTGAGCAGTGGTTTGTAGTTCTCCTTGAAGATGTCCTTCACATCCCTTGTAAGTTGGATTCCTAGGTATTTTATTCTCTTTGAAGGAATTGTGAATGAGAGTTCACTCATGATTTGGCTCTCTGTTTGTCTGTTGTTGGTGTATAAGAATGCTTGTGATTTTTGTACATTGATTTTGTATCCTGAGACTTAGCTGAAGTTGCTTATCAGCTTAAGGAGATTTTGGGCTGAGACAATGGGGTTTTCTAGATATACAATCATGTCATCTGCAAACAGGGACAATTTGACTTCCTCTTTTCCTAATTGAATACCCTTTATTTCCTTCTCCTGCCTAATTGCCCTGGCCAGAACTTCCAACACTATGTTGAATAGGAGTGGTGAGAGAGGACATCCCTATCTTTTGCCAGTTTTCAAAGGGAATGCTTCCAGTTTTTGCCCATTCAGTATGATATTGGCTGTGGGTTTGTCATAGATAGCTCTTATTATTTTGAAATATGTCCCATCAGTACCTAATTTATTGAGAGTTTTTAGCATGAAGGGTTGTTGAATTTTGTCAAAGGCCTTTTCTGCATCTATTGAGATAATCATGTGGTTTTTGTCTTTGGTTCTGTTTATATGCTGGATTACATTTATTGATTTGCATATATTGAACCAGCCTTGCATCCCAGGGATGAAGCCCACTTGATCAGGGTGGATAAGCTTTTTGATGTGCTTCTGGATTCGGTTTGCCAGTAGGCAGCACCCATTTCTATGGCTCCAGGCTGCACTTTTTCCCTGCTGGAGCCAGAGAGGTGGGACGGCTTGATCCCATGACTTGTCCCCATAGTCCAACAAACCAGCTGTGGCATTCTTCGGCCAGAGTGCCTTTTCAGGCCTAACTCTGACCCATCCTTCCTCAGTGGGACGGGCTTCCTCACAGGATCTCCAATAACTCCAGCCAGAAGCTCAGGGACAGAATTCGGACCTCCCTGGGCCTGAGCCCATAGTGGGAGGGGGGCCTCAGTCTCTGCGGACCAGCAAACTTACCCTTTCCTCCAGGTAGTTCTGAGGACAGCCCAGGCAAGTGGGTCCCCCCGAGTGAAACACACCATGTCTACCAAGGGACAAAGTGGTTTGTTATACAGGTCTTGCTCCCCATGCCACCCAACTGGGTGAGAACCTCCAACAGAGATTGTCAGATATCCTATACAGAAGCAATCCTGCTGGCATCAGGTTGGTGCCCCTAGAGGTCAGAGGTCCCAGAACAAAGAGGAGGCATGCATTTTTGGTGCTCTCCAGTCTCCTTGAGTGACATCTCCAGGCATGGGAGCAAATCAGATGACAGGGCCTGAAGTGAACCCCCAGCAAACTGCAGCAGCCCTACAGAAGAGGGATTCACTATTGAAAGAAAAACAAATAAGCAGAAAGCAACAAAACCAGCATCAACAACAATAACAAAAAGGCCCCCACAGCAGCCTCAAAGACAAAAACTAGACAAACTCATGAAGATGAGAAAGAATAAATGAAAATATGCTGAAAACCCAAAAGGCCAGAGTGCCTCTTCTCCTCCAAATGATCGCAACATCTCTCCATCAGGGGCACAGAACTGGACAGAGAATCAGATGGACAAAGTGACAGAAGTAGGCTTCAGAAGACAGGTAATGAAAAACTATGCTGAGCTAAAGGAGCATGTTCTAACCCAATGCAAAGAAGCTAAGAACCTTGATAAAAGGTTAAGGAATTGCTCACTAGAATAACCAGTTTAAAGAGGAACATAAATGACCTGATGGAGCTGAAAAACACAGCATGAGAATTTTGTGAGGCATACACAAGTATCAACAGCCAAATCGACCAAGTGGAAGAAAGGATATCAGAGTTTGAAGACCACCTTACTGAAATAAGACATGCAGATAAAAATAGAGAAAAGAGATTAAAAAGGAATGAACTAAGCCTCCAAGAAATATGAGACTTCATAAAAAGAAAGAACCTATGATTGACTGGAGTACCAGAAGTAGATGGGAGGAGAATGGAAACAAGCTGGAAAACACACTTCACGATATTATCCAGGAGAACTTCCCCAACCTAGGAAGACAGGCCAACATGCAAATTCCAGAAATATGGAGAAAAAAATTAAGATACTCCATGAGAAGATCAACCCCAAGATACATAATCATCAGATTCTCCAAGGTCAAAATGAAGGAAAAACTATTAAGGGCAGCCAGAGAGAAAGGCCAGGTCACCTAAAAAGGGAAGCCCATCAGACTAACAGCAGACCTTTCAGCAGAAACTCTACAAGCCAGAAAAGATTGGCGGCCAATATTCAACATTTTTAAAGCAAAGAATTTTCAACCCAGAATTTCATATCCAGCCAAACTAAGCTTCATAAGCAAAGGAGAAATAAAATCCTTTCCAGACAAGCAAATGCTGAAGGATTTTGTTACCACCAGGCCTGCCTGGCAAGAGCTCCTGAAAGAAGAACTAAATATGGAAAGGAAAAACTGGTACCAGCCACTGCAAAAACACAAAATATAAAGGTCAATGATACCACAAAGAAACTGCATCAACTAGTGTACAAAATAAACAAACAGCATCACGATGACAGGATCAAATTCAAGCATAACAATACTAACCTTAAGTGTAAATGGGCTAAATGCCCCAGTTAAAAGACATAGACTGGCAAATTGGATAAGGAGTCAAGACCCATTGGTATATTGTATTCAGGAGACACATGTTACGTGCAAAGACACACACAGGCTCAACATAAAGGGATGGAACAAAATTTACCAAACAAATGGAAAGAAAAAAAAAAGCAGGGGTTGCAATCCTGGTCTCTGACAAAACAGACTTTAAACCAACAAAGATCAAAAAAGGCAAAGAAGGGCATTACGTAATGCTAAAGAGAATAATTCAACAAGAACAGCTAACTATTCTAAATATATATGCACCAATACAGGAGCACCCAGATTCATAAAACAATTTATTTGAGACCTACAAAGAGACTTAGACTTCCACACAATAATAGCGGGAGACTTTAACACCTCACTGTCAATATTAGATGATCAACGAGACAGAAAATTAACAAGGATATTCAGGACATGAACTCAGCTCTGGATCAAGTGGACCTAATAGATGCCTACAGAAGTCTGTACCCCAAATCAACAGAATATACATTCTTCTCAGTGCCGCATGGCACTTTTTCTAAAATTGACCACATAATTGGAAGTAAAACACTCCTCAGGAAACGCAAAAGAACTGAAATAATAACAAACAGTTTCTCAGACCACAGAGCAATCAAATTAAAACTCAGGATTAAGAAACTCACTCAAAACTGTAAAACTACATGGAAATTGAACAACTTGCTCCTAAATGACTCCTGGGTAAGTAATGAAATTAAGGCACAAATCAAGAAGTTCTTTGAAACCAATGAGAACAAAGAGACAACGTACCAGAATATCTGGGACACAGCTAAATCAATGTTAAAAGGAAAATGTGTAGAACTAAGTGTTCTCATCAGAAAGCTAGAAGATCTCAAATCAACACCATAACAGCACAATTAAAAGAGCTAGAGGGGTAAAAGCAAACTAATCCAAAAGCTAGCAGAAGACGAGAAATAACTAAGATCAGAGCAGAATTGAAGGAGACAGAGATATGAAAAACCCTCCAAAAAAATCAACGAACCCAGGAGTTGGTTTTTTGAAAAAAAAAATAACAAAAATAGACCACTAGCTAGACTAATAAAGAAGAGAGGGAAGAATCAAATAGACACAATAAGAAATGATAAAGCGGATATCACCACTGACCCCACAGAAATACAAACTACCTCCAGGGAGTACTATAAACAGCTCTCCTTGAGGCCAGGAGCTATATTTGATGTGTACTTTCAACACCTAGCACCATGCCTGACACAGAGTAGAATGTCAAGAAATAAATAAATCTGGGGAAAATTCCTAGTCAGGAAAGTGGTAAAAAAGTAAAATAAAACATAGAAATAAATTTGGGGAAAGCATCTGTCCTATCCCATACCCAATCCCTTGCTATTACATTCAATATTCACTTACCAGACCCTCAGGTTCCCAGTGTCACCTTCATGGTTTCAAGTTTCCTTCTAGAAAACTAGGGTCCTCAACATGAAGTATAGCAACTGAACCAGAACGAGGTAATTATATCCACCAATTTAGTGAAGGCTGTCTCTGTGCCACACACTGCATTCAAACGTTTACTAAATTATTTTCTCATTTATTCTCACAACAACCCAATGAGGGCTGTGTAATTATCAGCCCCACTGAACATATAGGAAAGCTGATCTCAAACATGTGAAATAGGATAGCTAAAGCTTTGAACCTCAAGAGTTAACGTGAGAGCCAGGATGGCTAACCACTCTATTGTGATGTCTCCGTAGGGCTAGCTTCCGCTTGGTCAAGGGTCTGCAGGTTGAGGAAGGGTGAAAGCAAGTATGGGGAAAGAAGGTTTTATTAACAGACTGAGAGTCTTAGAATAGAAAACCAAAACTTCTAGAGTGGAGAGTAATAGAAATAGAGTGTATTCCACCTGCAAAAGGAAAGGTAAGATAGGAAGTTACTGCTCTAATAAGAAAGAGAGAAAGGTTGAAGCAGATGGAGTTAGGGAGGAAGGAATCCAAGAAGGTCCCCAGGAGAGGAAGCAATGGTATTTACTTTAGAGGTCAGATGAGTAGAAACAGCTGATAGTTAAGCCTCTGTGGGTGGCTTCCCCTCATTAGGACTTTTGGAGCATTTGCTAACTGCTCAGCTCCCTCACACATGTTGTTGCATGAGACGTTTACACCTACCTGTGGCCTGTGCAGGTATTATTGTCTGGTGTTTATATGCTTGTGTGTGAGTTTCTGTTTATGTCCGTGTGTATGTATGTGTGTGTGTGTTTGTCTGTGTGTATTTTGCAATGAAGAAACACAGGTTCTTAGAGAAGTTTAAAAAGTGTACAAGATTGGATGAAACATAAATTAATTGCAAGAAAAAAGAAAGACATCAAATCTGGTAAGGTGCTGTCCTGAATAGTGTAATCTGAACGTTTGTATTTCAACACCTAAACCTGATAATTCTTATCTGACAATTTGGGGAGACAGAGTCCATCAGTAGCTACTCACATCTCAGATTAATCAGCTATCTTGAGCCAGATCCTGTTGGACATGGGTGCTGAACAGCTGCAGTTTCCTGGGGCTGGGTCCTCTTGACAGCCTGGGTGTCAGAGCAGGAACCAAAAGGGGTAAAGTAGCACCAGGGGTAAACCAGGAAGGCAGTGTGGTATGATGGCCAGAGAAGAGTGTTAGCTTCAAGGACAGAGAGATCTGGGTCCAGATCCTGACTCCTCTAGGAACTGGCTGTGTGGCCCAGGCAGGTTGCTTAATGTTCAGCCTCTCAGCATCCTCAACTGTGATGTGGCTCATGACACCTTCCTCATGGGATTAGTGTGAGGACCATCAGTCCCATGTGTGAATGCTCAGGCACATAAAAGGTGCTCACAGTGCTGCTCACCATCTTAGCATAGGTCTTATCGTTGCCCACTTCATCAGCTTTGCCATGAAATTGGAAGGGCCAGAATTCCTGAAAAGAATGATGGCACGTCATCTGTGTGCTTGTGTCTGTGTGTTTTATTGTGTGTGTGTGTGTGTCTGTTTTTGTGTGTTTGCCTATGTATATCTGAGTGTGTGTTTATCTGAGGGCATGTCTTTGCCTGCATGTGAGTTTGTGTATGTCTGTGTGTGTGTCTGTGTGTGTTCGTATGTGTGTGTTTGTGTGTGTCTGTGTTTGTGTTTGCCTATGTATATCTGTGTGTGTTTTTCTGAGTGTGTGTCTGTGCCTATGTGTGTCTGTGTATGTCTCTATGTGTTTGTGTACATGTATGCTTGTATGTGAGTGTGTATATGTCTCTGTTGTGTCTGTATGTTTGTGTGTATTTGTGTATGAGTTTGTGTGTGTCTGTGTTTGTGTATGTGTCTGTGTGTTTCTGTGTATCTGTGTCTGAGTTTGAGTATGTCTCTGTGTATGTCTGTGTGTATGTTTGTCTGTGTGTATTTGTGTCTACACCTGTATGTCTGTGTATGTGTTTGTGTATGTATCACTGTGTGTATGTGTGCACAGTGCCACTCAATAAAGAACATTGTTGTGGTTTGGATACGTTCCCCAGATTTCATGTGTTGGAAACTTAATCCACAATGCAACAGTGTCGAGAGGTAGGGCCTTCACCCAGTGATTAGGTCATAGGACCTCTGCTCTCATGGCTGAATTCATGTTTTTATTACAGAAGTAGGTTAGTTATCAACACTGGGTTCCTGATGAGAAGATTCCTTTTCCTCTGTCATGTGCACTTTCTCACCCTATGCCTCCTGCTGTGGGATGATGCTGCAAGAAGGACCTCACCAGATGCAGGCCCCTTGACCTTGGACTTTCCAGCCTCTAGGATCATGAGAAATACATTTCTTTTTGTTATAAATTACTCAGACTGTGGTATTAGGTTATTGCAACACAGAACGAACTAAAATAACCATCTCCCTCTGTTATCTGACTACCTTGCAAGGCCCAGCTTGAAAGTGTGTGAGGATTCAAGATAGAGATTATTACTGCAGTTTTTGGAAACAGAACAAAGGCTGACCTCAGGCGGAGGGAGTGGTCCAAGGGCTCTCAGATAGGAAGTGTCAGAGCTAAAACTGCAAACTCCTTCCAGCCTCTCATTCCAAGATCTTTTCTGAGGCCAGAACCTGAGAAGGTGGTGAGGCTTTGCTTCCAAAGAGGCAGCACTGGAAGTGGAGAGACAGACGATGGTGGTAAAGACGTCATTGGAAAAATGTTACAGTTACCAACTCAGGCAAGAGCCACCTGTCTCTGCTGAAGTGAATTCTTTTTTGCTTAAGTGCTTAAGGGGATTTGAATGTTAGCCCAGCTCCATCACTCAATAGAGCTAATTTGTGCCTAAAAAACAAATGATGCTGCCTCCTTCACAGGAGCACAAGGGACCCCAATACTGCCTCCTCCCCTTCTCTGGGAAAGCAAGACTCAGCCTCGGTGTTCCAACCTGGAAAATGGGAGAAGGAAGGGAAAGAGGTGGAAATAAATGAAAAAATTTAACATATGTTTAATCACATATTTGCTAAAGTGCCAGGCACTACTCCGGTGTCCAAGAATATAGCAGAAAACAGGACAGTTTACACTCCGATGGGAAATGTGTGTACCCTGTCTATACTATAAGCACCTTATAAATGCTCCACAAATTTTACCTACGGGAAGAAAGAGCCATGGAATCAACTAGGGCACAATTATTTGTTTTCTCACATTGTATTTCCTCCCCCTGTTTGAGTCGCTATTTCTGCCTCCCACTAAGTAAAGCTAGAATCACTTTTGATTTATATTTACAGAACAGGGGTAGCATAAAGAAATGACAGACACCAGCCAATATGCTCAGCATATAAATATATCTTTTCAACTTTGTATTTGAGTTTAAAACCCCACAATCCTCTGTTCCCTGCCCTTAGCACACATACTAACAACTAATTCCCCCAAAAGGAAATGTCATCTGCTAACTAGACAGGAGACTTCCCTGTAGTAGGGGCAGCCAACTCTTTCTGTAAAAGGCCAAATAGTAAATATTCTAGGTTTTGCCAGCAATGGGATAAAATCAAAGATATTATGTAGGTACACTTATCACAAGTGAGAAAAAGTTTTTCACAAGTTGTGGATGAAATTCAAAACAATAATAATTGAGCATGTTTTTATATGAATGTATGAGAAAAATGTAATCCTTTTTTGAGGGATAACATTTTGTTTAATTGGGGATTAAGCACTAAAGTTGACCCCAATGCCTGTACCCCCATTGTATCTTGAAAGGAACTAACTTGTTTTTGATTTTACAGGCTCATAAATGGAAGGGACTTGCCTTGTCTCAGATGAGACCTTGGACTTGGACTTTTGAGTTAATGCTGAAATGAGTTAAGACTTTGGAGGACAATTGGGAATGCATGATTGTGTTTTGAAATGTGAAAAGACATGATATTTGGAAGGGGCCAGGGGCAGAATGATATGGATTGGCTCTGTGTCCCCACCCAAATCTCATCTCCAATTAAAATCCCCATGTGTTGAGGGAAGGACCTGTAATCCCCAGGTGTCTAGAAAGGGAGGTGATTAGATCATGGGGGCAGTTTCCCCCATGCCGTTCTCATAATAGTGAGTGACTTCTCACGAGATCTGATGGTTTTATGTGTTTGAAAGTTCCTTGTTTGTGCTTCTCTCTCCTGTTCTGCCATGGTAAGACATGCTTGCTTCCCCTTTACCTTCTGCCATGATTGTAAGTTTCCTGAGGCTTCCCCAGCCATGTGGAACTTTGAGTCAGTTAAACCTCTTTCCTTTATAAATTACCCAGTCTCAGGTAGTATCTGTATAGCTGTGTGAAAATGGACTAATACAAGGCCAAACTTAAAATATATAAGGAGGCAACTTTAGGCTAAACTTAATTTAATAGTGTGATCCATTAGCTAATGCTATGAACTTAATATTTGTGTACCCCCAAAATTCATATGTGGGAACCATAACCCCCAGTGTGATAGGATTAGGAGGTGGGCCTTTCAGAAGTGATTAGATCATGAGGGTGGAGACCTTATGTATTAGTCAGTTCTCACACTGCTAATAAAGGCATACCCGAGACTGGGTAATTTATAAAGAAAAAGAAGTTTAATGAACTCACAGTCCCACGTGGGTGGGGAGGCCTCACAATCATAGTAGAAGGCAAAGGAGGAGAAAGGCATGTCTTACACGGTGGCAGGTAAGACAGCATGTGCAGGGGAACTCCCCTTTATAAAACCATCAGATCTCGTGAGACTTCTTCACTATCACGAGAACGGCATGGAAAAATCCCTTTCTCATGATTCAGTTACCTCCCACCAGGTCCCTCCCATGACACATGGGGATTATTACAATTCAAGGTGAGATCTGGGTAGGGACACAGCCAAACCATATATCACCTTGTGAATGGGATGAGTGCCATTAAGAGAAGAGACACCAGAGAGCTTGCTGTCCCTCTCTCTTCTCCCTGCCATGTGAGAATAAGAGAAGATGGCCATCTGTAAGCCAGAAAGCAGGACTTTACCAGAACCTGACCATGCTGGTACCGTAATATTGGGCTTCTCAGCCTTCAGAGCTGTGTGAAACAAATATCTGTGTTTAAGCTACTCAGCTTATGGTATTCTGTTATAGCAGCTCAAAATAAAACAGCAAAGAATGCTCTTCATATGTTTAAATGGTTGAAAAAAATCAAAAAAAGAATACATTTTTGAAGATGAAATATATAAAATGTCAGCACAAATAAGCATTCACAGATGAACATTTCAAATCAATTTTGATGGGAGGGAGTAAGGGAGGGAGAGAAGGAAGGAAGGGAGGGAGGGAGGGAGGGAGGGAGAGAGGGAGGGGAGAAGGGAGGGAGGAGAGAAGAGAGGATGTAGGAGAAGGGAAGAGGGAGAAGGGGGAAAGAGGAAAGTCAGGCTTTTAAGGACCTTCCATGTGCCAGGCCCTATGCTAATGTTTTACACATACTATTTTATTTAATCCTAAGAATCCCATAAAATAAGTGTTATCCCCATTGTACTGATGAGGAGAGCACAGCTCCAAGAGGTTACAAGGTCGGTCCCACATCAGAGCCAGGGAGTGGCAGAGACCAGCTTCCCACTGAGGCAAGTTTAATTCCGAAGCCCATGTTATTCCCCCTCTGCCTACTTCCTCAACCTGTCAAATCCACAGCTCCGAGTGTGAGTCCTTGTCAACATCATATTTTTGTTTGCTTGTTTGTTTGTTTTGGAGATCTTCATAGATAACCCCATTTCTGTGGAAGTCACACCTGAGCTCATCCAATATTTTTCTGGAAAACCAGGGAAAGAGAACATTTTAAAATTCAGGCAGTGACCTGGCACTGGAAAGTGTTTGAAAAGAAAGAGCTCTTTGTCACCAGGGTTGCACCATGGACGTAATCTCATTTTCAGCTAATCAATTCATATACAGTAAAAAGCCTAATGTGATTCCTCATTAGCCAAGGGCTATAAAGAAGCTGGTTCCGACGCTGCATTAAATCCCAAAATGGCTGGCACCTTCCGCTCAGCGATTATCAAATTGGCTGGCATTAATCATTTTTAATGGCCAATCTGTGTTTTTTTTTTTTATTTTAAAAAGAAAAATAAAGGTGGGCATGTGGGGGAGGAAAGAGAGCCTCATCTGATTACTGGTGTAAAAGAAAACAAGCAGGTTTAGTAAAATCTCAATTAAAAAAAAAAGTGAGAGTTAAGAGAAAGGCAAAAATTTTAAAAAGCCTGAATCACTTTTGTCAGGTATTTAGCTGTGACCAGCAAAACAGACCATCAAGAGGGGGCCTTTCAGCAGAGGTCTGCAGTTGGGGGACCATCAATGGCCCCTTTATTTGTGAAAGATGGATTATTTTAAATAAATTACAGGGCACTTTCGCTGAATAAACAGCGCCTCGGTGGCTGTGGGGCGCTGCACACGCTTAATTGCACCACAGAAAATCCTAAATGACTCTTGAGCTGGGGGCTGGCCTTTGATTTCGCTGATAGGACCTGAGTCTTCAGGCCGGCCTGGACAGTTTCTGGCTGAAAGGCAATGCATGGAGAGGAAAACAGCGAGCTTAATCGGGAATATATACTTACAATATTTCGGAAAACCGCAGTGATGGAGGATTCCCAAAACTGCACAAGGCTGCCTCAGAAGTGAGCCATCTGCGTGTCATTTTTATTTGCGTTTGATATGTTAAATGCCCTCAATGTTTATGGCGTGGAGGCCCACTCAAACATTGCAAAGATTCTTCAGCCAAAGCAAGAGGATATTCCCTCCCCTCCCTTCCCTGCACACTCATTTCTCCCAATACACACACACGTGCACATCTCCCCCCTAGAAATCCTCTCACTGTCCTTTTTCTGGACATAAAGTCTACCATGAGGATTGCACCTAAATTGAGATTTTTAGATGCCTTTTTAAAAGTTACAGCACAATCTGACCTTGTTTTAGAAACACGTTAAAGTGATTTATTATGTGCTGACCAGGAGTGACTACAGGCGGGAGTCAAGCTAAGGCTGGAAGCAGGAAAGGGCATTTGAAACCTTCCTGAGGAGACCAGGATCAGGCAAGGATCCTGGATGTGAGAGAGGATGAAGAGTTCTAAGCATGAGCAAATGACATCAGGAGAACAGGTACCACTATGTTTTGAGGGAGGCAAGGGGTATTAATTTTGACAGCCATTATTACAGAAAGTAACATGACTTGCAGCTTGCTAATATTCCCAAAATTGAATTGCAACAAGCAAGCAGCTACCAGTTGCCTTGATAAAGAGCCATAAAAAATAAATAAAAAAGATGGATACAGTCAAGCCTCACAAAAATCATAGAATCTGGGTTTTCTCGGGAGAGTTTCAACACATACTACTTCAATAAGGAGCTTACCACCCTCCCCCAAAGGTAACTGTGAAATTCTTCCCCAAAGGTGACACAATTAATTGCATTTGCAGTTAACACAATTAAACTGTAGCTGAAAGACTGGCCGGCACCTAATAAATCTCAACTGTTCAGAGGGATAATCAGGTGGCTCAGTCATCAGGTTGCACCACCTGAGAAAGTATACAAAAGCCCAGGATCGTGGGAAATGATGAGTAATTAATGACGGTGAACAAGGCAGCCCAGCAATTTTCATTTAGCTGTCACAATTATTTCAAGATCTCTTTTATGAGAATGAGTTTCCCTCATGTTGCCCAGGCTGGAGTGCAATGGCACGATCTCGGCTCACTGCAACCTCTGCCTCCTGGGTTCAAGCAATTCTCCTGCCTCAGCCCCCCTAGTAGCAGGGATTACAGGCATGTGTCACCACACCCAGCTAATTTTGTATTTTTAGTAGAGAGAGGTTTTCATCATGTTAGTCAGGCTGGTCTCGAACTCCTGACCTCAGACGATCCACCTGCCTCGGCCTCCCAAAGCGTTGGGATTACAGGCGTGAGCCACCACGGCCGGCCCAAGATCTCTTCTTATTGTTTAATTTTGCATATCATTTAATTTTATACAGAATTGTAAAGACGGCTTTAAGGATGTTCATTTTGAACTTGTAGTTAGCTAATGCCCCCAGAGGCTGGCCTACTAGCTCCTCACAGTACATCAGCCATGAGTGCCTAATCTTTCTTCCATAAATCAGTGGGACTGAGTTAGTTAATAATGATGCTTATACTCAAAGAACTCGAGGTGGACAAGTAAGACACATACATAAGAAAATTTAACCTCTCCTAAAGGGTGCCTGTCGGGAACTGTAAAATCCATAAAGTGGGTACAATCTTGGACAAGTTACTTAAATTCTCTGAGAATTAGATTCCTCATGTAAAACATTAGGGAGAATACTATCCAATTCAAAATGTTGGGGGGTTTTTTGTTTGTTTGAGACGGAGTCTTGCTCTGTCGCCCAGGCTGGAGTGCAGTGGCGTGATCTTGGCTCACTGCAAGCTCCACCTCCCGGGTTCACGCCATTCTCCTGCCTCAGCCTCCCGAGTAGCTGGGACTACAGACACCCGCCACCACGCCCAGCTAATTTTTTGTATTTTTAGTAGAGACGGGGTTTCACCGTGTTAGCCAGGATGGTCTCGATCTCCTGACCTTGTGATCCACCCGCCTCGGCCTTCCAAAGTGCTGGGATTACAGGAGTGAGCCACCACGCCTGGCCCAAAACGTTGTTTTTAAGATTAAGAAAAAAACATGGTAAAATCTCCAATGGTATACGCCCAATAAATATCTAGATTTTAAATAAAATTGCTGTAGAGTAAAGGAAGTGTTTTTGAGACACAAGTCTTATTCAAGAGTTCTAGGGTGCTAGAGGAGCAGTTAGCTTCCAAATCATGGAATTTGTTCTATGAGAAAAGGGGAGCTACAGGTGGATTTTGTGTTTAGCAGTGAGTGGCCTTAGCAAAGCTGGTACTATCTCCGGAATCTGCTGTGCACAGAAAAAGAAAGCAGAATGGGAAGTGGAAGCAGAGATATGGATATTTTGTTTTTATTATAATTGTCTAGACATGAAGACAAGGAACTGGATGGAGAATTTTCAGTCTGATTTAAAATCAAAGAGCCAGAGGCAACAGGAGGCAAAGGATAGGAGAAAGTCAAATCTGAACCTGGAGTTTGAAGGCTGGGGGCTGGAAGAATGTACAATTGACCGTTGAACAACATGGGTTTGAACTGCATGTTCCACTTATATGAGGATTTTTTTCAATACGTATGTTGAAAAATATTTTGGAGATTTGCCACAATTTTTTAAAAGTCACAATAAACCACAGACTAGAAATGCAGAAAAAAATAAGAAAAATTAACTATATCATGAATGTATAAAATATATGTAGACACTAGTTTATCATTTACTACCTTAAAAATATACACAAATCTATTATCAAAAGTCAAAATTTATTAAAATTTATACACATAGAGGCAGTATATGGTACTATTTGCAGTCAAGAGAAATGTAAGCATATGTAAAGATGCAGTATTAAAACATAACTCCATAAAATTAACTGTAGTCTGCATAAAAATAACTGCATAATTATAACTGTAGTATACTACGGTGATAATTTTGCAGCCACCTCCTGTTGCTATTGTGATGAGCTCAAGTGTTTAAGTACCCACCTGAAACCCCATGTGACACTAATCATCTCCATGTGAGCCCTTCATCTCTCCAGTAAGTTGCATATGGCAGTAAAAAGTGATGTCTCTGTTCCCATGTATTTTTCATCGTGTTGAGTGCAATACCATAAACCTTGAAAAACACCACAGGACACATACTAAGTGCTACTAGGGATGCTGGAAGTGCTCCCAAAAAGCAGAGAAAAGTCATGACATTACAAGAAAAAGTTGCATTGCTTGATATATACCATAGATTGAGGTCTGTAGCTAAGGTTGCCTGCCATTCCAGACAGATGATTCATCTTGTAAATTTAAATTATATATAATTTGTAAATTTAAATTATATATAAACTTTATGATATCAATAAATACAGTACAGTATTGTAAATGTAAGTTCTTTTCTTTATGCTTTTCTTAATAGCATTTTATCTAGCTTACTTTATTGTAATAATACAGTATATAATACATATAACATACAAAGTATGTGTTAATCAATGGTTTATGTTATCCATAAGGCTTCCAGTCAACAGTAGGCTACTATTATAGTAGTTAAGTTTTTAGGGAGTAAAAAGTTATAGATGAATTTTTAACCATGTGGGAGGTGGTTAGTGCCACTAACCGCAGTGTTGTTCAAGGGTCAACTGTATTCATTTGCTCATTTATTCAAAGTACATTTAATGAGCACTTATTATTGCCAGATACTATGCTGCAGGATATAAACAAAGAGCTCATATTCCATGAAGCCTAGTAACAGCACACAAAGCAACTGTGAATATGGCAGTGTGAAATTCTGGAAAATGGGACCTAGTGCCCCAGAGGTAAGGCAAAGTTGGAGCTGAAACTAAAAGTTTCCCTAGGTGGAGATGGAAGGAATGTCATCTAGGCATAAGGAACAGTATGTACCAGAACATGAAGACATGAACTTGAATGTCATATTTGGGAAACTTGGAGAAGTTCAAGTGTAGTTGAGTTCTAAGTTGCATGGTCAGGAAAGTGAAGCTGGAGAGAGACAAATGGGGACCAAATCATGACGATTCTTATGCATCTTGACAAAGAATGTAAATTTTGCCCCATAGGCTGTAAGAAACCTAACAGAGGTTTCCAGTGTTGTAAGCAGGCCAGCATCTTTAATAGAAATAAAAGCCTTGGGATAAAGAACTAATACCAAAAATATATACATGTATATATCCAAATGTATATACATATATGTCTATATATACACACATATATACATATATACACACATATATTTATATATTTGTATACATTTATATATAAATATTAAATTTATATTCTAACATAACTTTATAATATAATATAAATTTATATTATATTACATGTATATATAAAATAAATGATATATATTTATATGTATATACACGCTTAAAATAAAACTGTATATATTTATATAAATTTAAATTATATATAAATTTAAATTTATATATAAATATATGAATGTTATAGAGAGTTTGATTTTAAGTGTGTTGAATTGGAGGAGTCACCCAGGCCATCCATGTGGAAATGTTCATTCAGTTCATAGTTACAGAAGTAACTGGTCTGTTGAAAGATGATTTCTGAAGTTGCTGCATAAAGGTAACTGGTAAAGATTTCAGAATGGCTATGACATTCTGGGGAAGGTACAAAGCGAGAAAAGAAAAGAATCCTGAACTAAGCTATGTAAACCCTATATTCAAGAAGGCAGGCCAGCCAGCCAAAAAAAGGTAGAAGGAGAACCAGCACACTGTAATGGTGAGGAAGCCAAGGCAAAGAGGATATAGGTAGCCTTAGGTTAATCAGAGGATGAAGATGGAGCTAATAGAAGCTGCTCAAACAACCCACGGTTAAGAGAGTCTGCAGGATGCTGAGCTTGGCAAACGGAAAGAGACTGCAAGAAAGGAAGTGCCCAAAGCAGAAGACACACTCCCTCCCTTAAGAAACACAGTGTGTACCTGGAAAAGCATGGTTAATCTTCTTTCCAAAATAACAATTAAAAAAAGACAAGACATAGTTCACTCTGTGGTATGTGGTACATTTTATAAGAGCTGCAGAAAATCTGAGAAGGGCAGGTTTTCACATCAAGGAAGATTTCATGGGTGAGTGTGACTTGCCACGGCCTTGAAGGACAGCAAAGAGCTGGCTGGGGAAACGAGACTACAATAGGCTACTTTAGCAGAAGGAAATTCCTAAGCTAAGGCTGAGAGTCAGGAATGAGTATGGTGTTTTAATGGGACAGCTAGGAACCCAAACTGTCTGGTAGGTCATCTGAATTTGGAAATGATAGGAAACAAGAAAGGATAGGTTGGAATGGGCTAGAATATAAAGAACCTTGAACAAGTCAGGTAGGAAAAATTGTGTTTGACAACCCCACCTTAAGTAGAAGCAGACAGACTATCACTTGTCTTTAGCTCCACCTGAGCCAGCTCATAGGCCTCCATTTACTCATTTATTCACTCATCCATCCAGTAAGTGATGAGCCAGAGGTTGAAGATATGAAGTTCAGGAAAGCTCAAGAGATCTGAAATCCTCCCCACTCTTCCTTCCACCATAATTTGAGTGCCAGCCCAGGTCAGACACCGTACTAGAATTTAGTTTTACAAAGCCCAACACAAGCCACAGTCTGTCATCAGCAGGATCCCCTGTAACTGTGCTTCTTCTCTGAACATTCCATACGTCTTTTGCTCTAACTAAGGCCTGGCTCTTCCCTAAGGACACCGCATTGCTTTCCCTGCAGTCTGCTCAATGGTGGCTGTTTCTCTACTAAACCCTCTAGGGCTAAAGGAGGAGTAGGTGTCCTATTTGTTCCTTATTGCTACTTCAAATCATTGTCTCCTTCTCTTCCCCCACACCCCACCATTGCCTGGAAATGTACGCCATCAGCACACACCAACCCCATCCCATCGTTTGGAGACCCTTGGGACTACTCTCTCCCACTCCCAACCATTTCTTGATGAGATTGGCTTCTGGCTTGCTGTTTTCCTAGCATTACTGTCATAATTCTTGTCAGTTATCCCCAGAAATAGTCCTTCTAATAATGTCTCTCCATTCCCTAGCCTCTTCTCCTCCAAGATCTTGTCTTCCATCTACCTCAAACATCTTGAGACCCTATCCTGATCAATTGCCGTAGCCCCTTTCTAGTCTCAATTTCCTCCTGCCCTCTGCCTCCCCATGGCTCACCTCACTGTCTCTAGTGTCCATTCTCCAGTGATTCTTTGCAGTTTCCTCAGTTCCCATCTAGCCTTCTAGCCTAAGTTAACCTCCATAGGCTAAGTCAGAAGTCTTCAGCTTCTTTGCTCTCCTGGCCTCTGTTATAGTCACCTGGAAAAACCCAAGCCCCAGTTAGACTGAATTCTGCCTTGCACCTGGGAAGTTGAATGTGGCTAGGGAAAAACACAAACCATGGTGATGGGTCCCACTCGAAGTATATGACAGCCATTCCCAAGCATGTCTGTGATGCTGCCTGGCACGTCTACGACATTTCTCTCTGGTGTCCATTCTTCTACTGTCCTGAACAACCTACCATGCCTGCTTCTCCCTTCTGAAAACCCCAAACCTTCCATCTCTCTCATTATGCTCAAATGATATACTTAACACCTTATTTCACTGAGAAAATAGAAACAATCAAAAAAGCACTTCCACACACACTCATCATCACATCTACTGATCTGTCGGCAGATGTACCCAACTATTCTGCCTCTCCCATTCTCTGAAAGAATACCTCGGCTGTATTCCTAGCTAGGGTCAAGCTAGTCTTGGGATAATCACCCAGGGCTCTGGTGATCCTGGAACATTTCCACCAGGAGGTGGGATGGGAAGGATGGGAGGCTCTGTCAGGCAGAGGGAAAAGAGTGTGCAAGTGTAGAGACATGCTGGGGAGTGTCTGGGGGTCAGCATGACTGGACCGTGCATGGGTGGCTTCCAGTCCAGTGGTGCACAAGTAGATCTGTGTTGCACAGTGTTGAAGTATTCCAGGCAAAATGGGGAACACACAAACATGGAAGTCAAGCTGCCTTCATTTTAAAATGAAGCCTCAGCTTTGCCACCTAGTAGTTGGCTACTTTAGCAGAGTTTTTCATCTTGAAGGACAGGAGCTATGTTAGTCTTGTTTACTCTGCATCCTTTATTCCCAGTGCCTGCAATATAGCAATATTGCTACAGAACATAGAATGGCATCCAAAGTCACATCACCAGATTGGACTTCTGGTGCCAGCCTTTCCTATCTGTGTGACTTGAGGCAAACTATTTACTTGTCTGAGCTTTTATATCCTCATTCATAATATGGGGCTAATAACAGTACTTTTCCCCTACAGCATTGAAGGGTGAAATTCGGTATGTGCATAAGGCATAAGCACAGTGGCTGACACTTGGTGTTCAATAAGTGCTACAATATGATTGTTTCAGGGCTCTATAATGGTGTTTTTTCACTAAATGATCATCAATTTCTTCCTGTAACGCAGCTTTCTTAAGCCCTACCTCTAGCAGTTTTGAGGATAAACACTTTATAAGTAGCTGAGCTAAACTTGTCACATAGTAGGTTCCTTTTCATTCTTCTTCTCCTATTTGTTTTACCACTTAGCCAAAGACCAGCAGCTATCACTACCCTTGTGTGGGTGACAGGCTTTTATTGTGGGCTTCTGAGAAAAAACAAATTTCTCTATCTCTCCTTTCAGACGGTCCCTGCTGCTCTTGCTCTCTTTCTTCCTCTTCTTTGCTGCCTTGTCTGAGCCTCTGGGTGGGGGCGGTGGGGAGGGTCTTGCCTTCTGCTCCGCTCTAGACTCTAAGATTACTGTTTTCATTTCCCTGACTGCTCAGTGACCGCGATGTGGCCCTCGGGGTGTGGGAGCCTGGGAGAGGGTGTGACCAGCAGGGATCCCATTAAAATACAGAGCAGTCATGCAGGCAAGCCTGCTTGGCTCCTTCCTGCCTGCTCTCGCCACCCCGCCCCCCAAAATATGATCATAACAGCACAGAGCTATAAAGTTGCTTTTCATAGCTCACATTGCCCGGATCCCTAACAAGGTGCTGACTGTCAAGAAGAAAAGGAGGACATTGTAAGGAGGGGAGCCAGGGAGGGAGTGGCAAGGAGAGGCAGTGTGGTACAGTGGAAAGATCCCCACCCAGCCTGTGAGCCAGAACCCAGGGATTCTTGCTAATTTGAGGCTACTTCCTTCCTCTTGAACCTCAGTTTCCCCATTTGTAAAATGAGGGCCTCAGTCTAGGTTGTTTTCATGTCCTTTCCAGCCTCTGTTTGCACCAAGTAGATCAGGAGGATGTGAATGCTCACTCCACAATCTGCCAGTTGTAAGTAATTTAGCTTTAACCAGCTCCGGGGTTTGGGATCTGGAATGAGGACACCAAGCCAAGGATTTTGAACTAAAGACACCTGCATTATCTTGGTCTGCTTTGGTTGTCAGTGAAACACTCAGATTGTTTCTGTGGCTTACTTCTTGCATAGCTCCTCAAAGATATTAGTTAGCAAGTATCAACTACACAGTAGTTGCTTGATAAATATCTGCCGAATTAATGAGTACACACACAGAGCAAGATGGAGCTAGGTTCTTTTTTGTCATCCATTATTCATTTACTCACCATTTATTGGGTGATTATTATGTGGGTCTGGAGATGCATTAAGGAACAAACCAGACCAAGACCCTGGCCTCATGAAGTCTGTTATAATGGGAAGACAAGAAAATATATAAATGAAAAAAATAATCACTTGCTGGATGGTGATAAGTGCTAGAGGAGAAATAAAAGAAGGTTAGGTGATAAGGGATAGGGAGAGAGTAGGGCATCATTTTCTACGTAGTGTTATCAGGGAAGGACTCCTGGATATGGTGACATTTGAGCAGAGACCTAAAAGAAATCAAAGAGCAGCCAAGGAGATATCTAGAGAAATAGCCTGCCAGGTAGAAATGGTAGTGAGTACACAGTCCCTGAGGCAGGAGGCTGCTTGGTGCATTGAAGAAGCAGCAGGGAGGTCTGTGGAGCTGGAGCAAAATGAGTAAGATAGAGGCCAACAGATGACATCAGAAGGTCAGTGCTGGGTGCAGATCACAGCGAGGATTTGACTTGTACTGTGATCAAGACTGGCATCCATGGGGGGTGTTTTGGGCATGTATTAGTCCATTTTCATGCTGCTGATAAAGACATACCTGAGACCGGGTAGTTTACAAAAGAAAGAGCTTTAGTTGGACTCACAGTTCCATGTGGCTGGAGAGGCTTCACAATCATGCCAGAAGGCAAGGGGGAGTAAGTCACATCTTACACAGAGCCAAACCATATCCTTCAGCCCCTGGTGCCTCCCGAATTTTATATCTTCACATTCTAAAACCAATCATGCCTTCCTAACAGTCCCCTAAAGTCTCAACTCATTTCAGCATTAACTCAAAAGTCCACAGTTCAAAGGCTCATCCAAGACAAGGCAAGTGCCTTCCACCTATGAGCCTATAAAATCAAAAGCAAGCTAGTTACTTCCTAGATACAAGAGGGTACAGACACTGGGTAAATGCAGTCATTCCAAATGGGAGAAATTGGCCAAAACAAAGGGGTTACAGGCCCCACGCAAGTCTGAAATACAGCGGGGCAGTCAAATCTTAAAGCTCCAAAATGATCTTTGACTCCATGTCTCACATCCAGGTCATGCTGATGCAGGAGGTGGGTTTCCATTGTCTTGGGCAGCTCTGCCCATGTGGGTTTGCAGGGTATATTCCCCCTCCTGACTGCTTTCCTGGGCTGGCATTGTCTGCGGCTTTTCCAGTCACATGGGTGCAAACTGTTGGTGGATCTACTATTCTGGGGTCTGGAGGACGGTGGCCCTCTTCTCGCAGCTCTACTTTGCAGTGCCCCAGTAGGGACTCTGTGTGGGGGCTCCAACCCCACATTTCCCTTCTGCACTGCCCTAGCAGAGGTTCTCCATGAGTACCCACCCCCTGCAGCAAACTTCTGCCTGGCCATCCAGGCATTTCCATACATCTTCTGAAATCTGGGAGGAGGTTCCCAAACCTCAATTCTCGAGATCTGTGCACTCGCAGGCTCAACACCATGTGGAAGCTGCCAAGACTTGGGGCTTCCACCCTCTAAAGTAACAGCCTGAGCTCTACGTTGGCCCCTTTCAGCCATGGCTGGAGTGGCTGGGACACAGGTCACCAAGTCCCAAGGCTGCACATAGCACAGGAACCCTGGGCACAGCCCATGAAACCACTTTTTCCTCCTGGGCCTCCAGATCTGTGATGGGAGGGACTGCCATCAAGGTCTCTGACATGGCCTAGAGATATTTTCCCCATGGTCTTGGGAATTCACATTGGGCTCCTTGCTAATTATGCAAATTTATGCAGCTGGCTTGAATTTTCTCAAAAAAAATGGATTTTTCTCTTCTGCATCGTCAGGCTGCAAATTTTCTGAAATTTTGTGCTCTGTTTCCCTTTTAAAACTACATGCTTTTAACAGCACCCAAGTCACCTCTTGAATGCTTTGCTGCTTAGAAATTTCTTCCACCAGATACTCTAAATCATCTCTCTCAAGTTCAAAGTTCCACAAATCTCTAAGGTAGGGGCAAAATGCCTCCAGTCTCTTTGCTAACACATGGCAAGAGTCACCTTTGCTCCAGTTCCCAACAAGTTCCTCATCTCCGTCTGAGACCACCTCAACCTGGATTTCATTGTCCATATCATTATCAGCATTTTGGTCAAAGCCATTCAACAAGCCTCTATGGAATTCCAAACTTTCCCACATTTTCCTGTCTTCTTCTGTGCCCTCCAAACTGTTCCAACCTCTGCCTGTTACCCAGTCCCAATGTCACTTCCACATTTTCAGGTATCTTTTACTGGTACCAATTTACTGTATTAGTCCTTTTCACGCTGCTGATAAAGACATACCTGAGACTGAGAAATTTACAAAAGAAAGAGGTTTAATTGGACTCACAGTTCCACGTGGCTGGGGAGACCTCACAATCATGGCAGAAGGCAAGGAGGAGCAAGTCACATTGTACATGGATGGTGGCAGACAAAGAGAGAGCTTGTGCAGAGAAACTCCTATTTTTAAAACCATCATATCTCACAAGACCCATTTTCTGTCACAAGAACAGCACAGGAAAGACCCACCCCCATGATTCAATTATCTCCCACCGGGTCCCTCCCATAACATGTGGGAATTATGGGACCTACAAGATGAGATTTGGGTGGGGACACAGAGCCAAACCATATCAGAGCAGATCAGAGACAGGACCTGAAATACAGTCATGCACTGTATAACAATGTTTTGGAAAATGACGGAGCACATATATGATGGTCTCAAAAGTTTATAATGGAATTGAAAAATTCCTATTGCCTAGTGACATTGTAGCCTTCATAATGTCATCACTCGGGTGTCTGTGGTGATGCTGGTATAAAAAAACCTACAGAGCTGCCAGTCACATAAAAGTATAGCACATACAAATATGGGCCAGGTGCAGTGGCTCATGCCTGTAATCCCAGCACTTTGGGAGGCTGAGGCAGGTGGATTGCCTGAGGTCAGGAGTTCAAGACCAGCCTGGCCAACATGGTAAAATCCCGTCTCTACCAAAAATACAAATAAAAATTAGCCAGGCATGATGGCAGGTGCTTGTAATCCCAGCTACTCTGGAGGCTGAGGCAGGAGAATCGCTTGAATCCCAGAGGCAGAGGTTGCAGTGAGCCAAGATCATGCCACTGCACTTCAGCCTGGGTAACAAGAGTAAAACTCTGTCTTGGAAAAATAAAAAATACAAAAATATAAAAATATGTACAGCAAATAATACTTGAATAATAAGCAACCAAGTTTCTGGTTTCTATATTTACTATATTATAGTTTTTATTGTTACTTTAAAATATACTCCTTCTACTTTCAAAAAAAAAAAAGTTATGTGTAAAACAGCCTCAGACAGGTCCTGGAGGAGGTATTCCAGAAGAAGGCCTTGTTATCATAGGAGATGACACTCCCATGCATGTTGCTAACCCAGAGACCTTCTAGCGGGACAAGATGTGGAGGTGGAATACAGTAATGTGAATGATCTTGACCCTGTGTAGGCCTAGGCTAATGTGTGTGTTAGTGTCTTACTTTTTAACCAAAACAATTTTTTAAAGTAACTTTAAAAAATTAAAAAAAGAAAAAAGCTTATTTAATAAGAATATAAAAAATAAAATATTTTTATACAGCTATACAATGTTTTTCAGTTATAAGCTAAGTGTTATTATAAGTGTCAAAAAGTTTTTTTAAGAAATTAAAAATTTATAAAGTAACAAGTTACAATAAGCTAAGATTAATTTATTATTGAAGAAATTTAAAAAAAAATTTTTTTTGAGACAGAATCTCACTCTGTCACCCAGGCTGGAATGCAGCTGCATGATCTCGGCTCACTGCACTCTAGCTTTTACTTCCCAGGTTCAAGCAATTCTCCTGCCTCAGCCTCCTGAGTAGCTGGGATTACAGGCATGAACCACCATGCCCAGCTAATTTTTGTATTTTTAGTAGAGATGGGGTTTCACCATATTGGCCAGGCTGGTCTCAAACTCCTGACCTCAAGTGATCTGCCTGCCTCAGCCTCCCAAAGTGCTGGGATTACAGGCGTGAGCCACTGTGTCTGGCCAGAAAATATTTTTAATAAATTTAGCGTAGCCTAAATGTCAGTATTTATAAAGTCTATAGTAGTGTATAGTAATATCCTAGGCCTTCACATTCACTCACCACTCACTCACTGACTCACTCAGTGCAACTTCTAGCCCTGTAAGCTCAATTCATGGTAAATGTCCTATATAGGTATGTCATTTTTTAAATTTTTTTTCATTTGTTCTTTTTTGTAAGATTTTACTAAATTGCATGCCTCTCAATAATTTGAAAACACAAAATTTTCAAAGCTGATGATTTCCTACAGAATTAACATCACCCTTAAGTTTAACCCTTTGGTGTTCAGTGGTTCATCATGTACATAACTCTCTTTTTATTTTAAGGGGGGTTTAGTCTAATCGACATTTATAATTTATACAGCAAAATTAAATTTGTTAACAAAATTAACAATTTTAGGATACTTTAATGAGTGACTCATTTATAAAAGAAAATAATAAAAATTACAGTATCTCATTGATAATTTAGCAGATATTTTAACTGACTTATTTTTTCTTATATTGTAACACTATGAATTACATAAAAATAGGCCAGGCGCGGTGGCTCACGCCTGTAATCCCAGCACTTTGGTAGGCCGAGGCAGGCGGCTCATGAGGTCAGGAGATCGAGACCATCCTGGCTAACACAGTGAACCCTCGTCTCTTACTAAAAAAATACAAAAAATTAGCCAGGCATGGCAGCGTGTGCCCAAGTAATCCCAGCTACTTGGGAGGCTCAGGCAGGAGAATGGCTATATATACACATATACATATACATATACATACATGTACATATACATATATGTACATATACATATATGTGCATATACATATATGTACATATACGTATATGTACATATACATATATACACATATACATATATACATATACATATATACATATACGTATATGTGCATATACATATATACATATACGTATATGTGCATATACATATATGTGCATATACATATACATATATGTACATATACATATATACATATATATACATATATATAGTCATTGCTAAACAATGTAAACAACTGTAAAACAAAATGTTTCTTTGACTGTATTCACATCTACTTTGCTATTTTAGTAATGAAAATTCCCTCAACAATTTTTTTCCAACTTTTAAGTTCAGGGGTACATGTGCAGGATATGTAGCTTTGTTAAATAGGTAAATGTGTGCCATGGTTGTTTGCTACACAGGTCATCCTGTCACCCAGTTATTAAGCCCAGCATCCACTAGGATTTAAAATCCTTTATACCATATTTTTACTGTACTGTTTCTGTATTTAGATATATTAAGATACAAAAATCACAAGCTGTGCAGGTTTGTAGCCTAGGTGTGTGGTAGGCTATATGTATTAGTCTGTTCTCACGTTGCTATGAAGAAATACCTAGTCTGTTCTCACGTTGCTATGAAGAAATACCCGAGACTGCGTAATTTATAAAGAAAAGAGGTTTAATTGACCTCAGTTCCATGTGGCTGGGGAGGCCTCGGGAAACTTACAAACGTGGCGGAAGGGGACACAAACACGTCCTTCTTTACATGGTGGCAGGAGAGATAAGTGCCTAGCAAAAAGGGAAAAGCCCATTATAAAATCATCAGATGTTGTGAGAACTCACTCACTATCATGAGAACAGCATGGGAGTAACCAACCCCATGATTCAATTACTTCCCACTGGGTCCCTCTCACGACATGTGGGGATTATGGGGACTGCAATTCAAGATGAGATTTGGGTGGGGACACATCCAAACCATATCACTATATCATCTAGGTGTGTGTAAGTACACTCTGTGATGTTTGAACAATAATGAAATCTCCTAATGACACATTTCTCAGAAGGTATCTCAGTGGTTAAGTGACACATGATTGTATTTTAAAAGCCAAATTTGCAAAGTGAGGAAAGAATATCAGCAGGGAAATCAACTAGGGGAGCTAATAAAATAATGCAGGGAAGGAAGATACTGAATTAAAACAACATAGTGAGAGAGAGGTAGTAAGAAAGGATCAGATCCAGGATACATATTCAAAATTGAGTCAGGTCAGTTTGCATCTCCACTGTGCTGCCACCTTTTCAAGGGTTGATAACTCCTTTCTCCAACTAGATGATCTGTTCTTTGAAAGCAATGATGCTGTCATATTTCTGGGTAGCTACCAAATATTTGGCATATTTACTCAACAAAATGTTGGCCCCTTATAAACCTCTGTTCATTTAATGCAGTTTAACTGATGTTTACTAAGCATCATTCTCCACCCTCCACCCCAGCATCACATGCTCAATTCAAATGGAACTTCCTCCAGTTCCTCCAGGTTCTGATTCCATATCCTTGACAGACGGGATGAGGGTGGTAGGTAGAGAGACACACAGAGTTAAGAAAGTATAAGAAAATATTTGTTGACTTTTTAAATAATGGGAAATAAATGAATATTTTTACATGCTGATAGGAAGCACCAATCAAGAAAACAGGTTGTCGACAAAAGCATCAGAGAAGAAAGACATGAAACAGGAAGGTCATGAGAGGGTCAGAAAAGCTGGATGAGAACTTTTTTTTTTTTGAGACGGAGTCTTACTCTGTCGCCAGGCTGGAGGGCAGTGGTGTGATCTCGGCTCACTGCAAGCTCCGCTTCCCGGGTTCACACCATTCTCCTGCCTCAGCCTCCCAAGTAGCTGGGACTACAGGCATCCGCCATGACGCCCGGCTAATTTTTTGTATTTCTTTAGTAGAGACGGGGTTTCACCATGTTAGTCAGGATGGTCTCGATCTCCTGACCTTGTGATCCGCCTGCCTCGGCCTCCCAAAGTGCTGGGATTACAGGCGTGAGCCACCACGCCCTGCCGAGAACATTTTAAAGAGGAAAGGCAAGGCAAGGATGCATGCCAGTTTTTAGGTTTCATAACCAAAAATGGAGATGATTACTTTTTTATGTGATAAGCATTACTACAGGTGGAGGTGGAGGTTTAAAAAGAGAGAAGAATGTTAGAAATATCTACTGGAGAACAAACAAGAAACCTGAAAAGTGAAGCAGCATGTAGTTTCTGGGCAGCATTGAGGCATCTCTTGAGGTGCCTTAATTTAAATGCATTAATTTATAGTGATCTTGACCTGCAGGCTGGAGTAGATTTTCCCTTGATGGAATTCAACATCCTGGCTAGGGGTGCAGATAAAGCAGATGATTGGAATTTCCTGTGGTTAGTTTGTGATATACATGTGACAGGAAGACTGCAGAGCCACGGCATTAAAGTGAAGAAAATTGCTGAAGTGACAAACAATGGGATCTGTGTAAATACGGACTAGACTAAAGATAACAGCAGCAGATAGTGTAGGTCAAAGTAGAAGGTCCAGGAACCTGAGGTTCCAGCTGAAGAACCAGAAAGTTGGGAGTAAGCGAGGAAAGGAGTTGGAAGGAGAGGAAGGTTGTGGTCAGAGAGTGGGAGGTGTGAATTTTATGACTTCCAAGATGGACAAGTTCCAGAATATGACCAAGCCTAGGGTGTAGCCACCAAAGTGGGTGAATGAAGTGGCTTGGATGGGAAGCCACTAGAAGTGAGAAGAGCAAGGAAATGAGAGAACAAGGAGTGCAACAGCACACATGTGTAAACACGGAAGGCCCCCAGCATGGTGGCAGCAGGTGGGGAGCAGAGGGACGTGGAAATGGACACCAGGTGCAATGAGTGAAGGAGCATGCCCAGGACACAGCTTGATGGCAATAAATGAGAAAGAGCCGAAGAGACTGCCAGTGAATTCAGAAGAGCCTCAAGGGACAGAAATTGTGCTTTCTTTTTCTTTTTCTTTTTTTTTTTTATTTTGAGACAGAGTTTCACTCTTGTTGCCCAGGCTGGAGTGCAATGGCATGATCTCGGCTCACCACAACCTCTGCCTCCTGGATTCAAGCGATTCTTCTGCCTCAACCTCCCGAGTAGCTGGGATTACAGGCGTGCGCCACTATGCCTGGCTAATTTTGTATTTCTAGTAGAGACGGGGTTTCTCCATGTTGGTCAGGCTGGTCTTGAACTCCCGAGATCTGGTGATCTGCCCACCTCAGCCTCCCAAAGTGCTGAGATTACAGGCATGAGCCACCATGCCCGGCCTGAAACAGTGTTTCCAAATGCCTAGTTCAGCCTGTAGGGTAGTCCAGCTCCAGACTGTGCGTGTAGCCAGAGTTTGGATGAGCTGGTGGAGATGTGTGAGGGTCTGAGCCTTACGTGCTTGCACAGGCATCCCTTGATCAGGCTCAGGCCAGAGGAAGTAAAGCTTTGCTGAGATACCTGCTTCACCGACCATAATCTTTTACTGGTCTCTAGCCTATAAGGGTCTAGGTGGAAAAGTTTATGTCAGCTTTAAGTATAAAGTAGCCAGTTTATAATCTGAAGTCAAGTTTGACAGTCAGACCAACTGAAGAGATAGTGTATTTGGTAGATTGTGGCTCATGGATGAAATGATCAGAAACCAGTTAGCTGGTAAACATCACTGCAGCCACAAAGAAGAATGACACAGAGATGCGGGGGTGGCCTGGGGAAGATGGGTGTGCACCAGCTGGAGGGGATGGGATTGAGCAGAGTCTTGAAGGACACCAAGGCTCTGGACAGATGTAGGAAAAGAGGAAAAATATCCTAGGCAGAGAGAATACCATAACCATATTGGCAAGAAGCTACCAGTTAAGGAAACTACTTCTTAGAAGACTTGATCTTCCCAGATGTTCTGCTTGACTTAGAGACTAACAAGGTCTCACAGAAAGCTCAAGGTTGAACTGAGGACCTATATAAAAATTTGGACTTTATGTTGTAAGGAATGGGAAGTCATGAGTGGTTTCTGAGCAGATATGTGATAGGATCAGAGTTGTGCTTCCAGAAGATTCACCTTGCATAAATGGGTGAGATGGAGGGACAAAGGGAAAGAATTGCAGCTAGATCATTTATAAGGCCACAGTGGTTGCCTGAGAGAGGCACAGAATCCTGAATGGGGAGAGGAATTGTGGGGATGGAGAGAAGAGAGCAGACACAAAAGATTTTGACAGAGGTAGGCACAATGGGACTTGAATGCCAAAATAAATATGAGCCATCACTGCAAAACATGCTTACCAAATTATTGGTCAAGCATTATTGAGCATTATTCAGAGGCTCTGAGAGCTTAGGTCAACACAAAGATATCTGACTCCAACTAAATCAAGCCAGCTATTTATGTCTTTGAAGAAAATCAGACACCAAGAAGGGAAATTAACCTTTCCCTCATAGAAGCCATAAACAACATTCAAATGTGGAAGAGAATGAAAACACCAGCCATGTGTTTAAAAGAAACATGATATCACTGGCTAGCTGAGACAAGACCCAACCGGGAAACAGGCTCCAGTATTAAAATTCTAGCACATAGAGCTTTTGGAAAATAAAAAATAGACACAGTGGGATAGAAAGACTCTATCTCAATGGATAAGGCTGGGAGAGAAGTGATCTATTGAGCCACAGCCGAGAAGGCAGCTGGAATAGAGGAGATCGAAACGGAAACAGTCACCAGAAAAAAGGGTTATTGGCCACCAAAGAGAGATGACTCTAAAGAGATTCAGAATTGCTCCTGAGGATAGAAGGGGGAAAACAAGAATACAATCAGTCAGGGAGTATCATTTTCTCTAAGGGAGGCTGTAAGAGGCCAGGCTCCTCCTGGAAGCCCCTGAATTGCTGCTGCCAGTGCCCCCGCCTCGATCCTCAGCTCTGCCAAGAAAGCTCAGTGCTACTTGGGGCAAGTGACATAAAATCCCTGTGAGCTTCAGGTTCTTCATCGATGTAATTGAGGACAGTCTTCTCCATTTTATGGAACTGGAAATGAAGTCAGATAAGAAACATGGGTGACTAGTGGGCCTGCTGAATTTGGCTTTGTTTAATGTATTTAAAACAAAATTTGAATGAGAGTTAGTCTCATTTGAAATTTACTAGTCTTTTGTATTTCTGATATTACAGCTGTCAAGTCAGCCTTGGAAACAGCCTTTTTATGCAGAAGGACCACTTGTGAGGACCAAATGGGTCATACAAGCATAAAGCCTGAATCAGGAGAGCTCTCCATGAGCTGCTAGTAGTGCTGTAACTATTGCTGCTACAAATTACTCCTTCTCTTAGCAGGATATAAGTTTCTTGAGAGCAAAGACCCAATCTTTTTTTTCTTTCAATCTCTAGCAACATCTAGAACAATCCCAGACGTAAAATAGACATTGAATAAGTGTTTGTTGGATGAAGGGGCGGATAAGCATTCATCCAGTTGTTCCAGTCATCTCCACTAAGTTATGAATCTTGTGTGCATCCTCAGCAGTTGGCATGATGGCTGACATGGAGAAGACGTGCAAGGATTCCTTAAATAAATAAATGAGCAGAGCTTGGCATGTCCTGACTGCAAGGATTTTCTTACCTCTTTGTCACAGTTGGAAAAGACACAACACTATACAGCCTAAATTCAAACATATCTATTTCTATGATTCCTATGTAATATCTGAGCACATAGGACATACACCAGCATGCACACATACTTCACATATAGCCACTGTCCTCAAGCACAAAAGCCAGTGACACCTTCACTTATTGTCTTTATGACCATTTTAATTGAATAAAGAGTGAAGTCCCAGAGAACCAAATAATGGAGGAAAAGAAAAACTGCTTTTCTTTATAGCAGGCTCTACACTAAGTGCCACATCAGTGTTCTATCATGTAAAATTTGAAACCATCTTGTGAAGTGCATACAATTGTTCTTGTTTTATAATGAAGAATTGGAAACTTAGAAGAGTTTAGTAGTTTGTCTAGA
The DNA here is from genome assembly GCF_029289425.2 of Pan paniscus. Lineage (NCBI taxonomy): Eukaryota > Metazoa > Chordata > Mammalia > Primates > Hominidae > Pan > Pan paniscus. The sequence goes on from NC_073252.2 coordinate 13,428,277, forward strand.
GTCACACAGCCCAGTCACTGAGCTATATTCAGTGATACCGCTTTACATGGAGTTTAGCATAGCATTTTCCAGACTTCCATCTGTCAGAGAGAAAAACCACAAAGGACATCTTTCTTTGGGTCTATCCTTTCTTCTTTGATGCCCTCAGACTCTGGCCCACCCAATGTGTAGTTGTCCCAGCAATCTGGGATGCATGGAGACCTTGAAGTTTTTGAGTCACAACAGACTGCGGAGGGGCTGGCTTGGAGCCATCGGAGGAGAAGCTACAGGTAGGATCCTATTTCAACCATCCGTCATGCAAATAAGCCAATGCTGGCCACAGATCACGAACTGCTCACCAGTCGTTTCCTTAATGACTTGCTAAATTTCCTCCCACATCTTTCCAGAAAGTCAGTCTCTGGAAGGCCCTGTGGCTCCAACCCCAGCCCACACTGATAGCACCAGGATTCCTGATCCAAAGCCAAATCCCAGTTCTCAGCACTTTGTGAGCAGGCCTGCACATCTCTAAAATAACTGAAGTGACTCTAAAGTAAAGGGTAGTGCAAAGGCCTTAGCCAAACACAGAGTTAGTGGAAGAAACCTTGGAGGTACCATAGTGCCTGGAGCCCAGTGCATCCCTTTTAAAGAACTGGAACCTTTGTTCAAATGAAATCTTAAGCAGGATGCCAATGGAGAAGGCACCTAAGAGCAGAACTGTTTGGATTAAAGCAGGCATTGGGGAAACAGATCTTCTCCACCTCAGCATCCCCCTCAGACTTCACGTTGCTCCACACGGCATTTTCCCAGAATCACTGTAGCTTCTCGTAGCATAGTCGAAATCCTCTGATTTGGTCTACCCCATTTACTTTGAGGATAAGGAGCAAAGACACAGAAAAATTATTGAACATGAAAAAGTGCTATGGCCTGAACGTTTGTATTCCCCAAAAATTGATATGGTCAAAACCTGCCCCCCAAGGTGATGGTATTAGGAGGTGGGATCTTCAGGAAATGATTAGGTCATGAGGGCTCAGCCTTCATGAATGGGATTAATGTCCTTACAAGTGAGGTCCCAGAGCACTGCCTTCTCCCTTCTGCCACTACAGTGACAAGGTGCTATCTATAAACCAAGAAGCTGGCCCTCACCAGACACGGAGCCTCCTCGCATCTTAATCTTGGACTTTCCAGCATCCAGACACCAAGAAATAAATGTCTGATGTTTATAAGCCACTCCATTCATGGTATTTTGTTATAGCAGCTTAAACAAACTAAGACACCGAGATCCAGCAGCTAGGACACATTGGTGCCAGAACCCAGAGCTCCTTACACTCAACCCATGCTTAGGCTGCCACACAACCCTATTTGGGCTTCAATGGTGAAAAAATTATCGAATTGCTGGCTAGTTTTTTTGTCCGGTTTTCAATCATGATAGGTAACAGTTGTCTAAATGTCCTTTACCCTCTTCTAAAATGTTCTTCATGTGCAGCCAGAGGGAATATTATCATTCAGTATTGTCACCAAGGTGGGGATGAGGAAAGACACGGTGAATGTTCAGTATAGCATCAAAAAGCAACATAGAACCCTTTCTTCTTCAAATAAAAGGTTTATATGTTTATTTTTCTTTGCCTGGAAAGCTCTCTCTCCTTAATCCCCACCCATCTGTGGGTCTTGTTTCCTATCAGGGTATGTCCATGTGACTTCTCCATGAAGCCATCTGAGGGACGCATCCCAGCTATAGCATGCCTGCATTTCTTCCCATCTACAGAGATACCTCCTTAAATGTAGAAGTTGGGTTCTGTGCATCAATGCAGCACCTTAAAAGGCAAATTTTGCACAAATACCTGAACAGGTTTCTTTATTAACTCTCAAAGTTTCAGAAACATGCTACCCAGTCTGAAGTTGCACTTTGTTTTATTTTCATGGAATTCTAAAATCACTATTAGTCAAGCCCTAGCTCTGCTACCTTCTAGCTGCCTGATCTTATCCAGGTCACTTAACCTCCCTGAGTCTGTTTTCTCATTCACAGCAACATTATAAAAACCTGCAGGATCATTGTGAAGACCATCGATAATGCATCAACACTGTCTGACTCATGAAAGGTACTTGGTACATGGCAGTTAGTATTTTTTTCTACTAGATGATCAGCTCTTATTCACAATTATGCCACCAGCAACTAGGACAGTGTTCAGTAAATGCTTGTGGCAGTAATGATTGCCTAACAGAGTGACTGAACGAATAAAAAAATAAACTAATGAACAAATGTTCACATTGTAAGGGACCTTAATATTCATCAAACATGACCTCCCATCCAATTCAGAGTGTGTCTTTTAGAATACTCCTGAAGAACAGTCTTTGGCGTTCAATGAAGCATGCTTACTGTCTCACTACCACCCACTGCAGGGAAAGTATATAATTAGAAAGCCCTGGGGTTGCGTGGAAATGTTACTATCTTTCATCATCTACTCATCTTCCCTTATTCTGACCTCCCCCACTGTGGGACACAAAGTAGGTGCTCATTCTTTCATTCTTTTAACAAACACTTTTTGTGGGGCTAGTTTACTGGACTAGGAGAACTCTATTCAGGCTGAATATACAGAGATATCCCTGTGATTGCAGGGCTTACATTTTAGCCAGGGGCAGACATTAAACAACTAGGTGAATAATTAATTATTGAAGTACAATTATAACAAGTACACCGAAGGAGAAGCACAAGGTACCATAGTCGGAGAGTAAGCAGAGAACCTTGCCACTCAGTAAAGTAGGAAGCCAGAGAGGATTTGAAGGAGTTCTAGGGGAAAAAGAAAGGAGAGGAGGAAAGGAGGAAGGGCGGGAAGAAGTGAAGGAGGGAGGGGAGGAGGTACTTTTTTAATATACTACGAAAGTCACCTCTTAATCCTTCCTGAAAAACCCCATTCATGTTAAGGCTCTGTCACCAATCAATGATTATTCATAGGTTCATGAAATATAAACAAGCCTGGGCTCCAATCCTGAGCCTGTTATTTACACCTTTGGCAAATGTCTGCACTCCTGTAGACTCATATTCCCCACTTGTAACACAAGGAGGGTAAACGAAGCTACTGTTGGGGACTGTTACGGAAAGTAAATGCAAGAGTGCTGCTAATGCAAGGGTGCTTCTGACTTAGCACGGTGCCATCACATGGCGAGCGTTCAAAACGGTGCCCATTATCACGATGAATCGCTAACTGCTTCACGTTCAGCTGACGAAGTGGAAGTTCAGAGCAATCAAGGGTGTGACTACGGTCACTCAACTCATTGAAGGCAGAGATGGTATCCAGTCACAGGTCTCCCTAAGTAATTCTCTTAAAAAAAAAAAAAGTTGTTTCACATTTTTTTAAATCTCATAATCAAAAATAAAAAGTATAAATAAATGATTGATAATGCTTTCCTTAGGGTCCAGAGATGATCACATGAAAATTTCGGAGGGTGAGTTTTAGGCTAGGAAGATGAAAACATTTCACTTTTTTAAACGATTAATGTACAGGTCTTTATTGGTCAAGGCAATAGGCCCAGAATTGTTCAGGAAGTTAAATGGGATACAAGAAAATAAGACAGGCCTCTTTCTCAGAGGTTTAACCATAGAGTTGAATTTCCTCCACAAAAGGCCAGCAGCATAAATTCTTTTAGAATAGAAGAATTAAGTCTTGAAGAGAATGTTTTCAAACATTCCCCAGAGACCACAGCCAGATATTTCTGCTCACTGCTTTATAGGAAAACCTCTACTTTTAACCAACTACTCACCTTAGAACTCATCCATATTACTAAAACCCACAAAATAATTTCCACTTTGATGTTAGAAGCATCAGTAGCTTTAACATGCAGTATTTTAGGACATTGACCATCACAGGAAAGTAATTCCTCTCAACTTAATAATAACCTAGCAATAGAAACTAATTATAGGTAGGTGAAGAAACAGGCATTCCGAACCAAATAAACACCTTCATGTTAGCCAGACTTCCTGAAACTATCGCACACTAAAATCTATTCATTGGCCTTTCAATAAACAGTTCTTGAGCACCTACTAATCATAGCCAATCTTGATGAGGGCTTACCACGGCCAGGCTCTTATGTAAACCTCATAACATCTTGATGAGGCAGGAACTATTATTATCCCCATTTGACAGATGAGAAGACCAAGTCACAGAGAGAGCAAAAAATTTCCCCAAGTCCACAAAGCTAGCAAATGGTAGCATCTGGCATCGCCCAGGCAGTCTAGTGTCAGCATCCCTGATCCTGGCCACAATGCTGTATTGCTTCTCGGAAGCAAGTATGTGCTGGATGCCAACAGAAATGCAAACATGGTCATCAGTGGTCTCTGTCCTCCAGGCAGTTGCAGCACCATAATGGAACCAGAGACACCAAGACTAACAATGGGAGGCCAGGTGAGCAAGAGCATTCACATGGGCAAGGCAGAGGCCTGCTTCTCTCTTCACAACACCTCCGTTATCCCCACAGTAACTCAGTGGGGCATTACTGGTTACCTACTCTACAGATCAGAAAGGCAAGAATTTAGAGACAAAGGATAATCAGACCTAGGTCAAGCAGTCTGTGAGGTCGAAGCCAGGATTCAGGGTCAAATCTGTCATCCTTGGAATCACACATGCTTCCCATTTCACCCCAAGTCTGCTATTTTATGTGATGCTCAGGGGAACCTCTAAAGTTCTCTTGAATGCATATGAGATAAGGGCTTGTTCTACCTGGGAAGGACCAGGAAGGCTTCTGAGAGAAAATGGTATGATAATGGGATTGGGAAGGAGTAGTAAAATGAGGAGAGGAATTTTCCAGACTGAGAATACATAGGTAGCATGTTCACAAAAGCACAGAGGTGAGAAAATGTTAGCATGGTCAGGAGCAAAAGCTGGTTCAGGAAAACTTGAATGTGGATTACACAGTGGTGAGGAGCAGCAGGAGGAGAGGAATGTATTGGGGACCAAATGTTGAGGAGCCTTACACACAATATCCGACTTGGAGGCCTATGTAAGCTGGCTCATGGCTATCCATTGTGCTCAAAAACTCTAGACAAGAGATACCCATGAATATTCTTATTGTTTCACTCTTTCATCTTGTTAACTCTACACAGAAAATATTTTGCAAAGTATTTGAAGAGGTCTGTTTTCAAGCATAATCTTCCATTGAGACCCTCAAGAATAGAGAGTACATCACAGTCACTTCTATAATCCCAATGCCTGGCACTGCGCAAGATGCATGCTTGGTAAAATATTGCTGAATAAGTGGATGGATGGGTGGATGGATGGATGGATGAATAGATGATTGAATAAATTAATGAGCAACTAAGCAAAGTGATAAATGTATGTTGGGGTGAGTTATATGTAGACAGAGTTATTGACAATTTACATATCCAATGTTAGCACGAAATGTGCGCCTCTTCCCACAGTCCCTATTGCTTGGAATTCTTGTCACATAAAATAATGTATTTCATTCTATAGTAAACAATGAGATCCAAAATGCAAATACTTCAAATAAATCTTTAATGGGTTTTTGATGATTATTGAAAATAGGAATGAGTAGATTTGAATTCACACTGACATGCAAATGACTGATCCTGGATTATTTCCTGACAAGGTGTTGGGATACAAAGGGATGCAGAGAATGAGATCTGAGTTTGTTGACTCCCTCCATTCCATCAGAAAGCTTCAGAGGCTTCTGTCTTCTGCCAAGAATTACCTTACCACATAAATATTCTCTTCACTTGAGGATGTTTCCTTTAAAATATGGATACAGACAAAGAACTTTAGAATCTTGCCCACCTCAACTATTGCACCACTCTCTAACATAAACACCCCTCTCTACTAATTAAGCCAGCTCATTCCTTTCCCCACAACCCATACAGATTCCTGCCTCATTCACCGGGCTGGGCCAACCCTCCTTCCTACAACTTTCTCTGCACACCACTCCCCATCCTCCCAAATCCTTTCAAATCCTGCCCCATCTTCTTGGCAAATTGTCCCTCCTAAAATTCCCACTGCAGTTGTGAGAGACATCAAAGCCCATTTTCTTCCACTCATCCTGAGCTATTTGTCAGAGTTTTGGCTCCTGGACTGGATTATCCATGTAGTAAACTTTGCTAATAATAATATCTCCATTCATTGAGAATGCCCTTCATGCTCAGACCCTGGATTTTGCACACGTATCTCATCCTAGGACATAAAAATCTTCCTGCCCATTTTGTAGATGAAAAATACAAGGATAAGGAAGGTAAAAAATACAAGCCAAAAAATGCCCTCACCGATTGAATTCAGCTCTTCTAACTCAGCCCTCCTTCCTCTAGTCAGTATAGCTACTTAATGATGAAAATATTCTGCTGCCTTATCATTAGACATTATAGTTAAAACTACAGTTCAATTTATACAAAACCTCCATAAATGCTTTTTTTGAGACAGGATCTCATTCTATTGCCCAGGCTGCTGGAGGGCAGTGACACAATCATAGCTCACTGCAGTCTGGAACTCCAGGCTCAAGCCATCCTCCTGCCACAACTTCCTGAGTAGCTAGGACTACAGGCATGGGCTACCATGTCAGCCAATCCTTTAAAAAATTTTTAGATATAGGATCTTCCTATGTTGCCCAGGCTAGTGCTGAACTCTTGGCCTTAAACAACTCTCCTGCCTCAGCGTCCCAAAGTGCTGGAATTACAAGTGTGAGCCACTGTGCCTGGCCCCATAAGGGTTGTATAGTATTCCACAGAATATATATGTATCAGATTTTATCTGACCCTTTGTTATTGGATATGGAGTTTGCAGCTTCGTTTTTAAGATTGTAAAAAGCAGAGCCATTTAAAAAACTGTAGTTTTTCTCCTTATTTTTTATTTTATTGTTGTAAATTCCCAGATGCAAGATTATTGTGTCAAAGCATGTGAATGTTTTATGACATAATACACACCACCAACATGCAATCACAAGCACCAGTGTATGCTGCTGCCAGCATTGCATGCATAATTTCAAGCAAAAGGCATGTTCACTTTACTTTATTATAACTAGTAAAGCCACAGATTGCTTACTAATCTAATGGCTTTGAATTACTTCATCTTGTCTTTTATACATGCACCTCTTGGTATGCTGATAGCATTTTGGTTTCTTTGTACTAGCTCTTCATGACATAGTGATAAATCCTGTGCCGGACATACCATCTGTACTAGACCTAAATTCATTTAGCTCATTATACTCATGTTGGCAGCATATACTTGAGGATCACCCATGATGTGTCACCGTGCTGGCACTGGGAACACCCAAAAGAAAATGACACAGCTTAAAGAAACAACGACTAGGGTAAAGGTCTGATGGTTGGTCATGCAAGATAAACTCGGAATTCCCACTATAAGATACTTTCACCCAAGAGAGGGAGAGGGAACATGAAAAGGACCATACTGTGAGTTCAAAGTGGTAGGTGTAGCCAGGGACTGCTCCAGGGCTTCTGAAGAGGCAGGGAAGGGAGATATCTGAGGCATCTTCATGGAAGGTAGAAGGGTTAGCTGAGCCTGAAGGACAGTGGGGTTTGCTGACAGCAGAGAGGAGAGACTCCTGGCTGAGAAGCCTTGTGAATCAAAGCCCACAGCTGACATCACAGCTGCAAAAGCAACCTCAGGGAGCAGAGGGATGGCTGTGCATCTGGGAAACATTTTCTGCATGAGAAGCCACGAGACATTTGTTTGTTCACTAGGCAGTCTAGCCTCTATCATGGGGGTCCATGAGAACAAGACCACTCAGATGAAAGTGGACACCTCTTTTCCAGAAGTTTGTCTTTGTGAAGGGTAGCTAAGATGACCCTATGTTTAACCAGCTAGTGAGGGGCCTATTAAATTCTGATCTTTAGTGTTCTTAATGCAACAAACAATACTTTTTCCCCAATGCCTGGTTATTTGGGTCCAGGAATTAAGAGGGATCTTTTCCTGGGGCTGGGAAGGGTCTTAACAAAGATATGAGGATAAACTGCCACACCCTCGGAGTCGTTTGTGAAGTGGAGAAACTCATGGAACTGCTCAACCTACTTCCCAGTTCAATAGGCACCATTCAGTTACCCACCATCACAAGCCGCTAGAGTCCATAATTACATTGGATCGGTTGGATCAATTCAGTTAACTAACTTGACACACATTTCTCAGTGGATTTCAGTGTCCAAGTGACTACTTGAGTGTTCCTTAAATCCAGTGTGAGCATCTGCACTGGGTGGGAAAAGGGAACATGTCTTCATTGCCCCAATGCTGATTTGAAGAGACCTGAAACCCAGGAAATGGCCCAATGTCCATAGTGACAGCCAACAGTAATGATGGTGAATTCTCTGTAATTGAGGGGGAGATTGCTCCCCAAATACCAAAACAAGATTCCAGTGAAGCTAACACAGACTATTAAGATCATATATGATCCATCTTCAATACAATGCTCAATGACTGGCCTAAGGGACTCAGAGGATCCAGAGTTAGAAGATCCATCAACTCTTACCCAGTCACCAGGCTTTAGGGTCAAGTATTAAATGTGCAGGAGAAATAACTGGGGTACCTCTTTATCTTCCAGACTCTAGCCCAACTCTAAGCCTGTGGACACAGTCACAGATGTGGTAGTAGAGCCCCGGAGTCCCACCCTCTCTGCACCAGCCACACTGGTCTTGTTTGCTATTCCTCAGACTTACCTGTGACCTCAAGGCCTTTGCACTAGCTGTTCTCCCAACCTGGAATGCTCCTTCCCTACACAGTAACAAGGATCTCTCCTCTTCATTTGGTTCTCTGTTCCAATGCCGCCTCCTAAAGGAGACCTTCTCTAACCACATTATATAAAGCAATCGCATCTTACTCCCTTTAACATGCTTGACTTTCTTCTTAGCACTACCACTTCCTAAAATATTAATTACCTGAAATACTCTTTACTTATGAATATTAATCTTCGTGTCCCATGACACCAGGGAGGTGTCTTTTCTGTTTGCTGCTACGTGCCAAGCACCTAGGACAGAGCCTGGCACATAGTAAGTATCCCATAGTCATTGACTGAGTGAATTGATAGATGTTTCACAAAAGCTCCAAGGAGCCCCATAGAGCTAGTCCCTGAACCACACTTTATAAGCCACTGGCCTTAGATCATCAGGGTACATTTTACCCCTTGGAGTTTCAGTTCCATTTAATCACGACTGTGTCCTGCTCAGCTCCATTCTTGCTGCACTCTCTTACTTCCCTATTCTACATTCTTGGAGCCCAAGGGAGAGTTTGGCTATGTTATATGTCTCAGGAGAACATCCCATTCAGAAAACTGAACATCAGAGGGTTCAGTGGCTTCACTGATGTCCCACAGGCACTCTGTGAGTGGCAGAACAAAGACACCGGTATTCTGATTCCCATTCCTTTGCTCTTTCCAAAACATCATCCTTCCTCCCTTAGCTGTAAATTTGACCCGATTTAAAAAGAAAAGTGTGTGTACTGCTTATGGGAAAGGAGACTTTTTTAAAGGAGGCAAAAAATATGAAGGTGGATGTCCACAAATTCAACTGGGAAGAAAGGCAAGGCCTAGCCATCACAGTCAATTATAGAATGGATACCCTCATAACACAGAGATTCAGGTGGCCTCAATCTTTGCAGGCCCTGGACAGTCTTTTCAAGACCCTGCCAATCCCAGGGCGCCACAGACAAACCACAGTGACTCCGGCCAGCGGAACCAACCACATCTGACCCTGCCATAGGCCTGCACACGTGCCGCAGGACTGAAAGAAAGGATGCCAGGGGAAGAGCGGAAGGAAAAAGAAAGGCCTCATAGCTTGAGGGAGGCCAGCTAGGAAATTAGCCAAGAGCATGATGGACACAAGAAAACATAATGGACACAAAAAGCTGGCAGGAGAAAAGGGCAAAGAAAAGCAAGTTGGTGGAAAATAAACGCGATCCAAAAACACAACAAAACGTTTTTTAGAAGTTTATTTTACCTAGAATTAATGACAGGAAAACCGCATAAACGTGGTGCAAAATGTTTAATGCCCCACTGAATGTCAACATTATGCCATCCATCTGTCCTTGCAGGTGTATTATTTCTAGTCCCCAGGATGAAAAGAAAAGTTGCTTTTCACATGTTTTATAGTACTTAAAAATACATATTTCCAAGGCTTTATTGCCAAAGGTCCTGCTTTCTTCCAGAACCCACAATAACTAATCATGTCACTGCCACCAAGTCTAGGAATTGGAATTAATAGTTGGTGGGGGGGTTGCTCCCATCCTATGAGTGATCTTTGCTTTAACGACCCTTAGAGTTAGTGATTTCTCCTAAATATTTATTTCTCCCTAAGGGAAAGATTTCTCTAAGAACATTCTCTCTGCCCTAAATATTCACAATTCTCAATCTGTTTTTCTTCTATTTGTCCACTTAGAGTTTTTGCTGGAATCAATTTTATTAATTTCCTTCTGAAAATTAACAAGTCAAAGTAAATCACAGGGAGCTTTTTCCTCTCCACCATGTGACTCTCTTCACTTTCTCTGTTTTTCTCTCAATGCTAGGTCACCATGGCCTGGATTTACTCTAATTTCTCTCCAGAACTTTCCTTCAAATTAAAAAAAAAATGTGGGAAGAAAGAGAGAAAAAGAGGAAAGAAGGAAGGAGGGAGGGAGGAAACGGAGGGAAGAAGGGAGGAAGGAAATAATGGAAAAATTTAGATTAAACTTAAACATTATTGCAATTTAAACATTGCAGTCAACATCTGTGCCCTCCTCGCTTTTCTAAAAGATGCTTCCTTTAACATTTAAACACTTCTTTTATAATGAAAGACATTATCCAATATTGTGTAGGGATCTCTCTGGCTCATATCAAATTGACTGTTCTTTTAAAAATTCCAGGATTATCAGCCTTCTTGGAAGATTCTCCGTCAACTTATTGGAGCAATTAAATCACAGTCACAATTATGTTTCAAAGCTGACAGTATCCATTGGATCTATAGCTCCAGAAGCTCGGGTAGGTCATTTAAACTTTCTGCATCTACAATTTCCTCCCCTGCAAAGTGAAAGTCTAGACCAGATTATCCCCAAGATCCTTCGGACTTTACTATTGTACATGTATACTGTTTCTCACCTCAATGATTTTCATTTTACTTTATGAGAACACAATATTCACCAATTATCCAGGGACTGTATGACCCAATTTGAAAAGTAATTTTAAAAAGTAAAATAAAATAAAGGCTTTACTAGTTGTAGAATCTATTTCCAGAACCCCGAACCTGGAGATTCACTTTGAGGCACTCTGTGGCCTTGCGTTTTCTCATTGGCTGTTCTGGGGGCAGTCGGCTTGTTAACTGACTTTTATCGTTTGTTTTCACAACAACCTTGAGACTCCTTAGAGCAAATTGCAAGGCAAAACATGTTATCCAATTGGCAGTTAGGAAATCCAGATCCCGGGCCCCAGAGGGAAGGCCAACTCCTTAATTCCAGCCTGATGATGGGAAAGAAGTCATCAGGAGGTTAAGTGACTTATGCAATTGGATGGAGCAAGCCAGCGTCCACAACAGGATCCTGGACACTCAGTCCCTGCCTCTTCGGACAGCGTTCAACTCTCCCAGCCGCACTTCTTCCCTGAATGCTTTTTAATCTGGCATGATCCACAAATAAAGGAAATTGTGGTTTTCACATCATGATGGAGGTTATTTTCCCACTGTGAATAATAAAAGCAGAGTATCCCATTTGTAGCTTCGAAAGGTTCCCATTCCAACCCGCATTGTTTATTCCTCAGGCTTTCAACAGTTTTTATTTCAAGATGTCAGTTTTTAACGTGTTTGCATAATTCTGCATTTTCTTTCAGGATTCACTGTCATAACCATTCATTTCCCCCCACCAGCTAAGTTGCTGAAAAAGAAAACTGTGTTTCCAGGCCAGTCCAGTCCTACAATTTAAAAGCTGGCAGGACCCGTCTTCCTTTTCCCCCCTGGGAGGATTAATTTGCTTCTTTTTTATTCTCAAAGTTTTATGATTCCAAATAAAGGATATAATGGTGCCATTGAGAGTTGGGAAAATGTGGAAGATAAATAGTCTATGTGGGAACTGCTTAAAATGAGAATTGAAGTTTGGAGAAGGAGGTGGGAGAAGTGGAGACATTTTTTATCATGTGAGCTTGGCCTACTCATGATAAAGGAAATTTCCTCCTTCTAATGAGTCTTGCCTTTATAGACTGAAGTGAGGGCGAATGGCTCCATTTGTGTCATAAATGTAAAGAAGCTGAAATCGTACTCCCAAGAATGCAATATGTTTAATTTTGAAGTTGGGGAAGCAGCCATTAAAATGTACGTTATTTCTGGGACCTACAACACGGAGTCTGGGCTTTTAATCTTGAATTCATTGCCTGAACACTGACACATTTAAGAAACATGCTAAAATCATCTGCAGGAAACTAATTGACCAAGGGAAGTAATTTGAATAAATTCTTTTGGTTGAGTTAACACTAATTAGCTCCCGATTTGGTAGGAGCCACCTGTGTGAAGACCCATTAATAACGCTGCTTCAAGAGCCCAATTCACCATCAAAGAACTTTTATTAAGGGCCCTTTGGAATTTTACAATATAAATTGGGCAACATGACTAACCTCCAGGAGCTTGTAATTAAGGTCAATGCAGTAGACATTTATTGACTGGGTAATATGTGCAAAGCACTACAGAGAAGCAGAGCTAATCAGGGCATGATCCCCACCCTGCCAGGGCTCACAGGCAGTGGGATGGGAAGACCAGGTCCTCCAACCAGGCAACAGTCACTCCAGGAGTTATTCAGTTTGCCTATAAATGTTTCACAGCGCAGGCTACATTTGAATTGGGCCCTAAAAAGATCAGAGACACAGTATTGATTTGATGTACATCTGATCATACCATGCCATTGCTTAAACCTGTTAAATGGCTTCCCTTTGTATCTTCGATAAAATTCAGTCCCTTAACCATGACTTTTCCAGCCCTGAGCAACCTTGGCTCCCCCTAGTTCCTTGACCTTACCTCCTCCACACCCCGTAGGCTCACACCTTCTTCCCTGACTCCCAGGCCTCCAGTGTTTCTCAACCAATCTAAGCCCTTTCCTGCCTGAGGTATTCGCTCCTCTCCAAATGGACCATCTACCTCCAAGCCACATGGCTCCCTCTTACCATTCCCATCTCAGCTCAGTGTCACCTCCTAAGAGAGGCCTTCCCTGACTACCCAACTTAAATCAGGCATCCTCTCTACCACTACTCCCTTTCATATCACTGTTTGATTTTCTCCACAGCATTCATCACTCTTAAAATTCTTCTTCATTGACTACTTATTTATACATGACCTGTCTCTCTTCCTGCCCTGCCTCAGAATTTCAACTCCACAAAAGCAAGGAATTTTCTGGGTTGTTTACTGCAGTATCCCCTGTACCAGGGCAGGTACATGGGTAATATTAGGTAAATTAATGAAAAGAAAAACAAAGATAGCAGGATAGGAGACTGGGACAATGAATAAAGGCATGATGATGACATTAGGGTGGGGAAAGCATTGGGAAGCTCAGAGGAAACCAACCGGAATACAACTCAGGAAGAAGGCCTTTAAAACCACAATTTACTCTTCAAAGCTTCAGATCCTTGACTCCTAAGAATCAAAGTTTAAGACGGTAAGAATTTGGGGTCTCTGCCTCACCTCCATATCCCTCAAAGTTTACACTATTAATAAATTCCGTGCATTTTATCATCTGATTTTTTCTTACACATTCAATAAATGTTTGCCAAAACCCTGCTCCCTTCAACCCCCAGTCCCTAGCATCAAGTTTTACAATACTATCACAGGAGAAAGAGACCTGCCACATAAATGAACGCCCTAAGAATGAGCTAGAGGGGCTATAACTTCAGAATGTGTGGTTTCTGTCCTCTGCACTGTGGTGAACAAGCCCATCTTTAAGTGTATCCAAAAATGTCAGCTGTCACGTTTGAGGGCAGACAGCCAGTTCTGGCTGGCCCTCCAAAGGTGGGGGTGTTATCAGAAGGTCATCACAGAGCACTTAATGGAGCTCCACTCCTAAATAAACACGGCAGGGGGATGCGGGGTGCAGCCCTGTCCTGGTTGTTTGTGTGTTCCTGTCAGACCAGTCAGTTCCACTGGCCTGCGATGTTACAATGACTTCCTGGAATATGAGATTGCACAGATCTGCCTTCATGGGATCGGGTGGCTAAAATGGGAATGGTTTAATGAATCTCCAGTCAGATCCTGTATATAAAATCCACATCACAGGGAAATGGCCAGGCCTCTGCTCAGCATGGGAAGATTTATCTTCCCTGGGTAGACCATGACCCTGTGCTCTCTCACCCTCCTTTCACACCAATAACAATGTTATCTCGTTCCCTAAAGGGCCCACAAGGTCTTATTGGAGGCCCTTTAAAACCTGGAGCCAAGTGTCTGAATGACGTTTTAATTGCATGGTTGCATTGAGGAGCCACATTAACTCTTTCATGGGAAAGTGAACAATTTCCTGAAGGTGAAATTAGGAAGAATGCATTATCATTGTCCTTGATTCCCAAGGCCAGATGCCCAGCTGGCCTGAAAACACAAAATCTGTGTCACCTAGTCCCTCAGTCAGGCCACAGGAACACAAAAGGTGAGTCTACATTTAAGGTTCCCCTCCCACCCCACTCACCCCCCAGCCTCTTTCTGGTGCCTGCTACTCCTCCATTAGAGATATTTTCTTAGGTTTAAGTCTTTGTAGTTCTCTAATTGTCATTGCACCTTAATGTGAATGAATCTGTAAGTTTTAGGTATCAGAAAGGGATAACTGAGAATCTGTTAATATCTTTCCAATCCCGTGGAACGTTATGAACTGTGTCTCCCATTACTCTTTCCTGTGTTCATTGCCAAATCTTTATCTCATCTCCCCTAGACCCATGTAACAATTTCTCTTTATTTTATTATTGTATATATTTATGGTGTATAACACCATTCATACAGTGTATGAAACACGATGTTTTCATATACATGTATGTAGTAAAATGATTACTACAGTCCAGCAAATTTACAAATTCATCAGAGCTTCTCCACGGGTCTTGCCACAAATGTGCTCAACACACCCTACAATTTCCAGTCTCTTGATTTGTGCCTGCACCATCCAGCCCAGCAAGAAGGAAGTCCCCCTCCTTATATCCAGCCATCTAATTATATCAGACCCAAAGATTCCTCATTTTGGGGAATAGGGATTCCCTATTTAGGGGAGGCTCTACAAAGAGTCTCCTCCAAGGGAGTAGAAGAGCAGCCCACTTCTGGTGGGAATTCTGAAAGCTGAGATGTGCAGCTTCAGGCCGTGGAGTAAAGGGGTCTTTTAATTCCCTTGATGAGCTTTGCCTGGAGCTTTTTTCCCATTTTTGTCTTTCTCTACAGAAAGCATGCAAATCCCAGTGTAAACAGTGATGTTGCCCAGATATAAGAAAATCAAATGCCTGCTCTCCTTGTTTCTTGAAACACACCCTCCAAGCCTCTATCTCCATTGCCAAGACAGCAGTACTCCTCTACTTACAGCAAAAATGAGAGCATAGTATGTAATAAGAGGCACCTGTCAGGAGATAAATAAAAGGGAATGGTGGGGATTTGGATGACCTGGAGAACACTTTTCTCATTTCAACTTAGCAGACACCATTCAGTTCCAGCCAATTCATACCAAAAGGGAAATGAATTTAAAGCCTCAGGACACATTTTTTATGTAAAATCTCTTGATTTCTAGATGTTAGTTTAAATCGAAGAACAATGTGGGTCAGTGTATGATTGCTGCCTTAGACATATCAGATTAGGGTGTGGATATAAGTTAACATTTCCTAAGATTTATATTATGACATACAAATTTCTTAGGTGCTTTAGGCTTCATGGTCCAATAAGTTTAGAAAATCGATCTAAGTAATGTGAAACAATATCTTAATCTTTACTCTTTACTAATATGCAGTGTTAATTTCTGAGAGGGAAATCTAGGAAGCAAGTTTTTTTAAATGTCTACAACCATGAACATCCTTTTTTTCAAGGACCATCTCAAGGGGCTACTGAGCCACAGAACAAGCTTAGGGAATGCTGGCTCAGGGAAAAGGGATCTCACCAACTGCCCAAGCTGCTCAAATTGCTGGCCTCAGGCCAGGGGCACAAAAGAAGCCTTTGTGGTCCACATAAGACCCAGTCCAGTGCCTCAGGAGGCTACACTGAGGTTTGGAGACAAAGCCCTTTCTAGTAATGAAGTGCTCAGTAGCTGGGTCTTGAACATCTGTCTCCTTCTGGGGCCTCACAGTGTGACTCTGGTAGGTCTTTCATTCTTATCACAACAAATATTAAGTGTAGGGGAAAACAGAGATGCAAAGACACACCTCTTTTTGCAAAACTTCAAGTTCTGCAGGAAGGCAGAGGTGCAGACAGAAAGATGCAGAAAGTAAGATCATTGCTGTATTAGTCAGGATTCTCTAGAGAGACAGAACTAATAGGATATATATATATATGGAAGTGTATTAAGTATTAACTTACACGATCACAAGGTCCCACAATAGGCTGTCTGCAAGCTTGAGGAGCAAGGCGAACCAGTCCGAGTCTCACCACTGAAGAACTTGGAGTCCAATGTTCGAGGGCAGGAAGCATCCAGCACGGGAGAAAGATGTAGGCTGGGAGGCTAGGCCTTTTCACATTTCTTCTGTCTGCTTTATATTTGCTGGCAGCTGATTAAATGGTGCTCACCAGATTAAGGGTGGGTCTGCCCTCCCCAGCCCACTGACTCAAATGTTTATCTCCTTTGGCAACACCCTCACAGAGACACCCAGGATCAATACTTTGCATCCTTTAATCCAATCAAGTTGACACTCACAAAGTGCCACAGGCATGAAGGAGAAGAGGCACCAAGCTTTGAGAATGAAGAAAGGCTTCAAGAGTTTGCCGGCTGGTCAATGACGTGAGGGCATTCCAGGCGGAGAATGCCATTGGTCAGTGGTTCTCAACCAACAGCAGCCTTGCTCCCCCCCAGGTGATACCTATTTGGCAAGGTCTGAATACATTTTTCATGGTTACAACAGAGAAGAATAGACTTGCTACTGGTGCCTAGTGAGTAAAGGCCACGGATGCTGCTAAGTGTCCTACAATGCACAGAACAGTCCCAAGACAAACAATTTATCTTTCCCAAACATCAGTAGTTTCAAGGCTGAGAAATCCTTCCATAGGAAAGGCACAGAGGTGTGAAGGCACAGGTTAGCTTAGGCATCAGCAGGTGTCTGATGCAGCTTATTAAGGCTATTAGAGGCCCATTTCCCTTTTCCGTCATTCCCAGAGTATAAGCCCCTCAAATTCACTGACATCCTGTATTGGTATGTATGCTCCCAGAGCCTAGTCTATGGTAAGTGCAAAGTAAATGAATAAAACAGGTTTCCCAAGAGTCAGTAGTGGTAAGAGTGCTGCTGAGAGCACAGGTGTCCTAAGTTCCCGTGGTAGCCAGAACAAATTACCATAACTTAGTGGCTGAAAACAACAGGAACTTATTCCCTCACAGTTCTGAAAGCAGGTGTCTGAAATGGAGATGCTGGCAGGATTGGTTCCTTCTGGAGATCCTGAGAGATTCTTCCTTGTCTCTTCTTGCTTCTGGGGCTATCAGGTGTTCCTTAGCTTGTGGAAGCACAAATCCAGTCCATGCTTCCATCTTCTCATGGATCTTCACTTTGCCTTCTCCTCTCTATCTATGCCTTCTCCTCTTCTGTCTCTTATAAAGACACATGTCTCTGGATTTATAGTCTACTCAGTTAATCCAGAATAATCATATCTTGAGATCCTTAATTACATCTGCAAAGACACTTTTTTCAAACAAGGTCATATTTGCAGGTACTGGGGGCTAAGATTTGAACATAGCTTTTTGGGGGGCCACTGCCTTAAGTACTACAACAGATATGCCTGGATGGTAGAAAAAAGGGAATTGTCTATAGGAGGGAAAGAGTGACTCCTCCACCTGGGTCATGATTACTCCAAGAGCTGGCCATGGTGATTCCATTTCTGACTCTCACTTCAATAAATAAGTCAGTAAGATAAATGTTGGGCACATTCATTTGGAAGCACAAATTACATGTGTACTTCAGAATACACGTGTGCAAAATATTTACAATGCAAAGAGTCTGCCAAGAGGGAAAAATAAAGTCAGGGGAGTCAACAAAAACCTCCCCTAATTCACATGGTAGCCTAGATTTGAAGTCTGTGAAATCTGCTCAGGGCAAAGATTCCATCTGTGCTGTTGGTAGAAAGCCTCATTTTCTTGGGAGTAGAGAGTAAAACTTGAGAAACTCTCTAAGAAGCTCTAGAGGCCACAAAGTACCTCAGTTTGAGCCCAGTCCTCAAAATAAGAAACACTGGGCCTCTGTTTTAAAATTGGCCCTGTCACCTTAAATTATCCCCCTTCTTGTCTTGATACTGCCTTGAAAGCCTGCTGCTCAGACGTGGTTGCATCAAAGCTGCATCGGTGCGAGAGGAAACATATTTTAAAATGACAGATCTAAGAAGCAAGCCCTCGGTACTCTAAATGAATATGTTATTTCAAAGATGGAAATGACTCCTGGAATACCCTGTAATCCAACGTTCTCAATAAATCTCATGTAATAAATTCTCCCCAGGTCCGAAGATCTGGTCTGGGGCAAGCCCGTGCCTCCCGGAGCCATACTGAAGAGAGAACTGAAACACATACTACAAGAGGGAAGCAGACAAGTGTGCCTTTGACAGCGTCTCCAAGATCATATCACCGAAGCAAGCATGATCTTAAAGGAGGGGAGAAGAATGGCCAATTTCATAAGCGGTTCGCCTCAGACCATTGGATGGTAAAGAGGGATTCTGCCATTTTATGCAAATATTCTGGTTCCCTGGGCCTCAGAAAGGTTGGAAGCCGGGTGGGAAGGTTTTCCACTCTGAATGGCTTTCGATGTAATAATACTTAATACTCCTTTTTGAAACAGTTTCCTCTTTTTCTGAATATTTTCATGGGACTGTAACCCATTTGTATATAAAATTGGTTGAAAGTGACATGTTGAAAAGTCCGACAAACACTACAGTACGCTCTGTTTTCAAGGAATATAAAATTGGGCTCTGTCTGACACCTTGAGTGCGCTTGTGAAAACAGAATGTCACATCTCAAAGTGTTATTCTTGATAGTTTTAAAAAAATAAAATAAAATAAACAGACCTCTCCAGGCAAACCGCCTCTTTGTATTCCAATTTCCATGGAAACGCTGGCAATTGTACTTTTTGTGGCATGGTCTTTTTCACTTGGTAAAAGTCTGGTTTAGGCAGCTTGCTTGGGGACCCTTAGAATTCAGGAAACACTCTTTATCAAGCCAGCAAGGGATATTTTGATAGATCCTAGAGATAACTCCTATGCTATAGGCCTAGGTAAAGAAAAAAGGCACGTAGTTATTGTACAGGTTGGAGGAAGTGGACTTCAGTTTGTCCTTAGCAACACTGTTATAATTATCCATTTTATTCAATATCCCTACTCTGAAAATTCCTGGATCTAAATGACAAAATATATATTATTTCAAATCCTCCTTACAGAGTAATTATCAATAATACATGTAAATACTCTCTTCTCCATGAGGTAGAGTTTAGTTCCCCTCCCCTTGAGTGTGGCTGGACTTAGTGACTCAGTTCCAAGGAATGGAATATGGAAAGAGATAAGTTGTAACTTTATAGTGGAGAAAACCAGCAGGCACCTCCTTAATCAAGTGGTGAATGTTACTGTCACCAGCGATAAGTTATTTTGACCTCATGTACTTCTTGACATCATATGACATGATATGACATGATATGATTAGAAGGGCACTTCACCTCTGTAGAATTCTCCCTCCCAATCACAAAAGCCCAATCTAATCATGTAAAAAAAATAGACAAACCCCAATTGAGGAGCATTCTGCAAAACACTTGACCATTTATCTTCAAAACTGTCATGATCATGAAAAAGCAAGGAAGGTGAGAGACTGCCATAGACCAGAGGCGATTAAGGAGACTTAATGACTAAATAAATTTATTTCCTAGATTTGATTCTGTAATATGAAAAAAGACACTATGGAAAAACTAGTTCACTCCAAATGAAATCTATACTTTGGTGAATAGTATAATATAATGTAAATATAATCATATATTCATGTAGATATTATATGTGTATATTTTAGTGAATAGAATAGTATAATATAACTCATGTATATTATACTATAATATATTCACTAAACTATAGACTTTATTTGGAGCTTATAATTACTATATCTTATAGTAATTATATTACTATATCAGTCTTGAGAAATGGACCACGCTAACATGCTAGAGATAGAGAAAAATGGGTGAGAAGTATATGGGCATACTCTATATTATTTTTGTAACTTTTCTATAAAATATTCTAAGAGTTAAGTTTATTTTAAACCTCTCAAGGTTGAAGAGAAAATGGCCAAACAAGAAATAGAGAAAGTGCCATCCTTTTGTGTAATGAAGTGGATTCTTGTTGAGATGACAACACCGACACGGAGTAAGAAAAGCAGAGATAAAGATAAAGGCAGAGACAGTACAGCCAGATACAAAGGTCTAAATCCTAAAGAAAAATGTGGATTGAAGAATTCAAATCCTTAGACAGATTGTTTCCCATTGCCCAGGACATGAGCCCTTTAACTATGATTGACACAATAATACTCAAGGAAGCTTTGTAAAAATGTAGATTCCTTGGCTTCATCTTCTTGATTCTAAATTAGTAGGTATGAGGTAAGATCCAGCCATCCACACTTTATGCAGATTTCATTGCCTTTCTATGGTGAAGTACACAGACTCTGACGAAATAGAGTCTCTTTCCATTCCCTTTGAATTTGGGCTTCTCATAGGCTATGACTGATAGCCTGTGGCAGAAGTGACCTACATAACCACAATGGTGAACTTTATGTTAACCATTGCCCCACAGGGTGCCCAGACATTTGGTCAAATGTTATTCTGGGTGTGCCACGAAGGAGTTTTTGGATGAGACTGACATTTGAATCAGTAGACTGAGTAAACCAGATTATTCTTCCTAATGTGGGCTGGTCTCATCCAATCCATTGAAGGCCTGAATTAAACAAAAAGACTGATTGATCTTCTCATGCGAGGGAATTTCTCATCCCTGACTCCTTGAGCTGGGACATTGGTTTTATTCTGCCTTGGAACTTTAACTGAAACATTAGCCCTTCCCTGGTGTCCAGCCTGTTGGCCTTCGGACTGGAAAGATACCAGTGGTTCTCTTGGTTCTCCAGCCTACAGGTCTTGGGACTTATCAGCCTCTGTAATCACATGAGCAAATTCTTTCTAATAAATTTCTTTATATGTATACACACACACATACACATGCACACACACACACACACACACACACACACACTCTATTGGTTCTGCTTCTCTGGAGAGCCAGACTAATACAGTAACATGCAAGTCTAAGCACTAAGAGACTTACAACATTTTTGTTTATGTATTTGGAAGGCTCCTTTTTTTTAATCCCACCACCACTATGTGAGAAAGCCAAAGCAATTTCACAGAGAGGCCCATATGATGAAGACCAGGCACATCAGCTGAACTCACAGCCAACAGCCAGCCCAGCTGCCAGTGACAGAATGAGCCATCCTGCAGGTTCCAGCTCTGGATTAGCTTTTCTGGATGTCTTTGACTCTAAGCAATATCACGTGAAACAGAAGAACTGCCCAGCTGAGCCCAATTAATTCACAGAATCTTCAAAAATATTAGGCTGGTTCATAAGTATTGCAGTTTTTGCAATTGAAAGTCATGGCAAAACCTGCAATTACTTTTGCACCAACCTAATAATACATAATAAATGTGTTATCACAGAGATCAATCTGGATTTACTCCTGGAAGGATTTGATAAGGAGGCATAGATGGAGAAGACAGTCACAGGGTGACAACAAGCACAGACACATGTGGCTGGGTGGCATCAGGTAGCTGGAGAATCTTTCAGAACGACTGTTTAATTTCTTTGGGTTTGTAAAGTATTAGATTTTGTTATAGAGATTATACCAATGATGTAAAAATATAAGGAAAAGAAGAAAACAGAGCTTGTCAGAACTAAATGACCTATGAATGATTTTTTCTAAACACAAGACGGCTTTCTTCTTTAACAGGCATTTCACCACCAACTTTTAATAATTTGCTTTTTCTTCCCACTGCTGTTGGTGATCCTGTTAAATGTATTGGGAGAAGCGTATTGTCTAATTAATTCTTTGTTTAGCCCCTGTTAATGTGAGGAGCTGGGTATATTGGAGAGCAATATCAACTCTTTATTAAGGATATCAAAACTTTGCAATTGTATTGAAAATCTTTTCCCACTCTCATTTGCATTTTAATTTGGCATATGTTTTTGACATGTAGAAATTTTCAGTGTGTTGGTAAATTAGCATATTCTTTTACATTTGCAATTCCTCCCATTGTTTGTTGGGTTTTGTTTTGTTTGCTTAGAAAGGTAGTATGCATCTAGAAGTTTGAGAATTACCTGCATTTCTTTCGAGTGTTTTCATGGTATTATAAATTGATGAATACTTGGTCCATGTGGAATTTACTGTGATGGATGACTTCTTTGGAAGTCCCAATTTTCATCCCAGAAATACTGTCTCTTTGGTCTTTTATTATTATTATTATTATTATTATACTTTAAGTTCCAGGATACATGTGCAGAATGAGCAGGTTTGTTACATAGGTATACACATGCCATGGTGGTTTGCTGCACCCATCAACCCTTCATCTACATTAGTTATTTCTCCTAATGCCATACCTCCCCTACCTGTCCCCCCACCTCAGCAGGCCCCAGTATGTGATGTTGCCCTCCCTTTGTCCATGTGTTCTCGTTGTTCAACTCCCACTTATGAGTGAGAACATGCATTGTTTGGTTTTCTGTTCCTGTATTAGTTGGCTGAGAATGATAGTTTCCAGCTTCATCCATGTCCCTGCAAAGGACATGAACTCATCCTTTTTTATCGCTGCATAGTATTCCATAGTGTATATATACCACATTTTCTTTATCCAGTCTATCATTGATGGGCATGTGGGTTGGTTCCAAGTCTTTGCTATTGTGAACGGTGCTGCAATAAACATATGTGTGCATGTGTCCTTATAGTAGAATGATTTATAACCCTTTGGGTATATACCCAGTAATGGGATTGCTGGGTCAAATGGTATTTCTGGTTCTAGATCCTTGAGGAATCACCAGAGTCTTCCACAGTGGTTGAACTAATTTACACTCCCACCAACAGTGTAAAAGCATTCTAATTTGTCCACATCCTCTCCAACATCTGCTGTTTCCTGACTTTTTAATGATCGCCATTCTAACTGGTGTGAGACGGTATCTCATTGTGGTTTTGATTTGCATTTCTCTAATGACCAGTGATGATGAGCATTTTTTCATATGTTTGTTGGCCACATAAATGTCTTCTTTTGAGAAGTGTCTGTTCATATCCTTTGCCCACCTTTATTGGGGTTGTTTGTTTTTTTCTTGTAAATTTGTTTAAGTTCCTTGTAGATCCTGGATATTAGCCATTTGTCAGATGGATAGATTGCAAAAATTTTCTCCCATTTGGTGATGCAGTGAGCCTGCACCCTCAACCTCCTGCGCTCAAGGATCCTCCCACCTCAGCCTCTCAAGTAGCTGGGACTATGCCATGTTAATTTTTTCTATTTTTGGTAAAGAAAGTTCACCATGTTGCCCAGGCTGGTCTTGGATCCCTGTACTCAAGGGTTACACCAGCCTCAGCTTCTCAAAGTGCTGGGATTACAGGCATGAGCTACCATGCCCGGCATACTTTTTAAAAGTTAGTATCAACTAAAGCAAATGTTTGAAAACTCAAGTACTCAAAAAAGAAAACTATGAAAAGGACCTCATATCTACCACTTACTAACTGTGATCTTGGACAAGGTCTTAACTTTCCTGAGCCTCAGTTTCCTCTTCTGCACGGTAATAACATCTGTCTTGAAAGGTTGTTATGAGCATTGAACATAAGTCATGTAGAGAACTAATTGCAGAGCCTCAAATGCCAGCTTTATGTATTTAAAGGTATAGATGCTTTCCTCCTTCTTGCTAGTTTTGAGGTGTATACAAACTTACACATTTCCACTTACTGTGTTATATGCCACATATTTGTTTCTTGTCTATCTTCTCTTCTACATTGACATCCTTAATGTCTGGGCCTGTGGCTTTATTTCTATATCCCTTGTTCTCATTATGGCACCCACAATACAGCAGGTCCTCAAATAATTTCTGTTGATTTGAATAAATGTCTTTAAAGTATCAAAGAAAGATATCAATGAGTGCAAGACCATATCATCTGAACTAAATGCAACCTTTCAAGCTTTGAAGTAATCAGTGAAGATGCAAAAGGCACGATCTATAGATTTGACTAGGTGAAGGTTAAAAATTTTTATTGTAATATAAAAAAGTATTAATATGGGAATGTTCATGGACTTCCCCACGGCTGCCAAAGAGACTGTGGGCAATTGTGTTTTGATTTCGTCCTCTCCTCTCTACCTCCTCCTAAGAAGTAATGGGCTCAGCTTTGTTTGCTCCAAGGCTTTAAGGTACAAAATGAGTAAGTGGATAGAGAAGAATGAGACCAGAGGGCGAGGAGTAAGGGAGACATGAGGATAATCTGCAGAGTAAAAACTGAGGACAGGTTGGCAGGAGAAAGGGTTATCTTCAAACATATTCAAGAGTAGAGAGAAGAGTATAATGGATCCCCCATGGATCCATCACTAACTACATTTATCTACATTGTATGGATATTATTTTATGTAATTCCCACCACCACTCCTTTCGTGGCTGGAGCATGTAAAAGCAAATTTCAGAAATCATGTCATTCTACCTGCAAATATTTGAGTGTTCATCTCTACTGATAAGGATATAATATAATCTCCATGTTATCATACCTAATAAAATTAACAAGTCTTTATATTGAGTGACTCACAGCCCCTATTCAAAGTTTTCTATCATTTCTAAAATGGGAAGAAAGACACTTTGGTGAGAGAGGGGAATTTTTGGATAATGAAGTCTTTGAGTAGTGTAGGGCATAAGAAAACTTGAAAGATGTAAAAAGAAAATAGGAAACATGTTGTGAACATTAGGAACAGGATCCCCTTTAACTTTTCTAGAGACGTGCATAAGGTTTGGGAGTCTTCTTAATTAATGTTGGGCATTGTAGTGTGCCTCAAGAATAACCTAGTCAGGCATGAATTCTACAGGACCACAAGTCAGTATAATATAAGGGAATTAAAAGACAAACCACTAATTGCCAAAAATGTTTTTAATGAAATACAGCAAAGGGTAATTAAGCATTACAGAGAAAAAAATAAGTCATTTAGATTCATAAGAAAAAAATATCAAAGCCTGTAGTGAGATGAATGGTGCCCCTTCCCCAAAAAAAGCATGCCCTAACCCAAATCCCTGGAACCTATAAATATTACCACATGTGGAAAAGAGGTCTTTGAAGATGTAATTTAAGATCCTGAGATGAGAAGATTATCCTGGATTTCCAGGTGGGCTCTTATCAGACGACAAGTATCCTTGTAAACTAGATCGACAACGGAGAAGGCACACAGAGGAGAAGGCAATGTGAAAATACAGCAGAGGGGTGTAGCCAGGAGCTAAGGAACGCCAACAGCTCCAGAAGCAGGAAAAGCAAGCAACTGATTATTTCCTAGAGTCTCCAGAGGAAATACAGTCCTGTGGAGACCTTGATTTCAGACTTCTGGGTTCCAGAAGAGTGAGAGAATGAAGTTATGTTGTTTTGAGCACCAAGTTTGTGATAATTTTTTAATGTGGCCACAGGAAACTAATGGAAACTGAGAGAAACACAGGCAAGATAGAGGTAGGAGGAAAAGACAGAGTGCAATCACTGCCTTCCATTGGAGAAATGGAAGATATTCAGAAGCTTCTGGAAGGTTGAGTTCCTGGTAGGAAGTAGAGGGAAAGGGAATAATCTAGATGGTAGCAAGAGCTCATGGCATAGGAAGTCTTCAGGGCCACATGCAGCAGTTTGAACTTAGCCTGAGGACAACTACTAGCCTTTGAAGAGTCTATGTCAGAAGATACACAAGGAGTGGTATAGAAAGATGCCTGATGAAGAAAAATAAAGTATTTTTTATTTTTAAATTCATTGCATTATTTATTTTGAAAGAAGTTCTCACACTATCACCCCAGCTGGAGTACAGTGGTGCAGCCTCAGACTCCTAGGCTCAAGCAATCCTCCTGCCTCAGTTTCCCAAGTAGCTGGGATTGCAGGCACATGCCACTACACCTGCCTAATTTTTCATTTATGGATTTATTTGTTTGTTTATTTCTTTCTTTATTGTAGAGATAGGGTCTCATCATGTTGCCCAGGCGGATCTCGAATTCCTGGACTCAAGCCATCCTCCCACCTCAGCCTCTCAAAGTGCTGGGATTACAGGCATGAGAGACCACGCTCAGTCTAAGCAAAGGAAATTATAAATGAAAACTAAGAGAGTTCATCTTCCCTTGGAATTAAAGATGCTTATTGAGCCTTCTACTAAGTAAGAGGCTTACAGACTAATGAGGAAGACAGACATTAATGAAATAATCATATGGATGAATACACAGTTATAGACTGAAATGAATACCCTGAAAGAGAGGAATTCACTGGGCTAGGTGCGGTGGCTCACACCTGTAATCCCAGCACTTTGGGAGGCTGAGGTGGGCAGATCACCTAAGGTCAGGTGTTCAAGACCAACCTGGCCAACATGGAGAAACTCCATATCTACTAAAAATAGAAAAAGTAGATGGACGTGGTGGTGGGTGCCTGTAATCCCAGCTACTCAGGAGGTCGAGGCAGGAGGATCACTTGAACCCAGGAGGCGGAGGTTACAGTGAGCTGAGATCATGCCACTGTACTCCAGCCTGGGTGACAGAGTGAGACTCTGTCTCAAAAAAAAAGAAAAAAAAAGAGAGAGGAATTCATTGCTGCCAGCATCCTACCTTCCCTGAACCAAGGAGGTGGGAAGGGCTTCCCGGAGGAGTTAGTTGAGCTGAGCTACCAAGCCTTTCATAGTGTGTCAAGATGTGAGAACCACACCTCGTTTTTTCTTTTTAACCAATAATGAAGGAGGAGGTAGTGGAAGGACCGCTATACATTTAAAGAAAAATGCTTATAAAACTAGATTTTAAATACCACTCTTGGCCACTTCTATTTAGCAAGTTACACTCAGGTGCCATTGTTATTAAATGGTACCATACCTTTCTATAACTTGGGAAATTCAAGGTTTAAGTTCCATGAGAAACTTAATTTTCCAACTATCAACTAGTTAGTGCCAGACCTGCCGTCATAGCAACATTGAAAGTCTGGTCACCATTCAATGAATTTGACCCTGAAGACAAGTGAAATAGGAAACACCTCCCATCCTGAAATAATCTGGCCCTGCTACTCTCATGATCTGAAGTATCAGGTAATTTTCCATGTTAATTTGGACTGAAAATACAAAGGAAAAGTTCAAACAGGGACACGGTGTCTCTCTGGCCTAGCCCTTCAGGGATGGTTGCCTTAACCATACATTTTTTATTGTCCAGTTAAGTTTTCAGTAATTCAGTTGATGGGACTTTCAGACCTGCCCATGGACTGTGACTCATTCCACTGTCAAATTAACAGCTCTTTTGGAAAATGTGTTTTCATGACTTGGCCAAAAATTTCCACGGCTTAATTTCATCTTTTTCTTCCCAGAGAAACTCTTTGAACAAGTCCAATTATTGTACACTTCAGAAGAATCTTTATTTCCAGCCTCAGCAAATGCCTGACCAACCCATCACTTTCATTCAACTTTGATCAGCACAATTCCCTGGGGCTTTCACTTTCTCTTCTCGTCTGCTTATCGACTCTTCTTCCAGTGCTAAAAGTCGATTTGCAGCATCTGGAAACACCCAATTCATGAAATTAAAAGTCATTTGGCAAAATGAAAAGACACACAGAAGGGCAGTCCAGAATGCCTGGATCCTCTCTGAGCCTCTAAGAACAGCAAGACTTTACCGAATTGTCTTTTCTCTTGCCTTCTTCATTTATCAAACAATAAAGTTGGACTAAATGACTTTATGATAACTTTTACCTATAAACTGAAGAGCTGATTTTGTTTAGGTTAGTGTGAAATCATATAAAAGTTGGTCCACAAAGTTCAAGCTACAGGCATGGAGCGATGTAGGGTTGTCTGAGAACATGGAGATGCAGAGTCCCAATCACCAGATAAGAAAGATGCAGGTGCAGCACATTAGTCAACTAATGCATTACTTTCTTCAATAATGCAGCATAGCAAGACAGCCAAAATGTAAGTGGTTACCACTAATAAACATGTATTCTCATGCTCAGGGGTCCACAGGTCAGCTGGGGCAACCCTCCTCCAGGCCACAGGTAAGATTCAGGCCCACACCACATGTCTCTCAGTCTCCTGGGGCATGCTCTTTTCAGGGTGATCACTGGAAATGAAAGCCAAGCCAGTTTATACAAGCACACTTAGGTCTCTGCTCATTTTCCATCCTCTGACATTCAGCTGGCCAAAATATGCCACATGACCAAGTTCAGCATCAAAAGGGCTAAGAAGTATATTCTATTCATGATGGGAAGGGAAGAAAAGTGGCTACTGCTGAACAATCAGCTTGTAGCTCTCCTACCATTGCCTCCCATTCTTTTTTGACATGGTTTCACACCCCACAGACACACACACACACAAACACACACACATTTAGTTGACTTAAAGATATATACACATATGTATATACACACACATTTTGTTGACTTAAAGATCAAATAAGACCAATTTATGGAATGCACATTTTTGGAGGGAAAAATTATTTGAGAGGTAATTCACCTAACTCACAATTTTCATTAGAGCAAGAACAAGTGAACTTACTGCTGTGGATAATCATGTAATAAAAGTTACAATTTGATCATCACTGACTATGTGCCAAGCATTATTCCAGGTTCTTTTCATTTATTATAGAATTTAATAGAATTATTCAAATACCTCAACTTGACATTTTACCACATATAGAATACCCTACATAGAATTAATCCTTAAAAAAATCTTTCCAATTTACACCATTTAAAAATACTGGCCTAAAAACATTTCATTATTATTTAACCAATTTAATCAGTGCTCATTAAATATCTCCCATGCTCAGTTTCCCCAACAAATCCTAAGATCAAGTATTATCATCCACAGGATAGAATTCAGAGCAGTAAAGACTATAAAGGATTAAGTGACAGCTTACAAGGTAAAGGAGCAGGAATATGAACCCAGATGATAAACCTGGTACACTGACCTCATTGTATCATGTGTCCTTCGATAGCATTGAAACTATGCTTAATAGGTGCTTGATTAAAGTGTATGGAAAAACAAAAGATAGAAGGAAAAAATAGGAGGGAAGGGAAGGAAGTGGGAGGGAGGAGTTGATAACTTTCCACAACAGAAAAACTACACATGCTTGGAACACATCCATAGAATACAAGGCACTATGAAGCTATAAATCAAGGAAAACAAAATTTTATTTTCACAGAGTTGAATGATCAATTGGTAGATTCATTCATTTCTTAAACAAACAGTGCTACATCTCAACACAAGTCCCCAGGTGGTAGGAGAATAGCCTCTGCCTGCCCCCTACCTGAGGAATTCAACACGGGAGGTGTCAGGGATACTAACACCCACAGCTGTCTTAGAGGCTTATCAGGCTCATCATTTTGTACAGATGGCTCGGACCTCTTTCTCAAGTATGGCACTAAAGTTTCTACGCAATTTGATTCTAATCTACTTTCTATCTACATCCCCTTTCCATCCCCTACAGTCCCTCGGCATTCAGCTTCTCACCACTCCTTTTTTTTTTTTTTTTTTTAGACAGGGTCTGGCTCTATTGTCCAGGCTGGAGTCTGTACTGCAATGGTGCAGTCTCAGCTCACTGCATCCTCTTCCTCCTGGGCTCAAGCTATCCTCCCATCACAGCCTCCTGGATAGCTGGGATTATAGGTGCATGCCATCACATCTCACTCGTTTTTTGTATTTTTAGTAGAGATGGGGTTTCACCATGTTGCCCAAGCTGGTCTCAAACTCCTGGACTCAAGCAATCCACCCCCCTCAGCCTCCCAAAGTGCTGGAATTACAGACATTAGCCACTGTGCCCAGCCCTCACCAGTCCTTGAATGCATGCCTCTCCTAGTTCTGTGTCTTTGCACCTGCTGTTTCCTCTGACTGGAATTCATCCTCTTCTCTCATCTCCATCCTTCATTGTCCAAACTAATTATTTTCTCTTCTTTGGCCACTTCCTCAGATTTCCCCAGGAGATTTAGTTCTTCCTCCCCAGTGCCCCCAGGTGTGATGGTTAGTTTCATGTGTCACCTCAACTGGGTTAAGAGATACCCAGGTAGCTGCTAAAAGATTATTTTGGGGTGTGTCTGTGAGGTTGCTTCTGGAAAAGATCAGCATGAATCATTGGATTTACTAAAGAAGATCTGCCCTGAGCAATGTGTGTGGGCATCGTCCGATCTGTTGAGAGCAGGTTAGAACAGAAAGGCAGCAAGTGGATAAATTTGCTTCCTCTTCTTGAGCTGGGACATCCACTTTCTCCTGTCCTCAGACTTCACAGCTCCTGGTTCTTGGACCTTCAGATGCCAGAACTTACATCAGCACCTCCCTATCCTCTCCTCTGCCCCACTCTTGGTTCTCAGGCCTTCCGACTTAAACTCAGTGACACCACTGGCTTTCCCGGGTCTCCAGCTTGCAAATGGCAGATCATGGAACTTCTCAGCCTTCATAATCATGTCAGCCAATTCCCATAATAAATACACACACAGAGAGAGAGAGAGAGAGAGAAGAGAGAGAGAGAGATTGACTGCAACAGGTATCACAGGTCACAGGATCAACAATCTACCTGGCTGTTCCCTCTGCTGAACGTTGAATTCCTCAAAAGCTGGAAATATCCTAAGTACCTTTGTTAACATCTTGTTGTACTTAGCCTAAAACCTAGCAGATTAGACCATGTTGCCTTCTTACCACACAACTTTAATCATTTATTCTCTCTAGTGGCAATTGGCGGAGAGAAGCCATGTACCAAAGGAGAAAGGTGTTGTGCTTTTTTACACCCAGAGGTGGAGCCAGGCAACCATGAGGACTTTGCCTTGTTTGCCTGGCTTATTCCTACGCTTTCTTCAAGACTCACCTTCTTCCGTAAAGCCTTCCCCAAACCCTGCCCATGAGGTCAGGACCACGAGGGTCCACTCGCAGGAACATGTGCTTGAAGACGGGAACCAGAGGTCAGGTTCAGCTGGCTGTTACTCTGAAGTGAATAGGCTGAAACTTAGCCAGGAGGGGAGCGAGAATCTCAATCCAGGAAATATAAGAATGCATATAACCAAAGAATCAATGAGCAGCTGCCAGGTTAAAAGTTAAGCATCAAGAGAATGGAATAAGAATTTTAGTACAAGATGAACAGGCAACCTACAGAATGGGAGAAAATTTTTGCAATCTACTCATCTGACAAAGAGCTAATATCCAGAATCTACAAAGAACTCAAACAAATTTACAAGAAAAAAACAAACAACCCCATCAAAAAGTGGGCGAAGGATATGAACAGACACTTCTCAAAAGAAGACATTTATGCAGCCAAAAGACACATGAAAAAATGCTCATCATCACTGGCCATCAGAGAAATGCAAATCAAAACCACAATGAGATACCATCTCACACCAGTTAGAGTGGCGATCATTAAAAAGTCAGGAAACAACAGGTGCTGGAGAGGATATGGAGAAATAGGAACACTTTTACACTGTTGGTGGGACTGTAAACTAGCTCAACCATTGTGGAAGTCAGTGTGGCGATTCCTCAGGGATCTAGAACTAGAAATACCATTTGACCCAGCCATCCCATTACTGGGTATATACCCAAAGGATTATAAATCATGCTACTAGAAAGACACATGCACACGTATGTTTATTGTGGCACTATTCACAATAGCAAAGACTTGGAACCAACCCAAATGTCCAACGATAGACTGGATTAAGAAAATGTGGCACATATACACCATGGAATACTATGCAGCCATAAAAAATGATGAATTCATGTCCTTTGTAGGGACATGGATGAAGCTGGAAACCATCATTCTCAGCAAACTATCACAAGGACAAAAAACCAAACACCGCACGTTCTCACTCATAGGTGGGAATTGAACAATGAGAACACATGAACACAGGAAGGGGAACATCACACACCAGGGCCCGTTGTGGGGTGGGGGGAGGAGGAAGGGATAGCATTAGGAGATATACCTAATGTTAAATGACGAGTTAATGGGTATAGCACACCAACATGGCACATGTATACATATGTAACAAACCTGCACATTGTGCACATGTACCCTAAAACTTAAAGTATAATTAAAAAAATTTAAATGTAAAGAATTTTAGTACAAGATAGGAGAGCTCAGACAACTCAAGAAATGTTATCTTTTTTTATGTGATTCCTTGAAGATACCAGAGCTAACTACTTCCTTCCCTCTCTGATTATGGTAACTGAGTTAACCTTTATTAGAGCACTTATCTCAATACCCCACACTATTTATGCATCTGCCACTCCCATTAGTTTATCAGTTACTTGAAAGCAACAATTCCATTCTGTCACTTTCTCCTCTGGCATCCAAAATAGTGGGTAGGCCTTCAGGGAAGAAATAGAAGAAGAAAAAGAAAAAGGAGGAAATCAGTTTAGGGAGGGAGGGCAGGGAATAGAACGGAAGGTGCTTCTCAAAGTAAACTTGGCTAAAGAATTCTTGATTTCCACCACCCTCCAGCCATAAACTAGTTCTGCTTCTAGTGTTCTCCATATTTGCCAAGGGTAGCACTGACTACCTTGCTCTACTGACCAAAACCTAGGCATGATCTCTTGTTCTTCTCTTTCTCTCACCCCTCACATTCGATTCATCAGCATAGTTATTGACCTCCAAAGTAGAACGCAAGTCTAGGCCCTTCCCACTATCATCAGCACTTCCTCCTACACAAATCCCTTCTTGACTCCAGCAGCAGTCTCCTAATTGGCCTTCCTGCTTTCTCTCTAGGCTTCCTACAGAAGCTGAAGTGGTATTTTTTAAGTCAGAATATATTATCTTCCTGCTCAAAATCCTCCAAAGGTGTCTCATAAGCCTTAGTCAAAATCAAAGTTCTTATAGGATCCTGTGTGATCTAAGCCTGCAACTCCTCTGATCTCTTCCCCTCCCCCGACCTGGAACACTCTGTTCTAGCCCCACTGCCCTTCAGTATATTCCTGTGCATGGCACACTTATTTCCAGCTTGAGGGCTTTGAACTTAATAACCCCTCTGTCTTTGCATGGCTGTCTCCCTCATACAAAGTGTCAGCTTCTCAGAGAGGGCTTCCCTGATGTCTCTAGTGAAAGTAGACACACACACATACACACACACACATATATGCACATACACATTCACACATGCACAAACACGCTCACACACATACACACATATGTAAACACATACATACCCGACAAATACACACATGCACACTCACACACATATGCACATACATACATCAACCATATACACACATATATACACTCTTACAGAGACACACACACACACACACACACACAGAGATTTAAACCATTATAAACATAAAGTTGATAGTCAGTTACACAATTCCAGGCTGTTTCCTACTAAACATTTGATATTTCATTTGTCTTCCAAAATTACATTATTTACTGTAATTTCTCAAGTTCCATGTCTTGGCAGTAAGCTTTGACTTACTCTAAGAGCTAGGATAACAATAGGAATAAAGGTCATTTTTCACGTTTTCAGAGTAGTCTGGAGAATTGTGTTGTAAGCTCAGTGTTGAGATTGTATTTAGTTCTGTGGTCTCTCGCAGAAATTAGAGCAGGATACTCACTTTGACAGCCTGGATCTTACAACAGCCGAGAAACGAAGGCTTGAATTGAGGCACCAGAGAATTAACTGTGCGATTCTTATAAACATTACAGGTCTTCTGGATCCTATGAATTGCCTCCATTTAAACTCAAAAGCCCCATGACATGGTTCCAGGGGCCTGTAAATCCTGTGATACCAGCCATAATAACTCCCCTGGCAAGAACTAAGCTTCACTTCCCGTGGCCTATAAAGGACCTTGCCCGACCTTTAATATCAATCAGAGCTAACATGTGCCTGTGGGAGAAGCCCAGGCCTGGAGCCCAGAGAACCACAGCTTTGACTGGCAGCCTGGCACATGCCACAGGCTCTCCCTCCCCAGGGTGGAAATCCCTGCACGCCTCCCTTGCCCCAACCCCAGGGAGGAAATATGACTACCTACACCACAGGGTTATGTGAGAAGTAAGGGGTCTCAGCACACATTGATGGAAAATTCTCCCATGCCAAGCACTGTACAGAGCATGATGTGGCCCTGATGTTGAGGGGTGCCGAGACCAGTGGGAAAGGCAAACCTCAAATAGATCATTTTAATATTTGGTGGGTATGTAAATTATATGATAAGTAAGGGACCTGGCATATGGAAGGGGCTTAGTAAATGTTCATCTTCCCTAGAGATTCATGGGCTCATGGAACTTATTCAATGTGAGGGTGACCACAGGAACCAGTACAACCTGGACACAGCCAATTTAGAGCGAATGTCCTGGAATGATCATTAACA
This sequence comes from Pan paniscus, assembly GCF_029289425.2. Taxonomy (NCBI): domain Eukaryota; kingdom Metazoa; phylum Chordata; class Mammalia; order Primates; family Hominidae; genus Pan; species Pan paniscus. The sequence continues at coordinate 13,462,900 of NC_073252.2, forward strand.
ATGCCCTCTTTCACCATCATAAGTACACCAGATAAGACAGCAAACTATATGGTCACCTCAGCCAACATGCTCATCTTTGCAGAAGGGGAAATTACAGTCCATAGGGGAGAAGTGACAGGTCACATCTGATCCCCACACCTGGCTCCCTTCATCATTTTTATAATCCTGAAAAAATTATGGAATCCATAGCTTCCTCTGCTGTCAGCTTTCACCCCGGCCTGGGTTTCTTCCTAGGTCCACTGTCTGTGTGGGATTCTGATAATCAGAAACACTTTCCCATATTCCCTGAAATAACCTGAATCACTGATAATGACATATGCATATGCATGTGACAGTCTATGTCAGTAAACTTACAGAACTTTGGTGAAATTCATTACTTACATAGATTTCGAGCAACCTTTGTACCCACACAGACTAAGAATTTGGAATTATTTGGATGTTAGTAAATAGCAAAATGGACATTTTCAGCACAAATGTGAATTCCACTTTCTTTATCATGAAAAGTTCAGTATCACTAAGATGTTACAATTCAGTAGAGATGGGCAGGTTTGTCTTCATAGCAAAGCTTGAAGTAAGGCAAGAAGGGACAGAAGGAGTGGAAAAAGAAGCAAGTTATCTCAATTAATCCTTGGTAACACTGCAGGGTAGGTATTCTCACTTCCACCTTTCTAGATAAGGAACCAGAGGCTTCCCCAAATTTACCCAGCATGACAATCCTTTGATGGGTCAACGTTTCTAGGCTATGGTTCCTGGTTATTCCATAAAACACCTATCTAGGTGTTACTGTGAAATTATTTTGTGGATGCGACTAGTTCCTGTTTCAGTTGCCTTTGAGTAAAGATTGTCCTAAATAGCCAGGGTAGGCCTAATTCCATCAGTTGAAAGGCCTCAAGAGCAGAGCTGAGGCTTCCCAGGCAAAGAAGAAATTCTGCTTGTGGACTGCAGTTTCAGCTCCTGCCTGCAAGGTGCCTCTGCCCTTCATTACAGCCTGCCTTATGGATTTCAGATCTGCCTAGCATCTCCCACAATCAGGAAAGTAAATTCCTTACAGTAAATTATCTTAATCTTCTACCAGTTCCACTTCTCCAGTTGAACTGTGAATAGAAAAACAAGCTAGGACTTAGTACAACCAGAATTCATGCTCAGGTCCCTAAAAACCACATTCTAATTCCCTAAAGTGATTCTTTATCCCTTTGAGGCGTTTCTCTTAATGCGGGGAGTGGTTCACAGTTTAATAACAATCTCATACTTGTGTCAACCACTTAAAAACCATGGCTGTTTGCTCATATGGATCAACTGTGTGCAAAAAGACAGAGCTTAGATGGGGAATAGGTAAAAAGAAAACGAAGGGCCGGTCGCGGTCGCTCACCCCTGTAATCATAGCACTTTGGGAGGCCAAGGCGGCTAGATCACAAGATCAGGAGATCGAGACCGTCCTGGCTAACACGGTGAAACCCCGTTTCTACTAAAGTACACAAAAAATTAGCTGGGCATGGTGGCGGGCACCTGTAGTCCCAGCTACTTGGGAGGCTGAGGCAGGAGAATGGGTGAACCTGGGAGGTGGAGCTTGCAGTCAGCCAAGATCGTGCCACTACACTCCAGCCTGGGCGACAGAGGGAGACTCCGTCTCAAAAAAAAAAAACTGAAAGAAAAAGGAGAACAAGGATGAAGAGGAAGGAAGAAGAATATAGATTAATATTTATTAGGTATTTATCACATATCAGATCTTAAGAATTTTCGCACTCTTTATGTAATTTACTAAGGATGATAGATTACTGTTCAAAGATATTCACTCCTTCCCTGAAGCATAAATGGAAGTATACAATCATTCCTCACCATCTAGGGGAGATTAGTTCTAGCCACCTCCGCTCCCAGGATACCAAAATCTGTAGACGCTCAGGTCCCATAGTCTACCCTGCAGAACCCATGGGTATGAGCAGTCAACCTTCTGTTGTATCTTCACATCCCTCAAATACCATATTTTCTATTCGGATTTGGTTGAAGCTGCTGATACAAAGGGCTGACTGTACTTTCGCACCTTGACTTTGGACTTAGACTTGTGACTTTCTATTGATAAACAGGATGTTAGCAGATGTGACACAAGCAGGGGCTTAAAAATGTGCCTAAGGGCTGGGCGTGGTGGCTCACGCCTGTAATCCCAGCACTTTGGGAGGCCAAGGTGGGTGGATCACGAGATCAGGAGATCGAGACCATCCTGGCTAACACATAAAAAACACTAAAAATTACAAAAAATTAGCTGGGTATGGTGGCGGGCACCTGTAGTCCCAGCTACTTGGGAGGCTGAGGCAGGAGTATGGCGTGAACCCAGGAGGTGGAGCTTACAGTGAGCAGAGATCGCGCCACTGCACTCTAGCCTGGGGGACAGAGCGAGACTCTGTCTCAAAAAAAAAAAAATGTGCTTAAGCAATATGTGCTTTCACATGCTTTTAACATCACAATGAAAAAAAACTACAATGTGGCTGTCCTACTGATCCAAGGAGGTTGAAAGATACATGCAACAGACCTTACCTCAACCTGTAGCTTATCTGCAAGTAGCCAAACCAATCTAGCTCAGCCAACCTTCAGTCGACCTGCAGACATGCAAGTTAAATAAATGCTGATTTTTGTATGAGAGTTTATGTTGCTAGTTATGTAGCAATAGTTGACGATACACTGAAATAATAAGATAATAATTACTTCCCATTAGAGCTACATGAAGAGCTGAAGAGTATGCAAAAGGTGAATTCAGAAACTAACCATAAAACTGGGTAGGCAGATCACAGAGTCTAGTAGGTAGAAGCAATGATTCCAAACCTCCTTTTCAGAAAACTATGGTCTCCTTAGGATCACAGGAGAAATGGAGAGATAAAGTCATCTCAAGTCATATACATAGAGCCTTATTTGCTACAGGGCTCTACCTAGAGAAGGGAAAAGTCTGTTCTGTACACACAGATTCTCAACACTTGCAGTTTGCACAGAAGCTTATTAATTTCCAGTACCCTCCCTTGCTTCTGTACTATTTTAAAACAGTTTATACCATATTGATTTAAAAAGGATGTATGGAGTAGCTAAAACCCCAAGTCAGTATATTTAAATCCAAAACCAATGTGGTTCCAAAGGAACTGCTGCAGAGGTGAAGGGGGCCTCAGCTGGCTTTACCCCACAGATCCATCCTAGAGTCAACCAGAACAACTCCAGTCTTTATTGTTTTATACTCTGGGATTCCACATAACATTTCATTAGAACAGGAGTGACTGCCAGGCTTTCCAGCCCTGCCACAAACATGACAGCTGTAGTCTCTAAAACATAGGACTAAAACTAAACTCATCGTTTTGCCCCTCCCAAACACTGCTCAACATTCTTAATTCCCCTTTAGAGATTCTCATCACCTTTCATCCACAGATGAGTAAGCCACCAACCTGGGAGCTACCTTTATCCTCACTTTATCATTCCCATCTCATCTGTCTCCTAAATGAATGACCAATATGTGCCTCTCTCTCTACTCGGACTGTCACCATCCTTGGTCTCACTGCCATTGCTTACCTGGGAGGCTCAACAGTCTTCTAACTTTGGCATCTCTATCTCTCACTTACACTCTCAGTAATGGACAGGCTCTCAGATGGCCCCCAATGATTCCCGCCTCCTGGTGACATCGCCTCTCCTTGTGTAAGCTCAACTCCTTGAGTGACTTGCTTCTAACCAATAGAGTATAGCAAAGGTGATGGAGTACTGCTTCCATGAATAGGGTACACGAGATTCTGACTTTTGTCTTACTGATATACTCTCCTCCTTGCTGGTTTTGATAAAACAAACTGCAGTGTCTGAGCTGCCCTATGGAGAGGCCCACGTGGCAAGAAACTGAGAGTGGCTTTCAGCTGAAAGTCAAAAGGGAACTAAGGTCTGAAATCCAATAATCTACGAAGGATTGAATCCCAACAACCACTACACAAGCCAGGAAGTGGGTTTTCGGTTCTTCCCCACTTGAGCTTTCCCTTTGATTGCTGCCTCATGAGAAACTCTGAGGACTTAGCTAAGTCATTCCTGGATTCCTGATCCATAGAAACTGTCAGCTAATGCATGTATGTTGTTTTAAACCACTGAAGGGTTTAAATTAATTTGTTACACAGCGACAGGTGACTCATACACCCCTCCAATGCACACGATGGCACAGTCAGAGTGATGGCTCTAAACACAAATCTGACCATCCCCTTCCTCTTACTCTAACCCTTCCTTCAATGTCACAGGAAGCAAAAAAGTGGCATTCACTGAGTGCCTACCTTGTGTTGGCCTCTTCATGTGCTATCTCATTTCATCTACACAGCAACCCAGCAAAGCCAGGATTATTAATTCTCTTCAACAGATTTTTTTTTAAACTAGAGAATTAAGTAACTTGTTCAAAACTACAGAGCTAGGAAATGACTAAGCCATAACTATGGCCAAAATTACCTAGCTTCAAAACTCTTTCTGCCACACCAACCTTTCACAAAACCCAAAACACCCTATTGTAGCGTCAGGGAGATGCTAAAGTCAGGCAAACCGGGGCAGATGAACCTTAAGGCCTAGGAGAAGAGGAAGTTCAGCGAAATGAGGAAAAGAGAGAAATCAGAATGTTTCTGCACAATGTCTGACTTGGGAGAGTTTTATTGATCTCCTTGGAAAAATTGAAGTTCAGCAAAAATAGGTTTGCTCGTTATAAATCCCAGGGCTCTGGACTTCGGTGGGCTTTGTAAGAGATGTTTAAAATTAAAAGATAAAATTCCAGAGTCAAAATTTTATGAGTAACTTAGAATAGGGCTACATTGCCCCAGGACAACTGCCTGAAAGAGCTCCTCTTATTGCAGAAAACACAAGCCCGGGCCCTTGTTATAGCCCATCTCAGCTTTAAGAATCTCCTTGCAGCAAAAGTACACACTCCTCTTAAGTCGCCATTCAACACACACTCAGGCAAAAACTTAAACCTCCTAGCAGTATCCCATTAACCTCACAAATCCCCTTTATACCAGAAGCTGTGTCAGTCTTTAAAACCCAAAAGGGCAGAGGGGAAAAGCTCACAGAATCCTTACAAGGATGTTGAGGTGTTACAGGCGCGTTCATGGAAGGAGCCTTTGATAAATTGAGCGTGAGCCTCTAAGAGAGAGAAGAGCCAAGAAGTCAGCCTCTTCCTCCCCTCAGATTTATGAATCTTCCAGCTAGAGGCAAAAGCATCACTCTGTCAAGATCAAAGCTCAGAGGGGTGAGAAGACCAGATATTCTCCTGGGATGGGAGTATGTCTGTTTTATGTAATATACATGGTCTGTGTTCTAGAAAGCACATTGCATAGGAAACCCATTTTAATAGTCCCCATAAAATAAATACTTCCTTTGCATTAAGAATACAAAAAGATGGATATGCTCCTTGCTTGGAATGTATGAAGCAAAGGTTAAAAGTTCCACTGTGTTTTCTCCTCACGGAAAATTACTTTTGATCCATCAGCCCAGAATCCAGATTTTTCTTGGAAGAACCAAACATGAGACTGAGAGCATTTGCAATACTTGGGCTGGCACAAGCTGTTGCCTTAAGGTACCTATTGTGTAAGAGTGTTTATAGTCATTGAAGTCAAAGTGGCTGCAAAGACTGACTTAAAAGATAATAACTACACTAGAGAGCCTTAATAGATTGCAGAACTCTGCACATTCTGGAAGACTATGTGTTCTGGAAGATTCTCTACATAAACACCACATGATTCACAAACTCATTGATATTCCCTCTTTAATATTTGCTATTTGGTGTGATGGTCATTAAAGAAAAGCTGTTCGGCAATGCATGATTATGGAAAAAGAACAAAGGCTGAGAGAAACTAAATTCCCCACTTTAAGAAAAGAAATCCAGAAAATAAAATGAAAATATCAAAGAGCTTGTGTCCCATGATACACATTTCAGCCAAATGCAGACATGTGCAACAAACAGCTCAGCCTTGTCTGAGTAACACCTCATTCCTCAACATTTGCAGAATTTGCAAAGGCTGACTGAGGACAAAAAGGATCATGGATTCAGAAGCTAAAGCACTGAACTAGGCATCAGATGGCATTGCTTCTGACCTGGATCCAACCCTTCTTATTCATCTGTAAAATGGGAACAATACTAATTGTATTGTCCAAATTACCTATTTATCCATCTAGTCATTCATTTCTTTCAATCATTTTAACATATAAGGCATTGGGTACAAAGATCAATGCACTATGGGCCCTGCCCCCAGGGGGTTCTCAGTCAAGGATGGGGGGTGATATATGTACATGGAAAATAATATTCTTGTTGAGAATGGTAAGTGTCATATTACATAACCAATCTAATGAAATAGTATCACCAGCTGCCAAAATTTTAGAATCAAATTTGTAACCCTCTCTCTCACAAAAGCACAGGATATTATGGCATATCTTTTCTGTACCAACACCATTTCTGGTACCATCTCCTTTTCTGACTTTTATTTTCCTTTTGCCTAAATTTTCCAATTCATTTTAAGTTTATTCTCTCTAGAAATATTGTCTAATCTTTGCAAATCCTTTCTTGAACAATGAAGGTTGTAAATAAAGGGATATGTGGATGTCTTTAAAAAGCCGTGATAAATATGCACTTGACTGATGGATACCGTAGGCTCGGCTCAGTGGCTCATGTGCCTATAATCCTAGTGCTTTGGGAGGACAAGGCTGGAGGATTTCTTGGAAGCCAGGAGTTTGAGCCCATCATGAGCTATGATAGCACCACTGTACTCCAACCTGAATGACAGAGTGAGACCCTGTCTCTAAATACACACACACACACACACACACACACACACAGAGAGAGAGAGAGAGAGAGAGAGTTATGTGATTGTGATGATGATTATTGGGATGCAAAATATTTTTACTCATATCAACATGAAATGTAAATTTATATAAATATATTCTCATAAAATATATAATAACAGTGGTTCCAAGCTAAAATAAATGATCTATATATGGCCAGAGTTTGGTAAACTGACAGCACTCATTGGCCATCCAGCTCAGCACAGCAGCTGGGCATCAGACTCTCCTTGTAACTGACCTCAATGTTCATAAGGTGAACCTGCTTCTCTGGAAACCTGTGTCTCCTCAGTACAGAATCCCAGACCCAGTCTCCAGGCTCTGACCTCCTCTGTTCTTAGACAAGAACCCGACAGAATCTTCTCCCTGAGCAAGAGGCAAGAGATAAGAGAACAAGTAAACACACACACCCTCAACGACTGAGGGGCAAGCAAACCTCGGGCTGGTCCCTGAACCTCAACTCCCATCCTCCTTGCTCTCCTTCTCTGTTACTTATCTTCAAAGTCCAGCCCAAATGCCAACTCCATGAAGCCCTCCTTCCCCAAGCCTAAGCAAAATAGTCTGCTATCTTCTCCCTGCTCCCAGCCTCTATTACAAAATCACTGCATTTTCTTTGCAGTTAGTTCTCCCTCTGACTAGCGTTGTCCGCCAAGCAGGGACTTCACAGAACCCATTTTAGTAACCCCTGGAAACACTTCCCCCAGCAAAGAGCATGTTGTCCAGAACTTGCCCAGTGAATGTTGATTAAATTACTTCTTTTCAGTTTTCCTTTATTTTCCCCCTAACTATTTGGATAGCAAATTACAACACTAAATCTCTAAGAAAGGAATCCTCAAGTATTATTTGCCAGGCCAATAGGCAGGAACATGGTGGTGGCTTCAGATGAAAGTGAGAACAATGGCTACAAGGGACCACATTTCATTTCTAGCATGGTGAAGAGGAAATAGCACTGGGTGGCATCCAATGGGTCTGAGTTCAAATCCTGAGTCTTTAATTCAGAATCTGTGTCTCCACCCATTCAGGCTGCTATAACAAAATACCATAAACAACAGAAAATTATTTCTCACGGCTGAGGAGGCTGGGAAGTTCAAGACCCAGGTGGCAGCAGGGGAGATTCAGGGTCCGATAAGGGCCTATTCCTCGTAGAAGATGCCTTCTCACTGTGTCCTCACATGGCAGAAGGGGCAGGGGAGCTCTCTATGGTCTCTCCTCTAAGGGCACTAATTCCGCGCAGGAAATCTCTACTCACATGATTCACCTCCCAAAAGTGCCCCTTCCTTGTGGGTTGGGATTTCAACATATGAATTTTGAAGGGACACAAATATTCAGACCATGGCCCCTTGTAAGTAAGCAAATAAGTCTTTGAACCTTTTTAACTTTGTTTTACCATCTGTAAAACTAGGACTCTTAGGCCCAACTCCAGGATTGTAAAGAGGATTCAATGAGAGGGCATATAAAGGAGCCTGCCCAGGCCTAGAGCACAGTAGTCATTCAATAAATGTGGCTTCCTTCCGACCCTCAAATGAGGAAGCCAAACTAATCCCATCCTCCTATAAAGGAGGGAAAAATATGTATGAAGAAAGAATTGTGCAATGTCAGGAAAGAGAGGGCGCATTTGTACAAAGACCCACTCCTGCTCATGTAGGTATAACTGAATAATTCATGTTTGCACCCAAAGCAATTAAATGGCCAAGTCCCACAGACATCCATCTATGCCTTAGACATGGGAATTTATATTAAATTTTTAGTATGCTTAGGATACATAATTCTAAAACTAAATAAGATTGAGCCAATGATGAAAAGCATACCATTTTTTAAAAGTCAAGTTTTGAATGTTTTTCTTAACAGAGCATTAGTGTGCCTCTCTTATACATGGCACTTAAACCATCTGCTCTATTTTTTCTTAAAGACATAACGAAAAGAAGTCCAATCGTAATTGGCAGTAAGAAAAATTGCATTCCTCCTGCCCTTTGCTCAGGCATACAGCCATCGAAGTGTTATGCCATAAAATTTAATTTTTGAGTTTTGAATGATTTACAGTGGAACAGAACTTATAAATCAGAACAGTAACCATTACTATGAATAGAGATGTATGTTTTTCTAAATGTCTAAATGAAATACTTTGAAACACACTAAAAGACCGGCACAGTTCCCCAAAGGCTGCCATAATTGAAGTTAATCATGCTTATTTGGACAGAAGGACCCTTACTGACACCTACGCACCTCCCCCTTCTTAAAATGAAGTGATCAAATCGTCATCATCTTTTCTTATGAAAGTAGTTAATCATGGCAATATATCAAACTCTTGCAGCTCAGGTTCTAGCCTTGTCTGCTAAGTTTGCAAATCTTTTCTAATATCTTTGAATGTGTCTTTAATCAGATGCAATTCTTAAAATAGTTAGAATACCTAGAGCATCATCACGTGAAAGCCAATAAAGATTTTCTTCTTTTCTTTTACATCCCAATAGCCAATCCAGTAGCAAGTCCTCTACATTTTGCCACTTCCGTCCACCTCTCAATTTCTCATCCCTTCATCTCTCACTCTGACGACTGTAACTGCCCCTAACGGCCTTCCTGCCTCCGTTGTGGGAAGAGAGTGGGAGTGGGCTGTGCAAAACATGAATTTCATTGTGGTATTCCCTTTCTTTAACTTCTCCAATGGCTCCCCATTGCACTTAGAATCAAAGCCTACCTTCTCACCTGTGGCTTACAGGGCCCTACATGAGCCTGGCCTCACGGCCCTTATCTCTTTCCAGTCTCTCCTTTTGATTCTCCTATTCTGCAAACATACCACTTTGTACACACCTCATGACCCCAAATTTGTGAAAAATTCTAGATGGACAGATAGAGACAGACGGATTTATATAGGAAGGATAAAGACCATTAATATCCTTTATCTCTGGCAGATGGGGGTATAGGTAATTTTATTTTCTTCTTTATACTTGACTGTTTTACAAAATTTTGAAAATGAACATGTATTAGTTCAGAGGTTTCATGCAGAAAGGACTTCAGACATATTCTAGGAGACTACAAAGAGCAGAACTAGGACTTTTAGGTGCAAGCTCACAAAGGACATTAAGATTTGTGTCTTTAAGTTCCATAGAACAGGGATGGTCAAGTTTTAGTTATCTGCAGGTCTTTCACAGTGACTGGCCAATCAAAACATCTGTTGAGTAGCTATGCTCTGATTCCTTTCCCCTGAAATGTGAACAAAGGGCACTTGGAGCCAGCATGAAGCAATGCAGATAAAGCACAGCTGCTGAAAACAGCAGTCAGAATTAGAGAGAGACTCTGAAATGGGTTAGCAAGCATCTGATAATATTAACAAACACCGTACTTGAATGTTTTCCTCTTTCCAACCAGATTGTAAACTCTATAAAGGCAGGGATCATAACTATGCATCTTATTTGTTCAACAAATATTTACTATCTACTACATACAAACATTGTTTTAGGTGTTGAGAATACAGCAGTGAAGACTCAGCCTTTGCCCCATGGAATTGCATTCTAATGGGCAGAAAAAGTAAGTAAACAAATTGCTAATGGTACTAGAGAGTGATAAATGACACCAGAGAATCAAAAATAGAGGAATGCAAAAGATGGAGCAGCTCATTTAGGTAGGATGACGAGAAACACTTCTAGAAAGCGTCTACACTAGACCCGAGGCATAAATGATAAGAAGGAGCCAGTGGCAAGACATTGCAGTAAAGAGGCTTCCAGGCAGGGGGATGGCTGGGGTCAAAGCTGTGACAAATGCAATGCTAGTGTGATGAGCTCAGGAGGCAGAGCATGAGCAGTACTGCTAGGAGATGAGATCAGTGATATATGGGAATGGGGCAGATTATGAAATGTCTTACCCATTGTGGTAAGGAGTTTGTTTGTTGTTTTTTCCCAAGTGCAAGGAAGAGCCATTGGGTAATTTGAAGCACAGGAGTAAAATGCCCCCATCTAGCTTTTGGAAAACCCACTCTGGCCGCTGTGTGGGGAGTGGATTAGTGGACATAGGAGTTAGGAGGCTATCACTAAAATGATGAGGTATTGGGCTATGACGGTAGCTTTGGAGAAGAAAGAAAGGAATGGCTTCTAGGCTGGAGGTGGCACTGACAGGATCAGAAATGGAGTAGGTGTGGAAATATTGAGAATAAGGAAAAACAAGGAGCAAGCCTGACTTCTAGGTTTGGAGTTTATTGACAGGTAGGTCCCCAGCACCCAGTTCAGGTTCTGACACAATGAGCACTTGGTGATGATTGAGTGAGTGAATTAATCAATGAATGGATACATAATAGAACGATCATGAGAAGCAAAGCATAGAGCAGTTCTATGTGTATGGGGTGGGCAAAGGAAGCAGCAATCATGTTCCTCACTTCCTGAGTCCTTGTCAGGCATTTTGCAGGAGGACAGCACTGGGGAGGACAGGGCTTGAGAGCTGGTAGAGTTCACTGAGCCATGGAGTCAGACAGACCTGTGTTTAAGACCTAGCTCTGACATTCACTCACCATTTTCCCTTGTATTCCTTTTTTAGCATCGCTGTGCCTCAGTCTACTTATCTGTAAAATGGGGATAATTATATCAACCTCATAATCCACCCTTTGCTGCATTTGGCTTGTGTGACCATGGGCAAGCCACCTAAGCACTCTAAGCTTCAATTTCCTGATCTGTAAGATGAAGCACTGCTACTTCTGTCACAAGACAGTTGGAAAATTAAAAAAAAAAAAATTAAAAAACAGATGAGTAAAAAAAATGCTTTGTCATCCTTCAGGACAACATGGACTCCAGCACAGCTCTTCTGCCAAGATCTGAGTCAGCAAAACCAGGTAAGAGGAGAAGTGTCCTTCTGTGACCAAACCAACCTCCATGCTTGCTTGAAGCCACAATCCCTTTTCACAAAGCTCCACGTTGCCATTATTTCTGGCTGTCAGGGTTCCAACAGGGGCAGAGCCATGTTCCACAGATGTCTGTCAGAATGTGAAGAGCAAAGGTTTAAAAATGTCAGAAAGGAGAGGTCTGAGAGCCCCATGGAGTCCTCAGTGCAGCCTGCATGAAGAGCATTGCATTATGGGTACTCCAGGACTAATTGAGGATGACAGGTTGGATAAATGTATTTATAGCTGCAAAACCCAGAGCTTTCTGGCTTGCGCCCTGTCCTGCTCTAATTGCCCCACACCTGAGGCCCACTGGGCAGGCAGGCAGGCGGGTGGGGAAGGGAGGCACCAGAGAGCTTCAAGGGCCAGAGGACCAGATATAAATCCCATCCAGACTTCCTTTCCTAAACCCAGGAAATACCAGTCAATTTATATCTCATCATCTTAACCCTGCAGGTCTGGTTAATGGTTTGACCCATGTATTCTTTCCTTTTCCAAAATCTTGTCCCATTCCCTCTTAACTTGATTTACTCTACTTACTCCAGCTGCTGACTTTGGCAGGTTCTCCAGCTCTCAACCGACCACTGCATGCAGGCATCATCCTGAATGCCTTCCACTGCAGCAATGGTGCAATTGCTCTCACTACAAGCTCAAGAAAGTGCCCACTCTCATAACTTGAGCTGGAAAAACACCTTCCCCCAGCCCTACCCCTTTTCACTTTCAACACCCAGGCACACTTTGGGGCGCAGCATGAAAGGCCAGGCTAAAAGGGACTTGTATTTTTACACCATATTTGACTTAGCTGTTTTATCTGGACATGAACCTGAGCAGGGAAAGGAGGGGGGCAGAGAGGGGCTTTATGAACTCAAAACCAAAATAGACCATTTAAGCAGGACTTGAGTGAAGTCACCGAATGTGCTGTGGAAAATACTTTCAAGGCATTTTATAAATTTTGCACCCAAAAAGCTGCCTCGGCCAAATTGGACTAACAGCTTTCAGATACTCAAATCCTCCATTTTCCCGTGATTTTTCTTATGGCTTAGGAACTTAAGAAAACAATGAGAACGTGTCCTGAAATGTTACACGTTACATGAGCACATCAGGCAAGCTCACTTTCCTACAAATGAGCCACAAAAATTACAGGCTGTGCAAAAGTGACCTTCTCAGAGTTCTCCCTCCTTCTTCACCCTCATCTTCTCTTCCTTCTCACTGTTACCATTGACATTAATTAACCATACCACGAATGGCTTCAGCCTCCTGGGTTCCGGGTCTAAACGTGCTTCTCCAGCGGCCCCACTGATAAACCTAGCTACCAATTTCAGTTCCTTGGTGGTTGCCCTGAGAAATCTACTCAAAAACACAAAAATGTCATGAATTTGATAGATTTCACCAAATTTGCTGTGTCCATGCATCCTGTCTCATCTCTCACATCCCCTTGATGAAGGGCAATGCCACTGGGCAATGGCCCCTGCTTCTCACATATATGTCCTCTCTGCAGCTCTTTGGCCTCCTCCTGAGAGAGGCCCCTGCCCCTCCTCGGCCCTTCATTTCAGTTCTAGCCACCCAAGTCCTCCCCCCATCATAAGGCCTGGCTCGCTGCCACCTCCCCCAAGACTGTCCCATCTCTGACTCTCTCCTGAGCATTTCATCTGCTTCCTTGCTGCCAAATGCAGCTCTTTCTATCTTGGCTAAGACAGCTGGTTTGTTCCAGGTGAGTGTCCTCGCTCTGGGACTTGTTAGCTACATGATCTTAAGCAAATATCTTAAATTTCCCAAGCCTCAGTTCCCTCCACTGCAAAATACAAATAGCATGTATCTCATAGAGTGGTATAAAAAATAAACATAAAACCTGCTGGGCGCAGTGGCTTGCATCTGTAATCCCAGTGCTTAGGGAGGCTGAGGCAGGTGGATCATTTGAGCTCAGGAGTGTGAGACCAGCCTGGGCAACATGGTGAAACCCTGTTTCTACAAAAATCCAAAAATTAGCCAGGCATGGTGGCACACATCTGTAGTCCCTGCTACTTAGGGGGCTGAGGCAGAAGGATCACCTGAGCCCAGGAGGTTGAGGCTGCAGTGAGCCAAGACTGTGCCAACGCACTCCAGCCTTGTCAACAGAGTGAAACTCTGTCTCAAAAAAAAAAAAAACAAATTTAACAAAAATTTATGTGAGGCTCTTCACACAGTGACTAGTGCATCCTAAGTTTCAGTAAGTGTAAGCTGTTGGTTTATTTATAGACTAGTCATGTACATACTTGTGTCTAATCATATCTTCTTTACTATATCATAAGCTTCTTAAAATCAAGGTTAATATACAGTCTGCCTTTGTATCTCTCACTACTCTCACTAGAAATGACTGGCATATATACGCCAAGTACAGTGCTTACTACTTTAGGCAAGTGTCCCTCAATATCCATGGGGGATTGGTCTTAGTACCTCCCATGGATACAAAAATCCACAGATGCTCAAGTCCTCTATATAAAATGATATAGTATTTTCATATAACCTAAGCACATCCTCCTATATACTTTAAATCATCTCTTGAATATTTATAACACATAATACAGTGCAAAGGCTATGTAAATAGTTGTTACACACTATTGTTTAGAGAATAATGACAAGAAAAAAAACTCTGCCATTGCTCAGTACAGGCTCAATTTTTAAATATTTTCAATCTGTGGTGGGTTGAATCCACGGACATAAAACCCACAGATACAGAGGGCCAACTGTATATGTTTGTGACAGTCAGTTTTACGTGCCAACTAGGCTAGGCCAAAGCACCCAAATGGTCAATCAAACATTAAGTGAGGTGTTGTTGCTAATGTGTTTTGTACATATGATTAATCTCTATAATCAGTTGCCTTTAAGTAACGATTATCCTAAAAATAAATCTGGGTGGGCCTGATTCAGTTGGTGGGAAGGTCTTAAGAGCAGAGCTGAGATTTCCTGGAAAAACAATTCTACCTTTGGACTGAAGTGTCATCCCTGATAGCCACACTGGATTTCAGACTTGGCTAGCCAGCCCCCACAATGACTGTAAGGCATTTTTTTGCAAGAAATCTTTTTCTCTCAACATATAGATGTGTGTGTTTATACGTATATACATACATATGTAGTGTCTATGTGTGATATATAATATATACGTCTATATACACATCTCCTACTGGTTATGTTCCTCTAGTGGAACCCTGACTGATATAGCATTAATACACTATTTTTGTGTCAGTATCAGTAGCAGTGTGTGAAGGTTAATTTTATGTGTCAGTTTGGCTGGGTTGCAATGTCCAAGTATGTGATCAAACATTATTCTGGATGTTTCTGAGAGGGCATTTTCGGGTTAAATTAACATTTAAATCAGTAGGCTTTGAGTAAAGCAGACTGCCTCTATTCTGTTGGTGGGCCTCAATCAATCAGTTGGAGTCCTAAGTAGAAGAGAAGACAGATCTGCCTCTAATAAGAGGACTATTGTCAGCAGATGGCCTTCAGACATGAACTGCAATATTAGCTATTCCCTCACTCTCAACTCTGCTGACCTTCCATGAAGACTTTGGACTTCCCAGTCTCCATAATTGTGTGAGCCAATTTCTTAAATATTTTTCTCTCTATATACACAACTCTCTCTATATATTTTTTTCTCTATATATATGCTGTGGATTCTGCTTCTCTGGAGAACCCTGACTAATACACAGTATTTGAATGGGTCTTGCTATTGGAATTGCTATTGGCAATTCTATTGCTATCGGTATCTGCATCAGTATTAGTACAAGTATTAGCGCTGGTGTCAGTATAAGTATCAGCTTAGTATTAGTATTTGCATTATTAGGATTAGGACTGACATCCTAGTTTATAATCAAAACTAGCTAGTGTCAGAGAGAAATGTCTTTGAAACCTGAATTCTAATCATGATCTGTGAAATAACCAAAGGCCTTCCCATTTCCCCATCCTGTCTCCCAAGCCCAGGGGTTAACACCTGGAAGGCATTCAATAAATGCTTACCCAGCCAAAGTTGAACAAACTGGATGATGTGCAACATCCAATTTCCTTGTAGTACGGAAAATTTAAGGAGACAGACACTTCAGGGACTCTCCTTTAAACTGAGCATTTTCATGAGTCCAAGAAAAGTCCCTTAAAATAGCTTCCACTGGAGCAAAGAGAAGTCCATGAAGCCAGAACACATTATAGATGAGAGTCATCACACATGTGTGCTATAGGTCAAGTATTAAAAGGATAAATGCTCTATGCAGGAAACATCTGAAATACTTGTGTTATGAATGGGCTTCCCAGTAGGTAGATGATAGTTACCAGCCTCAAGTATGGCTGTTTTCACCCATCAACAATAAATGGCCACAGGAGACCCTGCCTGTGTAACAGGGAGAGAGATACCCCATTCATCTGAAGTCTCCTTTTCCCGGTTTGGGGTCCTTTGAGTCAGAAACTTTCCTCTTGTGTCAACAATGCTTAGGTGAATGTTTAATTTAATATACACCATCTGAGGACCCAAGAGAAAACACTGGGATTTTTTTTCATGAAATAACCATATCCCAACTATCAAATTAAATTGAAAATGCAATGTACACACAAATAAACCATGTCATGGTTGATGTTAGCACTGGTCATTAACAAATATATGTTTCTCCTAGATGGAGGGAAAGTAAGAAAGGAGAAAACAATGGACCTGAAGTACATTTTACACATAGGCACTTGGTGAAGTGCCTTCATGCAATTACGTGATTTTCTTCTTCTCTCACCTCAAAATGGGCCAGGCTATTCCAAGCCCTGCCATTGTTCAGATATCATTCCTCTACCAAGAATACCATTCTCCTCAGCCCCTTTTCTTTATCTAGAGGACACACATTTTTGGGGAATCAGGCTGTAATCTTCGGCCATGGCTGGTATTCAACATCATGTGAGATTAGAGTTGCAAGATTTAGCAAATAAAAGTGCAAATTTGAATTTCAGAAAACAATAAATATTTTCAGCATACATTCCATGAAACACTTGAAGCAAATTCATTTTAAAAATCATTTGCTCCTTCTCTGAAGTGCAAATTTTACTGGTCCTTCTGCATTTCACCTGACAACACTATCAGAAATACCTTACCTTTGGAACGCTAAGGTACCCGTACCAACTTTGAGCTCCTGTTAACACTCAACATCTGTGGGGCAGAATATTTATTGAGATGATTAGCGTTTTGTTGCTGCTGCTTAAAATATTCAGAAAGAATGAAGTCTTTTTGTGTTTTGGTCTTTGCACTTTTCCCTCTCTCTCCAAGGTCAGCTAAACATCGCATCCCCTAACCTCAGGGGCCACACTTAATTCAGAAGGTTCTTGCAGGTGCTGAGGTCCCTTCTGGTTTTTGCAAAAGTCTTCACTTTAGACAGGGCAGCCAACTCTCCAGGATGGTGGGGGGAAGAGAGCAGGGGTCCTTTGAAGGGGACAGAGGAGGAAGTGGCTCAGTACTAGAAAGAAATTATTGGAAAAGCTTCCTAAGTGGTCTCCCTGCTGCCGCTCTTGCCCTGTATACCATGACCCATATTTTAAAATGGAAATCGAATCACATCACACCTCAGTGCAGAACCCTTCTGTGGCTTCCACCTCCCACCAAATAAAAGGTGGGGTTTGATCTGCCCCGGGGCCCTCATCTCACTCCCAGCCAGGCCCCTCGCTCTTCCCAGGCACACCTGCCGGCCGCTTCAGCCCCTTGGCTTCTGCAGGTCCCTTTCCCTCTGCCTAAAAGTCTCTGCTTCCAGACAGCCCCCAGTTGACTTTATCACCTGCTCTCTGCATTTGAGCAAAATGTGAGGCCCACCCTGACTTCCTCCTAACACCCTCATCCCTCTTCCCTACTTTGCTTCTCTGTATCATCAAACTTTCAAATTTTGATACAATTCACTTATTTGTTTTATTTATTATCTGTCTCTCTGACTTCTTGCCACTGAGCATCATCAGGGTGGGAATTTCTATTTTTCCCCCTTCTCTATCCTCAACCTGAAAGGTGGTGCCTGGCTTACAGTAGGCACTCAACAAAGATTGGGGGAAGGAACAGAGGGAGGAACAGAGTGAAGGAGCAGGGAAGAACACTGAGATCTGAAGAGTAATGGGAATGTAAAGCCCCCTCTTTTGCAGTCCTAAGGGAGGTTTCAGGACCTTTGAGGGATCTAGTCTCTGGACCCAAGGGTATTCAGGACTGAGCTCATTCCTATGCCTAAGTGGGGCACTGAGCCAGTAATGTCTCCAGGAGTTCAGGGACCATGCAACCCATTAGGGATAATCATGACATCAAGTAGGTCTCTCAAAACTATGCCTTCCAGAGATGAAATTCCAGGGAAGAGAAAGCAGAGGCCCAATAATCAGAGTAACATTGAATTTCCTCAGTGAACCTGAATTTCCCACCAGTATGTGAGATGGGAGGTTGAAGTCAGATTAAGACTGATTTAGCGAAGTTAAAAATATGACATTCCTTACAAAACCAATTAGTAAAATTTGTACCAGCTATATTATGTACTTGTCAAAAATACAGTGACCATGTAAACAGTAAAAAATAGTCTCGTCCTGGTGACCCACTTGCTAGTAGAGTGACTCTGGGCAAGTCACCTCTCTAAACATAAAGTATCTCATCTATAAAATCAGTCAGGGTGTGCTACGTTATGCTGCAGTAACAAATCATCCCCAGCTCTCCATGTCCTGAAATATCAATGGAGGTGTTCCTTGATCATACTGATGTCCACCATGGCTCAGCTCAGGAGCTCTGTTCCTCGCATCAACAGGAGCTCAGGCTGGTAGGGCTCGTAAATTTCTGGTGGCTGTGCCAAAGGGAACATGAGTTCTAGAAGGCCTCTAGGTGGCAATCAAGTGCCCCACTGCCACTTTGGCTCATAGTTCATGGCCAGAACTAGTCACAAAGCCCCACCCACCAATACGGGGATCAGGAAGTGCCATGATACCATGTTCCAAAGGAGAAAAAGCCAGGATATATTTGGAAACACATTCCATAGGGTAGGCATGAGGGTAAAATGGGACAATGCATATACTGCATTTTGCAGTGCCTGATACATAAAATGTACACAATAATTGAAAACTGTGAGTAGATATTATCGGATTCTGAGAGTTTTGAGGGTCAGGCTGAGATAAGACTCATCCTGTGCCCAATGCCTTAGCTCCTAATACCTCCTAATAGGCATTCCTTTAATAAATGTCATTAATTGAATTCACTAAACACTTGCTATATTTCAGACAATAGATATTCCTTGCCCTCAAAGTTGTCATGGGGGAAAGGAGCATTAACATACATAATTCCTGCATAGCTACACTCCTGTGCCTAACCAAGCCTACATCACCAGTATTTACTAACATCTTCTATGTTTTAGGAAAGTGCTCTTCTAGACCTTTCACTTCTAGATACAGAAGTGAAAACAATAGAGTCCCTGCCCTCAGTGAACTTACATTCTAAGGAAAGATGAGGAGGCAGACTGTGAAAACTTACACAAACATCTTGGATATTCCAGTACTGAGCCAAGCAGAGGAACCAGAACATGGAGACAACCAGAGACTGCAATGACATGTCTGTGTTTAAGAATCATACACACCACGGAATACTATGCAGCCATAAAAAAGAATGAGTTCATGTCCTTTGCAGGGACATGAATAAGCTGGAACCCATCATTCTCAGCAAACTAACACAGGAACAGAAAAGCAAACACTGCATGTTCTCACTCATAAGTGGGAGTTGAACAATGAGAACATGTGGACACAGGGAGGGGAACATCACACACTGGGACCTATCATGGGGTTGGAGGCAAGGGGAGGGAGAGCATTAGGACAAATACCTAATACATGCAGGTCTTAAATCTTAGATGATGGGTTGATAGGTGGAGCAAACCACCATGGCACATGTATACCTATATAACAAACCTGCACATTCAGCACATGTATCCCAGAACTTAAAGTAAAATTAAAATTAAAATTAAATAAAACACAGGTTTCAAATGAAAAAAAAGAATCAGAAGCAAAGTTGGTTTGACTAAATCCTAGTGTACAAGGAGGAGATTGAGGATGGAGGAATCAGAGACAGGCGTGGTCTTGTAGGCCAAGTAAGGAATTGAAATTTCATTTGAACTTTAGCAGAGAGCAAGTGCAGAGTGGGTGGTGTACAACTTCAGAAACAATTAGCAGTGCATTAGCCAAGGTAAGTTTGAGATGCCTATAAAAATTCAAACAAAGCCATTAATTGGATAAATACCAAATCTACATTCCAAAGGAGAATTAAGATCAGATATACAAAGCAAAGAGACCTTAACATATAAAGTCAGAATAAAATGTCTTTTCAGAGAACCTTGACTGGCCTTCCTGGAGCACATACTGGCCAAAAAACTCAGTGTTGCTTACTTCAAATAATTAAAAAGTTTTTGCAGTTGAGAAGAGTTCTCTTGGACATGTCACTGCCAAATCACTCTATTGTTCCAAATAGTACATGCAGAATTTATGAGCAGAAACTTGAAAGATGATGAACATGGTCTACCATAAAGATACATGATTTTCAAAAAAGAGAAATTCAGCAATCTGAAGATGAACTGTATCAGTGAGGATAGGCTAGGTTCTTCTGTGATAACAAGCAACATCCAAATATTAGTGGTTTAAAGCAGCAGACATTTGGCTGGGCGCGGTGGCTCACACCTGTAATTGCAGCACTTCGGAAGGCCAAGGCGGGCAGATCACAAGGTCAGGAGTTCGAGACCAGCATGACCAACATGGTGAAACCGGCCTCTACTAAAAACACAAAAATTAGCCGGGCGTAATGGTGCTTGCCTGTAATCCCAGCTACTCGGGAGGCTGAGGAAGGTGGAGGTTGCAGTGAGCTGAGATTGAGCCACTGCACTCCAGCCTAAGCGATAGAGCGAGACTCTGTCTCAAAAAAAAAAAAAAAAAGTGGCAGAGATCTATTTTTTTTATCACACTACATGTCCATCAAGGTCAGCAGAGGGCTCTGCTAATCAGAGTTCACCCTGGGGACCAGGTTAATGAGGCAGCCACAGCCTCAAAGGTAGCCAGCTGCAAGGAAGGGAGCTCAGGAGAGTCTTACCTAGCAATTGAATATTCCAGCCCACAGAAGAAATACAATCCCTTCCCATTTCCTTGCATTTCTGTCTCTTGCTTCTCTTGCCACCGTGGTTTTACTGTATGTAACCATCAAAACCTTAAGGATTGGGGGAGAAATTTTTCATTAATATATAATTTATGATATCATTTAATTCTTACAACAAATCTACCAGCTAGTTGTTATCCTTCCCATTTTGCAGAGGTGGAAATGGAGGCATAGAGACATTCAGTAGCATGCCAGAGCTTCCCTCAACTAGTAGAAAGAGCAGCCAACATTTCAGGCCAGGCACAAATCCAAAGCCATTCTTATTTTTTCCACAACACCACACTGCCATTTATGACCGCCTACTCTCCCTTTAAAATGAGTTAGCATTTTCACTCTGGCCAAGCCAAAAAAACAAGAGAGAGAGAGAGGGAACATTTTGTTTGAATACTATATTTGAATTAGAGAGAAAGAATAAATGTAGCAAATGTTGAATTGGCTCGATTTTCTTTGGTTGTCTTTGTCTGCTGTGAGGGATGGAGAAAAGAAGGCACATAAAACACAGGACAGATAAGAGACCTCTGATATCTCTGGGGAAGCCTGTGCTTATTTTCAAAGATTCTGTTGGGATTCAGACATGTGTAGGCCAGCCCAGTCTGAAACTCATGTTTCATGGAGTTGATTCCTTATGAACCATAAAAGTTTTCACTTGTCCCCAGTGTTATTTGTAGAAATATGTATCAGAGAGATTAGAAAATGATTATATATTCTTTTTACAAATGACCCCAATAAGCAGTCTGTTCTATTTCTCCATGAGGCAGCGTATTGGGTTATGTTTCAAGTTCCTGCCAGTTGGGACTGCCTTCATGCAAAGCTTTGCACAACTTTAGCTTTCAGCTGAAACACAGAAGGATCCATGTTGGTTCAGGAATCTGACTTAAACTTTTTATAAATTCAGTGTATTGAGTTCAGTTTGTCATATTTATTTATGAACCATTTTCTGACACCTTGTTACAATTAATCTACACCCCTAATTACAACTTGAATCCTGAGAGAGAAGTATAAACCATTTGGCCTGAGATGCCTGTGGCATACTCTGCTCTTTAATAAAGAAGCTCCATTTCTCAAGGCTCAGAGATGCCAAATTCCAAAACAAATGCCCCCAATTAGGGAAAATCTCCAGCGAAAAAAGGAGAGAATGTGGAAAAGACATCATAAAGCTATAGCTCATAAACAGTTTAAACTACTTCTCTTTTATTTCCCAGCCCTACAAGCAGGACTTTTTAATTCCCATTTACACATCAATAAAGCCAGGCTAAAAAATGAATGGTCCTGGATTGGAGCCCTCACCAAAGGCAACTATCTCCTGTTCTGAGAAATACCTATCAGGTCTTTGAGCAGAGAGAATTTGTCTGTACAATATGAGGAGCAGCCCATAACTTTCCAAAAGTGGTGCTAAACTGAGATCAAATCTGGACTACAGGTGAGTTATCCCATATTATAGAGGAAAGGAACTTTAGATACTATCACATCTCAGCTTCTTACCTTAACAAAAGGGGAAACTGAGGCCCAGAGAAGTGAAACGATATGCTCCCGCCCTTGCTTGTAACAAAGCTAGGCCTGAATCCAAGCAATCCACTTTTAGGAAAGAGCTTCAGGTGGAGGGTTAGTTCCCAGCCGTGACTGATTAACTTGAGTCTTTGACTAGTTCCCAACTCTCCGAGCCTAGGTGTCCTCATCTATAAGATGGAGATAGTAACATTTACTCCATAAAACTCGCAGGGACATGAGAGATTTTTTTCCCTAGTGCACCCTTCATATTTCTGACATTCTAGTTACATGCAAGTGTAATATAGGTGTTACCGATAGTTTGCTTATGAGACTTTCTGCCTCACTAGACTGAGACAGTCTTAGAGAAGGTCTATTTCTTTCCTATTTGGGTCCCTGCCTCCGGCACAGGGCGTGTATTAGGTAGTCAAATAGCTGAATACATCAATCAATTAAATGACATATGCAAATTGCCCAGGACAGTGTCTGATAATTAGAAGTTACTTTATATAACTTCCCAGTTTTTCTTCTATTCTAATTTAAGACGCCCTGCTCTTTGCACTACATTAATCTGTCCCAGGTGCCCAGGTATAAAATTTCATATGTATAATTGACCAAAGGCTCTTAACAGTGTTGAGAATAAATTTACATGTAGGTTACAATTAAATAAGCATTTAAAGTAGATAGATCTAGCATAGTCTTTAATTTAGTCACATTTAATCAAAATAGATCAATCTAACTTACATGTTTTTTAATTAAGTAACATGTATTTTTATCTTAACAACAATTAATGACCATCGTCAACCTCACACTGATCCCCACTATGGGCTCTTTCCTGCCACAGCTCTCCCTGTCTGGGAGTTCATCTCTGCCTCTCCTTCACTTGCCCTCCAACACCACCTGAATGATTCCAGTGAAGCTGGCCACCTAAGTGACATCCTCCAGCTCAGATGGGTTTTCTCTGAATTTCTATTGGGATCTTAGTTTATGCCCCCACGATCTCCCATGTCTTTGTACATTTGTTAAGCATTTCTTTGACATCTACTTAAATGGTATTACATCGGTCTCACCTATCAAACTAGCTGCTAGGTTTCTCCAGGCCAAGAAAGTTTTCTCCTTCCCCTTTTCAGACCCTCTAGGCTCAGAGTAGCAAAGAAGTTCCGTTCTGTAAAACAAGTCTGATCAATCGGTAGGGGCTGTATAGAGCTCCAGAATGCAAGAATCCAGGCTTAACAAAAAAGTGCAGTGATTTATTAGCAATGTCTGATACAGAAACAGGACTAGAGAGCAGTGAAATTGTCTTGACTCATATTAAATGATAATTAGCCTAGAACTGAATGCATAGCTTGTAAATCAATCAATAAACATAGGCCAAGTCTAGGAGACATTCCCCAAAGACACACACACACACATACACACGCACACATGTACACATACACACACACAGAGTGGCTTCAGAATTTGTTCATCCTACAAAAGGATAATCCAGAATTTAAGTTATCTATTTTAAAGATCAAGAAACGAAATAGAGAACCCCTACATTGATAGGCAAAAAACATTCAGATGGAATAGAGGTAAAGAATATAACTCAATCATTGTCATTGTCCCTTAGCAACCAAGTTTGAAGCCAAATGTAAAAGAGGGAAGAGGGTATCTAGCGGAATCAGTAGTAACTGGTCTTTATGTAGTTAACTGTGTAAAATAAAAATGGGAGTTTAAAAAACCATGAGGCTTTATTTTCTTCAGAGCAACATGGCAAGAATATCAATTGGGAGAACCAAGCCCCTCAGAGCTTCTCATCTTACCACGCCAGTATTCTAACAGATTTCCCTCTTCATCCCCACCATGAATGCCTTGGTCAGCTTCCCACCAAAAGCAAAACAAAAGAAAAACTAGGCAGGAAGAAAAAAAGTGCATGGCTGTTCAAGTAGAAATTTAAGCTGCTGTGAGTGTGTGCTAAGTGAGTGATCACAGTGATGGGGCACCATCAGTCGGAGCTGGCAATGCATTCTGGCTCCATCCTGGACCAAGGGGAGAGCAGGCGCTTTATGCATCCAGCCTAAGTCACGGGGTGCTTCACTCTGCGGGTGAGACTTTCGGTCTCCCGGCCTCCTGAAAATGAAGTGCTCACTCTCAGGGGAGCCTCCAGACCTGCCTTGCCTGTAACTATATACACACACATTTCATTCCTGGCGTTACTGGTGCAACACTTTATGCTTGAATGTGAGTAGTTGAAATGTGTACCACTAGCTTTTAGATAAATTATTTCCTAAAAAAATAATAACTCGAAAAAAATATCCTAAAAGAAGGCACTTCTAAATATTCCTCAATTCTGTTTTTCCTCCTTAGGATAAAGGGAATTAACTCTAGCTATCCTAAAAGGGGTTTAGCCAAGATGCCCAGCAATAGATTAATTAAAATCAATCGGGTCGGGCATGGTGGCTCATGCCTGTAATCCCAGCGCTTTGGGAGGACGAGGCGGGCAGATCACCTGAGGTCAGGAGTTCCAGACCAGCCTGGCCAACATGGTGAAATCCCGTCTCTACTAAAAATACAAAAAATTAGCCAGGCATGGTGGCACACACCTGTAGTCCCAGCTATTTGTGAGGCTGAGGCACGAGAATCGCTTGAATACAGAGGTGAAGGTTGCAGTGAGCCTAGATCACGGCACTGTGCTCCAGCCTGGGCAACAGAGCAAGACTCTGTCTCAAAAAAAAAAAAAAAAATCAATCATAGCTACCATTTTTTGGTCACAGACCCAGACGATTTGTCAATAAATTTTAAATTTTTTTAATTCAAGCTTCATAGCAATCCCATGAGATGATTCTTATCACACCCATTTTACAGATCAGGAAATAGAAACAGAGACGAGTGACTCGTCCAAGGTCACACACTAGGGCCATACTAGGGTAAGGAAAGCAAGGCAGCCGAGTGCAAAATTAAAGGATATATGCACCCTCAGTGTTGTGCAACGTTGTCACCTGAGTGTGACCACCTTAAAATGTATATCCTACAAGTCCTCCTTGCCTCACCCTAGTGCTGTCCACATAACACAGTAGTGGCAGAGTTGGGATCCAAACTAAGGTCCGTCTGGTTCTAAAGCACTTGCTGACATCACCCCTCCTCTTGTAGGAACAAACAACTCTACCAATGATACTTGAATCCATAAGATAAGTCTCCACACCAGCACCCTTGAGACCTAAGACCACTGAAGGGGCTGCTTTAGTAACATGAACCCACCAGACTAGCAAGGGGGGGTTTGGCAGGTTCACATCTTCACACATGTACACATGTACACATATGCACATCAACATCACAAAAAGCCCTCCCCTGCTATAAGAGCACCAGGCATCAATGATGTCAGAGATCACAGGGTAACCCAGTATTTTAAAAGGAAAAACCATTTTTGTAACTGTTCCCAATATGAACAGGTGACTAAAAGAAATCTGCTCTACTTTTAGCCTAAGTTATTGATCAAATTGTTCCCAGAGAATATAGTACACATTTTATGTCAATGTAGAAATCAAAAACAAAGTTATGATTCAATACTATGCCCAACTCCCTGGCCTCAGCTCTACCCTGCTCCTGGCTTAAGCCATAAAACTTCTAATTGGTCATTAGAATAAAACATGTTTGTTTGGAACAGTAAGGTTGACTGCCATGAATCTCAACATCATTTCTGTGGACCAGAGAAGGAAGAATAGCTTAGGCTTTTGCCTGCTAGAAAGCACTCCTCTCTGACCCGTTAGGAGTAGGGAGTTGGTTGGGGGAGAGGATGTGTGGGAATTCTACAATGTCTGAGTTTGTCAAAATTACTCCAATTATGAGAGATATTACCCAAAATGGTTCTTTTCCCTTGCCAGCCACAATTTCCCATTGTAATTTTCATTTTCCTCTGAAAAGCATTTTTACCAAAAATAAAATGATATATTTATTCTGAAAATGGGTATCAGCCAGATGTTGAATGTGATGCAGGCCTATTGGTCCTAATTGAGTTACCCTAATCCACATCTGTCAGAGCCACTGACCCCTGAAGACGGTAAAGACAGGGGCAAAGAAGGCAAACAGGGATGTGAGGAAAAACAAAGCTTTGATATACCACACGTTGGTGACATGCCAAACTTATAGCCTAGCAAAACTGACAGAAGAGCGGCCCTTAAATTTCTAACGCTGTTTGTTTCTTAGCTCAGCCTAAGAATACAATGAAATCATAATATTTCAGTTAAGGGTTCCATCATAAGTATTGTATTTCCATCCTCTGCAGCAAAAGAACAGAGAACAGTGGAACTTGCACAGTAGAGAGGGTGACATTTTATCATTTTAATTCTTAAAGATTTATTTGAGCCCCAAAGCTCCTGAGCATAACCTGGGCATTGGTTAGAAATGCAGTCTTCTGGTCTCTACTCCAGACCAACTGAATCAGAGACTGAATTTTACCAAGATTCCCAGGTGGGTCATGTACATGTTAAGTCTGGGAAGTGTCATGTTAACTCTAAGATCAGGGATGAAAAGGGAAGACATAATAAAAATAATAATAATCAGCCTACTGAAAATTATTATTTTCATAAATTTATTAAAGAGTTGTATCTGAATTGGTATCATCAGAACTGATAAGCTCTCAATAACAAAAACCCCTTGCCCTTTGCCTCAGACCATGAGCTCCTTACAGGCGGTGAAGGCATCTGTTTCATTTTGTACCCCTAGTTTCTAAGCCAAAGCACCTAGCACCCAGCACACAGCCAGTGCCAGATAAATATTTATTGAATAAAGAAGGAATGAATGAATTAATTGCATACTTTTCAATCACTGAGCACTTATTCAACAAATATTTATGAAGCACCAACAAACTGAAATATTGTGTTAGGTATGAGGAACACAAAAGTGAATCCTAAGCTTAATTTTATACTTTATATAATACACAGAAAGCACAGGCTTTGGGTTATACACAGTAAGAGGTGCATCCTACCCTTGTTACCACATCAACTCCTATAGTTCTGTTTCATTATCTACAGAATGGAAGAAAATACTCCTTAGGGCCTTTGTGAAAAGTAAGATGATGTAGATAAAATGGTAAGTGTGTGCTTATCATGTGATATAAGCCCCCAAAATAGTAGCTATTCTCACTGATACCATGTGTTCCTCAAAAAACATTTTTAATCTTTTATCCCTTTGCAAAAATAGATATGAGTCAAAGCGATCTACAAATTCAATTCAATGCAATCACTATCAAAATCCCAATGACACTTTTTACAGAAATAAAAAGAAAAATTCTAAAATTTGTGTGGAAACACAAAGACCCTAAATAGCCAAAGCAATCTTGAGGAGAAAAAAAAAAAAAGCTGGAAGCCTCACACCACCCGATCTCAAAGTCTACTATAAAGCTGTAGTGAACAAAGCAGCATCTTAATGGCATAAAAACAAGACGTATAGCTCAACAGAACAGAATTGAGAGCCCAGAAATAAATTTATACCTTTATGGTCAACTTATTTTTGACAAAGATGCGAAGAACAAACAATGGGAAAAGGACAGTCTCTTCAATAAATAATATTGGGAAAACTGGATATTCACATGTAAAAGAATACAAGTGGACCCTTATCTTACCCCATATATAAAAATTAAATCAAAATGAATTAAAGAGTTGAATATAAGACTTGAAACTGTAAAACTACTTATAAAATAGTATAAAAAACCCCGACATCAGTCATAACAAAGATTTTTTTAGCTATAACCCCAAAAGTACAGGTAACAAAAGCAAAAATAGACAAATGAAATTGCATAAAACTAAAAACTTCTTCACAGCAAAGGAAATAATCAATGAAGTGAAGAGATAGCTTAGAAAATGGAAGAAAATATTTGCAAAGCATACATCGGAACAAGGGGTTAATACTCAATATATTTAAAGAATGCAAACAACTCAATAGCAAGAAAACAACCCAATTAAAAAGTGGGCAAACATTCTAGCCCCACAGGAGACAGCGAATCTGCTCACACACCCCACACATTGCTACTACAAGCAGTATGTATGAAAGCCATTGCACAAAGATTCTCTATAACCAAGACACATATACAGAGTCTTTGCCACTGAAAGTACCTAGAGCTGAAACTAGATGACAATAAACTATAAGTCACATCCTCAGGGGAAAAAAAAATTTTAAACACCCAATAAAATCAAAAATAAATTTAAGAATAATTACAAGAAATAGTCTACCCACATAAGAAGAAACCAGAAAAAGTAATTCTGGCAATATGAAAAAATGCGGTTCTATAGCATCCCCAAAAGATCACATTAACTCTCCAGCAGTGGATCCAAACCAAATGAAATCTTTGAAATACCAGAGAAATAATTCAAAAGGTTGATCATTAAGTTACTCAAGGTAATACAAGAGAAAGGTAAAAGCCAATATAAAGAAATTTTTTAAAATTCAGGATATGAATGAAAACTTTTCTAAACAGATAGACATTTTCAATAAAAACCATCAGGGGAAGGGGCCCAGATGGCCGACTAGAAACAGTTGGAGTCGGAGGCTCCCACCAAGAAGAATGAAAATGGCAAGTGAATTCTGCACTGGCAACTAAGGTATCCAGGTTCTCTCATTGAGATGGACTAGGTGGTTGGTGCGACCCATGGAGAGAGAGGAAAATCAAAGGTGGTGCCATGGCCCACCCAGGAGCCACATGGGGCAAGGGGAGCTCCCACCCCCAGCCAAGGGAGGTGGTGAGTGATTATGCTACCTCACCCAGGAAACCATGCTTTTTCCACGGGTCTGTGCAACATACGGATCAGGAGATCTCCCTCATGGGGCCATGCCACAAGGGCCTTGGGATCCAAGCACAGAGCTGTGCAGATTCTTGGTGGCCACTCAGCTGGAGGCTGCGTAAGACTACTGATTTCCTGAGGGAGGGGCGGCTGCCATCACTGCCGCTGTCTGCTACCTAAGGTAACTGAGCTCCCCAGGGAAGAGTCAGCGGCCATCACCATGGCTCCCTTCAGCCTAAGACAACTGAGCTCCCAGAGGGGAGGGGCAGCAGTCATTAAGGCAGTTCCAGTCTGCTGACTTTTCCCTGCCAGTGCCAGGGAGACTCAACGGTTTGGAGTCAGGAGGAATACCCCAAGCGCACCACAACAGCTGTGGCAGATCATGGCCAGACTGCCTCTTTAGGCTGGACCCTGACCTATCCCTTTTCACCAGGCTGGGCCTCCCTGCAGGATTTTCAGCAACTCCAGCCAGGGGTTTGGGGACAGAATTCTGATCTCCCTGGGACTGAGCCCCTGGGGAGAGGGGCAGCCGTGGTATCCACAGATCAGCAAACTTAGTCTTTCCTCCTGCTGGCTCTGAGGACTCCAGGCAGTCCAGACAAGTGGGATTCCCACCAGCGCAGCACACCCGCTCTGCCAGGAGGTAGCTGGAATGCTTCGTTAAGCAGGTCCCAGATCCCGTGCCTCCTGACTGGGTGAGACCCCTCAACAGGGGTCACCAAACACCTTATACAGTAGAGTTCCTGCTGGCATTAGTTGGTGCCTGTGATGGTTGATACTGTCAACTTGATTGGATTGAAGGATGCAAAGTATTGATCCTGAGTGTGTTTGTGAGGGCCTTGCCAAAGGAGATAAACATTTGAGTCAGTGGGCTGGGGAAGGCAGACCCACCCTTAATCCTGTGGGCACCATTTAATCAGCTGCCAGCAAATATAAAGCAGGCAGAAAAAATGTGAAAAGGCGAGACTGGCCAAGCCTCCCAGCCTACATCTTTCTCCCATGCTGGATGCTCCCTGACCTCGAACATCAGACTCCAAGTTCTTCAGTTTTGAGACTCAGACTGGCTCCCCTTTCTCCTCAGGCTTGCAGACAGCCTATTGTGGGACTTTGTGATTGTGTAAGTAAATACTTAATAAGCTCCTGTCTATCTATCTATCTATCTATACACACACAATACATATAGATAGATAGATATAGATATAGATCCTATTAGTTCTGTCTCTTAGAGAACGCTGACTAATACAGATTTTGCTACCAGGAGTAGGGTGTTTGTTGCTTGATATGATTAGACCCCGAAATGCTAAGGACTCTACTTCTAATAGTATGGAGAACACTGGTAGTCCTTGTTGTGAACTGTTTAGAGAGTTATGCAAAATAAATTAATTTGACATTCTTGATTCACTGCTCATGAGAGGCAGAGTTTAGTGACTCTATACATAACACCTTTGGCCATATGTGGAGAACCAAGGAACATAATGAAGCTGGTTGGTTGCTCCTAAGTTCAGTGGACAAAACAATGAAAGAAAATGAAGAACTCACAGATTCTGTCTCCCGGCTTCAGAAGCAGATACTGAGCCTCAAATCTGCTAAGATTGCCCTGAGTGAGAGTCTTATCTCCTATAGGCAAAGAGCTGAAATTGTGGAAAAACAGACACAAGCTCTTATCATGCAAGTGGCTGACCTGCAATGAAAGATGCATGCACAGCCTCACCAGGTGTATATTGTTAAAGTGAGGGCATTGGTTGCAAAAGAATGGGACCCTGCAACTTGGAATGGGGACATGGGCGAGGACCCTGATGAAGCTGGGGTCACTGAGTTTGTAAACTCTGATGAATCTTTTTTGCCAGAAGGAGCAGCCCAATCCAGGCAGGACTACAAATGGTCCAGACCCCTCAGGAATGGATGTTTGGGTCACTCCACCAGGAAAAAAACCACAACCTGCTGAGGAGCTTGCTAAAGGCAAAGGGAATACAGAATGGGCAGTAGAAGAAGGCAGTCATCAATAGCAACTATGACCATGTGACCAGCTGCAGAAATGAGGACTATATATATCATGAATATTTCCTCCTTCTTTTATTAAAAACATGTTTGTGCATGTACACACTTGTCCTAAGAAAATATCTTCATTTTATTTCCTCTTCCTTTATCATGTGACATAAGTTTATTGACTTCATATAGGTATTTAAGTATTGTTAACGTTCTGTAACAGTATTTGGGTTAGGGATTGCTGCAGTTCCGGTTGCACGAAGGATAGTTGTATCATGTTAGGCATAATTATGACCTTATTATTGTCTTTATTTGAAGATTATGTATGATCACAGGAGATGTGTATGGGTTCAAGTTGACAAGGGGTGGACTTGTGATGGTTAATACCGAGTGTCAACTTGATTGGATTGAAGGATGCAAAGTATTGATCCTGGGTGTGTCTGTGAGGGTGTAGCCAAAGGAGATTAACATTTGAGTCAGTGGGCTGGGGAAGGCAGACCCACCCTTAATCAGTCACCAGCAAATATAACACAGGTAGAAAAAATGTGGTAAGGTGAGATTGGCCTAGCCTCCTAGCCTACATCTTTCTCCTGTGCTGGATGCTTCCTGCCCTCAAACGTAAGATTCTAAGTACTTCAGTTTTGAGATTTGGAGTGGTCCTCCTTGCTCCTCAAGCTTGCAGACAGCCTATTGTGGGAACTTATGATCGTCTAAGTTAATTACATATATATATATATATATACACACACACACATACATATATATATATATATATATATATATATATCTCCTATTGGTTCAGTCCTGTTAGAGAACCCTGACGAATACAGTGCCCCTCTGGGATGGAGATCCTAGAGGAAAGAGCAGGCAGCCATCTTTGCTGTTCTGCAGCCTCCACTGGTGACACCTCCAGGTGCAGGAGGGACCCAGGTGAGGGTGAATAGGATCTGAAGTGCACCCCCAGCAAACCACAGCAGCCCTGCGGGAAAGGGGCCTGACTGTTAAAAGAAAAGCAAGCAAATGGAAAGCAACAACAACAGCATCAACAAATAAGTCCCCACAAAAAAACGATCCCAAGGTCAGCAGCCTTAAACATTGAAGCTAGATAAACTCATGAAGATGAAAGAGAATCAATGAAAAAAACACCAAAAACTAAAAAAGCCAGAGTGCCTCTTCTCCTCCAAATGATTGCAACACCTCTCCAGCAAGGGTACAAAACTGCACAGAGGCTGAGATAGATGAATTGACAAAAGTAGGCTGCAGAAAGTGAGTAATAATGAAATTTGCAGAGCTAAAGGAGCATGTTCTCACCCAATGCGAAGAAGCTAAGAACAACGGTGAAACATTACAAGAGCTGTTATCCAGAATAGCCAGTTTAGAAAGGAACATAAATGACCTGATGGAGCTGAAAAACATAACACAAGAACTTTACAATGCAACCACAAGTATCAATAGCTGAATAGACCAAGCAGAGGAAAGAATTTCAGAGCTTGGAGATTATCTGGCTAAAATAAGACAGGTACACAAGATTAGAGAAAAATAAATAAAAAGGAATGAACAAAATTTCTGATAAGTATGGGATTATGTAAAAAGACTGAACCTATGACTGATTGGGGTACCTGAAAGAGACTTGAAGAATGGAACCAAGTTGGAAAACATAATTCAGGATATCAACCAGGAGAGCTTTCCCAACCTAGCAAGACAGGCCAGCATTCAAATTGAAAAAGGTAAGATACTCCCTGAGAAGATCAACCCCAAGACACATAATCATCAGATTTCCCAAGGTCAAAATGAAGGAAAAAATGTTAAGCGCTACCAGAGAGAAAGGCAAGGTAACCTCAAAAGGAAGTCCATCAGGCTAACAGTGGACCTATCAGTGGAAAACCTACAAGCCAGAGGAGATTGAGGACCAATATTCAACATTGTTATAGAAAGTAATTTCCAACCCAGAATTTTATATCCAACCAAACTAAGCTTCAAGAGTGAAAGAGAAATAAAATCCTTTTCAGACAAGCAAATGCTGAAGGAATTCATCACCACCAGGTCTGCCTTACAAGAGCTTTTGAAGGAAGTACAAAAAATAGAAAGGAAAAACTGGTACCAACCACGGCAAAAACACACTGAAGTACAAAGACCAATGACACTATAAAGAAACTGCATCAACTAATGCACAAAATAACCAGCTGGCATCATGATGACAGGATCAAATTCACACATAACAATATTAATCTTAAATGTAAAGGGGCTAAATGCTCCAATTAAAAGACACAGAATCACAAGCTGGATCAAGTCAGGACCCATCCATGTGCTATATTCAAGAGACCCATCTCTCATCCAAAGATCACAGGCTCAAAATAAAGGGACAGAGGAAAATTTACCAAACAAATGGAAAGCATAAAAAAGCAGGGGTTGCAATCCTAGTTTCTGACAAAACAGTCTTTAAACCAACAAAGATAAAAAAAGACAAAGAAAGGCATTACATAATGGTAAAGGGATCAATTCAACAAGAAGAGCTAACTATCTTAAATATATATGCGCCCATCACAGGAGCACCCAGATTCATAAAACAAGTTCTTAGAGACCTACAAAGAAAGGTAGACTCCCACACAATAACAGTGGGAGACTTTAACATTCTACTGTCACTATTAGACAGATCATTGAGACAGAAAATTAACACGGATATTCAAAACTTGGACTCAGCTCTGGATCAAGTGGACATGATAGATATCTACAGAACTCTCCACCCCAAATCAACAGAATATACATTATTCTTGTCATCACATGGCACTTACTCTAAAACTGATCACATAATTGGAAGTAAAACACTCCTCAGCAAATGCAAAAGAACTGAAATCATAACAAACAGTCTTTCAGACCACAGTGCAATCATATTAGAACTCAAGATTAAGAAACCCACTCAAAACCATACAACTACATGGAAATTGAACAACCTGCTCCTGAATGACTCCTGGGTAAATAATGAAATTAAGGCAGAAATCAAGAAGTTCTTTGAAACCAATGAGAACAAAGACACAACGGACCAGAATCTCTGGGACATAGCTAAAGCAGTGTTAAGAGGGAAATTTATAGCACTAAATGTCCACATCAAAAGTGAGAAAGATTTTAAATCAACACCCTAACATCACAACTAAAAGAACTAGAGAATGAGAAGCAAACAAACCCCGAAGCTAGCAGAAGTCAAGAAATTACTAAGATCAGAGTGGAACTGAAGGAGAGAGTGACACACACACACAAAAAGAACTTCAAAAATCAGTGAATCCAGGAACTGTTTTATTGAAAAAAATAATAAAATTAAATAAAATAGACTAGCTAGACCAATAAGTGAGAAAAAATAGAAGAATCAAACAGACACAATTAAAAATGATAAAGAAGATATCACCATCATCTCCACAGAAATACAAACAGCCATCAGACAATAGTATAAACACATCTATGCAAATAAACTAGAAAATATAGAAGAAATATATAAATTCCTGGACACATACACCCTGCCAAGACCAAATCAGCAAGAAATTAAATCTCTTAATAGACCAATAAAATGTTCTGAAATTGAGGCAGTAATGAGTAGCCTACCAGACAAAAAACAAAAACAAAAACAGAAAAAAACACCAGGAACAGACAGATTTACATCTGAATTATTCTAGAAATACAAAAAGGAGCTGGTATCATTTCTTCTGAAACAATTCCAAACAATTGAAATGGAGGGACTCCTCCATAACTTATTTTATGAGGTCAGCATCATGCATCATCCTGATACCAAAACCTGGCAGAAATACAATAGAAGAAAACTTCAGGCCAATATCCCTGATGAACATCGATGTAAAAATCCTCAATAAAATACTGGCAAACCGAATGCAGCAGCACATCAAAAAGCTTGTCCGCCATGACCAAGTTGGCTTCATCCCCAGGATGCAAGCCTGGTTCAACATACACTAATCAATAAATGTAACTTATCACATAAACAGAAATAAAGACAGAAACCATATTACTATCTCAATAGATTCAGAAAAGCTTTTGATAAAATTCAACATCCCTTCATGTTAAAAACTCTCTATAAACAAGGTATTGATGGAACATACTTTAAAATAATAAGAGCCATTTATGACAAATCCACAGCCAATATTATACTGAATGGGCAAATACTGGAAGTGTTCCCCTTGAAAACTGGGCAAAACAAGGATGGCCTCTCTCAGCATTCCTATTAAACATAGTGTTGGAAATTCTCACCAGGGCAATCAGGCAAGAAAAAGAAATAAAGGTATTCAAATAGGAAGAGAGGAAGTCAAACTGTCTCTGTTTGCAGATCACATAATCCTATATCTAGAAAACCCCATTGCCTCAGCCCCAAAGTTTCTTAAGCTGATAAGCAACTTCAGCAAAGTCTCAGGATACAAAATCAATGTGCAAAAATCACAAGCTTTCCTATATACCAACAATAGACAAGTAGAGATCCAAATCATGAATGAACTCCCATTCACAATTGTTACAAAGAGAATAAAATACCTAAGAATACAGATTAAAAGGGAAATGAAGACCTCTTCAAGGAGAATCTAAACCACTGCTCAAGGAACTCAGAGAGGACATAAACAAATGGAAAAACATTGCATGCTCATGGATAGAAAGAATCAATATCATGATAATTGGTGGTAAGGGCCATTTTCTGTAAAGTAACTTATAGATTCAAGGCTATTCCCACTAAAAAACCATTGACATTCCTCACAGAGGAAAAAAACTACTTTAAAATTCATAAGGAAACAAAAAAGAGCTTGTATAGTCAAGACAATCCTAAGCAAAAAGAACAAAACTAAAGACATCACATTACCCGACTTCAAACTCTACTACAAGGCTACAGTGACAAAAACGGTATGGTAATGATACAAAAACAGACACATAGACCAATGGAACAGAGCAGAGATCTCAGAAATAAGACCACATCTATGAGTTTGTTCTCATGCTGCTATAAAGAAATGCCTGAGAGTGGGTAGTTTATAAAGGAAATAGATTTAATTGACTTACAGTTCCTTAGGGCTGGGGAGGCCTCAGGAAATTTACAATCGTGACAGAAGGAGAAGCAAACATGTTCTTCTTCATGTGGTGGCATGAAGAAGAAGAATCACAGCCAAGTGGAGGGGGAAGCCCCTAATAAAACCATCAGATCTTGTGAGAACTTACTCATTGTCACAAGAATAGCATGGTAGAAACTGCCCTCATGATTCAATTACCCCCCAAAGGGGCCTCCCATGACACGTGGGCATTAGGGGAACTACAATTCAAGATGCAATTTGGGTGGGGACACAGCCCAACTATTTCATTCTGCCCCTGCCCCCTACCAAAACTCAGGTCCTCACATTTTAAAACACAATCATGCCCTTTCAAAAGTACCCCAAAGTCTTAACTCTATCTAGCATTAACTCAAAAGTCCAAGTCCAAAGTCTCATCTGAGACAAGGCAAGTCCCTTTCCTCTACTAGTCTGTAAAATCAAAAGCAAGTTAGTTACTTCCTAGACACAATGGGAGTACAGGCATTGGGTAAATACACCCATTTCAAATGGAAGAAATTGGCCAATACAAAAGGACTACAGGCCCCATGCAAGTCGTAAGAGGAAGGAGTGCTAAGAAGAAGGTTTATAGCACTAAATACCTATATCAAAAAGCATAGAAGTTCAGAAAGTGGCAACCTCATGTCACACCTCAGGGAACTAGGGAAACAAGAACACACTAAACCCAAAGCTAGCAGAAGAAAAGAAATAACAAAGATGAAAGAAGAACCTCATTTGGTCGAAACCAAAAAAATTGAAACAAAAAAATACAAAAGTTCAATGAAACAAAACGTTGGTTCTTTGAAAAGATAAGCAAATCTATAGAACACTAGCTAGATTAACCAAGAAGATAGTTTAACTCAAGCTCAATTAGAAATGAAAACAGGAGGCCAGGCATGGTAGCTCACGCCTGTAGTTCCAGCATTTTGGGAGGCTGAGGCAGGCAGATCACTTAAGCTCAGGAGTTCAAGACCAGCCTGGGAAACATGGCGAAACCCCATCTAAAAATTAGCCAGGCATGGTGGCATGTGCCTGTATTCCCAGCTACTGAAGCAGGAGGAGCGCTTGAGTCCAGGAGGCAGAGGTGGCAGTGAGGCAAGATCGTGCCACTATACTCCAGCCTGGGTGGCAGAGTGAGACAAAGAAAGAGAGAGAGAGAGAAAGGTAGGGAGGGAGGGAAGAAAGAAAGAAAAAGGAAGGAAGAAAGAAAAAGAAAGAAAGAAAGAAAGAAAGAAAAAAGAAAGAAAGAAAGAAAGAGAAAGAAGAAAATGGAGCTATTACAACTGACATCACAAATACAAAAGATCACTTGAGACTCTTCTGATCACCTCTATGCACACAAACTAGGAAACCTAGAGTAAATGGATAAATTCTTGGATACACACAACACGTCCCCCCGCCCCCGACCCACCAGCTTGAATTAGGAAGAAATAGAAATTCTGAACAGATTAATAACAAGCAGTGAGATTGAATTAGTAATTTAAAAAAACTGCCAACACAACAATAACAACAAAAAAACCAGGACCAGACTGATTCACAGCTGAATTCTACCAGACAGTCAAAGAAAAATTGATACCAATACTACAGAAATAATTCTGTAAGACTGAGAAGAAGAGAATCCTTTTTAACTCATTCTGTGAAGCCAGTATCACCCAAATACAAAAGCCAGGAAAGGACATTAAAAAAACAAAACTACAGACCGATATACCTTATGAATACAGATGCAAAAAATCCTCAACAAAATACTAGGAAACCAAATCCAATAGCACATCAAGAAGATAATTCACTATGATCAAATGGGTTTTACCTCAGGGATGCAGGGACAGTTCAACATATGCAAATCAACAAATGTGATTCATTACATAAACAGAATTAAAAACAAAAACCATATGATTACCTCAATAGATGCAAAAAAAGCATTCCATAAAATCCAGCATCCCTTTATAATAAAAATAAACTTAGCATAGATGACATACCTCAAAATAATACCTCAATAAACTAAGCATAGATGACATACCTCAAAATAATAAAAGCCATATATGACAAACCCACAGCCCACATCATACTCAATAGGCAAAAGTTGAAACTATTTACCCTAAAAACTGGAACAAGACATGGATGTCCACTTTCAACATTTCTATTCAACATATTAGTTTGGTGCAAAAGTAATTGCGGTTTCTGCCATTACTTTTAATGGCAACCTAAAATAGTACTGAAAGTCCTAGTCAGAGCAGTCAGGCCAGAGAAAGTAAGGACATCTGAATTGGAAAAGAGGAAGTCAAACCATCTCTGTTTGCTGATGATATGATCTTATATCTAAAAAATCCTAAAGATTCCTCCAAAAGACTCCCTAATCTGATAAATGAATTCAGTAAAGTCTCAGATTACAAAATTAATGTACAGAAATCAATACCATTGCTATACATCAACAATGACCAAGCTAAGAGTCAAATCAAGAGCTCAATCCCTTTTACAATTGCACCAAAAAATTAAATACACTTAACCAAGGAGGAGAAAGATATCTACAAGGAGAACTACCACACACTGCTGAAAGAAATCATAGATGACACAGACAAATGAAAATACTTTCCATGCTCATGGATTGGAAGAATCAATATCATGACAATGACCATACTTCCCATAGCAATCTACAGATTTGATGCAATTTCTATCAAAATGTTAACATCATTTTTTACAGAATTAGAAAAACACTGCTGAAATTCATATAGAAGAAAAAAAGAGCCTGAATAGCCAAAGCAATCCTAAGCTGAAAGAACAAATCTGGAAGCATCACATTACCTGACTTCAAATTATACTACAAGGCTATAGTTACCAAAACAGCATGATACTGGTATAAAAGTAGATATATACACCAATGGAACAGAATCAAAAACCCAGAAATAAAGCCAAATACTTACAACCAACTGATCTTCAACAAAGCATACAAAATAAATGCAGAAATGGACACCGTATTCAATAAATGGTCCTGGGAAAAGTGGATGGCCACATGTAAAAGAATGAAACTGAATCTCTGTCTATCACCATACTCAAAAATTAAGTTAGATTAAAGACTTAAATCTAAGACCTGAAACTATAAAAATTCTACAAGAAATCCTAAGAAAAACTCTTTTAGACATTGGCCTAGGCAAATAATTTATGCCTAAGGCCCCAAATGCAAATATAACAAAAACAAAAATAAATAAATGGGATCTAATTAAATTAAAAAGCTCTGCTCAGCAAAAGAAATAAGCATCAAAGTAAACAGACAAGCTACAGAATGGAAGAAAATATTTGCAAATTATGCATCTGACGAAGGACTAATATCTAGAATCTAAAAAGGAACTCAAACAAATCAGCAAAAAAAAAAAAATAACAATCCCATTAAAAGGTGGACAAATGACATGAATAGACATTTCTCAAATGAAGATACCCAAATGGCTAACAAATAAGAAAAAAAAAGCTCAACATCACTAATCACCAGGGAAATGCAAATTAAAACCACAATAATATACCACCTTACCCCAGCCAGAATGGCTATTTCTAAAAAGTCAAAAAGAAAACAATAGATGTTGGTGGGAACATGGTGAAAAGGGAATGCGTAATACACAGTTAGTGGGAACGTAAATTAGTACAACCTGTATGAAAAACAGTATGGAGATATCTCAAAGAACTGAAAGTAGATCTACCATTTGATGCAGCGATCCCACTACTGGGTATCTACCCAAAGAAAAAGAAGTTACTATACCAAAAAGATAACTGCATGCATACGTTTATCACAGCATAATTCACAGTTGCAAAGATATGGAATCAAGTTAAGCGTCCATCAATCAGTAAGTGGATAAAGAAAATGTAGTATATATACATCATAGAATACTATTCAGCCATAAAAAAGAAAGGAATCATGTCTTTTGCATCACCTTGGATGGAACTGGAGACCCTTATTCTAAGTGAAGTATCTCAGGAATGAAAAACCAAATACCACATATTCTTACTTATAAGTGGGAACTGAGCTGTGGGTACACAAAGGCATACAGAGTTGTATAATGAACACTGGAGACTCAGAAAAGGGGAGGCCAGGAGGAGGGTGAGGTATGAAAAACTACCTATTGGGTACAAGGTACACCACTTGGATGATGAGTATGCTAAAATTCCATGGCGCACCACTATACAAGTCATCCATGTAACCAAAAACCACTTGTACTCTAACATCTATTAAATTGAAAACTTAAAATAATTTTAAAATAAAACAAAATGAAAAAGTAAATAAAAAGTGTGTGAAGCACTGGAATGTCTGTTTAAGTATAGAAATGTCTATTTCTCAAGAGAAGACATATAAATGTTCAACAAGTATATGAAAAAATGTTCAACATCATTAATCATTAGGGAAACGCAAATTAAAAGTGCAACGAGATGTCACTTCACGCCCCTTAGAATGGCTTTTATCACAAAGGAAAAAGGTGTTGGTAAGAATGTGATGATAAAAGATCCCTTGTTCATTGTTAATGGGTGTAAGTACAGCCATTATGGAAACAGTATAGAGGTTTCTCAAAAAAATGAAAAACAGAACTACCATATGATTCACCAGTCCTACTTCTGAAGGAAATAAAATCAGTATGTCAAAAAGATAGCTATACACACTCCTATGTTCATTGCAACACTATTCACAATACATAAGATATGAACAAAACTTAAGTGTCCATCAGTGGATAAATGGATAAAGCATATGTGGTATATAAACACAATGGAATACTATTCAGCCTAAGAAAAGAAGGAAGTCTTGTCATTTGCCACAAAATGAATGAACCTGCAGGACATTACATTAAGTGAAATAAGACAGACACAGAAAGGCAAATATTGTATGACCTCACTTACACGTGAACTCTAAAAAAGGTCAACTTACAGAAGCAGAGCATAGACTGATTGTCACCAGAAGCTGGGAAAGAGGGCAAATAGATGCTGGTCACAGGGTACAAAGTTTCAGTTAGACAGGATGAGTAAGTTCTGGAGATCTATTGTACAGGATGGTGACTACAGATAATAAATAACGTAGAGTGTATTTGGAAACTGCCGAGAGTGTAGACTATAAATATTCTCACCACGCACAAAAAAAGATAAGTATGGGAGGTGATGGATATTTTAATTAATTTCACTTAATCATCCCACAATGTGTGTGTGTGTGGAAACATCACATTGTACCCCAAAATATATATGATTTTTAATTGTTAATTATTAATAAATAAAAGTCCATATACTTCACAAATCAATTCTCTTTTTAAGATAAAGTCAGTTTCATAGTGTTCCACCTTTAAGAGAATAACCTTTGGAATTTTAAGGGAAATGGACAGAGTTATCAAATGTCACCCAAAGATCATGGCTTGAAAGTAGCACAGAAGCATGGGGAAACCCAAAGTTAGACTAAGTGTGGAGAGCAGAGCATCTCTCATCTGCTGGTGGTGGAGTTTCCTGACACA
Source organism: Pan paniscus (assembly GCF_029289425.2). Lineage (NCBI taxonomy): Eukaryota > Metazoa > Chordata > Mammalia > Primates > Hominidae > Pan > Pan paniscus. Next base: position 13,504,479 of record NC_073252.2, read on the forward strand.
TGGCTAGAGCAACAGATCAAGTCACCCTTCCATAGATCTGCCACCTCCCAGAGAAATACAACTTCCATCAATTTACGTAATCACGATGGGAGGAGGGAAATCTTTTCCAACAAGTTTTGGGTGTAACTCTGCAAATGGATGTCACAACACATGAAATGGGAAACTGTTAAATTACTGCTGTTAGCTCTGATACCTTCTCTCTACAGCTTCCTCACCAAGACCAAGCCAAAATAACTTAGCCCTAGCAGATCAAGAAAAACAGCCAGCACGAAATAGCCTCAGCCCTTCCCTAGCACAACCTTCAAATAGTCATGTGCTAGACCCTGGATGCTTCTAACTACCCCACACAGCCAGGCATTTCTCTGCCTTATGAACATTCGCTGTTTCCAGGGCTCCCTTGAAACACATTCCAGGAAGTATACCCCATAGATGCCCTGATGTTGTGTTTTTCAATCAATGTTCAAACAAACCAAGACATTTTTGTGCACTAGTTACGAGTGTGCTCTCTGGAGTCATACTGGCTGTACCTCATCAGCTATGTTACCTTAGAAAAACGATTTAACAGGCCGGGCACGGTGGCTCACGCCTGTAATCCCAGAGCACTTTGGGAGGCCAAGGCGGGCAGATCACGAGGTCAGGAGATTGAGACCATCCTGGCCAACACGGTGAAATTCCGTCTCTACTAAAAATACAAAAAAAAATTAGCCGGGCATGGTGGCGGGCGCCTGTAGTCCCTGCTACTCGGGAGGCTGAGGCAGGAGAATGGCGTGAACCCGGGAGGTGGAGCTTGCAGTGAGCCGAGATCACGCCGCTGCACTCCAGCCTGGGCGACAGAGCAAGACTCCATCTCAAAAAAAAAAAAAAAAAAGAAAAATGATTTAACATCTCTGTGTCTCAGTTTGACCATGAGTAAAATAAGGATAATAGGAGCATCTAATAATAGCATAATTTTCACAGAAAATTTAAAAATGTGACACATACAAATATAGATTGCACAGATGTCAAAGCTCTAACTCATTAAGTAGGAAACCAACAGGGTAAAAGTAGTTCAAAGAGCATTTGAAGAACTGATATTTTATAGACACTAGAATATCAGAATAAGATTGTTAGATTAGATACAAAACTGGTTAATATCATATAGGAAATATGTTCCTAAGCTTTGGAGTTATCTTTTCCACTAGACAGAAAACATTTACATCTCTATCAGACAAAAACTTACACATTGATGAATAATTTAAAGAGTCTGGGCCCTATTTAGTCAATAGTAAAGGTACACACCCTACAGTTGCACTGTCAAATACGGTAACCACTAACCTCATGTAGCTGTTTAAATTAAAATGTAAGTTAAATAGAAATAGATAAAACTGAAAATTCAGTTTCTCAGTCACTGTAGCCATATTTTATGTGCTCAGTAGCCAGCTGTGACTAGTGGCTTCTGTATTGGAGAGGATAGAATGGAGCATTTCGGCCATAGCTTAATGTTCTAGTGGACAGCACTGGCCCTAGAGAGTTCTCAAGTGAATGTACTAGCTTTCTGTTGGTGCTGAAACAAGTTACTGTAAACAGCAGCTTTAGAAACAAAAAAACAAACAAACAAACAAAAAAACGCAAATTCATTATCTCACAGCTCTGTAGGCCAGAAATCCAGGTCCGCTCAATTAGTTTCTCTGCTTCAGATTTTCTAAGGCCAAAACCAAGGTGTCAGCCAGTTGAGCTCTATCTAATCAGGAGGTTCTAGGAAGAAAGCACTTGTAGGCTCCATGATATTTAGTTGTAGGACTGTGTTTCCGGTTTCTCTACTGGCTTTCAGCCAGGTGGCCTTACTCTTAGAGGCTGTTTGCATTTTTTTCTCCTGCTTTCTATGTGCCCCTCTCCAACAACACAGCTCAGGTCCCTCCCACACTTCGAATCTCTGACTTCCCCTTCTGCTCTTGATGCACACCAGCTGAAGAAAGTTCTTTGCCTTTAAAGGGTCAATTGATCAGATTGTGTCCACATTGATAGCCCAAGATATTCTCCCTATCTTAAATTCTATCAGCTTTATTACATATGCAAAGTCCTTTTTACCTGTAACACAACAATTCACAGGAACCAGGAATTAGAGTGTGGACATATTTGGAGAGCTATTATTCTGCTTGTCACAGCAGTCTCATCTGACAATGTTGAGTGTGACTTTAAAAGAACGTGCAACCCTCTTTTTGCCTTATTTCTAAGGGTTGGCTATTTTTTTTTTCATAACTTCCTAGGGGTATTGTGAAGAATAAATGCATTAACCCATATAACATGCTTAGAATAAGTCTTGGTGTTGTATGATCATTAACCTTTCTGTATCTACAAGCTGTTAGGTTGGAATAGTAATGGTTTATTCAGTATGAGGTTGTTGTGAGATTTAAAATGTTAATATATTAAGAACATATTACAGTGTTCTACCCATAAAAATGGCTCAGAATTCCTTTGGTCTTGGTAAAGAACCAAAAGTGGCATGCTGGCAAACAGTGTTCCTGCCTGCTAGAGGGTAGAAGAAAGAATTTCCAATACTTCTCCTCTCCGCCCACCCTCTGGTGTCCTATATTCTAGTCACACTACAGGGATGATACTACAGTCTGAAAGTTTGTGCCATCAAAATTCATGCGTTGAAGCCCTAACCCCCAATGACTACATTTGGAGACAGGGCCTAACTTAAAGTAGTTAAGGTTAAACAGGATCATAAGAGTAAGGCCCTGATCCAATAGGATTAATGTCTTTATAAGAAAGGAATGAGACACCAGAGTTCATGCTTTCCTTCTCCTCAAGCACTGAGGAAAGGTCATGTGAGGACACAGTGAGAAGGTGGCTGTCTGCAAGTCAGGAAAAGAGCTCTCACCAGCAACCAAATTGGCCAGCACCAAGATCAAGATCTTGGACTTCCCAACCTCCAGAAAGGTGACAAATAAATTTCTGTTGTTTAGTCTACCCACTCTATGGTACTTTGTCATTGCAACACAGGCTGAATAAAACCAAACCCACAAAGCCTCAACGAGGATGACTCAGAGTGAACGCTACCCTCCCTCAATGAGCTGTTGCTCTCCCGTGAAATGTCTTATGCTCCCTCCCATAGAACACGAGGAAAATGGGAATCTGCTCCACTGCAGGCCAGAGAGGACAGAGGGAATAAAGGCGAGCAGAATAATGCCTTGTGTATTTCTTCCCATGGAAGCCAAAATCCGCCATTACAGGTTTAAAGTCATCTTCTTTGTATATAGCCTTTTCAGGTTAACATAAGGGGCAAAGGGCAGATTTTTATTGGCATAGTGTTAAAACCTAAGCTGAAGCCATCTTTTAATCTTGATTTTGGCCTTGTCTGTGAAGCCTTTCCATCTTTAGTGTGCCTGAAACACCCCACTGGGACTTCCAGCCACTGCAACTCTCTCACTTCATTGTACTCATTTTTGTTGCAGATGCAAATCAAAAGACATGAATCCATGTATGCAATAAATGTGCCTTTCTCTTGTAGAATTATATGTAGTTTTTATTCAAAGCCCCTATTCACACCATGAGGCTCATATCAGTCAATATAGGACTCCTTACCCCTCTCTGCCTGGTATCTTAAGCACAACTTGAGTTTCACATTGAACCAAGGCTATAGAGACTACGTAAGGCTGGGAGGGTAGCAGGATAGGTGGCCTTTGACTGCCACCTAACCACACCTCCTCAGCTGGCATGTTCAGCAACCAGGTTCATTCTCAGTAGTTTTTCCTGCAGGACCCCCCTTAGCCATCAGTAGTTCCTCCTAAGAGTGACTTTCGTGTAAGTCTGTGCTATCCTGAGCACATAGAATCAGTTTACAATTCCTCAGCCACACTGGCTCTAGGTCTCTTCAGAGTTATCTGAGACCCATCTTCCGGGGAACCCCTTGTAGCTGGTTTTACTTGACTCATGAACCGTTTTCTGGAAACAGTCTCCAAGCACAAGTATATCCATGCACACAGCCCTCAACACCCCTTGCTTCTTCTCCTTAGAATGTAGTCAGCCAAGCCCTGCTTTCCTGGCCCAGAAAGGTGAGTGCTCCAAGACTGGTCACATGGATAATCACTTAAAACTAATTCCTCAATTGTGTCAGAGAGATAGCCCCCAAACATCTGGTTCAGATAATCCTCCCCTCACCCCAGCCTGAAACGTTCCACCGAATGTTGCAAAGAAAAAAATACAACCTGTGCAGCATTGCAACTGGTTGGTGACCCAACTCTGCAGGCTGACACCTGGGAACAAATCCACACCGGGAAGGAAGATCTGATTTCAGTGTGTTCATTTCCATGATTCAGGAATAAACTCTTCTCTCACCTCCTGTATCCCCATAACCTTGAGAGAAGAATGTCACCCTGAAAACAGACATAAACCTTAAGGGATGCTGCCACCAGGGAGGCTGCCCCAGGGCTTTGTAATATGAGCACTTAACATCTTTCAAGTGATCTCTCCAAGGCACCTGGCTCCATTTATTTATTCTTGTGTTTCAAACCTTTATTGGGACTCCCAGTGCATGCCAGGCTAGACCCAGAGCGACAAAGAGTAAGCATTTCAGAGAAAATCTAAAAGAGCACTTACTACAACCTCCTGTTGTTACAGATTCATCCTGAGAGGGGAGGTTACGCATCCACAGCCATAAATTACTTAAGTAGCATAGCTAGGACTAGAAGAACCTAGTGTTGCTGACCATTCACATCCATGGGGAAACTAAGGCCTGAGGTTTGCAAGTACAGCTGACTGAGAGGTCAGCTTAGATGTACAGACTTTCTCTCTATCCTCTTCAAAAGCACCATTAGCTTCCAGGACAAAGCAAAAAAAAATGTCAATTTTATTTTGTTCTGGGTGTTTTTGTAAGAAGGGCTTCTGAAAGCCATAAAAATTCCCTTAGTGCCAGAAAAGAGATCTTTGTTATTAATCTGTTTGCTAGTCAACTGATCTTAAGATTTTCCAGAAGCTCCAGGGTATCTACTATGTTGAGATTTATCCAAGACTTATTGGCAGTTGTCACTTGACTTCTTTCATCAAGAAGGCTTCTGCCCATGAAGAGTTGCTTAGAAAGAACCTCAACATTAGGGGTGTTGTGCCCTTTGCATTCATTTTAATTCTCTGGGTTTACTCCAAACTCTATTACAGTTAATCATACACATGTCTATTTCCTCTTGTGGATAGAGAGTGCTGTCCCTTCATCATTGTCCTGCTTCACTCCCACACCCCTCTTTTCACATACCACTGCAACTACTTTCTATCTGATCTCTTGGTTTCCAACCACCACCAGTTATCAAAATGATCTTTGTAAAATGCAAAGCAACTCAAGTCTTCACCCCACTCCATCCCTACTTAAGTGCTCCTCATGATCTCCTACGGCCAGAATTAATTCTGAAGAATTTAATTGGGAAGACCCTCCATTATCTTGCACCAAGCAGATCTAACCAGCTTTATCTTCTAATAATTCCTACATCCTCCTCCTAACCCTGTGGATCAGTAAGACTAAACACCACACCATTCTCCAAAACCACCACCCTTTTTTGTATTATCATACCATGCCACATGGCCAGAAAGTCTTCCTTCCACACCATCACATAAAAATCTCCAAATCAACCTTCACTCAGTTTGACTGTCATCATGTTAGTTAACTATTTCTCACTGCCCTTGGAAAGTGACTTACTTCCTCTATTCCTGTGATACTGTACCCATTTATCCACCATATTGCACATTGTTGGCTAAAGCAAACTGAGAGTTCTCAAAGAGTAGGAACTAGGTGTTGTTCGTTAGTCATTACTTAGGTTCTTGATAAAATTCTTTTAATAAGTCAATGGCAAGACTTGCACCATTAATCTTTCTATTCCTAATTCTTAACATAGTACCATGGCATACAGTAAACACTCAAATTACATCTAAAACACAAAAGAAAGAGAGAGGAAGGAAGGAAGACAGAAAAGAAAATGGGAAGGGAGGGGAGGGGAGGGAAGGGAAGGGAATTGAAGGGAAGGGAAGGGAAGGGAAAAGAAAGGAAAGGAAAGGAGAGAAGCCTGTTACCCAAGCTCACCTCTGAGTTCTTCCCTTCATTTCCACTCTCTGCCTGGGTCAGTAACACTACTTGTTCTTTGTGCAATTCCTTAACTTTGGGGTTCTCTGGATGAAGATGCTGAAGGCATATTTGTAGTACATGGCAAAAAATTTTCCTATATTCTCCCATTAAGAGCATCAGTAAATTAGATTAGTGGTTTTGACATTTTTCTGCCTGCTTGTTGACCTAATCCTCTAAATAGAGCCTCTATATTCCTTTCTCATGTCCCATCTCAGTGTTTATAAGGTGGTAGAAGTTGTGGGACTTACCTGTCGCTGGGCCAAGGTCAGAAAGAGCAAAGCACAGCTTTATTAGACCTTGGAAAAGTTCCCAATAGGAGGCTCCTTCTCACATACATAGGTTGTAACTGGTAAAATATCCTGTAGCAGCTTCTAACTCCACTGAAAAGGCAGACCACGGCCAGTAACCCTCACCTAATATATCAATGTAAATCTTATTTCTATCACCTTTTATTCCTTACTCCTTTCTGTGTCCAAGCTGTATGAGGTCACTAGGAAATTGTTTGAGTTTCCTTCCCCCAGGATGGAGGAACTCACTTCACATTGCTTTTTTTTTTTTTTTTTTTTTTTTTTTTGCTACTTAGATTCACTACCAGGTGGGGATTAAAAGTTTTATGTCAATGTTATGGCAGTATCGGAGGCTTCTAGAACCTGGGGTACCTTAAGAAGTTATTTGTCTGGGTTTCTCATTACAGTGGAGGACACAGAGGGTGTACAAGAGAATAAGTCCTCTGTTGTCATTAAGCAGAAGTAAACTGGCTAAAGAAGTACTCTGAAAACTGCTCCCCACATGGTTTTCCTCACTCTGGCACCAGAATCTTAACTGAAATAGACAGTTCTGTTCAAGCAGCTCAGGTGTCTCTAAAGAGCAATGCCTGGAGGGGTCTTAAACTCAGGATTTTATAATAACAGTTAATTTTAAAAGATTGACTTCCATGCTTTACGTTGAAAACTAGCTACAGTTCTCTCCATTGACAATCTAAGCTTGTATCCATTAAAAAAACAATCAATTTTAGTTCTTCCTTGCTAAGAAATGTTAGAAAGTTTCTAGCTGGACAGAGTAAAGAAAGACTCCCAGCTCTGGTCCACTCTGGATTTTTTGTCTTCCTCCAGGCTATGTTAATCCTCTTAGGGCCTCACATTGTTCTCTTCTCTCGTGATCTGCCACTTCCTTTCCTGAGTCAAGGTCATATTTTCAGCTTCAGCTTGTGCTTTTCTGTAAGCTTTTTTGCTGTGGTAATAAAAGGCTAGTTTTATATTTGACAACTTTTTGTAAAATGGTCAACTGAGGGAGGTCTAACATACAAATGGATTTGCTCCATTGGCTGGAAGCAGGGTGACTTGATATTTCCTGTGTAATGTTAATAAGCATTTGCCTTGTGTGGAGCAAGTCAGAATTTTTCCTGTTTAACTATTTCATGCCTCTGCTCCCTGGACTACATTAGCAGGGAGGAATGAGTCCTTGGGGAGCGGTTAGTACAATAGGTCTTCATTTCTAATATAGCTTGACCAGTTGCAATAAGGCTCCAGAAAAAAATTTGCCTAAATTAAAAGAATGATTTCTCCTGGACAGAGATCTAAATCCCAGTCTAATGAGGCTGAGTTCCTTTGAAGAATATTTAATCTGGGTAAGGATATTAACTCCTTACACAAAAGACACTCAGCTAAATAGTTTACAATATTATTTCATTTAATTCTCACAACAGCACAATGAGATAGACATTATTATTATTACAAATAAAGATTCTAAGGCTTAAAGAGATTAAGCTGTGCAATACTACACATATGTTAAGTGGCAGAATTAATTCCCTATACACATGTGGTTCTACAGGGAAAACTTAGCATTTAACCATTGTACCAAAATTCTGAGGCACCCAAAGGCATGGATAGTGCTGAATCTCTATATTGCAATGGAAAACAAACCTATGCTTTAAATGCAAGTCACGGTATTTAGAACACACTGGCAGTTTCTGGACTGCCAGTTTAGGTGCCATCCTCTTAGAACTGGCTAGTAATCTCTTAAATACTTCCAAATTTGATATCTCTGAGCTATTTATCTTCAGTCTTTCAAAGTCTCAACACTTTTGCAAGCTTACGTCTTGATGAGGGTAGAGATGAAAGTAGAATGTGTTAGACACCAGGGTTTATCTGTAAAGGGGAAGGAGAGGTTATGACTTGGGTGATTAAGTGGGGGTAGGGGGTGTATCCTGATGAAAGAAAATCGTGTCAGAAAACTCAGCTGGATGTCTTCAAGATCTGAAGACACAAACATGTGAACCACTTTGCCTTTTACAAATTCCTTTTGCTTAAACCCATCTTGGCTTCCTATTTTCTACTCTCTAATTATTCTCAGTCCCAACTCATTACACTTTTCATACGGGATTCCATACTTCAGACTTATTTTATTCTGATTTTTTCTGGGCAGTGTTCCGTGTATGCCTATTAAATCTAGTTGAATTTTAGCATTGATGAAGTAGTTTAGTCCCATACTGATCTTCTTCCCAATTGTCCTATTCAAATTGAGGCATTGAAGTCTCCAACTATTATTATTGATTTGCCTGTATCTTCCTTCAATTTTGTCAGTTTTTGTTTCATGTGTTGTGGGACACTGTTTTCAGGTTGATTTTAGTTATATGTTTATAAGCATTATATCTTATGGTAAATTAACATTTTTATTAATATATAATGCCATTATTTGTATTTTGTAACAGGTTTTTACTTAAAGCCTTTTTGTCTGTTATTAATGTAGTCACTCAGCACTCTTGGTTACTGTTTGGATGGTATAAATTTTTAAATTATTTTACTTTCAACCTATATGCTTCTTTGAATTTAAACGTGTCTTTTGTAGACACCATATATTTAGATAATTTTTATCCATTCTGAGGATCCCTGCCTTTTAAATGAAGTATTTAATACATTTACATTTAATGTATTTACTGATAAGGTGTGATTTATGTATGCCATTTTGCTATTTGTTTTCCATTTCCTATGTCTTTTTTGTTTCTCTATCCTTAAATCATTGCATTCTTTTGTGTTAAGTAGGTATTTTTTTAGTCTGCTATTTTAATCCCCTTGTTTCTTTCATTTTTTTTTTTAAGTCATGTATTAGTGTTGCTCTGGTCATTACAGTATTGTATTTTAACTTATAACAGTCTAGCTCAGATTAATATCAACCTAATTTCAATAGTATATAAAACTTTGTTCCCTCATCCCTCCTTTGTGCAGTTATTGTCACACAAATTGCCTTTATGTGTTGTACCACCATCAACATAGATTTATAATTATTGCTTTATACAATTGTCTTATAAATTATACAGAAGAAAAAATTTGCAAACAAAAAAATACATTCATACTGTCTTTTATATTTACCTATTTAGTTACCTTTACTGATGTTATTTCTTTATGCAGATTTGAGTTACTCTCTAGTGTCATTTATTTTGGCCTACAGCATTCCTTTAGTATTTGTTGTACAACAGGTCTGCTAGTGACACATTTTTTCAGTTTCTGTTTATCTTGTAATGTCTTAATTTCACCTTCAATTTTGGAGGATAGTTGTACTGGACACAGAATTCTTGGCTCACAGTATTATCTCTCATCACTTTGAATAAACATTCAATTAACTTCCAGAATCAGTTTCTGATGAGAATTTAGCCATTAATCCTACTGAGGGACCCTTGTACGTGGCCATTCACTTTTCTCTTGCTGCTTTTAAGAGTCTTTGTCTTTGATTGTGATGTGCCTAAGCGTGAATCTCTTCAAGTTTACACTACTTGGAGTTCATTGAGCTTCTTGGGTGTCTACATTAATATATTTTTATCATATTTGGAAACTTTTCAACCATTATTTCTTCAAATATCCAATCCACCCATTCTCCTTTCCCTTTTTCTCTCTCCTCCCCTTTCCTCTCCTCTACTCCCCTTTTTCTGCTGACACTTCTCATCCTTTTTCCTTTCTTTCTTTTTCTTTCTTCTTTTCCTCCTTCTCCTCCTCCTGTTTCTTCTTTTTCTTCTTTTTTCTTCTTCTTCTTTCTTCTTCTTCTCCCTCTTTCTCCATCTTCTTTCTCCTTCTACTTCTCATTCTTCTTCTTCTTCTCCTCCTCCCTCTCCTCCTCCTTCTCCTCCCTCTCCTCCTCCTCCTCCTTCTTCTTCTTCCTCTCTCTCTCCCCCTCTCCTTCTTCCTCTCTCTCTCCCCCTCTCTCCCCATCCTCCTCTTTGAAGACTCCTATTATGTGTATATTGGTATGCTTGATGGTATGCCACAGGTCTATCCAGCTCCTTTCATTTTTTGTTGCTGTGTTCCCTTTCTGTTTCTCAGACCAGATAATTTCAATTACTTGCATTCAACTTGGTATATTCTTTCTCCCACCTGTTCAAGTGCCCCCATGGTGACTTTTTATTTCAGTTATTGCACTTTTCAACTCCATGTTTTTGGTTTGGCTGCTTTTTATCATTTTTATCTTTACTGATATTTTCAATTTGTTGAAAACTCATTCTTCAGCTCTCCTTTATTTCTTTAGACATGTTTTCCTTTAGCTCTTTGAATATACTTTAAATAGCTGATTTAAAGTCTTCATCTAGCAAGTCCAACATTTGAGCTTCCTCAAAGACAGTTTCTAGTGACTGCTTTTTCCTGTGTAAGAGTCATACTTTCTCGTTTCTGTGCATATCTCATAATTTCTGTCAAAACTGAACATTTTAGGTAATATGGCAATTCTGGATTCTACCCCCTGCCCCCAACCAGGGTTTGTTGTTTTTACTGTTTGTTGTTATTGCTATTGTTCATTTAGTAATTTTTTGAACTAGTGCTGTAAAATCTGCATTCTTTTACATGTATCAACACAGAAGTCTCTGCTTTGTTAACATAGTTGTCAATTGGACAGAGATGTCCTTAAGTGCCTGGAATCAATAAGCCCCCAAGTCTTTGACAAATGGCTCTACGTGCATATTGAACATGCCTTCAACATTTAGCTAGACAGTTAACTACTCTGCTTTAATTTTCAGTTTCCCCTAAGTGAAGCCTCAAAGTGAGACACTGGTGAGAGCTTAGAGCCTTCTCAAGCATTCCCTGAACGTTCATACATACCACAGCATGCACATGGCCTTCTAGATTCTCAGGAATGTGTCAAAGTTCTTCAGAGCCCTTTATGGACATCAATTTCAAGCATTTCCTGTTAAGCTATTATTTGCCCCAACTATTATTCACTACCACAGGCAGCCATAATCTAAACAAATGCTCTTAATTGTTTTCAATAAATGACCCCAAGAAAAAAGCTATTCATACTAGATGATCTCTGAATCAGTTAAATAAGACTACTTTGAGAATGGGGTCTTCCAGGGAACCACCAGGCAGGTCAAAAAAAAATAACAAATTCTCCAGAAATAGGATTTTGAGAGTTCCAACCCTCTTTTGCCCCCTCTAGTGGCAACCAAGTCTCGAGTTTTTACTGTGGTCATAGTCTGTTGGTTTTCAAGGTTACCATGGAGCTGGAAATGAAGGGATGAGAATGGGAAAAATTAATACTGCACTGTTCATATCAGGTTTTTATACCAAAATTCAGCTGCTTTTCTTAAATGTTCCCTGAATTTTCCCCAAATCTTTTATTAATGTCTACAGTTTTTTTAAAAAGTTAATTCTGAAAATTGTTGCCCTTGTTCTTTTTGCTTTTATGGAGGAGAGGACTTTCAGAGGCCTTTATTCTACCACTTTCACTGACACCCAAACCAGACTTATTTTATGTCAGTGTTTCTTTGCTCTGTCTGACCCACTTAACCTTCTGGCTGCTCTTTATACTCTTTTTTATTCCAATTTCTTCATTGCCCACTTTCGATCAAGACTTGTTTTTCCTATCTCAAGTTTTTCAAATATTTTTTGCTTCTACTGCTGTTGGCCTTAAGTAGGGGTTTTATCATCTGTTACCCAGATAACTTCAACAGTGTCCAAACAGGTCCCTTTGCAGCATGTCTTATTCTGTTCTAATCCATTCACCAACCCAGACACATTGATCATTTTGAAACATAAAACTGACTTCATCTTTTCTTATGTAAGTCCTTCCATAGATTCACATTATCTCCAGAATAAAGCCCAATCCTGGTCATGGCAGAGTATACAAGGCCTGCTTGATTTGGCCCTAAATCTCCTCTCCGCCCTTGCAAATCTTAGCCCAGCCATACAAATACGTGCAATTCCATATCAATTCTGCATAGTCTCATTAGTATTCTTGTCCCTTCTTCTCTTAGTGAATCAATCAATTAATTAATTTGGTACATATTTTCTAAGCATTTACTATGTGTCAGGCCCTATGCAAGGCACAAGATAAAAGAAAGTGAATAAGACCAACAAGGTTCTTCTTCCTGTGGATTTTATATACAGAGATGGAGACAAGTAAATAGATAAACAAACTGAATAATTACAGAATGCTGTAACTGCAATGCAGAGTAAATGGAATGATAGAAACAGGAGAAACTTGTTTATTAATCAGTGGGAAAAGAAAATTTCTCTCTAAAGAAGAAACATCTGAACTGAGACCTAAAGGATGAAAAGGAACCAATAAAGCAAAGACTCCCATGACAAAAGCCTGAGACCAAAATTAAAATCAAAGTGGGACAAAGGCAGAGACTAAACGAAAGGCAGATAAAAATAAAAGTAGAGAAAAGTTGTCCCAGAAACCCCCACACATTCCAATGAACACATACACACACACACATGCACACACACGCACACGCACACACACACATGCACACACTCCTACACATGCCACACTTAACTTAGATTCCTCAAGTGAGTAACTGCTGGATGCACCAGCTGACAGATGGGAAATCCTTGCACAGAGCTATGACAAGGGGAAGTCTGTGGGGAAAGGTGCTGTTATTTAGCTAGCCCACCCCTGCTGAGTGAGTCCAAAGTTTCCCTTGGATTCATTCCCACCTGAACTTCCACCCTCATGAGCTAAAAAGGCCTTTTACATGCATGTTTTACACAAAGAAAGAGATGAGGATTAAGTAGCAGCTGCTTAGGTTTGGGTGTAGAGAAGAAACACATACACATATATGCTTGGTTGTAAAATGATTATATTTTGAAACGAAACTTAAAACCTTCCAGCTATGCTTCTCAGAGTTGTGATCCAGCTAAGGAGTGTTGGGTAAGCAAAGCCCTTTATGGGAGATGGCAAGAGGAGTGAGAACGTGTTCCACAAAGAGAAGTGTTGATGGAGGAGGTGATAGACTCTTGCCACTGACTGAGTATCCAGCCCTTAGAAGCAGATCCTGCTGACGTTGGGGATTTCTTGTAGAAGTAGAACCATGGCCTAATGGTCCTGAGTAAATTCTTCCTGGTTCCAGTACATTCTTCCTCCATTCATTTAACAAATAACTACTGAGTGCCTACAATGTGCCAACCCTTGATCTAGGTCCAAAGATACATCTGTGAACAAGTACAGATCCCTTGTTGAATTACATTCTAGTGAGGAGAAAGACAGATGGCAGGTAAATAAATGGGTAACATAGAGAATGTGTTGGATGTTAATAAGCACTATGGAGAAAAGCTAAAGCAGGATAGCGAATTAAGAAGTGCTGAGGGGTTCTGCTTTTAGGCAATATGGTATAACAGGAACCAGATTTACCCTTCCATTTAAAATAACTAAAAATCTGGGTGGGGGGAAGTATATGAAACAATGGTTTTCAAGTCACTGGTGACAAATGGCAGTGATCCCTGAGTAACAGAAAACAAATTAAGTGAGGTTACTGCTTGGAGAGTCTCTAGACTGGGGTGCAGAGAGAAAGAACACAGACAGAGCTGATTTGACAATGTGATGCTGAGAGTTTGGAGAGACCAAGGCCACTAAAGTTTTTAGGAAAGAGTATCAGAAAGAACAGAACTGTCCAGAGAGAAAATTCTGAAGATCTTCAAAGGATGTATGTTGAGAATTTAGCAGAGTACTGATCACCACATGCATGTGAGGAAACTATCCAAGGCAGGAGGAAGAATGACCTTGAAGTAAAATGTGCCTGGTGTACTCCAGAAGCCTAAAGCAGCTGTAGTGATCAAGGAGAGAATAGGAAACACAAAATCAGAGAGGTATTGGGGAGCAACTCAGGTGGGGACTTATAAGCCATTGGAAAAACCTTGGCTTTTGCAAGTGAGACAGGGATGATGGGAGGATATTAAGCACGGGAGTGGCATAATCTGACTTATGTTTTAATTTAAAATAGTCACTCTGGATACTGAGTGGAAAATAGATTTTCAGGGTAAGGGCAAAAGCAATGGAGCACTGTGGAGGCTACTGTTACAATACAGGCAGGAGGTGATGGTTCCCAGGACCATGATGGAATAGTGGAGGTGTTGAGAATATATCGGATCCTGGACGTATTTTTGAAGAACCAACAGGATTCATTAACAAATTTATTCCAGAAAGCGAGACTGCCTTAATATTAGGAAATATTTCCAATAGACTTGCCTTCCATTTTATTCCTTTCTGTCTACACAATAGAACTCACAAGCTAACTTATGCCTTTCTTCAAAGAACACTATCTATTCTCTTCTATGTTTTCTTTTCATGGGACCAGAGTGTAAAGATCTGACACATGGGCTGGGTGTTGAGTACAATAAAAATAGAAAGAACAGTTGCCTGCTTTAGCAGGCAAAATCAACTTAGGAAAAGTTGGTGTTTACTATGGCCCACCTTTACCCTCCAGGGTTCTTTAAATTATAATATGATCTTCTTTGTAATTATCCCTTGTGCATATTTTCTTCTTAGAAACTTCATTAGGAAGAGTGGAAATAACTTGAGATAAGACTCTGGTATTCCCAGTTCCTCAAACCAATTTCCAGCTAATGTTGCTCCAGATTCATACGTTATCTGTAACAACATGTTGTTTATATATAATTGATCACCACAATAAATTAATAGAAAAAAACATTTATTTCAACAAATGTTTAAACATTATGTGATAAAATTTTAAATTCATTGTTTATCTTAAATCTTAATTAAAGAGAATAGAATATTCCTTAACAAGATAAATGGTATTGATCTTAAAATTAATTAACAGAATCATCCCCAATTGTGGTACCTCAGATAAATTCCTATTAAAGTCAAGGATAAGACAAGAACAATGAGTACTTCTACTTTTATTTATCATTCTTATGGAACTTTTAAACAATACCATACACTGCGATAAAGAAATAACTCTTACAAATGTTAAAAATAGAGGACAGAGATATATTTATTTGCAAAATATATTATAGCATACCTGTAAAGCACAAAAGTAATTGAATGAAAAACTGTTGAACTAATAGGATAGTTCAATAATATGACCAATTTTGAAAAACATATTTTTAAATAATTTTTCTATATAACAAAAATAATATATTATAAAATATAATATAAAAATCCCTTTGGCAATAACAAAAAGATTTTAAATTCCTATGAATAGACCTAAAAATAAATGTGCTGGGGTCATATTATGAGCACTTATATGCTGCTTATAAAATTTATCCTATAGTTGATAAAACACAATGTGTAAAGTTAACACTTTGATCATGGAGGAATCAGAGGAAAAGTGACAGTATTAGAGGATGGCAGGCCAGCTGAGGGTCCACTGGTATATTTTAGGCAAGACATGCTAAGGCTCTGAACAGAGTGACAATAGGTAAGGTGAAGAGGAGAAAAATTGACCAACATTTAGTAGCTAGAACTGACAGCAGGTGGTAAGCAATTAAATGAGAAGTGAAGGGAGTAGTTCAGGGCAGTTTCTAGCCTTCTAGAAGTCATTGACTGAGACAGGAAACACAGGGAGAGGAGTAGGACCTAGGGAGGAAGAAAAGATGACTCTTTATTGAGATGTGCTGGATTCTAGGTGCTATGAGATATCAAAATGAAAGTCCAAGTACCTTTGATGTTTGATTCTAGATGTAGAATAGAATTTGTTTTCATTCATTCCATTTATTAAATGATTATTTATTGAGATTTTAGCCAGAAATGTAAACTTAATAGTCATCAGCCTAAAGAGTTTCAAGAATAGAGGTGATTATGGAGGAAGAACGGATACAATGAGAAGAGAAAATGGGGCAAAGGACAGATCTCTAAGGCTCACTAACGTTTAACATCAAGCAGAAAAGAAGGAGCCATACAGGAATATAAGAAGGAGTGACCCAAGAGATAAAATGGAAACTCAGGTTAACATAGTGCCACTGAAACTAGAGATGAGAAGGAAGGGGTGATTAATTGTACCTAACTGTAGGGAGTGGTTAAGAAATATGGGATTTTAAAAGAGCTCACTGTATTTCAAAATCAGGAAAATATTGGTGACTTTTATTTAAATACTTGTAAGGATAAATAAGAAAAAAATAAAAGAGATAAAAAGATGAAGAAAGCAAAAGAAAAAAATTGAGGTATGTCTATGAAAATGAAACGAAGTTATAAGACTGAAACCAAGTGCAGTAACAGTCAAGGGAGTTTTTAGTATGAGAATCATTGTCTCATGGTAGTTTTATGGGAATCCTTGTTCAAAGATCAAGGGTGATTCCATTCTATTTACCATGCTTCCAATCAATTAATAAATATTTCTAAACTAAGGTAGCAAATAAATAATTTAGAACTCATAAAGGGAGACATAAGTGATATAGAATTAATTAAAAGAAAGTTCCCTTTATTTTCCATTTAAGATAATGTTATGTAATATCCCATAGTTGCCCACAATGGTTTCTCAGCCCTAGGTTAACATGCCCTGTTTTTATGATTTGAACTGTAAGTAACAGAAAATCCCAATTCTACTTGCTAAAATAAGGAATATTTTTATGATCTTACATATAAAGAAAATCCAAAGGTGGAAGAATTGTAGGGTTGGTTAATCCAAACAATTAAAAATATCATCAAGTTCTAGTGAAGCAAGAAACCTGGTTTTGGGGATGAGTGAGGCTGTGGCTCCCTAGTGCTCCTTATGCCTGCAAGAGTAATTTCATTCACAGTGGGCATTTAAGCAAGCTCACTGGGTTCTAGCACCCAAGCCATGTATTCCAACAGCTTGGCCAAGAATAAAGATGATATTTGACCCCTTTCCACCTGATTCCTGCCTCTGCATCTCAAATTGGTGTAACTCGGTCAGGGAAGAAAAATGCTATTTGTTGAGCCTTTTCAAATTCCACCACCAGCAATGAATATGTGACAAAAAGAAACTCTGACAAAATAACTGAGGCTTTGCTTTCCTGGATCAGTGGCATCCATTGCCCCAGGAGATAATCAAAGTCATGAATGGAATTTCTAAATAAGTTGTTATTAACTCATAATATAGAAAATGGCCTATAAAGCCAAGACTTTCAAATGCAAGACCAAATCTTGAGAGAAAACTTCTATTTTAACTCCAATAGCTTAGGTTTGAATATCAAGAGCCAGACCTTTAAATAATTCTATTCATAAAGTTAATACTGTCAATTAGTGTTTTTTAAACCACAGGTTGCAATCCATTGGTGAGTTGTAAAATCAATGTAGTAGGTTGCAAATAGATTTTTTAAATGAGGGACAAGAATAGAATAAAACACCAGGGTCTGTTATACATAATGATCATTATGCTTCTTGATTTTTTTTTTTTACTTTAAGTGTGGTGTGTGTGTGTGTGTGTGTGTGTGTGTGTGTGTGTGTACTGAGCCTTAATGTAAAATATATTACTTACTGTGAGCTGTGTCAAGGACTTGAAAAGCACTGCCACTAAAATTAATTTGGGAAAACTTTGAAGAAAAGCCTGATTGTCCAGGCTCTCAATAGATAAATGAAAGAATGCATCAAACAAGAGGTGACCAAAGTCATGAAATAATTGAAAAAATGGAAGAATAGCAGGAAAGATGCAGCCTCAGGCTAAGCCTGAGATAGACATTTGGGAGAAAGGAGAGTATTCCCAGGAAGAGGAGCAGCAGATATAAAGATTTGAGCTTCTATAACAAAATGTCCTAGATAGGATGGCTTATAAAGAGCAGAAATGTATTGCTTACATTTCAGGAGGCTGGGAAGTCCAAGAACAAGGCACAGTAAGATTCAATGTCTGCAAGGGCCTCCTTTCTGCTTTACAGATGACACCATTTAGCCATGTCCTCATGTGGTAGAAGAGGTGAGGCAGCTCTCTGGAGTACATTTTAAAAGAGCACTTATCCCATTTATGATGGCTCTTTCATCATGACCTAATCATCTTCCAAAGTTCCCACCTTCTAATACCATAAGCTCAGGAGTTAGGACTCACATATGAATTTGAAGGAACACAAATATTCAGGCTAGAGCAATGGAAAAATATAATGTATACACAGAAGTTAAAGAATAAGTCCATCTAGCTGGAGCCAAGTTGGACTGAATGATGGAGAACTGAGGTGATCAAATTGGAAGTTCATATAGTAAGTAGGCTTTTGATGGCCAATAGGGAATCATGGAATATGTTTGAGCTGGCAGATAACATGGAGATAACAGGATGGCCTGGAGGGAAAAAAAAGCTGGAGGCAAGAATTTTTAGAAGTCTGGCAAATAGCCATGCCCAAGGAAATAGATAAGATTTGCGGCAGGGACCAAATAACAAATATGATGTGTCCTAGGATGAAAGCCTTGAAAGTTCTTGGAAATTGAAATAATTTCTAAGAATAAAAGCCTCCATCTCTTGGGCATTGCAAATAAATCCACTTATTAGTATTGCTAAAATAATTAGCTAGTTCTGTTAATATCATAAATAAGTATTTTATGCCTCTCAATGTGCTTTTGCATCCATTAGTCATTTGATTTTCATAATCACCTTAAGAGGCAGCAAGGTGATATACTAATATCTCCATTTTAAAGACGGAGAAACTGTAGTCTAAAGGGGTTATCCAGCTTCCCAAGGTCACACAGTTAATGACAGGATTAGATTCACCAGATCTTCTCACTCTGAGGCCAGGATTCTCCCACTCGACAATAGGTGACACCTCCCACGTTGTCATTCTCTAATAATGACCCATCAACTTGTTGACTAAAATTATTCCAAAAATTGAATTGGCTCAATATTTCAGGAAGAAAGCCTATTCAAAAGGTCACTGTGGCTTGGTGTAAGTTTATTTAATAAATATTTTTCTTGTTTGGAGGTTTTAATTTTAAGTATGTGGTCTACACTTTTTGTATGATTATTTGCTCAAAAAAATTTTTAGTCAGCAACACACCTCATAAAAATTTAATATGTTTCAGAGCTCTTTTTACTGTTTAAAAAAGCACAAATCAGGCATTCTTGCATTTTGAATGTGGCGCCCCTGTAATTGGGCCCTCTCTAAGGAAGGCCCTTCCAAACCCTGTAGGGGAATTGCTCTTTTAAAATAGAAACAACACTCAAATGAAGGGTTGTCCGAGATGATTCCTCTGCTCACACCACAGGTCTCAATACCAACCACTCCGATGTGTCCTGGCTTTCCTGGTCACCTGTATATTTTTTTCTTCAACTTGAAAAGACCTGCTGTCAAGTGTGTTTTTGGCTTTCAGGGCAGTACAGCAAGATGATGACTCAAGTAGGATGGCCCTGGGTTCGAATCCCAGCTCTGGCTCTCACTAGACATGTAACTGTGAGCAGGTTAACTCATGTCCCTGAGTATCACTTTCTCAGCTCTACCATAAAGTGGTTACATTTCATGTCAGAGTTATTACCTGAGTTTAAGATAGCAAACTTGCAACCACTGAACCTGAAGTGGCTCCTCATTGAATATTTATTACCTAAGAGCCAGTGACAAGATTTACCAATAGAACACTCACTAGGTTCATAATGGAGAATTAGTGCTTTCACCTCTCAGACTGCTCCTTTACCAGTCCCAAAGAGTTATGCACATGGGCTCTGACCTGGTCAGATTCTACAACCAAATGCTTTAAGCAATGAGCTGGTAAAGTTTATTTGAAGTTGGAGAGCAACAGTCCTGACTTCTTTATTTCATTCCATCAAAAAATATTTTTTGGGCACTTACTATTGTTCTGGGCATTGAGGATACAGAGATTAAAGAACATGGGCAATGTTCTCACTCTCCTGAAGCTTATGTTCCATTAGGGAATACAGGCAATAGGTATGCAAGCCAGTAGACAAGACGGAATATGAGATAGCGATAGGTACACTGCAGAACATTAAAATAGAGTGGCATGATAAAGTACTGGAGTCTACTTTAGATAGGGTGGTCAAAGAAGGCCGTTCTAAGGAAGTGACATTAAATCTGGAAATCAGGTGATAAGAGGGTTCTGGCCCAGGTAAAAATCAAGGGAAAGAGCAACCCAGGCAGAGGGAACAGCTCATTCAAAGGGCCTAAAATGGAAATCAGCTTGGAGTTCTCATGGGTCAGAAAGAGCACCAGTGTGGGTGCATGAAAGTGTAGCTGGAATCTCAGGGAGAGAAGGGGATAATAGAGGATGCATGTAAGGAAGGAAGAAATCAGCTTATGCAGTACCTTGTAAGGCATAGGAAAGACGTGGGATTTTGTTCTAAGAGGAATTGAGTTATTTATACGATATTAAACGGAGAAGCACAATGACTTGTTTTCTCAACGTTCACTAAGTATGCATTTTGGAAGGCAAGGACAGTACCAGCACATCTCTTGGAGGGTAGTACAGAGGTCCAAATGGGAGAAAATGGTGATTAGACTATGAAGGTCACAGTGGCAATGGAGAGAACTGGATACATTCAGAAATTATTTAGGAAGCTGAGTTGACAAGATCTGGGAGGTAAATGTGATAAAAGAGAAACTAAGGCTAACCCTAGAATGTGGGTTTGACCAAGTGGTTGAATTGTGGTGCTGAAGAGGAAAATAGGGAAGGAATGAATAGAGGAAAGGAGAGAGGAAGAGACTTAAATGTTCTCTGTTGGCTTTATTATGAGACTGAATCTCAGAATAGTTGGGACTAAATTTATATATTCAGGATCGGTCCTCTTTGTATCCCCAGGACAGAGCCTAGGGCAACACATGGCCCAGGTATTTCAGTATGTGTATTCATGTGATGGAGAAAAAAAGAGCATTACTTGAAATTCTGAGTCTGTGGCTTTATCCACAGCCTTTTAATTTCTTGGAACTTCAATTTCCTCTCTTGTAAAATTGGGACAGGAAGACTTACCTTGCCTAGCCCATGGAATACTGTATGAAAATTAGATAAGTATGTAAGCATTGTGAAACTATAAGCCACTTAGCAAACACAGTTTTGTGAAAGGGATTCATATGATTCCATGTCAGAACGTAAGCATCACAAGGATAGGGACTCAGTCTACTTTGCTCATTATCTCCAGCACGTATAATGGAGGTTCTCAATAAATAAATGTTAAGTGAATGAATTAATGAATTATAGTAGATCCTATGAAACACAAGACTGGAGGTTGTGAGCACCAAACAGCCCTATAACATTATGGTATAATTAGTTTGCTACACATCTGCCTTCTCCAGAGCCCAGGAACCAACTTCATTCATCTCAAAGTCTCACTATTAAGTCCAATACACAGTAGCTGTGTGAATAACTAATGAATTGAATTCTCTGCCAACTAGATGAAGAGCCACCAGCAGTTAACTAACAAGTACAGTGCCTCACCAGACAGGTGCATTGGTCAATGCCCTTGGACACCTCCTGCTTCTTGAGATCGGCAGCCTCAAAACAAAAATACCCCATCACTTAAGTCTGACTTGTTCACGAATATGTATCTGTGCTTGGGCATAGTTTGTCCTCAAAAAAATATTCTTTGGCCGGGCACAGTGGCTCATGCCTGTAATCCCAGCACTTTGGGAGGCCGAGACCAGATCACCTGAGGTCTGGATTTTGAGACCAGCATGGCTAACATGGTGAAAACCCGTTTCTACTAAAAATACAAATATATATATATATTTGTTGCACAAATGAGCAAATAAATTCGTGAGTGCATATTAAAAACACACATGGAGAGATTATGAAGCAGGAATTATACATTTTTAAAGATAAACAGTATTCTTAAGGAAAGATTTTTAAGTTTGAAGTAGGCCACATCTAGCTATGCTGCCCAGATTCTCATTGGAGCAGAGGGCCTAAAAATTATCTGCACTTTGAGTGGCATAATGTGTGTGAAAGGGGATTGATATGGTTTGGCTGTGTCTCCACACAAATCTCAACTTGCATTGTAGCTACCATAATTCCCACGTGTTGTAGGAGTGACCTGGTGGGAGATAATTGAATCATGGGTGTGATTTCCCCCATACTGTTCTCATGGTAGTGAAATAAGTCTCACGAGATCAGATGGTTTTATAAGGGGAAACCCTTTTCACTTGGATCTCATTCTCTCTCTTGTCTGCTGCCATGTAAGATGTGCTTTTCACATTCTGCCATGATTGTGAGGCCTCCCCAGTCATGTGGAACTGTGAGTTCATTAAATCTCTTTTTCTTTATAAATTACCCAGTCTCAGGTATGTCTTTATCAGCAGCATGAGAACAGACTAATGCAGGGATGAAAAATGCAAAGCATCAAATACAGGTGTAACCTAGAGGTTGAAGTCAGGTCATACTCTCTCTAACCACTATCCCCAGTCCCTCCTAACTTGGCACTTCAGGAATTCACCCTCCAAAACTGAAGTTCTTTAACTCAGCACATAGCATGATGAGGAAATAATGGGCCATGCTCCAGGGCCCCAAGATAGTCTACTTGGCTGGAGCTCAATGCATTTCTAAACATTTTCTCATCTTAATATGGGGAACTTTCTCTTAAGAGTCATAATAGTCCTAAAATTATATTGGAAAATCCCTTACCCCTTAGAAATACATATTGGAATATTTAGGAATGAAATCTCACAACAACTATACTTCAAAATAATTTAGTAGGGGAAAAAAATGAATGTAGAAAATTGAGCATTACTGCTAATCTAGATGAGGAAAACATAGGTGCTTATTATGCTATTTCGAGTTTTCCATATGTTTGAAAATTGTCATGCTAAAATTGAAAATATCATAAAATGGCATACTGATCTGGGAAGATTATTGAGAGGATTAAATGAGATACTTATCACAGGCTCATAGTAGGTGTTCATTAATATTATTATTTTTAAAATTTTAATTAATATTTATTTCTGGTAATTATGTATTATTTTATATTAATATTAATGCCACAACTCATGAGCTTACACATGGGCACACACTCAGCACCTTCTCCTTTCAAAATGTACAGAAACTCTTCCTTTTGGACAACATGATAAATCATGTAACTTAATCCTGTTTCAAAAGATTGTATGTAGATCCCCTTGGGCACAAGGCCTGATGGCATCGATGATACTAGTTCATACATGTAGTCTATTATTCATTTCTTTCTGGAAAGATGGATAAGGCAGAGATGACAGTTGTACCTTTGAGGTTAAGGAGATGTGGGTGCATCCCTTACTTCCACACATACTCATAGCATGAGCTTCAAAAACATACTGGTTTCATGGAGCATTAGTGTTTTCAGCAACACAACAGGATAATTATGCTATCCAAGGAACTGCCCTGGAGGTTATGTAAGAGCTCATGCACAAACAGGCTAATATGTTCCACACATAGTAGGTGTGAATGATGTTAACTGCCTCTCATTCCCCCTTAGAGACTCAAAGAATGAGCAAAGACCTTTTGGGGGTAGCTTCTTAGAAAGTTTGGCACCGAGTAATTACTGTATCCATCAATCCTTGGTTAGCTTCAACCATTTGCGCCTTAATCCTTTAAGGAGAAAACGGGAAATGACAAGAAAAGTTTATTGAAACAAGCCACTTTTAGACATGTCCTGGAAGCAAAAGTAATTCAAAAGAAAACCAATATTTAGCATGATGGGCAGGACAAGTCTTGGGGTCCTCATTTTACGGTCAAAGAAACTGAGTCATCAACTGGCCAGAAAGTGGGAAAGTAAGGCTGAACCCTAGGCAGTGGGAGTAGATCCAAAAGCACTCTGCGTTTTCCAGACACAGGAAGAACAGGCAGGACAAAAGAAGAGTGTATCTTTTTCTCATTCCTTCAGCATAGAAGTGGCAAAGCCACATCAAGGAAAAGCATTCCAACCATGCAGTTGCAAACAGGGATGACATTGTGAATGCATGGAGCAGCTGATTAATTGGGACAGGAGATCAAATATCAACAGTCCTTTGAAGATTTGGAGCAGAGCAGTGAGGCCTCCCTGGGATTTGGAAGCTCTGAAGCAGGCTGGCAATAAATAAGACCCAGGCCTCAGGACTGGAGCTCCCCGAGATGCCCCTTCTCTAAGAGGGAAAGTTGATTTTTTTATTGCTGGCCTATGGGGTAGAAGATTCCCACATATAGCCCCAGGAGATGGAGGTGGGGAGAATGTATTTCTGGGAGGCTCAAGTCACATTCCAGCTCTGCTTTCTGCAGAGGAAAGATGTTTCTGACAGGTGTGTGTTCCTGCTGCCCCACTGTGTATGCTGAGCCCAGCGAGGCTCCCAGGCACCACAGGTGAGCCTTCTACTAGACTATCAGAAAGAGTCAACAATGAGCCAAAGACATATCCTTAGCTGAAAAACCTAGAGGTGAGTGCAGAGAAGCGAGCACAGAACTTCCAGCCCCCATGTCAGACCCTCAGAGAGGCACCCACACATTTCTTTATTCACCCATCCTTGCAGCAAATACCCACTGAGCATTACTGCCTGACAGATACCAGGCTAGGTGCCGAGGGATTTGAACACTGCAGCTGATCCTCACTCAGTCATTCGTTCATTCCCTCATTCATTCATTCTGCAGGCATTACTGAGCACTGCTCCACACTACATTCTGAAGTTGCAACAATCAGCAAGACAGATCTTATTCCTGACCTCATAGGTTGACAGTCTAATGACTCTCTGGGGCATGCTGGAGGTCAATGGACCTCAACTTAAAGCCCTTGAACAAGTAGCTTGGCCTCTTACAACCTGTGTTTCTTAACCTATAAAATGGGCATTATCCTACCTCCTTACTTATAAAATAGGCATTATCCTACCACAAGGATTCTGTGAGGTTCAGAAATAAAAGACATGAATGCATGGGATAAGCCCCAATCCAAGACTCACAGGTTGGTGATGACTGTTCTTGGGGCATGGGGAAAGGCTTGTAAATTCCCCCTGAGCTATTTACCTACAGACAAAGAAGGCACCAAAAAGCTGTATCAAGTTACATACTCATAAATGCAGGATGGGGAATTTCATAAAGAGACCACTGTGCATGCAGTGACTGATTGAGTGTAGAAGACGGTTGGGGCCAGGCAGAAATAATTTCCAATTACATTTGAACAGCATTTGGGGGTTTACAAAGGTGTTTTTGTAAACTGTAGAGCACCTCAACAAGAGTTGGCCTTGCTCAGCTGTGATTCTCTCAGGGGCAGAAGCTGCTTACCTGGTTTGCCCACTCTGGACACAACAAACAACTCCAGCAGTCAGTGAAGATCTTTCTACCTGATAGGAGTTGCTAAGAGTAAATAAATCCAGGCCAGGCGCAGTGGCTCACGCTTGTAATCCCAGCACTTTGGGAGGCCGAGGCAGGTGGATCACGAGGTCAGGAGATCGAGACCAGCCTGGCTAACATGGTGAAACCCCGTCTCTACTGAAAATACAAAAAAAATTAGCCGGGCGTGGTGACGGGTGCCTGTAGTCCCAGCTACTTGGGAGGCTGAGGCAGGAGAATGATGTGAATCCAGGAGGCAGAGTTGCAGTGAGCCGAGATGACGCCACTGCACTCTAGCCTGGCTGACAGAGCGAGACTCCGTCTCAAAAAAAAAAAAAGAGTAAATAAATCCATGGAAAACAGAACTCTATACAGGTCTCTACACATGTGATATAAAACAATGTCTACACTACAAAAATGCATGAGTTCTTGGACTTTTTCATGCCACCATGCTGTTAAAAACAAAACACATGCCCATGAGTAATAATCCTTTGCATGTAGTAATTTTCAGCTAGTTGAGATAAGGGAAAAGAAGGTAGGGAGAGGGATGACACAGGGGGGAAATTCACTAGAATCTCTCAGGATTGGGGAAGCAGAAGTCACTTGATAAAGTCTTCCTGGAAGTTACAACACTTACCCCCCACCACTACAGCAATTTGGGAATCATTGCAGGACAGAGGAGGTTTGACATTAGCCCTGCCTCTCTGATCAGAGCCTGTTCAGTGCCTGCACCTTTTTTCTGCCCTAATACTACAGTCTCAAGTCCTCTCAATGTCCCATGATAATCTGTTTTTAACCCAGTCTGCATAGGAACAGACATTTGATGTAGAAACAGACCCTGGGACTCAAGTGCCTAATTGATGAGAATTTTATCTCTTTGTCTGAAATTGCATAGTTTTTTTTTTGTTTGTTTGTTTTGGGTTTTTTAAGATGTGTTTTTATGGTACTTACTGTTGCTTTCCTAATATAATAGCTATAGCATAGCTCCTTACAAGGATAAAACTCAGGGACACCCTCCATCCTCCAGTAGACACTCTGCAAAGATGCCTGCTGTGGTTATCTGTAACTTGAGGGCGACGTCTCACTACTCATCTCTGTGGTGCAGTAGTAGGAGGCATAATATGGATTGCCTGGTTTTCAGCACTAGCAGAAAATTCCACCCAACTGTACATACATCAACAATTCTGTATTATTTCCAGTACCGAAAAAAGGAGAGATAAAGACATGTTTGTTCCCTGCCTGAGGCAGGCTGTGGCTTTCTTGTTGACCTTTTGCCCACTCATGTGTGAATCATTTTTACCCCACTCATGTACCCATCCATAGCTGATACCACAACAGAATCTCAAGAAAACACTGTCATGACCAAGAGAGATAGAGCCATACCAGTTAAAAAGAAACAAAATTGAACTAATCCTTCCATGTCATCTAGTTCCAAGCATACTAAGCGCCTGTAGTCAATACTTAGCTTCTGTCAGAAAGCCTCCCTGACCCTCAGTGTCTTCATCTTTATATAACCCAGATGCTCACTGTCTCTTCATCCATACATGCTGTTTCTGCTTTGACTTTGGCAAAAACTTGATGAAGACATCGACTTCTGTGCCAGACTCCACAAGAAATTCAGTCACAGCTGGAAGTTCATGGCTTTGCAAAGATCTTATCCAAAGACTGGTAGAGCCCTGGGAAGGAGGTCAGATCATGCAAACATTCCACTAAAGAACCCGTACTCTCCAAGGGTTACTTTAAGGGTTATCTCTCTCAGCTTTTCCCCTCCTCCATGCAGCCTCAGTGGCCTCTCTCCACACCTAGGCACCTGCCTCCCACAACACTTTTCACCTGGAGAAGACAGTAACCTGTTCCATTTGTCCTCAGAGCATGTCTTCCTCAGCCAACCTTCCCAGGACTTACTTCAATGTTTCCAAACAAAGACAGTCCATCCTAGAAGGGGGAGTTGTGGATACAAGTCTTTCCTCTACCACAAGAAGAATGGAAAGAGTAATAACATATTCCTCCCCATCCTAGGTTGTAACGGAGGACTATATGAGGGGGGGTATAAACAGATAAACAGTACTTGTAAAATGTAAAGTAGCAATCAAATATAAAATATTATAGGCTGGATGCAGTGGCTCACGCCTGTAATCCCAGCACTTTGGGAGGCCGAGGCGGGTGGATCCCGAGGTCAGGAAATCAAGACCATCCTGGCTAACATGGTGAAACCCTGTCTCTACTAAAAATACAAAAATTAGCAGGGCGTGGTGGTGGATGCCTGTAGTCCCACCTACTCGGGAGGCTGAGGCAGGAGAATGGTGTGAACCCAGGAGGCTGAGCTTGCAGTGAGTTGAGATTGTGCCACTGCACTCCAGCCTGGGCGACAGAGCGAGAATCCGTCTCAAAAATAAATAAATAAATAAAATAAAATATTATGATGGTGGTAGTAGCTGTAATGTAACATTAGGGATAGAAGGACCAGTCCACTGTTTTTCACACATTTTTGGCCGCAATGAACAGTAAGAAATCTATTCTGCCACTTGTATACACTACACGCAAACATACACGCATACACACACAGCTGAAACAGGTTTCACAAAGCAATCCCTACCTTGCTATGTGTAGTCGACTTTAATTTTTTACTCTAGCACCTTCACAACCGGCCGATGAGTCACACGCCTTGCTTAGAAGAAAACTGATAGAGTCCCACTCTCTTTCCTTTTTTTTTTTTTTTTTTTTAAACTGAGTCTCGCTCTGTTGCCAGGCTGGAGTGCAGTGGCGTGATCTCAGCTCGCGGCAATCTCTGCCTCCTGGGTTCAAGCGATTCTCCTGCCTCAGTCTCCCAAGTAGATGGGACTACAGGCGCACACCACCACTCCCAGCTAATTTTTGTATTTTTTAGTAGAGACAGGGTTTCACCACGTTGGCCAGGCTGGTCTTGAACTCCTGACCTCATGATCCACCCGCCTCAGCCTCCCAAAGTGCTAGGATTACAGGTGTGAGCCACTGCGCCCAGCCCCCACTCTCATTCTTTAAAGATGGAGAAGTTGCAGTTTGTACATTTTTTTTAATGAACATTTACTGACAATCCACTCATAGACACACTGTGCTGAACTTGGGGAATGAAAAGATAATTGCTGCCCTTGAGGACATCATAGTCTAGTAAGAGTGAAGAGGCAAATCTGGATAACAACCTGCTCAAGTTTATACTATTCCAGGGAAAGAACTAAAATTAATACTAATACTACCCATCTTTTTAAATTACATGTATACAGTTTTTTAAAATAGCAAAACTCTTCTTTTAATTGTATTCTTACTATTTTTTATTTTTAATTAACAAATAAAAACTTGGATATATTTATGGTATACAACTTGATGTTTTGATGTATGTATACAATGTGGAATGATTTATCAATTGAATTAACATCTCCATCACCTCATGTACTTACCCGTTTTTATGATGAAAACATTTTAAATCCACTCTCCTAGCAATTTTCAGTTGTACAATACATGATTATTAACTATAGTCACTATGCTGTAAAATAGATCTGCAGTCTAACTGAAACTTCCTACACTTTGGCCAACATCTCCCCACAGTTGAGGGAAAAAAAAAACAAAAAACATTTTCATAAATGTTCACGACTTTTGCTCTGTGAACATAAATCTGCTAGAGGTGGAAGATAAACCTCAGTAGCATAAGACAGAATGTTTGGACTTCAGGAGCCAAAGAACACAAATTCCTAGTTTTTTATAGCATTTTATAGCTTAAAACACTCTTCCATATAACACTGTTTGTTTTATTTCAATCTTCACAACAATCCCATTGCATTGCTATTCCCATTTTATGGATAGGAAGCTGAAGCTCAGACAGTGACTCACCTGACGTCACTCAGTAAGTAGCAGGAATAATAAATCCTTCATGGATTGTAATGGGAAATAGGAGGCAGTGGAGTTAGATCCATTTTACAGGAGGCCTGGGTTTCTCTTGATGCAACAGATATAAAATGCTTCAATCCTTCCTAAAAATCAATAAGCTTAAAATCGTTATAAAGATCACCTCAACATGTCAATATATCATAAATGGTCCCCATAAACTCTGGTTTATCACCCCTTTCCTGGCACGGACTTCAGTCTGGGGGTAGATGTCAGGAAGCAGGACTCCAAGACCACTCCCAGCGTCAAGTCTCAAAGTAAGAGACCCACAACATAAGCTAAAAGTTCATTTCTCCCCCCACCAACCATGGCACTGACTCATATTCTCCACTCCCAGAGTGGCTCTCCTTCTCCAAGCTGTTTATTTATTTTCAGGAATTCTCACAAGGCTAATGGCAAAAAAACTGACATTTGTCTAAAAGAGCTCAGACTGAGAAAAAACGCAAAGCCCCTGAAGGGACAGTTGTGTGAACTTGAGAGAGGGGTTTTAAACCCCAGTGGCAAACCAGAGCAAGGGGTCATTGTTAGCATCAGACAGGAGACAAGTTCGACTACAGTTGATCTATGCAAGGCCTAGAATACTTGTAGAAAAAATATAAATAAATAGAGAATATATAGTACTTCTATTTGTTGGTCTTACAGAGTAATTTTCTTTCTAAATTCCTTTGTCATTAACACACACAGCAAAACACATATTTACACACAAACAGTACAAATAGAATTTGAAGTGGACTTTACTAAGAATAGCTTATACGTTTATAAAGGCCATCTCAAGTCCAATAACTTGTAAATTGCTTTCTTTGTAGAAGTAGCGCCAAAAGTTATTTATAATATTAAATGCAAGATTATAATCATGTTTTAAATGCCAAATATTTTCAGTACAGGATGGAAAAGAAGACTGAAAAGGCAGGCAAATGTCAAATCAAAAAATGTTTTATGTGGCACATTACGGAAATTATCTTGTAGAAAATAAGCAGTCATTGAATAATTGTAAGCAATGCTACTTGCATGACACTACTTGCATTATGAAAGATTACCCTTGCAGCAGAGGGAGGATGCGTTGGAAGAGGGTAAGACATGGGACAACTTGGGCATTTGGGCAGATATTTTAATATTCCGAAAATAAATGTCAATTGTCCTGAGGAGGTGAGGAGAGAGAATCCTTCATGGGTCTCTTTATGTTTCTACAAGTCTTGTAAATGAGGCCTTCATTGCTCTCTGTTCCAGACCATCTCTTCAAGGGTTTTTGTATATTGAACAGCATTGGGAGATAATAGATAGTGTCTCCTCCTGAAAAAAAAAAGGTGTGCTTACAGCTGTGGAAGATAGCGGTAGTATCTAACTCTCCCCTGCTCTGCAGCAAAGAGTAGGCATGCTTACGACCCATCATAAAAGGCTTTTCCTCCCTAAACTCAGGATATCTCTCCTGCTCTGCACCTCACTGTGTATGCAGGTGTCTTCTGGCTGTCTGTGCATTATCCTGTGGGAATCGGTGCTCGGGAAAATGACACAATAATGCTGACACTGGCGACTGCTTATATTGTGAACAATAAATTGTCCTTTGTGTTTGACTCCTGGGTCTTGAGTCTTCTACCAGCATCCACGAAACTGTGATAGTTTGTCTTGTTCACTTACAATTAGGAGGAAATTTCAGTCCCTTCACAGTCCTTGACACTGGGCTATAATTGTTACAGCCAGGAATGGAGAGAAGGGAATGAACGGGAAAGAAATTTGACTGGGTTTGGACAGTAAATAAAGAAAAATATTAAATTTGAAATAAAGGCATTTTTCCTCTTTAATACATCCCTCCTTTCCAAGAACACGTCTGTGAATCTACTCAATTCTTAGTCTTTTGTGATGCTAAAAGCAGTAGGAATGAGAGAGAAGTCTGAGAGGTACAGAAGGTTATGGAATTGATTTACATCAGAAAGAGTCCAGAGTAAACCACGAAACAACAAAAGAGTAGGGGTAGTAAAAGATCTTGGGTTTGGGGATAGTCACAAACTGGGGTTGAAGAGAGGAAGTTTTTCAGGGAAAGGGAAAAAAGGAGCTCTTCAGGTATACGATAGAGGGAGAAAGACATGTAGCTATAGATAAAGATAAAAACAGAGAAAGGCAAAAATGAGAAAAGCATATTTCAAAGTTCGCTGTGCATTATGCATGGGATATTTTGGGGGGATTCTTTAGAAGATTAAGTAATAGTTTAAAGTGTTTTCATTTTTATTTGTCCTGCTTTTTTTTGTTTCCAGACTGCTGTTTATTTGTCTATGTTTACAATTCAAGGCTCACATTGAGACAAGAGCCAACAGTACAAGATATAAGTGGGTTACAGGTGCAAAACTGATGAGACAGTGATTGAGTAGCTGAGTCAGATTTTTTTTAAAGGAGGAATCTGTTATAGCACTCAGGTTTCTATCTTAAATATATGATTTTATAGGGTGCCACTTACCACACTAGATTATACAGGTGGAGGAGCAGGTTTGAGGGGAATGTTATAGGGAATGATCTTGAACTTGTTGAGGTAGGAGTGCCTAAGGAACATGCAAGTAGAGTAGCCTGAGCTGGAGTCAGTAGCAATGATAAAGCACCTGCAGCAGTGGGATTGGGTGAAAGACTGCCAAGGGTGGATCTCTGGAGCATTTAACAGAGACTGAGAAAGGCCAGGGAGGTAAAAGAAAACTGGAAGAAATGGTACCATGAAAGCTAGAAGAAGACTGCATGTCAAGAAAGAGGATCAAACACTGCAGTAAGATCCAGGAAGACAAACACTGAGATTGTTCCATTACTTGCCAATCAAGATGAGAGTGAAGTAATATTTAAACACTCATTCTTGTCTAAATAAAAATAGCAACAGGAGATATAAAAGATATTTTTTAAAATTTATTTTAGACTCAGGGCGTACCTCTATGGGTTTGTTATATGGATATATTGCATAATACTGGGGTTAAAGCTGCTATTGAACCTATCACCCAAATAGTGAACATAGTAACCAATAGGTAATTTTTCAACCCTTGCCTCCTTTTCTCCTCCCCCACTGTTGGAGTCCTCAGTGTCTATTGTTTCCATCTTTATATCCATGTGGACCCATTGTTTAGCTCCCACTTACAAGTGAGAACACACAATATTTGATCTTCTGTTTCTGCATTAGTTCACTTAGGATAATGGCCTCCAGCTGCACCCATGTTGCGCAAAGAACACAATTTCATTCTTCTTATGACTATATAGTATTCCAGGGAGTATATGTACCACATTTTCTTTATCCAATCCACCATTTTGGGGCACCTAGGTTGAATACATGACTTTGCTATCATGCTGCAATAAATATATGAGGGCAGGTGCCTTTCTGTTGAATGGCTTATTTTCCTTTCAGTAGATAACCAGTAATGAGATTGCTGGGTCAAATGGTAGTTCTATTTTTAGTTCTTTGAAAAATCTACAAATTGTTTTCCACAGGTTTGAACTAATTTACGTTTCCATCAAAAGTGTAAAAGCATTCCCTTTTCTCCATATTCTCACAAACATTTATTATTTTTTGACATTTTAGTGATAGCCATTCTGACTAGTGTGAGATGATATCTCATTATGATTTTAATTTACATTTCTCTCATCATTAGCAATGCTGAGCATTTATTCATATGTTTGTGGGCCATTTGTATGTCTTGTTTTGAGAAGTGTCTATTCACGCTCTTTGCCCGTTTTTTAATGGGACTATTTGTTTTTTCTTGTTGAGTCGTTTATATTCCTTATAGAGTCTAAATATTAGTTATTTGTTGGATGCATAGTTTGCAAATAATTTCTCCCATTATGTAGGATGTCTGTTTACTCTCTTGATGGCTTCTTTTGCTGTGGAGAAGCTCTTTAACTCAATTAGGCTCCAATCGTCTTTTTGTTTTTGTTTTTGTTGAATTCGTTTTTGAGGTCTTAGTTATAAATTATTTGCCTAGCCCAATGTTCTGAAGAGTTATTCCTAGGTTTTCTTTTAGGATGTTTATAGTTTGAGGACTTACCTTTGAGTCTTTAATCCATCTTGAGTTAATTTTTGTATATCATGAGAGGTAGTGGTCTAGTTTTATTCTTCTGCATATGACTCACTAGTTATTCCAGCACCATTCATTGAATAGAGTTTCCTTGCCTCATTGTTTATTTTTGTCAACTTTGCCAAAGATCAGTTGGTTGTAGGTGTGTGACTTTGTTTCTGGGTTCTCTAACCTATTCCATTGGTCTATATATCTATTTTTGTGGCAGTACTATGCCGTTTTGGTTACGATAGCCTTGAAGTATAGTTTGAAGTTGGGTAATGTGATACTTGTGGCTTTGGGGGTTTTTTTAATTTTGTTTTTTTGTTTTTATTTTGTTTTTGTTTTGCTTAGGATTCCTTTAGCTATTCAGGCTCTTTGGTTTTGTATAAATTTTAGAATTACTTTTTCTAATTTTATTAAAATTACATTGGTAATTGGATAGGAATTGCACTAAAACTCAAGATTGCTCAGCAAAGTCTCAGGATACAAAATCAATGTGCAAAAATCACAAGCATTCCTATACACCAATAAGAGATAAACAGAGAGCCAAATCATGAGTGAACTCCCATTCACAATTGCTACAAAGAGAATAAAATACCTAGGAATCCAACTTACAAGGGATGTGAAAGACCTCTTCAAGGAGAACTACAAACCACTGCTCAAGGAAATAAGAGAGGACACAAACAAATGGAAAAACATTCCATGCTCATTCATATGAAGAATCAGTATTGTGAAAATGGCCATACTGCCCAAAGTAATTTATAGATTCAATGCTATCCCCATCAAGCTACCATTGACTTTCTTCACAGAATTAGAAAAAGCTACTTTAAAGCTCATATGGAACCAAAAAAGGGCCCATATAGCCAAGACAATCATAAGCCAAAAGAACAAAGCTCGAGGCATCATGCTACCTGACTTCAAACTATACTACAAGTTTACAGTAACCAAAACAGCATGGTACTGGTACCAAAACAGATAATAGACCAATGGAACAGAACAGAGGCCTCAGAAGTAACGCCACACATCTACAACCATCTGATCTTTGACAAACCTGACAAAAACAAGAAATGGGGAAAGGATTCCCTATTTAATAAATGGTGTTGGGAGAACTGGCTAACCATATGCAGAAAACTGAAACTGTGTCCCCTCCTTACACCTTATACAAAAATTAACTCAAGATGGATTAAAGACTTAAACATAAGACCTAAAGCCATAAAAACCCTAGAAGAAAGCCTATGCAATATCATTCAGCAAATAGGCATGGGCAAAGACTTCATGAATAAAACACCAAAAGCAATGGCAACAAAAGCCAAAATTGACAAATTCAATTTAATTAAACTAAAGAGTTTCTGCACAGCAAAAGAAACTATCATGAGAGTAAATGGGCAACCTTCAGAATGGGAGAAAATTTTTGCAATCTATCCATCTGACAAAGGGCGAATATCCAGAATCTACAAAGAACTTAAACAAATTTACAAGAAAAAAACAAACAACCCCATCAAAAAGTGGGTGAAGGATATGAACATACACTTCTCAAAAGAAGACATTTATGTGGCCAATAAACATATGAAAAAAAGCTCATCATCACTGGTCATTAGAGAAATGCACATCAAAACCACAATGAGATACCATCTCATGCCAGTTAGAATGGTGATCATTAAAAAGTCAGGAAACAACAGATGCTGGAGAGAATGTGGACAAATTAGAATGCTTTTACACTGTTGGTGGGAGTGTACATTAGTTCAATCATTGTGGAAGGCAGTGTGGCGATTCCTCGGGGATCTAGAACCAGAAATACCATTTGACCCAGCAATCCCATTACCGGGTATATACCCAAAGGATTATAAATCATTTTACTATAAAGACACATGCACACATATGTTTATTGCAGCACTGTTCACAATAGCAAAGACTTGGAACCAACCCAAATGCCTATCCATGATAGACTGGATAAAGAAAATATGGCACATATACACCATGGAATACTATGCAGCCATAAAAAAGAATGAGTTCATGTCCTTTGCAGGGACTTGGATGAAGCTGAAAACCATCATTCTCAGCAAACTAACACAAGAACAGAAAACCAAACACTGCATGTTCTCACTCATAAGTGGGAGTTGAACAATGAGAACACATGGACACAGGGCAGGGAACATCACACACTGGGCCTGTTGGGGGGTGGGGTGCTAGGGGAGGGATAGCATTAGGGATACCTAACGTAGATGACCAGTTGATGGGTGCAGCAAACCACCATGGCACATGTATACCAGTGTAACAAACCTGCACGTTCTGCACATGTATCCCAGAACTTAAAGTATAAATTAAAAAAAAAAAAAAACCTGAAGATTGCTTTGGGTTGTAAGGGCATGTTAAAAATATTGATTCTTCCAATACACAATCATGAAATGTACTTCTATTTCTTTGTGTCATCATTGAGTTATTTCATCAGTATTGTCAACAAAATACTAGCACACTGAATTCAGCAATACCTCAAAAAGATAATTCATCAATATCAAGTGGGCTTTATTCCTGGAATGCAAGGATGGTTCAACATATGAAAATCAATAAATGTAATTCACTACATAAACTGAATTTAAAACAAAAACCATATGATTATCTCAATATATGCAGAAAAAGCATTTGATGAAATCTAATGTTCCTTCTTGATAAAAATTATCACAAACTAGGCATCAAAGGAACATATTTTAAATTAATAAGAGCCATCTATGACAAACCCATGGCCAACATTATACTAAATGGGCAAAAGCTGAAAGCATTTTCCCTAAAAACTGGAACAGGAAAAGAATGTCCACTCTCACCACTCCCATTCAACATAATACTGGAAGTCCTTGACAGAAAAATTAGGCAAGAAAAAGAAATAAAAGGCATCCAAAGAGGAAAAGAGGAATTCAAATTATCTCTGTTCACTGACCATATGATTATACCTAGAAAACACTAAAGATTTCTCCAAAAGACTCCTAGATCTGATAAATGACTTTAGTAAAGTTTCAGAATAAAAAATCAACATACAAAAATTGGAAGCATTTCTATAAACCAACAGTGTTCAAGCTGAGAACCAAATTAAGTACACAATCTCATTTACAGTAATTACAAAAAAAATACCCAGGAATGCATCTAACAAAGGAGGTGAAAGACTTGAAAAAATAATCATATTTTTCAACACGGTATGCACCCCTGTAGGCCACACGTGGAAGAGAAGCACCTAGCAATAAGTGGTAAGAGAAGTGAGATCTATAGAGCACTGGGCCAAAAGCCAGCAGGGGCAGCCAAGACTTCATAACTGAGATGGGCAGAGGCCCACGGAGTGTGATGGGATCCAGCATCAGACTCAGTGCATGAAACCTGGGACTTCATGCATAAAAGGTGACTAAGAAAGCTACGTAGCAGATATCAAACTGATGTCTGGGTCAGCCAGAAGCAGAGGCAGCCCTGAGGCCAGCTGGGTCCACTGTAGATCACCAGCACATTCTCTCTATGCAGTTCTCCCTTCTCCAACACAAGGGTCCATTCGCCTTGGCCTTCCAGAACTCCCAGCTCTGTCGTCTCAACTAGGGAAACCATAGACTGCTCAGCTCACCCATCCCTGCGCCACATCCTGGAAACTATCTCCAGGGAGTAAGCAGGGAAAATCATAGCTCACCTCACGTGCCTCCCTACTCTCAGGGATCACTGCCCTGCATTGCCTAATGTCTAGCATGTGAAAAGCATTTTCTTATATTCTCTACAATTTTCCATTTTCTTATGTTGAAGGTAAATCTGGTCCCTGTTATTCCACCTTGGCCAGAAGCAGAAATTGCTCCTAAATGTAATCTGTTTTTACGTGGTTCACTCCCAAATTTATACTTCCAGCCCTTGCCTCTTCCTCACACTCTAGTTATCTATCTGACAGCTTCATTCAGATGCCTAATCATTACGTCAAACATAGAATGCCTAGAAGAGTCTTGTTGATTTATTGCCCCAAGTCTGAACCTGTTCCTCCCCTCCCTTGCCCCACTTCTCCTCTCCTCAGTCTGTGGCATCCCCATCTTCTCACTTAGGCAAGGAGTTAATGATCCTTTCCATTCCCTCCCCAAACCCTCCCCACTATACACACATACATACTCACATTCAAATAATCAACAATGTCTGAACAATGAAATCAATTACGTATTTTTATTTCATCAAAATACATATTGCAATTGTCCTCTTCTTCCTGCTTTCACCCAGGTTCAGACTACCAGCATCTCTCACCTTGAATATCACTGTGGCCTCTCACTGGTCTTCTTTGGTCAGCTTATGCCCCTGCCACACTATGTTCCACAGAGCAGATGGAACAATATTTTTACAATATTTATCTAACCATGTTTTTCCTCTGCAAAAGCTTCCTCAATATCTTTTCACTGTGCTTTGAGTAAAATCTGAAGCCCTTTCTGTGGTCTCCAAGGCACTGCATAATCTGGACTTTGTTCCCATCTCCCATCTTTCCCACAACACATCAAATGTACTGGCCCCTGTTCCATTCCTTGAGCATGCAAGGCCACTTCTGCCCCAGGGTCTTTACGTGTGCTGTTCCCTCTACCTTAGAGTGAGTGCTTACTTAAATGTGATGCCCCAGCTGCCTACCTTGCCTCACCCTGGTCCTGGCCCTGGGCAGCAAGGATACTTTTGGGGAAATTAGGAAAACAGATCAGATAAGAGTAGACAGTGGCCAAGGTAATAGACAGAAGTAGGCCCATCTGGAGAAATGGAGAGACCTGGAACCACCAGTGCTCACTCTGCAGTTCACATTACACCTGTCTCCTCACTCACTCTACCTACAAGCACCTTGGCCCGTCTTTCCGTTTTCTTAACTAGCTTGTTTATCATTATTTGTAAGTCTTCAGAGTCAATTATTTTAGTCATCTATCACCTCACTAGCCACAAGTGGCATTTTTCACTAAAAGGGAGCTCCAAAAACACGTTAGGAAAGGTTTGGGATTCACAGACTCAGAATTCTGGGGCATGATAGCAGAAAAGAAATAGGAAATCATTCATATAGTCTGGAAATTCTTGAATCACAGCCCCACAAAATGCTTCTGTCTTGGTGCTAGGCAAGATGTCCTAGTAGGAAATCCAAAAATTCATAAAATCTTCCTAGTTTGTAGGTAGTGTGGTTTGAGTGAGGGGGAATTAAATAAGTATATTAATAATTATTGAATTTAAGTTTTCCTAAAAAGCAGTTTTCTACCATATTTAATGTTTGTCTCCTGTCTTTATTTCATTTTAGATGAATGAGACTTAGCAGAATGTAATGAACAGTTATTTTTCATTTAACACAATAATTCCTGAATCCTGCTAGGAATACTAGGACCTTCAAGAGCTCTGTCTCCAGAGCATGACTGAGAAATAGGGATCTATTCCTCCTTGATTTCCAGTATAATAAACTGAGATGCCCAAGTTCACCACATAAGTTGACAAATCTGGGAATCCCACTCCAACCAGTACTATTCCTATTACAATCCACTCTTTTCCCGGTTACTGCTTGTCCAAGCAGGTTTGTGTCTCATATCAGTCAGGATGGCCTCAGTTATGCTGCAGTAACAAACAGCCACAAAATCTCTGAGGTACAAACACATTAATATTTTGCCCTTATGCACACCTCCAGTGCAGGTAGATATGGGAGGGAATGGAAAGAGGGCTCTGTCATCCTAATCACTCAGCCATCTAAGTTGAGGGATGCTTCACCAAATCTATGCTTGCAAATGGGAAAAGGGAATGTGCAAAATCTGCACTGGATTTTTAAATTTCTGCCCAGAAGGGACACAGGCCACTTCTGTTCAAATTGTATTGGCTAAAGCAAGTCATGACCATAGCTGATTTCAAAAAGGACCAGGAAGTACACATTTACCATGAGGAGAAGCATTTGGTGAACAGCTCTAAAGATTATCACACTTCCCTATACAATTTTTTGAGATGGAGTCTTGCACTTGTCACCCAGGCTGGAGTGCAATGGCATGATCTCAGCTCACTGCAACCTCCACCTCCTGGGTTCAAGCAATTCTTCTGCCTCAACCTCCCAAGTAGCTGGGATTACAGGTGCTCGCCACCACACCTGGCTAATTTTTGTATTTTTAGTAGAGACGAGCTTTCACCATGTTGGCCAGGCTGGTCTCGAACTCCTGACCTTGTTAACCACCTGCTTTGGCCTCCCAAAGGGCTGGGATTACAGGCGTGAGCCACCACACCTGGCCCCCTATACACTTTATAAAGGAGGGAGGAGCAAGTAAAATGGAGGAAGAAGAAAAAGAAGGAGGAGTAGAGGGAGGAGAGGGACACAGACGAGGAAGGAAGGCAGCAGCAGAGGAAGAAGAAAAAGGAGTAGATGGTGGTGGAAGAGAAAAAGAACAAGACAAAAAAAAAGGAGAAAGAGGAACAGAATAAGAAAAACAAGAGGAAAAAGAGGAAGAAAGATAAAAACTGATGCGTTAAAGGATTAAAAGGCTTATATTAATATTTTCTTAGTAAAATGTATGATCCTGGATAATTTGCTGAATCTCCCAAAGTCTCAGTTTCCTCACCTGTATACAACTAATAGTACCTACCACATATGGTTATTGTGGAATTCAATTAAATAGTTTCTGCAAGATGCTTCCCACATTTCCTGGCAAAGAGTGCTTAACAAGTATTATTTGTCTCATATATTAAAGTTTTCAAAGCACTTCCAAGTACATCAGCAACTAGCCTGTAAATGCAGTAAGAGGAGATTATTGTTATCCACAGTTCACAGATGTGGATATGGAGGTCAGCAAAATCGAGGTGCCCAAGTTGTTACATGCAGGATGAGGCTGCGGAGGAGCCCAGGGCCCAGGTCTTTGGACTCTAACCCAGCACTCTTGCCTGCATGTTTTTCTCCTCCCTCTGTTTTCTAAGGTCTTATTTTTAAAACTCACTTATGACTGATGAATATTAAGCATATATCAAAATGAATGACGGAAAAATTAAAATGTAAACTTGTGGATTTGGCCCGGGCCAGAAGACATAGCACCTGTGTTAGCAGAAGTCAGTGGAAAGCCTCCGGACATATTTCAGGAACATTTTTTACACATGTTAACAAAAAACTCACTTGGCTGCACACAGAAGACAGACATGCCCAAGGACTTCAAGGGTCCCCGAGTGAGATCATACCCTCCCAGGAAGGAGGCCCTGGAGACAGGAATCAGGCTGTTGTGTTTTCCATTCAGGGCTGCATGCATTGTTGCATTTGGTAAATATCAAGCCATCCAATGTGTAAAAGGATGAGCTATGCTAAAAGGCAGCTGGAAACAGATGTGACATGAACACCTTTGCCTTTCTGTCTTAGTCTGGGGAGAGACTGATTTCTTAGTTCTGAAAGTTAAAGTAAATATATAAGGGAGAGCTCAGCTGGGCACGGTGGCTCACGCCTGTAATCCCAGCACTTTGGGAGGCCGAGGTGGGTGGATTATCTGAGGTCAAGAGTTCGAGACCAGCCTGGCCAACCCGGCAAAACCCAGTCTCTACTAAAAATACAAAAATTAGATGGGCGTCATGGCAGGTGGCTGTAATCCCAGCTACTCGGGAGGCTGAGGCAGGAGAATCGCTTGAACCCGGGAGGTGGAGGTTGCAGTGAGCTGAGATCACGCCACTGCACTGCAGCCTGGGCGACATAGTGAGACTTCGTCTCAAAACAAAACAAAACAAAACAAAAACAGAGAGAGCTCAGACCCTCCAGATAGATAAGCGCAAGCTTCCTTGCCACCTCCTACCATTCCCAGCCAACTGCTCAGGGAGAGAAAAGTCTCCAGGCCAGGACTGAGTACAAATTGCATCTCTTACCCTCCAGCCAGGATCTAATGGTGCAGAGAAAGAAGAGCATGGGTTGGGTATTGTCCCAGTAGCCTGCACATCCTAAGGAGCACATTCTGCCTCCCTTCTGAGACCTCTGGAAGCTGTCGAGAAACCCATCTCTGGTGCCATCTCCTCCAGTGCTCCTGCCCCACTGGCTCCCATCATCCTCATTTCCTTTTGCCTCACAGTGACCTCATCATTGATACCTTGGTGGGTCTCTGACTGTTTCATGTGTAATGAAATATGGGAAAATGCATTTCCCTCAATATGAGGAGATCTGGGGAAGTTTAAGCGAGCCAGGTGAGGTTGAGGTTCAAATGAAGTGAGCTTGAACCTTTTACACTAGGGGAGTCATGTACAATGGGGTATAGACCTGTCTGTGGTGGGGGATTTAGAAAACATCAAACCTAATGTGGGAAGCCTACAAGGTGGGAAAAGCTGGGTGCTAAAAACCAGAATTCTTATCCTTTACTCTCAAATCTTTCTTAAAGTTACTAAACCCACAAAATGTACCCATACGAGTAGATTTTTATAAAACAAATAAAATGACAAAGGAGCCAAGGTCTGTTTCCCAGTTGGCCCAGATCCAATCCCAGATGGTACTCAGAGTTGCAGGAGCAGAAACAGAGGAGGCCATGAGAAGGATGATCAAGAATTTGCAGAAATTTCAAGAAAAGGCTCTGGATTCTCACCACCAAAAAGATTGGATGTTCAAACTAAGTCTACCTGAAGTCCCAAGGGAGAGCTGAGTTAATTTTGTGTATTTTCATTAATTTAGTTTTCCCATAAGCTTTTTGAGGATAGAAATCAAATCTTGATTAGCTGAATTACTACCTCTCCAATACCTTTGCACACAGTTGGTGTTTAATGACTACTGATACATTCAATTGTTTTCAGAAGCCCCTATGCACCTAGCTCACTAAAGTCTTGACAATAGACAGGAAAATGAAATAGGCACCAATGCCCTAAATTAGGAGAACAGACAGCTGGAGTTTTCATTGCTGCTCAGCTCTTTGCTAGTTATGCCACCTGGACAAGGTGCTTAGCCTCTCTGACCCTCAGTTTCCATAAGTAAAATGAGCATTAAAAATCTAATTAAAAGACTACTGATTGGGTAAAACAATGATGAAATTAAAGAGATGCATAAATCATAAACAGCTATACAAATAGTTTTCTCATCTTATTATAATATTGCTAACATTTTGAGAGTGCGACTAGGAAAGAAATGAGTTTCAGTACAAGCCGTTTGCACATCTGCATGTCTTTGAAACATTCTTGCTCAGAACTACCATGCAGACACAGAAAACAAAGGTCCT
The DNA here is from genome assembly GCF_029289425.2 of Pan paniscus. Classification (NCBI taxonomy): domain Eukaryota; kingdom Metazoa; phylum Chordata; class Mammalia; order Primates; family Hominidae; genus Pan; species Pan paniscus. Next base: position 13,547,036 of record NC_073252.2, read on the forward strand.
CTAATGCAGGATTCCCCAACCCCTGGGCTGTGGACTGGTACCAGTCTGTGGCCTGTTAGGAACTGGGCTACACAGCAGGAGGCGAGCAGCAGGTGAGCAAGCATTACTGCATTACTGCCTGAGCTCCACCTCTCCTCAGATCACGGAAGGCATTAGATTCTCATGGGAGCACGAACCCCTCTGTGAACTGCACATGTGAGGGATCTAGGTTGCGTGCTCCTTATGAGAATCTAACTAATGCCTGTTAATTTGAGGTGGAACAGTTTCATCCCAAAACCGTCCCCACCTGCACCATCCATGAATAAATTGTCTTCCATGAAACAGGTCCTGGGTGCCAAAAAGGTTGAGGACCACTGCTCTAATGTGTCTTGCAAAAACTTTCTTTGCTCACCATCATCCCATCCTTGCCTTTCTTGCCAGCCCTATCTCTATCTCCATCTCTCTGTGTCTCCAGATCATCTCTGGGTCTGAGCATCTACCCTCCTTCTCTTCAGCTCCTCCGTCCTCTGCTGTTGGTTACAGTGTCTCTGTGTCCATAGCTCTTGCCTTTCTAATCCTGTTGTTACCAGTCAGTGCCTGCCTTGCTGCCTCTTTTGCTTCCATCTTTGCCTCTCTTTCTCCATGGCCTTATAACTCCCTCCTCTGTTCATCTCTGTCTCTCTTATGTTTCTATCCTTTCACTGTCTTTCTTTCTTGCCCTCCCACCCTCCAGCACCACCTCTTTTAGAGCAGAAGTTTTTATTTTTTGTAACATTCAACTTATTTTTTTCTTTTATCGACTTCGCTTTTGGTATTGTATTTAAAAACAAATCACAAACCCAAGGTTATAAAAGTTTTCTCCTGTGTTTTCGTTAAAAGTTTCACAGTGTCGCATGTTACGTTTTCATCTATGATCCTTTTTTTAGCTTTATGGAGGTAGAGTCCATATACCAAAAAAAAAAAAAATGCACACATTTACTGCACACCCCTTGATGTGTTACCTCTCTATTTAGTTCTGCCTCTTTCTCTCCTTGTCCCTCTCCTTCCTCTGTTCCTCTCTGTGTCCTTATCTTGTTTCTGTATTGTTCCTGCCCATTACTGTGTCAGGGCCCACCTCTCTTTCTTTCTTCTTTATTCAGTGGCACCCACAGAGACTGAGCTCTCCTCAGCAGTGCTTAACTGTTCATGCCAGCCTCTCCCTGAATTCCCCACACTCCATAACCGTTCCTCACTAGATCTCCCTGGTCTGTCTAAACCTCTCGTTTTCTTTAGGCAGAAGTGAGGCTTGTGTTCAGACATACAGCACAGCCCTGGTCAAGACACAAATGGAGGGGAGGCACATGCCAGCCCCCACTCTGTCTGGGGGAAAAGCCCCAAGAGAAAGTCAGTTCAGGATGGCTCCAAAACCAGGACACCTGGAGGCTCCACAAATGTGTGGATAGCATTTATCTTTCATCAACCTCAAGATCTTTTTTCTGTATTTCTCTGACACCCCAAATCACACGTGCATACAGTAGAAAATTTAGACAGTATAAGAGGCTAGGCATGATGGCTCATGCCCATAATCCCAGCACTTTGGGAGGCCAAGATAGACAGATCACTTGAGGTGAGGAATTCAAGACCAGTCTGGCCAACATGGTGAAACCCTGTCTCTACTAAAAATACAGAAGTTAGCCAGGCATGGGGGTGGGCGCCTGTAGTCCCAACTACTTGGGAGGCTGAGGCAGGAGAATCACTTGAACCTGGGAGGCAGAGGTTGCAGTGAGCCAAGATCACACCATTGCACTCCAGCTTGGGTAAGAAGAGTGAAACTACGTCTAAAAAAAAAGAAAAAGAGAAAGAAAATTTAGACAGTATAAGAAATAGTAAAAGCACAGAAAGTAAAGTGACCCATTTTCCCACCACCCAAAGGAGACCAATGCTGTCATCTGCCATTATTTTCTTCAGGCTTTTTCTCATGCATACTGTTTATCCTTACATAAAACAGATCACAGTAGATACAGAATTATGTAATATTTTTGTTGTTTTAATATCCTATCATATTTATTTTCCTTTATCCTTGAAAGTTTTTCACAAATATGGTTTTCTCTTCTCATGGGAGGAGAAAAAATAAGAAACTTTCAGTGCTTCCCCATTTCTTACAGGAGGAATCAAAATATTTTAACATGGTTACCATTATAGCACCATCCCTTATGATTCCAAAACACCATATTCTGCACTACAGCCACATGAGGATCTTTCTGTTTCCAAAATGCATTAGTTCACCTTTCCCAGGCGGCCTTTGCAGAAGCTCTTGTCTCTGTCTGAAACACAAGTGCCTGCATTTCCTCTGGAAATCTTCCCTGATCCCACAAGTTTTGCTTCTCCCGCCTTGACGTCTGGGAAGGATGCCCCATAATATTGCATACTTCCCCACTTGGGAAACTTGTCTCTGTTCACTTGACGTTGCTCTCACCAAACCATGAGACCCTGGAAGGGTTATCTGTACTAAATGATACCAAGGACATGGCCAGCACTGAGCAGATGCTCAGTTTTAGTTAATTCATATATTATAAACTTACCCAACCATTCTTAAAGTTGGACTTCTAGGGTGCTTTCGGTTTTTCCAGATGATAAATAACACTATCAAGTGGCTTCTACAAAAATCTTTGTCTGTGTTTCCACTCATTTACATAAGCTAAATATTTCCTGATTCTGTAAAATATGATAGTTAATGTATCATCATTATTTAATGTTATAAAACATTCTCTTTGACAACCTAGGATCCCTGCTACAGATCTTTTCCTAAAAGCTCCTGATGAATTGACAGGAGGTGAGAAACATTAAGTCCGTGGAATCTAAGATTAGAAAGATTTCACTAAATTTAAAACAGTTATAAATCAGAATGCTTGAACTGAGAAAGATCCCACAGATCCTATGCCTCAATCTGAGAAAAATGAAGCACTGAGTTATGGGACTTACTCAAGTTCACACAAAAGCAGCTCTTTTTTTGCTGATGATACCTTTAAAATTCCCCCAGGTAGCCCTATTACATTTGCTAAGCTCAACAACATGAGTTCATCAACAGAATGTGGCCAATAGAATACATTAAACTATCCTGACTCAAAAGCAAGGAAACTGCCCCAGTTCCCTAACTCAGCTGTAGTCCAACATTAAATCCTAGATTTTGAGACTATTAATTCAAGAAGTATTTAGTGAACATCTACCAGGTATTGGGTGCTATGCTGTTTTGCTGGGATTGAGGAAATAGTAACAAGAAACAGTGGGTGCCTACCTGCAGGAGCTCCCTATCAATGGAGATGGCTCACAGTGTGATAAAATCCATGACCACAGTAAGGAGGGGGATTACAAGAGCACAAGGCAGGACACCTAAAACAGGAGGTATGTGGGATGAGGGAGAGGCCAGAGAAGGTGCCTGGGGTGAGTTGTCATCCTTAACATTGAATCATGACAGGGTGGGAATCTTTCTAGAATTCCTTAACATCTGATAGGCCAGCTGCTGTGACAGGTGTTTGACATGCAGCAGTACAATTTAATCTTCACAGTGACCCTAAGAGGAGGCAAATATTACCCTGATTTACAGGTTAGAAAACTGAAGCTTAAAGAGGTATCCAAATAAACTCTTGCTGCTGAGTTTAGAAACTGGAATTCAAATCCAGAAATGTCTTTACCCAGAGCCCATGCTACTTTCTAATACACCCATGACTCCTATTCACTTCCTAGGAGGATGGACAAGCCATTCAATGTATTTTTTAAAATATAATAGGTTCAACTATAGGTTATATAACATTCTAGAACACATAAACTGCCATGGGACACAGAGTAGGGATACTAATGCTGCCTGGAAGGAAAAAGAATGTGTCAAGGGGACTTCAGAGAAGAGGTGACATTTGTCTTGATGCATAGAAAATTTCTCTGTAGAGAAGGGAGGATAGGACATTCTGGGCCAAGAGAGGAACAAGTGAAAAGGCCCAGTGGCTGATTTGATTACTGACAAGTCACTCAAATTGACTAAAGCACAGGATGGGAAGAAGGGGAGAGATGGGTTGACAGCACTAGGGAAGGTCATTTGGCTCTATTTTATTTTTCTATTGCAAGGAACAAACCACTGCAAAACTGAGTGGCTTCCAGCAATAACATATTACCTCCTGTAAGTTACACGTTGACTGGGCGGTTCTTCTGTTCCATGTAGTGTTGGCCAAGCCCCTGAGGTGGCTACAGTCATCTGGAGTCTTCAGTGGAAGCTCAGTTAGGGATGGGAGCTGGGGCCTCATTTCTGCTCCCCATGGTCATTTCCACATGGCTGCTTGGGCTGCTCCACTGATGGAAGATGAATTCCAAAATAAAGCATTCCAAGAGCAAGCATCCCAAGAATGAGGATATGGAAGCTGCCACATCAATTACTAGCTACACTTGAAACCAATATGGCAGCATCACTTCTGCCATGTTGAAGCAGCCACAGACCCAGCTTAGAGCAAGGTGGTTATCAAAGTAAGTGCAAATAGTGGTAAATTGGGAGTCACCAAAGTCAAAGTTGTAACTGTAGCAGTTACCAAATAATGAAGGGCATCTTTGGCCAACCCAGGGAGTTTGGATTCTGTGCTGACGTAGGTAGTTCTCCACCACAAGGCTGCAACACACTGGTTAGTCAGGAGGTTGTATCACAAGAAAATAAAGAAAAAAAGCTTTTTTATTTCATTTTTTCTTCCAACTTTTATTTTAGGTTCAGGTGGTACATGCACAGGTTTGTTACATGGGTAAATTGCATACCATGAGGGTTTGGTGTACAGATTATTTCCTCATCCAGGTAATGAGCATAAAACTCGATAGGTAGTTTTTCAGTCCTCCCACCTTTCACCCTCAAGTAAACCCTGATGCCTATTGTTCTCTTGTGTCCATGTGTACCCAATATTTAGCTCCCACTTATAAATGAGAACATGAGGTATTTGGTTTTCTGTTTCTACATTAATTTGCCTAGCATAATGGCCTCCTGCTGCATCCATGTTGCTGAAAAGGACATGGTTTGTTCTTTTTTATGGCTGTATAGTATTCCATGGTATATATGTACCACATTTTTTTTATCCAATGCACTATTGATAGGCATCTGGGTTGATTCCATATCTTTGCTATTGTGAATACTGCTGTGATGAATATAAATTTGCATGTGTCTTTATAGTAGAACAATTTATATTTCCATGGATATATACTCAGCAATGGGATGGTTGGATCAAATGGTAGTTCTGTTTTAAATTCTTTGAGAAATCTCCAAACTGCTTTCCACAGTAGTTAAACTAATTTACATTCTCACCAGCAGTAGGTAACTGTTCCCTTTTCTTTGCAACTTTGCCACTGTTATTTTTTTGTCTTTTTAATAACAGCCATTCTGACTGTTGTGAGATGATATCTCATTGTGGTTTCAATTTGCATTTCCCAGTGATTAGTAATGCTGAAGTATTTTTTCATGTTTGTTGGCCACATGTATGTTTTCTTTTGAGAAATGTCTGTTTATGTCCCATGTCTGCTTTTTAATGAGGTTGCTTGTTTTTTACTTGTTAATTTGTTTGAGTTCCTCATGAATTCTGCATATTAGACCTATGTCAGATACATAGTTTGCAAATATTTTCTTCTATTCTCTAAACTGTTTCTTTAAAGTGTTGATAATTTATTTTGCTGTACAGAAGCTCTTTAGTTTAAATAGGTCTGTCTCACTTGTCAATTTTTGTTTTGTAATTGCTTTGGGAGTCTTTGTCATGAAATATTTGTTAAAGCCTATGACCAGAATGGCATTTTCTAGGTTTTCTAGGGTTTTTAGTTTTAGGTTTTACATTTAAGTTATTAATTAATCTTAGTTAATTTTTGTATATGGTGAAAGGAAGGGGTCTAGTTTCAGTCTTCTGCATATGACTAGCCAATTATCCTGGCATCATTTATTGAATAGGGAGTTCTTTCCCCATTGCTTATTACTGTCAACTTTGTCAAAGATCAATAGCTGAAGGTGTGTGATTTTATTTATGGGTTCTCTAACCTGTTCCACTGGTCTATGTGTCTGTTTTTGTACCATGCTGTTTTGCTTACCATAGCCTTGTAGTATAGTTTTAAGTTGGGTAATGTGATGCTTTAAGCTTTGTTCTTTTTGCTTAGGATTGCCTTGGCTATTCAGACTCCTTTTTCATTCCATATGAATTTTTAAACAGTTTTTTTTCTAATTCTGTGAAGAACGTCATCGGTAGTTTAAAAGGAATAACACTGAATCTGTAAATTGCTTTGGATACTATGGCCATTTTAAAAATATCGACTCTTCCTATACATTAGCATGGAATATTTTTTCATTTATTTGTGTCATCTCTGATTCCTTTGAGCAGTGTTTTGTAATTCCTGCTATAGAGATGTTTCACTTCCCTGGTCAGCGGTATTCCTGGGTATTTTATTCTTTTTGGAGCTATCATAAATGGGATTGCATTCTTGATTTGGCTCTTAACTTGGATATTACTGTTGTATAGAAATGCTACTGATATTTGTACATTGACTTTGTATTCTGAAACTCTGCCAAAGTTGCTTATCAGATCTAGGAGTCTTTGGGCAGAGACTATGGGATTCTCTAGGTATAGAATCATATCATCTGGGAAGAGAGATAGTTTGACTTTCTCTCTTCCTATTTGGCTGCCTTTTATTTCTTTCTCTTACCTGATTGCTCTGGCTAGAACTTCCAGTACTATGTTGAATATGAGCAGTGAGAATTGGCATTCTTGTCTTGTTCCTGTACTCAAGGGGAATGTTTCCATTTTGGCCTATTCTATATGATGTTGGCTGTAGGTTTTTCATATATGTTTCTTATTACTTTGAGGTAGCTTAGGAAGCTACCATAGAAAATTTCTCTGTAGAGAAGGGAGGATAGGACATTCTGGGCCAAGAGAGGAACAAGTGAAAAGGCCCAGTGGCTGATTTGATTACTGACAAGTCACTCAAATTGACTAAAGCACAGGATGGGAAGAAGGGGAGAGATGGGTTGACAGCACTAGGGAAGGTCATTTGGCTCTATTTTATTTTTCTATTGCAAGGAACAAACCACTGCAAAACTGAGTGGCTTCCAGCAATAACATATTACCTCCTGTAAGTTACACGTTGACTGGGCGGTTCTTCTGTTCCATGTAGTGTTGGCCAAGCCCCTGAGGTGGCTACAGTCATCTGGAGTCTTCAGTGGAAGCTCAGTTAGGGATGGGAGCTGGGGCCTCATTTCTGCTCCCCATGGTCATTTCCACATGGCTGCTTGGGCTGCTCCACTGATGGAAGATGAATTCCAAAATAAAGCATTCCAAGAGCAAGCATCCCAAGAATGAGGATATGGAAGCTGCCACATCAATTACTAGCTACACTTGAAACCAATATGGCAGCATCACTTCTGCCATGTTGAAGCAGCCACAGACCCAGCTTAGAGCAAGGTGGTTATCAAAGTAAGTGCAAATAGTGGTAAATTGGGAGTCACCAAAGTCAAAGTTGTAACTGTAGCAGTTACCAAATAATGAAGGGCATCTTTGGCCAACCCAGGGAGTTTGGATTCTGTGCTGACGTAGGTAGGTTGGGGAAATTGTTATGAGCAATATCCTCAAATATGTTTTCCAAGTTGCTTGCTCTATCGCCCTCTCTTTCAGGGACACCAGTGAGTCATAGGTTTGGTCTCTTAATGTAATCTCATATTTTTTTGATGTTTTGTTCATTCTTTTTTTTTCCCTTTTTTTCTGACTGAGTTGATTTGCAGAACTGGTCTTTGAGCTCTGAGATTCTTTCTTAAGCTTGGCCTATTCTGCTATTAACACTTAGGGTTATAGTATGAAATTCTTACAGTGAGTTATTCAACTCTATCAGATCAGTTTGTTTTTTTCTTAAAATGCTACTGCATCTTTCACCTCTTCTATAATTTTACTGGAATCCTTAGATTCCTTGGATTGGGTATCAACTTTCTCCTGAATCTCGATGATTTTCATTGTCATCTAAATTCTGAAGTATACATCTGTCATTCCAGCCATTTCAGTCTGTTTAAGAACCATTGCTGGGGAGCTAGTACACTCATTTGGAGAAAAGAAGGCACTCAGGCTTTTTGAGTTGCCAGAGTTCTTGCACTGATTCTTTCTCCTCTGTGTGGGCTGTTCCTTTAATCTTTGAAGTTGCTTTCCTTTGGATGGGGCTTTTTGCTTTTATATATTTTTTAAGCCCTTGAGGGTGTGACTGTGGTATAATTTAAGTTCAGTCAACTGCCATTGTTTCTGGATGATTTCAGGAGGCCAGAGCTCAGCTCAGTACTCCTGGGCTGCATGCTGTAACTCTGGAGAACTTGGACCAGGCCCATGGCTTTGTTCTCTAGCCCCTTGTAGTTGAGCAAGGAGGGGCCAAGGTATTCCCAGTTCACTGGCAACAACACTCTGATGGGGAGTGCCAGCAAAAGTGCTTTGTTGGGGTTAGCAAAGCAAGATCCATGCTTGGGTGCACACACCAGCAGCAGCAGGGCAACAGCAGTGTGGGGTCTCTGCATTCATGTTTGTAAAGGCAGGGGCAGGGTAGTGGTGGCAAGATCTACACACACTGGCAAAGGAGTAGGGGAAGCTGTCGGTGAGCACATGCCGGCAGGGATGTCTCTGTCAAAGCTCTCTGATGGTTAGGCAGGGTTTGCTGGTGAAGATGCTACGGAGAGGGCCACTGGGAAGCACCCCAGTTGGGCAGCTGAGGCTGTACTGCATGCAGGTGTGGCCAGTCACAGGGACCCTGGGAGGGGCCAGCAGATAGAGGGTGCTCAGATCAAACTGGTCTCATCCCACCGGCAAGATAGCCCTGTTTCATCCATGTCTGACAGTCAACAAAGGCCAAAGCCACCTAGAAGAGCATGGCAAACCTTGAGGAATGGGCATCCCTGGCTATGCTCCACTGCAGCCATGCCCACTCCAAACACTGGGCTCCACACAGGCTTGGAGTCTGATTCTTGCTTATTCTCCAAGAAGTTCTCCCTGTCAACTCAAATGTCCATGAGGGTTATGAAGTCTTCTGCAGCTGGAATTCCAGAGATCCGTGGTGAGAATGGGCCACTCCATGCCTACTTAACTTACCTCTTTCCCAGGAGCCACTTGGGGCCAGGAACAAGTTCTGGTACTCAGCAACTTTGTGCAGAGTTTCCAGCTTCCTCTTCCTTCAGCCCAGGGTCTGTGTCCTCCCTCCATCTACTCTCAATGCCTTCCTTCCAAAGATCTGCTCAGAGTGTACTGTTCTTCTCCATGGTCTTGTCTCTTGGTGGGAGGGGCACTTCCTGGTTACATCTTGTCAGCCATCTTGGATTTTCTCTTGCTTTTATTTTATTTTATAATAGAGCATATTTAAGGCCATCCTTCATAAAATGTTAATGTTTTCACTTCCATTCTGATGTGCTTTCTTTCTTAACTCTTAGGGAAGTACAGTTAATCCCCAGCCTGGCATATCTGAGCAGTAGCCCATATGACTGTCATCCCTGTGGTTGCCCCACTCCTACAGACAACTGGACACCAAAAGAGCAGGGACCAGTGTGGTGGACTCTGTTTTAGACAAAAAATCACTCAACCTGCTGAGAGGGATATGAATTCTAGAGATAGAAACACCAGCTGGAAGGGACCAAGAGATACAAGATGAATGCAATACCAAAGCAGCAGAAGTAGGAATGAAGGAAAAAGATGAACTAAAGATAGACCTCTCCAAGTGATACCTCTGTTGCCTGCATTTGCTCCCATCACCGCAATTACAACCATACCTGTGGCAAACAGCTACAATTCACACCTTCCCACCTCACCAGCAGGGTCTGCCTTTCTTCATAAATTTCTGTTGGTTAAGCCATTCAATTTGTGGTACTTTGTTATGACAGCCCCCAAAAAACTGATACAAGGACTATTTGAAACATAGAGTTAGATCCTCTATCATTAATGAGGAACCTCACTCATGGATAATGCACTTTGAGATATTAGCTAATGATAATAGCTACATTTGTACATTATAATAGTACATAATTTATAAGTAAGTGTACACATACACACACAGAGCTGTATATTAGCACGCAGTCTCAAGTATTTTTACTGATGGACTGTGCGATCAAGAACATCTTGCTTATTTGGCTAAACTAGCATTCCTGTGAAAGTCTGTCCACTGTGAGTTCCTTAAAATAAACCTCCCATTACCAGAGTAACCTGGAGAGGTCTCCCCCTAAAACCATGAAAACCGAGTTCAAACTCTCATTCACCCATAGCCCTTTATTCCTCAGAGACTAAGCATGCATGTTTAAGACTTAGGTTGAACTTTTCTATCCTCCAAAGGGTGGCCCAGCCTAGTAACTATTTTAGAACAAACACATCTCATCCAACAACTAAACTAAAGCTCCCACCTCAACTGATCCATTCGACAGGATCTGGCCAATGTGGGAGTAACCCATTAAGGTGTTGTTAGGGTGGTTCCTTCTGATAGCTGTCAGAAAGAATCTCCATGCCTCTCTCCTAGCTTCTGGCTCCTCAATTAAAAAGTATACAGATGATGTGCTTTACAAGTTGCCCAGTTTTCTTTTTCCATAATGTCTGCCAAGTTGCATCAAGGTCTGTAAAACTTGCAAAAGGTCATGTAATATCAACTCAGTCTAAAGTGAAACTGTCAGTGAATTTCAGATGATGGCTCTTCCAACTGGATTAGTGAAGTAGAGGGAAAAATGTGAGCAGATATCATAAATCATTGATTTCATTGACAGCAGCTACTATGCATTAAGTCCTTACTATATGCCACATCCTGTGTTAAGTGTTTTACTTACAGACATTATTTCCAATAATCCTGATTTCAACCCTATAAAGTAAATGGTGCAATTATTTCCAATTTACAGGTGAGGAAACTGAGTCTCAACGTCACATAATTACTATATGGAGGAGGTATAATTTTAACAAGATCCTAACTCAAAATCATGTGCTCTTCTATTCACAATAGCAAAGACATGAAATCAATCTAGATGCCCATCAACAGTGGACTGGATAAAAAAACTGTGGTACATATACACCACGAAATACCATGCAGCCATAAAAAAAGAACAAAATTATGTCCTTTGCAGCAACATGGATGCAGCAGGATTATCCTAAACAAATTAACACAGGAACAGAAAACCAAATACCACATGCTCACTTATAAGTGGGAGCTAAATATTGAGTACACGTGGACACAAAGAAAGGAACAATAGACATTGGAGCCTCTTTGAAAGTAAAGAGTAAAAGGGGGGAGAGGATCAAAAACCTACCTATAGGGTACTCTGCTCATGTACCTGTATGATGAATTAGTCTGTACACCAAACCCCCATGATATGCAGTTTACCCATGTAACAAACTTGCACATGTACCCACTGAACATAAAATAAAAGTTGGAAGGAAAAAATAAAAATTAAAAAAAAAAACTGAAAGTATAAATGGTTAAAAAAAAACGTGCTCTTAAAAATTTTGCTGTATATTGACCTTTTGGCTGCTTTTATAACACAATCACAAGATGCATGTTGACGAGTGAGTTTTACACACCTCATCTCATACAAAATCTCAGGGTCAAGTTGAGTGGTTCTCAAACTTGTTTCGATGTTGCTGAAGCACCTGAAAGTCAGGCAAGATATCAAGAAGTGGTTTTACAGTTAATGAGACTTTACAAGCAGTTCTAGGAGCAGATAAATATACACGTTCATGAAATTGAGTCTCACCCAGAATGAGGATCCACAGAGGAAGTAGCCATCACAGTGGGTATGGGGGAGCGGAACCTTCATCCTTAATCACTCACTTGCTACTCTCTCATTTATTTTGCTGTCTGTAAAGACTTGCAAGCAGACATTCAGGTAGGTCAACAGAGTTTTAGGAAAGATTATAGGAGAAAGACTTAAAACTAAGAAAAGCTCATCCAGCAGAGCACAGGGCTGAGAGTGAGACCTCCTGAACTCCAATCCTGGTTCTAAGACTTCCAAGCTGACTGCATAGCTCAGTTTCCTCATCTGTGAAGTGGGAAGAATATTTCTAAATACCTTTAATGGCTATTATGAGGATTAAATAACACGTAATGCACTAGAATAGAGTACCTTTAATGTAAGTAACCAATAAATATTATCATCTAAATAACACATATAATGCACTAGAACAGAATACCTTTAATGTAAATAATCAATAAATAGTAATTATCATCTAAATAACACATGTAATACACTGGAACAGAGTACTCTAAAGAATACTGTTAATGTAAGAGTATCTTTAATATAAATAGTTAATAAGTATTACCTATCATCTCCTTATCATCATAAATTTGCTTTTCCCACAAAATTGTAAAGGCCTGCCATTATTCTTGGTTTGCAGCTGAACATCCATGTTCTATAGGATCATGTATGAGGACATCACTCTGGATTAATATGTATACAGTACTACAAAGGATTGCCTTGATTTGACATTGATGATCTCAGGGGTTTTGGACTAAAGAAGGGTATAGGGAAAGATTAGAAATTTTTCTTCCAGTAACTCTGTATTTTTGGTTTGTTAAAACTGCATATATCACTGTTGCAATTTTTTAAATCTAGTAACATAAAAGTCAAGTTACCATGACTTTAAAAATCAAAAAAGTAAAATCATCATTACCTTTTCCAACACATCCCACATTCAATAACATCAAGGTTTGTGTCCATGGGGATGGAGAGGTGATAATAATAATAATAATGGCTGAAAGCGCAAAGCACTGTGCAAAAAGCCTAACACAAAAAAGCTTACTGGAGTTGTGACACATTACACAGATTTGAAGATATAAAGCCTGCAATGCTGTGTTTGCCAAAAAAAAGAAAAAGTAAAACAATAACAATAAGACATTTCTGCATTTCTGACAGAGTGCTCTTATTCCTGCATTTTCCTTATGATTGGTGGGCTTTGCCTTCAAGCATCCCCTGCTCCCACCTATTCCTTCCCCTCCCCTCCTCCCTCTCACCCTTCCCTTTCTCCTGCAAACAAGTCAGGGGAGGCAGGGAGTGCGAACACAGTACATGGGAGGGGGAGGACAGAGTTCACCCTGTTAAAAATCATTAATCATCTTGAGGTCACCAGCCCTGAACACATTTCCTTCTCAAAGGCTGTCCTGTGGGCGATCTGTCTCCTAACAGGTTTTGTAATGCTGAGTTGTAAAGCGTTCCTGATGAATTATTGTTGGCACTCAGTCCAAAGGCTTGAAGTCTCAAGTCCATGAAAAGAAAAAGCAGACCCTCTCTCCTGCGCCTGTTGTCCATGGGGCCAGCACAGGGCTTGCATTGTGCATGCGGGTGGATGGCCTGGAGGCCCCTCATCCCTGCAGCCCAGACTCCTGGAGGGGCCTAAGACAGATTGGCTTTTATCACTACACATGGACATATGGGACCTGGGTGTTTGAGGGCAGGTCACGCCTACTCCATGCCCCCTCATAGCGTACCTCTAGGAAAGGGCAGGATTTGTGTTCCCATTTGACAGATAAGGAAACTGAGGCCAGGGCTATACTATGGTGCATCCAAGGCAACCCAGCTACTTTGTAGCAAAGCTAGGATTAGAACTTAGGTCTCCAAACTGCTACCCATTTCCCTTTCTCCGTGCCACTTGCCCTGGGCTACAGGGCCTTCAGCGATGTGGGGTCCTTTTCCCTATAGGATCTCAGCTGACATGACTGCTGCCTCACCTAAGGCCTCTGCTCCAGCCCCCCAACTGCCTGAACTGCTGTGCTCCTAGACCCTCCCATGTGCTTCCAAGACCAATGTAAGGTCCCACTCAGAGAGGCCGTCCTGACCACCTGGTCTGAAATCACCACATCTCTCTTGATTGCAACACCCTACTTAACTTCTTCAGTGCATTCAGCACTTTCCAACGTTCTCTTGTTTATCTGTTGTATATTTGTCCTCTTTGTCTCTCCCTCCGCCATCCAGCTCCACCTCGTTCAGATTATTAGCTCAGGAAGGCAGCCACCATGTCTCTCTTGTTCTCCACTTATGGCCAGCACTGAAATAGTAACTGACAGGTGCTCAATAAATCTGTGGTTAATTAATTAACAAATCAAAATCAAATCATTAACAAATCAACAAATCAAAATCAAAATTAACAAATCAAAATTAAATCATTAACAAAGCCGTACTTTTGCATAAAGTCTTTTTAAATGTGCTTGTGTGTGTGTGGATGTCTCTTCTCTCTCCCCCCATATATTTATATATTCTAAAGCACTTTCACAATAACATTTTATTGTCACTTATCCCACATGTGGTAGGAAGAACAGGCATTATTATAACCATCTTACAGATAGGAAAGTTAAGGCTCAGAGAAATTTGGTCACTTTTCCTCTTGACCTTAATTTTTTTTTTTGAGACAGGATCTTGCTCTGTTGCCCAGGCTGCAGGATAGTGGCATGTTCATAGCTCACTGCAGCCTCAACCTCCTGGGCTTAAGAGATCCTCCCAACCTCAGCCTACTGAGTAGCTGGGACTACAGATACACATTACCATGCCTGGCTAATTATTTGATTTTTATTTTCTAGAGACAAGGTCTCACTATGTTGTCCAGGCTGGTCTCAAACTCCTGGCCCCAAGTGATTCTCCTACCTCAGCCTCCCAAAGTGCTGGGATTACAGGAGTGAGCCACTGCACCTGAACTTTGACTCAAAAATTAGAAGACCAGGATGCTCCTGCAAGTTGCTTGCTAGGTAACCTCACACAGGTCTTTTTCCCTTTTGGGGCCTCAGTCTCCCTATAATAAGGGATTGTAAATTAAAAGATCTCTAAGGTTCTCTCTGGGAATAATACTCTTGGATAGTGTTTCCCAAACTGTGTGCTTGGAACCCTAGTATCTGAGGAGATGGTAATATGTTTTCTGTGGAACAGTTTGGGAAACACTGTTCCAATATTGGCTTTAAGTTTACTTCAGGCAGGGACTGGATCCCTGGGTACGGTTTGTCAAGGCTTGGAGCAAAGAGTGAAAAAGGAACTAAATCTCTCAGCTCCTATACTGTCAACCACATGTGACTACTTCCCTGGCATCATCTCATTTGACTTTCAAAACCCCTAGAAGTAGATATTCTTCTTACTTCCACTTTATGGCTTGGTAACTAAGTGAAACTCAGGAAAGTCAATGAGATCATGTGTATGGCAGAGGATGGTTGTTCAAGGAGTTGACCTCAAAGGGTCCGTTCAAACACTTTAAAGGGGAAGTAGAAAGCTTTCTTGACTTGTGTTTGATTTGCCACCAATTACAGGGAGCTGCTGCTTCACTTCCACCTTCCAAATGTCAAGCAAGTGTATCTACTAACTGAAACATAGCTCACACTCTAGCTGCAAGGGAGTCTGGGAATTGTAATTCTTTATGTCCCTGTGGTGCTGGATGGCACATGTCAGAAGGATGGTATTGGTGTTAAGTGCCAATGACCACATTCATCATTTATCCTATAGTGAATTTGCTTTCAAAGCTGCTCTCCTCCTGGTCTCTGAAAGTCTGAGATGTGAACTGGAGAACTGAGGACAGGGAATTGGTGTAGGAATAAATTCGGGGTAGAGGTGGCAATCCAGGTCAAGATGAAAACTCAAAGCTCCTGCCCAGCATTGCAGCAAAACAAAAGAAAGATGAAGAGAAAGAAAGGAATCCAAGCAGCAGTGAGGGAAGGGTTCGTTGTCTCAGACAGAAGCCACCTGAGCGGTTTCATCTGGGCTCCTCCCTTTCTCACTGTGTGATCTTGGACATCTTCTCTCTCTCTCTCTCTCTCTCTCTCTCTCTGAAACACATTTCCTTTATCTTTCTCTTCCCTTTGGTTTTAAGAATCAACTGGGTCACAGTACACAGACATAATTTGTTTACTGTTAAGGAATGCACAGATGAAAGAAAATATGATCATCTCCCAAACAGCAAAGCCAAGTTGCCTCAGCCATTTGTCTTTTAAGCTGCGCTCATTTAACCTGGAACGTCCTGTAAGTGGCAGAGACATCTTTCAACATAATTTCAATTCAGAAGAGCAAGATTTCATGTGATTTTTATTTTATAGTAATCTGATTTCTAAGAATCAATATGACTTACCTTTATAATCAAGAAAAAATAAGTTAAAAATACAATGTCTTGATCAAAATAAAATGCCCAATTATAATCTGTAATCTGTAATCTCTCTGTCCCTCACACACACACACACACACATATTTTTACAATCACAACTGTGACTTAGCATTTATAGCATTTTTATGAGATCAGAGAATGTTTGAGCCAGAAGGATCTGAAAGCTCATCTATCCAACCATGTTCTAAGGACCCAAGAAATCCACAGAGAGAATGTGAAGAGCCCCCAGAGTAGAAGGGATGGTAACCCAGACGTCTCCTGTGCCTTCATCAGAACGTTTGGCTTTCATTAATTTTATATTTTAAATTTGCCTGCGTGACTCCATTTCAAAAAGAAATCTCACTGCAACACACACAAATATGAAAACCAGTGGATGAGCTCAAAGCTTCATAGCTCTGCCATTTCTCCAGTGGGGAAGCTGAGGCCAAGAAAACTAAAAAGCCCATGTGTAAGCCCCACAGAAGCACAAAACGGGGTCTGGAACTGGAATTCTGATTCCTAATCTGCTTTCCCCACCGGAAGAATCCCAGGCTGGGTGACCCAGACAGCCATGGCTCTGATCCAAGGGGCAGATCATTATTGGTGCTGTTTGTTTGCACAACATATAGTATTGTTTAAGTCCTGAAGCTCAGCGACATCCCCTGGCAAGAATCTCTGAAATGGTGCCCAAAGGAGAGCGCTGTGGTCGTGGAAGGAGAGAGCCACGGCGAGGAGAGGGTGGCTCCTTCCAGGGGGCGGTGCGCTCTGCCGTTCCGCGTCATATCCCTTGGCAGTATTGTAAACACAAGTCCACTGTATGTTTTTAAAACGTGAGAAGAAGCAGGATCCTGCCCTCGTGTTTTGACATCGCCTGCAGGGAGGGAGAATGGGACGAGCAGATCTGGCCTGTGCAAAATGTAATTGCTTTTCCCACCTGATGGTTAATCTCAGGCAGGACGGGCTGTCCCACAGGCTCTCAACTTGAGCCGCCCACACCCGGGGGCAGGGCGAGGGCCATGGACTCAGATCCTCGGCCACTGCAAAGTTGCCAATCGTGTGCTCTGGGGCTTTAGGGGTCATTATTCTCACCTGAAAAATGAGAGTTGGCCTAGATCAGGGATTTCAAGCTGTCAGAGAGACTCTGGTTGGATCCATGTTACAAAATGGGTGTCCTGGTAAGATTTAGGTTGAAGTTTCCGCTACGAAAAGGAAGATGGAAATCCAGGGGACTCAATGTTTCTCACAGCTCTTTCTCTCTAAAGTATTCTAATTCGAGATTTTACTTGTCTTTAAGGTGAAAGATGAAACTAAAAGAAGTTTCATCTCCACCCAAGAGAGACGGAGAAAGGCATCCTCAGCGCTCAGAAAGTCATCTGAGGAACTCAGGGTCTGTGGAGCTGAACCTTGGCAGCCCACTAACCTCCCCTCAAACCCACAGAGTTAGTTGCCCCCTCCTCTCCCCTGTGTCAGCACTTCATATCTTGCAACAATAACACTGCCATACAGCTCTTGTGTTGCACTGTCCCATCTCTCCTGCCACTTCCTACCTTCATCTTCTATGAGCTGCCTGAAACCCCTGGCTGTGTCTTATTCCTAGATGAAACCCCCATATCCAGCACAGTGTCTGGGACACTGTAATTGCTCAATAAATGGATGTGGAATTGAATTGCATCTCAAAAATTGGCCTGACTCTCAAACTCAGCATTCTAAGGCTCACTTTTAAATATATGCACTTTCAAAGAAATATTATGGCTTGGTATAGAGACAGAATTCATTCAACCACTAAGCAGATGTTGAGTATCAACTATAAGCCAAGTGCTACTCCAAACCAGGGGATACATTGGAGACTAAAACAGATTCAGTATCTGGTGGAAAGCTATTATAAAAGAATAACAGAACTGTATGTCTAGTGAGGGTTGAAAGGGCCTCTATGTCCAGAGAATACATCTTTCTGCTGTCATGGTTCACATGCGGAAGCTGTCCAAAGCCTCAGGGAAGGAGACGTCACCAGCGTTGGTTTCTTACTGACACAAGACGATCCCAGAAAGGGGCACTGAAATATTGAATGGAGTTTGGTTGAAGAGGGCACCACAGAGAAAATACACAAAACAAGAGGGAAAGACTGGGTATCTCCCATCTCGTTTCCTATCCCAAAGTCTGTGGCAAGTGGCAGAAAAAGTGAGGATTTTGACAGTCCAAGTTGCCTTAACCTCTCTGAGAATGTTTTGGGGAAAAGGACGTGAATTTTGTTGGTGATGTGTTGAGCTGGAAGTGGCTCTGGGATCACCAATGGTGGGATCCAGAAGGCACATAAACAACCAGATCTGGAGTTCAGCAGAGGTGTTTGAACCAGAGAGAGGGATTTTGGAGTTGATTTGCATGTATGGGCTCCTTGAAGCCATTGGTTTTTGTGATGACTTCCAGGGACAAGAGGATGTAAAGAAAAGAATGGAGGCACTTTAAGGAAGGAGCCAGGGGGAGCACTTTCATTAGAGAGGCCCAGAAGATAATATTCCTAGGAGAAGGATGTTCTCCTCTGTGCTCCTGCAGGGCCTCGCCTGAGCAGCCATTGTGTCACTCCTATCAAACTGCCCAGGGAATCTTTGTTTTGATGTCTCTCTCCCTCTAACTATTGTAAACTCTTTGATGGCAGGCCAAGGTTTAAACCATCTTTGCATTCCCAGAATCTAACCCAGTGTTTGTTTGTTGAATGAATAAAGGGATGAATGAAGTCTAGAAAGCACATCCTGTGAGAAACAATAAAAGGATCTGTAAATGTTGCCTTGGAGAAGACTTGCTTCAGGGAACCCAGAAAGAGCTGACATATGGGAAAAGGCAGAGCACCATCATGTTATTGTTGAAAGATAATTATTTTAGCTCAGGACTGGAACTGTCCAGTGATGGAATAGGCCATCTGGTGAAGTAGTGAGGTCTTCAATACTGAGAGCGTGTAAGCTGTATTAGTCCATTTGCACACTGCTAGTAAAGACATACCTGAGGCTGGGTAATTTATAAAGGAAAGAGGTTTAATTGATTCACAGTTTAGCATGGCTGGGGAGGCTTCAGGAAACTTACACTCATGGCAGAAGGGGAAGCAAACACGTCCTTCTTCACATGGAGGCAGGAAGGAGAAGTGTGGAGCAAAGTGGGGAAAAGCCCCGTATAAAACTACCAGATCTCATGAGAACTCACTCACTATCACAAGAACAGTATGGGGGAACTGCCCCCATGATCTAATCACCTCCCATGAGGTCCCTCCCCCAACACGTGGGGATTACAATTCAGATTACAATTCAAGATGAGATTTTGGGTGGGGACACAGCCAAACCATATTATAAGCAAAGATAGGTGTTATTCTCCCAAGAGGAGTACATTGAATGGGAGCCCAATCACACCTTCTAAGGAATGCAGCTCTCAGAGTCTGTGATTCCAATATGACATCCAGGCAACTCCTCAACTTTGCCAGTTGACTTCACAAGGGAAAAATGAAGCCCATCATTAGCAAACAAAGAAGAGATCTCTGAAGGTTATGGAATTCATTCTATGGAATTTCCAGGCCAGCTGACCCAACTTTTCCCTGAGCATTCGAGGCCCTGAGAATATGGTCCCTGCCAGTCTCTTTAGCCTTCCATCCCACTAAACATCATGATACCGGCATATGTCTACTTACATATCTCTTCCACTCCCAGCCCTCACTCACATTTGATGGGAAGCCCTTTGAGAGGCAGGACCAGACCTCAGGTACTCATCAAACAGCTGTGTTGCAATGGTTAAGAGCACTGTGCTATAGTCATATTATCTTCATTGCTTAGTCTGTGAGTCAGACACTTGTAAGACCATTGTGAGGATTAAAGGGTTAATACCCATAAAGTTCTAGCATGGAGTAAGTTCTCAAAGCTCATATTATTATATGAGTTTCTTCTGTACCTGGCAAAATGCCTGTCAATAAAGGTTTACTGAACTTAAAATAAATATACGTATATAAACAATTAAATATGGTTGTTGCCATCACTGACCAATCAAGAAACATTTATTAATCTCTACTATGCACCCAATACCTTATTGGATACTGGAAAAAAAAAAAAAAAGAAGTGAAAAAGATACACAGTTTTTTATTTCCAAGGATTTTGCAATCTGGTGATAAAGACAAATATCATTATTTTAAATTAATAAGTCAAAAAATAAAATCTAACAAAGCCTTTTAAAGTAACACATACCAAGCACATACCATGGATCAAGCCCTACTAGCCTTCGTAGGTTATCTTATTTGATTAAGTTTTGAATTTTGAGGGACCTTCAATTAATGCTTTGAGAGGGAAAGGGAAAGTCATGTGGGCTTCCTCAATAGGGTAAGTTTGGACTTTCTTGAAAAGTGCTCTTAATTTACTTAATATTCTTCCAGTTGCTGTGAACTATCCCAACAATTTAAACAAGGTAAGATGGGGACGTGAGGAAAGGGGAACTAAGCCCTGGCAATATGATTCATATTTAGGGCTTAAACCCTTTATCAATGTTAATTCATTTCATTCCAATCTTAAAGCTACTAAGTAGGTATGGTTTTCCCCTGGGGGAACCCTGAAGTCAATCTTCTCACTCCTCACCAATGTGAATGAAGATCTATAGAATTGGAAATGAGAGGGAAATGTCAGGGGTCCTGTCCTCTGACCTACCAAGAGCCATAGAGCACAGTGGGCTTTGGCCAGTCACACAGAAAAGATTCCCTGCAGACCCAGCTGCTGATGGGATTATGTGGGAATTCACCATCAATGTCCTCACAAAAGAAAACATAAGCACCATTGATTACCTTCTAATAACTATTTTATTACATATTTTATATTTATGAAAGGGCACTGGGAGAGGGTTGTTACTGTTTTTCTAATGCAAAGCAGATGGGCCTGACAGAGGTAAATGGGGCTTTCTGGGTGTGTCCCTGAAAGTTTGTGTTTTCCCGGAAGGTTTTGAGCCAGAGCCAAGCCAGATCCAGAAGTTCCCATCCAACCCTGTCTCAACACATGACTTTCATTAACAAAATTGCATTGCTTATTTTTGCAGAAAGTGGTACTATTACTAAAATAAAAACATGTCTATTATGGATCAATTGCCACCTACGTGGTGCTGAGGAGCACTTAGCAAGAAGAGGGCAGGAACTGAGGAGAAAAAAGAAAAGCTGATCTTGCAAGAAGGCCTAGCCACTAGGGCTGGGCAAGAATGAGATGGATCTGATTGCACCTCTAGCATGATCACCCTGGGCTAATCTACTGCAGAGAGAACTTGGCCCTCAAAGAGCTTTCATTCTAATCATGAAACCAGCCCATCCCACTTGTGTGCATCTTGTCAATGGAAGCCAGTGCAAGCACCACCAGCTGCCTTCCTTCTAGGCCCACCCTCTGGCCCCTCTTGGACTCTCTTCCTTTGTTCCCGACTTTGCTTTCTTGCTGTATCCTAATAACAGCCCATTCAGCTTCTAGCTTCATGCTCACTTTTAAAACTTTAATTTGCATTTCCTGACTTGGTCATGGTCATGCTTTGTACCACTAACAGGTTCTACCACCCCTGATTTGCTCAGGTTGACCCCTGCCTGACTAATACTCACTCCTGTGCCCCCACCCAGAGGTCAGCCTGCCCATGTCTTCCAGCCACTCCTAACTTAACCTGTTACCTTTGCATGGTAGAAGACACTGATTATCCTCTAAGCATATTCACTTCTTAAACAAATTTTCTTTAGACTCTGAAGCAACTTAAACTTTTTATAATCTAAGATGTCCTCATCTTGGTGGAAGTGTTTTTCTCTATATACCTATAATTCTTAAGCTTTTGGGTGCATGAAAATTAGCCAGGGGAGAAGCAGGAAAATGAATTCCTGAGTACTATCTTCAGAAACTCTGATTCTGTAAGTCAAAATGGGCCAAGAATCTGCATTTCTTGTGGAGAAACAAAAAAAAAGTCTACATTTCTAATGTAGGCAGAACCTGGGGTGTACTTTGAAAAGCACAGCCTTGGCTGTGCATGGTGGCTCACGCCTGTAATCCCAGCACTTTGGGATGCCAACGCAGGTAGATCACTTGAGGCCAGGAGTTCGAGACTAGCCTAGTCAACATGGTGAAACCCTAACTCTACTAAAAATACAAAAATTAGCCAGGAGTGGTGGCATACACTTTTAATCCAAGCTACTCAAGAGGCTGAGGCATGAGAATCACTTGAACCCAGGAGGCAGAGGTTGCAGTGAGCCAAGATTGAGCCACTGCACTCTAGCCTGGATGACAGCAAGACCCTGAAGAAAGAAGGAAAGAAAGAGGAGAGAAAGAAAGAGAGAGAGGAGAGGAGAGGGGAAAAGAGGAGACGAGAGGAGAGGAGAGGAGAGGAGAGGAAAAGAGTAAGCCTTAAATTGACCTCACTTGCCTGCACTGGTAAGTGGGCAGATGGGGAAATGATGACAATCTTTTGCATTTGTACAAAGCAAAACCTTTTTAACCATCACAGCCATCTGTCCTTTGTATCCTCCCTCTTTCTCTCTACTATTAAGGGTATTATTATGTTTATTTTATAGATGAGGAAAATAAGGCTCAGAGTATGTGAATCTCCCAAATGCTGGTGCTAGAATCCTAGCATAGGTTCTGTCTCCAGTCTGGAGCCTCTCCTCTGAACTCCACACAAATATACCCCCAACCTGCTAAACATCTCTGCTTAAAATAGCTAATAGTTGTCCAATATTAACATACCCACAAATAAGCCTTTGTTCTTTTCCCCCAGATGTGTTCATCCTGGTATCTTCATCTCATTAATGGCAACTCCATCCTTCCATGGTATCAGTCCAAATCCTCAAAGTTATCCTTAATCTGCTGTTTTACAACCCATTTCACTCCCTTCCAATATATCCAGAATCAAACTTCTCACCACCTCCCCTGCTACACCCTATTCCACCATCATTTATCTCCCCATGGGTTTCCCTGCTTTCAGCTCTGCTGTACTGTCTTAGTCAGCTCTGGCTGCCATAACAAAATGCCATGGAATGGGTGGCTTCAACAACAGACATATGTTTCTCACCATTCTGGAGGTTGGGAAGTCAAAACTCAAGGTGCCAGCAGCCTCGGTTCCTGGTGTGGGCTTTCTTCTTGGGCTGCAGACAGACGTTTTCTGTCTGTGTCCTCACCGGGCAGAGACACAGAGCTCTGGTTTTCTTCCCTTTTTTATAAGGATAGTAATCCCATCATCAGCACCCCATCTCCATTATTTCATCTAAATCTAATTCCCTCCCAAAGTCCCCACTTCCAATTACTATCACATTGGGAGTTAGGGCTTCAACACATGAATTTTGAGTGGACATAATTCATTGCATAGCACCACTTAGGTCCATTCTCAACCCAGCGGACATAGGTAGCGAGTTATGTCATGTTCCTCCTCCACTCAAAGCCTCCAGTGACTCTCACTCTCTGAGTGAAAACCAAACTCCTTACAGGGGACTACCAGGTGCGGAGCCATCCGGCCCTCATCCCTGCCCTCATCTCCCACTGCTCTCTCTTTATGCACTTCAGTCCAGGCAAACTTGCCTGCCTGTTCCTCCAACATGCCAGCCACACTCTTGCCACAGGCCTGTCCCACCATCACTCCCCTCTGCCTGGATTGCTTTTCCTCCAGAGATCCCTGTGGCTTGCTTTCTCACCTCCTTCAGTTCTTCACTCAAACGCCATCTGAGTGAGGCCTTCCTGAACTGAAAATTGCTGCTCCCCACCCCCCTACACACATACACATTCATGCACATACATATGCCCTTTTCCTCTTTATTTTCCTACACTACATATCAACCCCTCATGTAGAATATGGTCTATTTAATTGTTTTGTTCCTGACCTTTCTATCCATTCCAGACCATCAGCTCCATGAGGATGTGGACATGGGTTGTTCCTCACCGTCTCCCCAGTGCAAGGAACAACCTGGCTGACATCAGGCACTCACTCAGTAAATATGTCTTGAATGAATAAACTGAAGAATAACCCAGGTCTTGACCAGTGGCTTCTCGACCTGCCCTGACTCTCTGTCACTTTAACAAGGGCAGCACCCTCTCACTGCCCCTAAAACAAATGCTCAGGAAAGAACCTACTCTGAGCCCTTGACTATGGGCTCCTTGAGGGCAGAGACCATGTGTTATTCACCTCTGTATCCTTCCAAGCATCTGAGATGGGACCCAGTTCCCATTAGGTGTCTGAAAACTCTATGTTGAAGTGTTGAATGTGACTTTTTTGTAGGGTTATTTGCATTAGAATATAATTTCTTGCCCTAAATGAAAATCTACTCTCTGTTGGAAGAACCTCAAGCCACAGAAAGAAGGTGGGAGATGGCCCCATGGTGACATGAGAGGCAGCTTTTGTTGGGAGCCCACGGTAAGTTCAGAAATGTGAAGAATGCTGTGGTCCCAGGGATATGGGCTTTGGAGCCAGGCAGGGTGTGACTCCCAGCTCTACCCACTTGTACTCTGGTCACATTTACAGTCAACTTCCAAATTTCAGTTTTCTTGTCTATAAATAGAAATGATCCCTCCCTCATAGACTGAGAGCATTAGGAAGCAAATTTTTATAAAGACTAGCACTGAATAGGCACTCAGTAAATGGGAGTTTTATTACATTCTGGTCCCTGACTTTAAAAATACAATCTAATTAGAGAGAGAAGACTAACATACAAGAAACAATTTAAGAAAAATGCAAGTCAGAGCTTGGCCCAGGACTAAGCAGCATGGTGCTCATCAGAGGAGCTGCAGGAGTTTGGAGGGCAGCAGCAATTCAGAGGGGCTCTTGGAGGACATGGGACCTCCTTGGCCCTCAAAGTGGGAATTTAGGAAGCCAGAGAATGGAAAGGATTCTGGCCCGGGCCACAGCAGGACAGCATTATTCATTAAGAGGACCATTTGGGAAAGTGAGCTTTAAAAAAGAAAGAAAGAAAGAAAGAAATGTATGCCTGCTTCAATACAGAAAGAGTTTGAAAAAAAAAATCAGGACTGGAGGAATTTTTTTTTCCCCAAACTGAAGCCAAGACTAAAATAGGAAAATCCGAATATGCAGATCATGAAGGTTACATTACAGCTGTTTGGGGGGCAGGGGTTGTAGATTTTACTCTGAGCATCCAGGCAACCAAAGGAGAAAGGAAACTAAAGGCAGTTCTATAGTGTTTTTATGTCAAAGAGAAGTAAAAACACATACTGTTTTTCAGAAGATGGAATACTTTTTCCTAGTATTGGACTCTAAAGGAAATTTCTCATTGGACTTATTTCAAACAAAGCTTTAAATCTTCAAAAAGATTCATTATATAGAATGAGATCTACAAGGCTAATATTGGAGAGTTTATCTACATAAGATGCAAATATTACTCAAAATCCAGCAGGACAGAGAGGACAAGATGACACAGCCTCAAGTTCACCTTTCTGATGTTTGGGACTAAGTCAGCCCCAGCAGAGCTGCACTGCCCACTTCCTCCTCCATAAGCACTGTTACAGATTTTTCTGGAGGCTTCCTGCTGCTCTTCTCACAAAAGTCCGGTCTCCCTACCATGGCCTGCAAAGATCAGCACAGTCTAATTCCTGCTCACCTCTCCAGGGTCTTCTTCCCACCGCACTCTAGCCACACTGGCCTTTGGAAAAGATGCCAAACTCTCCCCCACCTCCCACCCCTTGTACTTGCTCACTCTCTGAGAGGGTTCCATCCTGATCTTTTCATGTGGCTGCTGCCCCCTTATTCTGCAGGTCACAATTCACAGTCACTTCCTCCAAAGAGTCTGCCCACCCCTCTAAAACAGGCCTCTCCATCATTTGCCAGCTCACCTGTCATGGTCAATGACAATCTGAACACTATTTATGCATTTATCCATGTATTGGTGTCTCCCCACCAGAATAGAAGAGGATAAGGATCTTACCTGCTTTTTCTCCATCATATCCCTATGGCCCAGGATAGCACCTGACTTACAAGTACTTAATACAAATTTATTGAACAAATGAAAAATGCAGTGCTCTCCAGTGAGAGCCTGGAGGGCAGGTATTTTGGCATTAAATCTTGGATTAAAAGATCTAACCATTCAAGAAGAGACCCTTCCAAGGAAATCAAGGAACCCAAAAACAACATTCACTCCAAGGAGAGCTAGCCAACTCCAGCACAAAGATAGCTCACAGATCCCCACAGATGAGGTCAGATGCCTCTCAAAAATTAGCTCTGGGTAGAGCCAAGTTTGCTCCTCACTGCAGTCTTTGGCAGGGGTGGGGTGGGGTGCAGCACACAGAAGGACAGTGGGATTCTTTTATTCTATCCCTTCCAATCCAATCCCCAAAGAAAAGTTTCCCCAGCAGGATGAAAACATACCTCTATTCCAAAGACACCAAAAAGTACTACATGGTGTAACAAAATTAAAAAGAGACACTGTCTGGATATGAATGAAAAAAAAATCTCTCACTTGGCCTCTTTCTGGTACCAGGGTCTACTGACATTAATATGCAGGTAAGGGCAGCAGCCTTTCTTGAAGCAAAGCTTCTACCCCGGCCCCGCAGAGAGGAGCATTAACCAGGGGTGAGGCCACCCACTGGTGTCGGCTATCCAGCTGAAACTGAAGGCTTATTATCACACCCCAGTCCTCTCTGTTCCCTTTGGTTTCCTCTTTCTTTCCCACACTCTTCCACAGCTCCAAATGGGACACCTGGTGCCTACACCCAAATTCCTACACTCCAGTCTGTCCTTCTCTCTGCAGCCACCTGGAGCTAGGACCGCGGCCCAGAAAGTTCTCCAACTGGAAACCAGGGTGATGTGGTCAGAGACTTAATTCCTGCTTGGCCACTCTCAAGCCCTGGGACCCTAAGTAAAATTCTTTCTTGCCTTAGTTTAGGCATCTATAAAATAAGTAAACTGTTCTCATTCATGTACTGCCTTCATGATTTCTACCATTCCTTCCTATAACCCATTCTATTTTTAAAAACATAATTATGTAATGTTTGTCTTTATGCTTAGGCACTTGTTAAAAAAAATCTGTGAAATCATAAGAATGCCATGTATATTTTTCTAATGTACATTCAAAATAAATATTAAAAAAATTAATCCATCTACTACCAAAAGTTATCTTGTATTCCATCAGTCCAACATAAAAGCATATTTTTAGAAATATTGGATTAATTAACTGATCTCTCAAAGAAGTTCCTATAGTGCATGACTCTTTAAGTATAATTCCAGAATATAGAGGAACTAGTTCTAATTTGTGAGGGTATAAATTTGGTCCTCAAATCCACCACTGATGGTAACAAGTCTTAAGAGTGAAGGTGTTATTCTCAGCATAACTTGATTGGTCTTGTGTGTAAGCCCCTATTTTGTGTCATGTCTGATGCTAGGTGCTCAGAAGAAAAATATTAGAAGGCAGAAGTCTGTCCCCATTAGGTGTAGCAGGAAGCAGTTTAGCAAGAGATAGCCATATATGCTAAAAATTCCATTATGGCATAGTAAGAAGACCAAGCCACAAACTTCTTGAGAGCGGAAACCAAATATTATTCACCTGTGAGTCCTAGCCCCTGGCACAGTGCCCAGCACATAGTGGCGATTCCCTTGGCTTATCTGCTGAAGTTTTATAATGGGATATTTACAAAGTCCTCCCAGAAAATAGTGACAAGATTCATTCTTTATAGGGAGCATCGTAGAAGGCTCTACTAAGCAGGCTTTTGAAAGATGAGGTGTTCTCTCATGAGAAAGTCACTCCAGGAAGATAAAAAGCCTATGCAAAGACCTAGAGGAGAGAGAAACACAGGCATGTAGAGACCTATGAGGTATTTAAAAGAGAAGGACAGTGGTCTCTGTGCAGGGGAGGTAGGTTGGGGATGATGAGGGCTAAAGATATCCGGGTAACCTGGTCACATAGCAACCTGGAGGTGAGCTAAGGGGACTTGAACTTCATCTATTGACCGGGCATTGGGAGTATTAAGCAATGGGGCACTAAGTAGAGATAGCTTCCTGGCAACTGAGGGGTAATGCATTAAAGAGACCTGAAACCCCCTCAACCACCATGAAAACTGCTTCAAACTCAATGTATCCCAATTCTCCTGGGTAAACAACCAACATGTCATCATCCCTATGCTCTGGGTTTAAATTTGAATGTTTCATTTGCTGAACAACACTGTTAACTGACTTGACCTAACTGGCATTTACCACATCCAGTAACATCAGAATGTACTTGCTTTTCAGGAACACATGGAACATTAACTAAAATAGATCATATGCTGGACCATAAAACAAGTCTCGATGAATTCAAAAGAAATAATGAATTTAGAGTGCATTCTCAAACCACACTGGAATTAAATTAGAAATAAGTAACAAAAGACATCTAGAAAATCCCTAAATATTTGTAAATTATTGCTAGGTAATCCAGAGGTTTAACAAGAAATTTTTTAAAAAATGGAAAAATATTTTCATTTAAATGATAATAAGAAAACATAATATGTTAAAATTTATAGGATTCCACTAGAACATTCCTTAGAGGGAAATTCATGACATTAAATGAATATGTGTTCTTGATGAGTATCGATGCAAAAATCCTCCACAAAATATTGGTGAACCAAATCCAGCAGCACATAATAAAGCTGATACACCACAACCAACTCAGCTTTATCCCTAGGATGCAAGGTTGGTTCAACATACCCAAATCAATAAATGTGATTCATCACATGGACATAACTAAAGACAGAAACCACATTTTAATCTCAATAGATGCAGAAAAGGCTTTCAGTAAAATTCAACACCTCTTCATGTTAAAAAAAAAAAAACTCAATAAACTAGGTATTGAAG
Source organism: Pan paniscus (assembly GCF_029289425.2). Classification (NCBI taxonomy): domain Eukaryota; kingdom Metazoa; phylum Chordata; class Mammalia; order Primates; family Hominidae; genus Pan; species Pan paniscus. The sequence continues at coordinate 13,575,886 of NC_073252.2, forward strand.
GAACATACCTCAAAATAATAACAGCCATCTATGACAAACCCACAGCCAACATCATACTGAATGGGCAAAAGCTGGAAGCACTCCCCTTGAAAACTGTCACAAAACAATGATGCTCTCTTTCAGTTCTCCTATTCAAAATAGAATTGGAAGTCCTAGCCAGGGCAATCAGGCAAGAGAAAGAAATAAAGGATATCCAAATAAGAAGAGAGGAAGTCAAACTATCCCTGTTTTCAGATGACATGATCCTATATCTAGAAAACCCCATAGTCTCAGCCCAAAAGCTTCTTAAGCAGATAAACAACTTTTTAAAAGTCTCAGGATGCAAAAATCAATGTGAAAAAATCACTAGCATTCCTACACACCAACAGTCAAGCCGAGAGCCAAATCAAGAACACAACCCTATTCACAATTGCCACAAAAAATAAAATACCTAGAAATACAGCTAACTAGGGAGGTGAAAGACCTCTACAAGGAGAACTACAAATACTGCTCAAAGAAATCAGAGATGACACAAACAAATAGAAAAACATCCCATGTCCATGTATGAGAAGAATCAATATAATAAAAATGCCCATATTACCCAAAGTAATTTATAGATTCAATTCTATTCCTATTAAACTGCCATTGAAAGTCTTCACAGAACTAGAAAAAAACTATTTTAAAATTAATATGGATCCAAAAAAGAGCCCAAATAGCCAAGGCAATCCTAAGCAAAAAGAACAAAGCTGAAGGCATCATGCTAACTGACTTCAAACTATACTACAGGGCTATAGTAACCAAAAACAGCATGGTACTGGTACAAAAATGGACACATAGACCAATGGAAAAAAATAGAGAACTCAGAAATAAGGCCACACACCTACAGCTATCTGAACTTCAACAAATCTGTCAAAAATAAGTAATGAGGAAAGAATTTCCTATTCAATAAATGATGCTGGGATAATGGACTAGCCATATGCAGAAGATTGAAACTGGACCCCTTCCTTACACCATATACAAAAATTAACTCAAGATGGATTAAAGACCTAAGTGTAAAATCCAAAAGTATAAAACTCCTGGAAGCCAATCTAGGCAATACCATTCAGGGCATAGGAATGGGCAAAGATTTCATGACAAAGATGCCAAAAGCAATTGCAACAAAAGCAAAAATTGACAAAGGAGATCTAATTAAAGAGCTTCTGCATAGCAAAGGAAACTATCAACAGAGTGAGCAGGCCACCTACAGAATGGGAGAGAGAATGTTTGCAAACTATGCATCTGACAAAGGTCTATCTATAAGGAACTTAAATTTACAAGAAAAAAAAAAACAACTCCATTAAAAAGGGGCAAAGGACATGAACAGACATTTTTCAAAAGAAGACACATGTGGCTAACAACCATATGAAGAAAAGCTCGTATCACTGATCATCAGAAATGCAAATCAAAACCGCAATGAAATACCATCTCACACCAGTCAGAATGGCTATTATTAAAAAGTAAAAAAAAAAAAAAATGATGCTAGTGAAGTTGCAGAGAAAAAGAAACACTTATACACTGTTGGTGAGAGTGTAAATTAGTTCAACCATTGTGGAAGACAGTGTGGGAATTCCTCAAAGACCTAAAAACAGAAATGCTATTCCACCCAGCAATCCCATTACTGGGTATATACCCAAAGGAATATAAATTGTTCTATTATAACGATACACACACGTATGTTTATTGCAGCACTATTCACAATAGCAAAGGCATGGAATCAACCTAAATGTCCATCAGTGACAGATTGGATAAAGAAAATGTGGTACACATATGCCATGGAGTACTATGCAGCTATAAAAGAGAATGAAATCATGTCCTTTGCAGGGACATGGATGGAGCTAGAGGCCATTATCCTCAGCAAACTAATGGAGGAAGAGAAAAACCAAATACTACATGTTCTTACTTTTAAGTGGGAGTAAAATGGTGAGAACACATGGACACAGAAGGGAGCAACACACACGGGGGCCTTTCAGAGTGTGGAAGGTGGGAGGAGGGAGAGGATCAGGAAAAATAACTAATGGGTACTAGGCATAATAGCTGGGTGACGAAGTGATCTGTACAACAAACCCCCGTGACACAAGTTTGCCTGTATAACAAACCTGCACTTATACCCCTGAACTTAAAAAAGATTTAAAAATTTAATTCAAAATAACTAAACAAATGGATATGTTAAATGCATTCTCTTAAGATGCAGCATGTGTCCTCTTCCCTATTTCTCCCACAAAATACAGCCAAACCCCTGGGTATTCTATACAAAAAAAAAAAAAAAGTGAGAAAGCTCTGAATTGTGGAGAGAAGAAGGTAGACTGCCTCCTCTCCCACCACAGTGGTGTTTAACAGAGAAGAGTTTAACTATAATCGATTTAATTAAGATCCAGACTCTCATGACATAACACTTAAGATGCCCAGCTTTCAATAGGAAATCACTGTTTCAAGAACCAGGAACATCTCAACTTGAATGAGCAAAGAGAAACGACAGATACCCACATCAAAATGACCACCGATGATAAAATTATGTGACCAAGATTTTAAATCAGCCATTATGAGCGTGCTTCATTGAACAATTATAAACTTTCCTGAAACAAATGAGAATCTCAGCAGATAAATAAGAAAAACTACATGGAAATTTAAAACTAAAAAACTGCAATGGCAAAAATAAAAAAGAAGGAAGATTCAAAAACCAATGATCTAATCCAGAGGTCAGCAAACTATGGCCTCCAGATCAAATTCAGTCTGCTGCCTATTTTTGTTAATGGTTTTATTGGAACACTGCCATACTCAGTTGATTACACAGTGTCTATGACAGCTTTGCACTACAATGGCAGAGTTGAGCAGTTGCAACAGAGTGTATGACCCCAAAAGCCTAAAATATTTATCATCTAGACCTTTATAAAAAACTTTTGTCAACCCTAATCTAAACCACTACTTCTAGAAGCTAGAAAAGAAGAGCAAATTAAATACAAAGAAAATAGAAGGAAATAATACACATAATGAAATAATAAAAACAATAAAGGATTGTCTTAGTCCATTTGTGCTGGTATAACAAAATATCTGAGACTGAGTATTTATAAATAAGAAAAATGTATTGTTTACAGTTCTAGAGACTGGGGAGATTAAGGTACCAGCAGATTGAGTGTCTGGTGAGGGTCCATTCCTCATAAATGGCACTTCCTATGTCCTCAAAAGGCAGAAAGGGTGAATAAGCTCCCTCTAGCCTCTTCTTTAAAGTACCAATCCTTTACAACAGAACTCCGCCCCCATGACCTGATCACCTCCTAAAGGCCCAACCTATTATTTCTGTCTAATTGGGTGATTAGGCCTCCACATATGAATTTTAAGGTGACACAAATATTCAGACCATAGGAAGGGTAATGAGAGAAATTTAGAGGGAAATGCTCTATATCTTGACTTAGGTAATGGTCTCATAGATTTCACATTTTTCAAAATATATCAAATGATACTCTGAAACCTGTGCATTTTACTATAGGTAAAATATACCTCTAAAATTTCATAGGTCAGATCACATCGCTCTTCTGCTCATGACTCTTCAATGGCTCTTCATTTCACTTCAAGTAAAAAAGACCTTCTAGTGGCCTCAAAATCCCTAAATGATCTGCCCCACTTCAGTGCTGTCCACCCATCCTTTCAGTTATCTGACTACATCTTATATACTCCCTCTTGTTCACCGCACTCCAACGACATCAGTCTCCTTGATGTTGCTTGAAGATTCCAGCCACTCTCCCTCTTCTGGGCATTGCACTGGCTTTTCCCTCTGCCTGGAATGGTCTTTACTCAGGTGCTCAAATCATTTCCTCCTTTATCTCTTATAAATCGTTGTTCAAAAGTCATCTTCTCTATAAATTCTACCTTGATGACCATGCTTATTTTTATTTATTTATTATTTTTATTTTTTTTTTTTTTTGAGACGGAGTCTCACTCTGTCACTCAGGCTGGAGTGCAATGGCATGATCTCGGCTCACTGCAACCTCCATCCGCCTCCCAGGTTTAAGAGATTCTCCTGCCTCAGCCTCCTGAGTAGCTGGGATTACAGGCACCTGCCACCACGCCCAGCTAATTTTTTAAATTTTAGTAGAGATGGGGTTTCACCATGTTGGTCAGGCTGGTCTCAAACTCCTGACCTCAGGTGACCCACCCACGTCGGCCTCCCAAAGTGCTGGGATTACAGGTGTGGGCCACAACGTCTGGCCTGATGACCATGTTTAAAATGCAACCCACTCATCCTTCTACCAAAAGGACTCCTGATCCCCTTAACCCACCCTACTTTTTTCCCCACAGCATTACCTTGAAATATGACATAATTTACTTATTCTTTATGCTTACTGTTTATTGTATGTATTCCCCCATGGTGTCAACACACACTAGAATGAAAGCATATAGGAGGTAAGAATGTTTTCTGTTTTACTCACTGATATTTCTCACCTGCTTAGAATAGCACCTGACACATAGTAGATGCTCAAGAAATATTTGCTGAATAAGTAAATGAACCATAGATAAAGGCTGTGAAGGTCATTAAATTGGAGCAAAGTATATGTAACCTTCATATAAATATGGCAGAGTTAAAAATGCTGGTCCTTTAACCTTGGCATTCACTCCTTGTTTCTGTTCCTTCTCATCTTTTAAAAATTATTTTTAATTTACATATAGTTATTATATATATTTATGGGGTAGAGTGTGATATTTTGACACATGTATACAATGGGTAATGATCAAATCAGAATAATTGGTATATCCATCACCTCAAACATTTATCATTTCTCTGCATTGGGAATATTAAAAATACAGTCTTCTACCTATATAAAAATACACAATAAATTATTGTTAACTATAGTCACTCCAAGGTGCTTAGAATACTAGAACTATCCCTCCTATTTAGCTGTAATTTTGTATTCATTAATGAAACTCTTGCCATCCTGCTCTCTCCTCTACCCTTCCCAGGATCTAGTAACTACTATTCTACTCTCTATAAGATCAATTTGTTTTAACTTCCACATGTAAGTGAGATTGTGTGGTACTTGCTGTTCTGTGCCTTGCTTATTTCACTTAATCTAATGTCCTCCAGACTTATTTATATTGCTGTGAATGAGAGTATTTCATTAATTTTATGGCTGAAAAGTATTTCATTGGGTGTGTGTGTGTGTGTGTGTGTGTGTGTCACATTTTCTTTACCTACTTATCTGTTGATGGATACTTACGCTCAATCTGTATCTTGCTATGGTGCTACAGTCCACATGCACAATCCACATGCTACAATGCACATGTACAAACTTTGCATAGTTTGCAAATATCTTCTCCCATACTGCAGGTTATTTATTCACTCTGTTGATTGTATCTTTTGCCATGCAGAAGGTGTTTGTTTGATATAATATAATTTGTCTATGTTTTGCTTTTGTTATCTGTACTTTCGAGGTCTTATTTATAAAAATTTTTGCCCATACCAATGTCCTGAAGTATTTCTCCTGTGTTTTCTTCATAGTGCTACAAGAGTGCTACAATAAATATGGGATTGCAGATATTTTGTTGCCACACTGATTTCCTTTTCTTTAGACATATACCCCCTAATGACATTGCTGGATCATATGGTAATGTATTTGTAGGTTTTTGAGGAATCTCCATACTGTTTTTCATAGTGGCTTTATGAAATTCCATTCCCACCAACAATGTATTTGAGTTTCCTTTTTGCCACATCTTTGTCAGCATTTGATATTTTTTGTCTTTTTAATAATAGCTATTCTAACTGGGGTAAGATGATATCTCATTGTGGTTTTGATTAACATTTTCTTGATAATTAGTGATGTAGACCATTTTTATAAACCCATTGGCCATTTGTATATCTTCTTTTGATAAATACCTATTCAGTTCATTTGCCTTTTTAATCAGATTATTTGATTTTTTGTTGTGGAGTTGAGTTCCTTGTGTATTCTTGGTATTAATATTTTGTCATAGTTTGTGAATATTTTCTCCCTTTCTGCAGGTTATTTCTTCACTCTGTTGATTGTTTCTTTTGCTGTGCAGGTTTTCGTTTGATACAATTCCATTTGTCTATTTTTTACTTTTGTTGTCTGCCCTTTTGAGGTCTTATCCATAAAAACCTTTGCCCAGACCAATGTCTTGAAGCATTTCTCCTATGTTTTCTTCTAGTAGTTTCACAGTTTCAGGTCTTCAATTTAAGCCTTTAACCCATTTTGAGTTGATTTTTGCTTATGGTGAAAGATGAGTCTAGTTTTATTTTTCTGTGATATCCAATTCTCCCAGCATCATTTATTGAAGAGACTGGCCTATCCCTAATGCATGTTCTTGGTGAATTTGTCAAAAACCAAGTGGCTGTAAATACATGGACTTATTTCTGTGTTCTCTATTCTGTTCCGTTGGTCTATGTATCTTTTTGAATGCCAGTACTATGCTGTTTTGGTTACTATAGCTTTGTAGAATAGCATATTTTTAAATCAGGTAGTGTGATTTAAAGTTTTGTAGAACAGCATATTTTTAAATCAGGTAGTGTGATGCCTCCAGCCTTGTTCTTTTTGCTCAGGATTACTTTGGCTATATAAAGCCTTTTGTGTTTCCATATAAATTCTAAGATTTTTTTCTATATCTGTGAAGAATGTTATCGATATTTTAATAGGATTACGTTGAATCTGTACAGTGCTCATTTTTACACTATTAATTCTTCCAATTCATAAGCATGGGACATCTTTCCATTTGTGTGTGTGTGTGTCCTCTTCAATTTCTTTCACCAGTGTTTTATAGTTTTCATTATAGAAATATTTCACCTCCTTGGTTAAATTTATTACTAGACTTTTTTGTAATATTGTAAATGGGATTGCTTTCTTAATTGCTTTTTCAGCTAGATCATTATTGGTGTATAGATATGCTACTGATTATTTTATGTTGATTTCATATCCTGCAACCTTATTGAATTTTTTATCAGTTCAAGAAGTTTTTTTAAGTCTTTAGGTTTTTCTAAATATAAGATAATGTCATCTGCAAACAAGAACAATTTAACTTCTTCCTTTTCAATCTGGATGCCCTTTATTTCTTTCCCTGTCATAATGCTCTGGCTAACACTTCCAATATTATCTTGAATAAGAGTGTTGATGTGGGCATCCTTGCCTTGTTCCAGTTGTTAGAAAGCTTCCAACTTTTACCTGTTCAGCATGATGTTGGCTGTAGGTTTGTCATATATGGCCTTTATTGTGTTGTGCTACACTTCCCCTATACCTAATTTTTGGAGGATTTTTATCATGAATAAATGTTAAATTTTATCAAATGTTTCTTCTGTGTCTATTGAGATGATAATATGGTTTTTGGTTTTTATTCTATTGATGTGATGTATCATGTTTATTGATTTGCATGGTTGAAATCTCCTTGCATCCCTGGGAAAAATCCCATTTGATCATGGCATATAATCTTTCTGACGTGCTGTTAGATTTGGTTTGCTAGCATTTTCTTGAGGATTTTTGCATCTATCTTTATCATACATATCAGACTGTAGTTTTATTTTTACATTGTGTCCTTGCCTGGTTTTGGTATCAAGGTAATGCTGGCCTGGCCTCATAGAACAAATTAGGAATAATTTCCTTGATTCATTTTTTTTAAGTTTGAGGAAAAAAAATTTTTTTTAAAGTTTGATAGAATTCAGCCATGAAGCCCTCCTGTCCTGGGCTTTTCTTTTTTAGGAGACTTTTTTTTCAGATTCAATCTTGTTACTCATTATTGGTCTGTTCAAATTTTTTATTTCTTCCTGGTTCAATGCTGGTAGTTTGTATGTGTCCAGGAATTTATCAGTTTTCTCTAGTTTCACAAGTTGTTGGTATATAATTGTTCATAACAGTCTCTAATTATTCTTTGTATTTATGTGATATCAGTTGTAATGTCTTTATTTATTTGTTTCTGATTTTATTTATTTGGAATGTCTCTCTTTTTTTTAGTTAATCTAGAAAATGTATTGTCAGTTTTTTAATCTTTTCAGAAAACAAACATTTATTTTGTTGATCTTCTGGAGTTTTAGTCTCTATTTTCTTTACTTTTGCTCTGATCATTGCTGTTTCTTTACTAATTCAGCGACTGGTTTATTCTTCCATTTCTCGTTCCTTGAGATCCATTATTAGGTTTTTTATTTGAATTCTTTCTTAAAGAATATAGGCATGTATTGCTATATACTTCCCTCTTAATACTATTTTTGCTCTATCCCATAAGTTCTGATGTTGTGTTTCTATTTTCATTTATTTCAGGAAATTTTTTAATTTCTTTCTGTGAATTTCTTTCTTCACCCATTGGCCATTAATTTCCATGTTTTGGTACAATTTCCATGTTTTGGTACAATTTCCAAAGTTCTGCTTGTTATTGATTTCTAGCTTTATTTCATATTTGTCAGAAAAAACACTTGATATGATTTTAATTTTTAAACAATTTGTTGAGACTTGTTTTGTAGCCTGACTTATGGTCTATTCTGGAGAACCTCCCGTGTGCTGATAAGAATATGTATTCTGCAACCAGTGGATGAAATGTTCTGTAGACATCTGTTAGGTTTATTTGGTCTACTGTGCAATTTAAACTTGATGTTTCTTTGTTGGATTTCTGTTTAAATAATTTGCTCAATTCTGAGAGTGGGTTGTTGAAATTCCCAACTATTATCGTATTAGAGTCTATCTCTCCCTTTAGATCTGATAACATTTGCTTTACCTATCAAGGTGCTCCTATGTTGGGTGCACATACATTTACAATTATTATGTCTTCTTATTTAATTGACCCCTTTAGCATTATATAATGTCCTTTTAGTATGTTTTTACAATTTTTGTCTTAAAGTATATTTCATCTAACTACTTCTGCTCATTTTTGGTATTCATTTTCATGAAATATCTTTTATTATCCCTTCTCTTTCAGTATCTTCTTTCAGTGTCTTTACAGGTGAAGTGAGTTTCTTCTAGGCAGTATATAGTTGGGTATTTTTAATCGGTTCATCTAGTCTGTAACTTTTAATTTAGGAATTTAATCCATTTATTTTCAAGGTTATTATTAATTGGTGAGGACTTACTCATGTCAGTTAGTTAGTTGTCTTCTGGTTGTTTTGTATATCTCTTGTTTCTTTCTTAGTCTTTTATTTTTTATCTTTGTGGTTAGGTGGGTTTCTATGGTGATAAGATTTTATTCCTTCTTCTTTCTCATTTATATATTTTCCCTACTAGTAAGTTTTATACTTGTGTGTATTTTCACGATGGTAGTTATCACCCTTTCATGTCTGAATGTAGGGTTCCCTTAAGCATTTTTTGCAAGGCTAGTCTAGTGGTGATGAATTTCCTCAGTTTTCGCTTCTCTAAAAAATTTTAATTCTCCTTCATATATGAATGATAGCTTTGCTGATCATAGTATTCTTGGCTGAGTTGTTTTTCTTTCAGCACTTTAAATATATTATCCCATTTTCTACTGACCTGTAAGTTTCGTGCTGAGAAAGCTGTTGTTAGTCTAATGGATATTTCCTTGCATGTGACTTGATGCTTTTCTTTGTTGTTTTTATAATTCTGTCTTTGACTTTTTGGAATTTGACTATGACTTGCCTCAGAGAGGGCCTTTTTGAGTTGAATCACAGATTCCCTTTTTGAATCTGGATGACCATATTTCTCCCAAGGCTTGGAATTTTTTGGTTATTTCATTAAATACGTTTTCTATGTCATTTCCCATTTCCTTTTCTTCTTTAACTACATAACATTTGTTCACTTGATGGTGTCCCATAAACCCCATAGGCTTTCAATATTTGTGTGTGTTTGTTTTTGTCTCACTGGGTTATTTCAAAAGACCTCTCTCTATATATATATGTGTGTGTGTGTGTATATATATATATGTGTGTATATATATGTGTGTGTGTGTGTATATATATCTATATATAGATAGATAGATAGATATAGATATATATAGATAGATAGATATATATAGATATATATATACTTCAAGTTCTGGGATATATGTGCAGAACATGCAGGTTTGTTACATAGGTATACATGTGCCATAGTGGTTTGCTGCACCCATCAACCCATCATCTATATTAGGTATTTCTCCTAATGCTATCCCTCCCCTAGACTCCCACCCACCGACAGGCCCCAGTGTGTGATTTTCCCCTCTCTGTGTCCATGTGTTCTCATTGTCCAACTCCCACTTGTGAGTGAGAACATGCAATGTTTGGTTTTCTGTTCTTGTATTAGTTTGCTGAGAATGATGGTTTCCAGCTTCATCCTTGTCACATGCACACGTATGTTTATTGCAGCACTGTTCACAATAGCAAAGACTTGGAATAAACCCAAATGCCCAACAATAATAGCCTGAAAAAAGAAAATGTGGCACATATACACCTTGGAATACTATGCAGCTATAAAAAAGACCTGTCTTAAAGTTCAGAAATTCTTTCTTCTGTGTGATCTAGTCATTGTTTAAGCTCTTAATTGTATTTCTATTTTATTCATTGAATTATTTAGCCACAAATAATTTGGTTTGGTTTTTTAAATGATATCTACCTCTTTGTTGAATTTTTCATTCAGATCATAAATTGCTTTCCTGATTTCATTGAATTGTCTATTTGTTTTCTCTGTATGTCTCTGAGTTTCCTTAAGATCACTATTTGAATTCCTTTTCAGGCATTTTATCAATTTTCTTTTCTTTGGGGTCTGGTACTAGAAAATTATTGTGTTCCTTTGGATGTATTATATTTCCTTGATTTTTCATAGTTTTTTATATCTCTCAATATCTGCACATCTGGTGGAAGTTGCCTCTTCCAATTTTATGGAGTAGTTTTCATGGGAAAAGACTTTTTCGTATAGATGTGTCCTACGCTGTTGATTGGGTAAGGCCCTTTGGCTTTGGTTCTGGGTGGGTGCAGTAGCGTAGTCTCCCTGTGATTTCTTGGCTGTTATCAATGTCAGCAGTATCTGCAAATGCCTCCGTGGCTTAGACTGTGGGTGTTTGTGGAAGCAACGGTGTGGCTTTGCTGGGGCTGGGGGCTCCCAATCAGGCTACTTCTCAAGCCCTGGTGGAGTTGGGGTGTGCCAGGCACAGTGGATACACTGGTTGTGGGGGCAAGGTTATTGGTGGTAGCATGCATCCGGTGGGCTGTTTCCAAGTCACTGAAGAGTGCAAACAATGCACTGTGGCTCAGGCAGTTCAGAGAGTGAGAATGCTGGCAGTTGCAGGCATTGGACAAGTTCTTGTGCCAGTTCTCAGACCCTGTGGAAAGTATGTGTCAGCTGTCTCAGTCTTAGGGGCATCCTCTTCACTGCGTTGAGCTGCCCATTACTTGGAGCATAGGGTGCTGTGTGTATTCAGGTACCAATGTTGCAGCTGTACTGCTGGGTCTAGCTGGGTTCATGGCATTTCAGCTTTTTGTGAGGGTGTGGTGAAATGATAGCACAACCCCAAGAATGTGGAGATGAAGATGGTATTTGGCTCCAGAACAGAATGGATTCCAGCAGTGGTTCTGTTTTTAAAATGGCACCAAACCATAAAAACTTGCATTCCAGGGAGTGTGCTGTGGTGGAGTGTGGGGAGGACCTAGCATGAGTTCCTTCTCTGGAGTAATGCACGCACATGAACTCCAGGCAGCTTCCTGCAATGGGCTCAAAGCCTGCCAAGATTATGAGGCTCTGCTGTAGCTGGAATTGCAAGTATTCACATTGGTAATGGGTAATTCTGGAGATCTTTTCCCCAGCTTACCTTTTTCCCCACAATGGAAAGTCTTTCTTGGTTCCAAGCCAATTTCAGTTGGGTGTTTTTGCTTCTTTGTCTATGTTGTCATCTTGAGTTTCTGTGCTTCAGAGGGTTTTCATCTCTTCCTTGCTGAGTTCCAGTGTTCTCCCTTAGACACTCTATTCAAGGTACGGTTATTTATGTGTTGTTTTGGTTCTTCTTTATGGAGTAGGTGAGTGTTGGCACCTTTAGTCAGCCATCTTGATGACCCTGTTCCTTCCAATCTTGACCTCATGCTTACAGAGCCCACACCCTAAAAATCTACATTGTTTTATATTTTAAAAAATACCTTTTTACTCTACAAGAGGTAAAGGATTAAGGCATGCCTAATATGGCAGAGTCATTGTCCCTCTCAAAATAACATGAGGTTTTGATATCTTATGACACCACCATGGTCTCTACCTTCTCCAAACTTCTATTTAAATAGTTCTACTTGCATTTACTACTATTAATATATAATTAATTTTCAGCACCTTTTTAAAAAGGTGTTTGAAATATGAGAGGTGATTTTCAACATGTGGCAGTCATTTCTGTACTTCTTCCATTATGTTGCAAAATAAGGACCAATCTCTCAGATCTTATTTCTTGTACTATTAAGTGCTCAGAAACTTTCTGTGTAACTTGTGAAATATCAGGAGCAGTCTTTATCCTAACCATGGGAAAATGCTTTTCTAAGACTGGAGCATATGTTACAAAAATTAGGCCAAAGATAAGCTAATGGGCTCAGCAGGAAAGAAAAATTAGCAATGCTGATCAGTCAGGGTTCTGTTTAAATTCTGACTGCCAATTCTCATTGTGGCTTGAACTCCTGTCTGTATTTATTGTAGGCCCAAATGCCTATTAGTTCTGTGTTTCTCAATAGGGACCCAAGCTCAGTCAACATTTTCATAGCAATAGTGAACTGTAATAAGCACCATTTATGCTACTGCCCAAGTCACAAAGACCTTCTATTCCTGAGAATTCACCTCCTCTCCTGCTGCCCTGGCAAACATGTTTGTGTTTCTGACTCTACATCTCTGTCTGTGGTTGCTGGAACCAAAATGGATGCCTGACCCAAGCTCCTTGTTTTTGAACTAGGATTCTGAGACAGTCTTTGCATGTGGTTGCAACCGAGGAGATGTAAACTCAAGACCTTGAAAATAGTCATCATTTTCCCACTGCAGTAGAGAGAAGCAGGGCAAGCAATTGGCAGAGAGAGAATAAAAACAGGTGTACAAAGAGGCAAAAATGAGAGGAGAATAAGGACTGCCTAGGTTCCTGCTCGCTTTCCAATTCTTAATTCCAGTCCCTTCAGAGCCCCACTGCTCCTGGATTCCAAGAACTACCTAACTGTCTTTTTAACAATGACCCATTTTTGCTTAAGCCCACTCACGCTGGTTACTTGCAATAAACAGTTTGTGCTAAGATTTAAACATTATAGTTACAGTTGAGCAAATAAGGCTACACTACCCAAAAGAATAAGACACTACCTAAGTTATTTACCAATTATTTTTCCCTGGTTTGTATAATAAATCTAAAAATAGTACTAAAAGTCTTCATAAAGAATTCTGATTGCAATACTGTCAAGCTTTGCCACCCAGGTTCCCACCTGTTCATCTGTCAATGTATCTTGCCCTCTGTTTCTTCCCTAAGCCCATGGCTTATCAAGTTATTTTCCAGATCTGAAATTTTGACCAGTCCTTCATTGTCTTCAGAATAAATCTGATTCTTCTTATGACATTTGTCGTCAGACAACCATCAGCCTTTCTCCCTCAGCTCTTTTACTATCCTTCACTCAGCCTACTCACACCTACAAATAAAGGACTCTTGGTATCCTATGATATGATCATTATGCTGGTGTTTTCTGTGGCTACACTGATCAATATGATTGTCACTATTCATGTGTGGCTGTTTGCATTTAAATTAATTAAAATTAAACAAAATTAGAAGTTCATTCTTAAGTCACACCAGCCATATTTCAAGTGTTCAATTGGCATATGTGGCTAGTTGCTACCATATGGGATGAGACAGATATTGAACAATTTCAACACTGCAGAATGTGCTACTGGACAACATTTCTGTAAAATGCCCTTTCTTCTCCCATCTCTACCTGTCCAATCCTCCTTATCCTTTCAGGTCACCATCTTAACTGCCACATTCTTTCCACATGAAAGCCATATAGCCCTCGGTATAATAGAATTCCAGAATCTTTCATCTTTTCAATCTCTACTGGTTAAACATCCAGGCTCTGAATCCTGGCTGGAAACCTCTTCCCTGCTCACAAGCTGTGTGACCTTGAACAATTTACTTAACCTGTCTGTGCTCACTTTCTTCATCTGTAAAATAGAGATGATAATAATATTTTTCCAGTTGCCTTGTTATAAGCATTAAAGTTATTCATATATATATATATATATAAATGTACAGTATTAATGTGTGTAAAGGCTTAGACCAGAGTCTGACACAAAGTAAGCTCCCATGGAGTGGTCCCTGTGAGCAGCAGTAACAGCACAGATCTTTTATCATTTAGGTACAAGTCTTTCCTAGTCTTTCTTCTACATTCTCCCTTCCTTGAATGAATGATGCAAGTCTAATGTGGACTTACAATAGAAATAAAAGAATGACTCCAGAGGAAGAATGTACAGAAATAATTATGATAAACATAAAAAAGTCTAAGGACCATTAAAGTTAGTATCTAATTTAGACATTGGCATTTAAAGAGCTCTTTTTCAAAGAGCCCTTGTTTCTAGCACCTAACACATGTGGAAATGACAATGCCGACCTTGTACATTTGCATGGCAATTGCTAATAACTGATAAGACTTCACTCCTAACACTCACTGCTTGGCTGCCACTGGCTTCCGACACACATGCCCTAGGGAAGTGCAGAGAAGTGAACTGTAAGAGAGGTCAAAGAGAAAACCAGCTTTGATTGGAAGTGGCAGGCCTTTTGCTCTTTTAAGGCACCTCATGCCGCAGTTTTCAGGCCAACTTTAATGGGCTTTTAGCAACAGCATTTATACTCAAGACTCAACTTGCCCTGCTGATCAGCTTTCAAAGGCATTCTCTTCTAAGAAGACCTGAACACCTTTGAATGCAGGCCCTCTTAGCACTAAGATCACAAAAAACAAAGAGGAAAATGAGAAGAAAAAGAAAGGGAACTGGGCCAGGTGTGGTGGCTCATGGCTGTAATCCCAGCACTTTGGGAGGCCAAGGCGGGCAGATCACTTGAGGCCAGGAGTTCAAGACCAGCCTGGCCAACACAGTGAAACTCTGTCTCTACTAAAACTACAAAAATTAGTTGGGCATGGTGGTACTCACCTGAAGTCCCAGCTACTTGGGAGGTTGAAGGAGAATTGCTTGAACCCGGCAGGCGGAGGTTGCAGTGAGCCGAGATCACACCACTGCACTCCCGCCTGGGTGACAGAGCAAGACGCAGTCTCAAAAAAAAAATAGAAAATATAAAAATTAAAAATGAATAATTTAAAAAAATAAAGAAAAAGAAAGGGAACTAACATTGCTGGGTTCCAGGCTACCTACAGGCCAGGTGCATCTGTTGGTTTTTCATCCTCATTCAATTTATGCTTCCTTTGATAATAAATGAGTAAGTAAAATGAGACTTAAAAGCATGCAGAAACTCTTGTATTTCATCCCACCACTAGGAAAACATGGCCAAGTAAAAACTTTCTGAATCATCTCTAAGATCTAGAGGTTTTAAGTATGGGATCTGACAACCTAAAAAGACTGGATTTTCACTTTGTTCATTTATTCACCGGTATGCTCACAGAATTGTTCTAGCCACTGGAGATAATGGCAACAGATAAAACAAAGTGCCTCATATACCACATGGAATACTATGCAGCCATAAAAAGAATGAGTTTGTGTCCTTTGCAGGGACAAGGATGAAGCTGGAAACCATTATTCTCTGCAAACTAACACAGGAACAGAAAACTAAACACCGCATGTTCTCACTCATAAGTGGGAGTTGAACAATGAGAACACACGGACACAGGGAGGAGACATCTCACCCCGGGAACTGTCAAGAGGGTTGGGGGCAAGGGGAGGGAGAGCATTAGGGCAAATACCTAATGCATGCGGGGCTTAAAACCTAGATGATGGCTTGAAAGGTGCAGCAAACCACCATGGCACATGTATACCTACGTAACAAACCTGCATGTTCTGTACATGTATCCCAGAACTTAAAGTTAAAAAAAAAAAAAAAGTGCCTAGAGGAATAAGTTTTCATGATCCATTGCACAACATGTCAACTATAGTTAATAATAATGTATTCTACACTTAAAAGTTACTAAAAGAGTAGATTTTAAATGTTCTCACTATGAAAAAATGGTAAGTAGGTAAAGTGATAGATATGTTGATTAGCTTGATTTAAACATTTTACAATGTATACATATATCAAAATGTCACATTGTACTTAATAAATATATACAATTATTCGTCAATAAAAATATTTTTTAAACAAGTCTAATCTCATGGAGTTTTTTCTCTTCCTTCATTCCTTCCCAGAAATATTTGTTGAGCACCTACTACAAGCCAGATATGGTTACAGTTGCTGGGAATAGATCTATGAACAAAATAATCCATCAAGAAACTCATGTTCTAACAGGAATAGACAGTAAATAAGTAAATTATATAATATTACAATAAATAATATACTATTAGAAGGTGGTAAGTGCTGTGGAAAAAACAGAGCAGAATAAGGAACAATTTGAGTGGTGATGGTAGGGGGGCAGTAATTGCAACTTGAATGGGGTGGTCAGGATAAGCTTTATTAAGAAAGGTAGCAAAGACCTTTCTTATGCAAAGGTGCTAAGGGAGTGGGAGATGAAAATGTCTGAGAAAGAGTGTTGCAGACAGAGAGAACATCCTGTGCAAAGGCTCGGAGGTATCTGTATTTAAAACACGGATTTGAAATATTACAACAGTGGTTCTCAGTGTGATCTGGGGACTCCTTGGGGTGCTGAAGATCCTTTCAGAGTCTGCAAGGTCAAAATTCTTTCTTAATAATACTGACATGTTATTTGCCTTTTTCATTCTCATCTCCTCACAAGGGTATAGTGGAGTTTCCCAGGAGCCACATGACATGTGATGGCATGAGCACTAGGACTGCTAAGAAACATGTGCTTCTGATTACTGTGTTTTTAAAGCTTCTCAGTTTTTGTTTCGCCTCCATGGTCTAATAACTAGCTATGGATAACACCAGAAGGCTCTATTACAGTTGTCCATTCAGAAATGACTTTCCTACTTGCAGAAATAAAATGAATAAGTTATGAGGATCTAATGTACAGCATAAGTATAATGTACTGCATGACTATACTTAATAATGTTGTATTGTACACTTATAATTTGCTAGGAGAGTAGATCTTAAGCATTATCATAACATACACAAAAAATGGTGATACATGTGTTAATTAGCTTGACCCTGATAATTATTTTACAATGTATACATATATCAAGTCACTACATTGTACACCTTAAATATATACAATTTTTATTTGTCAATTACACCTCAATAAAGCTGGAGGAGAAATGACTTCCCCAAAGTCACAGGACTAAGCAAGGACATTGACAGGATGGACACCAGGTTTGCCCAACTCCAAAATCCACACTCTTCCCACCACAACCCACTCTGCCAGAAAGGACTCTTTTGAAAATAAAGAAAGCTCATCTCAGACCCACATGGTTGCTGAGTAAAATCTGAGTCAGAAGCACTTCTGAGGGCACTATCCAGAATCAGTTCAGAGGAAGCTCAAAGGAATGTGCTCACACACAGCACATCACAGAAGGGCTTTGTATTAGTCCTTTTTCACACTGCTGATAAAGACATACCTGAAACTCGGTAATTTATAAATGAAGAGGTTTAATTTACTCGCAATTCCACATGGCTGGGGAGGCCTCACAATCATGGCAGAAGAGGAAGGAAGAGCAAAGGGATGTCTTACACGGCGGCCAGCAAAAAGACAAATGAGAACCAAGTGAAAGGGGAAACCCCTTATAAAACCATCAGATTTCATGGGACTTATTCACTACCATCAGAACAATATGGTGGAAACTACCCCCTTGATTCAATTGTATCCCACCAAGTTCCTCTCACAACACATGGGAATTATGGGAGCTAAAATTCAAGGTGAGATTTGGGTGGGGACACAGCCAAATCACATCAGGCTTCTCCCCAGATTGAAGACCAAGGTGACTTAAGCATGTCTTCAAAATGAAAACATCACATCAGATGCTCTGGGAATGCCTCCTCTCAGCAGCATTCTCTGCTTATTGTCAATAACCCACCCACAATTCTTGGGGCCAGGACTGCTGGGAAAAAGTCAACCACTCTGTTCCCTTACCTATAGTCACATCAAATATCTGGTTTATGTCTCTTTTATTGTACAGCTGCAAAAGGCAGCATCATTGCTCTGGCATTCTGACACTTTAGCAAAGTCCAAGATCAAATACAACCTGTGTGCCCAGAGGACCCACTTCTGCTCACTCAGACTATCCAGGAAATACTATGGTTTTTCCCCCATCCTGCAACTGGAGGGCCTCTGTGAACAACAAATAGTTTCTTTGTAGACAAGAGCCTGGTAGAAACAAGAATCTTTTGATAAATCTCTCAAAGACAACGAAAGTGCTCACAAGAGGACTCTGCAGAGGATCTCATTTTAAACATATGCTCTATAAAATGGAAGCCGAAAACCTAAGTGGGTGTATGCTTTAGGGGAACTATGGTAGTTTATACTTTGTTGCTTTAGAAGAGCTCATTCATTTCAATGCAAGTGCATAAAACTACATTTCCTGAATTCCTCAAGCTACCTTCAGCACATCTTTGGTGGCAAGGTGGCACAGAAGAAGAATCCTGTCTTTGGGAACCAAAGTCCCACGTTCAAGGCCAAGTGCTTCATTCTAGCTACGAGACCAGAGCAGAATGGCTCAGTTGATTCATGTATACATAAGGGTAAAATTACTGCTCATTGCAAACTTGAATTAAATGAAAACTAAAATGACTCATAGTGAAACACCTGGCAGAATGCCTGGTCTAAAGTGGCAATTCAATATGCAGTAATTGTCTTCTTAGTTACAGTGATTATCACTGATTTTTTTAAAAACAGTTATAGGCAGTGAAGTCGAGATGACATCACAGGGTGACCAGCCAGTTGCGAGACCTCATGGGGCATCTCCTTCTGGAAAGCATCACAATCCCGGCTCTGGTCATCAGTCTTTGAGGTTTAGAAACTGGTTCAGCACATCCAGAGAATCCATCCCTTGCTGATACACTGGATGGATGGTATGAAAGTTAATTCCCTGTCGACTGCATCATGGGGTGCCAAGATTAAACTTTATTTCTGGGTGTGCCTGAGAGGGGGTTTCTGAATGAGTCTGGCATTTAAATTGGTGGATCAATAAAGTAGATTGCCCTCCCCAATGTGGGCTGGTATCATCCAATGTGTTGATAACAAAAAGGCAGAAGAAAGAGGAATTTGCCCCTTTTGCTTCCTGCCTGTCTGAGTTTGGACATGGGTCTTCTCTTGCCCTTGGACTAAAACCTACACTATTGACTTCTCTGGTTTTCAGGCCTTGGGACCCAGACTGGAGCTATTCCACTGGCTTTTCCTAGGTCTCCAGCATGCAGACAGCAGATATGGGACTTCTCAGTCTCCGTAATCATGTGAACCAACCTCATAATAAATCTCTTAGTGTGTGTGTGTGTGTCTGTGTGTGTGTCCCGTTGTTTCTGTTTCTCTGGAAAACCTAGACTAATAACAATTTCTTTATCCTGTGGTCACTTTCTCTTTTTTTGAGGCAGGGTCTTTCTCTGTTGCCCAGGCTAGAATGCAGTGGCACAACCACAGCTCACTGCAACCTCCACCTCCCTGGTTCAAGTAATCCTCCCACTTCAGCCTCCCAAGTAGCTGGTACCATAGGAGCAAACCACCATGCCTGGCTAGTTTTTGTATTTCTTGTAGAGACAGGGTTTCTCCATGTTGCCCAGGCTGGGCTTGAACTCTTGGCCTCAAGTGACCCACCCACTTTTGCCTCCCAAAGTGCTGGGATTACCTTGTGGTCATTTTCTTAATTTGCAAATAAGCTTATCCTTTTACTGGGATGAGACAAAAGCATCCCTTTCCTAAATATCAAGGATCAGCCATCAAAATCATCACATGGTCATGAGAACAAAGTACAGAAGGTCTCAAGCCAGATGTCACCTAGACTACTGTCCTCCAATAATTACATTTGCATTTAATTTTTGTGTTTTCACTTAGATTATAGTCTTTAAAACATAAATGTATATTCTAGATTTGCACTACCACATGTGGATACTAACATTTTAAATTCATATTAATTAAAATTATTAATAAAGTTTAAATTCTAGTTCTATCCCATCGGCCACAGTACAAGGGCTCAACAGCCACATGTGGCTGGTGGCTGCTGCACCCCTCAGTGCAGAAAGTTCTATCAGACAGGGCTGTTCTCAGTCATCTAGATTGTTTGGACAACATGTGTTGCCATAAGATTTCAGACCTCCAATTAGGATTTGTGTTTACTGACAAATTAGAGCTCAATAATACCACTTTGACAAAGAACTTAAAGAGAACCAAGTATCTAATCAGCATAATACATTCCCTTCAGCAGCCATATTAAAAGGTGCCATAGTACCATATCGGTGGGAGAACAGGGGTGACACCAGGTGGGGGAAGGGACATGGTAAAGTATCTGCAACCACTGCAGTAGGAGCAGCAGCAAAGGTATCATCTGTGGCTTCTCAAGCCACCCGAGCCTGACAGCGAAATAGAGTTCACAATAATAGTGAGAAAACAGGACTGTCAGGCTCTGCGGGAGCCCCTGCCTCCTAAATTCCTTCCAACTCATTCAGAAAGTCACAGAGTGTCTCCTGTGTGCCTGAAAACATACAGGCTGTTGTTTGGAAAGCAAGTCCTCTTGGCTGTGGGACAGAGCCTGTCATGCTGTCATCCCCTGCTGCACCCGCTCAGGTGACACCCTCTGCCACTTCCTGCTCCAGGTGATGGATCCCCTGGCTCACACTCAGGCCCCTGTGCCTAACCCCAGCCTGGAGAAGCCAGATTGCTGCCTCCTAAGGTAGAAGAAATACCTACTATCTGTATGGCTTTGTCTCATTAAGCAACATCTTTCAGGCATTTCAGCAACAAGTAATTTTACTTTATTTTTAATTGTTGTATCTTTCTCTTTTCAGACACCATCATAAGAGCCCAGCAAGAAACAGGGCAAGAAGACTAACCAAGTGCTAAGTACCATGCTACACTCACCCATCCACTCCACACCTAAAGTCCTTGAAAAATAATGAGCATCTTCATTTTCTTTTCCATTGAGGTACATTCCTTCAGGCTGAGTCGGGGAAAAATATAAATAGAAACAAACTAAGAATCCAAGATTCCCTCCATATAGAACTGTTAAATATACATTTATATAAGAAGGAAAGAAAACAAATTAGCTGTGGTTATATCTTGGGCAGTGGGGTTCAATTGTTTGACAAGTATTTATTGAGTGCTTTCTAGGTGCCAAGTACAATTTAAGTTATTGAAGATATGGCAGTGAAACACAACAGACCAACATGTCTAACTTTATGGAATTCAGCGGGGAGAGACAAGCAGCAAAATACATAGTTAGTGTATCAGATTGTTCCATGTACCATGGTTGAGGCAGAAGAATAGGGTCTGGAGGCAGGGAACCTAAGGCTGATTCACACTGACTTCCTAGAACTAAATTGAAAGGAAAACACCAACTTTTCACACCTAAGTAACAAAAGGACCAGAGGCTACTCCCTGTGCAACTCCCTCCCTCCCCTTTTACTGCGTGGCAGACGGAAAATTGAAAGTCCCTCTGATTGGTTGCTTTCCACAACCAGTCAGACAAATTGTGTGTCAAGTCTTCATTTGCATAGGCGTGTAACTTTATAACTTCAATTTAGCCTCTAATTGGCAATTAGACATTTGCATGGGTATAACTTTGTAACTTCAGCCTCTGATTGGTTGCTTTCCACAATCAATCAGACTGATCTCGGGCCACTACTTAATTTGCATGGGGTGTACATCAAGTGGCCAATGGAAAACTTGTAGAGAATATTTGGACCTCAGAAGATCCTGTAACCAGGGCCCTTGAGCTGTTGATCAGCCCACTCCTACCCTATGGAGTATACTTTCATTTTCAGTAAATCTCTGCTTTCATTGCTTCATTCTCTCCTTGCTTTCCTGTGCATTTTGTCCAATCCGTTGTTCAAAACACCAAGAACCTGGACAACTTGTAGTCAAGACACTCCACCAATGTCATGGAGAAACATGAAGCTGAGACGGAAGCTGGGGCCAGATGTGAAGGTGGAGGGGAAAGGTGAGTGCTATTGCAAACAACATTCAGCAAGGACCCCGCTGACAAGACAGCATTTGCACATAGGGCTGAAAAAGGTAAGGGAGCATCCCCAGACCGGTGGAGACTGTAAAATTCCTTCTTGGCCCTCTCTCCTTAAAATCCTCTAGAATCACTTTTGACTTTCAAGTATCACCACCTCCCAAGATTTTGTTGAGCTTTGTTTTCAGGAATTTCCATTAACAAAACAGTGTCCTGAGTTGTTTTGTTTTGTTTTTGTAGCACTCCAAATTTGGTACATTCTTTCACATGAACCAGTGACTGCCTAGAAATGCTGATAGCCTCTCTGTCCCGCAAATAGCTGCCTTATCAAAAGCAATATTTATGGCAGGTTATATTTTTCCAAAGCCCTCTTCAGGCTTCTGTCTTTTTGAAACATCTGATGTTTCACATTCTGTCTCACTCATAGACTTGCTTACCTATGTAAAATCTTATTAGGGAGAGTCAGCAACAGTCAGAAAAATACACTCCAGGTTACTGTAGCCTTCCAGTATAGTTTGAAGTCAGGTAGCGTGATGCCTCGAGCTTTGTTCTTTTGGCTTAGGATGGACTTGGCGATGCGGGCTCTTTTGTGGTTCCATATGAACTTTAAAGTAGTTTTTTCCAATTCTGTGAAGAAAGTCATTGGTAGCTTGACGGAGATGGCATTGAATCTATAAATTACCTTGGGCAGTATGGTCATTTTCACGATATTGATTCTTCCTACCCATGAGCATGGAATGTTCTTCCATTTGTTTATATCCTCTTTTATTTCATTGAGCAGTGGTTTGTAGTTCTCCTTGAAGAGGTCCTCCACATCCCTTGTAAGTTGGATTGCTAGGTATTTTATTCTCTTTGAAGCAATTGTGAATGGGAGTTCACTCATGATTTGGCTCTCTGTTTGTCTGTTATTGGTGTATAAGAATGCTTGTGATTTTTGTACATTGATTTTGTATCCTGAGACTTTGCTGAAGTTGCTTATCAGCTTAAGGAGATTTTGGGCTGAGACAATGGGGTTTTCTAGATATACAATCATGTCATCTGCAAACAGGGACAATTTGACTTCCTCTTTTCCTAATTGAATGCCCTTTATTTCCTTCTCCTGCCTAATTGCCCTGGCCAGAACTTCCAACACTATGTTGAATAGGAGTGGTGAGAGAGGGCATCCCTGTCTTGTGCCAGTTTTCAAAGGGAATGCTTCCAGTTTTTGCCCATCCAGTATGATATTGGCTGTGGGTCTGTCATAGATAGCTCTTATTATTTTGAGATACATCCCATCCATACCTAATTTATTGCGAGTTTTTAGCATGAAGCGTTGTTGAATTTTGTCAAAGGCCTTTTCTGCATCTATTGGGATACTCAATGGAACAGAACAGAGCCCTCAGAAATAATGCCGCATATCTACAACCATCTGATCTTTCACAAACCTGACAAAAACAAGCAATGGGGAAAGGATTCCCTATTTAATAAATCATGCTGGGAAAACTGGCTAGCCATATGTAGAAAGCTGAAACTGGATCCCTTCCTTACTCCTTATACAAAAATTAATTCAAGATGGATTAAAGACTTACATGTTAGAACTAAAACCATAAAAGCCCTAGAAGAAAACCTAGGCAATACCATTCAGGACATAGGCATGGGCAAGGACTTCATGTCTAAAACACCAAAAGCAATGGCAACAAAAGACAAAATTGACAAATGGGATCTAATTAAACTAAAGAACTTCTGCACAGCAAACGAAACTACCATCAGAGTGAACAGGCAACCTACAAAATGGGAGAAAATTTTCACAACCTACACATCTGATAAAGGGCTAATATCCAGAATCTACAATGAACTCAAACAAATTTACAAAAAAAAAAAAAAATCCCATCGAAAAGTGGGCAAATGATATGAACAGACACTTCTCAAAAGAAGACATTTATGTAGCCAAAAAACACATGAAAAAATGCTCATCATCACTGGCCATCAGAGAAATGCAAATCAAAACCACAATGAGATACCATCTCACACCATTTAGAATGGCGATCATTAAAAAGTCAGGAAACAACAGGTGCTGGAGAGGATGTGGAGAAATAGGAACACTTTTACACTGTTGGTGGGACTGTAAACTAGTTCAACCATTGTGGAAGTCAGTGTGGCCATTCCTCAGGGATCTAGAACTAGAAATACCATTTGACCCAGCCATCCCATTACTGGGTATATACCCAAAGGATTGTAAATCATGCTGCTAGAAAGACACATGCACAAGTATGTTTATTGCAGCATTATTCACAATAGCAAACACTTGGAACCAACCCAAATGTCCAACAACGACAGACTGGATTAAGAAAATGTGGCACATATACACCATGGAATACTATGCAGCCATAAAAAATGAAGAGTTCATGTCCTTTGTAGGGACATGGATGAAACTGGAAATCATCATTCTCAGCAAACTATCACAAGGACAAAAAACCAAACACCACATGTTCTCACTCGTAGGTGGGAATTGAATAATGAGAACACATGGACACAGGAAGGGGAACATCACACTCTGGGGACTATTGTGGGGTGGGGGGAGTGGGGAGGGATAGCATTAGGAGATATACCTAATGCTAAATGATGACTTAAGGGGTGCAGCACACCAACATGGCACATGTATACATATGTAACAAACCTGCACATTGTGCACATGTACCCTAAAACTTAAAGTATAATAATAATAATAATAACTAAAAAATAAAAATAAAATAAAAAATTTAAAAAAAGAAAAATACACTCCAGGTATTTCACATAAAAAGGGAGATAGATGCTAACAAAATCCTTAGAAGAGACGAGGAGGAAAGAACTAGAGAGAGCTCCCTCCAGCTCTCAGATTCTCCCCACCTTTTGGAGGACCTGGAAGTTGAAAAAGTCACAGAACGGCTCTGGAGTCACTCCGGCACAGCGTTTGTGCTGCCTGTGTGTTGGACAGCCAGCCTACCTTGCTCTTTAATACGTGTAAGCCTTTTCTTTTCAAGATGCCTGAGGAAGTGCACCATGGAGAGAAGGAGGTGGAGACTTTTGCCTTTCAGGCAGAAATTGCCCAACTCATGTCTCTTATCATCAATACCTTCTATTCCAACAAGGAGATTTTCCTTTGGGAGTTGATCTCTAATGCTTCTGATGCCTTGGACAAGATTCGCTATGAAAGCCTAACAGACCCTTCCAAGTTGGACAGTGGTAAAGAGCTGAAAATTGACATCATCCCCAATACTCAGGAACATACCCTGACTTTGGTAGACACAGGCATTGGCATGACCAAAGCTGATCTCATAAATAATTTGGGAACCATTGTCAAGTTTCATATGAAAGCATTCATGGAGGCTTTTTAGGCTGGTGCAGACATCTCCATGATTGGGCAATTTGGTGTTGGCTTTTATTCTGCCTACCTGGTAGCAGAGAAGGTGGTTGTGATCACAAAGCCCAATGATGATGGCATGCCTGGGAGTCTTCTGCTGGAGGTTCCTTCACTGTGTGTGCTGACCATGGTGAGCCTATTGGTAGGGGTACCAAAGTGATCCTCCACCTTAAAGAAGATCAGACAGGGTACTTAGAAGAGATGCAGGTCAAAGAAGTAGTAGAGAAGCACTCTCAGTTCCTAGGCTATCCCATCACCCTTTATCTGGAGAAGGAACGAGAGAAAGAAATTAGTGATGGTAAGGCAGAGGAAGAGAAAGGTGAGAAAGAAGAGGAAAATAAAGATGATGAAGAAAAGCCCAAGATGGAAGATGTGGGTTCAGATGAGGAGGATGACAGTGGTAAGGATAAGAAGAAGAAAACTAAGAAGATCAAAGAGAAATACATTGATCAGGAAGAACTAAACAAGACCAAGCCTATTTGGACCAGAAACACTGAAGACATCACCCAAGAGGAGTATGGAGAATTCTGTAAGAGCCTCACCAATGACTGGAAAGACCACTTGGCAGTCAGGTACTTTTCTGTAGAAGGTCAGTTGGAATTCAGGGCATTGCTATTCATACCTCCTTAGGCTCCCTTTCATCTTTTTGAGAACAAGAAGAAAAAGAACAACATCAAACTCTATGTCCATCGTGTGTTCATCAGGGACAGCTGTGATGAGTTGATACCAGAGTGTCTCAACTTTATCTGTGGTGTGGTTGACTCTGAGGATTTCCCCTGAACATCTCCTGAGAAATGCTCCAGCAGAGCAAAATCTTGAAAGTCATTCACAGAAACATTGTTAAGAAGTGCCTTGAGCTCTTCACTGAGCTGCTGGAAGACAAGGAGAATTACAAGAAATTCTATGAGGCATTCTCTAAAAATCTCAAGCTTGGAATCCACAAGGACTCCACTAACTGATGCCACCCATCTGAGCTGCTGTGTTATCACACCTCCCAGTCTGGAGATGAGATGATATCTTTGTTAGAGTATGTTTCTCACATGAAGGAGATACAGAAGTCCATCTATTACATCACTGGTGAGAGCAAAGAGCAGGTTGCCAACTCAGCTTTTGTGGAGCAAGTATGGAAGCGGGGCTTCAGGGTGGTATATATGATCGAGCCCATTGATGGCTACGTGTGCAGCAACTCAAGGAGTTTGATGGGAAGAGCCTGGTCTCAGTTACCAAGGAGGGCCTGGAGCTACCTGAGGATGGGGAGGAGAAGAAGAGAATGGAAGAGAGGAAGGCAAAGTTTGAGAACCTCTGCAAGTTCATGAAAGAAACCTTAGATAAGAAGGTTGAGATGGTGACAGTCTCCAACAGGCTTGTGTCTTCATCCTGCTGCATTGTGACCAGCACCTACAGCTGGACAGCCAATATGGAGCAGATCATGAAAGCCCAGGCACTTCGGGTCAACTCCACTGTGGGCTATATGATGGCCAAAAAGCACCTGGAGATCAACCCCAACCACCCCATTGTGGAGACACTGCAGCAGAAGGCTGAGGCACACAAGAATGACAAGGCAGTCAAGGACCTGGTGGTGCTGCCGTTAGAAACTGCCTTGCTGTCTTCTGGCTTTTCCCTTGAGGATCCCCAGACCCATTCCAACCACAACTACTGCATGATCAACCTAGGTCTAGGTATCGATGAAGATTAAGTGACAGCAGAGGAACACAGTGCTGTGGTTCCTGATGAGATCACCCCTCTTGAGGGTGACGAGGATGCGTGATGCGTCTCACATGGAAGAAGTAGATTAGGAGTTCATAGCTGGAAAACTCACCATTGTATAGTGTCCCCATGGATCCCATGGCATCATCGAGTGCCCACTTTGCTCCCCCTGCTGATGTCTAGTGTGTTTTTTTTTCTCTCCTGTCCTTGTGTTGAAGGCAAGAAACAAGGGTGTCAAGCCCCCATTCCCTCCCTACTCTGATAGCAGGATTGGATGTTATATATTATGAGGTTTTTTGTTTATTTTGTTCATTTTGTTCTGAAATTACAGTATGCAAAATAAAGAATATGTCATTTTTATACAAAAAGAAGTCTCAGAACAATCACTGATAGAACAACTGCCAGCAGCAAGAGACAGGTCATTCGAGGTTAACACCTGCAGGCCACTGCAGAGGCTCACAAGCAAAGGCCAAAACCCATGCATCTGCCCACAACTGCCAGAGGAGCAATAATATTGATTTTGCTTCTGCTCTTCTTCTTTTTTTGGACTATTTTATAAACTACTTTTAATTGAACATATTCATGGGGTACATAGTAATGTTTCTATATGTATAACGTAGAGCAACCAAATCAGGGTCATTAGCACATTCATCGTCTCAAATCTTCCTTGCAGCTATTTGAAACTATATATTTTTGTTAACTATAGTCATCCTACAGTGGTATGGAACACTAGGACTTATTCCTCCTATCTAGCTGTAATATTGTATCCTTCCACAGATCTTTTCCCACCCTGAACCCATCTGATCTCATCTGCCCACTTTCTAATCACACCTTAGTGCCCTTCATGGATTAATTCTAATCTGAAATCTTGCTGCAAGAAATTCTGGAAAATATCATCCCCAGGCTTCAGCCCCTGTGATTCAGGGAAGAGCATGGAGTCTATCCCAGATGAATGGGAATGGTGCTGACATTGGTAATCGACTTTCCTGCACAGTCAATTGCACAGTCCCTGCAATTTTCAATTGAAAATGTTGCATATGGAAAGTAAGGTTCCTTCCCTATTATCACCGCTCAGGGTAAGCCCAAAAGCTCAGTTTCCACCCAAAGTTGAGAAATATAGCTTTTATCACCTAGGTATCCCCAGGTCCCCTGAATGTTACAGTTGTCCTCAGGAAATAGCAGGTAGAATTCTCCCAGTTGTAGAACTCTAGTCCGTGAAGGACTGGACAGCTGGTGGGCTATTGATACAACATTGCTCCCCTCAGACAAAGTGGTTGACCAGCACTGGAACCAATACACCTGGCTTTCAGGATCTTTTCCCACTTTTCCTCTCTTCCTTGCTGCTCAATCATGCCAACTCATCCCATTTGACCTCCAACACAGAATACCCTGTAGCTTAATATCCTTCCCAAGGACCCTAATGTGCCATCAAAAAGAGCCTCAATGGAGCATTAAAATAGACCCCCTAATTAAGAGCAATGGAAGCCGACTCTTCTCTTTGAAGGCCCCCTCTGCACAAAATATTGTCTCATTTCTATTTTCCTGGGGAGAAGTTTTTTATCAGTCCTGGGAAAGATTAGTCCCCACTTTAGAATGGCCTAAGATATTACTTATTTTAATTCCAAAAAGAAAGGCCAAAAAGTTGAGTGTTCACATAATTCTGTAAAGGTATTAAGCCATGGTGCATGTGCTGCTACTGAAGAATTCCCAGGCACTGAGACCGAGGCCAAGAACAAACAACTGTGGATTTGACATCTCTCTGGATTAGTGCTCTCCTGAGTTCTGATTGATAAAATTCATGACAGTCATTCAGGAACGCACATTCACAGAAGGGCAGCCATGATCAAATCATATCATGTGCAAATTATATTTTACAGAAAACAGAATTGTCTTTATTTATTCCAAGTAAATTGACAACTTTCCTATCAGTAGGCTGTGCAGATGAAGTGAACCCAAAGGCTAAACGCATTTATATTGCAGAGGGAGTATTAAAAGCACACTTGTATAGATGAAAAAATATGTTACTGTGTGAAAACCAAGTACTCTGTAATCTACTAGGAGACCCATAATACAGCCCTTACTCCTAAGAACACTTTTGTTGACTTTTCTGAAACAGATCCCTTGAGAATCTGGGGAATGGTGGACCACACAGAAATCTGTTTGCTAGAGCTTTGTCTGCTCCATGTGCTTCCCAACCCCCTTCTCCTGGTACCTTTAGAGAACTCTTCCCCAACTCTATGTGTTCTGTAGGAATGTCAATATCAATGTTTAGAGGAAGGGTGCAAAGATGACTCAGGCTGATCAAGCAGAATGGCTCAACACCCTAGACCCAGTGAGTGGTGATGGCCATCTATATGACCCATGTGGGGACTGAGAGTCATCTTACCAGTGGGTAGTACCAAGCTGGGAGGTGTGAGTGTGTGGAGTCATCCTTGTGGCTTTTTTGTTCACAAAGTGAAAAGATCCCCAAATCAGAATGAAGTCAGGGGCAAACTGAGTTGCAAGGTAGACAAAAACAGAAACAGCGCAATTAGATTCAGCCACGCTGGAAGTTGTTACGGAGTGGGGTATGAGCTCCAGGAAAATAAGCCAGTAAATTACTTTTATGTTCAAGATTTGTCTTATCCAGCCAAGAAAGTCCAGAATTAAACAGATCCCCTCTCTAAAGAAAATGCATATAACTACCCATGCATAAAATAATTTATATAATTCCAAGAGCTTAATGCATATAATATCAAAGCTTAAAGCCCTTTTGTTGTTGTTGTTGTTGTTGTTGAGACAGAGTTTCACTCTTATTGGCCAGGCTGGAGTGCAAATGGCACGATCTGGGCTCACTGCAACCTCCACCTCCTGGGTTCAAGTGATTCTCCTGCCTCAGCCTCCTAAGTAGCTGGGATTACAGGCACCTGACACCACACCCGGCTAATTATTATTTTTTTTTTTGTATTTTTAGTAGAGAAGGGGTTGCACCACATTGGCCAAGCTGGTCTCAAACTCCTGACCTCAGGTGATCCACCCGCCTCGGCCTCCCAAAGTGCTGGGATTACAGGCATGAGCCACCGCACCCAGCAGATTAAAGCCCTTCTAAGGACCTCAGGTGAAGAGCCCCTGCTCATTGAGTTTACTAGGTGGCCTAGGGTTGATTTTACCATCGAAACCTTCTTCTTCCTACGCTACAAGGTTCTTTTACATGTAAAAATATTAGACCCTTGGAAGGTAAACACCACAGACCATTAATAGTCAGTAACAACCATTAACAAACAGTCCAAGGATAATAATTATGATTCAGAACAACCTGCATAGAGTTGTTTGGCCACAAAATGATGAACAAGTGACATTTGGCTCTTACGATTTGAGTTCGAGCAAGTTATTTTTCCCATCTGAGAAATTTCCCTATTTATATAATAAAAAGTTTTGACAGATTTCTAAGGGTCCTTTCACTAATGGATCTGTTAAATTAACCACAAGTGCTTCTCCCATTTTCAACTGTAATACAATTTAAAGCCGAGTCAACAAATGAAATATTTTTTCCATGAGCACAGCACTTCCCATCCCCCATCTGTGAGTCCCAGTGTTATAAAGACTAGCTTTGGTTTCTTATTCACCCAAGGAGTTTGTTAGAATAGTATGCAGAGGAGCCTGGCAGAATAATAAGTGTATCACATTACCCTTTAGTGGCTGTTCTTTTATTTATTCCAGGAAGACTCCAATCTCAATTCAATCTTCTAGTTCAGCAATCTCCCTAGGAGCATTTGGAAATGAATGTGTTAATATGTATATGTAAACCTATTAAAAAGCAAAGCAAAGAGTTTTAAGATGAAATGCCAGAATACGTTGGAATATTCTCATTGGAAAAATAAAATTTAGATTTTGCTATTTAAAACATGGAAGTACCTTTGTGCTAGATTCATCTCAAGAGAAAAATTAGTGAATGAATAACTAGCTGAAATACAGTATTTTTATTTTCAAAATCATGGAGTAGGATCCCAGTCTGTATGCCCACCCTGAGATTTATTCATAGCTGGCAATGATGGAGGAAGAGTGTGGACCCAACAGGATATCATTTAATACGGGAGAAAATAAGAGTATCCTAGTAGGGAAAAATTCACCCTAGGGACTGTACACTCCTTTCTACAACTTTGGCCAGAGAGCAATGTGTTCGCATCAGTAGGGTGGGTCTAAGGGCCACTCATGTTATCAGACAGCCCCTAGTCCTGTACACAGGGCTCAGGCCTGATTTGTGGTAAGGCAGATGCTGTAAAAGAGCAATACAAGTTAAAAGAATAAGACAAGTTAAGTGCAAGGTGTCTGAAACCTTGAAGCCAAAGGCCTAGGCAGCAGTTGGACATGATGTGTTTGTGACCAGTCTCTGCAGCCTTGATGCAGGCACTGGTGGTATTAGCAGCTGTTGTGAAAGCTTGGGCAGAAGACATGCTGCCTCAGAAATCAAGAGTGATAGAGGAACAAGCTGAAGGCAACAATTCCAAGAGAACAGGTTCTAGAGCATACAAGATGTACCTGCTTCTCAGTATTCTCAGAACTATTTGGAAAACTTGGAAGGATACCTGAGAAAGTCTGGAGTTTTCCCCTGGTAAAGAAGACAAAGCTGCTTTACTTTTCATATTCCATGGCATTTTATGCAGAGAGCCACCCTGTTTTCCCTCAAAATGGTACAGCCTGGAGAGTTGAAGTGCCAGTAAGGAAAGCCAAGTAGAGCTTAGCACAACAGTGGTCGGAAGATAATTAGAACATGGAAATCTTTGTTTGGGTTCTAGCATTTCAGGCCCACTGTCCAAATTGACATTAAATATTCAAACTGAGACCAGCTGCCAGATTTCTAAATTTCCCTCCTCTCTGGATTCCCTACTTCTAAACAGATGCTACAGTTTGTACGGATGCCTTTTTACAGAAACACCTGGTGACTGTCACGGTGTTGAAATGAGATTGCAGACACACATCGATGTAAATGATACTTTATAACCTTGGGCTTGAAATGAGGGAAGGGTGGGTAGGTCAGTTTGTTGGTTAATTAATACTCTCCAAGTCATGGTTATCATTGTTACGTGGTCTATAATTCGAGAATCTGTACTTTATACAACTCAACAACAACAATAAAAAAAACAGCTGAAAAATAGGCAAAGAATGGAATGGACATTTCTCCAGAGAAGACATACAAATGGCCAATAAGCAGAAGAAAAGACATTCAACATCACTAATCATTAGGTAAACACAAAACAAAACCACAATGAGATTATACCGCATAGCAGATGAATAGATCAGCAACATACAGTATATACATACAATGGAATATTGTTTGGCCATAAAAAGGAATGGAAGTCTGACATGTGTTGCAATGTGGATGAACCTTGAAAACATTATGCTAAGTGAAATACACCAGACCCAAAAGGACAAATCTTATATAGTTCTACTAACTTTGAGGTACCTAGAGTAGTCAAATTCATAGAGACAGAAAGGATGGTGCCGAATGGTGGTTGCCAGAAGTTGAAGGGAAGGAAATGGAAAACTAGTGTATAATGGGGACAGAGTTTCAGTTTGGGAAACTGAAAAAGTTCTGCAGATAAATGGTGGTGATGGTTGAACAACAGTGGATGTGAATATAGTTAATGCCACTGAACTGCATAATTAAAAATAGTTAAAATAGTAAATTTTATGTTATGTATATACCAAAATGTTTAAAATGTACTTCCTTTCCTTTTGACATGTCTTTGAACAATGATCATGCATGTTGGTTGAGTCTTTGACTTTTGCTGGCCCTATGCCATTTGTTGAGATGGATGCCCTGTCACCAAGATGTGGCTTAAATCACACTGATGAATAAAGTTTACACTTCGAAGGCTCTCATTTGCAGATGTGACTAAGTGGATTCACATGATCCTGTGCAACCTAGGCTACCACCAAGTGGCAGAGAACAGGAAGAGACAAAGAAAAATTAGACAACAATGTCAAAATGTTAAGCCCCTGCTGTCTTGAGTGGCTGGAGGCACCATTAGAGACTTGAAGCCTACTCCAGGGGCCAGGTATTTTGTCAACAAACTTCTTATCCTGTTCAGTTATCTCTCATAGATGCTGGCTTCATATATGCAGCACATGTGGTTTACAAGAAAGAGAAGCAACAGCAAAAACTCCTCACATCACTCCATATGTTTATGAAGCCCTTGTTTATGAATCCCTCGAAAGGGAAGGAAGTCTATAATATGTCTTCCTTGAAAATTCTTTCCAGGCCTCCTCCAACCTTAGCACTATATAGAGATGCCAAGCGTGTAACCGAAACACCTCCTGTTTTCAATATCTAAACTTATGTTTCTGGAGGTGAAGTAAAGCTTTTGTGGGTAGTAAATTCTAAAATGTCTCACCTTTTTATAAAAGGAACATTCAATGGCATGGTGGATACTGTCAACACTCCTATGGAATATGAAAAATGTTATCTGGTTCTTGTTCCAATATCTACTCTTTTCCTATTGGAGACTTACCTAAGTGACACAAGACCATTTTCTTTTAGAGTCTATCCTCTTTACAGTGGCAAAGTTGGAAATTAAAAGATCTTTCAATAATAATAATATATCATATTTCCTGTCATGTAGAAACAACATGCCATACTTCCTATCATGTTGAAAAATTCAGGTACCATGGCAAAGCCGGTAAGGAGCTATTTAATCAGCCTGAACCATAAAGTTCTTCCTCCCTGTAGGTAACTCTACTGTTTAAGTCAACATACCTGGCTATCAGATGTCTGTGGCTGCCTAAGCCCTTATCCAATGCCCTCTCCCATTAAAATGTCCAAAAATTGAAAAACAGGCAGAAGAGTTATGTGGGATAAATTTTCCAACATGATTAATTGTGGATTGTTGAAGGCAACTGGTCAAAATGCTGCATTCGATTCTGTGTTCCATGATTTGAAGGGATAGTGAACAACATCCCACCACTCTGTGTCAGACACAAAAGTGAGCATAGAAACCAATCTCTTTGGTCTACTACAAGTCGAAAGACAGGCTGGGAAACTTGCAGGCCCACAGAGGTGGAGGAGAGGAGAAAGGAGGGGAGGGAAAGGGAAGAGAGGGGAAGAGAGGGGAAGAGGTGGACAGGAAGAAAGGAAACATGCGTGAGCAATGACCTTTGGTATAGTCAGCCCAACAATTATTAATTTGGGATAATAGTCTATTTTTAAAACATAATTCCATTGAGTCAAGCAGCAGGCTATGAGGTGTAGACCCATTTGACTATGTATTATTTCCTAGTGTGGCAGCCAATATTGGGTGGGTGACTCAAATATTATTTCCAGCCCTTAATGTCTTACCCACATTTTCAAAATTGCTCTAAAAGCTAAAACTTGATCTCCCAGCCTGCCATGCAACTAGGGGTGGCCTCGTGGCAGCACACCTCTAGACAGTGAGATATGGAAAATAGTCCCTGAGGAGAGTGTCTGTGGCAGGCAGAATAATGACTCGCAATGTTGTTCACATTCTAATCCCCGGAACGTGTGAATATGTTACCTTCCTTGGCAAAAGGGACTTTGCAGCTGGAATTAAGGTAAGGATCTTTCAATGGTAAGTGATATGGTTTGGATGTTTTATTTCCTTCAAATCTTATCTTTAAATGCAACCTCCAGTGTTGGAGGTAGGGCCCAGTGGGAGGTGTCTGGGTCATAGGAATGGATCCCTCATGAATGGCTTGGTGCTGTCCTTGCAGTAATGAGTGAGTTTTCTATCAGTTCACGTGGGATCTGGTTGTTTAAAAGAGTCTGGCACCTCCTCCCTTTCTCTCTTGCTCCCTCTGTCACCATGTGACACAGTAGCACCCCCTTTGCCTTCTGCCATGATTGGAAGCTTCCTGAGGCCTCACCAGAAGCCAAGTAGACGCTGGTGCCATATTTGTACATCCTGCAGAACCATGAGCCAAATAAACCTCTTTTCTTTATAAATTACCCAGTCTCAGGGAATCCTTTTTAGCAATGCAAATGGACTAACGCAGGGGGATTATCCTGGATTATCCAGGTGGGCCCAATGTAATCACAAAGGTCTTCATAAGTGGAAAAGGGAAGCAGAAGAGTCAGAGGAAGAGAAGTGACAACAAAAGCAGAGTCGGAGTGCTGTGATGTGAGAAAGACTCAACTGTCCATTGATGGCTTTCAAGACAAAAAAGGTCCACAAGCCAACAAATGAGGGTGGCTTCTAGAGCTGGAAAAGGCAAGGAACCAGATTCTCCCCTAATGCCTCCAGAAGGAGCCCATCCCTCCTAACAAAGGACTTCCTGTCTCCAGAACAATAAGATAACAAATGTGCATTGTTTTTAGCCACTGTTGTTTTGCATTAAGTTTTGTGATAATTCAGTATGGCAGCAATAGGAAACGAATACAGTGTCTTTTACCAAATAAACACACTTCACCCTTTTCCTCCTCCCTTGTCGCTCCATGGCATGCAGACATGGAGTGGATGGCAGCCACCTCGCAATCTGGAAGCCATTTGAATGAGGATGAAGCCTTTGTGCTTGGGACATCAGAGCAGAAAAAAAGAGTCTTGGTTCCTGATGAGCCACCAGCCCTCAGATGCTCATCCCTGAACTTCCTGTCACACAAAACAAAGGAAATGTGTTGTGTTTAAGTCATTATACCAGGATTTTGTGTAGTAGTGTGTCAGAGCTGACTCTCATCAACTTGTGAAAGGTAATTGTTAAATTTTTCAGAACTTTATAGTCAATTGTTAACACAGACATTATTAAAAATTAAGTTGTGGAATCTTACAATTAAATTATATTTAAAATGAAGTTGTAAATACTCAAAAACTCATTGCTTCCTAAATATTTCACAAAATGTACTATTATCTATAACTGTGCTCTAGTCTCTTCTCTCTGCTCTTGGGTTTACGTGCATCTATTGTGTATGTATGGTGGAGATATCATATATCTTCATTGCTATATACCATATACTAGATACCATATATCTTCCCAACTCTGCATTCAGTGACACCACATTGGTAGCTTGAAATCAGCCTTGGTGGGAGTATTTACTTTACAGAAATCAGTAAACACTAAAAATCACGGATTTATTTTTCCCCCAGAGAGTCCATTATTAAACACTTACTGGCCTGCCACTGGCTTATTGTTTCTGCAGCCAACTACATTCCTAACTGATGCATCCATAATGGTTTGTAAAGTCTTCTTACTGAATGTGCTTCTTATAGTAAAGCCACAATTTGTTAATGCAAATAATATCTATACAAAGTTGGATTCTCCTGGTTTCTCTTTTAAATAAACATTTAGGTATCAGGCACAGGGCAAGGCAGCCTCTTTCTTATTCTACCTCACATAATCCTTGATATTTTCATGAAAGGTAAATATTATAACTGCATTTCACAGACGAGGAAACCAGTACTGAGTCATCCAGGGGTATATTAACCATCTGTGGCCAGTTAGGGGCCAAGAGACGATTTGAACTTGCTTTCGTCTGATTCAGAAATCTGTGCTCATTCTCCAGGGGAAAGAAAAAAACGTGTTTTGAACATGGTAGGGGCTAAATAAATGTTTGTTGAATCATTTAAACAAAAGATAACTCTTCCAGAGCGTTGGGGGACCCAAAATTCTCAGCTCATGTGCAAGGCGGGGTCCTCACCATATGTGCAAAAGACACTGGCACCGGGCTGCTTTTCCTGAACATCAAAGAGATCCCTGAAATGCTTATGGTTAGAAGATTGAGTTTCATAAAAGTATTAAATTTATGTTTTTTGAACAGCATCACCGGGGGAGGCACCGTGGTTACAACTCTCTCATCTTGAAAGAGACAGAGAGTAATTTCCTCCTTTGCTGGTTGTCAGCCTGGCTCCCAATCATTCCCCCCAGAGTTGGCAGAATTTCAATGACTCTAAAATTAATCTGTTGGTCAGAGACTCTGTCCAGTGCTTGAAATTCTGGGAGCTTTGCTGTGGTCTCAAAGTCAGTGACTGGGATGAGAGGTTGAGAGGTCAAAGGTGAAGTAGCAATTCTCTGTCCAGTTGGGAAATCTTGGACAATCCTGCAGACATGTTTCTCCCCTGGTTTTATGATGAGAAACCCACCAAATTATTCTGAACAAGAGTGTTGAGTAACTAACATAGAATTGCTAGGCACACATATAGGATTTTAAAATGAATGTATTCAGCATTTATTTGAATTCCTAAGGAAGACAGACATATAAACAGATAAACAACATGATGTGTGTAGTTAAAAGGAGACGTACAGGCTACTAGGATCACATAGAACCTGAAGCTAAGCCCAGGGAGGTGGGAAAGGAGAGATCAGGAAAAACTTTCTACAGAAGGTGCCTGAGGTTGGGCTTATAGAAAAAAAATGGAACTGGATGGTGAGAAAGTAGAAAAGGTCATTATAGAAAAAGAGGAAATGCATCTAGTAAGCAATAAACTGGTTAAACTACAAGTAGTTCAGTGTCACAACCCGTAAAGTGTAAGATACAGAAGGCAGAAAGATGGCTAGAGGGGTAAGCCAGGAGAGAACCTGGACATCATACTAGGATAACTGGACTGTATCCCACATGCAATGGGAAGCCACTGGAAATTTTCATTAGGGAGTGGCATAGCCATGTTGGTGTTTAGGAATCATCCTAGAGGCCTCGAGATCCATTAAGAGGTCATTGAAAAACAATAAGTACTGGATGCAGACAAAGGACATAGCTGTGGTGGGAGGGGAGAGGGCTAGCATAGAGATTCAGGAATATTTGTTGACTGAATCATGAAGATATAGGGATTGAGGTTAGAGCTAGCCCAGAATAACCCCTGTGTTTCTGGATTGGGCAACTAGCTGGGTGGTGGTGCCATTAATTAAGCACAGGCAGAGAAGCTGATCTGTGTGGGAGAAGAGTTATAGAATGAGTTCAATGTAAGTTGAGTGTATGTCATTCAACTGGAGATATCCAACGGCAAATGGATGTATGAGTTTTCATGGAGGATTCTGCTTGATTTGTCTTTGAATGCAATCTAGAAAAAATATTAGCACACAAAAGGCTCTTGACAAATATTTGTAAAATGGAAGGATGGAAGCCTGATGATAGGAGAAGAATAAGGTAGGAGAAAGGTTAGAATTAGAAATAGAGGTTTTTAGAGTTAGCAACTCACTGAGTGTGCTGGTTAATTGTATGTGTCAACTTGAGAGGGATAAAGACACCTAGATAGCTGGTAGACATTATGGGGGTGTGTCTGTGAGGATGCTTCCAGAGAGAGCGGCATTTAAGTAAGTAAACTGAGTAAAGAACATCTGCCCTTGCCTATGTGGGTGGGCATCACACAATCCACTGAGGGCCCAGATAGAACACAGAGGCAGAGGAGAGTGAATTTACTCTCTCTCCTTGAGCTGGGTCATCCATCTTCTCCTGCCCTTGGAGCTACTGGTTCTCAGGCCTTTGGATTCCAGGACTTATATCAGCCACCTCCCAGTTTCTCAAGACTTAGACCAAATGACACCACTGACTTTGCTGATTCTCCTACTTGAAGACAGTAGTATCTTGGGGTGTCTCAGCCTCCATTATCACATGAGCCGATTCCCATAATTAATCTCCTAGATTATCTGTCATCTATCTATCTATCTATCTATCTATCTATCTATCTATCTATCTATCTAATTGGCTCTGTTTCTCTGGAGACTCCTGACTAAGACACTGAGAGTGGTTGAAACTGAGAATGAATAAAACTCCAGAGAAAGAGAGAACATCTCTTGGGTGAGAAGTAAACCAAGAATGGGATCCTTGGGAGAACCAATATGTAAGGAAAGGCAGACATGTGCAAGGAGATAGAGACTGAAGACACAGAGCCATTGGAGAGGAGCAGAAGCCAAGGATGCAGGGATATCATAAGATGAAGAAGCCAAGTCTTATGATATAGCCTGAGAAAGGTCAGCATGAGCCCTCTGGGGGCCTTCGCAAGGGCAGTTCCCATGGGCTGGAGGGGACAGGAGCCAGGATGCCCTGAGATGCAACCCGGGCTCGAGTGGAGGGTTTCTGGGGGCAAGAGGGAGAATCAAGGCCAAGGGAGCCTTTTATTTTAAGACCGGAAAGCCTCACACATGACTGGAGGTGTTCAAGAGTTGAAAATATAGGAGAGATAGCGGATTGAATACTCTATAAGACCTCATACAGGCAGGAGACTGGCAACACATGTGGAGGTAATGGCCTGAGACAGAATGGGTGATGCAGCTTTGCCTGAGACTGAGCAAATACAGGGTGGGCAGGAAGACTCATTTGTGAGTGTAGAGGATGGAAGCTGCATCATTTACCATACCTAAAAAGTTGAGGAAACCTTCTGTCTCCAAAAATAGGATAAAGGTTTTATAATTATGACATATTTACTCAAAGAAACATTTTAACTCATTAAAAATAATAATTATGAAACTATTTGGCCATATTTAAAAGGCATTACAAACTGATATGAAGTGAAAAGGATGGAAGATTATAAATACAAGTTCTAGAATAAAAATATTAATACCAACTGTGAGGTATAACCATTAAGGTACAGAGGTTTTGTGGGTGCTTCTAGTGCATTTTTGTTTTCTACAATTTTCTTAACTTCATTCTGAAAATTCTAAAAAACAGTTAAAATTGGACTGA
This sequence comes from Pan paniscus, assembly GCF_029289425.2. NCBI lineage: Eukaryota > Metazoa > Chordata > Mammalia > Primates > Hominidae > Pan > Pan paniscus. The sequence continues at coordinate 13,615,712 of NC_073252.2, forward strand.
CTCAACAGTCAAATTTTCCATCTGCAATAGTTCTCATTCTTTTACATGAATTTATCCAAGAATCAGAGCTTCAGGCAGCGCTTCCCTCTAAAGATTTCCCTAGAAATCTTCCTCCCATTCTTCAAGTTAACGCATGATGAAATCTTCTCTTCTGCCTCATAAGTTTCTCCTCACCTTTTCCTTCACAGTCCTTCCCCTGGAGAATGTGAAGGTTGCCCTGGCATGAATACAAGTTTTTAGTCAGTGTGTCCAGAGACCCGTGGCCAAACCACTGGAAACCTGTTCTCACCATAGGGCAGGTGGCCGAGGTGCCAGTCAGCCCTGAAGTTAGCCTATGTTCCATTTGACACTTTGTTTAATAAATGGCTTTTATTTTATTTTGAGACGAAGTCTTGCTCTGTCACCCAGGCGACACTCCAGGCTGGAGTGCTCATCACAACCTCCACCTCCTGGGTTCAAGTGATTCTCCTGCCTCAGACTCCCAAGTAGCTGGGATTACAGATTCACATCACCATGGCTGGCTAATTTTTAAATTTTTAGTAGAGACAGGGTTTCACCATGTTGGCAGGCTGGTCTTGAACTCCTGGCCTCAGGTGATCTGCCCGCACCCGCCTCCCAAAGTGCTGGGATTACAGGCGTGAGCCACTGAACCCAGCCTAAATGGCTTTTATTATTATAAAAGTGCCTAGCACATGGAAGAAGCAAAAAAAAAAAAAAAAAAAAAAGGGTAATACTATGTCTTTTTACAAAACCAATATAATTACAATCAGGAACATAGATTTAGTCTCCAGAGTTAGCAGGCATAACAAGGTTGCTCTCAAGTCATCTTTTATTTTAGAGTCAGAACACTGACTAACACTGACTAAACTAAACTGACTATGCCAGCTTGCGGACGTGTTATAGACCATATCAGCCAGCAGTGAGAATAAAACCCTATAGTGTCAGACTATAAAGGCTATGACAAATTGGAGAGAGGAAGCATATGATAGAGACTTATGCAGGGAAATTTCCCTAGAGCAGGTCAAATATTGAGCTTGGCTGCAAAGAAGAGCATTGTGACACTTGTTATCAATGGCACTCATCATCTTTTGAATATCTTTCCCACTTTCTGGTAATTTCCTACATTATGAGTCCCACCTCTTCCAAGTTCTAAGCCAGAAAGCTTCTCTTCCCAGGCTTCCTTGCAGTTAGGAGGTCAGCACATGACCTCAGCTCTGTCCATCAGACATGTTCTTTCTATCCGGAAGGAGCAATGTGAGGAAGGAGGTGCCACGCAGAATCAACTTCAGGGTGAGAATAGCAGCATGTGGCAGAGACACTTCAGCAGAGGGGCAGAGATCTTAGAAATAGTGCCCCGTATTCACGTATGGTGTCAGTTGTGGTATCTGGGCCCCAATACCATGAGATCACAGCTGTGAACCATGGAGGGGTGTGATGTGAGTGTTCCTGCTTGCATTATCCCTGAGCATGGCTCTCTGGACCTCCCAAAGACTCTGAAGGCAATGAATTAATGTTTTCTCTGTTTAAAACACAGTGGATTCTGTTGTTTGCAACCGAGATGCCGACTGATGCAAATTGGGAGAGTGCTTCCTTTGGAGCACAGCTCACACTTCACTTTGTTGTGTTGTGGGATAATATTTAGAAAAATGAACTGGGTTTTTATTCTCATATTCTTATTTACATGTGTGCCTTCCTTCTTCGTATTCCATCAAAAGTAGCACCAGTCAGTGTCCATTATTTTAGGGAAGTTATACGAAAAAAAAAAAAGGCCAAAAAAGTGTCTTTTTAGGTTTTCAGTGTTAAGATCCTAGGTTGTGAAAGAAATTGATAAGATTCTGCATAGATAATAGACTGAGGAGAAAGCAAAATGGACAAAAGGAATTACACAGAGGTGCACACCTGCATGATAAAGATACTCCAATTTAAGAAATTGCAGTGAGTCAGAAGGAAAGTGAGGAGTGCGAAGAGGTGCAGTGTCTCTGAAAAAAGGCTCTGGGTTTGATTCTTGGAATGAGTCCCAAAGACACTTTGTTGGATCCAAGAGAAAGGGAGATTTATTCCTCTTCACCTGGATCAGAACCAGAGTAGCAGCAAGGTCTGAATATAGACATGGTTGTGGAGATGTCTCAGCAATCAGACTGAGACAACCCACTGATGTCTTCAAGTCTGACTGCCTTGGTAGCATCAGAATGATACACATGTGTCATGAGTGGCCCAGGGGTAGAGGACAGAACTGCTGGCTTGAAGGACCCTTACTCAGGGCAATGAGACATCTCCAAGGCAACCTGTTCAGACCAATGACTGAGGATGAAACAGGATAATGGGGGTGTCTCTGTGGATGCTGGTGAAGATGGATGCCTGTGAAGACCAAATGGACCTGCCTCTCTAAAAAGCTTCCAGAACTTGTTCGTGACCCTGGGAAAATAAATGAGACAGAACACACAGGTACAATAAGGGCTTCAGACAAAAATAAAGGAATATTTCTTTCATTCCTTAGTTTGTGAGTTTGTGCACTGAACATTACATGGTAATTTGGGTGGGAAGGTAGAATGGGAGTTAGCTGGCAAGTGTGGAGGCAGACGGCCAGACAAAACTTATGTTTCATTCCTAATCTAATGCCCTCATTTTACAAACCAGTAAATGGAGGGCCTGGGAGACGAAGCAAATTGTTCATAATCATATAGCAAACTAGAATTTGGGTCTTCTAACTTTCAAGCCCACACTGTCTCCCAAAATAGTTTGTTGAAGTTTTTCCAAAAGCTATAGAATGGGAGTGCCATGCCCTAGGTTGTAATGAACCAAAACACTGAAGTTGAGACATTTCCCTAAAATGCAATTGCTTGGTGTTTCAGCCTTAAGGAAAAAGTCCTCCTGGGAAAGCAAAGCTAACAGTCTCTACACTTCATCCTTTAGTTATGTTTGAAGACAGGTAACCAGTGCATCGCAATGGTTGGCCTGAGGAATTTTCATTTCTAGAGTATACTTGTATAAGGTTTGGTTCAAACAAGTGATGGCCTGGGCCTATGACTATCAACTAATTGTTTCAGCTCTGTGGCCATTTAAGAATAAACAAAGTTTATTCTTAAGGCAGGACTGCTCTGAGAATCCCTGCTAATGAGTCTATCTTGAACTCTTGACACAAGTGACACAGGACCATTTAATAATCTAAATTATTGTGTTGCTTAGGACTATTTTAGTTGCAGTGACGGAAACCTGCCCTGAACTAGCTTAGGTAAGCCTATGAGCTTTTTACATGGCTGCTGGGCCTCACAGAACTTAAGCATAGATACATGTTTGAACTCCAGGACACAATGGAACCAGGGATTTGAATGCCATCAAAAGCTCTACCTCCATCTTTCATTTCCAAGCCACTGTGTTATTCTTAAGTCCTGTAATCCTAGAGATGGATTCAGCCCTGAGCTGACCACCTTGGCTAGAAAGGGTGAGTCACACTGGCGTACTCCTGCTTTTGCTTCCATTTAAGGATGAGGTAGGGGCAGAGAGGACCACTGTAGGCACCAAGTGCTAATTTTACTATTTATTAAGTACAGGGCTCTGTGCTAGGTTCTGGGAGAGAAGGGAAGCAAGAGAATCAGAAAATTGAAGAACCAGATTCTTCTCTCACAGGGCCTCCCACATTAAAAGGGAAAATGACATAATATGGCCTGACAAGTGCCACCACTATGTTGGGTAGATAGAATGAAATCCAATCTTACACAGGGATTGGATTCTGAAGTTAGCAAGCCAGGCAAAAAAGTCCTATAGCCAACTATGTATGCCCTAAATACTTGAATCACACCCAACACAAGATATTAATGGCATAAGTGACAAGCAAGGACCAAAATTGACTCAGACAACTGAATTCCACATCTCCCACCTCTCATTCCAGGTTATATTGTTCACTGAATAGCCTGGAAGTCAAAATCATCCACACTATTTATAGCAGTCTCTCTCCTCACTCTCTTTTACTACGTGCATGGAGTTAAATCCATAGGAGTTAAAAACATATGAGATGTGACTCATTAACTTGGCAAAGCCATACAGCATTGAGCTTGGGAACTAGGATCCAAGGCCAGGGGTGCGTAACTTTTCAGTCCACAATTCCGGCCTTTACACCAGGCAGTATTCCAAAGTTACCACATCTCCCATTATCTAAGTCATTTAAAGCTGGAGGTTCTCTCTGGCTCTCCCTTGGGAACCCCTGACCCCCACCCCAGGAACAGTACAGAGCTCGGCTCAGGTGTGTCCACATGAATTGGACTGGGATAGTCTGGGCTGAGCTGAAATGAGAGGTCATCTGGACGAGCACAGAGGGGCATTGACTCCAGGGCAGCTGGTGGGATGCCATTCATTTTCCTAGGTTGTATATGCTATGAAGAGCTTATCAAGGAGATGTTTACAAATGGGGGACCTTGCTGTTTTTAACAGATTAACTGTAACATATTGGTTCAGTGACCTGACAGCCCATTTACATGAAGTGTTAGTTTACACTTGACTCTTTCCCTGTACAGTAGGCAGATAGAGAGGCCACCGGGTTGACAGGGAGGAGGCTGGCCAAGTCCAGAGCTTCCATTAAGCAGTTAAGCATGGGCTCTTTGGAGTCTGGCATAGTCTTGAATACAGCCAGACCTCACACTTCACTCTTTCCTAAATAGTGATAGAAAACCTTCCACCCAACCCTGCCTATGACCCTTTCTGAACAATTCATGCCAAGGTTCCTGCCTAACAACCCAGAGGAACAGTACTGTTGTTGCTTTGATCATGTATTCAGGTCACAACCATGTCAGACAAGCCAAAGAGACTCCAGGGCAGGCCCATTACATTTTCTGATCTGGACTAAAAAAATTGGCCCTCCAGGAAGCTTTAGTTTTTTAGCTTTGCTTTCCCAGGAAGAGTTTTTCCTTAAGGCTAAAACACCAAGCAATTTCACTTTGGGGAAGTGTCTCAACTTCAATGCTTTGGCTCTTTGCAGCCTAGGGCATAGCGCTCCCATTCTATTGCTTTTGGAAGAACCTCAGTAAACTATTTTGGGAGGCAGTGTGGGCCTGAAAGTTAGAAGACCCAAATTCTAACTGACATTCATTGTGCCCTAATCTGTGTCAGCTGCTCTCATTTCCTTGATCCCATTTAATCTCAAAATTAAGAAGTAGGTATTACTCTCTTGATTGTGTGGATAAGACAATGGAGGCTCAAAGAGATGATGTTAACCAAAATGGTGCAATGTACAGGTGGCAGAACTGGAATTCAGACTCAGATCAGTCAGATTTGAACACATGTTCTTTTCACAATACCACATGGCCTAATCCAGATATCCTAAATTTTCTAGGAGAAGGAGATGTTTGTTGTTTCCAGAACGCTTGTGGTGATTGGGCTGGCAGTGAAATCCACTAGGCAACTATTTTTAATCATCAGTGAGCATAAGAATCAACTAGGGATCTTGTGAAAAGTGCAAACTCCCAGAGATTTAGAGACTGGATTTGTAGTTTAGCCCAGGGATATGCATTTTCAACAATAAGCAGCTTCACTGATTCTAGTGCTGGTTGACCGGAAAGCATTTCATTCCTTTAGGGGGTATCATTCACTCCAGGACTGCACGGTCTCAGTGGGAGAGGTTATCCACTCCTGTCCCATTGCTTCTTTCAGATTCTTTTGGATGTTCACCCAATAGTCATGGTCCTCTTTCTAGAACGGCAATCTGGTCCAGATATCCTGTGGCCATGTGCTTCAGTGAAGGCTAAAATGCTCTCTCTCCCAGAAGGTGAAACTTGGATGGTCTAAACCAATGGTTCTCAATCTTACATGCGCATCAGAGCTCCCCAGAGTGTACACGTTCACACACACACACATACACACACAGGTGTGTACAAGGCCCCACCCAATTAAATGAAATTAAATTAAATCTAAATTTAATTTAACCCAATTAAATCAACCTCTAAGGGCAGAACCTAGACATCTGTAATTATTTTAAAAGGTCCCCAATTTGTTCTCAGCTAGAATTGAGAATTGCTGGCCCTGCCCATTTCCCTTACCACTGGTCTGGGATAAACATTTGATAAAATTCTGGCCCAAAAAACTGATGAGAGATCTTCTGGAAGGTGGGGCTTTGGGGAAATTTATTTCCTGTCTTTGAAAGAGATGTGAGGATAGGATGAGCCATCTTTCCTCTTTCTGACCTTTGCATTTTGTGATGTAAAGATGTGATGCCTGGGATCTTGGGATCTTGCAGCCATCTTGGGATCATGAAGGAGCCAGCCTAACAGCCACAGGCTAAGGATGGCAGAAAAGAAAGGAAAGAAAATGGGAACTTGGTGGAATCTTTGGGCAGGTTAATTAAACAACTCTGGGATCACCTTACCCTGAACATACTTCTTATGAGAGGTGATATATATATATATATATACACACACACATATTTGAGACAGTCTCACTCTGTCACCCAGCTGGAGTGCAGTGGCACAATCTTGGCTCACTGGAACTTCCATCTCCCAGGTTCAAGCAATTCTCCTGCCTCCGCCTCCCAAGTAGCTGGGATTACAGGTGTGCACCACCACACCCAGCTAATTTTTGTATTTTTAGTAGAGATAGAGTTTCACCATGTTGGCCAGGCTGGTCTCAAACTCCTGACCTCAAATGATCTGCCAGCCTCGGCCTCCCAAAGTGCTGGGAATATGGGCATGAGCCACCATACCCGGCCAATTAATATTCTTAATTTAAGACACGTTAAGTTGGGTATTATTATTTGCAGCCAAAATAATCTCAACAGATAGCTACTCATGAATTTCACCTGCTTACTGCCTGCACTATTTCTAAGAGGGGCATAAGTACATCAGCAGCTGGGGCTCACAGAACAAGACGACCTAGACTCAGTCTTGATGGCCAAAAAACTTTAAGTTCAGTGAACCCTGGGCATTGCCATTAAATAACTAGTTGCCTTGAGAATTATTCCAATAATAACTGTGACATTTATTATGCATTCACTTCATGCCAGGTATTATACAGTGCAAAGTGCTATAAGTAAGTCATCTCATTCCATCCTTAAAATTACCCAGGGAGATATGTATTATTATCCATATTTTACACATTAGGAAACTGAGAACCAGAAAAGCTAAGGAATTTGGCCAAGGTCGTATAGCGCATGAGTGGCAGAGACAGGATGCTAACCCCAATCTGTCAGACTCTCAAGATATTTCTTGTGGTGACCATGTTGTTTCATCTCCCTATGACTTATGAAGCTCTGTGTGTTCACACATTCACTGAAGTGCTTAACTATGCGAATAAAAGGCATTCATCATTGTAATCCCTAATGGAGATAACAGAAATATTAGCAAAGGCCGAAGTGAAAACAGTTCAAGTGAGGCCTAATTTTTTACAACGCCAAGGAATGATTTACTTTATCACAGCAAAGAATTTTATTTGACAAATGCATACTTTATCATCTCTGGTCTGCTGAAAATGTAAGTTTACATTTTCCTAGCCATAAAATTAAAATAATTTTGGCTCCAAAAATTGAAAAGAAATCCCATTCTAGGTTCAGGTCTTTCTCTGGAAATCTGAATGCTAAATATGGAGCCTGAAAAAATGCCATTTCTGTCAGGTAGGACAGACTCGAATCAGTAAGGTCAGGGTTCAAAATCTGGTTCTGGCTCTTGCTGACCGTGTGACCTTGGACACGACATTTCCCTCCTCCAAGTCTCAGCTTCCTGATCTGTAACATGAAAATGACAACTCTCACTTCATGCCTGGGACGGGGATTAAATCAGATACTCTGTGTAAGTTGCCTGGCAAACCAGGAGTGCTATCAAGGTTGGCTGTTATTAAAATATATACAAAGGGTCCAGCATGGAACCTGGCGCATAGCAGCTACTTGATAAATCTTTCAGCCCTTCCCTCTATCTTCCCTTTTCTGTTCCTCATCTTCAACTGTCTTCAGGGGTGGGCCTCCAAAGACAGAACCAAAACCAAACAGGATGAGGTCCTTCTGTACTTGGTTGTGAAAGGAGTAATGAGACAGCACCCACATCTTGGTTTGCTCCGCATTCTGGCAGCTTTCTACAGCATCATCCCTACACCCTGACCCAACATAGGGAAGCTAGCCATTCTGCTAGTGGGCCACCTGCCAAGTGGAAGACAAATTTGAGAAAAAGTCAGAGGATCAGAGTAAGGGACAGAAGGGGGAGAGTGGAGTGAGAAGAAATGGTTAAGTTGGCTCAAGAGCCAAGCATCTCTGGGAAGCTGGAGAGAGATATCTTCCACACCCAGGTTAGAGCGGATTTCCGCAAGGGAGGGAATATTTCAAGGGAATCTGGACTGCTAGTGAGAGAAGCAAAAGACAGAGCCTCAGCAAAGGATTTCCTATCCATAATCAAGGGAGCCACGAGTTCTCAATTAGGGTTGTTTAGTCAAAACCACACTCCAAGTCCCATTGAAAAAAGCAGACAGAAAAGACCAGCAGTTCACATACTTGTTTAGAACTGCTATGTTTCGAGGCCCTTCCCCCCATAATTAGAACTTCTCCTCAGCCCCATGAAGTTCTCAGGGCAGCCACCATGGTTATCATCCCCATTTTATAGATTTGCCAACTGAAGCTCACTGCTGGCAATATGTTCTTGGTCGAGTAATGGAAAGGTAGATATAAAGATGAGTTTGTCCGGTGGTTCTTAAAAGAACCCAGAGCCCTGCACCCAGTGAAGATTCCAGGTGATTCTGATGACCAACCAGGTTTGGAGACCATTGATATCACTCAACAAACTAACTGCAGAAAGAAACAGAGCCTGACAGAGGTGGAAGACTCTGCCCAAGGTCACTCAAATGAGTGGCTGAGAGAAGTTTAGTCCTTCAGCTTACTGTCTCCATGACAGAGCTCTTGCCAGGTCACTCCATGGGCTGTTTAGTTACTCATGACAACCTACAATATAGATAGGTTTTATTCATTCAATAAACCTTTACTGGGGACATCTTTGGTGCCAGGCGCCAGATTTTTGGCCTTAGAGAGTTCATGGTCTAAAAGAAAATGGGACAAGTAGCCTTATGGCTGCAGGATGGCATAACAGTGCTACCAGAGAAGGAGGTATGATATACAAGCAAGGGGGTGTAAGAGGGGTAACTTCTGACAAGCAGGCTTCAGAGGAAGGGAGAAAAACATCAGGAAAACAAAGCCTCCTTATATGGAAGGTTGGTTACCTTTGTTTTAATAAGCCACTGGTGTGCTGTGACTTTATACAACTCAAGTTAGAATAAACGATTTTGAATGAAAGGTTTCTAAGGATATTTACTGGGTGTAAAAGAAACAATCTGACATTACTAAAATATGTTCAGACTAAAATAGAGGCACAAGAAGACGTCCCTCTAGGCATGGATCTTCACTACCGTGCAAAGATCATATCTGCCTCTGCTCACAATTATTGACGAAAGTCAGTTCTCATTAGTGCCGTGTAGGAGACCAGACAGGTCAGCACACCCACTAAACTTTACATGCGGAATTTACTGTTTCTACTGTTGCCAAGGTCACAGGGAAGTGGACACTTTCATGTGCAATTAGCAATATAAGTTAGGACAATATTTCTGAAAGACAGTTTGGCAAAATTTATGAAGATATAAGATACTTTCAAAATACTCTTTGAACAAGCCATTCTACTTCTAGGAATTTATCCTGAGGGTAAATATATAAAAGAAAATATAGAAAGATATACATAGGGTATTCAACAAAACATAGTTTCTAATAATAGTGAAAACTTGGGGACATAGGAGAATGATGAACTAAATTATCATTAAACTATATACTTGAAAACCATTAAGTCAATAATAATGATGGATATGTATACTTAGGGATGTAGAAAAATGCTTGTATCACTCAGTGAAAAAAGCAAATTTCAAATTAGTCATTTAATATAATGCAACTTATGTGTAAATATAGCTTCCAGATATGTGTATTTATATCTAGAGAGAAACCTGGAAGATGGCTTTTAACCAAAACGTCAGTAATATTGAGCAGGAGAGGGGGTGATTCTAATTTATTTTTCTGTGTATTATTTTACAATATTTATGTAATCAGAACAAATAATAGGATTACTTTCATTGGAGACTAAAATTTTTTTGTTCTTTATTTTATTCTTGAGCATAAAGTTTTCATTTTAGGAGACTAACATTTTTGAAGAAATTAGTCCTAAGCAACAGGAAAATTCAACCTGATTTAATGAGATTGAAAATATTCATTCTTTATTTTTATGGGCTCCTTTTCTAAATATATACTTGTGTAACAGATTTATATATTCAGTCATGAAAACAGTTTGTTCGTTCACTTGAAACTGTGTAATAAGCACTTACTCTGAACCTGACAGAGGGACACTGCGGCATGAGGCGTATAACGTGATGGGTGAGAAGTCAGGCAGACCTGGATTTGCATCCCTTTCCCATCACTCACCAGTTCACAACCTCAGATGGGCTATTCAGTTGCTCTGAGCCTCATTTTCCTCATCTGTCAGAGATAATACAAATACCCATGGTATTAGTTATCTATTGCTGTGAAGCAAATTACTCAAAGACTTAGGGGCTTACAACAACAATGATCATTTATTATCTCATAGTTTCTTTGGATCAGAAATTTGGGGGGCAGTTCAACTAGTTCTGGGTCTTTGGTGAGGCTGCAGTCACATGAAGGCCTAACTGGGGCTGGAAGATTTGCTTCCAAGCTGGCTGTTAACAAAGGACTGGCAAGTTGGTGGTGGCTGTTGGTGGGAGGTCTTCTCTCCATAGCGGTCTCCACATTGCTGCTTCAGTGTCCTCACAGCATGGTGTCTGGCTTTCCTCAGAAGGGGCAATTGAAGGGGCCAAGGAGGAAGTTGACAATGCCTTTTATGATCTCGCCTCGAAAATCACACACCACATCCGTAAGTATTCTATGGATGGCAGGTTAGTTCTGATTTAATGTGAGAGGGGATTCACAAAGGTGAATACCAGGAGGCAAGGATCATTGGAACCATCTTGAAGGCTGACTACCACCTATGTGAAATGAGAAAAGGCTTACAAAGAGCTCAGTGCACCTGTACTGCACCCATAATAAATAAGCCATAGTGATGAGAAAGAGTGCATATAACTGTACTCAACAAATAGGTCCCAGATCCCTGCTCTTGTCCAAAGTCCTGTTTTTTTCAGATGAGGAAACTGAGCCCAGAGAGGTTAAGTGGTTTGACTAGTCATACATGGAGTTGGTTTTTGAGCTAGGAGAAAAAGCAGGTTTTCTACCTTGCCCTATCCAAGGTCTTTCTTCCCGTAGAGAAAATCTCTGCAAAGATGCAGACTGAGGAACCACTTGCTAGAGCAAAGTGCTCACCAGAGTTGAAGATGAACAGATGTTTTAGAAAGAAGGGTAGGGAAGATGTTAAGAAGATTCTGAATGTCAGGCTGAGGAATCTGTCTTCCTTTGATGGGAAAGGCAGTAGGGAGCTATTGAGGGGTTTTGAATGCAAAAGTGACCTAAACACAGCTGTGTATTCAGCAGATTGTGGAGGTCTCTAAAGAGAAAGGCTGTTGGAGAAGTCCAGGCATCTGGGGACACAAGCAGCAGTAGTGGGAAAGGAGAAGGGGCTCGAGAGTCACAGTATCTAGGAATCATATCCCTGTGTAACCTGTGGATTCCAGATTAATTAAGGATTAAGGGACCAAGTCAAGAGGCTTAGGTGAGGGCAGCTAAAGGCTGGTGTACAGGCTGTGCCAGTGATCTCTGCCCAGCCTACAGGCCTGAGTCAGCCTCAATCTACCATGTGGGAGGCCTAAGAACATTCAATACGACTTGGAAGAAGGGCTTTAAAACAAATAGTCTGCCTTTCCTCGTTTCCAGCTCTCCAGCATGAAAAACTGATGCTACAAAAGGCTAGGCAAAATGGAATGTATGTGCTTCTGAGCTCAGCCCAAAGGGCCCTCCTCTACTGAAAGGCTCACTTCCCAGGAGAAAGGATGCTATGATGTGAAGGTTGTTACACTCAAGGTTTTCTCTCCAAGCCTCACCTCCTCTATTAAATCTGTCCCCCTACTCTTTAGGTAGAACTGACCTGCTGTCTGCCCTGAATACACATACCACAGATGGATTCTCTCTTGATACCTCGAGTGCCACAATGCCCTGCTAACTTACCTGCTTCCTCCTCCAGCCCCAAACCTCCCCGAGGGTAGACGCTGTGCCTCCCATGTTCCTAGGGCCTTCCTAGCCTGAACACTATGATTTTGCTCTCTGAAAATGTTAGACAAATACTTTTCTCTCCTAATTTCACCAGCTTTATATCCAGAAACAGGTTTACAGTCAGAAGGGTTGTAACCTGGGCTCCAGAGGGCTGAATCCAGTCCATCCATAGGGCTACTACCATAGGGCTATGAATCCAGTCCATCCATAGGGTCTTACCAACCGTAGGGCCACCAATGTTGTACTTTCATCACCCATTTTCCAGGACAATAAAATGCCTTGTTTTTAAAAAGAAATAGTCAGACAATTTTCTAAAAGAAGGAAATAAAATGACTTGAGGAAGAAGCATACTTTTTCTAACTGGCACAAAAGCTCTGTATAAGCTAGTCGTGGCCCTATCCATACATAGTTTTTAGCTGGTCAATATAACTTTAAAAACTGAATCAAAATGACTTTAGGCAGGGCACATGCTCTCCAGCTTGTCAATCCCCACCACTCCCTATGGTCTTACACTCTTAACCTCTGTTATATTTATTTACCACCTAGCCCTGGAAGGCTTGTAAGTTTAAAACCCTGCAACATGATACGAAACCTCATAAAGCAATCCCTTCCATCTTTGAGAAGCAACTGTTTTCAAGGTTCTTTATTAGGCTGAATGGAAATCTTCCCATAGCCTCTCTCTACCCCTCCTATTTCTGGGGTACTCCAGGTCCTATAGTACAAATACAATGCTTTTCTAAAGCGCACTCTCTTACTTATTTGAAGACTATCAGCAGAGTCTGTGTGAGGCCTTCTCTTTTCCATATAAAACATACTGTCTTCCTTCCACTATTTCCTATGACATTGAATCCCCTCACTATAATCTGAATGTGACTTATTATCCCCTTAAAGAGGGGCATCCATACAGGCATGGTCTAATCCCTTGCAATTCAAAGTGTAATCCAAAAGCCAGTAGCATTTGCATCACTTGGGAGCCTCTTACAAATGCACAACCTCAGACCCACCCCACACCTACTGAATCAAGATCCACAGGTGATTCATATGCACACCCCTAATTAATGCAGGCTACGATTATGCTAGTTTGTGAGAGCAACTGTGTTACACTGTCATCCCTGTTTCCTGTTATTTGAAATTCCTGTTTTTTCCCCACACTCACTGCTAAGTTACATCTTCTTATATTAGTTTGATTGCAGCATGTAACAATCTGATTACATTTTGATGAGTCCTAGACTATGAATTTGTGGGCAAAACACAGATCATATTCATCTCTGTTTTTGGTACCAAGCAAAGGCCCTAGTACATAATAGGGGCCAATATAAGAAGTAACCAAAAAATAAAATAACACTGGTCTAAATGATAAAAATAAATAAATAAATAAATAAAAATTAACTCTCTGCTGAACAGTTCAAGGCATGGCTGGATCCAGGGCTCAAAGATGGTGACAGGGACTTCGATCATCGCCACTTTCCACCTCTGCTTTCTTGTCATCAGCACCATCCTCGGTCGAGCTCTCCCCTTGTGGCCTCAAGATGGCTGCCAGTGTCACTCAGAACCACAGCCTTTCTCATTCCAGTCCAGCTGGCAAAGAGTCTTCTGAAAACTTATGGGGGCAAACATTTCTTTTTTCTTTCCTTTTTTCAGAAACCTTAGCAAATGTCCCCTCCAATTTCATTAGCTATGATGGAGTTATCAGTACATTTCAGAGCGAATTAGTGGGGCGAGGGGGTTTAATACCCTGATGGGTTTAATTCAGTGAGGACTCCCTCATGAGGAGCTAGAAGCAGTTGAAAATTGAGGGAGGGTTCTATCAGGAAATTAGGAAACTGTTTGGAGAGGCGACATGTGTGCTGGGGAGGTGACCCATGGATGTCTACCGTAATGTTAAACAGGTCTGCATTTCAGTTTCCTTTAAATCTTGCAACTGTTGTTCAGGATATCCGAGATTACAGCAACCACTAGCACAGGTTATGGCCAGAAAACTTTTCTATTTTTAGACGACACACAAACTATTCTGCTCCATCACATTGTTTCAGTGATCAACTTTAAAGGGCCCTGGCTTACCTCCTCCTGGAATAATAAAGCAGTCACAGGAGTTCTTTGGGCCACTCCAAAAACCACTCCAGAGTGGTTGGCCACACATAATAGAGGGTGCACTTGAAAGGCAGCATCCAATGACCAGTTCTGGTTGAAGACTTTTGTGTTTTTCAAAAGCTCAATAAGCAGCAGAAGTGACCACAATGTGTTTGAAACTTTATAGCATGTGTCTTCAGGAGACACAGTGCCTAAAACTAGATGGAAAGACTTGTAATTTTTTAAATTAAAAACTACAGACAGGAGAGGTAACAAAGTAAAATAAGCATGAATCCTACATTTCTGTTTCAAAAATAAAACCCGAGGTATGGGGAAAATTGTAATATGGAATTCAGAAATCCGCTTTGGCCATATGCTGTACTGCATCTGCTTTCCTTGAGGCAAAAGGCTCTCAACGACCAGTCATGCTCAGCTGGGAGAGACATAATGCCAACGAGACTAAAGGCAGGCAGGAGGGTATAGAGGGGCAATTCTTGTTTCATCTGAGTGATCAGAGGGCAAACTTCCCACCACCAGCCCCTGTGGACACATGCTACTGGTCAAGGTAGTCACTGTGCGAGGGCGGATGGACCACACAGGCCCATCTCCACTTCTCAAAAGAACAGCTTAAACTAAGACCTATTTAACTCTCAGGAAGGGCGTCAGTTATGTATGTGATCTTCACAAATGAAAGGCAGCCTAAAACCAGTACCAGCGTAGTCCATTCTGTCACAGAACCAATTTGTGTAGCCCCTGGCTCTACCCCTTACTGAAGGAAGGCCTTTCGTATCATCACTTAGTCTCAGCTTCGGTTTCCTCTATGAGAGGAGGCAATAATTCCCCTCTCACAGACGGGTGTGAAAGTAAAACAGTCCATGTAACAAATACCTAGAAATGTTCAGGCCAAAGAACGCCTACCAACGTCATTTTCTTCCCTGGCCCCTGCTCAGTCCCACGCAGTGCTCTAAGTTTATAAACACACCACTAAAAAAATTCGGTCTCGTAGACCTTTTGCAATTTCTCTCTGAAATTGCAAATTGAAATTCATACATATGTGTGAAGTCATACTTTATCGTACTGTAGTAATTGTATTGGCCGGAAAAAAATTTTTTGAAAATCCTTCAGTTTTCACATAGATGGAGGTGAAATCAACACAAAATGACCAAGCGGAGCATGGCCTCACCTTTTACTAAATGTAAAGCCTTGGGCAAGTTTAGTTTAACAGAAGGCTTCAATCAATCACAGCTTTTAAAATAGCAGCAATAACAACAAACATCTCTCCCACTAGATTGTAAAGTCCTCGAGGGTTGAGAGCTCATTTATTCAACTTTATATTCTATTAACATCCCTAGTCAACTGGCCTGCACATATTAGGAAGATAAGCTGCAATAGCTTGAAGGGTTTATCACTTGAAGGTCTTAAAAGTCTGCTAAATTATTATAAAACGAAAAATATAAAAATCAAAATAGAAAGAGGCTGGACCCACTAACAAGTAGAGTCACAGTTTTCAAAATTTTTTAATTAATTTTTTTTAAATTTCTCAGCATAGAGACAGATCTATCAAGTCTAGCTCTATGATTCAATGATCTCTGGCAAGTTACTTTTTCTGTCCACACTTCGGTTTCCTTAGCCACGTAAGGAAGGGAACAAAGTTTTCCAAAATCCCTTACACCTCTAAAATTAGGTATCCAAATTTCTACACACACTTGTGGCAAATCTATGACAAAGGCACGCTGCCAGGCACCATAAGAGACATGAGAGAGAAGAGACCAGAGCAGCCCTTCAATGAGCTCATGGATTATTAAACAATAAAAAACAGGGGCACAAATAGCAGCGATTCAAAGCAGAAAGGGGCAGTGGCTATCAGAGAGGTACTGATGTGGAACTGTGAGCTGTGGAGACAAGCACTGGCTTTGTGGAAGGGTGGCTTTTGTTCCCACTTCAATGTAGCAAATATGGAGCACCGGTCATGCCAGGCACTGTGTCTTAGCACAAAAAAAAAAAAAAACAAAAAACACACAACTATGACCAAGACAAACAGAGTCCTGTGGAGCATCACAAAGCAAGTAGGAATGAGTCCATAGCTCTGTTTGCAGAGAAGTGATGATGGTACAGTGGAGTGGCATGAGAAGAGGTAGAAAGGCAGGAGGCAGCTGATGTGGAGCCCCTGAAATGCCAAGCTATGGAGTCTGGATTTTAATTGGTCCAACAAAATAACCTAACAATTCTAAGTGACTGACTATATACTAAACTTCACAGAATCACTAATTTTGTATCCAAATGCACACTGCCTTTCTGTAATAAAAAGGAAGACGTTTGAAAGAAAATTGCCAAAAGAAGTAATTTAAATAAGTTTATTTGTGAAAGAAAAACATCTGAACATCAGGTACAGTCTGATCCACAATGTCATAACTCATTCTCGGGAGTACTCTTATGCAGTTTGCAAGAGAAATTCCATGTGGAGCATCAGCTGAACATTTATCAGAATTCAGAAAGCCTTCAAACCTGAGTATTACACAATACATAACAACAACGATACAGTAATAAAAATACAATATCAAATACTACTTTGTGAGTTACAAACTACAATATAAACAATTTAGGCCCCTTTTTAAAAAATGAAAAAATATTTCTATTACAGGCTTATTTCAAGCATTTTCAGTTAGAAACAGCTTTATATACTTTTACTCACGATAGATAGCGAAAGAATGTCTTCATAAGTATCTATAGGTAAAATATATTACTTGCTTAATGTTTGCACTCTGAAGTATACTTTGACACATACAAGTTCCGATAAGAGAATGAAATTGCTGTGGCAAAATCCTGGCTGATTATCAAGACTTGGAGAGTTTTCATATTAAGTTAAAAAAATTTACATCAATGAAAAAAGAAGCAAGGACATACAAAGAAGCAACATCATTCTTTTGCAATGAAGCAGTCTAATTCCAGGGAATGGGTTTTCCATTTTGAATTCAAAGTGTGTGGTCCCAAAGTTGAATTCTTTCAAATCCAAGGAGCTGCCTGCCACTGTGAGGCAACAGCAATGATGAAGCAAGTTGGGAGTAAAGTGTTAACTGAACTACAAAGATGGTCACTGATAAAACAAGTTCCTAGAAGTCCTCGGGCCCACCCAGAGGTGAAGGGCAGCCAGAACTATCAACACAAAAGAAAAATGCGCTCACTGAACTGCACACATAGAGCTTCTAGGAGGGTTAACAGTCCTTGACATAGGTTCCTGGTTGTAGTTTACAATATCTGCCTTCACCACCCTCTGTCATAAAAGAAAACAGAGTTATTATCAGGACATCAGAACATTTAGAAAGAGCTCCTTAAAGTATATTTTTATTTTCTGAACTTTGCTGAACTTCTGATGATGGACACCATAAATGAAGCAGGAGTTGATATTAAAAGAATAAGCCAGACAAACAAACGAAGAGTGGATTTTTTTTTTTTTTCAAGAAGAGAATGGCAACTCAGCTACTGAGTTGTCCCTGGTTTTATGACATTAACTTGAGGTTATCATAAGTCTAATGAAAAACTGACAAATCAATAATGAAAAATTAAACCCTGATAATAATCTAGAGCAAAATAAATTAAATCATTTACATATATTTTAAATCATAGAAAAGAACTCATCAAAGTAAAAAACAGCATTATTGATTAATATTTCCATAAGCCATTATATTTAGCGAAAACTTTTCATTGAATGTTTACAGCAGTTTGTGAGTTTGGAAGAAGACATTTAAATGTTAAAGAGGATTCACATATAAAGCAGAAATATTCTGAGCAACCCATTTTAAAATCTTTTCCAATTTCTAAACCTTTCCTCCAAAATCCCTATTTCCAAATGGCTCACTATTGGTTATGAATACAACTCTAACAAAAAAGAGTACGATGAAAAAATTTAGAAAATTACTTCATATTCATGTTTTTAAAATAATTTAAACCAAAAGATAATTTTAACTCTTCCCTCCTTCCCTCTAACACACACTTCAAGGAACATCTAAAATGATACACTTAGCAATATGCTTAATATTCATCTCTAAGTAATACTTTAAAACAAATCCTTTACTGTTTTCAACTCTACAAAGTCTGCACACACAAGCAGACAAAGAAGGGCAATTCAAGGCAAATTTTAAAAATACTCTTTCAATTACCAAGCTATTTCAGGAAAAATGGTAAGGAATGAATAATGAAATAACTGCCTCAATTCTCTACTTCACTGCACATGTAATAAACACAACCATAAAGACAAATATGTTTAAAAGTAACTGAAATGTTATTTTAATTTGTTCCCAATTTCTTAATTCATGTCTCCTGGCAGAGGACCAATTTTTTAGTTCTAAATCAAGACGTAGACGTGATATTAACTTCCAATAATGTACAATAATCATCTGAACTTCCCTATTCATAGGGAATAAAGAACAAGATAGCATTCAATGGTTCTCCCTTCCCACCTCCCCAAACTATAATAATTTATCACTTAATACCTGCACTACTGTACTGAACAGATTCTACTCTGAGTAGAGGTGGTATGTTGATTTTCTTCTTCCGGGTACTTCACTATTTCTGCCCTGACAATACGCTGTCAATTCCATACAACATAAATGAGACAAAGAAAAAAGAATTAAAAAAAAAAAAAGACAAAATGGAAAGTATGTTCAATGACTGAATATAGAAGGAAACACCAAAGTAGAAAAATAAAATTAACATATAAATGTAAACATGTCTCACACACACACGCACACACAAACAGCAGAATGTACACATACAAAAGGAAAGAAAAGGAAAGGAACAAAGACCCAAGAAACATTATTCTTTGTAATTCTATTTAATTGCTGAAATAGATATGACCACTTAACTTCCCAAATTGTAAGTTCCATTTTTGATAACACAATTATATATAACATATATAATGCCCTGAATTTCAGAAGACTGTGAAGAATTATGAGGTTTTTCTATGTTAAAGTGCAATAAAAGGATTAATTCCATTTCCATTAACAAGCTTTACTGAAGATATACTATGTGCCAGTCGCTCTATACTGTGAAAGTATGGGCGACTTACACAGAATCTATTCACAAGTTGCTGAGGCCCTAATGGAAAGAGAAACACATAAACAACTAATTGCCATACAAGATAAACACTTAACTAGTGGACTTATAATATGCTGTGGGAACACAGAGGAAGGAGTAATTAATTATCTTTGAAGGTGGGGAGAGGAATGAAGACATCAGAGGAAGGCATATGCCATTTACAATTTTTATATTTAATACTATTTATTACTTGTCCAAGACTTCCTTATGATGCCCGCTCCCCCATTCCTCCCGATCCTAACCTCCATACTTCCAAATTCCATACAGAAACAAACAAGTTCAAAATGCAGTTGCAGGTCATGTAAAAAAAAATCACAAGGTACAATATTTAAGTACAATAACTGTTGCTTTCAAATATCTAAGAGTTTTACTAAATAAGAAACTATTTATTTTTACCTTGTTATATTCTTAATTGCTGCTACCCTTAGGATAAAAAGACCATATGTGACAAATATGTATGACACAGATAACATGTTACCCAAATATTTTAGATTTAGACCTATCCTCGCTATCCATGTGATTGCAAATAACTTATTTCAGGACACGCATCCTTCATAATAGCATCTATTAATTTATTAAGATAGAAAAGCATCTTAATATGAGCTGCTGTCTGTGACTACATTTATAAATAAAGATCCTATAAACAATTGAGAGTAAATGAATAGGATGCTGAGGCATACGAACATATTAGCCTTGGGTGGCTTCTGCTTAAGTTCTTTAGCAACAAGCAGCATTAACTTTTGGACAAGACTCATGATTTACTAGGCACTCTGCCTGATGCTATCAACAGAAGCATTACCAACTGCCAAATGAGGTATGAGTCAGGGGGTACATCAGTGAAATATTGTATACCATTATCTAACCTCCCCAAACCTAACTGTTTCATGCCAAACTATGGGTTACAATGAAGAGATGGGATTTTCATAATCAGGGAGCAACTCATTAATCCAACAAAATGTTGGTTTAAGTCTTATCCTATAAACACAACCAGATTACTGTCCTGTGCTCAAAACATTTTGGTCCAAGTACTGACTAATGTAAATGACTTGGATTTCATTATTAATTTTCATCAAATTAATGAAGAATTAACAAGACAGCATCACTCTCAGGGGCTTTGACTCTTTGACATAAAGCTTTGTAAAATGTTTCCGAACTGTAAGCCATAACCAAGGCTCTGCAGATTCCAAATTTCACTTTCTATGATTAGAAAAACATAATTTCCATGTCATAAACTTCATGGTAGGTGGTTTCACTGTAGTCAGCTTATTTAAAAGCCATTTATTGATGTTTTTAGAGAAAATGTTACCTATAAAATACCAACCTTTATTTTTAGAGCCACAAAGCACACTCGATTATTCTCTGCTATTAGTTGATGAAATGAAAATAATGAAGTGGCCCTAAGAGGAAAAGAGTTATATGGGTGAATACAAGCTTAACCCTGATATTTTCAAAGAGCATTTGCCAAGTGTATACTGGAAATGGAAGTGGTAGCCATGGAGGGCATAAGCAAGAAAGCAACCTATGGGTTGGGGCACAAGGTGTAAGGAGTATAGATGACTCTGTGCAAAAGCCATAGTTTGTCATGGCCAGGATATGGAGTAAACACACCCTGAAGGCTAAAACATCTGTCACTGTCATTCATTCAAAGCCAACCACCATCCCAGAT
This sequence comes from Pan paniscus, assembly GCF_029289425.2. Classification (NCBI taxonomy): domain Eukaryota; kingdom Metazoa; phylum Chordata; class Mammalia; order Primates; family Hominidae; genus Pan; species Pan paniscus. The sequence continues at coordinate 13,636,714 of NC_073252.2, forward strand.
ATTGCAGACATTTAGGTAAATAATGCATAATCTCTGTTTTTTTGAGATGCTAAGAGTCTAGCACAGAAAACAGATGTGTAACTACAGAATATTCTGACTGGCATACATTCAAAGTGCAACAAGATTACAGAATACAATTTAAAGCATGGATATAGGATATAACATGTTAAAAAGCATAGTACTTTGCACAGAGTGGGAGTTTTTTAAAAGCTACTCTTCTATATAACGAATGGGCCATTATATGCTGCCAGTAACAAAACATTGGGCAAGTTATTTCACGTCTTCTGTCTTCGCAATTTCCTAATCTATAAAAACAAGGTCTACCGACATGATCTCTAAAGTCCCATCTGGTTTTGAAATTTTATTTAAAAAATTAATTTAAAAGGTGAATAGAAAAAGAAAAAATGTTATGTAATATGAAAATCCATTAAGCAACGTTCAATATCTGAGGGTTAGAGTAGTACGTACAAAATAAGAAAATATCCCCCTCAAGAAAACAAGTGGTCTTTAGGATAAGAAAGAAATCCCAGTACAGTTTTAATAAACATACTGGAGAAAATGATCGTAAAAAATTAACATGTGGGTAAGAAGAATCTGAGGAAGATCAACATTCAGGTAAATCTAAAAAGCAGAAAGGATTCTTAATACCAAAGGTTAAATGGGTACTTGTACTGTACAATAATATGCAAATTAAGATAACTAAAATCTTGAGCATGTCTATTACATGCCAAGCCCTACATGAGATACTTTCAGATACAGTCTGAAAATAATTTGAGGGGACAATAAGGAATATATATTTTTAGCAAGTTTAATGAATATCTCAGACATGATAGAAATTTTTGGTATTTTAAAAACTAATACATACCTAGTTCAAACCAAGTAGAAATTCACAGTTTATTAATTGGCAAGTAAAAATGCTGAGGCTTAAAAATGTACTAAGAATTCTTAACACCAAGTAGATATGGCAAAACTTCCTTGCAATTCAGACTGAAGGACACAAGACAGGACTGAAAGGACTATGCTTTTTCTTTATCAATTATCTAATGCATTCTTAAAGAGCTGATTGCTGGATTTCCTAAACAACAGCAATTGTAAATTTATTTTTTCTCCTAAAGGTCTATGTACTTTGCAAATAAAAAATCTGAACAACCTGGGAAACTAGAACACTTGTTAACAACAGTATCAATTCTTACACTATCTTAGAGGATAATGGTTGGTAGTGGAGAAGGGGAAGACTACATAAATGATGCAAATGAAACTATTAACCAAATTGGGAATTGTGAAAAATGGATCTATAGTGTTCATTGTTTAAATGTTTGGCTGCCCCACTTATTCTGGGAGCTCCTTGAGGATAGGGACTTTCTCTTATTCATTTCTGTATCCCCAGATTCTAGTGTGGCCCCCTGGCATTACACAGACCCTCAAAATATGGTTACTGTGTTAATAAATTGCATTCACTTTCTTTTCTCTCTCTTCCTCTTCCTTGCAAAGCTTGCAAAGTGTGTTGATAACTCATTTTACATAACTCCCAAATAGGAGCAATCTAGGTTAGAAATAAACTAGCAGAATCTCTTTAAATTGTCAGTGAATGAAACTAGGACTAAAACCTCACTGTAAATATTTATGTCACAAACTAAATTATTATAGTAGAGCATCAACATCAATGGGACTGGTGAGTCTGCCATTTAACTCCTTCTCTATAGAATAATACAAAGTACTTTCAAACATTCCCTTGAATCCCCCCAGTAATCTTTCAAATGTCGCAACAACCACATGCAGTGTGTATGTGTGTGTATATATATGTATGTATGTGTGTGTGTGTGTATATATATGTGTGTATATATATAATCTGCACTTCTTAGTCTTTGAGATGAACTTGCCAAAATGTTTCCACTGAGAAATATGAATTGTAAAATCAATAATTTAATTGGCAAAAACACCAAATTCATCAGGATCAAGAAAGACTAATAAGGATTCTTGCTATACACAAAGAATTTTGACAAACATATAGAAGAGTGCTGCAGTAACTTGAATTCACCTTCAAATGAATGCATTAAGAGTAAATGCCACCAACAAACTGAAGATAGAATTAAACCTCAAAGCATAATAAACAAGGTAGATGTGCAGGGAGGGTAGGGAACTATGTAGTTAACACATCTAATATCTCTTTATTTAAAATACGCTAGGATATTAAGCCCATATCTAAAGTCAAAATAGTAACCCTGTTGATCTTGCAACACGAGGGACCTAATGTTAGTAAAGCTTCCCCCAAATTTTGCCTCCAGTTGTTTCATTTCTCCAGAGGTCTCCTTGTATCTGATCACCGCTGCACAGCTCAGGCAGTACAAGGAATCCTTCCTCAGTGCAGCCCTCTCACCTGTGAAGCACCAGCCCACCATTCCCCCTTTCAGAAAGACAAGCAATCATTGGGTTTCTCCTGTCTTCATTCCTCCAGGCAAGAAACCTCAGGGTTATCTCGGACTTCTATCCTCTCTTATCCAATAATTCCACAAGCCCTATTGGTTCTTCTTTAAAATCTCCCTTACATCCATCCGACCTTTCCATTCCATCTTGACTTTGGCCTTCTTCACATGGTAGCAGTAACTCAGTCTCCTTACCTCAATCTCCCTCCCATCCAACGACATATAAAAATATCCCATTAGATTAATTCTACCTAAAAACTGCTTTCATTTGTTGCCCTACCTCAAAATGATTATAGGTCTAATAAAATTAATCAACTTGGCATTCATAAATCCCCAAAATCTGTTCTCAAACTCTTTATACTCTAACACAAATGGTCATTTATTTTAACCAAACTGCTCTTCTGTTTCCAAAATACAACCTAACCTTTTCTACCCAGGTATATTGTTCATACCAGCTCCTCTTTCAGCCATTTTCTCCCTTCCCACTCCAAACTGCCCAGTACACTTTCCCCCAGTATGGCAGAGTGGAAATACCAAGGGCATTGGTGTCAGAGCGACCTGGGTGCAAATTCTGGCTCCACCACTGCCCAATTAATGGTTAGTGATCAAGTTACTGAATCTCTCCACAGTCTCAGCTTCCTGATCATAAAATGATAAAATTTCACCTGATCCAGGGAGTTATTATGAGGATAACTGAGATAACACAGTCCCCCTGGCACATAACCTATTAATTTTCTTTACTGAAAGCAGGGACATTTTAAAGTCTTTTAATTCTTTTTTAGACCCACCACTATACTGAGTTTACAATGTATGACCAATAAATCACTTATGATAATCATAGACTCTCTAACTAAGCAGAGACAAACATTATTTAGACAGAGAAGCTAAAAAGCAAAGGAATTACTTGACCTCTGGGATCCAAGGTTTGTGTGATCAAGCAAATCATGGTGACTTCTCTTTCCTATATTCTCCTAGGCCCAAAACAAGTAACCACTTTTTCTGTGTCTGGGAGCTATTTAAACATCACAAAGTATCTTAGCACTGTATTTGGCCATACCAAGCGCTAAAACAAATGTCTTTGAATGATGGGAATTAAAACTTTTAGAGTTTCAAATGTTTTAATCAAGTCTTAGAAACAGCCATATCAGTGTAACAATTTCAAATATTTGCTTCAATTGTTTTAAAACACACACACACACACACACACACACACACACACACAGAGACCATGAGAAAAAGATACAGAACTAACTCTAAAAGAATTAAAGAAAAATTTAAGGATGGGAAAAGATAATTATACTTTTTTAGTTGCACAGGGTGCGAATGGGGTGGAAGAAATTGAGCAAAAATGTAATTAGTTTGTTACTTCTAACCAAACCACTTCTGAAGCATAACTTTATAGGCTCTTACTCTGATTTTTCATTCTATCAAACATATGAATTAGTGGGAAATTATAGTGGTACTTTAAATTTCTTGGCTGCCGCTATGCATGTTTTTTTCTTAGCCTAAGAAAACTATCTAGGAATAGTGAAAAAACATAGAAATCCTTACTAATTAATAACACTACTAAACTGACAATAAAATAACATCAAAAACTAATATCACTACAGTCAAGGATGTTTTAAAATTGAATAGAGGCTCCAAAAGGATTTAAATAAAGAAGTGCCAAACAATGTGGTCAGCACCTTAACTCAGTTAACCACTAATAAAAATTTTCTTATACTAGTATCTTTTTCCCAACAAAAGAGACAAAATGAGGTTTCAAGGGTATCATAATTTGGCAAAAAGTTAACATTCTCCATCTTCTGCAATAAACAGTGATTCATACATACAATCTATTCCCAAAGCTTTTAGAGATACGTACACAGAAGGCATAAATGGGAAAGAATTTATGGGTGAAAATTAATGCCTTGTAAGAAATTCGTTAATTTTTTAAATATAAAGTTCAAGGTAATCACCTGTGACTGTTCTATTTCTGCTTTGTTTAATTTGATCCCAAGGATTTCAGCAGCAACTTTCTGAAAGCACAGGAAGACCTACATAACAAAAATGGGTTTAAATGATTTAAAAGAGGCATGCTTAAGTTATCTTCAAATAAACAGAATTTTCTTAAAAATGATAAACAGCAATAATTGCAAAAATATGATATAGCAGGTGATTCCAAAAATAGCTTTATTTGTCAAATGTAGCAACATTTTAAATATAATAATTTTTAAATTATAAAGCCATAATTTAAAACTCCATGCAATTCAATGAATTGATCATTTTCTCTAAACACACACATGAAAGATTTAACATGATGATTACAGCTACCACTTTAAAAAACAACAAAACAATCCTACTTACTAGTATAAAAATTCCCATAATTCCTGAAGAAAATAAAAATAATCTATACTTTACCAACCTAGTTTTTCACTGTCGGTTTTCTCTTGGTCCTTTTAGCCGCCTTTGGCCTATCTCAAAAGGTCTTAGTTTCTAAAACTTTAATACTCTCTGTGCCTTTCATATCATTCCAACAAATTCTCCATGTATCTTGAGTAAAGCAACTTGGTACTGTTTACTATATTTTACCAGTTCAGAGCAAAGGAAAAATAGATGCCATTACGATTAAACAAAAATAGACAAATATTTTTCTATAAATAGCCTTTCCACACATAGTTAGCTTATGTCAGGTCTGCTATAATTACTAGAGTTCCAATCCTGACATTTACTGTAGTATAACTTATCTTTTCTTCATAAATGTCCTACCATATTCTTATCCCTATTCATCACATGCTTATAGAATATTTATCAAAACTTTATTAATTTTTACTTCTAATAAAAAAGGATACATATTCCTGATAGCCTTATGCCACTTGTACCCTAAGAAGCATATTTTAGTTCACTGATGGTCAATGGTCAAGAAACAACAGGAAAAGTACTGTGGTGGAGTGGAGAGAAAGAGTGGTTATAAAAGAAGATGAGCAAAGAGATGAAGGGAGTACAAAGCATGTAAAATCTGGTAGGCTACTTGGAAGGACTTTGGCGTTTACTCCAAATGAAATGGAAGGCATGGAAGGGTGGCCCAATGTGACTTTTATTTTAACAGCATTAGTCTGATTGTTTGCATTGAACATTCACTATAGGAGACCAAGTGTACAAAAACAGAATCAGCAAAGAAACTAATGTAAAATATTATGGAGGCTGAACCAAAGTGGTAGAAGTGGACAAAGTAAGAAAACAGTCACCAGGTTCTGGATGTATTTTCAAAGTACAGCCAAGGGGATTTGGTGACAGATGTGGGGTGTGGGAGAAAAAGAGGAGTCAAGAAAGGCTCCAAAATTTTTTTGGCCTGAGCAACTGGTAGATCTGCTATTTATTAAAGTGAGGAAGACTGTGAGAGATTTGAGGAGGGAATATCAAGAGCTCAGTTCTAAACATGTTAAATTGGGCAGCCTATTAGACATCTAAGAGGAGATGCTGAGCGGGCAGTTGGATATAAGAGTCTACAGTTCAGGGGAAAAGTCTGAGCAAAGCCAGAAGACTAAATAAAGCCATTATGGGAATAAGTGTAGAAAAAGAGATTATCAAAGGACTGAACCTTAGTTGGCTGGAGACGTAAGAAAATTAGTCAAGGGGACTGACAGAGCAGTTAGTGAAGCAGGAAGAAAACCAGGAGGCGTTGTATCCTGGAAGCTAAGTGCAGAGAGTATTTCAAAGAGACGAGAGTGATCAGCAATTATTTATGTTGCTACTTAATCAAATAAGATGAGGGCTGAGTACTGACCATTGGATTCAGCAAAAAGGAGGCCATTGATGACGTGAATAATAGCAGTTTGGGGAAAATACTGAGGGCAAAAGTCTGCTGGAACTGGAAGAGAAATTGGCAAAAGAAGAACTAGAGACAATTCTTTAAAACATCCACTGGAAAGTGAAGGAAGGAAATAAGGCAACAGCTAGAGAAAAAATGTGGCATCAAGAGTTTTCTTGTTTTTAAGATAAAAGAAGTCATAATATTTTCTGTGCTGAAAGAATAATCCAGTAGATGGAAAAAAAATAATACATATGAAACAGAGAGAACTGCTAAAGCAATATCCTTGATTCAGCAAAGATAAATGGGACTAGTACACAATGGAGAAGTTGGCCCTAGCTAGAATAGATCCCATACTAACCACAGAGAAGACAGAAGATATGAGAACAGATGGGGTAAGTAGGATGAGGTTAGACCTGGTAGCAGCAGTATGTAGAAGTTGTCTTCTGTTTGGTTCAAATTTCTTATAAAATAGGAAACAAGGTCATCAGCTGATAGAATAGAGGAGGATAGTTTGAACATTCGAAGAGAGAAGAGAAGCTATGAAATAGTCATCGGCCTGGCGCAGTGGCTCACACCTGTAACCCCAACACTTTGGGAGACTGAGGCAGGTGGATCACGAGGTCAGTTCAAGATCAGCCTGGCCAAGATGGTGAAACCCCATCTCTACTAAAAATACAAAAAATTAGCCAGGCATGGTGGTGGGTGCCTGTAATCCCAGCTATTCAGGAGGCTGAGGCAGAGAATTGCTTTAACCCAGGAGGCGGAGGCTGCAGTGAGCTGAGATGGCACCACTGCACTCCAGCCTGGAGGACATAGTGAAACTCTGTCTCTAAAAAAAAAACCAAAAAAAAAAAGTCACCTAGATGAGGGGAAGAGGTGATAGACTAGGGATATAGAGCATAATTACTGAGCAGCATTAAGGGCCCACTTGAGATTAGTGATTGTGAACTTAAAGTGAAAATTCCAGCATGCCTCTGTGTTTTTCTCTGGTCATGTTCATGGGTACACCCATGAAAAAGTGGAGGCTTGGTTTAAACCAGAATTAAGGTTTAGCCAAGCGGATCTGACAAAATGAAAGAGGGAAAAGGGAACTGAGAGTATATGCTGGCAATGATTTGGACTGGCCATGAGATTTAAGTTCAGAAGAGAGAAAAATGAAGACATGAAAAGAGGTTAAGATTTTGCAAAGGTGTTAGGATCAATGTCTTGTAGGTCTTGCTACGGTTGAGAATGGTTGTGTTAGGACACTCAAAGGTGTGAAATAGAAGATGGTTGGTGGTTAGTGATTAGGATGCCTGATACTGAGATAATAGAAGAGCCACAGTAATTTGTAATGATGTAATCTGTGGTATGCAAGAGTGACTATGGTGGCATCAGGGAGAAACAAGGATACTGAAATCACTAAGAATTATGACATAGGAATATCAGAGAAAGTATAGTAACCCAGGAGCTCATCTCCTCAAGCAATGAGAAAGTTACCTGGAGCTAGAAATGATTACAAGTCTTAAAGTAATTTCATAAGAACAAACCATTTCAAAGTACCACTTTAAAAAAATGAAGTTTTTTAATAGTGGTTCAATATAAGCAAACAAAAAACACTAAGTGGCAAAAAAATACTAAGTGGTTAAAAACAAGCTAAAATACTACAAGTTAAAATAATTCTGAAATGGCAAAAAAAAGCCCCTGGGAAGATTAAGTGAGGGTAGAAGCCCAGTGAATCCATGGATGAGTTTATCTACAATTATTGACATTACATTTTTTAAAAAGGCTTGGATGGGTGAGTATGTGCCCATGTTCACATTGTCTGAGGGGAAAGGATTCCAGGAGGCCAAATTTTTTAATGGGTCTTACCAAAAAAAAGAATAAACCCCCATCATATTATTTATTTTAGGTGTAAAACTATAAAGGATATTACAGAGAAAAACATCAAAAATCTTAAACCACAGAAAAATTTCAAACTTCTTTTAGTAGAAAAATGTCAACTGGAAAAATAGTCAAATGGGGGTCAGTGAGGATTATTTGAAAAAATTATGATACATGACTATTAGCACTAATATAAAAATGGTCATAGAAAATTTCTAAATGCAATAGAAAGTTATAACAAGTAAAAAGCAGAAAGTGAATAACTAATAAAACTTTTAAAATTTCAACCTCAATTATAATCAAAGAAATTCAAATTTAAATAGTGAAGTCTCTTTTTTCTTTTTTGGGGCCTACCAATTTGACAAAGATTTTAAAATAAATACATAGATAAATCCTGAATGTTAAAAGGATGTAGTTATGGCAATCATACAATGCTGGTGATAGCATGAATTTAGTCTTTCTGGTGGTGATTTGGCAATGTTTCAATCTCCTTTCAAGGAATCTACCTAAAGAAAATAATCAAAACACCAAAAGCTTATGGACAAAATTTTACATTAGAACATTACGTTCAAAACTTAACAACCTATATGTTCCACAATAAGAATAAGATTGAATAAATTTCTGAACATTTATTAAATGAATTATTCAATCTATTATTAAATGACATGGGAACAATAAAAATATTAAGTAAAAAGTAAAATATAAAATTATTTCTATATTATAATCTTAATTTTTAAAAGTAAATATAGGGTCGGGACTGTGAGCCCCAGAGTGTCACTATTTGCCTTCACAAATCCTCTCTCCTCCACTTATTAGCCGTGTAATCTGGACCCCATTACATAATTTCTCTAAGACTCGTCTATAAAATGGAGATAATCAGAGTAGTACAATATCTATAATAAAGTAAGCACTCAATGAAAGCCATCTCCTAGCCACAGGCAGCAGCACTAGTGTGAGCATCAGGAAAAGAGACTAGATGGAATCATATGAGGTTATGAGTGGTTATCTCTAGATACTGACATTACGGGTGGTTTATATTCATTTTAATTCCCCTTTTAAAAATAACTAAAATTATGTTAAATAAATTATAAAATATAACCAGAATAAACATGTTATATCTAATCTAAGGAATTTCATGTTTTCAATAGGAATTAATTTGCTCCAAAAGTTAGAGTGGAAGTATACTTCCTAGGAATGTTAGTAAATAAAAGGAAAACATCACATACAGTATTCATTATTTTACTTACAGAGTCTCCCGTCTTGGCTGAGACAAAGTGGCTACTAAAACCATTTTCCTGGCAAAACCGTAAGTGTTTTTCAGGTTTTATTGTTCGCATATGCTCCAAATCAACTAGAAAGGTGTTAAAGAGAGAAAATAATTCAATATTAGAGTCTATCAAAACATTTTTAACACGTTTAAATTTGACTTGCTTTCCAATATTATATTCCAGCTTCGACATTAGCTGTGCAAACTTGGACAATTTATTAAACCTCTTTATGACTCAGTTTCCACATCTATAAACTGGGAATAATAAATATACCTATTTTGTAGAGAGTTATTTGATAATTAATCTATGTATAATGCACAAAGACCAGCACATAAGTGCTAAAAAAAATGTGCGCTATCATTATTATTATCATCTGTATAAGTTCAGGCACACTGATGATGCTCAACAAAGATCTACTTAATATAGTACATTTAAACATGGTGATTAATTGAAGGCAAGTTGTACTTACCCAAGCATATTTGGCTTGAAACAGTTTAATTACTTTAATAATTAGCTCTGTAATCTCTATAAGCTTGAATGTTAGCACAAATACATAACTTTCTGCTTAAGAGATCAATATTACATTATGTGTTTACATTAATTTCTAGCCATACTTTAATTTCACAAAGACATAGTTCAGTTGTTTTCCATCTAGAGTATCAATTTTGAGAGTAAGGGGCAAGGATGTATTTCCTTAAATAGTTGTAGGTGCTTTAAAGCAAAGCACAGTACTCATATCCAATACTGGTTTTATCCAGCACAGTCTATTTTTCCAAATGTGATCCTTTATTTAACAGTTTCTCTTTTTACAACACTACAGACCCTATAAGGGTGTTTATTCAATGCCGTCAAATTATAAGGCAAATATATTCACAGGATTTAAGGACAACTAGGCTCTTTGAGTCAATATAGGAAAAAAAAACTTAAACTGATTTCCTGAGGAAGGGACCCAACTGACTTGTAAAAACTTGTAAATTTGCAAATCTAGTAAGCCTACATAATAGTGCCAATTGATTATCAACTAAAAAATGCACTCATACTACATAAAAGACTTTATTTAAAATTATATTGAAAGTCTTTAGTTTGTAGGCTCAAGGGTTCTCTCTCTAGGAGATATTTTTAATCTAATGGGGTATTCCTGAGCCCCATTTATATTGCTTACCTTGGAAAATATGGAATTTTTTTTTTTTTTTGAGACAGAGTCTTGCACTGTCACCCGGGCTGGAGTGCAACGGCATGATCTCGGCTCACTGCAACCTCTGCCTCCTGGGTTCAAGCAATTCTCCTGCCTCAGCCTCCCAAGTAGCTGGGATTACAGGCGCCTGCCACCACGCCCGGCTAATTTTTTGTATTTTTAGTAGAGATGGGGTTTCCCTACGTTGGCCAGGTTGGTCTTGAATTCCTGACCTCAAATGATCCACCCACCTCGGCCTCCCAAAGTGCTAGAATTACGGGCGTGAGCCACAGCACCTGGTCTTTTTGTTTTGTTTTGTTTTTTTGCTCTTCTGGCCAGAGTGCTATTCCTTAAACATCACTATCTCCTTATTTACAAGAACAGGCAAGGAATGTCCAGATACCACAGGCATCAATTTGTGGAAGACTAAAATACTAAGCTATTAGCACTGACATTTATACATCCAATTTATCATAATATTGAAGCTAACTTTTCTAATTCAACAAGAGTAAGAACAAATCTTGTCACGAGGAAAAATCCCCATTGAAATCGCCACCCATTGAAATCACCATCCATTAAAAAATAAATAAATAAAAATAAAAGTTGTGTCACTTAATGTGTGTGTACATTTGTTTTTTCTAATGGTTTATTGCTTTTTATTTCTCTTTCTCTCTCCTTCCTTCCAAATCTCCATCTATCATTTACTACTCAAACAAAAGTTTTTTTCCTAACAAATATAACCATGGAAAGACTAGTAGTACCATTGTTCAATTGAAAAAAAAAAAGGACTTATTCAACAAACATTTATTGAGCATCTATTATATGCCAGGTATTGTGGCAGGTAGTGATATGGTTTGGCTGTGTCCCCACCCAAATCTCATCTTGGGTGGCTGTGTCCTCATCCAAATCTCATCTGGAAATGTAGCTCCCATAATCCTCACAGGTCATGGGAGGGACCTGGTGGAAGGTAACTGAATCATGGAGATGGCTTTTCCTGTGCTGTTCTCATGATAGTAAATAAGTTCTCATGAGATCTCATAGTTTTATAAAGGGCAGTTCCCCTGCACATGCCATCTTGCCTGACGCCATGTAAGGCGTGCCTGTGCTCCCACAGGAGATTTTAGCCCTAGGGGAACTGTCAGACCTGAATGATGCAGGGCAGTCTTGCCTATCACACAGGGCTAGTCCAACCTCAGCATCCCTTGGTCTGCTGCCCTCTCCTGAGGTCCCAGCCTGGCCATACTTGCTTGCAGTGCAGTCTTGGATGTACTGGGGGTCCACATTATACTCCTGCACTGGTGCACTGCACCTGACTGGTGGAAAGTAGTACTCGCCGCCATGCACCAGCCTCCCTCGTCCCAGTGAACCCTGCCAACCCCACCACCTCCAGAGCCTCACCCCTGCACCAACACTGCCGCAAGAGTGAAACTAGGAAGGGAGAACAATGGACCTCCCATACCCTGAGCAGCCACCCCGCCTGAGTGATCATGCACAGAGGGCAGGCACAGACCTGCACCCGCCAGCACCTGACCCCCATGCTAATACCACCACCAGCACAGTAGCCAGCAGGGGCCCTCAAAGCAGTATTGCCTCTGCTGCTGCTGTGAATGCCTGCAGGGAGGCAGGCACCTGCTAGCACCCTGCTGCAGTTGATGAGTGTGTACCCCACCGTGCTGCTGCTGCTGCTGCTAGCACATGCAAACAAGGACAAATCCCACTGCTGCTGCCTTATGAAACACTTTGGCTAGTACCACCTACTGAAGTATAATGACCAGTGGTCCAGGAATACGTAGGTCCCACCAGCACAGTGGGTTCCTAACCTCGAGGAGTCAGAGAACAAATTTGGGGCTGGATACAACTCCCCCAGATTTAGAGCACGCAGTCCAGGAGCTGGTAGCTGAGGCTTGGCCCCCTAAAATCTTCCACAAATGAAGCCAGTTGACTGAACCCACTTTATACCACAATCAAACTCTCAAGGTCATCAAATAGGATAAAAGAAAAAAAGTCCAAAGATCAGCAACATCAAAGACTGAAAGAACATAAGCCCACAAAGAGGAGAAAGAATGAACATAAGAACTCTTAACAACTCAAAAAGCCAGAGTACCTTCTTTCCTCTAAATGACGGCACTACTTCTCCTGCAAGGGTTCTGAACTGGACTGAGATGACTGAAATGACAGAAAAAGAATTCAGAATATGGATAGAAACGAAGGTCACTGAGATGCAGGAGTATGTTGAAACCCAATCCAAGGAAGATCCAAATGATACAGGAGCTGACAGACAAAACAGCCAGTACAGAAAAGAATATAGCTGACCTGATAGAGCTGAAAAATACACTACAGTAATTTCATAATGCAATTGCAACTATTAATAGCAGAATAGATCAAGCTTAGGAAAGAATCCCAGAGCCTGAAGACTGGCTTCCTGAAATAAGTCAGATAAGAATAAAGGAAAAAGAATGAAAAGGAACGAATACAATCTCTGAGAAATAGGAGATTATGTAAAGAGAACAAATCCACAACTCACTGGTGTCCTGAAACAGATGGGGAGACTGGAAGCAAATTGGAACACATATTTCAAGATATCATCCATGAGAATCTCCCCAACCTAGCTAGAGAGGCCAACATTCAAATTCAGGAAATGAAGAGAACCCCAGTAAGATACTTCACAAGAAGATCATCCCAAGCCACATAATCATCAGATCCTCCAAGGGTGAAATAAAAGGAAAAATGTTAAAGGCAGCTAGAGAGAAGGGTCAGGTCACATACAAAGGGAAGCCCATAAGACTAACAGACCTCTTACCAGAAACCCTAAAGGCCAGAAGGGTTAATATTCAATGTTCTTAAAGAAAAGAAATTCCAGCCCAGAATTTCATATCTGGCCAAACTAAGCAAAAAAGAAATAAGATCCTTTTCAGACAAGCAAATGCTCAAGGAATTCTTAGCAGACCTGGCTTACAAGAGCTCCTAAAGGAAGCAGTGAATATGGAAAGGAAAGACCACTATCAACCACTACAAAAACACACTTAAGTACACAGACCACTGATACTATAAAGCAACCACACAAAAAAGTCTGCATAATAACCAGCTAACCTCATGATGACATCCACATGCGAAAGAATAAAAACAGACTCTTATCTTTCACCATAAGCAAAAATCAACTCAAAATGGAGTAAAGGCTTAAATTTAAGACCAGAAACTGTGAAATTCCTAGAAGAAAACAAGAGAAATGCTTACAGACATTGGTTTGGGCAAAGATTTTTATGGATGAGACCTCAAAAGCACAGACAACAAAACCAAAAATAGACAGACAGAATTATATCAAACAAAAACCTTCTACAGAGCAAAAGAAACAATCAACAGAGTGAAGAAATAACCTGCAGAATGGGAGAAAATATTTACAAACTATGATAAAATATTAATATCAAGAATACACAAGGAACTCAAAAAACCCTGCAAGACAACCTAAGCAAAACCATTCTGGACATAGGAACAAGCAGATATTTCAGGATGAGGATGCCAAAAGCAACTGCAACAAAAACAAAAATTTACAAATGGTACCTAATTAAACTAAAGAACTTCTCCACAGCAAAAGAAACTATCAACAGAGTAAACAGACAACCTACAGAATGGGAGAAAAGTTTGCAAACTATGCATCTGACAAAGATCTAATATCAAACATCTATAAGGTATTTAAACAAATTTACAAGAAAAAAAACAGCTCAATTAAAAAGTGGGCCAAGGACCTGAACAGACACTTCTCAAAAGAAGACATACATGCATCCAACTAACATGAAAAAAAGCTCAACATCACTGATCATTAGAGAAATGCAAATCAAAACCACAATGAGATACCATCACACACTAGTCAGAATGGAAAAACCCAAAAAATAGCAGGTGCTGGCAAGATTGCAGACAAAAGGGAATGCTTACATACTGTTGGTGGAAGTATAAATTACTTCAACCATTGTTGACAACAGTGTGGTGATTCCTCAAGTACTTAAAACAGAACTACCATTCAACACAGCAACCCCATTACTGGGTATATACCCAAAGGAATATAAATCATTCTATCTTAAAAACACTTGCAAGTGTATGTTCCTTGCAGCACTATTCAAAATAGCAAAGACATGGAGTCAACCTAAATGCCTGTCATTGACAGATTGGATAAAGAAAATGCAGTACATATGCACCATAGAATACTATACAGCCATGAAAAAGAAGGAGATCATGTCCTTTGTGGGAACATGGATGGAGCTGGAGACCATTATCCTTAGCAAACTAATGCAAGAACAGAAAATCAAATATGACATGTTCTCACTTATAAGTAGGAGAAAAATGATGAGAACACATGGACACATAGAGGGGAACAATAGACACTGTGGCCTACAAGAGGATGGAGGGTGGGAGGGGACAGAGGATCAGGAAAAAGAACTAATAGGTACTAGGTGTAATACCTGGGTGATGAAAAAATCTGTACAACGAACTCTCATGACACAAGTGTAACTATGTAACAAACCCGCATATGTATCCACGAACTTAAAAGTTAAAAGAAAATATAGGAAGTTAACATGATTAGCAAGACAATGGAAATCTAAGCATCATAATTGTCTCTGCTATTCTGGTCATCTCACATGTAATCAAATAGTCATAAAATTACATTAATTATAAATTGTGAAGCCTATTTTACATTTTTACATATTAGGGAAAAACATTAACAAAACTTGTACCATTGGAGAAATGTTATTTCTGTTGCCCTTTAATGGCTCAAGTGATAATGGAAAATAGTACAAAAACAAAAATCCATACCTCATTGTCAACACATTTTGTTGGAAGATATAAGGAAAGCAATGCTGAAGTATGAGAAGTAATTATACAGTGTGGAGGTTTGCTACACGTTTAGGTAAAAGTACAGATGGCTTGAACATGACATCTTTTGGTATTTGCTAGATTCTCCTTCAACAATGAAATCTGAAGAAAATAGCTGTCTGTGAAGAATTAAAGAAAAAAATGTATGTTTTCAACATGATTGATTCTTCAATATCAAAAAAAATTTTATTTGCATGCAGTGGATACTTTTGACTGGAATGAAAATACAATTCTGAAAAGATAGCACCACCATTTTTGAATGCCAGACAAAGTATATGTGCTTCTAAAGACATTATCCACACAATGCAAAACTTGTTGAGGGATCTGCTCATCTTTCCTCCCTGACTTTCCCCAGGTCAAATTATAAACTTGATAACCCAAGAACTCCCAGTGTCAATTTTCACCCATCACTATCATTCAGTATTTTGTAAGATCTTTTAACAAACGTGGTGTTATTCTAATATCTCTGCTTTCAGACAGCAAGATTTACTTGGAGAGTTGGATACACCATAAAAGCAATGCTAATTAAGAGCTACATTTTATTGGTTTAAAAGGTAGTCTTCCAAATAGAATAGAAAGCCCAGAAATAAACCTCACATATATGGCCAAATGATCTTCTGTAAGGAGGCCAATACAACTCAGTGGGGAAAAGGACAATCTCTTCAACAAATTATGTTGAGAAAACTGGATTTTCACATGTAAAAGAATGAAGTTGGACCTTTATCTTACACCAAACACAAAAATTAACACAAAATCAATTAAAGACCTTAACATAAAAACCAAAAACTGTAAAACTCCTGGAAGAAAACACAGGGAAAAAGCTTCAGGTCATTGGACTTGGTGGTAATTTCTTGGACATGACACCGAATGCAGAGAAACAAAAGAAAAAACAGACGAACAGGGCCACATCAAACTTAAAAATTTTCGTGTATCAAAGCACATAATCAACACAGTGAAGACAAAACCTACAAAATGGGAGAAGATATTTGCAAATCATATATCTGACAAAATGTTAATATCTAGAATATATAAAGAACACCTACAACTCAACAACAAAAAACACAATTTACAAATAAGCAAAAGGCTTGAATAGATATTTCCTCAAAGATAACACATCATCAGAGAAATGGAAATCAAAACTACAAAGAAATATCACCATTAAGGTGGCTAAATTTAAAAAAACAAGGTTGAAAAAGATGTAGAGAAATTGGAACACTAATGTTTGTTGGTGGGACTGTAAAGTGGTGCAACTGCTACAGAAAACTGTATGGGGTTTCTGAGAAAGTTAAACATAGAACGACGGTATGATCCAGTAATCCAACTTCTGGATATATATCCCAAAGAACTGAATGCAGGGTCTTGAAGAGATATTTGCTATTTGCACATCCAAGTTTACAACAGCACTAGTCATAATAGCTAAGAGGTGGAAGTAATCCAAATGTTCACTGATGAATGACTGGATAAACAAAATGCAGTGTATATATACAATGGAATATTATTCAGCCTTAAAAAGAAAGGAAATCTTGTCACATGCTACAACATGGATGAACCTTGAGCGCATTACATTAAGTGAAATAAGCAAGTCACCAAATGCAAATATCATATGATTCCACTCTTATGAGGTTAACTAAACTAGTCAAATTCAGAGACAGAAAGTAGAATACTGGTTGCCAGGGGATGTAGGCATAGGAAAAAAGAAGTTGTTGTTTAATGGCTATAGAATTCCAGATTTGCAAGATGAAAAAGTTCTGAAGATTTGTTTCACAACAACATGACTACAGTAACACTAATGAACTGTACACTTAAAATGGTTAAGATGGTAAATTTTGTAGTTTTTTAACCACAATTTGAAAAAACATAGCTTTCCAAAGCTACAGTTATTGATAATCCACCACTCTGAAATACTTTAATGGAAAATTTCAAATTTATACAAAAGTAAATAATATAATGACTCTTGAAGTACCCATCACTTACCCTCAACAATTGTCAAGTCATGACCAATCCTATTTCATCCATACCACCACTCTCAGATTATTTGAAGGCAAATTGAACACATATATCACTACATGCATAGATATTTTACTACCATGTTTTGTTTTTATTTCATTGAGGTTTACAGCTTTTATTCAGAAGCAACAAATTAAAATTCTGAATCTACCTTCACATAACCAGATCCAATGACAAAAACCACATGATTATCTCAATAGATGCAGAAAAGGCCTTCAACAAAATTCAACAACCTTCATGCTAAAAAACTCTCAATAAACTGGGTATTGATGGAACGTATCTCAAAACAATAAGAGCTATTTATGACAAACCCACAGCCAATGTCATACTGAATGGGCAAAAACTGGAAGCATTCCCTTTGAAAACTGGCACAAGACAAGGATTCCGTTCTCACCAGTCCTATTCAACATAGTGTTGGAAGTTCCGGCCGAGCAACCAGGCAAGAGAAAGAAATATAGGGTATTCAGTTAGGAAAAGAGGAAGTCAAATTGTTCCTGTTTGCAGCTGACATGATTGTATATTTAGAAAACCCCATCGTCTCAGCCCAAAATCTGCTTAAGCTGATAAGCAACTTCAGCAAAGTCTCAGGATTCAAAATCAATGTGCAAAAATCACAAACATTCCTATACACCAATTACAGACAAACAGAGAGCCAAATCATGAGGGAACTCCCATTAACAATTACTACAAAGAGAATAAAATGCCTAGGAATCCAATTTACAAGGGATGTGAAGGACCTCTTCAAGGAGAACTACAAACCACTGCTCAAGGAAATAAAAGAGGACACAAACAAATGGATGAACATTCCATGCTCAGGGATAGGAAGAATCAATATCATGAAAAATGGCCATATTGCCCAAGGTAATTTATAGATTCAATGCCATCCCCATCAAGCTACCAATGACTTTCTTCACAGAATTGGAAAAAACTACTTTAAAGTTCGCATGGAATCAAAAAAAAAAAGCCTGCATGCAAAAAGAACAAACCTGGAGGCATCAAACTACCTGACTTCAAACTATACTACAAGGCTACAGTAACCAAAACAACATGGTACTAGTACCAAAACAGAGAGATAGATCAATGGAACAGAACAGAGGCCTCAGAAATAATGCCACACATCTACAACCATCTGATCTTTGACAAACCTGACAAAAACAAGCAATGGGGAAAGGATTCCCTATTTAATAAATGGTGCTGGGAAAACTGGCTAGCCATATCTAGAAAGGTGAAACTGGATCCCTTCCTTACACCTTATACAAAAATTAATTCTAGATGGATTAAAGACTTAAATGTTAGACCTAAAACCATAAAAACTCTAGAAGAAAACCTGGGCAATACCATTCAGGACATAGGCATGGGCAAGGACTTCATGTCTAAAACACCAAAAGCAATGGCAACAAAAGACAAAATTGACAAATGGGATCTAATTAAACTAAAGAGCTTCTGCACAGTAAAAGAAACTACCATCAGAGTGAACAGGCAACCTGTAGAATGGGAGAACATTTTTGCAATCTACCCATCTGACAAAGGACTAATATCCAGAATCTACAAAGAACTTAAATAAATTTACAAGAAAAAAACAACCCCATCAAAAAGTGGGCAAAGGATATGAATAGACACTCTCAAAAGAAGACATTTATGTGGCCAACAGACACATGAAAAAACGCTCATCTTCACTGGTCATCAGAGAAACGCAAATCAAAACCACAATGAGATACCATCTCACGCCAGTTAGAATGGCGATCATTAAAAAGTCAGGAAACAACAGGTGCTGGAGACAATGTGGAGAAATAGGAACGCTTTTACACTGTTGGTGGGAATGCAAATTAGTTCAACCATTGTGGAAGACAGTATGGCGATTCCTCAAGGATCTAGAACTAGAAATACCATTTGACCCAGTGATCCCACTACTGGCTATATACCCAAAGGATTATAAATCATGCTACTATAAAGACATATGCATACGTATGTTTATTGTGGCACTATTCGCAATAGCAAAGACTTGGAACCAACCCAAATGTCCATCAATGATAGACTAGATTAAGAAAATGTGGCACACATACAATATGGAACAGTATGCAGCCATAAAAAAGGATGAGTTCTTTTCCTTTGCAGGGACACAGATGAAGCTGGAAACCATCATTTTCAGCAAACTATCACAAGGACAGAAAACCGAACATCGCATGTTCTCACTCATAGGTGGGAACTGAACAATGAGAACACTTGGACACAGGGCGGGGAACATCACACACCGGGGCCTGTCGGGGGGTGGGGGGCTGGGGGAGGGATAGCATTAGGATAAATTCCTAATGTAAATGATGAGGCATTTACATTAGGAATTTCATTACATTAGGAATGTATTAGGTATACATTTACCAACATGGCAAATGTATACCTATGTAACAAACCTGCATGTTGTGCACATGTACCCTAGAACTTAAAGTATAATTTTTTAAAAAATTCTGAATCTAAAGCTGTCACTTTTATCCTCCATTTGGCCCTGCTGATTCTAGTGGAACACTAACTCTCTAAATTTATGTGATGGTTCAGAATTTATTCACTTGGATAACTTCCAGGATAAAGTGGCCTGTATATTAGGATATAGAGACAGATTTTGATGAGTAACAGGAAGTTTATCATATTAAATAGTAAATAATTCTGATTAAAATTACATTATATCAAATATCTTTATAAAGAAAATGTCCTAACAGTAAAATTTTTTTCATATCCCAAGAGATGACCTCTGTTATTATTTTACCGATCCAGAGATGATAGATTATATACAAGAATTTGTCCCATACAAGAAATAACTTTTCTTGACTTTGCATTAAGGTAAATACAGAAGAAACTTGGGTTGAATATATAGTTCTTCAGTTATTTACAGATTCATCTGGAAAGAAAGTAGTACAAAGTGATAAAGAATGCACTCTCCAACAGCGTGCAAGCATTCCCTTTCCTCCATATCCTGGCCAGCACTTGTAATCTCTTGTTAATAATAAGGTATTGTATTCTTGGAAGTTGCTAAGAGAATAGATTTTAAGTATTCTCACCACAAAAAAAGATAAGTATTTTCTTGAACGTTGCTAAGAGAATAGATTTTAAGTGTTTTCACCACAAAAAAATGATAAGTATGTGAGGAAATACATACGTTAATTAGCTTGATTTAGCCATTACTCAATGTACACATATTTAAAAACATAATGCTGTAAACAATAAATATAGTAAGTGTTCTCATCTATAAAATGAGAACAATAACAATACCTATCTCATAAGGTTGCTATAATGGATAAGATGAATAAATACACAAAAAGCAATGACTAGCATACAGCAAGACATATTGTATGTGCCTGGCATATACTCAATAAGTATTAGCTAGTGTCATTGTGGTTTGTCCATGCATTTATTTACTCACCAACAATTTATGTAGTGCTAAAAGCTGGGAAGGGTAAGAGGGACACAAATAAAAAGATGCTATTCTGAAATCATGAGAGTAACAAAGATCTGTATAAGACAATCTATAACAGGAGTACAGAGACAGGAAACTTCTACAACTGCTTAGGGATGATAGAAGCCATGTCACAGAGAAAGTGATGCTTCAGTTACATACTGAAAGAGGAGAAAAAATTAGTCAGATAGCCTTAAGGATAAAGAGGATGTACATTCTTCTCAAAAGGAATATGTACAAAAGCATCTGAAAGAACCTGGCTTCCAAGAGCTAGTGAAATCAGCAGGGCCTAGGCCTAAGGGTTTTGTGTGCGTTAAGAAGTTTACGTGCGAATAGGTGATCATCCACAAGTTACTCACATATTCCAGCTTACCCAAGAAAAATATATATATAAGCACAAAAAGGGAATTCTTGCAGGTGACATATATCAGCAAACCTTACATTTTCCCTTGTTGGATTTAAATTACTTTCATTGACTACACGGACTGAAAACTCTTTGTTCCAAATTTAGAATCTATTCAAAAGAAAATTTTAAATGACAAAAAATGTTACCCTCCTATAGGTTTTCTGATTATGACATTTTCTTCGGTTTACCCATCTTGTATGCATAAATAATTAACTATATCATAACTTTAAAAATAGAAGATGGCAAGTTTTATACATATTATATACATGCAGCTGATTATTTTTCCTCCTGAAAGTTACTACAGTTCTGCACACTAATCAACCTAAAGTTTATTCAGATTAACTATAGAGCTATAAAATCACAGGCTACAAAAAAAAAAAAAGTACATGCACTTCTTTAAAAGAAGTAAAACAATACTTCAAATGTATTAAATAAATATGACCACCTATTATATGTCAAGTACTGTGCTAGTAAGCACAAGGGATAAATTAGGGAGCAATATAGACATTATCTTTACCCTCACATTAATGAGGTAGAAAGAATAATAAGTGAGCATGTAAATAAATGAGTCAATTACTACAATTATCATAATCTGAAAGTGGAGGACACGACCAAATAAGAGAGTAACAGAGTGAAAGAGAGGAGTAGGAATCAGGATAGCAATGACAATTTTACATAGGATAGCCATGGAAGACCTCTTTGATCTGAGATCTAAAGCAGTGGACCCCACCTTTTTGGCACAAGGGACTAGTTTCATGGAAGACAATTTTTCCACAGATGGGGTAGTAGGGGGGCATAATTTTGGGGTAAAACTGCTTCATCTCAGATCATCAGGCATTAGTAATGATTTTCATAAGGAACACACAACCTAGATCCCTTGCATGTGCTGTTCATAATAGGGTTCACGCTCCTATGAGAATCTAATGCTGCTGCTGATCTGACAGGAGGTGGAGCTCAGGCAGTAATGCTCACTGTCCACTGCTCACCTCCTGCTGTATGGCTGGGTTCCTAACAGGCCATGTAACAGTAGCAGTCCATGGCCCAGGGGTTGGGAACCCCTGATCTAAAGGGTAAGAATAAACCAAACAAATTAAGAGGTAGTTGGACGAAAACACTGTTTTAGTCATTGGGACAGGGATGAAAACCTGGAAGAGGAAAAAGACGGAGTACAATTGAGGAAAACAAAGAAGTATAATAAGCAAGAGTGGTACCTATAGCATAATGAGGATATTACTCAAATACAATAATGGAAAACCATTGTAAGGTTGTAACCAACAGCACAATATGATTTTGCATTTTGAAAAAATTACTCTAGCTACCATGAGGAGAAAGGATGTCTGAGGACAAAAAAACAAGCAGAGAAACCACTTTAAGAGACTTTTGAAACAATCTAACTCTGTTTAAACATTTACAAAACCCTCTGGGGCCTCATAACAACCTTGGCGAATAGGTAAGCATTATTCCAATTTCACACACACACAAAAACTGAGGTTTAGAATGACTTAACGAAAGTCTCAAATCTAGTCATTAGTAGCACCAGAATTAGAACTATGCTATCTGATTCAAATCCAGCTGCAGGTTCTCAATGAAGAAAGAACATCAACTTTAGGGATGAATTAACAGTCACTTAACAGTCTAAGTTTTATTTAGATTTTTAATTAAAACAATAAAGACAAACTTTAAATAATCACTACTTTAAAAATATGCACTATGATATAGCTGGTTTTATATTTGTAAAACATTAAAAGTATTAATTAGTAACAATAAATCATAAAAACCGGCCCATAAGCATTACAGAACATAAGATATGCTTTGCCTTATCACTTGATTACAGTTATTTAAAAAGAACTTGCAGCTGTACATACAAGTTGTGAAACTTTATGTGAAATTACATAAAGTTTAAAAATGATCCATGATTAGCCCAAACATAACAAGCAAAATTCCCTTAATAATTTATTACATTTGATTCACATGTGGTTAAAATTATATATACACTTTGACTTCTAAAACACACACACACTAATACAAACAGCCAAGTATACAATTACTTTTCTTTCTAGGTACTATTTGTTTAGTGGCATTCAAGATTCCTTACTCAGGATCTCCACTGCATCCACCTATATGACTACTGATAACAAGGGAGAGAACAGTCTTAAAAGATACAGTATTAAATGTAATAAATATTTTTAAACTAGACATATCAAATGTATCAGAGCTACTGATAGATGTGTATCAGCTCTGTACATTTCACAGATCAGAGCTACTGATCAGACTAAATGTTATGAAGTTTTAAGTACAATTTTAAAATTCTGAAGCACTTTGTAAGAGTACCTATATTACACTGGCCTGAGGCTTTACAATGTTCCTAGTTTCCCAAGTATTTATTTTCCAACATGCTGTAAGAACATATTCTATAATGAACAAGACTTTTTCATTCAAACCAGAATGTTATTCCATGTATTTTAAAAAGGGAATATATTATCAATTAATTGTATTATTAATGTCTACTTGCTGTCGATGGAAAAAAAAATTAAAATTATAAACTATTTTTGCTCTTCAGTCCATACATAATGGCAGGAACAGAGTATTCTCAGTGAAATGATTGTAAAAAATGTCACTGTCTAACTTAAAAGAAGTAAAAGCAAAATAGTAAAAAATGTCACTGTCTAACTTAAAAGAAGTAAAAGCAAAATATAAATATAGCACTTGTACAGATTTCACAGTAATTTTTAGGTTATCAGGGAAACATCTTGAGTGTTGATCTGGTTATACTCAATTCAAACAAACTACTTGTCACATTAACTACCTCCAGGAAGTTACTCCAAACACAAAATAAACTGTTTATGCCCCTACTCAGATAGATAACATGACAGATTGTTATTAGTTGAAGACAGATGAAATACATTAATTTGACTGTGAGCATGTGTTTAATTTTACCCTGCCATGTACACTCTCTAATGCTGTCTTTCTATGATGACATAGTAAATCATGCCATATTAGAAGAATTGCTAATGCAAGAAAATAAAAAATTAGCAAAACTTGATTTTGACTCTGTAGATTCTTAAACCAACCTTCTTACAAATATAACTGCCTGGAAAATCCACGTGTTCCACAAACAGATGAAGAAAAAAGTTCTCATCAGAGAAAGTACTTTTGTTTCTGGTATAAATTTAAAGACCTCAATGCAGTTTAAAAATTTTCCTGTATACTAGTTTTTACATTTCTTTATAAGATGCCTCTTACTTCCCACTTTCAAAACTAGGTTTTAAGTGTTTACCTTATCAAACTGTGTAAGCACTTTGTATATTAAGGATATCTGCCATATTCATTCCAAACATTCACCTTAGGTTGGCATTCTCCTTTTAAACGTTTCATGAGGGTTTTGAGACATAGAAATTAAGACTTTATGAAGTCAAATATTCTGAGATAATAAGGTTGCTACTTTTAGCCTATACTTATTTGGTTGTTTTGTTACATGCAGCTAAAAACAAAAACCAACAAATTAACAAAGCACATAATAAAACAACCACTCACAAAGTATTTGTTGAGTGAAGAGAAATATTTTTAGGCTCTTAAAATAAATACAAATGATCAATTGTGTCTAAAATAATATGCATGGCTGCATTTTACAGGAATACTATACAGGGCTGAAAATTAATGAACTAGAGTTTCACACCACAATAAGAATGAATCTCATAAAGGTGGTGAGGGCAACATGCAAAGGAATACACATAAATAATTGCATTTATATAAAAATATTAAATGGCAAAACAACATTATTTGATGACACATACACATATTATGAAAATAGAAAAGCAAGAAAAAGATCAAGACTACGGATAGCAGTTACTTCTGAAGGTAGAAGGAGATGGATAAAGGCACCTGTTTGGTTCTGGGGTGCTAGCAATGCTCTATTTCATGTCCTGGGAATAGTTATTCTTTAAACCACTTTCCATATTCTTCTGTATGTAAAACAGAACATATATAAAAGTTTCCATTAAAATTTAAATTTAAATCTACTAACATATATTCCTACTAATTATAATAAAAGTCCTACTAAAATTATAACAATATGACATTCTTCTCTTCAAATCCAATTTCTTACATGATCATAAAGAAAGGTCACTGTTGTAATATTTATTCTTGGTTTTTATTATTTTTCACAAGGACCATGATTAATCCTTTAAATCCTCAAATCATACTCTTGTGACCTATCTAAACATGTCATGAAACTTGCGGATTTTGTCTACAATTATTATCACCTGACTCTGCCAGATATTCATTTGTTAATTTCTTTGCTTCTAGCAATTCTCCAGCACTTCTATAGATTTTGCATATTGCTGCAAGATTTTCCTACTCAAATTGCATTGCGTTTATAGTGTACAATCACATACATATCCACAAACCAACCTATAAGGATTCTAAGGGGATCATAATGAATCTTCATAACTCCAAAGAGTCACCAAAACACCACCAAGAGCAGCAGCCGGTATCAAGCAGACAGAGGAGGGAGCAAGTAAGAATTCACATTATTTCCTCAATTTCATCAATTAGGTTACCTAAATCCCTTTTAGTAATGGATAATGCATAACTATTTCTCCTCTTGCCTCAGGTTAGAGGAAATAATAGGTCTAAAAGCACTATTTAGTAAGTAAATCTTTTTTATATTTGTGGCTATCTACAACTTTTGTTGCTTGTATAAAATTTGTGCATATATTATCAAAAGCCTAAAGGAACTGGAAAATTAATAAACTGTCTTTTTATTTTATTCATGTTTTGGGCATTTACCACAGGAATTCCTATCAGACAATTTCAAACTGGCACAGTGCTATAGAGGTTCATTTGCAAACTTCCACATACTAGGTAGATACAATGAGGCCCAAGTTCACTTACACCATTTATACATAGAATTGCATTTAAAAAAAGAGTGTATTTGTCTTACCTAGACACTAGCATACCCTGGCATCTCACAGAGTACACAAGCCACAGTAAGACTCTCGGCCGGGCGCAGTGGCTCACGCCTGTAAGCCCAGCACTTTGGGAGGCAAAGATGGGCGGATCACGAGGTCAGGAGATAGAGACCATCCTGGCTAACACGGCGAAACCCCATCTCTACTAAAAATATAAAAAATTAGCCGAGAGTGATGGCGGGCGCCTGTAGTCCCAGCTACTCGGGAGGCTGAGGCAGGAGAACGGCGTGAACCCGGGAGGTGGAGCTTGCAGTGAGCCGAGATCGCGCCACTGCACTCCAGCCTGGGTGACAGAGCAAGACTCCGTTTCAAAAAAAAAAGGATTGCCTCAATTAGGCAATTATATTATGGTTATTTAATTCTTCTTAATTCATCAGCTTAAGGAGATTTGGGGCTGAGATGATGGGGTTTTCTAAATATACAATCATGTCATCTGCAAACAAAGACAATTTGACTTCTCTTCCTATTTGAATACCCTTTATTTCTTTCTCTTGCCTGACTGCCCTGGCCAGAACTTCCAATACTATGTTGAATAGGAGTGCAGAGAGAGGAATCCTTGTCTTGTGCTGGTTTTCAAAGGGAATGCTTCCAGCTTTTGCCCATTCAGTATGATATTGGCTGTGGGTTTGTCATAAATAGCTCTTATTACTTTGAGATACGTTCCATCAGTACCTTGTTTATTGAAAGTTTTTAGCATGAAGGGTTGTTGAATTTTGTCAAAGGCCTTTTCTGCATCTATTGAGATAATCATGTGGTTTTTGTCATTGGTTCTGTTTATGTGATGGAATACATTTATTGATTTGCATATGTTGAACCACCCTTGCATCCCAGGGATGAAGCCGACTTGATCGTGGTGGATAAGCTCTTAGATGTGCTGCTGGATTTGCTTTGCCAGTATCTTATTGAGGATTTTCAAACTGATGGTCATCAGGGATATTGGCTTGAAATTTTCTTTTTTTGTTGTGTCTCTGCCAGGTTTTGGTATCAGGATGATGCTGGCCTCATAAAATGAGTTAAGGGAGGAGTCCCACTTTTTCTATTGCTTGGAATAGCAAAACAGAGCTTTTTAAAATTCTGCATAACAAGAAAAAAAAGCAGGCTAAAATCCTTGAGGGAAAAAATTGCATGTGCAAAAAAAAAGAAAAAAATTCAAGTACTAACAAGTGATTGGCTGTATGAGATGCAAGTATGAGTGATTTTTTTTCTTCATAAGTTTCTGAATTTTCTAAATTTTATAAATTGACTATATACCGATCATTCTCTACTTTAAAATCCTAAAAAAGGCATTACAAAATAATTAAAGAATAATTCCCACTCCATCAATGTTTTAGAACACATTATACAAATGATATATTTTAAATAATTTGCCATGCTAACATTTCAATGATATAAATATATGTTGATAAGTTAATTAAAAAGCATATCAATGATATCTTGCATGCTAAGAAGTTATGAAGTTATTCCACAAATATTTAATAGTAATTCTAATTAAAATTTAATATTTTGGGACCTCTCTATTTGCTTTATTATACTGTCTTTTAGACATAAACACCTCAGAGGAAAATAAAGCATTATACTAAAATCTCATGTGGGATCAAAAGTGACATTAATTAACCAGTATGCCTACAAACAATTCTGCCTATTTCGAACAAATCCAAGTCACCCTCAAAAAGCAAAATACATTACCTCTGATAGTAAATAATCATGAAAAAACAAGACACTGAAATCAATTCCAACGAAGGTGCTCAAATTTCACACTTGCCAAAAAGATAAGTCTTAGGCGGTACATTGTAATTGATTCCATCATAATACATTATATGTCTATAGCATAATGTAAAAATATGTCTGAATGTTAGTTGTTAACAAGAACTAGCAATGACAAACCCGAACTCACACCTGGCTCTCACCAACTCTAATCCTGATACCAAGGGTGACCTATGAGAGAAGCTTGCACCAATCACTGGAGAGCTGCACAAGCAGTGCAAGTACTCAGAGAAGCTGATGGGAGAGATCTGGCAGGAGCTGGAGGAAATGCAGGATCTGCTGGTCCACATGATTTCTCACATCTATAAGGTCAGCTAGCAAATCAGTTACAAGGAGTGAGAGCTACTACCATACCTGTTACTTAGGACTGACCCTCAAAGGGTCAAAAAGTATGCCTAACACTTCACTTCCTCCTTATAAATCATGCAAAATGTCTCTTGTGGCCAATGCTAACCAGAACAATACAGATGAAGAAATTTTGGAAACATATTTCCACTTTAGCCGAATTAACCAAATACAGTGCCACCACAGAAAGAAACAGGTCCCTGCCTGCTATAATTTGGCTTTGTGTCCCCACCCAAATCTCATGCTAAATTGTGATCCTGAGTGCTGGAGGTGGGGCCTGGTAGGAGGTGACTGGATCATGGGAGTGGTTTCTAATAGTTTAGCACCATCCCCCTAGTGCTATCTCGTGATGGAATACTCATGAGATCTGCTTGTTTTAAAAGTGTGTAGCACCTCCCCCTACTCCCACTGCCATGTGAAGACATGCTTGCTTCCCCTTTGCTTTCCACCATGATTGTAAGTTCCCTGAGACCTCCCCAGCCATGCTTCCTGTACAGCCTACGGGACTTTGAGTCTATTAAACCTCTTTTCTTTATAAATTACCCAGTCTCAGGTAGTTCTTTATAGCAGTGTAAGAACAGTCTAATATAGTATCCCCATGAAACAATAAGCTGATAAACAGGTATAAAGGAAGAATAGCTGGATAGAGCAGTAAAATCTCCTAAATCAGTCCAAGGAAATTCCTTCCTGACTCCTACAACGGATAAGGGTCTTAGTTTGCCAATCTAGTACCTACCTACCATTAGAAGCCTGATTGCCGGTATGTTACCAATACTCTATAATCAGGGTGAAATATATTGCAAACCCCACAAGTCAGCTATTCAGGAAAAAATTTCTAAGGTAATAACTTAGAAAGTTTGCTTTCAAGGTAAGAGCTGCAAAAAAATAAATAAATAAATAAAACTCAACAGGGACCTTGGTAATAAATTTTAAAAGCCTTATCAGCTCCTATCAGATCTTAAACAATCAAAAATATGAACGTGAGGCCACAGAGCTGTCAACCCTCAAGCAAATAGTCAATAAAGAAAATAAAGAACAATGCAAAAGAAAAAACAGAAAAAACTGTGTGTGTGGTAGCGTTACAATCAACATTGTAAAAATAAGGCAAGAACAGGCTAAGGTAAGGAAAAGAAGGTTCCATCTTCATATTTAAATAGGAATAAGTAAAGTCTTTAGAACTTAAAGGTCTCTATATTGTTCTGGTTAATTTAGGAGCCATAAAGAATGTCTGTGGCAGCTCAAATGCCTGTGTAATAGAAAAAATAAAAGAAAGGGAGAAATAATAAAACAAGCGCACCTAAATTTTCCTGCTGATATAAAGACACAGGTTTTAAAGACGGATAAAAGCCATCCAGATACCACAGGCATTAATTTTAAAAAGATCCAAACAACATGATAAATTTCCCAATACTCCAAAGAAACAGAGAAAAAAATCCTATAAACTCAATGAGAGGGAAAAATACATAAGAATCAAGACTACTATCAGATTTTTTTCATTTTCAATATTAAATACCAAAACACAACAGAACAATGACTATAGGTTACAAGGAGAAAAAGATCCTGAACAAAAAAACAGCCCAAACTATTGTTCAAATGTCAGCAAAATAATAAATTTTCAGACAACAAAGATAGAAGAAACATTAATTAATACAACTTTTGTGAATAAATAGCTGATGTACTCAGGCAAAACAAAAAGTTGGTCCATTAAAAAGTTCATTGAATGCAAGCAAAGCTGATGAAAAAAGAAGCCAAGGAAACCCAGTGATATGTGATACGATATGAAGCATATTGTAAAACTAATGTAAACTTAATAACAATCTGACAAGAAAAATTAAGATTAACAAAAACCTAAATATGAAGAGGAAGGTAAAAATCAAAAGTACAAGCATACTTGTGTTATTTTGGCTGAAGGCTATAGACACTGATTGTTTATGTTGCTAGGGAAATTCCAAATTACATATTAAATGTAATAATTTAACACAAATATTAAATGTTATTTAACTAAGAGTAATTTACTGTTAAAACATATTTTAAAAATAAAATCAGATTAATTATAATTGGAAAATAAAGAATATAATTTAAAAGAAAAATTTCCAAATCTCTAGGGGGAAAAAAAAAGTTTTTAAAATGTTAATTGATTACAAAAACAAGGGAGGAGAAAGAAGAAAAATATATTAGACAAATGATAGACTGAAAAATAAGATCAAATATACCATGATCTAATTAATGAAATGAATTCAATAACCCACTTAACAGGCAAAGACAAAACACAAGGCTTTTATCTATATAAATTATGAGAGACAAAATGATTCTACAATGTTTTTAGGATTTTACTGTGTCAGGGTCAGATAGTTTAGCTTTCCATTCAAAAGTCAAAAAAAAAAAAGATAAATGAAAATTTCTCCTTTGCTGAACCTATGAAACATCTACAGCCCCTACACCACAATTTGTTGAAGAAGGGAGCAAATTCAGTCAAGGTAAACAAAAAGGGCTGACACATGTAAAATCAAGAAAGGATGACTATGGTTAAGAGCGTAAAAGCTAACAGAGGAGAGCTATCCAGACTGCAAAACACAGAAAACTCCTTTAGAACATCCAGAACTTCTGAGATCCAGGTGGCAGCAAGAGTTTCCCTAGATCACAACAGACCAAAGCATCAGTGCTCAGATTGCTAGTAAGCAATCTGTTCATATATTCAGGAGAGCTGGGGGTGGGAGTAGAAGTGGGAATCTATACACTGCAAGCAACTATCTATGTCAATCTGTGGCTGGGGGGCAAAACAATTAAAATATATATTCTCACACAAACAACCCTGTGTCGTAAGAAAAATTATTCTTAACCTAGAACATGGACTTGACCTCTCTGTTCTAAGAGCCTCTTTAAAGAGACTGGCAAAAAAGGAGAGAGAAGTAGGGAAGATTTGGGGGAGTAGGAGGAGGGTGAGTTGCTGCGGGAAAAAATTTACCTCACTAAAAAGTGAAGAATAATAATACAGGAATCAGCAAAGACTTTATACAAAGGCACAACAAGAAAACAAAAAGAATAAGAAAAAAACTAAAGACAAAGAGACTTACAGGAAATGAGTAGCCATGGAGCAAATGAAAGTTGTGACTAAATATTACCATATATTTTTAAAACTTAATTACACAACTACTTCTATAAAATAAGAAAGCAGAGATACAAAAACTCAGAGAAGTTATGGTAAGATAATAGGAAGTGATGAAACCTGAGCAAATAGCTTAAAAAGATACTGAAGAAATCAAAGCTAAATTAGAAGCAGCAGAAAAAGACACTACTGAGAACATAAGGGACATGAAAGACAAGATTGAGAAATGCAACTACAAGGAAATAAAAATTTTAAAAGTGTAAAAAGGAGAGAAAAAATATAGAAGACAAGCAAATATCTAATATGCAGATAACTGGTGTCCCAGAAAAAATAAAGGAACAGAAAAAAATAATTTCACAAAAAAAGGAAGGATTTAAATCTATTTGTTTGAAAGGTATATTTTATCCATCAATCTCTCCACCCCAATAAACAGATACAGAATAATCAATACATATCAATGTATCTTATCTTGAAATCTAAGAAAGAATCTTTGGGACATACTGACAAAAAATTTAAGTCATTAATTATAATATTAAAAAATCAAACTTTCCTTAGACTTTTTGAAATTCAATACTGAAAAACAGCATGGTGACACAGACTTCTGAAGGAAATAAAGTGTGGCAAACTAATCTGCTGTCCAGCCAGTATGTTATTTAAACTTAAAACCAAGAATATTTCTGCACATGCAGTAACTCAAGGAATAAAGATCCTAGCAGCCCTTCTTTGTAAAAAGAAGACTACTCTTTACTCGGCTCTTGTCACACTCATTAATAGTACCCGCAGAGAAAAAAGCATAAAGTTTTAAGAGAGAAAATGAACCCAAAATTAATGAACCCGCAGAGAAAAAGCATAAAGTTTTAAGAGACAAAATGAATGTTTTAAAAATTATGCATGATGTATAAAAACAAAAGATAGTAATAAATAAGAAAACAAGAGATAGTTTTTTTATAAATTAGGAATGGAAAAAAGGGGATATAATCCCAGATGAGGAAGGGATTTTTAAAGACAGAGAATGCCAAGTATAACTTTATTCCAATAAACTTGTACTAAAATGTTCAGACCCACAAAAATGACCACAGGCCACATTTGGCATAAGTCTATTCCAAAATATAGAAGACAAGAACTATAGCTTTCCAGCTGGCCAGCATCTAGTCTTTCTCAGAGGGAAACTACAGATTACACAGCAGTCTAGGAGCTATTTTCTCCTCAAGTGACAGCACAAATATGAGCATATGACAATGACACATGGGTATATGGTTAGCTCAGAAGCCCCATCCCACAAGAGCCAATTTCTCTTGTAACATTCCATAAGCAAAGATTCCAGAGCCCCTCCAAATGACAAGCCCCGCACGAGTCTCCGCACTCAGAAAAGCCCAAAAGCTACGGTTTCTAACAGCATTTATAGTTCATCTCTGGTCCCTCCCAGTCCAGCTGTTATTAACTAATCAGGTTTCATTTTTATCATAAAAATGTTTTGCAGTAATGTTATTGACACATACTACCTTAACAGGTTACCACGGGAACAGAGCTACATTGTTTAATTGAAGATCAGACACTTAAGCTGTAAGGGAAAGTCATTTGGCCATGCACCCATAATTCAAAAATCTAGATCAAATCATCCATGAAAATACAAATAACCCAAACTGACTGGGAATAAAGGAAGCAACACCAAATTCTCGTATCAAAGGGGAACTATAACAGGTAGTAAAAGATCTAACTCTAAAAGAGGTACCAAAATCCTGATGATTTTATAAGTAAGTTATACCATACCTTCCAAAAATATAGTTCCTATGTCACTTCAACCAACTACAGTAAACTGAAACATATGGGGTATTTCCCAATTCATTTATGAAGCTGACATAATCTTGGTACTAAAACCAGACAAGGCTGGTACAAACTTCAGGCCAATCTCATTTAAAAGCAAAGATTGTACATAAAACATTAAATTGTATCTAGCAGTATATAAAAGAAAATATGCTGCGACAAAAAAAGTTTAATTTAGGAATTACAAGACTGGTTTAAAATTAGATCTTTTAATGTAATCCATTATGAATAAGCAAAATGAGGAAAACACCATATATGCCTTCATTAAATAAAATTTAACTCATGTTCTTAATATTAAGATGAATAGGACAGGATGAAAACCAACTTCCTTAATTTGATAAAGAATACCAATTAGAAGCCAAAAACAAAATTCCTACTTAATGATAAAATACTAAATAAGGCAATTCTTATAAAGTCAGTATTAAGGGTTCTTGGTATCACAGTAGTTATTCAAAACTGTTCAAGAATTTTAGACAATTCAGTAAGATAAAAATAAGACGTAAGCTATAGGTAAGGAAGAAGAATCATCATTAATTGCAGATATAATCACATCATCAACAGAGACTATCAGAGACCGACTTTTTAAAATATGCTGACTCAATTCACAATCACATATAAATGCTGAAAATATGTAAGTAGTATTGAGACGTGACAGCGTGCTGGCAGCCCTCACAGCCCTTGCTCGCTCTCGGGGCCTCTCTGCCTGAGCTCCCACTTTGGCGGCACTTGAGGAAGTGCCCGCCACTGGGCTGTTGGAGCCCCTTCCTGGGCTGGCCGAGGCTGGAGCCGGCTCCCTCAGCTTGCAGGGAGGTGTGGAGGGAGAGGTGCAGGCGGGAACCGGGGCTGCGCTGTGCTTGCAGGCCAGTGCAAGTTCAGGGTGGGTGTGGGCTCAGCGGGCCGCACTCGGAGCACCCGGCCAGCCCTGCCGGCCCGGGCAATGAGGAGCTTAGCACCCGGGCCAGCGGCTGCAGAGGGTGTGCTGGGTCCCCCAGCAGTGCCGGCCCACTGGCGCTGTGCTCAATTTCTTGCCGGGCCTTAGCTGCCTGCAGCCTGCCATGTCTGAGCCTCCCCCGCCCCCTCCAACCGCGCCGCCCTGGGCTCCTGTGTGGCCCAAGCCTCCCCGACGAGCACCATCCCCTGCTATACGGCGCCCGGTCCCAATGACCACCCAAAGGCTGAGGCGTGCGGGCGCACAGCATGGGACTGGCAGGCAGCTCCACCTGCAGCCCCAGTGCAGGATCCACTGGGTGAAGCCAGGTGGGCTCCTGACTGGTGGGGACTTGGAGAACCTTTATGTCTAGCTAGGGGATTGTAAATACACCAATCGGCACTCTGTATCTAGCTCAAGGTTTGTAAACACACCAATCAGCACCTTGTGTCTGGCTCAGGGTTTGTGAATGTACCAATCGACACTCTGTATCTAGCTACTCTGTTAGGGACTTGGAGAACCTTTGTGTCTAGCTCAGGGATTGTAAACACACCAATCAGCACCCTGTCAAAACAGACTCGGCTCTCTGTAAAATGGACCAATCAGCAGGATGTAGGTGGGGCCAGATAAGAAAATAAAAGCAGGCTGCCCAAGCCAGCAGTAGCAACCTGCTCAGGTCCCCTTCCACACTGTGGAAGCTTTGTTCTTTCACTCTTTGCAATAAATCTTGCTGCTGCTCACTCTTTTGGTCCACACTGCCTTTATGAGCTGTAACACTCACTGCGAAGGTCTGCAGCTTCACTCCTGAGCCAGCGAGACCACAAACCCACCAGAAAGAAGAAAGTCCGAATACATCCAAACATCAGAAGGAACAAACTCCAGACACGCCGCCTTTAAGAACTGTAACACTCACCGCGAGGGTCCGCGGCTTCATTCTTGAAGTCAGTGAGACCAAGAACCCACCAATTCCGGACACAGTATGTTTAACAACATAGCCAAGTTTAAAAGATAAATTCTAAGAGAATAGAAATACAGAGAAAAATTAAAGGCAGAACAATATAATGTATAATTCCATTTATATGAAATTCTACAACAGGCAAAATCAACCCATGGAGTAAATAATTAAGAATGGGGGTGGGGATGAAGATTGAATGCAAACTTTCTGAAGTAATGGTAATATTCTATATCTTGATAAGAACTTAGGTTATATAAGTATATGATCTGTCAAAACTCATTAAATGCACACAAACGAAGATTCCATTCCAAGATGGCCAAATAGAAACAGCTCCGGTCTGCAGCTCCCAGTGTGATCAACACAGAAGACGGTGATTTCTGCATTTCCAACTGAGGTACATGGTTCATCTCATTGGGACTGGTAGGACAGTGGATGCAGCCCATGGATGGCAAGCCGAAGCAGGGCAGGGCATCGCTTCACCCAGGAAACACAAGGGGTCGGAGGATTTCCCTTTCCTAGCCAAGGAAGCCATGACAGACTATACTTGGAAAATTGGGACACTCCCACTCAAATACTGCGCTTTTCCAATGGTCTTAGCAAAAAGCACACCAGGAGATTATATCCTGCGCATGGCTCGGCAGGTCCCATGCCTATAGAGCCTTGCTCACTAGCAGTGCAGCAGTCTGCGATCGACCTGCGAGGCAGCCACCTGGCAGAGGGAGGGGCATCCTCCATTGCTGAGGCTTGAGTTGGTAAACAAAGCGGCCAGGAAGCTCAAACTAGGTGAAGCCTACCACAGCTCTGCAAGGAAGGCCTGCTGCCTCTGTAAACCCCACCTCTGGGAGCAGGGCATAGCTGAACAAAAGGCAGCAGAAACTTTTGCACACTTAAAGGTCCCTGTCTGACAGCTCTGAAGAGGGCAGTGGTTTTCCCAGCACAGGGTTTGAGCTCTGAAAATGGACAGACTGCCTCCTCAAGTGGGTCCCTGACCCCTATGTAGCCTAACTGGGAGACACCTCCCAGTAGGGGCCAACCGACACCTCGTACAGGCAGGTGCCCCTCTGGGACGAAGCTTACAGAGGAAGGATCAGGCAGCAATATTTGCTGTTCTGCAGCCTCCGCTGGTGATATCCAAGCAAACAGGGTCTGGAGTGGACCTCCAGCAAACTCCAACAGACCTGCAGCTGAGGGACTGAACTCTTAGAAGGAAAACTAACAAACAGAAAGGAACAGCATCAACATCAACAAAAAGGACATCCACACCAAAACCCCATCTATAGGTCACGAGCATCAAAGGCCAAAGGTACATAAAACCACAAAGATGGCGAGAAACCAGAGGAGAAAAGCTGAAAATTCTAAAGACCAAAACACCTCTTCTCCTGCAAAGGATTGCAGCTCCTCGCCAGCAACGGAACAAAGCTTGATGGAGAATGACTTTGACGAGCTGACAGAAGCAGGCTTCAGAAGGTTGGTAATAACAAACTTGTCTGAGCTAAAGGAGGATGTTCGAGCCCCTCTCAAGGAAGCTAAACACCTTGAAAAAAGATTATAGACGAATGGCTAACTAGAATAAACAGTGTTGAGAAGACCTTAAATGACCTGATGGAGCTGAAAACCAGGGCACAAGAACTATGTGAGGCATGAACAAACTTCAATAGCTGATTCGATCAAGTGGAAGCAAGGGTATCAGTGATTGAAGATCAAATTAATGAAATAAAGCAAGAGGAGAAATTTAGAGAAAAAAGAGTAAAAAGAAATGAACAAAGCCTCCAAGAAATATGGGACTATGTGAAAAGACCAAATCTACGTTTGATTGGTGTACCTGAAAGTGATGGGGAGAATGGAACCAAGTTAGAAAACACTCTTCAGGATATTATCCAGGAGAACTTCCCCAACCCAGCAAGGCAGGCCAACATTCAAAATCAGGAAATACAGAGAACATCACAAAGACACTCCTCAAGAAGAGCAACCCCAAGACACATAATTGTCAGATTCACCAAGGTTGAAATGAAGGAAAAAATGTTAAGGGCAGCCAGAGAGAAAAGTCGGGTTACCCACAAGGGGAAGCCCATCAGCTAACAGCGGATCTCTTGGCAGAAACTCTACAAGCCAGAAGACAGTAGGGGCCAATATTCAACATTCTTAAAGAAAAGAATTTTCAACCCAGAATTTCATATCCAGCCAAACTAAGCTTCATAAGTGAAGGAGAAATAAAATCCTTTACAGTCAAGCAAATGCTGAGAGATTTTGTCATCACCAGGCCTCCCTTACAAGAGCTCCTGAAGGAAGCACAAAACATGGAAAGGAGTAACGAGTACCAGCCACTGCAAAAACATGTCAAATTGTAAAGACCGTCAATGCTGGGAAGAAACTGCATCAACTAACCGGCAAAATAACCAGCTGGTATCATAATGACAAGATCAAATTCACACATAACAATACTTACCTTAAATGTAAATGGGCTAAATGCCCCAATTAAAAGACACAGACTGGCAAATTGGATAGAGTCAAGACCCATCAGTGTGCTGTATTCAGGAGACCCATCGCACGTGCAGAGACACACATAGGCTCAAAATAAAGGGATAAAGGAAGATCTGCCAAGTAAATGAAAGCAAAAAAAAGCAGGGGTTGCAATCCTAGCCTTTAATAAAACAGATATTAAAAAAACAAAGATCAAAAGAGACAAAGAAGGCCATTACATAATGGTAAAGGGATCAATTCAACAAAAAGAGCCAACTATCCTAAATATACATGCACGCAATACAGGAGCACCCAGATTCATAAAGCAAGTCCTTAGAGACCTAGAAAGAGACTTAGACTACCACACAATAATAATGGGAGACTTTAACACCCCACTGTCAATATTAGACAGATCAACGAGACAGAAGGTTAACATGGATATCCAAAAGTTAAACTCAGCTCTGCACCAGGCAGACCTAACAGACATCTACAGAACTCTCCACCCCAAATCAACAGAATATACATTCTTCTCATCATCACATTAAGCTTATTCCAAAATTGACTACATAGTTGGAAGTAAAGCACTCCTCAGCAAATGTAAAAGAACAGAAATCACAACACACTGTCTCTAAGGACCACAGTGCAATCAAATTAGAACTCAGGATTAAGAAACTCACTCAAAACCACACAACTACATGAAAACTGAACAACCTGCTCCTGAATGACTACTGGGTAAATAATGAAATGAAGGCAGAAATAAAGATGTTCTTAGAAACCAATGAGAACAAAGACACAATGTACCAAAATCTCTGGGACACATTTAAAGCAGTGTGTAGAGGGAAATTCATAGCACTAAATGCCCACAAGAGAAAGCAGGAAAGATCTAAAATTGACACCCTAACATCACAATTAAAAGAACTAGAGAAGCAAGAGCAAACACATTCAAAACCTAGCAGAAAGCAAGAAATAACTAAGATCAGAGCAGAACTGAAGGAGATAGAGACACAAAAAACCCTTCAAAAAAAAAAATCAATGAATCCAGGAGCTGGTTTTTTCAAAAGATCCACAAAATTGATAGACCGTTAGCAAGACTAACAAAGAAAAGAGAGAACAATCAAATAGATGCAATAAAAAACGATAAAGGGGATATCACCACAGATCCCACAGAAATATAAACTACCATCGGAGAATACTATAAACATCTCTACGCAAATAAACTAGAAAATCTACAAGAAATGGATACATTCCTGGAAACATACACCCTCCCAAGACTAAACCAGGAAGAAGCTGAATCTCTGAATAGACCAGTAACAGGCTCTGAGCCTGAGGCAATAATTAATGGTCTACCAACCAAAAAAAGGCCAGGACCAGACGGATTCACAGCCAAATTCTACCAGAGGTACAAAGAGGAGCTGATACCAATCCTTCTGAAAATATTCCTATCAAGAGAAAAAGAAGGAATGCTCCCTAACTCATTTTATGAGGCCAGTATCATCCTGATACCAAAGCCTGGCAGAGACACACACAAAAAAGACAATTTTAGACCAATATCCCTGATGAACATCCATGTGAAAATCCTCAGTAAAATACTGGCAAACCGAATCCAGCAGCACATCAAAAAGCTTACCCACCAAGATCAAGTTGGCTTCATCCCTGGGATGCAAAGCTGGTTCAACATATGCAAATCAATAAATGTAATCCATCACATAAACAGAACCAATGACAAAAACCACATGATTATCTCAATAGATGCAGAAAAGGCCTTGACAGAATTCAATAGCCCTTCATGCTAAAAACTTTCAATACACTAGGTATTGATGGAACATATCTCAAAATAATGAGAGCTATTTATGACAGACCCACAGCCAATATCATACTGAATGGGCAAAAACTGGAAGCATTCCCTTTGAAAACTGGCACAAGACAAGGACTCCTTTCTCACCAGTCCTATTCAACATAGTGTTGGAAGTTCTGGCCAAGCAATCAGGCAAGAGAAAGAAATATAGGGTATTCAATTAGGAAAAGAGGAGGTCAAATTGTTCCTGTTTGCAAATGACATGATTGTATACTTAGAAAACCCCATCGTCTCAGCCCAAAATCTCCTTAAGCTGATAAGCAACTTCAGCAAAGTCTCAGGATACAAAATCAATGTGCAAAAATCACAAGCATTCATATACACAAATAACAGACAAACAGAGAGCCAAATCATGAGTGAACTCCCATTCACAATTGCTTCAAAGAGAATAAAATGCCTAGGAATCCAACTTACAAGGGATATGAAGGACTTCTTCAAGAAGAACTACAAACCACTGCTCAGTGAAATAAAAGAGAACACAAACAAATGGAAGAACAATCCATGCTCATGAATAGGAAGAATCAGTATTGTGAAAATGGTCATACTGCCCAAGGTGATTTATAGATTCAATGCCATCCCCATCAAGCTACTAATGACTTTCTTCAAAGAATTGGAAAAAACTACTTTAAAGTTCATATGGAACAAAAAAAGAGCCTGCATTGCCAAGACAATTCTAAGCAAAAAGAACAAAGCTGGAGGCATCACGCTACCTGACTTCAAACTATACTACAAGGCTACAGTAACCAAAACAACATGGTACTGTACCAAAAGAGAGATAGACCAATCTAACAGAACAGAGGCCTCAGAAACAACACCACACATCTACAACCATCTGATCTTCGACAAACCTGACAAAAACAAGAAATGGGGAAAGGATTCCCTATTTAAAATGGTGCTAGGAAAACTGGTTAGCCATATGTAGAAAGCTGAAACAGGATACCTTCCTTACACCTTATACAAAAATCAATTCAAGATGGATTATAGACTTAAATGTTAGACCTAAAACCATAAAAACTCTAGAAGAAAACCTGGGCAATACCATTCAGGACATAGGCATGGGCAAGGACTTCGTGACTAAAACACCAAAAGCGATGGCAACAAAAGCCAAAATTGACAAATGGGATCTAATTAAACTAAAGAGCTTCTGCACAGCAAAAGAAACTACCATCAGAGTGAACAGGCAACCTACAGAATGAGAACATTTTTGCAGTCTACCCATTTGACAAAAGGCTAATATCCAGAATCTACAAAGAACTTAAACAAATTTACAAGAAAAAAACAAACAACCCCATCAAAAAGTGGGCAAAGGATATGAACAGACACTTCTCTAAAGAAGACATTCATGCAGCCAGCAGACACATGAAAAAATGCTCATCATCACTGGCCATCAGAGAAATGCAAATCAAAACCACAATGAGATACCATCTCATGCCAGTTAGAATGGTGATCATTAAAAAGTCAGGAAACAACAGATGCTGGAGAGGATGTGGAGAAATAGGAACGCTTTTGCACTGTTGGTGGGAGTGTAAACTAGTTCAACCATTGTGGAAGACAGTGTGGCGATTCCTCAAGGATCTAGAACTAGAATTACCATTTGACCCAGCCATCCCATTATTGGGTATATATCCAAAGGATTATAAATCATGCTACTATAAAGACATATGCACACCTATGTTTATTGTGGCACTATTCACAATAGCAAAGACTTGGAACCAACCCAAATGTCCATCAATGATAGACCAGATTAAGAAAATGTGGCACATATACAACATGGAATACTATGCAGCCATGAAAAAGGATGAGTTCATGTCCTTTGCAGGGACATGGATGAAGCTGGAAACCATCATTCTCAGCAAACTATCTTAAGGACAGAAAACCAAACACTGCATGTGCTCACTCATAGGTGGGAATTGAACAATGAGAACACTTGGACACAGGGTGGGGAACATTACACACAGGGGCCTGTCATGGGATGGGGGACGGGGGAGGGATAGCATTAGGAGAAATACCTAATGTAAATGACGAGTTAATGGGTGCGGCAAACCAACATGGCACATGTATACCTATATAACAAACCTGCATGTTGTGCACATGTACCCTACAACTTAAAGTATAATTTTTAAAAATG
Organism: Pan paniscus; assembly: GCF_029289425.2. Taxonomy (NCBI): domain Eukaryota; kingdom Metazoa; phylum Chordata; class Mammalia; order Primates; family Hominidae; genus Pan; species Pan paniscus. Next base: position 13,678,294 of record NC_073252.2, read on the forward strand.
AAAAAAAAATAAAATGCCTATCAAAAAAAGTACACAAACTTTATTTCATTTCAATGTAAATTTTACCTCAAAAAAAAAAATTAAACTCTAAGTAATGATACATTCGAGGAAGTATTTAAAGTATAGTGTCTGCAACTTATTTTGAAATGTATCAAAGAGAGGGTCAACTACTAGACTGATAGAAGGATGTTTAGATGGATACATATATGAAAAAGCAAACAAAGCAGCCTTTTAATTGTGGACTCTAGATCGGGGCAGCAAACTGTAGTCTGTGGGCCAAATCTGCCACTTTTTGTTATGGCCCATGAGCTAAGAACAGTTATAACCTTTAAAAAAGGTGAGGCCAGGCACAGTGGCTCACGCCTGTAATCCCAACACTTTAGGAGGCCAAGGAGGGTGGATCGCCTGAGGTGAGAAGTTCGAGACCAGCCTGGCCAACAGAGTGAAACCCCGTCTCTATTAAAAATACAAAAAATTAGCTGGGCGTGGTGGCGGGTACCTGTAATCCCACTACTCGGGAGGCTGCACGCCATTTCACTCCAACCTGGGCTACAAGTGAAACTCCGTCTCGGGGGGGGAAAAAAAAAAAGGTGAGAATAAGTCAAAACAATAATTCATGATGTGAAATATAAAATTCAAATGTCGGTGTCGATAAATAAAGTTTTGTTGGAACACAGCCATACTCATTCATTTAGGTATTGTCCATAGCTGCTTCTACACTACAATGGGACAGTTGATGAGTTTCAACAGACACTGTAGGGCCCTTGAAGCCTAAAATATCTGTTATCTGGCCCTTTTCAGATAAAGCTTGCCAACCCCTGCTCTAGATAGTGAGAATACAAGTAAGTGTTCACTGTAAAAGTCTTCCAACACTTCTGTATGTTTGATATTTTTAATAGGATATTGAAAAATATCAAAGCAATAATTATAAGCTGATTCTACAGTGGATCACTGGGGAGAGAAGGGGAGTTCTATCAGTTCCAAGTGCTGCAACCAGCTTTTTGAAAACCTATTTGGACAAAGTCATAAGCTTGGAGGTACAAAAGGTTAAAAAAAAAAAAAACTATACCAAGACTAGTAAAAAGCTGAGGAAGGTATAACAAATGCTCTGTCTGTTAAAAATAGGCTAAAAACATTGTATTCATCAGCCAATAAAAATGTCAAGGAAGCTTACTATTATGTAAAGTGTTGGATGAAAAAACTAAAAGTTTTTTAAGTATCTATGAGAAATCAAGTATCAATCCTTTCCTCATTTTCAGTTGAAGACTATATTTCGTAAAGTTGCCATAAGAAAGTACTACAACAAACTGTGTGGCTTAAAACAACAGAAATTTATTTTCTCATACTTCAAATCAAGATGTTGACAGGGCCAAGTGCCATCTGAAGGCTCTAAGGAAGAATTTTTCCTTGCCTCTTCCTAGCTGTTTGCGGTTACCCACAAACTTTGGCATTCCTTGGCTTGTAGCTGCATCACTCCAATCTCTGCCTCCATCTTCACATAACTTTCTTCCTGTGTGTCTGGGTCTCAGCCAAAATGTCTCTCTTCTCATAAGTCATTGGATTTAGGGTCCACCCTAATCAAATATCACCTCATCTTGATTACATCTGCAGAGACCCTAATTCTAAATAAGGTCACACCCACAGGTACTAGTGGCTAGGACTTCAACATCTCTTTTGGAAGGAGACAATTCAACCCATACAAAAAGACTAGGCTTCCTATTTCACTGAGAAACTAGAGTCAAGAGACTTTCCAAATGTCACCAGATCTATACACCGAACATAGTATACAGGCAACTGCCTATACTTTTGTTATGAACCAATAAGTGATCCATGTTCCTGAAGTTAAACCCTCTTTTTGTACACTAGATCCTACCTTCTTCTCAATTACTTAATGACATCACTCCAGCAATTCTAACCTCTCTCTCCTACATCAATTTCTCTCTCTACTATTTCATTTCTATCAGCATGCAAACATATTTTTCCTATCTTAAAACTGAAAGCAAAACAATTTAAAAACTCTTGACCCCCACCTCCACTTCAATTTACCTGAATTCTTTAAAACAAACTCCTCAGAAGAATCATCTACACTTACTGATTCTAATCTGGCTTTTATTTTCACCACTTTACCAAAATTGCTCTATACAGATAAGAAATGAGTTGTTGCTAAATCCAGCAGTAAATTATTGATCTTCTTTTATTTACCTATCAGCAGCATTTGACATATTGAATCCTTCCTCCTTGGAACATTTTCTTCATCTAGATTCCAGAGTTACACACTCAGTATCAAAGATTTTTGATACCAACACTCCTGGTATCAAAACTAGACAAGAAACATTTTTTGATGTTTTAGAAGTGTACCAAATGTAGTACTTTTAATAAATTATTTGATGCTACAATATGAATTTTATCAAGAAGATCAGCAAGCAGGCAATTGATTCTGGAATCAAAGAAGTTCCCTTAAACTAATACTAAAATTAAAGACTGAATTCCATGTAAAACTATTTCAACAAACACTGTTTCCTAGAAGTCCTTCACAATAATTTAACACAATATTTCTGCTTCAGAAACCCCAACATTGGTATATTCAATCTAGCATCATGAAAAGGACTCAAGATCCTACATTAAAGTTGTGGCTGGGTGTGTACATGCATACACACACATATGTACACATGCAATTGAAAAGGAGAAATTCTTAGCAAATGGCAAATTTGGTCCATATGCATTTCTTCAAGATCTTGAAGATACTGTCATTATAGGGGGATTAATTTAACCTCTGGCAAAGTTCTTGGCTTTTCTAGGCCCTGGCAGTCTTGTTCTGTTTTGCTTTAGTTGTACTGTTGCTTTAGTTGCTTATATTTGCTTTAGTTGTATTGTTTGTTTGTTTTGGTTTGGCTGTAACACATGTATACAAAGTTCTGTGGCAACAAAAATATGACAGTACAGCAATCACAGTTTGGAACTGCATCAATTCTAAACAATATACATGTGATTGTCCTCATAGGATTAGCACTTTGAGGTACTACTTCCTGCAACCATTCCTGCTCAACACCTGCTTGTTTTATAGCAGTGAAATATAAAAGAAAAAGAAATTAAAGGTTAGGTTAAAAGCAAGATGAGATTTTAAACATCACATTGATAACTTTAAGTTTTATGGCTGTATCACCATCAAATTTGTCTCTGGAGATTTAAACTTGAGATAATATTCTAAAATGAAGAGAACAAAAATTTGCCTAATTGCTTAACTTAAAACTGGAGATCATCTCTGACATTTTCATCTTTTTGACAAAATTCTCATGAGATTTTCATAAAGATTCAATGCAAAAGCCTTACTGAGGAAGGCAGGGCAAAAAGAAATTCATCCTCTTCTTAGTCTCAGGTTACCACCTCATCTCATCCAATTTCATAAGATTCACATACTAATGAGGATGCAACATCAGAAACGAATCTCTGAGGAGGAGACCATGAAGGGACAACTTGAAACAATGAGAATTACGAGGAAAAAAAAATAGATGCTTTCAAAAGACCTCAAAGCATGCTATATCCATGTCTACAGCTTTGACTTTTGCTCCAAAATATTTACAAAGTACTGATCCTTTACTTTGATTCATATTTAATATCCCACCTTCCCTTGCATGTCCATAAACTGGCAACTGTCCATTTTTAATACTACAAATCCAACCTTCCTCATATTTTTATGGCTATATCTTGAAAACTATCAGGCCCTTAAGAATAGAAACTATGCCTTATTCATTTTTAATTCCTAGTATTTAGCATGATTCCTAGAAATAACAGGTCCTCAACAGGTATTTGCTAAATAAATATATTACCTTATTATACTGATGAGATTACACTCACATTGTTCAACAGGGTTAATCAAAACATTTGGCTGACCTTCAAAATATTTTACTATTAGTTTTAGTGTTGGTAACCTTTACTCTCAAGATTATGACTAATGAGAATATTTTCACCCATACACCTAGTTTAATTTGATTCAGAGGATATAACATGTACTTTAGAGGTTTGAGTTTTCAAGGCAACTGCCTAATAAAAGTTTGGTTTGTGTGGGTTATTAATCATCATTAACATCCTCCTCTACCTCCTTATTTTGCCTGAAATCAGGACGTGTATAGTGTAAGAAAATGGCTCAGTTTCATGATCCAAATGATCAGAATTCCCCATAGACATGATATTTTAAAGCAAACTTTTCCATTATTGAGGTTTTTCTCATTGTTTCTAGTTTTTGAAATTCTCTTCATTAAAACAGCTACCCCAAAAGGTGGGTAGGTGAAATCTATATTGTATTTGATATGAACATTCTGAAGATATAAAATATTTGAAGACTTAAGGGCCTTCTTAAAATACTACTGCTTCCAGCTTTGACACAATAACTAAGACAAGATTTTCCTCTTGCTATAAACAAATGGCAAATTGGACAAAATATATAATGCAATTGATTTCACACAATGAATGTCAGACAAGACAAGCATGTGATCCCTGAGACAAGAAACAAACAAGGTAAGCTTTATAGTCACTCCTTCTACCTACAGGTACTTTCTAGACCTACTAAAGAGGAGAAAACAAGGAGAGTATGCATGAGCTTGCAAATAGAGGAAGCCAAGGTAACAATTAAAAATTAGTGGAAACACATGGGATTGTGCAGCGCAAATTACCAAAAATGAGAGATCTACAGAGATAAAAGGTCCAGAAATCTGTATGGGTTTCCTTCAGTATATTTTTTACTACTAAGCTGCACGTGAATATGGCAGAACTCCATGAGATTGAGCAAATAAGAACCAGGAAGCTGCAATCAGAAAAATTCCCAGAATGCAAACAGACCTGGGAGAGAGGAAGAAACTCATTGAATGCTCAGGGCATTCAGTGGAGAACAGAGAAGAGTAACACCTTTGGAATGGGGCTAAAGTAACCCTAGAATGCAAGTGTAGCAGGACAAGCTGCGACAAAACCCCACAGACACCGAGTTAAAGAACGAAGTGCTTTATTCGGCTGGGAGCTTCGGCAAGACTCACGTCTCCGAAAACGGAGCTCCCGAGGAGTGAGCAATTCCTGTCCCTTTTAAGGGCTTAGAACTCTAAGGGGGTCTGCGTGAGAGGGTCGTGATGGATTGAGCAAGCAGGGGGTACATAACTGTGGGCTGCATGCATCAGTAATCAGAACGGAACAGAACAGGGGTTTTCACAATGCTTTTCCATACAATACCTGGAATCTGTAGATAACATAACCAGTTAGGTCAGGGGTCGATCTTTAACCAGGCCCAGGGCGCGCCGCCGGGCTGTCTGCCTGTGGATTTCATTTCTGTCTTTCAGTTTTTACTTCTTCTTTCTTTGGAGGCAGAAATTGGGCATAAGACAATATGAGGGGTGGTCTCCTCCCTTATAAGCACCCTAACAAAGCATGAAAACAAGCCTTAAAGTATCAAGCCACAAATAAGTGTCTGCCAAAGTAAAAAAGAAGAAAATCCAGTCCTGAAGAGTATAAAATGTTCAAGACTCAATAAAAGGGTATTACACATGTAAAGCACAATAAAATATGAGCAATAAACAGGATAAAAATCAGTCAGAAACATCCAGAAAGGATGAAAATCACTGAACTAATCAATAAGCACTTTTTAAATGAAAGTTTTAAAGAGAGGCTCAACAGCAGATTCTAGAATGCAGATGAAATAATCAGAGGATTTGAAGATAGATCAATTGAGATTATAGTCTAAGGAACAGAAAGAAAAAAAGTGAACAAAAATTGTCAAAGCCTCAAAAAACTGTGGGAGAGCACCAAGTATTCCTCTCCAGTAGAGGAAAGAAAAAAGCAGAAAGGTTATTTGAGGAAATAACAGCCAAAAACTTCCCAAATTTGGTGAAAAACATTAATCCACACATCCAGGAAGTTCAGCAAATTCCAAGTAGGATAAACTCAAAGAGACTTATACCTATATATATCATAATAACACTGAAATAAAGGGGAAAAAAATAAATGATCATCTAAATAAATGCCGAAGAAGCCTTTGGCAAAAATTCTAATACTCTAATTTCACTTTTTTTTTTTTTTTTGAGACAGAGTCTTGCTCTGTTGCCCAGGCTGGAGTGCAGTGGCACAATCTCAGCTCACTGCAACCTCCACCTCCCAGGTTCAAGTGATTCTCTCGCCTCAGCCTCCCGAGTAGCTGGGATTACAGGCGCCTGCCACTACGCATAGCTAATTTTTTTTATTTTTAGCAAAGGCAGGGGTTTCACCATGTTGGCCAGGCTGGTCTTGAACTCCTGACCTCAAGTGATCCACCCGCCTCAGCCTCCCAAAGTGCTGGGATTACAGGAATGAGCCACTGCGCCTGGCCAATTTCACTCTTTATTCAATGAAGCTCTAGCTGGGGCAATTAAACAAGAAACAAATTAAAAGGCATCCATATTGAAAAGGAAGAAGTAAAATTTTCTCTATTTGCAGATGACATGGTCTTACATATTGAAAATCTTGAAGAATCCACAAAAAAAACTATTAGAGGAAATAAACTAGTTCAGCAAGGTTGTAGAATACAAGTTCCACATACAAATATCAGTTTTACTTCTATACACTATCAATGAACAATTCAAATATGAAATTAAGAAAGCATTTCCATTAACAACTTTACAACAGCATTAAAAATGATAAATTACACAGGAATAAATTTAACAAAACAAGTGCAAATTTTATACTTCAAAAGTGAAAAAACATTATTGAAAGAAATTATTTTAAAACTAAATGAATAGAAAGACTTCTCATGTTAATAGATCGGAAGAAAATATTGTAAAGATGGCAATATTCCCCAACTGATCTACAGTTTCAACACAGTACCAATCAAATTTCCAGCTGACTTATTCACAGAAAAATAACAAGCTGATCCTAAAATTCACATGGAAATGTAAGGGACATAGAATAGTCGAAACAATCTGAAAAAGAAAAGTAGAGAGAACCACACTTCCTGATTTCAAACTTACTACAGTAATCTAGTTTATTCAATACTAATCTAATAAATTTTAAAACTGATACAGTAATCTACAGTAAGTTACAGTAATCAAGACAGTGTTATACTGGTATAAGGACAGACATATAGGTCAATGAAACAGAAGTGAGAGTCCAGCAATAAACCCAAACATCTGTAGTCAATTGATTTTTGACAAGAATGTGAAGACCACTCCGTGGGAAAAGCATAGTCATTTCCACAAATAATGCTAAGAAAATAGGATATCTGTACGCAAAAAAACAGAACCCCTGCTCACATCATATTTAAAAAAAATTTTTTTTTACTCAAAATGGATCAAAAGAGAACAAGGAGCAGAAAACAGCTATCTAGGGACATCGGATGTCAGTTCTCCTCAGAGAGAAGACCAAAGGTATCAGTGAATAGACACATTCCAAAAGGAAAACTAAAGGAAGGGAGCAGGATCTGTTGGAATGCCTAAAGGAAGAAGCTGGGGTGCAAAAAAAGGAAAGCAGAATGAGGATAACAGAGATTGACACCCAAGAAACTCAGAGTCCCATGGAAAGGGTAGTTGGAGGTGCTTCTCCACTCCCCTCACCTCTGTGACAGTCTGCTGACCACCAAACTGTTGGGTAGACTCTTTGTCCTTATGACCCAGGGCAACACTATTGTTGGCGATTTGAGTACTTACCTGGAATGGAGAACCAGGTGACCAGCTTGCACAGATGTGCCCACATTCCCTTCAGACCTGAACTGAGACAGTAGGTGTCATGATGGTTGTGTACCCATGGTGCCACAACCCTGCCTAGCAATCTCCACCCATGGTGCCAAGGGTATCTCCACCCTTGAGCCACTGTCTCACCAGATGCACCACAAATACACCCATAACCCACTCTGACTTTGGCAAGCACAGGAGACCAGAAGCTCCCCAGGGAGCTGTGGTACCCCAAAGATCTAACCCTAAGCCTGTGCCACCCCTAAAGGAAGAGGGAAGAACAGCCCACCAAAACCCACCTTGGGACAAAGGAAACGGGTGCAGCACCAACCACTGAATGGGCCAGCACTGACACCCATGAAGAGACGTGGAGAGAGGGTCATCTCCTGGCCTCCCCCAGTACACTGTTGTGGAGGCAGCAGTGTTCTTCCTGCCACAGGCTAGTGGGCATGCCTCAAAGAAAGTGTCTTTCGTGCTTTTCATGGTAGCTCCACCGTCAGCCCATGACCACTCAGGCTTTCACAAAGGGCGAGCTGAACACCACCCTCTTACAAAAAGTGGCAGCAACCCAGCAACAGAGGACAGAACACAGAGTTGCCTGCCCTAGACTGGGAAAAGAGGCTCTGCCTCCTCAGCCCAATTTTAGTAGTAGTAGTCAGAAAGGCTTATCTGTGGCCCACAGCCACACTGAATCCAGAAACAACTGAAGGTTATGAGCCCTGCAGCAAGGGCATGATAAAGAAGCAAATCACATTCCCAAGGGCTCAAGATGAAGAGCTGGTGCACCCGCTGCCCCTTCTCCCAAGACCTTGGTGCACGCCCTCACGATTTTCTCACCAACCCCATCAGGGTGGGCACATCCACATGGCACCAGCCTACCTGCCAGCTCTTATTTTTAAGCGCCATCTACTGGATTATACCCAGAACTGCACCATGAAATTAAAAACCTGCTACCAGAAGAGCTTAGTGTTAGTCCACGAGATAAGATTCTGGAGACCTCCACACCATCAGGCCCACAGGAGATAGTGTGTCAGCCCTTATATCCAATATATCGCTACAACAAGCAGCATCTGAGAAAGCCACCACACAGAAACTACCCACAACCAAGGAGCCCACACAGAGCCTTGGTCCCCTGAAAGCACCCAGAAACGAAGCCAAACAATCATACACAATATACACGACAGTAATACCCTCAAGGAAAAAAAGAATTAAAAAAGTAAAAAGCCCCAACAAAACAAGAGCAAATTCAAAAATAAGAAGCGACAATACCTCAGATGAGAAGGAATCAGCAGAAGAATTCAAGCAGTACAAAAAGGCAGAGTGTTTTGACACCTCCAAAGAATAGTACTACCTCTCTAGCAATGGATCCTAACCAGATTGAAATGTCTCAAATAACAGATGAAAAATTCAAGCTATGGATTGCAAGGAAACTCACTGAGATCCAGAGAAAGCTGAAATCCAATACAAAGAAACCAGAAAAACAATTTAGGATATGAAAGATGAGATAGCTATATTAAGAAAAAACCAAGTGGAACCTCTGGAATTGAAAATTTAAGTACGGGATTTTCAAAATACAAAAGGAAGCTTTAACAATAGACTAGACCAAGCAGAAAAAGGAATTTCAGAGCTTGAATACCCGTCTTTCAAATTAACCCAGTCACAGAAAAATAAACAAAAAAGAACTTTAAGAAACAAAGCCTTCAAGAAATATGGGATTATATAAAGTGGCCAAACCTAAGACAAACTGGCATTCCTGAGAGAGAAAAAGAAAAAGTAAGAAACTTAGAAAACATAGTTAAGGAAATTATTCAGGAAAATTTCCCTAATCTTGCAAGAGAGGTCAACATCCAGAGAAAGGAATTAAGAGAACTCTTGGGAGATGCTCTACAAGATGACCATCCCCAAGGCATATAGTTATCAGATTACTCAAAATCAATACAAAAGAAAAAAAATCTTAGAGGCAGCTAGAGAAAGGGGTCAAATTACATAAAAAGGGAATTCCATCAGACTAACAGTGAACTTCTCAGCAGAAATCTTTCAAGCAAAAAGAGACTGGGGCCTATTTTTAGACTTCTTAAAGAAAAAACCCCAGTCAAGAATGTCATATCTCAGAAACTAAGCTTCATGAACAATGGAGAAATAAAGTTTTTCTAGACAAGTAAACATTAAGACAATTCTTCACCATGAGGCTGTCCCTACAAGAAATGCTCAAAGGAGTTCTAAACATAGAAACCAAAGAACAATACTTGCTATCATAAAAGCTCAAAGACACTTTAGAGCAATTACACAATTGAGACTAGAAAGAAACTAGTTAACAATACTATGACAAAAACTGAACCTCATATGTCAATATTAACCTTGAACGTAAATGGCCTAAACTATGTAAAAGACACAGAGTGGCAAATTGAATTTAAAAAAAAAAAAAAGAAACAGAATTTAAAGTAACAAGGAACTGAATTTAAAACCAAGAACCAACCTTATGCTGCTGTGAAGAGGCCCATCTCACCTCTAATGACACCCATAGGCTCAAAGTAAAGGTATGGAGAAAGATCTATCATGCAAATGAAAGAAAAAAAAAAAAAGAAAAAAAGAGCAGGGGTTGCTATTCTTTTATCAGATAAATCAGACTTTAAACCAACAACAGTTCAAAAAAAAAAATAGACAAAGAACAGCATTATATTTGGCTAAGAATTTATAAGTCCTCAAAAGCAATTGCAACAGAAAAACAAAACTGGACAAGTGAGATCTAATTAAACTAACAAGCTTTTGTACAGCAAAACTATCAACACAGAAAGCAGACAATCTGCAAAATGGCAAAAAAAATTTTGCACACTATGTATCCAGGTCAAATACCTAGAATCTATAGGGAACTTAATTCAACAAGCAAAACAAGGAAACAAACAAACGAAAACACCCTACTAAAAAGTAGGCAAAGGACATGAACAGACACTTTCAAAAGACAGACAAGTAGCCAACAAACATAAGAAAAAATGCCCAACATCACTAATCATCAGAGAAATACATATCAAAACCACAGTGAAATACAATCTCACACCAGTCAGCTATTATTGAAAAGTTAAAAAAAAAAAAATAGATGCGGGAGAGGCTGCAGACAAATGGAAACACTTATACACTGTTGGTGGGAACGGAAATTAATTCAGCCACTATGAAAAGCAGTTTAGAGAATTTTCAAAGAGCTAAAAATAGAACTACCATTAGACCCAGCAATCCCATTATGAAGGTATATAACTACAGGAAAATAAACCATTTTACCAAAAAATATATTTATATGCTCATATGCTCATTGAAGCCCTGTTCACAATAACAAAAACATGGAATCAACCTAGATGCCCATCAATGGTGGACTGTATAAAGAAAATGTGGTACATATACACCATGGACTCCTATGCAGTCATAAAAAAGAACTAAATCATGTCCTTTGCAGCAACATGGATACAACTGGAGGCCACTATCCTAAATGAATTAACATAAAAACAGAAAACTAAGCACCACATGTTCTCACTTACAAGTGGGAGCCAAAGACTGGGTACACATGGACATAAAGAAGGGAGAAAAAGACACTGGAGACTACTAAAGAGGAGACAGATGGAGTGGGGTAAAGGCTGAAAAACTACCTACTGGGTACCACAATCGGTACCTGGGTGATGGGATCAATCATACCCCAAACCTAAGCATCATGCAATATGCCCATTTAAGAAACCTACACATGTGCCCCCGCCAAATATAAAATAAAAGCTGGGACAACAAAAGGGCATTACATCATGATAAAGGGTTCAATTTGACAAGATTTAACCATGCTAAATTCATATGCACCCAAAATAGAAGCACACAGGTTTATAAAACAAATACTACCAGACCTAAGTAAAGTGACAGAAAACTATACAACAGTAGTGAAGAACTTCAACACCCCACTGACAGCATTAAACAGATCAAGGCAGAAAACTAAGAAAGGAATTAAATTAGACTCTTGGCATAGTCTATAGACAGTTCACCCAACCACCACAGAATATACATTGTTCTCATCCATGCATGGAACATCCTCTAATACTGCCATGTGCTTGGTCATAAAGTCCCAAAAAATTCAAAAAAATCAAAATCATATCTAGCATCTTCTCAGACTACAATGGAATAAAATTAGAAAACAACACAGGCCAGGTGCAGTGGCTCACTCCTGTAATCCCAGCACTTTGCGAGGCCGAGCTGGGCAGATCATTTGAGGTCAGAAGTTTGAGACCAGCCTGGCATACATGGTGAAACCCTGTCTCTACTAAAAGTACAAAAATTAGCCGGGCATGGTGGCAGGTACCTGTAATCCCAGCTACTCAGGAGGCTGAGGCAGGAAAATCACTTGAACCCGGGAGGTGGAGGTTGCAGTGAGCCGAGATCACGCCACTGTACTCCAGCCTTGGCACAGAGCAAGACTCCGTCTCAAAAAAAAAAAAACAAAAAGAAAAGAAAAAGAAAAAAGAAAACAATACAAAGAGGAACTCTCAAAACCAAACAAATACATGGAAACTAAACAACTTGCTTCTAAATGACTTTTCGGTAAAAAACAAAATTAAGGCAAAAAAACCCCAAAAATTACTTAAAATAAATGAAAATAGATAATATACCCAAACCTCTGGGATACAGCAAAAGTAGTGCAAAGAGTAAAGCTATGGTACTAAATGCCTACATCAAGAAGACAGATATCTCTCAAATTAACCAGCTAATGTCACACCTAAAGGAACTAGAGAAACAAGAACCAACTAAACACAAAGGTAGCAGAAGAAAAGAAATAACTAAGATTAGAGCATAACTAAATGGAACTGAGACCAAGAAAAAAATATATAAAGGATAAATGAAACTGAAAGTTGGTTCTTTGAAAAAATAAACAAGACTGATAGACTGCCAGATAAATTAACCAAGAAGAAAAAAGATCCAAATAAGCACAATCAGAAATGCCAAAGGTAACATTACAACTGACAGCACAGAACTACAAAAGATCCCCAAAGACTACTGCAAACACGTCCATGTGCACAAACTAGAAAACCTAGAGGAATTGGATAAATTCCTGGAAACACACAACCTTCAATATTAAACCAGAAATAAATTAAAGTCCTGAACAGACAAAAACGAGTTACAAAATTGAATCAGCAATAAAAAATATATTAAACAAATACTGCTGCGGACCAGATGCATTTCACAGCCAAAATCTACTAGACATACAAAGAGCTGGTACCAATCTTACTGAAACTATTCCAAAAAGTCAAGGAGGGATACCTCCTTGACTCATTCTATGAAATCAGTATCGTCCTGATAACAAAATGTGGCAAGAACAACATAAAAAGAAAATTACAGGCCAATATGAACATAGAAGCAAAAATCCTCTACAAAAACAGTGGCAAATCAAATCAAGCAGCATATCAAAAAGATAATTCACTAAAAGGGCTTTATTCCTGCATTCAAGGATGGTTCAGCATATACAAATCAATAAATGTGATTCACCACATAAAAAGAAATAAAAACAAAAACCATATGATCATCTCAATAAATTCAGAAAAGGCATTCAATAAAATGCAACATCCCTTAATGATAAAAACCTGCAACAAACTGGACATCAAAGAAACATGCCTCAAAATAATAAGAGCCATCTATGACAAACCCACAGCCAACATCACACTAAACAGGCAAAACTGGAAGCAATCCCCGTAAGAACTGGAACAAGACAAGGAAGTTCACTGTCATTACTCCTATTCAACATAATACTGGAAGTCCTAGCCAGAGCAATCAGACAAGAGAAAAAAATAAAGGGCATCCAAATCAGTAAAGAGGAAGTCAAACTGTCACTGTTCACCAACATCATAATCCTATACCTACAAAACCCTAAAGATGCCTCCAAAAGACTCCTGGACCCAATAAGTGACTTCAGTAAAGTTTCAGGATACAAAATCAATGTACACAAATCAGCATTTCCATACACCAATAATGTTCAAGCTTAGAACCAAATCAAGAACAAAATCAGATTTGCCATAGTAACAAAAAATAAAATAAAATACCTGGGAATACATGTGACAAAGTAGGTGAAAGATCTCTGAGGAAAACTACAAAACACTGCTAAAATAAATCACAGATGACACAAATAAATGGAAAAACATTCTATGCTCAAAGATTGGAAGAATCAATATTGTTAAAATGACCACACGACCATATTACCCAAAGCAATCTACCAGTTCAAAGCAATTCCTATCAAATTACCAATGCCATTTTTCATAGAATTAGATAAACAATTCTAAAATTCGTATGGAACCAAAAAAAACAGCCTGGATAGCCAAAGTAATCATAAGCAAAAAGAACAACAAAAGCATCACATTACCCAACTTCAAACTATAGTATAAGGCTATGCTAACCAAAACAGCATGGTACTGGTTAACAAATAGACACATAGACCAATTGAACAAAATAGAGAACCCAGAAATAAAGCCACACACCTACAACCAACTAATCTTCGACAAAGTTGACAAAAATAAACAATGGCGAAAGGATATCCTACTCAACAAATGGTGCTGGAAAGCTGGCTAGCCATATACAGAAGAATGAAACTGAAACCTTCCTTACCTCTTACCACATACAAAAATCAACTCAAGATGGGTTAAAGACTTAAAAGTAAGACCTCAAACTATAAAAATCCTAGAAGAAACTATAGGTAAAACCCTCCTGAACATTGGCATAGGCAAAAAGTTATAACTAAGACCTCAAAAAGCAAGTGCAACAAAAACAAAAACTGACAAATGGGACTTAATTAAACTAAAGAGCTTCTGCATGGGTAAATAAACTATCTACAGAGTAAGTAGGCAACCTACAGAATGAGAGAAAATACCTGCAAACTATGCATTGCCAAAGAACTAATATCCAGAATCTGTAAGGAATTTAAGTCAAGGAAAAAAAAATAACCACAACAAAAAGTGGACTAATGACATACAACACTTCTCAAAAGAGGACACGCAAGCAGCCAACAAACCTGAAAAAATGCTCAATATCACTAATCTTCGGAGAAATACAAATTAAAACCACAATGAGATACCATCTCACACCAATCAGAATGGCTATTTTAAAATCAAAAAATAACAGACATTGGAGAGGCTACAGAAAAAAGGAAATACTTATGCACTGTTGTGGGAATGGAAATTAGTTCAACCTCTACAGAAAACTGTACAGAGATTTCTCAAAGAACTAGAAATAAAACTATCATTCAACCCAGCAATCCCACTACTGACTATCTACACAAAGGAAAATAATTCATCCATAAAAGATACCTGCATTCTTATGTTTATCACAATACTATTCACAATAGTGAAGTCATGGAATCAACCTAGGCGCACATCAAAAGTGGACTGGATAAACAAAATGTGGTAAATAATCACCATAGAATACTACATAGCCATAAAAAAGAATAAAGTCTTGTCATTTGCAGCAACATTGATGCATCTGGAGGCCATTACCCTAAGTCAAATGTATTGGAGAAAAATTAAAATATTAAGAGAGGATCTTGGAGTTTCGTATGCATGATCCAAAGTTTTGTTGTCCATGTATTAATCCAGATTGGTAAAATATGAATCAAAACACTTTATATCACCCTATAAGACTATAAACCATATTATTTTTTAAATTGTTTAAGGTTATAGTTATAGAATCTTTGAAAATTGAGACATAATTCACATATCATAAAGTTGAACATTTTAAAGCGTATAGTTTTTAGCATATTCACTAGGTTGTGCAACCATCACCACTATCTAATTCCGGAACATTTTCATCACACCAAAAGTAAACCCTACAACAGATATTAGTAGTCATTACCTTTCCCTCCCCTTCTTGCTTTCTCCTCAGCCCCAATCTACTTTTTCTGTCTTTATGGATTTACTTATTTTGAACACTTCTTATAAATAGAATCATGAAATACATGGGTGGCCTTTTCTATCTGGCTTCTTTTATTTATAATAATCTTTCCAAGATTCATACATGTTATAGCATGTATCAGTATGTCACTCCTTTTTTGGCTGAATAATATTACTTTTTGTTTCTGATATACCCATGCTTCAGTTAATAGAAATTTGGGCTGTTACTACTTTTAGGCTACTATGAATAATGTTGTTTTGAATATTTGTATATAAATTTTTGTGTGGGCATACATTTTCATTTCTCTTGGGAAGATACCTAGGAGTAGAACTGTTAGGTCATAAGGTAACTCTGACTTTTTGAGGAGCTGCCTAACTGCAATTTCTTGAGGAGCTGCCAAGTTGTTTCCCACGGCAGCTGCATTTCTACTGGACAATATATGAGGGTTCCAAGTTATTCACAGCCTCACCAGCACTTGTTATTCTATTCTTTTTTTTATTATAGCCATCCTACTGGGTGTGACATGTTGTCTTATTGTGGTTTTCACTGACATTTTCCCAATGATTAATGATGAGTATATTTTCATGTACTTAATGGCTATTTGTATATCTTCTTTGGGGAAATGTATGTTCAAATCTGCTGTCCATTTTTAAATTGAGTTATTTGTCTTTATATTGCTGAGGTTCAAGTAGTTTCTATACGATATTATACTCATCAGACATGATTTGTAAATATTTTCTCTCTCTACAGACTTTTTATCTTCTTGCTAATGTCCTTTGACGCACACAAATTTTTAATTTTGATGTAATATTTTTTTCTTTGGTTGCTTGTGCTTTAGGTTTTATATTTAAGTATTTAAGACACTTGTTTTAATCCAAGGTCATATTGGTTTTGTTTTCATTTTTCAGACAAAGTCTCGCCCTGTCACCCAGGCTGGAGTGCAGAGGCACAATCTCGGCTCAACGCAACCTCCACCTCCCAGGCTCAAATAACTCTCATGCCTCAGCCTCATGGGTAGCTGGGAGTGTGCTACCATGCTCAGCTAATTGTTGTATCTTTAGTAGAGATGGGGTTTCACCATGTTGGCCAGACTGGTCTCAAACTCCTGGCCCCTAACCATCCACCTGCCTCAGCCTCCCAAAGTGCTGAGATTACGGGCATAAGCACTTGGCCCAAGGTCATGTTAACTTATACCTATGTTTTCGTCTAAGATTTTTATGGTGTTAGCTCTTAAGTTTAGGCCTTTGATCCATTTTTTGTTGTTGTTATCTTCTTTAGATTCAGAGAACACATATATGCAGGTTTGTTACATGAGCATATTGCATAATGCTGGGGTTTGGGCTTCTGTTGAACCCATCACCCAAAGAGTGAGCCTAGTACCATAATGCCCTCAAACACAACGATATACGTACGATTCCCAAAGCACTAGCTGTTATCTCCATCCATTTCTCTCTTTAGAAATTATATCAGAATACAAAGTAGCATTATTTATATATTTACATCTACATTATTAGTAAATTATTCATAATACAGAACACAACTAATCATAACATATTAAATGTGTCATGACTGCCTTGCTGCACCTAAAAATTTTCTCCAGAACAATCCACTTGGAAAAAAAGTACCTAAATCAAAACCTTTGTTTATATACAGACTGAAAGATTGTAACATATGAATTTATTGTGTCAAATAGATTCTTAATTTATACCTCATCTTCCAAAAATAACTTAAAGATATTTCATATGCTTCATATTTATTAAGCATGATACAAGTCATTAGAAAAGTAATAGTTCAAAAAGAAGAGAAATAACCAAGCTTTTGGAATCAACTCACTTTCACTCTTCTTTTGGCATCCATTAGAAGTATGAGGATAGAAAAAAAAAGTGAGGAGGAACCATTTACTTTTACATTTACATTTTCTTCTTTAATTTGCACAGCATCTGTGTTTGATTCTACTATTATCAAAAAAGTTATTTAAATTAAGTAATCAAATTAATCACAATAATCAATATTTTTATATATGTAAAAACTGTCTAAAAATTTAATTCCCTTTTTCATACCAAAGGGCTCTATTTTTGGTTTCCTTGTTAGAAAATAAAATTACAAGGTTAGAAAGTATTACCTTTCTACATGCTTCTAGCTTCAACATTCTATGATTATGTGAGATTTATTTATAACATCAGATCACAATGGCTCTGATGTGGACTGAATTGTATCACCCCAGAATTAAATGTTAACACCCTAATACCTAGTACCTCAGAATGTGAGTCCATTTGGAGACAGGGCCTTTAAAGAGGTAATTAAGGTAAAATGAGACCATATGCATGGACCCTAATTCACTATGACTAGCGCTGTAAGAAGAGATAAGGACACAGACATGCACAGAAAAAAAAACATGAGAAGACAAAAGGAGAAGACAGCTACACACATGCCACTGAGAAAGGCCTTAGAATGAAACCAATCAATTAGGAATGTGGAATAAGGATTAAGATTAGGAATGTGGAACTCAAACGGGAGCTTTGCAAAATTCGTAGGGTTTGAATACATAAATGGGAAGGAAGGAAAAAATCCTTGATTTTTTCCCTCCCTGTGATACAAAAGTACTAAATTAGATGTTGTCTTTCTTTTGTAGACTTAAAGTCTTGTTGTGGAAGTAAGATGAACATAATGCCATGTACTCACAAAGGAAAGTTAATACGCATTAACACAAGTTTGCTACGCCCTTGCTATGCTTCTTAATTTAAAGGCATTTCAAAGTAGGGAAAACTGAAAACATGCCTTTAATACATATATTCAATCATACACAAAGTTGAAAGCATCCTAAAGAATCATTCGATTTAGCCTAATTAATTACCTAAAAATCCTTTAAAAAGTAACTAAATACAGACCACAATATTTCTTATATTTTCCACTATAATCAACATAACTTTGTTACAGTCTACAGCAATTAATCTCTACCATTCCTTAAATGATAATGACAATATATTTTCAAAGTAGCCATTGGTGACAATTCTGTAAATCAATGTGCTACAGTGATACCTAAATAAAAGCTTATTTCACTATAATGATGCTTCCAGGCTTCCCTCAAGTCAGGTGGTTACTTGCAGTTAATGATCTGTGACATACCACACAAGTAATCCTAAAAAGACTTATTATCCATTGCATGTGCAACAATATTTGCTTTATGGATGGCTAAATGAATGAAGACATTCAATGTAACTGTAAAAGTAAAATCAAAAGAAAACTTACAAGTAACATGTTTTCTTTAAGTAAAAGGGCTGTGACCATTTTCCATTAATACTTAACCTTTAGCTGGAGCAGTGCAACCACATAACACCCAAATCCATAAACCCCAAGAGCTGTTCTGGGTTAATGCTAATTAACTGCCCCCAATCAAAAGAGCAGTAACTTTCCAAAAATGTGAGCTCATCGTCCTCTATTGTTGACATCAAAGTCACATCATGAAGTCAATGAACAGTAAAAAAGATAAATATGCTTTATACATAACTTGAGAGCACGTTTTAAAATCAAATTTATAATACATATACCACACAAACTCACCAAAAAAGAACTATGTTATACATAAAACAGGGTAATCTCAAATAGTCAATCCTACATGGCTGCAAGACTTTGTAGGCATTCACGTTCCCCATTTATAATTTTATTTCATTTAGTAGACTCAGCTTTTGTCCACCATATGTCCACTGTGGATTAACTATTCCCTCAGGTACAATTAAGGACTTTCCATTTGTTGTAAGAAGAGCTAAGTATGAAGGACACAGCCAGAAATAACATTTGTACCTCAACCAAAAACAGAAGCACATTCAAACTCAAATGATGGTTTATGCAGCATCTTTTTTTTTTTATTATACACGTGTCTGCATAGCAAAATAAACTTGAGATAAAAATTCATGGCAATAGCACAAGAGCTTTCACCATTCAGATTAGATATCAAATTATATCACCTCCATCAGCAGAATTTAAGCAAATGTCCAAAAAAAAAAAACTTCTAAACTATAATTTAAATGAAGGCTTGGCTTCTAAATATTAATTATAACCAAAATTTTAATCATTATTTATGTATTTCATACATATTTCATAATATTTGTCAAGTTTTTTATTTTTAAATCTTTATATTAGAAAAACATATATATTTAGCAGGACCTCCTCCGATTACCCATAAGAGAAGACAGGATTTGAAGCAAGAATGGGAAAGACAAAAACAACTAACACATATAGCACTATTATATAACAGATATGGTTCTAGAAGCTTTATATAGTTTAAATTCTTACAATAATTTCCTTATGAGGTAGGTGCTATTATTAGTCCCACTTTACAGATGAGAAAACTAAGGTACAAAGAGGGTAGGGACCTTACCACAGTCACACAGTTAGTAACTGAACCCGTATCAGAATTGATGTGGTCTTGATTAGGAGTCTGTGTCCTTAACCACTATCCACAGTCTCCCTCTGTTAGAGATATCAAAGTGGCAGAACATAGTATAAAATAAATATCCTTTTAGGAAATTACAATTTCTCATCTTTTAAACTTGAAATTTTGAATGAAAATTAAAAGATTAGCTAGAGCTAATAATTTAATTTTCAAAACAATTGTTGAGCTTCAAGTTAGGGCTATGAAAGAGAAAAAATAAAAATCTTAAAACAACAACTATGTGTGTAATAAAAGGTGTTTTTGTTTTGTTTTGTTTTGTTTTTTTGAGACGGAGTCTCCTTCTATCACCAGGCTGGAGTGCAGTGGCACGATCTCGGCTCACTGCAACCTCCACCTCCTGAGTTCAAGCAATTCTCCTGCCTCAGCCTCCTGAGTAGCTAGGACAACAGGCACACGGCACCACGTCCAGCTAATTTTTGTTTTTTTAGTAGAGACAGGATTTCGCCATGTTGGCCAGGATGGTCTCCATCTCTTGACCTCATGATCCGCCTGCCTCAGCCTCCCAGAGTGCTGGGATTACAGGCATGAGCCACCGCACCTGGCCAAAATGCTTTTTACATAATCTTATGTGCTACTAAATCATAAGCACTAAGTGAGGTGCTTATTTTTCCCTCAGCTTTATTAAGGTATAATTGACATAAAAATTGTATATATTTACCTTGGACAATATAATGTTTGGCATGTGTATACTTGTAAACAATTAAATCAACCTAATTAACACACCCATAACCTCACTTATCATACTTATCATTTTTTGTGGTGAGAACATTTAAGATCTACAAAGAACTACTCTCTTCTCAATTTTCATGTCTATGTTTTTATTAACTGTAGTTACCATGCTGTACAATAGATCCCCAGAACTTATTCATCCTAAGTGATACTTCGTACCCTTTGATCAACATCTACCCACTGTCTCCAGCTGGCCCATCCCGACAACCACTATTCTATTCTTTGTTTCTAAGAGTTCAACTTTTTTAGATTCCACATACAAGTCATCTCATGCAGTGCTTGTCTTTCTGTGCCTGGCTTATTTTACTTAGCATAATGTTCTCCAAGTTCATCCATGTTGTCAAAAATGAAAGGATTTCTTTTTTTTTTTTTTTCTTTTTTTTATCATGACAGAGTCTCGCTCTGTCACCCAGGCTGGAGTGCAGTGGCGCGATCTCGGCTCACTGCAAGCTCCGCCTCCCGGGTTCACGCCATTCTCCTGCCTCAGCCTCCCGAGTAGCTGGGACTACAGGCGCCCGCCACCATGCCCAGCTAACTTTTTGTATTTTTAGTAGAGACGGGGTTTCACCGTGTTAGCCAGGATGGTCTCGATCTCCTGACCTCATGATCCACCCGCCTCAGCCTTCCAAAGTGTTGGGATTACAGACTTGAGCCACCACGCCCAGCCATGATTTCCTCTTTTTTAAGGCTGAATAGTATTCGTGTGCGTGTGTGTATACAAATATATATATATATATGCCATATTTTCTTTATCCATTTATCCAATGATGGACACATAGGCAGACTCCATATCTTAGCTATAGTGAATAATGCTGCAATGAACTTGGGAGTAAAGATTCTCTTCAACACACTGATTTCATTTCCTTTAAATATATAACTAGAACTAGAATTGCTGGATCATATGTTTTGAGGAACCTCCACACTATTTCCCATAATGGCTGTACTAATTTACATTTCGAACAGTATACAAGGGTTCCTTTTTCTTCACATTCTTGCCAATACTTACCTTTTGTCTTTTTTATAACAGCCATCTAAGAGGTGTGTGGTGATATTTAATTGTGGTTTTAATAAGACATGGGTGTAACCCAAAGCTTAATCTTTAGACCTCATCTCTTTTTAAACTCACTCCTTAAGGTCATCCAATCCCAGTGGCTCTAAACATATTCCCCAACTTTTATCTCTAGACCTCATGTGTCTTAGGGTTGATCTTCTTGTGGAGTATCTTGGTGGTGTTCTCTGTATTTCCTGAATTTGAATGTCGGCCTGTCTTGCTAGGTGGGGAAGGTCTCCTGGATAATATCCTGAAGTGTTTTTCCCAACTTGGTTCCATTCTCCCCATCTCTTTCAGGTAATCCTATCAATCGTAGGTTCAGTCTTTATACATAGTACCATATTTCTTGGAGGTTTTGTGCATTCCTTTTCATTCTTTTTTCTCTAATCTTGTCTGCATGCCTTATTTCCGCAAGATGGTCTTCAAACTCTGAAATCCTTTCTTCTGCTTGATCGATTCAGCCATTGATACTTGTGTATGCTTCACGAAGTTCTCATGCTGTGTTTTTCAGCTCCATCGGGTCTTTAATGTTCCTATCTAAACTGGTTATTCTAGTCAGCAGCTCCTGTAACCTTTCATCAATGTTCATAGCTTCTTTGCTTGGGTTATAGCTCAGCGAAGTTCATTATTACCCGTTTTCTGAAGCCTAATTCTGTCAGTTCATCCATCTCAGCTTTAGCCCCATTCTGTGCCCTGGAGGTGTTGCGATCATTTGGAGGAAAAGAGGCATTCTGGCTTCTGGAATTTTCAGCGTTTCTGCATTGGTTTTTCCTCATCTTCGTGGATTTATCTACCTTTGCTCTTTGAGGCTGTTGATCTGTGGATAAGGTTTTTGTGGGGTCTTTTTGTTGATGTTGCTGTTATCGTTGCTTTCCATTTGTTTTTATTCTAACAGGCCCCTCCTTCTGCAGGTCTGCTGCAGTTTGCTGGGGGTCCACTCAAGACCCTGTTCGCCTGGGTTATCACCAGTGGAGGCTGAAGAACAGCAAAGATTGCTATCTATTCCTTCTTCCAGAAGCTTCATCCCAGAGGGGCATTGACCTGATTCCAGCTGGAGCTCTCCTGTATGAAGTGTCTGTCAACCCCTGTTGGGAGGTCTCTCCCAGTCAGGAGGCACAGGGTCAGGGACCTGCTTGAGGGAGCAGTCTGTTCCTTAGCAGAGCTGGTACGCTGTGCTGGGAGAATCTCCCTTGTCAGGATCAGCCACTCTCTTCAAAGCCAGCAGGCAGGAAAGATTAAGTCCCCTGAACCTGAGTCTGCAGCCGCCCCTCCCCCCAGGTGCTCTATCCAAGGGAGATGAGAGTTCTATCTGTAAGCCCCTGAATGGAGCTGCTGGATTTCCTGCAGAGATGCCTTGCCCAGTAAGGAGGAATTAAGAGAAGCAGTCTGGCCACAGTCACTTTGCTGGCTGTGGTGAATTCTGCCCAGTCCAAACCTCCGAGTCTCCTTAGCACCGTCGGGAAAACCGCCTACTAAAGCCACAGTAATGGCGGTAGCCCCTCCCCCAACCAAACTTGGTCCTCCCAGGCCGACTCCAGACTGCTGTGCTGGCAGTGGGAATTTCAAGCTAGTGTGGTTCTTAGTTTGCGGGGCTCTGTGGGAGTGGGACCCACTGAGCAAGATCGCTTGGCTCCCTGGCTTCAGCCCCCTTTCCAGGGGAGTGGACAGTTTTCCTGTCTCACTGGAGTTCCAGGTGCCACAGGAATATGAAAAAATTCCTGCTGCTCAGTGCCTGTCCAAACAGCCACCCAGTTTTGTACTTAAAACCCGGGGCCCTGGTGGTGTAGGCTCACAAGGTAATCTCCTGATCCATGGATTGTAAAAATCTGTGGAAAAGCGTAGCACCCGGGGTAGGTAGCACAGGACCTCACCGCTTCCCTAGGCTGGGGGAGGGGGATCCCGGCTCCGTGCACTTCCCACGTGAAGCGATGCCCTATCCTGCTTCTGCTCGCTCTCCGTGGGTTGCGCCCACTGCCTAACCAGTCCCAATGAGATGAACTGGTACCTCAGTTGGAAATGCGGAAATCACCCACCTTCTGTGTTCCTCTCGCTGGGAGCTGCAGACAGGACCCTGTTTCTATTCGGTCATTTTGGCCCCTCCCTCTAGACTACATCTTACCCTGGAATTACAGATACATATATCCAACTGCTTACTAAACATCTCCACATATATGCTTAATAAGCACCTCACACTTAATATATCTAAAACCAAACTTTTAATCCTTACCCAAAACCTATTCCTCTTACAGTTTTACTCATCTCAGTAAATGCAACTTTAGCCTGCCAGATGCTTAGGCCCCAAATCTTGGCATTACGTTGCTTCTTCTCCCCTCTACTCCACAACCAACTGTGAGAGAATCTATTACTCCTAGCCAACCACTTCTCACTACTTCCACTGCTGTCACTCTGGTCCATGCCACCATTATTTATCACCTAGATTATATCAAAAGCCTCCTATCTGGTCTCCCTGCTTCTACACTTATCCACTATAGCATACTCTCAAAACAAGAGCCGTAGTGATCCTTTCCAAATACAAGTTAAATCACTGCACACTATTCAAAACCTTTGAAGGCTTTCCATCTCACTTGCAGTAAAAGCCAAAAGCCCGTACGATGGCCCACAAAGTCTTTCTTGATCTGTCCTTTTCCTAGATCCTTCCCTCTTTATATCTTAAAGAGCCCTGCCTGCGCCTTAGTTTCATATTTCTGAACCTGGTTTGTACCTCTGAACCTTGGGATAATAAATTTCTGTTATAAAAAAAAGAGAGAGAAAGACCATACCTGTTGAATTGATTTACTTACACTGCAAAACTACACATTCATGTGAAATTTCAGAAAACGATGTCACATAAAGTGGAAAATACTTAAATTCTAACTTCAGGAACAATTTAAATTTTTTTAAAAAAAGTGATTTAGAGCCCCCAAAATACCCTAAAGTTGGCCATATGTCCAGGGTTTGCCTGGCAAATAGTAAGAATTCAATAAATCCAGATTTATTATTATTAATAGCTATATTTATTATGATGATGTATATGTACCTATCCATCATATACCATACATGCAAACAGGATCTTAATAATCTAACAATTGAATGATAAAATACAGCCAAAAAGTCATCTCTGCAAAAACTAAGAAGACAAGGTTTAAACTACAAATGAAGTTAAAATTAAATGCTCTTAAAACTGTCTGGCAATAACCATGTTCAATTAAGCAACCTTAAAACTAAACATAGTTTGGGTCATCAAATTTTAGGAGTCAAAGATGCTTAGGTATTACTCAGTAGTATCCTTTCATTTTATACAAGAGGATGACCATAGTGGTTAAGGGAATTGTCCAAGCTCACGTAACTAGATAAAATTACAGCACCTAGAAAAATATCTAAAGTTTTCTGATACCCAGTCTAGTATTCCTTTAAATTATTTTGGCTTTTTTCCACAACCACTGCAAATACAGACTAAAATACATTATTAAAGGGGCTTCAATTATATTAATAAAATTTTCCAAATTCCTTTTTCACAAAGAAATGTTTCTATAGCTCTGTGTTCTTTATTTGATACTAACATTTAATAATTTCTTCTAAAATTTAAAATCAAAGATTCATCCTAAAAGAAAACAAATAAGATGAATTATGCTTTCATTAGCATTTAATAAATCTTCTCTATTATGACAAAAAGAAGATGGAGAGATATCATATAAACAAATTGTTATGATCAAAATGCTTACACAACTCCTCCAAAACCAATGAAAACATAACCACAAAAACCATAATACTGCTTAGACAAAGTAAATTACAGTACTGTCAAAATGGTTTGGGGCAGGCTATCCAAAAAAGTAACTATGAAATAACAAAATAACATCACTACAACAACTGTCAGATGAAAAACAGTTTTTGATTGATATTATGAAACAGCACTCATTTGCTATTTTATTCCCCAACAGTTGTCAGTAACAACAGTCTGAAGGCAAGCTTATGCATTTGATTTGGAGATACTACTCAGCCAATTAAACTTGAAATGCTATCAACATGTCCTTAAAATACAATAAGGAGTGTGAAGTATCATGTGAGGGAACAGCTTTAAGTATATATAACAAAATACTTTCTTTTTCAATATATAGAATGATCTCAGTATGTTCCAGTAAGTAAATGATCACACTTCTATTTGAAAAATTTACATGTGAAAAGAAGTTAAAAAAAGAAAAAGCAGCAGCAGCAGCAGCAGCAGCAATAGAGACAGAAATATTATCTCCATCTGAAAAAGACACTTGGTTCTGATACTTTGGGATTAGTATTATCTGGAACAAAAAAGAAGCAAAGTACTAAAAGAAATGGTTAAAAGGGCAGAATGTTTCAGCTTAAAATGTATAAAGAGAATGAACTTTTCAAATCCCCGAAAGAGTTTCTGTTTATGCTTCATAAATTATAAGCTCTCATTAAACAAATTGGTAACAATGACTTGTTCACTTTGGTATAATATTATAGGTGATAAATTTTATACAAGTTGATACGAATCCTTCAAAATAAATTAAATATTACCAATTTAATAGTTTCACATGTCTATTTTACAGATAAAGAATTTTTGAAGACTCAAAAGAGTCACAGTATAGGCAAGTAATTTCATATAAATTCCAATGGTTTTCAAACTGGACATATAACCATTTCTTATACCTCCCTATTACTGAGGAAAAAAGTCTCTTTTAAAAGCCTGCTGATAATTGTATTGAGACCATAAGTAAAATTTTCAACTTGAAGTTTACTTATTTTACTAATACATTTTCACTGAGTTCAGGGAACACAACTTATAGGGTACATTAAAACGTAACCTTTAAACTTTCCAATGTAAAACATCACTTCCTGGGCAGAGATAGTACTCCAAGAACTATCAATCACTGTTAAGAAGAATATACACTCAACATTCTTAATTAGTGTTGATGCACTCTTCTCTATGCCCTCATCTGTCATGAAGATTGTTTAAAAATCTGAGTTATTAGTCTTTATTTGCGAAAGGATCTGGTTAACATCTTTAAGAGTAGAAATCATTCATCCATCCACTCTATACTGGAGCATGATAATTCCCACCCCCAATACAAGTTACCGATAACCACCACCCCTCCACTAACTAAGAAGCTATAAATCAGGAAGAGGGCAGCTTCTATGTAACCCCTGTTAATTCTGTTTATAATCTATCCAACTGAGAATGTTAGCTAGTCAGGGGAGAAACTAGCTGATGGATCAGATAGTATAAAGGCATAAACGGATTAAAGATAGAAAATAACAAAATGACAAATTAAAATGCCATGTGGCTATAAAACATTGAACTTAAAATTAATCTTTTTAAAAAGTTAATCTTTTTAAAAATTAATTTTTTAAAAGTTAATATGCCTGAATTTCCACTTCATTTCAATTATACCCTTGCCTGAAACACTGAAAAATTAAAACTGTAATTCAGTACAGATTATGATTTTTTAACTAAACACAAAAAATTGTAAATAAAAAGTCAAAAGCTTAGATTTCTAACATATATGTAAAAGCCACAAGTTAGGATTTAAGAAGCAAACTTCCTAAGTCTTTCATATTTATTTAACCTAAAATTATAACATAAAATCCATGAAATTTTATTTCAAACATGATCTAGTATAAAACTAATGTATTTCCCAAGGAACTCCCTCTGACATTATTCATCAGGGTGGAATTCAATAGGCCACTTGGCCCTAAAGGCCATCGAATGGATTCCCTATATCTACATATGTATTTTCCCTCATTAAAAAAATCATTTTCCCTGAATAACACATCCAGGGCCATAAACACTTATAATTCCAACAGTCTGCATGAAAAGGCTTTTATTCATTCATTTGGTATTAGTTAAAGCACTGTTGTAAGTGATGAGATCTTTAGCTTTCAGAGTTTAGATTTTAGTGGGGAAATACAGACAAGAAACAATATATCAGATGACAATAAGAATATGCAGATAACTGAAACTTAATGGCTTGACAGAAAGGAACACTGGGTGGCTCCTTTAGAACGAAACTTTAAAAAGATGATGTTGAAGGTGAGATGTGAATGACAAAACTGAGCTACCTAAAAGCAAAGACAAGAGGGAAAATCATTTCAAGCATAGGCAATTCTAAGTATGATACAAATGAATTTGGAATGTTTTGGAAACAGAAAAAAAAATAAACATGCCTTGCACTTATAATGGGTGAAGAAGCATGTGGAAGATGAAGTCTGAGTAGTAGGTAAGAGCTCAATCCTCTAACATTGGTAAATTTGGGTAAGGAGTTTGGATTTCATTTGATGTAATCCAACCAAAGAGTTTTAAGCAGAAAAGTCTTATAATCTGATCTGCAATTTGGGAACAGAACTGTAGGAAAGCAAGTCTAGGCAGGAAGACCACTTAAGAAGCTACTGTTGTAGTTTATATGAGATGTGATTGTGTACATTAGGCCATGGCCAGGTTCACCTATGATAAGCCCTTAGGTGGACACAAATTAAAAAATCTCTAGGCTCCACAGTGCAGGCTCTTACCAAGTGAGAGTGCCCCAATGCTGGAAGAGCAAGATGGCAAAAGCCAGGAAGGCCAGTATTAGGCCTGGTTCCCTGCCTTGCAGAAGTTGTCTAATATGAAAATATAACTGTTTTGGGGTGTTTATGTGGCTGGATCTGTAGCTTTTCAGACATCTCACACCACATAGAGTTGAAGAGATTGTTAAATTTCAGCCAAACTTCTGTGATATGCACAGAATATATCAATGACTAACCCTCTTACCCATTGTGAAATTTACCTAACAGAAATTTATTTTTTACCTCACTAAAATAAAAGCATGGCCTTCGATGGAGATTTGAACATAACTGTATTTATTTTTTTCCAATATTTTAAACTGAGGTATAATAATTGTACATATTAATGGTGATGTTGCTCTCTATATATAATGTATACTGATCAGATCAGTGTAATTGGCATATCCATCATCTCAAACATTTATCATTTGTGTTAGAAACAATCAATATCCTCCTTCTAACTACTTGAAATCATACAATATACTATTGTTAAGTATAGTCTTCCCACAGTGGTCGAGAACACTAGAGCTTATTACTCATATCTAGCTGTAATTTTATATCCTTTAATAATTCTCTCCCTAACCCTTACTTTCCCCTACCCTCCCCAGCCTCTACCTCTAGTATGATCTATTTGTGACTTCTATAAGATCAACTATTTTTAGCTTCCATATGTAAGTGAGAACATGTGGTGTTTAACTTTCAGTGCCTGGCTTATTTCACTTAACATAATGTCCTCCAGTTCCATTCTTGTTGCCACAAATGACAGGATTGCATTCTTTTTTATGGCTGAATAGTATCCCATTATGCAAATATACCACATTTTCTTTATCCATTCATCTGTTGTTGAAAATCTACGTTGATTCCATATCTTGGCTATTATTAATAGTGCTGCAATAAAAATGGAGGTGCAGATGTCTCTTCGATACACTGATTTCCTTTCCTTTGGATAAATAATCAGCAGTGGGATTGCTGGACCATATGGTAGTTCTATTTGTGGTTTTTTGAAGAACATCCATACTGTTTACATTCCCACTAACAGTGTATAAGAGTTCTTTTCCTTCACATTCTCATCAGCATTTGTTATTTCTTCTGTATTTTTTATAATAGCCATCCTATCTGGGGTGAGATGATACCTCATTGTGGTTTTGATTTGCATTTCCCTGATGATTAGTGATGTTGGAACATTTTTTTCATATACTTGTTGACCATTTCTATGTCTTCTTTTGAAAAATGTCTGTTCAGATCATTTGCCCATTTTTTAAATTGGATTAGGTTTTTGGGGTGGGTTTTTTTTTTTTTGGTTTTTGTCTTTTGTTTTGGTTTTTTGCTGTTGAGATGTCTGCATCCCTTCTATAATTTGGTTATTAATCCCCTGTTGGATGAGTAGTTTACAAATATTTTTTCCCAATTTGTAGATTACTTTTTCACTCTGTTGTTTCCTCTGTCATTTAGAAGTTTTTAAATTTGCAATAATCCCATTTGTTTATTTTTGCTTTTGTTGTCTATGCTTGTGAGGTCTTATTCATAAAATCTTTTCCCAGACAAATGTCCTGAAGTGTTTTCTCTATGTTTCCTCTAGTAGTTTTAGTTTACATCTTGCATTTAGGTTTTTTATACATTTTTAATTGATTTTATATTTATTGCATTTGTATAGGGTGAGAGGTGAAGGTCTAGTCTTGTTATTTCACATATGGATATCCAATTTTCCCAGCACCATTTATTGAAGAGAGTGTCCTTTCCCCACTGAGTGTTCTTGAACATCTGTTAAAAGTCAATTCACTGTAAATATGTGAATCTATTTCTGTATTCTCTATTCCATTTCGTTGGTCTATGTGTCTGTTTTAATGCCAGTACTGTGCCATTTTGCTTACTACTGCTTTGTAGTATGTTTTCAACTTTAGCAGTCAGATCTTCAGCTTGCTTGCTTGATTTATTTATTAAGCTCAAAACTGTGTATAATTGTTCACTGGAGTCTCTAATGATCCTTTTTGGTCCTATGGTATCTATTGTGACATCTTCTTTTTCATTTCTGATTTTATTTATTTGAGTCTTCCCTTTTATCTTAGTGTATCTAATGGTTTGTTGATTATATCTTTAAAAAACAACTTTTTGTTTTGTTGAAACTTTTTTTGTTTGTTTTTTCAGTATCAGTTTCATTTATTTCTGCTCTGATCTTTATTATTTCTTTCCTTCTACTAATTTTGGGTTTGGTTTGTCCTTGCATTCTATTTCCTTGAGATTCATTGCAGTTTATTTGAAATCCTTCCAGCTTTTTGATGCAGGCATTTATTGATACATATTTGCCTCTTAGTATTGCTTTTGCTGTGTCCCATAACTTTTTGTATATTGTGTTCCTACTTTCATTTCTTTCAAGAAATTTTTAAATTTCCTTTTTAATTTATTCCTTCACCCACTGGTCATTTAGAATATTGTTCAATTTCCATTTATTTGTATAGTTTTGAATGTTCATCTACTGTTAGTTTCTAGTTTTATTCCATATAGTCAGATAAGATACTTGATATGATTTCAATTTTTTAAAATTTTTTTGACACTTATTTTGTATCCTAACACATGGGTCAATCCTTGAGAAAGTTCCTGGTGCTGATGAAAAGAAGGTTTATTATGTAGTTTTTGGGCAGGTGAAATGTTCTGTAAACGTCTGTTAGGTGCAGTTTGGTCTATCATGCAGTTTAAATCCAATGTTTATTTGTTGATTTTCTCTTTAGGTTGTCTGTCCAATGCTGAGAGTAAGGTGCTGAAGTCAACAACTATTACTGTATTAGAGTCTATCTCTACCTTTAGATTTAATAATATTTGCTTTATATATTTGAGTGTTGATATCAGATATGTATATATTTACAATTGTTATGTTCTCTTGCTGAATTCATCCTTTTATTATTATATAATGTCCTCCTTTGTCTCTTTGTACAGCTTTTGACTTGAAGTCTGTTTTGTCTGATTTATGTATAGCTACTCCTGATTGCTTTTGGTTTCTGTTTGTATGGAATATCTTTTTCCATCCTTTCACTTTCAGTCTATGTGTGTCTTTAAGTTTCTGGTAGGCAGCATATGGTTGGGTCTTGTTTTGTTTATTTGTCTTAATATATTAAATAAGTCTATCTTTTAAATAAGAAATGTAATTAGTTTAAATTCAAAGTTATTATTGACAGGTGAAGACTTATACCTGTCATTTTATTGACTGCTTTCTGGTTGTTCTGTATACCCTTTGTTCCTTACTTCCTTATTGCTTATTCTTATAGTTGAATGGTTTTCTGTTGGGAAAGATTTCTTTCTTTCTCTTTTTCCTTTGTGTATTGGCTCTAGCAGCAAGTTTTATAGTTTCACATGTTCTCATGATGGTGGTTACTGTCTTTGAACTTCCAGATGTAAGAGTACCTTGAACATTTTTTCTAAGGCCAGTCTGGTGACAATGAATTCTCTCAGTTCTTGCTTGTCTAAAAAGGATAGCTTTGCTGGGTTTAATATTCTAATATTCTTGGCTGACAGATTTTTTTTTTCTTTCAGAACTTTCAATAGGTAATTCCATTCTATCCTGGCCTGTAAGGTTTCTGCTGAAAAATCCACAGTTAGTCCACTAGCAATTCCCTTATATGTGACTTGACACTACTCTTTGCTGTTTTTAGAATTCTCTTTGACTTTTGACAATTTGGCTATAATGTGCCTTGAAGAGGACCTCTTTGGGTTAAATCTACTTCAGGTTCTTTGAGCTTCCTGGATGTGAATGTTCATCTGCCTTTCAAAATTAAGAAGTTTTTGGCTATTAGTTCAATAAATAAGTTTCCTACAACTTTTCTCTTCTCTTTTCCCTCTGGAACTTCCATAATATAATTATTTGTTCACTTAATAATCTTATATTTTTTGCCCCAATAATCCTATATGTTTTCTTCATTTTTTTTTTCTTTTTTTAGTTATTTATTTTTGTCTGTGCTGTTTCAAAAGGCTTGTCTTCAAGTTGCAGAATTCTTTTTTCTGCTTGGTCTAAATCTGTTGTTGCAGCTCCTGATAGTATTTTTTTATTTCATTAATTAAATTCTTCAGCTCTAAGATTTCTGACTGGTTATTGGTTATATCCATCTCTCTGTTGAATTCCTCATTCATATCATGAATTATTTTCCTGATTTTGTTGAATTTTCTACCTATATTCTCTTGTATCTCACTGACTTTCCTTAAGATTATTATTCTGAATTCCACTTCTGGCATTTTGTATATTTTCTTATGATTAAAGTCTATTACTGAAGTATTATTATATTCCTTTAAAGGTGTCGTTTCCTTGCTTTTTCATGTTTGATGTGTCCGTATGTTGATTTCTATGCATCTGGTAGAAGAGTCACCTCTTCTAATTTTATGGAGTAGGATAAGAAGAGACTTACTCATATAGATGGGCCCTGGATGTCAGTTTAGTGAAGGTGCATTGGGTTTGTTTCTAGTTGGACACAGTAGTGTTTCTCTACGCAGTTTCTTCAGTTGTAATCCACATTCATGACATTTACGAGTAGCTCGGCGGCCAAGGCTGAGAGAGTATGTGGCAGCGATGGTGCAACTTTGCCATGGGTGGGCTTGCTGGGCTGTTTCTCAGGTCAGGGTGCATGCATGCACATGGTAAGTTGGCCAACTTAGGGTCTGGTTTGCAGTCTGTTATTCTGGCTGGGGGCATAGGTGCACAGCTGCTAGTCCAGCCTGGGGGAGTACCTGCCAAGGACTGTTTCTAAGGTCCAGTACATGGCTACACAGCTTCTCAGCTGGCCTGGGTGTGTATCTGCTGGATGTAGCCCACAGGGCTATTTCTCAGGCCTGGGACAGGTGCACACAGCTGCTCAGCTGGCCTAGGGGCATTTCTGCCAGAGGTGGCTTGCAGGGTTGTTTCTCAGACCCAGAATATTGATGGCTAGCCTAGGAGGATATTTGGTAGGGGCAGCCCATGGGGCTGTTTCTCAGACCTAAGACAAGGATGCACAGTTGCTAGGTCAGCCTGGGGATGTATTTGCCAGGGGCAGCCTATGGAGCTGTTTCTCAGGCAGGGGATGCAGACACACAGATGCTCGGTCAGCCTGGGGCTGTGTCTGCCAGAAGTCACCCAATGGGCTGTTTCTCAGGACCCGGGCACAGACACATAGCCACTCTACCAGCCTGAGGGTATGTAAGCCACTCAGTGGTTCAAGGATCTCTCCTGCTCAGGGGAAGGTACATGGCAGTTTGGCTGGCTCAAGGGCAGGTTTGCCCTGGGGAGGACTGCCAGACTTTTCCTCTTACTTGAGTGTGGGCAGTGGGGATTGGTTTCCCTGCTGTGCAGGACCAGAGTCACAGCCGATCATGGGCCCAGGCTCTGAGCAGCTGAGGCTGTGGTGTTCAGCCACACATTTGGGCTTGGTGGAATGAAGATGGAATCCCAGTGCTGGAGAGGTCCAAAGGCTACTGATCCCCAGAAGAGTGCACACTCCAGAGGTGGCTCTCGTCTCAAGATGGCACCATGCTGCAGCAGCTTGACTCACAAGGCGTGGGTGAGGAGTGAGGAATGCACATCTTGTGCTAGTAATCCGGAGCAAGGCAGCTGTGTGAATTCCTAGGATCTCTCCAAACTAGAGTCAGGACTGGCAAGAACTGTGGGATTCTCCTGCAGTAAGGAATGTAGATGTTTGTGGTGGCAATGGGGACTAGTAGGAAGCTTCTGCTTACCTTTTCCCCACAAGGGGAAGTCTCTCCTGTCTCTGGACCAATTTGATCTGGACAGGGGAGATGGAGCTGCAGAGGCTGGGTGTCTCCACACTGCCCTTCTGGACTTCCGATCACCAAGTGCCAGGTGTCTCTATTCACTCTTCTTGCTAAAGCCATCTTGCTAAAGTCCATAAGTGTATTTATTAATCTCAACAACCAGACACAGCAAAATAAAGAAATTTTTTTTTAATTTGAAGATGGCAGAGAATAAGATTAAGATCTAGGTTGGCAGGTTCCCATCACTCCTTAAAGACTCTCTTTGTCTCAACCTTTCAGCAAATTTACAATGGCTAGCTTAATACACATAGCAGATTCTCAAAAATGTTCAATGAAAGAATGGCCCTACCCAACACATAATATAAGAACTATCAATCTCTGGTGGGGTGGGGTAGGGGAGAACAGAAATAAGATGGTAATAAGGAAATTCTCTAATAAACATTTTCTCCAGGAAAGTTTCACAGAACATGAATTTTAGCTCTACTAATTTGCAATTTGTGATAAATCAAGTTGAAGCTATCTATGCTCAGTACTTTTAGAAGGGCATTATGGTTAATAAACTAATTCATAGTTACTGGGCACTTACTATGCAAAAGACCACAAGCACAGTGCTTTTCACACAATATCTCATTTAATCTTTAAATCAGCTTTATCCAACATAAACTATTACCCTGATTTCCGGATGCAGGAAACTGAGGCATAAAAACGTAAAGTAACTTGTATGATGTCACACTGCTCTTGAATGAAGAAATTGGGCTTGTAAGCAGTCTGTCTAAATCCAAAGCTCTATGACCTCATTATTTCATTTAGTACTTAAATAGTAAAACAAAATAACACTAATTAGCATCTGATAGCCTTTAAAAATAGAACACGGAATAATTCATTGTAATAACTGTACATTTTTAAGAATTATATATTGAAATAGTTAACGTACTAGTTGCCATTCTTTCATTTCATTAAAAGAAATCTCTTCCTCTATTTGCCATTTCATTAACCTACTCTAGTTACTCTGGTTAGTTAACCATAAAATTTAACTTTTAATAAAAATAAGTCCATAATCAGAATATCCTCTATCCTCAGCCCAAATTTCTGAAGGTTTAATATATTTTAATAAAAAGCGAATAATCCTGTAACTTGTACAGAAATGTGCATTCACCCTCTCTTTTTCTCTCCCTCCTTCTACTAACTTTAACTAAAAGCTGGCTACTGCTACCAGTATTTCCACGGCCTACACATTTCTTTTCAACATATGCATTCTATCTAAGTTATAAAGAAAGGGACACAATGATAAATTTTAAAACCACATTTAGGAAGAAGACCACCATGTTTATGTAATGAGTATAATAATCCAGCTTCACATGTCTTTCCATCACATCTCTTGCTTTGCCTTTAACCAATGTGAAAAATCTTTGTTAATTGTATTGCTTTTTAATATAATTATATCCCTCCCAAAAGAAAATAAGTACATACTATTATACCATACCAATATAACATTAATTTGGAAATAGAAATTAAAATATATTCAGGAGACTTAGGGTTAAAGCCCTAATAGGCTTAACTGCAGAAGGATCTTTCATTACATGATCACATGAAATTGGGCCAGTGACAGATTATGTAGTAAATAATATTCAGGAAAATATTTATCTATAATCTCTTTATCTTACATATATAACATTCTGTGTGACTGCATACACTAATATATACTCTCATACTGAAAGACTGTATTATAAATACATACAAAGGGGTTATAGCTATGCCAAAAGTAAAAAAAAAAAAAAAAGAAAAAAAAAACCTCTTGTCTTTTATGCTATTAAATCTCCAACATAACACTGTATTAATTTCTTGCATAAATTCAAATAACTTGTACAAATATTTGTTTTTAAAACATGGGCATGCCACCACCAGTCCAGTCCAATAGCCCATCTACTCTAACAGCCTGTCTTTGACAGTGACCAATGATGGATGCCTCACAGAATAGCATACATATAACATAATGTATATAATTATGTACCACTACACATTATCCCTAGTGGTAGTTAGATTATATCCTGAAAAAAATTAAAACAAATCATAACGCCTCTCCCACAAACACTCTATAATTTCCCATTAGGTAATGCAAAACCTCCAATAAAGCACATACTTAACCATAATATAAGCCAACGCTTTGTATGACAACTAAAATGAAAAGCTGAACCCAGAAAGAGAACGTAAGCTCATCAAAACATGATTTGTCAAAGGGGGATTTTCAATGAACTGAAAAGCATCTGATTCACTCAATTAAAAAGAATCATTTGCAAAACAGATGAGCAAAATGTAACTAAAGCTTTTAAAAAAGCAAACTACAATTTCTACCCAAGCCATAACATTTTATGATATGTAATACCATTTTCCAGAGTGTATGATAGTATGATAATGCCTGTATTTTTAACTCCTCAGAGAAATGACATTCACACCTGTGTCATCATGGTTTTAAATTAAGCTTGAACTTATTAAATGCTCATCTAGTGTGCAAAGCCACATAATGCAGAAATCTTGGTTTGGTCTTTCAGGAAGCACTGCTTCCTAAACAATTACAGAGAAAAAAAAATGTACTACATTTTTAAAGACCTTTGGAAAAGATAATTCTCTTGGTAATGTATGTAGGTATTGATTTAACAACTCTTGTTGTCAGGAAATAATACCTGACCTAAATCTTCCATGGTAAAATCTGAAATCATCTTCTCTTTTTCTGACCTCAAATAAGTTAGAAAACAACGAATCATATAATATTTCACATCCATTCATGTGTTGCATAACAATGTTTCTATCAACAACGGGCTACATATATGATGGTGGTCCCATAAGATTATAATGGAGCTTTTATACCGTATTTTTACTGTACCTTTTCTATGCTTAGACACATAAATACTCACCATTGTGTTATAACTGCCTACAGTATGGTAACATGCTATACAAGTTTGTAGCCTAGGAGCAATAGGCTGTGCCATATAGCTTAGGTGTGTAGTTGGCCATACCATATAGGTTTGTGTAAATACACTCTATGTGATGGTAAATATTAAGTGTCAACTTGATTGGCGTGAAGGATGCAAAGTATTGTTCCTGCATGTGTCAGTGAGGGTGTTGCCAAAGGAGATTAACATTCGAGTCAGTGGACTGGGAGAGGCAGACTCACCCTCAATCTGGGTGGGCACTCTCTAATCAACTGCCAGTATGGCTAGAATAAAACAGATTTGCTGAGTCTTCCAGCCTCCATCTTTTTCCTGTGCTGGATGCTTCCTGCCCTCGAACATGAAACTCCAAGTTCTGTGGCTTTTGGACTGTTGGACTTACACTGGTGGTTTGCCAGCAGCTCTCAGGTCTTCAGCCACAGACTGAAGGCTGCACTGTTGGCTTCCCTACTTTTAAGGTTTTGGGACTCGGACTGATCCACTACTGGTTTCCTTGCACTTCAACTTGCAGATGGCCTATCGTGGGACTTTACCTTGTGATCATGTGAGTCAATTCTCCTTAATAAACTCCCTTTCATATATACATCTATCCTATTAGTTCTGCCCCTCTACAGAACCCTAATATATACTCTATAACGTTCACACAATGAAACTGTCTAACAATACACTTCTTAGAACATATCCTGTTGTTAAACAACACATGACTATATTTGAAAACCTTTATTAATGTCTCTTTTTCTAAGTCACTGCATTGCAGAACTAGGAACCAAAAACCAGTCATGTACTGAGTTCAGTTTTATAATTTTTCTCTGCTATCTATCATTTGAGACAGGTCTCACAATTACTAACAAACCCGTAATTTTTACCAAGAACCACTCTTCTCCCTAGTACACTCTTTCTCAAAAAAAAAAAAAATTATATTTCACACAAAAAACAAAAATTTAGAAGAGGAAGTTTATAAGAGACAGAAGCAAGAAACAATGCATATAAAATTCCAATGTAGACACTTCTTTCTTCCCTAAAATAGGAGATCATTTAATGAAATGCATCGCTCAAAACCTCTGGGACAAAGCTGAAACTGCAATGCAATATCATAAAATCTGCAGCTGTGTTGCTGTTCTTCATAATCCATGCTGCTTTCCTAGACCACAGGAAGCCAAAACACACACTGTCAGAACTAAACTTACCTTCACAGGAATTGACCAAAGCAGCGGAGCAGTTATAATAGACCACGCATCAAAACAGTTATTGAAAAGATTGTACACACTCTTAGGAATTTTCTACTCAAATAATTTGCTCACTCCAGAAAAGCTGTTTCCAAATATCAAATATTTCTTTGTAGGAATTAAAACTACAGGATAGGCAAATGTCTCAATAAGTCCTCTGTTTGGGCTGCCATAACAAATGGCATAAACTATGGCCTAAACCACAAACATTATTTCTCAAACTTCGGTAACTAAAGTCCAAGATCAAGGTACTGACGGATTCAGTATCCAGTGAGGGCATTCTTCCTGGTTCGCAGACAGCCCCTTCTTGCCTATCCTCACATGGCAGAGAGAATTATCTCTCTCATGTCTCTTATGAAGGCATTAATCCCATTCTCTTTTTTAATTAATTAGAGACAAGGGTCTCACTATGTTGGCCAGGTTTGTCCCAAACTCCTGGCCTCAAGCAATCCCCCTGCCTTGGCCTCCCAAAGTGCTGGGACTACAAGCACTAGCCACTGCGCCCTGCCAGATGTCATTCTTAAGGGCTCCACTCTCATGACCTAATTACCTCCCAAAACCCCACCTCCAGACACCATCATTTTGGGGATTAGGTCTTTGACATATAAATTGAGGGTGGTGGGGGGACACAAACATTCTGTCCACAACAGCAAGTAAACTGTACCATACATAAACAAGCAGTAATAACTTACTTTTATTGCCTACCAAGGCAACCAGTGGCTGAGTTTCTGACTCCTCGCTCACTTTCTTCACCACAGTATACCAATCTTCTAAATTCTCAAAGCTTTGATAATTTGTAATATCATATACCAAGAGGACTCCCTGTCACAAAAGAGTTACAAAATATCTGTAATGTATTATTTGGTGAAAAAATCTTAATGAATACTTGAGTAATGCTTCAGATATGTCAAAATGGGTATAAAAATACAAATGTGTAGTGTTTTATATATAAACTTCCATTTAAATTGCTTACTAGCAGATTGATAATACTGAATGTTTTCATTCAAGATAAATCCAGCAACTAAGATGCAATGCAAGCTAAAACATAATTTTATCAAAATTGTAAGTGGTCTTCCAATAAGATATCTGGAATATACTTGGTAAGTTACAGTAAATATAAGAAAATGATATCAAAGAAGTAGAAAAGGCTACAACATCTACAATCCTACCTCTCACTTTCATGAGGTCAAGCATTTAAACCTTTCAATAAATAATCATCTGCTGCTACTCTTTTTAAATATTTTCAAAAACAGAGATTCCACGATATCCCTTGATAGACAATTTAAGTGTTTAACACAATTTTCTTTAAATGAAATGTCGATTTCCTCTTTTAGTCCACTGTGCATTTGGAGAACTTGAGAGTATCTTTCTTAAACTAACCCTTCATATACTTGAGGAGAGTTAAGTAACTCCTTTACCATCTCCTTTCCAGAGTAAACAAACTCAGTTCCTTAAACTTGCCTCGAAGGGCCTATTTTTCTATCCCTTTAATCATAGTTGTTGATTCTTCCCAGGACACACTACATATAGTTTTTTGACATCCTCTTTAAAATAAGCAATGTAAAACTGGACGTAATACTGTACTAAGAGTCTCAGCAATGCCAAATACAACAGAAGGATTGCTTCCTGCCTCTTATATATCATATTCCTTTTAATTTATCTCATTATTTTGTGTGGGAAGGAGAAGTATATATGCACACAGAAATAACTACCACATTCTTGATTCTCATCCAGTTTGTGGTCAAACACTTAATACAAAGCTCTACATACAGTATAAGCCCGGACCCTAATGGCATTTATGTCGACTTCTTAGGTTGTAACAGTAGTAATCAACTACTTTTGTGCACCTATTGTATACCAGACACACGTCAAGGTCTCCTCATTAATCCTCACACCAATCATGAAAGGCTGGTATTATTATTCCCATTTTAAACAATAAACAGAGGTTAAAATAACCAAGGTCATACTGATAGGTAAGTGATGGAGCCAGGATTTGAACCAAAGACTAAATAATTAAAAACATTTGTCTGTCAACTAAACTCCAAGCATTGTGCTGGATTCCTACAGATTTAAGTTCCAAACCATAAGGAAGTCACAGTCTTGCAGCAAAACTAAACACACAAACAAGTATAGAACACAGTAGTCATAACTAGTGAGACACTGGTAAATATTAATCAATTGGCTTGGGGTTCAGGGCCCAGCAGGGGTGACAGTTTGCCATAATCTTTGCCAATTTTCATGGTGTAAATGCTAGCCTGCGGTCATTTTTAAGCTATCAATGTGATACCACTGAACAGAGTTGGGGAGGTCACCATTATAAAACATTTCCACCATATAGATACAGCAGATGTAAACAACCTCAAGAACACAGATAACAGAAATACATAGTAAAATAATTAGTGATAGAGATTAGGTATATAATACCTTTGTTTTAATATAATGTGTGACTTTATACATAATTTTTCATTGTAAAAGTTTTTAATAACTGGCTCACAAAAACTGCTAAAAATTTAACAATTAACTCTCTGAAGCTAGAGCAAGCCAGCCCTAGCATACTTCTGTTATGACCTTCCAGGATTATTATTCTCGTTTATTAAACCATATTGGCCCCCAAGTTACCTAGCTTCTCCAGGTCTCAGGTTTCTTATCTCTAAAATTCGATATTTGAGTTAGATGGTCTCTAAGATCCCTTTCGCTTTAAATATTCTATAGTATGCAAAATCACTCGTCTGGTTCATTTTGGTCACTTGAACATCTGTCTGTCTTCCAAGACGCTTTGAAATAATGCCCAACACAGAATTATCTAAAACAAAGAGTATCTCACTTTCTTATTAAGAATAAAGCCCCAGAACTGATATCTGAAGAAGATTAATCTTCAATCTACTGGCCCCACCTCCAACTGCCATGGGTGATATATTATTTGTTGAAAAGAGCTCTACACTGGAACTCAGGTTGCTGTTGGATTCCAGTCCTGGCCCCATCTATTGATCTTGGGCAACATTTGTTACCTCACTTTTAAAATACCTGATATGCCTACATTATAAAGTGAAATAATAAAAGTACTTATTTTAAAATTAACATACCACATGCAATTGTAGATTTTTTTTGTTATCATACTAAGTGAACAAGAATCACATTTTCATGGCAACTTTGAGGTAGGTTTTAAACTCACAAATAAAGCCTAGGCCTATGCCTCTTAAGACTTTTTGAACCCTTCTGATTAATACATGAAAACCTTTATCCCAACATGGGACAACACCTGAATATGGTAAAATACATGCAAATAAAACATGGCCACCATCTACTGATAATCAGTACAGGATGAGAGATATGGAACAAACATTAAAAACTGTTGTTCTAGACCACAAATTGGTAAACTATGGCCCATGGGTCAAATCTGGCCCACACTGTGTATCTGTAGATAAACTTTTACTGAAATATAGTCACAATCATTTGTTTAAGTATTATCAATGGCTGCTTTTGTGCTACAACTGCAGAGCTGAGTGGCTACAACAGAGACAACATGGCCTGCAAAGCACAAAATATTTACTATCTAGCTCTTTTCAGGAAAAATCTGCCAATCTCTGGTCTAGACAAATGTGTCCCAACATTTTTCAGTTGGTGATTCCTAGAAATCTTCCACGATTCACAAAAAATATAGAAGGATAAACTCCTGTTCACTCACCTAGCTATCTAGCAACACAAACATCTCCCTGTTCATATTATCAGTACCATTTATAATGTAAAAACTATTATTTTTCCTTGTTCTTGCCATCATAATTAGTACCACTGTGGTGAAATTCTGAGACGAAAAAGTGAGAAAACTAAAAATATTAAAATATAAAAGGAATTATAGGACCTTCACTTTCAGCTCTGACATGTAAAAAAAAACCATGAAAGTCATCACTCCTGACCTTACAATAAGAAAAAGGCAGAACAAACTGAAAAATCAGTGACTTTTCTTGGACTGATCAGAAAACTGATATTGCAAGGCAAATCATCACCCTGAAATCTGGAGAGACAAACAAATCCAAAAAGTTACAGCCAAGATCTGCCTACCTGGAGTAGCAGCCACTAGAAACAGTAATGATAATTTTGACGAACTGCTGGAGGCTGACTGAGGTTTAGCTTAAGAGTGAGGAACTCCTAGGGGCCCCCTCAGTCTTAGGGGCTACCTCCACACTTGCATGGATATACCACCAGATTCCAGATATCCCACCAGATTATCAGTAAAGAGCCAAGAAAGATCCTCTCAAGGCTCTGGCATGAAGAGAGGAAAAAAGTAACCATTGTGAAATATGCCCAGAGCATTATCCATAAAAAAGGCATACTCTGCAGAATAAATGGCTTAATCAGAACATTGTATTCCATCTGGAAAGGGAAGTTCCCAACTCCAGCCCCCTGTAGCCGGTCTGTCTCATCTAACTGGGAGGAGCAAAGAAACACTAGTGAAGGTCACAGTCCCGAAATACAAGCCCACTAAAGACTAAAACTTTATCATAAGAATATAGTATGCTTCTCCTCCCCCATACTTAACCACAACACCACCAGGGCACCAATATCTGAAAGAGCTGCAAGACAGATTTCACCTAAAGAGTTCTTGGAGACACCAAAAAAGACTGTGAGGCAAAAACAAGGATGCTAGAGGAATCAATGCCTCTGGCACCCACAGCTAAAGTAAACACTAAATGCAGCACAGTGTAAAGCCTCACACTAAAATTCTATTTACCTGAATCTTATT
The DNA here is from genome assembly GCF_029289425.2 of Pan paniscus. Lineage (NCBI taxonomy): Eukaryota > Metazoa > Chordata > Mammalia > Primates > Hominidae > Pan > Pan paniscus. Next base: position 13,721,305 of record NC_073252.2, read on the forward strand.
ACTCAGTATATCATGTCCAGCTTTCAATACAAAATTACAAGGAATTTCAAAAGGTAATTTGAAGAAAGAAAGCAAGCATCAGAACAAGACTCAGATATGAAACAGATTTTGTAATTACTAGACAGGCAATTTTAAGTAACTATGACTAATATGTTGAGGGTTCTAAAGGAAAAAGAAAACAACATGCAAGCACAGATAGGGATAATAAAACAAGGGATAATAAAAACAAAATGCTAGATATCAAAAACACTATAACAGAAATAAAGAATGCCATTGTTGGGTACATTGCTGGACACGGCATAGGAAAAAAACTCACTGAGCTTAAAGACAGGATAATAGAAACTTCTACAACTGAAATGCAAAAAGAAAAAAACAACGAATAAAACAGAACATTAAAGAACAGTGGGACAGTCCCAAGTGGTACATCATACGCATAGCTGAAATATCAGAAGAAGAGAGAATCAAGTTTAGGAAGTATTTGAAGTAACAGTCACTAAGAAACTGCCAAAATTAATTAGACACCAAACCACATATTTAAGAATCTCGGAGAACACCAATTTGGATAAATACCAAAAACTCTATACCTAGGCATATATTCAAATTGCTCAAAAGAAAAAAAAACAGAGAAATCTTGAAAGAAGCTAGAAGAATAGGGAAAATATCCTATCTATAAATGAAAAAGCATAAAAATTACAGAGAATACCTCATCAGAAACCATGCAAATAAGAAGAGAACAAAGTGAAATTTTAAAGTACTGACAGAAAATTTAAAAAAAAAAACTACCTAGAATTCTATACCCATAAAAATTATCATAAGTAAAGGAGAAATAAAGGTCTTCTCAGAAAAACAAAAACTGAGAGCATTCATTGTCAGCAAACCTGCTCTGAAGGAAATATTAAAAGAGGTTATTCAGGGAGAAGGAAAATGATATGGGTCAGAAACTAAACTCTACATAGGAAAAAAATGAGTACCATGAAAAAGCTCAAATAACCAAGGCAATCATGAACACACACACACACACACACACACACACACACACACACACACCTGCAGCCATCATACTACTTGATTTGAAACTATACTACAAAGCTATAGTAATTACAACAGCATGGTACTGGCAAAAAATAGACACATTAACCAACAGAACATAATTAGAGAGTCCAGAAATGAGCCATACATGTACAGTCAATTGATTTTTCAACAACAGAGCCAGAAATACACAATGGAAAAAGGATAGCCTCTTCAATAAATGGTTTTGGGAAAACTAGATATCCACATGCAGAACAAAATTGGACCCTTATCTCACAACATATACAAAAACCAACTCAAAATTGATTAACAATTTCAAAGTAAGAACAGAAACTACAAAATTACTACAAGAAAATGTATGGAGGAAAACTACAAAATATTGGTATGGGCAATAATTTTTTGAATTTGACTCCAAAACCACAGACAACAAAAGCAATAAGCAAAGGGGAAAACTAAAAAGCTTCTGTGCAGCAAAGGAGGAAAAAATTAACAGTGTGCAGAGACAACCTACAAATTAAAATATTTTCAAGTCATACATCCAATAAGGGGTTAACATCCAAAATATACGAGGAACTCAAACAACTCCAAAGCAAAACAAAAAACTAAATTTAAAAATTGGCAAGAGACCCGTAAAGACATTACTCAGAAGACAAATGGCTAACAGATATATTTTTTTAAATGCTGAACATCATCAGAGAAATGCAAATTAAAAGCAAAATAAATTACCCTCTTATACCTGTCAGAATGGCTATTATCAAAAAGATGAAAGATAACAAGTATCAGTGAGGATATAGAGAAAAGGGACCTCTGTACACTCTCAGTGAAAATGTAAATAAGAATGCCATTATGGGAAACTGTATGGAGGTTCCTCAAAAAAACTAAGAATATGATCCAGCAATCCTACTTCTGTGTATTTACCCAAAGATTTGAAATCAGTTTGTCAAAGAGGTTTTTGCACTCCCATGTTTGTTGCAGCACTGTCACAATAGCCTAGCTATGTAATCAACCTAAGTGTCCATCAACAGATGAATGGATAAAGAAAATGATGTATATATGCATAACGGAATACCATAAACCTAAAAAAAGGAAAAGTATCTCGTTTGCAACAGCATGAATGGAATTGGAAAACATTAAGCTAAGTGAAATGAGCCAGGCACAAAAAGACAAATGTTGCATGTTCTCACTTATGTGAAATCTGAAGTAATCATACTCACAGAAGTAGGGAATAGACTGGTGGTTGCAGAGGCTAGGGGTTGGGGGAAATGGGGAAATAGTCAAAGGGTACAAAATCTCAGGAGATATAAAGATTTTTTTTGAGAACTATTGCACAGTGTGGTTAAAACAGTTAATAATTATTATATATCACACATTTCAAAATTGCTAAAAGACTAAATTTCAAATGTTCTCAACATAAAAAAGTTATAAGTACTTGAGATAATGAATATGCTAATTGGCTTGAATTAATTATTTCACATTGTATTCATAAATCATAACATCACTCTGTACTCCATAAATATAACCGATTATAAACTTCTACTTTACAATAAAATTTAACATTTTTTAAATAAAATCATACAGAATGAAAAAAAAGTGAGTATCAGAAAAGGAAAAAATGAAGATAACATAATATCAATTATTTTTATTGTTAATTGATATAAAATACAACTGTTTAAAGTAGCAATAATGCACTGGATGATTATAGCATATAGATAAGTGAGATGAATGACAGCTATGCCATAAGGGACAAAAAGGATGAACTGAGAATATTCTGAGGGACTTGCACTACACATGAAGCAATACAGTGTCATTTAACACTAAATTTAGTTAAAAATGTATATTGCAAACTCTAGAACAATCACTAAAAAAATTCTGAAGTATGATTGATATGCTAAAACAGGAGAGAAAATACTCAAAACCAGAGAAAGCAGAAAAAGAGGGGATAAGAAACAAAGAACATGTGCAAAGAATAGAAAACAAACATGACAGATGTTAACCCAGCTATATCAATAAACACTTTGTATGTGAATTTAATACACAAATTAAAAGACATATTGTCAAAGGAGATGAGAAAACAAGACTTGACTGTATATTGCCTACGGAAAACTGACCTTACATATAAAGACACAAACAGGTTAATAGTAAAGGGATAGAAAAATAGCATGAAAACATTAATGAAAAGAAAGCTGGAGTAGCTATATAATTTGAGACAAAGCAGACTTCAGAATAAGGAAAATTATCAAGTTTAAAGACTGGCATAAGTCAGTCCTCCAAGAAGACATAACAATCCTCTCTATATATGCACCTAATAAGAGGGCATCAAAATATATGAGGCCAAAACTGACAGAACTGCAAGGAGTTCCAAATCTGCAGATCCCCCTAGAGTTGAAGACTTTTTTCATTAAGCAAACAGAAAATCAGTAAGGGTACAGTTGATCTGAACAACACTAACAATCAACTTCATCTAATTAACATTTATAGACTACGGTATTCATTAGAATACGTACTATTCCCTAGCTCTCATGGTACATTCACCAAGATAAACTACATTCTGGGCCATAAAATATACCTTAATATGTTTGTAAAAACAGAAATCACACAAACCACATTCTCAAACTATAACCAGAAATCAGTAACAGTAAAATAGCTTTAAAAACTCAAAGTATGTGAAGATTAAACAACATATTCTAAATAACACAAGCATCAAAGAAGTCTCAAAAATAATTTTAAAATAGTTTGAACCAAAAAAAAAACATATGCAACCTACCAAAACTTGTGGAATACAGCAAAAGCAGTGCTTAGGGAAAGTGTTTAGCATTGAATGCATATATTAGAAAAGCAAAAAAATCAATAATCTAAGCTTCCACTGTAGGAAACTAGAGGAAGAAGAGTAATTTCAGTCTAAAGCGAGTAGAAGAAAGTAATTAAAAATTAGGGAAGAAATCACTGAAATTAAAGAAGAAAACAACAGAGAAAATCAACAAAGCCAAAAGCTGTTTTTTTTAAAAAAAAAAGATCAATAAAACTGACAAACCTCTAGTCACGCTAACCAAAAACAAAGGGAGGGAGAGAGAAGACACATATTAACAACATTAATTAATATGGGTTTTCACTACCGATCCCATAGACATTAAAAAGATAATATAAACAACTTTGTGACCACAAATTTGACAATATAAATAAAATGGACCAAATCTTTAAAAGACACACATTACCAAAACTATTGACTCTCAGGGCCTCTACTCACCAGCCTCAAAGCCAGACCTCTAAGTACTCACCTCTTCAGGAGCCATAATACAAGCATCCTCAAATCCCTAAGTTTCTGACCATGTCAATCAACCCAGAACTCTTCTGACCCCTTCCAGAAAACTACTGGAATCTTCCAAGCCACAAGAAAGTAAAACTTCCTCAAACATGGAATATATCTTGCAATCTACTTGGGAACTCCTGGATCTAATTTTCTTGGCAATCTTATGGTCATCTAAATCCATCACCATGTCTCATGTCCCAGATAACTTTTGTTATCAACCACATATCTGACATTTATCTCTCTCCTATGTCTTCATGTCTTCATTCCCATACCATCCTTTCCTTCCACTTCTCAATTTACGTTCCAGCTGCTGTTCTTCTTCCCAAATCTTTTACATGACCTTTGGAAATCAGATTTCAAGTTTAATAAATCCCTCTTCAACAATAGTTTCCTTCATTTTATGCCTTAACTGCCTTCCTCCAACTTCAGTTCCAAGAAAATACTACCATCCGTAGTATTTTGTAAACTTCAAGATTTTTAGTAAGTATTATATAATGTTAGTTTATATAGTACTTTGTTTTCATCTATTTCACTTACTACCATATCTAATAAGCATGATGAGTGAGTAAATCAAATGGATACCATTTTCAAGGTAATAATCGACAGCAATTTTCTTTTTTAAGAGATGGGGTCTTGCTCTGTTCCCCAGGCTGGAACGCAGTCATGGCTCACTGCAGCCTCAAACTCCTGGGCTCAAATAATCCTCCCATCTCAGCCTCTCTAGTAGCTAGGACTACAGGCGTGTACCACAGTGCCCAGCTAATTTTTTAAATTTTTTTGTAGAGAAAGGGTCTCACTATGTTGCTGAGGCTGGTCTCATACTCCTAACTTCAAGCAATTGTCCTACCTTGGCCCTCTAAAGCACTGGGATTACAGGAATGACCCAATGGCCTGGACTTGACAGAAGTTTTGAAAGAACAAACACTGGTGCCTACCAAGTAACAGTCTTGTAAAGCATTGCATAGATAATAGTTCTTCAGTGTAACACGTGCTAAACACAGTACACACACTATTTAACCTTCTCAAAAAATGAAAGGTTCTCCCATTCCCAAAATGCAGGTTATTTGTTTTCTCTCTAATACGCAAGACAAATAATCTGCTTTAGTTATTTAGTTACATATAGAAATGAATTAAATCATACAGATTATATAATAGCCATAACAACATAGATCTTGCTTTATAAGTATAACCCGTAAGAAACACTAACACAAAGAAAGTCTACAAACATAATCAGTTATAAGTTGGCAAATATCCAACTAAAAAACTTACAGTAAAAGAGAGCAGAAGGTCTTGGAGAGTCCAGTTTTGAGATGCACTCTCTCCATAGCTGTCATGTAGGCACCAAATCCTTTCGTTGGTACTTAAAAAGTAGGCTCATCTGTGTGGGGCCACTGGCACACAATAGTAGTTATGTTCTACCTCACAAGTGACTACACTTCATTGAGTTTATGCTCAGTGGGTCAGTGTTTGCAAACCACTTAGATTCCAGGACAGAAAGAGCTACAAAAATGAAACATCCAGTCCTTCTCTGAGGTTTGTTATTAGCCTCTGTTAGCCACAGGTTACAGGGCACTAAACACTATGTACTGTGTGTTTGCTCCTAACCACTATGAAAAATCCCCTATAACATCTTTCTAAAGACTCCTAGAAATTTTTAAGTTAATTTAAAATCTGGGAATTTAACTGGGACATATTTCAATTCTTAGAACTAGTTCTTGTCAAAATACCTCACTAATTCTTTTTGGGGTGTCAATTCAATTTAGTTTTCATCAACACTTTCAACAGGCTATTGCTAACATTTAATGTTGCTGGGGGCAAAGGGACTGAAGAGGGTAAAATAATCAGTTTTATTTGGATCCAAGTTAACTCCCAGCCTACATATAAGCTTCTATGCAGATGTTAAGAAATGCTTTAAAGAAACAGATTGACTAGTTTAATGACCCAGACATGTATAATTCTTTCTACACACAATACAGAAGTTAGAGAACCTAAAACAAAACCCTAAATAACACATTAAACTGATATCCTGAAAAAGCTTGTCTCAACATCTCTGTGGAAGATTTCTGTCCTGTAGTATATCAAAATCCAAAGTATTCATGAGATAGGTAATATAAAGCATCTATAACTCCAGAAGCAATACAGATCTACTTTGAAGAATAATTATATGATTATATAAAGATATTGAGCTTATTAAAATGCTATTAGGATGTTTTTGAAAGCACTGGTTTTGAAAAGTAACATTTTCTCCAATTTATAGTAGTAAATAATGAGTCACAGCTTCTCTAGCCTGGATATAGAATTTAAAAATAGTTTAACAAAATAGACCACTGGTCAATGTACTTTATGTACTTAACATAGCATTTATTTGGAATCTCTGGAAAGCAGAAAAAAGTTATTATATTATCATCCTTTTTTTTCTTCTTTATAAACTGAGTCTCACTCTTTCGCCCAGGCTGGAGTAAAGTGGCATGATCATAGCTCACTCCAGCCCCAAACTCCTGGGCTCACGTGATCCTCCCATATCAGTCTCTCAAGTAGCCGGGACTACAGGTGCCTGCCACCATGCCCTAGCATCTATTTTTGACAATTCATTTCATCATCTCAGAATTCCCAGTTTTGTCAGACAATTTCATAGAAAGATCCATGAATTTCTCAGAAATACTGTACTAAATTATTGTTTAATAAAAACACAGTACATCCTTATAAGAGTCACAGCAATCATAAAGTGTAAACGATAAAATGCACCACCAAAAGAGAAAAAAGTCGATATGTACCTTCAAGATAGAAACCTTATACAACGAGTTCTAAGAACTATAACATTCACTTTCTCCCAAGAAAAAAAGTACCTTAAAAAATAATGAAGACATTTTACTAAACTTATGGACTTTCAAAAAAGATGGAAATTCTTGAAATTTCTACAAATGTTCTCATTAATGTCTGCTTACTGTAGGCAGCTTTGTAATAACATAAAATATATACTGTCAAAAACTGACTTAAGGAAATGGTCACAAAATACTGTGAGTGTACTAAATGATACCGATTATATACTTTATTTTTTATTTATTTTGTTTTTTGGAGATGGAGTGTCACTTGCCATCTGGACTGAAGTGCAGTAGTGTGATCATAGCTCACTGCAACCTCAAAATCCTGGGCTCAAGTGATCCTCCCACCTGTGCCTCTCAGTTAGCTGAGATTACAGGCATGAGCCACTGCGCCTAGCTGATTATACACTTTACAATGGTTAACTTTATAATACACAAATTTCACATCAATATTAATTTTTATACAATAGTAATAAATTTTAAATAATTTAAATAAATTAGATAATAAATTTTTAAATGACTTGAAGATAGAATTAACAGAATTCAACACATGAGCATAATACTCCCCTAATTTTTAAGTGAAGAAAAATGTATTAATTGAATTGTATATTATTATTTACCCTGAAATGCATAAAGTCCTCCTGTTCTCCACTAACTCTGGTTACACCTATAAATCATAAAAGACTATTCTATTTGACACCAAGAGTCAAATTTCATTAGAAGTTAGATCTAATCTTCATTTTCTTAAAATCATATATGTAGCCTTGAAGACAGATTTTATGGAACAAAAAGAAGAGTGTTATTTTCCCATGTTATCAACCACATGAATGAAACAAGAACTGTGGCTTCCCACAAATCTCTGTCCAGCAAGTTGTCTCTAGCTTAGTATCCACTTTAATCAGTTTAAAACTGATTAAATGAATAATGAATAAATAAATAAATAAAACAAAAAAGCCATACACAAAATTCTGAGATGTACTTTTTAAGAGAAAAATGAACATGCATAAAATATCAAGTCACTTAACCACAGAAGAAAATGCTATAAATGTGAACAGAAAAATTTTGCAGGAGACAAAGAATAATGTATAAAAGATAAGAGCTTTAAGAGCCAAATCTCTGCATCAGCAATGCAAAAAATCAAAACTCTGGGGCCTTTATATGTGATTCAGAACCATATTAGCCTCTATAGCCATACTGTCCTTCTCTGAATATTTTACAAAAAAAATCAGAATCTATTTTTCATCCAAAATCAAGGCAACGGTATTTGACATGAACCAAACTTTGTACAGCAGAGTGCTTAATATACTATATTTCCATCCTATAGAATCATTTATTATGAGCAACATGTTTCCACATAACCAAGTTGTATTTGTCTCACTTAAAATACCAAACTCCAATAAAGAACTAGAAATTTTTACTATTACCCCTAAGTCTCCAGATGATGTAGAAGATACACACTAATTAAAAGTAGAGAAAAAAAGCAAAAATAAAGAAATAGCACATCAAGTATTACATACAGAGCTCAGTAAGCACAATCTACTTAATATTCGGCTATATACCATATTCTCCACTTCATCAGATGATTACTTTCAATGGTATTACTGCATTTCTAAAGTCTGTCATTTAATCAAAAGCAATCTGCCAAATATTAAAAAGACAATTCTTCACTGAACATGCTCAGAGAGAAATGATTAACTTTTAAAGTATATTACTACCCTGCATATTTTCTATTTGTATAATAACTTTATTTAAAATCTTATAAATTATATCAGTATAAGCTCATGGAGAATATAAGCTCATGTTGCGAAATTTATGTAATTATTCAGGTCATTTTTCACTTTCATTTTTCTTGCTCTACATGGATTTTCTTCTGAAAATACAGCATTATCATAGTAAATTATTGTATGTGTTTCACATATACACTGTCATATTTAGTTATCTGATAGAAAATACAGACATGTCTATTAAATCTGAAAAGCTATCAATATTCATTGCACAAAAACATAGACATATAGATATACTTTCAGTCCTTGTAACTTAAAATGAAGTTAAATTTTCATCCCTGTGTTTTTCATTCAGTTTATTTGAAAGCAGTCACTATAACAAAACCAGCTAATACATATCAAAATATCATTTATCACTGCATTTATTGAACTGCTAACAATAACACCTAGTAATATAAATAACATACGAAAGCTGTTCAGAGTTTTCCTGTTCCCTCACCCAAATCACTCCAAACATAATTAGGAGAGCATGAAACCAAAGAACTAGCACAAATATAAAATTATTCTCTCTACATATCAGATAAAAAGTTAGAAAGAATGTATGTGTGTGTGTGCATTTGGGAGTAGATTTGCATGTGTGCTTGTAAGTGGTATACTTTCAATACTGGAATAATCAGAATTCATATCATACCTGTGCTCCATAGATATATTTATCCAACATTTTGCCTCCTATTGTCTGCCCTCCTATATCCCAAATTTGAAGGGTAACATTCAAGTTTCCTAGAATATGAAAAATGAATATAAAAATAAGAATACCAAAAAAATTAAGTAACAATACAACAACTGACACAGTATCACAGAATATTAAGTCACAATAAGAAACTCTGAGCCCAATTTGCCTTTATGTGCAGGCTCACATGATATTTGGAATTGTGAAAACAACGTCAAAAGAAATTATAGTGGAGAATCTAGTTTTATCTTTTTACTCCATTTCCATGGAACCATATTTACAATCACCTTCAAAACAAAAGAAAATAAAGTAAGCTTTAATTTGTAAACTTAAGCCTTAGAAAAATGTTTTTCTTAGAGAACAGAATGAAGCACATGTCCATGGAGCAAGAAATATACTTTAAAAATAAAAACTGAAGCTTTATATACTCAACCATCCAATCATACATATGAATTCTGTCGTAGGTTCTAAACTCTATGGCTTCTAAAACTCATGGAATAATAGCAAACTACAAAAATGCACCCATAATTTCAGCTCAAATTAATGAATCTTTTTATAATGTGATTGTCAGCTACTATAGGATATGGCAAACATAGTCAAAAAAAATTACGTTTTCAAATTTAACCCACAAAATAGAAACGCATTTGATAGCCCTATTCAGAACAAACGTAGGATACATACCATGTATATCACTAAATATTACAATGCTTTCAAACCTGTTCAAAGTATTTCCATTTAAACAAACTATGTATACTTCCAAGCCTTCACAAAATACTGTAACTAATCATCTTCCCCATACAAGCATTGTAAAAGCATTCTAAAAGGCAATCTTTAAAAATCCTTTTGTGCATTTTATAAAATATTTGGTTGATACAAAAATTTATGAGATAAGCTATTCTCCCTTCTCAATGCAACTGATGAGTACGCTTACAAAAGCCAAACTATGCTTTTTAGTTGAACATTTTAAACTATTCCCCTCATATAATTATGCAGTTTTCTCCAGTTTCAATTAGCACTTTTTGAATGATTTGCAAATCAAAAGAAAATAAAAGATTAGAAACTGAAAAATGATCTCACTTCAAAAAAAGATTATAAAGATATAAATTTATAAGCCAACATAAAATACTAAAATCAGAGAAAGTTAGTCATACCATCTAACTATGCAACTGAAAAGAAAAAGACATTTGATTAACCAGCACAGTTTTCTAAATTTTGGTGGGTTTGTATTACAATCTTTCCATTATTTAAACATAGGTTGTTCCATCTGCCACCGTGCAGAGGATTTCCATGAGGAACTTCCATTAGCATTAATGAGCGCTAATGTTTTATCACCATCATTATTACCACAGACACACACTTTCAACACTTAGACTAATGACCAAAATGTTCTTAAAGCCCTATGAATATGAAAACCAAAATGTCACAGACTAAGATTTGTCCAAAAACTTGTACAAATCGAATTTCTCAAAAATCTAAATTTTTTGAGATTCAAGGCTGAATTCTTCTATAATGCTGTCTCAAATGAAGCAGATGAGAAAGGGCTAGCCATCACTAAGAAGTATATAAACTAGTTTCAGAAACCCCTAAGCAGGCAGTAGTCTATTCATTTTACTTGCACAACTCTTTAGGGTTATTTGATTACTTCAAAAGACAGTGCTTAACAATACTAACTTTTACAGAGTAAGATTTTAGGCAATACTTAGTAAGTGCTAAAAGGTGTTTAATCCCATTTTTCTCAGAGCCAATGGTCCTTATTGCTTAACCTCACATCAAGAAATATAAAGCTTTTTTCTTTAAGTTCTGATATTCAGATCCTATCTGAATTAGGTGTTGTGAACACTTTGACTGTAATTTTAGGAACATGATCTTCATTACATGTTTTCAAGTTCTGACTACAATCATATCAAGACCCTAAATCATCTATCTACCCAACTGTCTCCCGTCTAAGAGGTTCATAGTCATGTGTTGAGGATACTTTTTAAATGCATGCCTTTCTAAATAAACCCTGTTATCAGTGTTTGCCTGTTTTTTTTAACATACAAATTCCAGTGACTCAGAAATAAAAATAGCTATGAATTACTGATAGTCCACTAATATAGAATGCTAACAAAAAATGACTATCTTTAGTTTCAATAAATGATATTTTAATATTACTTCTTATATCTAGAAATATATTTTTAACTCCACATTTTAATTTTAGGATTATTAACACATAAAACTAAAAATAAAATGTGGATTCCTTATTTGAGGAGCAAAATCCCATGAGGATATGATTCAAATCAATATTCATTTTCATTTTTGCAGGCATAAACATATGAATTCTCCTAGTATATTTTCAAGATGACATACCTATAAAGCTATATAAGAATATTCAAATAATATTATAATTTTGTTTAAATCAAGAATATATCTAATACAAATTTCTAACCAATAAAGAACATTAAGGAAATTGTCAGAAATCTAATCCCAAACACAAAATGCTGCAAAATTCCTGTTCCTCTGTAAGAAATGACATGTAACTAGGAGAAAAAATAAAATAAATGAGGTGACATAACACAGGTAAGTTGCTTTTGGTATGAATTAAAGCCACCAAGAGGGTTCAACAGTGACCTTGTAAAAGTACACTTGGTGCCTTGGTTAACCTTACTTAAAGTGCTGCATAGTCAAGATGGAACTAAAAACACAAGTCTGCCCACTTCTTGTACTAAAGACTTAGAAATCTTTTTCACAGTAGAACGCTGTTTACTGGACTGTACCCACAAGCTTCCTGAAAGTATTTTGACTAAGGCTCTTAAGAAGCTCTATCAGCAGAATCTCTGACTAACAGATACACTATTTTAAGCAGTAAAATCTGCACAGTGGTTGCATCCAGACTATACAGCATACCGGATCATGAAATATACTAAAATGGATGAGTATTTGCAAAGTAATGATCTTGAAAACTTGCATGAAGAGAATGTAAATAGATGGACAGGAGGTTTACACCCCTAACAATCTAACTGGTCAGAGGACTTAGCAGACTAGTAACAAATATTAGATTCACCGACTATGCTATAAATTCAATAAAGCTACCTGTAATGTTTTATTCAGCTAATGATACATTAATCATCCTACATGTGACGCTTATAATGAATGTACATTAAAGTATATAAAGGATAATTATAAACCTTGTAATTTATTCACCTCATTTCTTAATATACCTATTAATTATATAAAAACAAAATACATTGAAATATTTTTTCTTATTGAAATTTCTACCATAAGTTTGAGTCTGTTAAGTAGCATAAAACCAACTGCCTTAAAAAAAAATGGAAGTTTTTTTCTGGAACTTTGCCATCAAAATAAAAACTTAATTAGGAAAATTAAAATATACATTCATTAGTATACATGCCCTAGTGTCATTTTTTAACCTAATTACTAAGTCTAAAATATTATACTATAAATCTCGATTTCAATAATATCAAATATTTTTTACAAAGTAATCAAAATTTTTAAATTGGTAGTGCTGGGCCACAGGTCAGAAATCATCATATCACCTGTATAAAATGTCTAAAAACCAGTCTTTGTTTTTAATATTTGAGTAGGTACTTGTTTATTTAAGCTTTTCAACTAAAAAATGAGAAATATTAAAAGTAATGAGACAAAAAGTTGGTGGCTTTTCAAATTAAGCATCAAAACAAAATAGCTAATAATGAAATGCCATATTGAGATTCTCTGTGTACAACTGGCATCTGTGAAAAAAACTCCTACAAAAATAAGCTTCCAGCATCTATATTATGTGATCTGCGTATGTATTCAGCTAGTGACTGCTGTTAAGTATTCTGAATGCAGCATAGATTATCTGTAAGAGTGAGAATAATAAAATTAAAATGACATTTTCAGTTTTGGATACAATAAAAGAAAATACAAATGAAACACAGTACGCATATGTTTCTCCTTAAACCTCTTGCTGAACAATAACCCAGTAATGGAAAAATTGGAATTCTTTTTTTTCTCATGGGATATCTCCTAATCTATTTTTCACTGGTAGCCAAATACAAACTACCACAAAATATAGCAGAGTATATTACTAAGGAGATAAGAAGAATACCTCCATTACCAAGAGTTTTCATTACCTACTCTAAAACTTTCATGGGGAGTTGTCTGATAGATGGGGTGTCTGAGAGGTTAACATATTTCAATAATAATTGGAATGTATTAAACCCCTTCCCACTGTATCACTCACATTTCAGTACATGAATCTGACATTACACTTGCAACCATTTTCTCCAAATGTGCTTCCTCACAGAGGAGAGGGATGGATGGTTTATAAAGTCAATCAAGATAAACTGCTTTTAATAAAATACTTTAAACATATAATTTAACCATTGAAATTGAAAGGACAGCATTTTAAAGCCCCAATTGTTCAGAAACTAACTTAAAACATAAACCACTCTTTCTTTGTTATTATTTCCCCGTATTTCCCACAAAATGTGCTGCAACTGGCATCTAAATAGTTTCTTTGCATGGTGAAGTGAAACATCTTGAATGCTCAAACTGTATTTTTATGAGTGCCTAGGGACCCTAAATTTTAGTGGTCTATTAAATGCCAGCAATTTCATGCTGCCTTGCATAAAACAGCATTCACATATTAGAGCACAGAAGTTCCATAGCTACATTATACTTCTGTTCCAACTTTAAACAAAAAACTAAAACAGAGGCAAATCAAAATAATATTTTAAAAAATAATCCTTCCCAATCTTTTCACATTTTGTTAATACAATATCTGTTGACAAATGTATAGCACTTAATTTTTTAAAAGCTTTTCACAATTTTATAAGCAACCATTGTTTATCCTCAAAAAATGTATAGTAGCCAAAAACAGGGAAGGAGTGGGAGAGTATATAAACTTTTTCTTATACCCATGGACAATATGCCTTCATGATAGATTGTGATGAAAGTTAACATCCCTAAGATAAATTTACTGATTATATACATCTTCATGTAGAAGCAGCCCCAAAATTTTACACATTTCTTTCTTATGCCACTTATTGTTAAGATTTTTTTATAATCTTCTACGTTAAGACTTTTTAGTCTCTTACCTGGCAATGTTATCCTTCTCAAAAAGAAATCCAGTCCTATAGTTTGTTTGTACTGTTTCCCAAAAGTTTCTTGAGCAAAACACGTAGTTAAGGAGGTCTAAAAAATTGATGCACAGAATGTCAAAATTAATTCATTAAAGAAATGTAATCATAAGACCACTATAAATCTTAAGCAATCTTAACATGTACACTGCAATTAATCCAACAAGCAAATTTAAGCAGTTCTAATCAGTTACAAGGAGGGGAGAGACTTAACACCACCAGGTAAATTTCACTTGCCAGCAGCTATCGGTAGGGACAACGAACTAATGAGTTAGATCTCTTTAAATCTCCTGCTTGTCAAGATCCTTTTCCTTGCTGAAAATTAGAATTTGAGAGTTATCAACAGAAAAAAAAACTAAAAAATAAATAAAGATCTGAATTATTTTAAAACATATTTAAAGATCTAATCTTAGATCAGCTTCTGAGGTTAAATATTCTGAGGGTAGCTGAGCACTAAGCTAATAATAAGAAGCATTCATTAAGGAGGGAGAAATCTGCTTACAGAATTTTTCTTTTTCCCACAAGAAAAGCACCGTATGTAATTTTTCTTTATTTTTAAAGATGCTAAATGAAAATGACCCTAAAGAAAGACTGTGACAATATGTACCTCTTAAATAAACGTATTTTTAAGATTAATATAAAGCAGACAAAATGAATATTTTCCATCCAAGAACCATAATGCCAAGAAGTCACAAGCTATCATAACCAGAACAGATATACATTTGTTTTTTAATAGAAACTGAAAGTTTAGTCAAAAACTCTGGAGTTTTCTTTTTAAAGTACCATTTCTTATCAAAGCAAAAGAATAATTATTCTAGTAACAACTGAATAACAATAACTTAACAAATTCTTAAACATTTTAAATGCACTATTTTTATTTATAAACTTCCTCCAAAAAAGAGAAAGGCAACTTCACTAAGCTTTTATGCTCTTCAAGACAGACTCCCTACGTTAAGAGAAAATAGCCGTTTTTTATTTTAAAAGTTAAAATTACATGTCAACTCTTAAAATAATGAAAACTAAGATAAATTTCCAAGATAGCTTATTACAGTTCCTTATGACATAAGTAGTACAATAGTGCAAAAGAAAATTTGGCCAAACTTCAATTCCTTTTAGCAAGATCATCTAAAATTCCTTTTACACAGAACCATATTTTTCACACAAATGGCAATTTGGACACCATAACTCCAAATATTTTTGTGTTTAAATACCCAGCATTTGTAATAAATTTCGAAGATAATTGGCCAAGTATTTGTTGAGCACTACCATATAAAGGGTATTCTGCTAGACATCTAGAAACAAACACATTTGTTATATTTTTGACACATGTAACAATATCAAAACTGAGAGATCAGAATTGAAAAGATAGGTATTTCTTTTTACAGACTATTGTTTCTCATCTACACTATATTATTCTACTGATCTTATCTAACTTAGACCACAAAATCATCTTTGAAGAGGTTCAGAATTCTAGAAAAAAATAACTATCACTACTTACACTATTACAGATATTTCAAAATATTTAATAGACTGATGGTTGAAATACTTAAAGGTCAAAGAGAAACTGAAGGCATGTGTAACATTCACGTAATGTCATTTGAGATAATTTTTCACTTTAAAGGATCTCAGAGTTCAATATTTTCATGTTAAGGAATATTCAGAAAAATTCTAAGAAAGTTTCTTTTCCTGAAAAAGTGACTTCTAGATTTTGAAAGCCCTGCTTTCACACTTTTGAGGCAAACATAAAGCTAGGATTTTCAACTGGAATCGAGTATAAACTGTCAAAAATACAGGTTACTGGGAACATACAGAGTATTAAAGTAAGTTCTTACTATATCATCTCCCGATGTCTTGAGATAAAAATTGAACAGAGAATCAACTGAATCAGTGGGGGTCACTTTCTCTTCACTTATCTAGACTGCATGCTATCTTTCACATTCAATAATTTCTCAAGTCACTGTATAAATACCCTTCTTAATTACAGGTATTAAGTGAACAACTAGCTCCCATATCAGAAATATTTTTATCTGAATCTTTATATTTTTTGATTTGGAAAATTTCTGCTAACATTTTTGGTTTGGTAAATTTCTACTAACATTTTTTAACCATGCTACATTTACAAACACTGAAAAGACAGAAAAAAAAAGAATATTTTGCCTCAAAAAGCTCTTAAGAGATTATGTAATAAAAGAAAAAATATGAATCAGAAAAGGAAAGAAATAGAAACACGTGATACTGGAGGGAGGAGCTAAATTTCTCTTGGAGAAACTGTTAGTCATCATCTCAATACTCTATTGCATCTGTCAGTGTGTTGAAAAATGCTCAGTTAGATTGAGCAGGAAAAACAAATGCTAGCAAAAAAGAGCCAAGAGTTAAATCAGGATACAAGTAAGAATGAAAGAGAGGCTGAGTTCACAAAGAAAAGAACAATAAAGGAAAAAGAATGGGAATATTGGTGGCTGCCAAGTATTTGAGAACTGAATAGGGTATGGAGAAAAAAATTCTTGATTTAAGAATAATGAAAGAAGGTTAGGTGTCAGATGTTTGTGTCTGGAAGTTCCTGTTAGAAAAAGCTGTTACAGTTTTAAAATAAGTTATTTAGTCAAGATGATGAAGATTAAGTCAGAGCACCATAAAAAATATTAACTGTTATCCTTTGAAGCAGAATGATAATACTAATTCAAAAACATGGAAGTGAAAAAATTATCCTGTCCTATACAAGAAAAAATTTTAAACACAGATAAAAAAACCATAATTATTCACACTAAATTAGCAACAAAGGGGAAACATGTATGATAGGCTAAATAAAAAACTCAGACGCAAAATTATGAACAAATTTCACTAAGTAATATATGTACAATAAATACTGTTAGAAAAATGAACAACAGTTTAAAGAATTATGATAGCATATAGGATAACCAGCAATTTTTGTGTCTTTTTACAAATGTATTGTTATGAGTTGTCATTATCATTTTAAATGGGAAATAAGATCAGTTATGAATTGAATACAGTAAAATTTAAGAGCCAAAACCTTAGACGGCCTTCAAAAGAAAATCTAAATGATGAGAAAACTATAAAAATCTAACAAACTTTTTATTGAATAAAGGTGTTAGAAACAATGATTTATTTATAGCAATTCATTCATTCGAAAAGTTTACTAAGTATACAAAAATTAATATACTTTATAAAGAAAAGTTACCCCAAGTTCCTTTCTTCCCCCAACGTTTAAAGGTAATCATAGCATATTGTTTTCCTCAGCTTTAAAAATCTGTAACAAAGGATCCAAGAAGACAAGAAAGAAACAACAAAATACTCCAAATTTTGCATATAAAATTTTACATCTTTCCCAGGTGACCTCGAAACTCAAATGTCAGAACCAAAGGCAGAAGCAGGTATCTGGGCAGTGCCAACTGTCAGGGAGGATGCAAAGAGAAGTCGTCACCAGAGAAACCAGGGTCCGAAATGCAACCAGCAACAGGGAAATGTGAAGCCTTAAACAGGAAATAAAAGCCTGGGTTTCTTTAGACTATGGTTGGGATAAGGAAGGGGAGTACAGGGGTGATAAACTTTAGCAATATTCCCAGAAAGTGTTGGCGCCTTTGACAGAAGCATGGGTAAGAAGGCATCCGGGTAGAGGCTCTTCACTATTTGCTGGTGGAGGGATCATAGACCCCTCTGAGATCTTATGGACCCCCTCCCCAGAGGACGTACCGGGCAGTGTTTACTCCATTTCAGGAGTTCCACAACCTTGGGGTAGGAGCCCCTGCCTAGGAGATAATAAGACTGACGCTGCCTGATATTCTCACGCCCGCATTCATTCATTCGACCAGGGGATCCCTTTTGTCACGCAAGCAGCTCTACCCTCAGCATCCTGCCCATAACAGGAGCTCCATAAACACTTGTTGACTGACTGCTTGTATCGAGTGCTGAGCTGGAAACAGAGGTGATGAACAGGTATGATATTAAAATAGCAACTAGAGTGTACTGAGTGGACACTGTGCTCTAAAGGTTTTATGTGTATTTTCACATTTAATATGTATTTTCACATTTCTCCCTTTGCGGCGGCCCTTTTCAATACCCATCTTACAGATGAAGCTTAAACTGATTAGCAATTTGCCCTCCAATGACCCGACGACTAAGTGGCAGAGCCCCAATTCTCACCCGGGGAATACTGATTCCAGAGCTACGCTCCTGGGAGCTCACGGTGCAGTAGAAGCATCAGAAACGGTAAAGGGGGTGGGAGGGGAGGAGTAAGTGTGACCCAGACTACAAGTAAGAGGAGCTAAGATGCCTTGGCAAATCCCTGCCAGTCCTGAGAGGCGGGAAGCTGAAAGGCTGGCAATCCAGGCGGGGAGTTAGGAAGTGACTCTTTTTTAAGGGGGAGCTGGACAGCTCTCGTCGGCCTTCACCAAGCGCCCACTTCGTGTCCGGCCTCAGGCCACACAACCAGAAGGGCCCGGGCCTAGAAGCCCGAGGGCTCGGGGTAACGAGGCGACGCCGGGCGGCGGGGAGGAGGCCGGGGACCGCCGGGGTTCCTGCAGGCCTGGGACGGCGGGCCTGCTCGAGGACTGACCTTCCCGGAGGCGCCGTCCCCCAGCACGACGATTTTCAGTTGCCGGTCCTGGCTCTCCTCCTCAGAGTCCGACATGGTGTCCCGGGAACCAGGCCCGCCCCTCGAGGTGGAGGGGGGAAGGGAAGGAGGAAGGCTCCGGGGGCGGGGGAGAGGAGGAAGGGAGGTAGTTGCGGCAGGACCCCCGCCCCGGTATCTCCGCGCCGGCCGGAGGGATCCAAGGGGAATCACTCGGCAGGCGCCATCTTGCCCACCTCCCCGCCCTCTGCGCGCGGCCCCGCCCCCTACGCGCCCGTCGGGCGCGCGCCCCCGCCTCAGAGCCAACCCGCGCCGACCGGCGGCCCCGCCTGACAAGCCGAACCACTCGCGGCCCTGGACTGGTGTGGGGGACATTCCGGCGGGAGAGGCGAGGCGCTGCGTTGCCCTTCAGGAGACAGTTGGCTAGAAGAAGAAAAGAAGTGTTCGTTCAAATTAAGGAGAGAAAACGGGAGCAGAGCAGCTTTCAGGCTTTCCGTCAAATTCCCTTTTCTCCTTCCCTCTTGAGAAAGTCTCTGAAGGGAATGGTTCAGCCTGACGGGGTGGAGCAGTGACGCCCGGGCTACGCGCCAGGGTTGCCTGGCAGCCAGGAGTTCGAGGACCGGCGGCGGGGCGGGGCCTGTCTCCGGGCACCCGGGACGCCCGTAGCCTGGCGGAGAGCGCCAGAGAGGGCCCCTGAAAAACCGGACCAGGGAAGAGGGTACCTCGGGGCGGATGAGGGGACAGCTGCCAAGCCGAGGCTGCTGGGAAGCCTCAGTAGCGGCCGTGAATACAGTGGAGCTCTGGCGCTGCTTATTTCGGCCTAACTCTTGGTTTCCTCATCTGAACAACCCCAGGCTCCCATGGTTCGTTCATCAGACGCTACTGAGCGCAAACCTCCTGGCACCCCATCTTTACCCTAAGGCAGCAGTTCTCATAAAGTGTGGTCTAGGGACCTCTGGAAATCCCGATGACCTCAGAACAATTTTCATAATAATACGGACACCTTGTCTGTCTTTCTCACGTTCCTTCTCTCACTAGTATACCGTTTCCTGGAGGATACGCTTTGTGTACGACGTCATCACTGGCAGCTGAGGGAGCTTGCGTTTGTTGTTTTTAAACATTTCTCAGTTTTCATTTCAATGCAGTAGTGATAGGTGTAACCCACATAAACATAAGCTCTTTGGAGGTCACAGTAATTCTTTAACATTATAGAGAGGCCCTGAGTCCAAAAAATTTCAGAACTGCTGCCCTGGATAATCTCAGTCCAGGAGCGTTAGGTAAACGGCATAAATGAAATTTACAATTTAGTGAGGTAAATTCAAAAATAATAATGCTGTCCTGTTATGGTTGTTTCATTGTTAATCACTTAAAATTTATTGTTACCTTTACTACTATTAGGAATTATAAAGTATAATTATCCCCATTTTGCAGATGAAGTATCTTAACAAAATGCTTAGCCCAGAGGCAGTAGTCTTGGAGACCATATGGGCATTAGAACAGGAAAGCAGAACAGTGTAAAGAAATGCCCAGACCTAGAGGCAACACTGGAGTTTAATCACAGGTTTACTAGATATGTGTCCTCGAGCCTCAGTTTGTTCATCTGTAAAACAGACTACTGCCTTTGTGTAGGTTTGAAAATTAAATGAAATAATCGGCATAAAGTAGATAGCACAATGCCTGGTGTGTAGTAAGCACTCAATATTAACCAGTGTATTTATCACCCTCATCATCATCATAATTAGATGATGGTCCGTGTTGGAAGTGTCACTACTTTCTAGCCAATTTACCTTATACAAGTTTCTTATGTAGAGCCTCAGTCTCTTCATCTGCAGAGAGGGCTGGCCCACAATTATAGGTACCCAGTTAAGTATTAGTACCCAATTCTTTCCCCAATCCCCCACCACCATTGCCACCACCAATTTTCTATTCACCAGATTTGTTCATAAGAATTAGAAGAAAGAGGATATGTACTTGTTAGTGTGAAGAATCTACTTCCAGTGAGGACAGACTTAACCCCTTCTTGTCCATGAGGGCAGTTAAAATGCAAGAAAATTTCTTTTCCGGTCTTCCTTAGATGGCTATGTGATCCACCGGACTAATGAGACAGAAGACAGTGTCCTTTGGAAGACATTTGTAAAAGAACCCTCCCCCCACCATTTAAAAAAAAGGAAAAGAAAAAAGGAGAGTTACAGGAGAGTCCTCCTCCTCCCTTCCTTTGCTGTCATTATTGGGTAAGAA
The DNA here is from genome assembly GCF_029289425.2 of Pan paniscus. Classification (NCBI taxonomy): domain Eukaryota; kingdom Metazoa; phylum Chordata; class Mammalia; order Primates; family Hominidae; genus Pan; species Pan paniscus. The sequence goes on from NC_073252.2 coordinate 13,742,866, forward strand.
CAGGATTTTTGGAACTACTACACTTTGTTCACTCTATCTTCTAGGTTTCTTGTTATGGGAAATAATAATATGGTACTTTGGTGATGAATTGTGTTACTTACAAACAAAAAAATTCCAACTGACATAACTACTTTGGCCAAAAACTAGATTTAGCTGAACTCATAGGCCTGATTTTCATATGTGGTTTTATATGAAGGGAAATCTAGAAGAAAGCTTCTCATTTTCCACTCATCAATTTCTGAGATGACTCCTTTGATTGAGAGACAACATTCATTTGGATATGGGTACATCAATAGGATAGTGTTATATAAAACAAAAAGTTGCACTATTTTAGTGATCATATTTTACACATATGGCAAGTTTCTGGGTTAAAAGTTAGAATTTAAAGACTTAGAGCCATTTTTATAAAGAAAAAGAAAAAAAAACTTTCTATGTGAGGAGGACCATGTTAGCATTGAGAGCTTCCAGTATGATACTCTGACATACTAAAGAAACATAGAGCTGATCCAACAAAAAGAATATGTCTTTGTGGATTCTCATGTACAATGCTCTTAACAGGGTCAAAAATTAGAGGAATGGTCTTCAGTCATTTTAAAACTAATAGACAAAAGGTTTATAAGAATTCTAGACATTGTATAAAATATCTTTTATAGCATCTCTAACAGATAATTATTCAAACCTTATTTGAATACGTCCACATTCAAGGAGTTTCTTCCTTTATGAAGCAACCTGGCCTGTAGATGGATAGGCCTGGTTATTAAAATATTATCTCTGATGATGAGCCAAAGCTTATCACTATAAATTACAGCTAATGGTAATAGGTATGTCTTTCTCAATAAAATGAAAACTCCCCATTCCACAGGAAGATGATCAAAGTGATTCATTAATACTTAGTGACTGCTAGACATGGTGGCTTATACCTGTGATCCCAGCACTTTGGGAGGCCGAGGCAGGAGGGTTATGTGAGCCCAGGAGTTCATGACCAGCCTGGGCAACATAGGGAGATCCTGTCTCTAAAAGAACTTTAAAAAACAAAAATTACCCAGCCAAGCATAGTGGTAGGCGCCTGTGGTCCCAGCTACTTGGGAGGCTGAGGTAGGAAGATCACTTGAGCCTGGGAGGTCAAGGCTACAGTGAGCAGTGATCATGCCACTGCACTCCAGCATGGATGACACAATGAGACCCTGTCTCCAAAAATAAACAAACAAACAAAACTTAATTAAATTTACAAATATTTAGTGACTGCCTACTGTGTACCAGGCATTCTTGTTCACAACTCCTCTAAACACTGAAAATACATACGTGAAAAAAAACATACAAAAGCTCTGTTCCCATGGAATTTACATTCTGGTAGAGGGATATGTAGGCTGAATAATAGCCACATGAAGATATCAGGTCCTAATCCTTGGAAACTGTAAATGTTACCTTATTTGGAAAAGCATCTTTCAGGTGTGATTAAGTTAAGGATTTTGAGATGGGAAGATTATCCAGGATTATTTGGTGGGCCCTCAATGCAATCACATGTATCCTTATAAGAGAGAAGGCAATATAACCACAGAGACAGAGACTAGAATGATGCAGCCACTAGCCAACGAGTGCTGGCAGCCACTAGCAGCTGGAAGAGGCAAAAAACAAATTATCCTCAGGCTTCTGGAGGTAGCCCAGCCCTGCTGACACTTTGATTTCAGTGCAGTGACACTGATTTAGAACTTATGACCTCAAGATCTGTGAGAGAATACATTATGTTCTTTTAAGTTACCAAGTTTATGGTAATTTTTTACAATAGCCATAGATAACTAATATAAGGATGAACACAGATATTTAGTAAATCATCAAGACAGTTTCAGATTCTGGTACATTAAAAAGGTAGTAAAATAGGTGACAGATGAAATAGAGTAAAAATATCTTAACATTATTATTCATCACTAATGAAGGTGGGAAAATGGTAAACGAATCAAGGAAGGAACTAATTTCAGAAACTACCAGTCTCTGACATCTTCTTAACAAATCCAATGTCATCCATCAGTTTTCTTCATCTTTTTGCACTATTTCACAATTTTGAAGATGTAGATCCTAGGACTAATGTCTGAGTAAGGCTAAATACTGGCCATGCTTCCAGGTTGTACACTTGGTATTTCTGTATTTGTATAGTTCTGCTGAAAAACTAAGAAAAATACAGAACTAATCCCTAGAATTAATTGGTTTGTTAAACTCCTTGAGGACAAAATTTTAAAAAATAAGGCTTTCTTCCTAAAATTCTGTTCTCCCATGGGTTGTATGCACATCTACATAGATATACATGTGCATGTTGTATGTTTAACCACCATCTGAATCAAGACATAGAACAATTCAGAATCCCAGCAGACTCTCTCATGCCACCTCTCGGTTATTACCTCCTCAAAGATTACTATTATGATCTCTAGTCCTGTACATTAGTTTTACCAGCTTGTAAACATCATACAAATAGATTACAGGTAGTATGTTCTCTTTGGCATCTAGCTATTTTCACTCAATAGTATTCTATAAAGTCATCCATGTTGTTATGTGCATCAGAAGTGTATATTTTCTATTGCCATGTACTATTCCATTGTATGAATCCACTACAATTTATCCACTGTACTGTTGATGGACACACAGGTTGTTCCCAATTTGGGAATACTATGATGGGTGCTCCTCAGTACAGCCTACCGCTCTTCCAAAGGAAATCTCTGTCCACAATTAGCACTCTTCTCTCAAAAAAAAAAAACCAAAAAAAAAAAAACAAATCCTCCATCTACATTTTATACTCTTGAGATGGGTGAGGCATGCAACAACAGTCATGGAACTGGTTCTTGGACATAAGTTTTGACATCTGCATTTGATGATTTAATCTAGGAGTAGCTCATCTACTATATCTCATGGTCTCTACTTGAAACTTCAATTTTCACATATTGTTGTCACCATTATAAAAACGTGACTTCCGTACACAAAAATATATTAAGCCCGGTCAGGTGTCGTGGCTCACGCCTGTAATCCCAGCACTTTGGGAGGCTGAGACGGGCGAATCACGAGGTTAGGAGATTGAGACCATCCTGGCCAACATGGTGAAACCCCGTCTCTACTAAAAATACAAAAATTAGCTGGGCATGGAGGCATATGCCTGTAGTTCCAGCTACTTGGGAGACTGAAGCAGGAGAATCTCTTGAACTCGGGAGACAGAGGTTGCAGTGGAGCCAATCGCGCCACTGCACTCCAGCCTGGGTGACAGAGCAAGACTCCGTCTCAAAAAATATATATATATACACACACATATATATATATATACACATATATATATATACACACACATAAATATATGTACATATACACATAAATATATATATAGAGAGAGAGCCCACTTTCTATCAAAACCTTCCTGACTTTTTTTTTTTTCTGGTTGACAGAATGATGCTGAACTTCATGTGTAAGAATAAACACATGACAATAGCCAGGAGAAGCAAGAGGAGGGGCAAGAAATGAAGGGATCATTAATGGGCAACATATTTTTTTAGGACTATTTATAATTGCAACTGTATTGTGCAATGTCTGGAATTAATCTCAAAGCAAATATTGTATTTTATGGGGGAAAATTTAAAAAACAATAAAATACATTAAATAAAAACTAGACAAATGGAGAGACATCTCATATCCATGGATAGAAAAACAATAAAATATATCAATTCTACCAAATGATCTACAAAGTTAATGCAATTCTAATAAGATTTTTCATAGAATTTGAAATGGCACATATGGAAGGTAGAGATCCAAGGACAGGCAAGATATTCCAGAAGAAGAAGATCCTAGAACTTTCCTTACCGTATATCAAGACTTTGTATAAAGTTATAATTAAGATACAGTATATTATTGGTGCAAGGATAAACAAATTCACCACAATAACATTGGAGAGCCAAGAAATAGGCTGCCAGATACATGAAACTTTATATATGAGAGAGCGTATCGAGTAGTGTATCAAAGAGGAAAGGGGTGACTGTTGGAAACATATAGGAAAAGAAATGAAATTGGAAGTGTACATTTCATTATACACACAAAAAAATAAATTCCAGTTGAATACGAATCTAAATGTGAAAGAAACCTCAAATACCAGGAAGAGACTGCCTTTCTTATCTTAGGATGGAGAAGAATTTCATAATGAAGACACAAAGAGTTCTTCATAAAAGAACATCAAGAAAATTTTATTAAAATTTAAAACTGTTCATCAAAATATACAATAAAGTGAAAGTATAAACCACAAACTAGGAGGAGATACATTCAACACATAAAACTTATACCAATTGGTATCCAGAACCTCCAAAGAACTACAAACCAGTAAGAAAAAAAAAATAGAAAAATGAGCAAATAAAATGAAAAGACATTTTACAGAAGAAGAAACAGTGTGGTCAATAAACATATACAAAAATATTCAACCCGTCTTAATGTAACCAGAAAAGCACAAAAAGGGTTTAATGAGGTACCATTTCATACCTGTAGATTAGCAAAAACTAAGAAGTCAAACAATATCTTTATCAGTCAAAAAAATGAAAAACATAAAGTTATGTTAACAGAGAGAATTAATATGGAGAATTTGTTACATGGTGTTGAAGTACAGAAAAAACAAAAAGGAAATACAGGGGTGTAGCACAAAGTTACTGCAGGAGGCAGTTACTACCTCTTACCTGTTAGACTAGAGGAACGAAAGAAAGTGGTTGGGGTTATCATAACTTCGAAGCTGAAAGAGACAAACTAGAGAGTTAGGACCCAGACTTTTGCCTTACTGCTACTGTTTTTCAGGAGTACAGAGGAAGGATCCAAGGAGCAAGACACAGAATTCTGAGGAGGATGTTCCATTGGCTGCTACTGGCCATACTTTGGAAGATCAGAGGAGGGTTCCCACAGAGCTGGAACTCACCTCTGAGAAGAGGATATTGCTCAGCTGCTTCTCGTGCCTCCAAGTGAACACAATAGTGATGCTGATTCGTGAAGTTAGAAAGAATGTGGAAACTAGAAAACCACAGCTATAACCAACTGCTGCTGCTAAGGTGAGATCCCATATTTGGAATTACATTGACAAGAATGCCAAACAAACAAGAAAGAAAGTCCCTTATGCCTCCTCCTACTTTCCAAACTCTCTCATGTACCCAACCTTAGCAGAAACCAAAAGGATGCAAGCTGGCAAACAAACAAAAACAAAAACAAAAACCTATAGTTTTGATCGTACTAGCTCCATCAATAAGTCAGTACATACCTTTACAATCTGCATGATACCAGTTGTTGCAGAGAATGTGGATCAGTGGGAACTCTGACACATTCCTTGTAGAGAATACATGAAACCAGCTGGGCACGGTGGCTCACGCCTGTAATCCCACCACTCTGGGAGGCCGAGGTGGGTGGATCACCCTGAAGTCAGGATTTCGAGACCAACCTGGCCAACATGGGCAAACCCTGTCTCTAATAAAAATACAAAAATTAGCTGGGCGTGGTGGCGCACACCTGTAATCCCAGCTACTTGGGAGGCTGAGGCAGGAGAATCACTTGAACCCTGGGAAGTGGAAGTTGCAGAAAGCCGAGATCGTGTCACTGCACTCCAGCCTGGGCGACAGAGCCAGACACCATCCAAAACAAAAACAAAAACAAAAACAAACAAAGGGAATACATGAAATCACTTTAGAAAACAATTTGTCTTGGGCCAGGCGTGGTGGCTCATGGCTCACGCCTGTAATCCTAGCACTTTGGGAGGCCGAGGTGGGCGGATCACTCAAGGTCAGGAGTTCAAGACCAGCCTGGCCAACATGGTGAAACCTCATCTCTACTAAAAATACAAAAAAATTAGCCAAGCACGATGGTGGGTGCCTGTAATCCCAGCTACTCCGGAGGCTGAGGCCGGAAAATCGCTTGAACCCGGGAGGCGGAGGTTGCAGTGAGCCAAGATTGAGCCACTGCACTCCAGCCTGGGCAACAGAGTGAGACTCCCTCCCAAAAAAACAAAGAAAGAAAGAAATTTGTCATTACTTCGTAAAGTTAAAAGATGTGCATAGCCTGGTGACCCAGCAATTGCACTCCTAGGTACGTACCCTGGAAATCTCATATAAAAATGCAGCAGGCGAAACGTGCAAAAATTGTCATAGGCTCATATTCATTAGAGAAATAATCCAAAGGCCATTCAACAACAAAGTGGATAGATTTTGGCATATTCGTACAAGGAAATACTATATAGCAGGGGAAAATGAATAAACTCCAGCTACGGGGATTTATCTTAGAAATACAATATTGAGTTGGGCGGAGCGGGGGTGAAGATTACCTAATGTATGATACCATATTTATCAAGCTCTAAAACAAGAGCACAAAAGTAAATGTATATACACTTATACATGTACATGTATGAGTAATAAAACTGTCCATAAAGAGGAAGGTAAAAGAAGATGGAAAAGAAGAAACAGAAAAAGAGATACAGGTTATAATTTTTTTTTAGGTTGTGTGTTATCTTAATTCATTTTCTGTTGCTTATAACAGAATACCTGAAACTGGATAATACATAAAGAAAAAAATTAATTCTTACAGCTATGGAGGCTGGGAAGTCCAAGGTCAAAGGGCTGAATTTGGTAAGAGCCTTCTTGCAGCACAGAGTATCACATGGAGAAAGGGCTGAGTGTGTTCATGTGTTTGTGTGCTCACGTATGAGGTCAGGGCTGTTCCTCTTCTTACAAAGCCACCAGTTCTCTCCTATGATAATCCATTAATCCATTAACACATTAATCCATGAATGGATAAGTCTATTTACGAAGGCAGAGCCTTCATGATCCAATCACCTCTTAAGGGCCCCACCTTTCAATACAGCCTTGGTGATTAAGTTTGAAGAAGTTTTGGAGGGCACAGTCAAACCATAGCAGATGGTGATTTCACAAGTATTCATTATATTATTATGCCATGTAACTTACTCATAACTTTATTAAATTATTTGCTATATATCTAAAAGAAAAATAAGTGAAGCTTCCCTAAGTTTTCAAGTATTGAAAAGAAATAAGAACTTCCAGATATTTTTTAAAGTATTATTAAACTAACACTAAAACTGTGTGGAGTAGGCATTGAAATAGATGGGTTTTCTTCAACAGAAAAGATTAGAAAGGTCTCAATATACAAAGAAATTAACTGGTTAGTAAAGGCGATATTTCTAATCAGTGGGGAAAACGTGGGTAATTTTTAAAACAATATTTTCTCATTTCTTCAAAATGAATTCCACATGAAGTTAAATCATATTTCTTAAATGAAGTCACAGCAAACTAGAAAAAAAGTGCATAGATTTCTATAATCTGAAGTGGAAATAACTCCTCTAAGCATAGCATGAAGGTCAAGTCACTAAATTAAAGACTGATAATGTGTGTACATAAAATTTTAAATATTCATGTGGCCAAAAGCACTATTAGGATCATGTAAACTTCCAGCAAAGACAGAAGATTTGTGCCAGTCTTCTTGCTGAGGAAACCCAGAAAATCTAGACATAATATTTTTTAATCTGCTTGAAATTATCAGAGTTACCAAATTATGACATGAGAATTTATGGGGCTAAGATTTAGTTGAAGAAAAAAGCCCAAAGAGCAGGAGACAGCTTTAGGGGCAACTGTCCCCAGATAGTATCTGCTGATTCAGGAAGTAGAATTGAGACATAGGATAAGTAGCATTTTTAACAGCCTCATAAAACTGGGAGGAGAAGGGGTAAACATGGGAGTTCAGGCCATGTCAAGGAGGAAGGAGCCTTAGTAAACCAGCCCACATTCTTTGGGTTGGGACCCTGAAAAGCTACATCTTAGAAGAAAGAGTGAGTGAACCAGAAATAGGCAGTCCCCATAGGAAGTGAAGCCAAATTTTTGGTTATCTCAATTTTATAATCTCGGGTTGCTAATTTTCTTAAGTGAATCACATACAAGAAGTAAAAGCGTATTCTTTCTGGAAGAAGATAATATAAAAATATCTCTATAATTTTCCATAATTAATATCTGGCACTCAATCAAAAATGTTGCATTGAAGAACAAGACTTTCTGACTGAAAATCAAAAGAAATTGTGAACAAAAGAAGTACGGCACAGGGACCTAAATTATGGAGATATAAACCATGAACTTTAAACAGCTAATATATTTATGGGATTAAATGACAAGACTGAGAATTTGGTCTGGGAAATTGAAATTATAAAAAAGAACCAAATGGAAATTAGCTAAAAATATAACAACTGAAGTTAACCCAATAAATAAGTGTTATGCCTGGTTACACATAGCCAAAGAGAGAAATAATAAGGTAGAAGTAAGTCAATAAAATATTCAGACTAACGGACACAAAGACAATGGAATAGAAAATACAGAATATACAGTAAGAAACATGTATGAAATGTATAATTGGAGTTCCAAGAGATATATTGTTTTCTTGATTCATCACAAAGTTGGCATTTCAGAGCAGTGAAAAAGGGCCCTTTTTTCTTTTCTTTTCTTTTCTTTTCTTTTTTTTTTGAAATGGAGTCTCGCTGTGTCGTCCAGGCTGGAGCGCAGTGGCACGATCTCAGCTCACCACAGCCTCTTCTCCCAGGTTCAAGCAATTGTCCCGCCTCAGCCTCCCGAGTAGCTAGGATTACAGGTGCGCACCACCATGCCCGGCTAATTTTTGTATTTTTAGTAGGGATGGGATTTTACCATGTTGGTCAGGCTGGTCTTGAACTCCTGACCCTGCCTCAGCCTCCCAAAGTGCTGGGATTATAGGTGGGAGCCACCATGCCCAACATAAGGGCCCTCTTTTCAATAAATTGTCTTGGGCCAATTGGATAGTCATTTAGAACAAAAGTGAATCTTGAATCGTATGTGATACCATATTCAAAAATCAGTTCTGGCCATTTCATAAAGCTAAGTCTGAAGGTGAGAAACTTCTTAAAAGATTACATAGGGCAATATTTTTGCGACCTTGCAGTGGGTGAAGATTTTTTAAAGAAGAAATGAAGAAACCAACCTTTAAAGGAAAAGTTAAGTAAATGAGTTACATTGAAATTTTAAAATTCTTCTCATCAAAAGATACATTTAAGCAAATTAAAATGAAAACCACAGAGCAGAAGAAAACATTTTCAGTACATATAATGCAGACACTTGTATCTAGAATTGGAAAGTTTACCTGCAGCTTTAAGAAATTGACACAAATAACCCAATAGAATGTTCGACATGAGGCTTGAATAGGCACTTCATGAAATGGCCAATAACATTAAAAGGTTCTTAACTTCATTAGTAATCAGTTAAATGCAAATGCAAAGTATTATAAGTTACCACTACCCATACACCAGAATGGTTAAGTTACAAAGGCTGATATTGCCAAGAATTGGAGAAGATGTGAAACCATTAAATTTTCCATGCACTGCTGATAAGAGTATATATTTCTGTAACCACTTTGTAAACCTGTTTGGCATCATCTAGTAAAGCTGAATATACACAACCTATAGTTGGGCAGTTTGATTTCTTAATATCTACCCAAACAAAATGCAACCAAATGTATGTACAAGAATGTTCATGGCAATATTATGCATAATACCTCAAGACTGGAACCAGTCTAAATGTCCATCAACAATTGAGATGTTGCATATTCACACAGTGGAATATTATACAGCAATGAAAATGAATGAATTGCTACATATTACAATATGAAAAAAAAAATATGTTAGGTGAAAGAAGCCAGACACAAGTGAGAACATCTTCTGTGAATCTGTTTTCATAAGGTAAAAACAAACAAACAAACAAACGAACAAACAAAACATTGGTATTAGAAGTAAAGTACTGGCTACCTATGAGTGAGGTACCAGTACTTTCGAATTACTGATAACATTCTATTTCTTGACTTGGATGGTGGTCACATGGATGTGTGTTCTTTCTTATAATTCACTTAGCTATGAACTTGATGTGTACAATCTTCTGTATGTTTTGCTTATATAATTATAAATATATACATATATAATTGATAGCAAATGCATATAAAATATCTAGACTAATACAAACCAAATTATGAATAGCTATTAATAGTAGTGAGATTATAGAGAACTATCCCTTTCCATTTAAACATTTTGATATTGTATGAAATTTGTTACAGTGAACATAAATTTGATTTAAAAATGGAAAGAAAGGATAAAAATAGTTCAACAATAACAAAAGACGAATAATAAACAACAGTCCTTTTCACAGTAGGTAGATGAGAACTTTGTCATATGATTAGTATATTCTGCTAATACATACAAAACCTGCTAGTTTAATAATCATCTAAAAGCCTTTGTTTGAAAAGAAATAACTCTTGCTTGTAACAGAACCCCAAACTGGTTTGTGAGCTGCAATTTTCCATCTGTCCACAGTTCTGCCTCATTGCATGGGGACGTGCTTCATTGATTCCTAAAGCATAGCTCCAGACAAAACCAAAAATCTGTAGAGCAGAAGAGTTCTCAAATCACCTCCACAGCTGTAAAAACCAGACCTATCACAACTCACCAGCAAGGCTGGCATGGTTAGATAAGGTAATATGTGTAGAAGTGTTCTGAAAAATAGGAGTTGTGGTACAAACACAAAACATTATTTGAAGCTTGATTGTGGGAGCTTTGAAGGTGTGAATTTCCTTCACCATCAAAAGCCGGCATAAAGATTCCAGTGGTACTAGGGAAATGGCATTTCCGGAGTCCATGGAATGGCAGCGCTGCAAATGTTCTCTAACTCCTAATATCCTTTACTTTGATCTCTTCTGAAACCTTGTTTTATACAGCCCTCCTCCATTGCATAACTGCTTTATCTATGATGGTCCTTAGCTATGTCATCTGGGTTTTCAGTTTATCTACGTTGTAAAATTTAAGTTTAAGACATTCAGACAAGTGAGATACTGCTATAAAGTATTATCTTAATTTTGAGAGGGCATTTCCCAAAAGTGAGTTCTTTGGACATTAGTCCAATGAATTCCTGTTTAGTTTGAAAACAGCTATAGCTACTCTACTTTTGGAAGGTGACAATGCACTTGAACAGACTATATTGTGAGAAATACTGCAATAAATAATCTCCGTTGACCTTTTACAACCCAACATTACTTGAAAAAGGGTATTTAGTCAAATACATTTCTGGAAATTCCCTGAACTTATTTGACCAAAGAACCCATTTTCTAAATAATATTTACTAATATATAGAACTAATATAACTAATATCACATAAAATATTATTTTAGAAGCCCTACTTTTAAAAATTCCAGAAAAGAAATAAATCGTATGCATAGTTAAGAAACTTAGTTCTAATACTTAAATCCTCATTATAGAAGGGCTCATATGCAAAAGGTTTCAATTTCTTCTTAAATATATGAGGAGCTCAGTATTATAATATACAAATGTTTTGATTCAGAATGTTTAAAACTTTCTCAGTGCCTTAGTCATTATTACTAAAATAAATTAGTATCATAAGAACATGAAGAGAAGCTCAAGCGTGGTGGTTAAAGCAGTAGCATAGATTTGAATAGATCTGATTTACATTTGTAGTCATGTTTATGACGTTGGACAAGTAATGTAAATTTTGTGAGTTTCAGTTTTCTCACCTATAAAATAGATATTATAGTAATAGTACTTAATAGGATTATTAAAAAGCTTATCAATATATATACAGTGCTTAGTATAACACTAAATCTATATTAGAACCTTTTATTAAAGTGTCTCATTTTCATATCAAGTAAGCACATTAGTACATAAATATTCAAATGAATTTTGTCTATAAAGCCTTCGCGATGGCAACCTATCCAGTTAAGCCAGTGATGCTAATATTTTCAAATATCTTTTTTTGCGAGATGAGTAAAGGGAGAAAGAGTAAGCTTTCTGACTAAATATGGATAAATTAAAGTTTGGTATGATACAGGAGAATCATTTTCCTGAAGAAATTTAACTGAATTCAATAAAAACACTAGATATAGCCCCTGCACACACAAAGCCATAGATTAATACTACCTGCTGTGAGATAGTTAACTTTGAAAAACCAGTTTCCTGGAGAAGAAGAAATTCTACCTTAAAACTATAACAGTCTAGAAATCCTGCCTGAGTTTCCAGCCAGCGACTTGCCCTACAAATTTCAGACTTGCCAGCACCCACAATCATATGAACCAATTCTTTCAAATTCTTCTCTTTCTTGCTCTCTGTCACTACACACACACACACACACACACACACACACACACACAAAGTGGTTCTGTTTCTCCAGAGAACCCTGATTGATACATGCTGTGAGGGATACCAAGGTGAATTATGACTTTATTTGATTAGTATTTATGCTGCCTTTGCAAATAAAAGAATTTTTCCAATTCCTCTTTTTTTTGAGTACCCATTATGAAACAGACACCTCATGAGGAAATTTAGCATATATTGTCTAACTTCATCTTTATAATGATCCAACAAAAGTAAGAAGTAAATCTTAAATATTAGAAACTGCAATTTGTGAATTACTTTACAGAATATAAGACCCCAAAAGAAGGGATACAAATATAGAAAAAATAAAGCAAGAAGTGAGGAAATTCATAGACATGAACAAAATAAGTAGGAAAAAGAAATTACTTTGAAACTGAAATATTTTGAGTTATCCTGGGCTAAGCCTACTTAGCTTTTTCCAAAAAAAAATCTTAATTTTTATATAATGGATTTAGCACATCTTTCCCTAGTTACTTGACCCTCCACTACTCCATGGTATATTCATGACAACTATTTAACAATATATACTTAAATAAGAAAAAATATGGCTATAAGGAGAGAAATAAAACATGAATTTAATTTCAGCTCTACTTATTACTAATTTATAGGCCTTGGGTAGCCTTCTTAGCCTCAGTTTTGTTACCCATAAAATAGAAGTAAGAGTAAACACTTCACAAGGGTATTATGAAGATCAAAATACTAGTATTTTAAAGAAATGCAAGGGAGAGGACAGCACAATGCTGTCAATAAAAGCCAAGTTTCTGAAGTTTTTGCAATTCTGCAAACTGTATACAAGCTCTAAGTTCTTCTCAACACTAAACCAAAAACTTTTTCAAACTAAACCTCTGTTGCTGTTTTAAATGAAACTTTTAGAAATGAAAATTATAATCATTGAAATTAAAATCTTAGTGACTGGATTAAGTAGTACATTTGAAACAGCTCAGTAACTGGAAAATAAATATGATGAAATTACCCAGAATGTACCACAGATGTATCAGGATATTTTTTAAAAATGGGAGAGAGATTGAAAAACATGGAGAATAACCTGGGAAGGTGTAACATGCAACTACAGTTGAAGAAAGAGAAGAGAGAAAGGATATGGAAGAGGTAATATGCTGAAATGTAAAGACTGAGGATTTTCTAGAATTAATGAAAGACATTAAATGCACATAAGCAAAACACAATATTCTAAGCAGAATAATAGAAAGTGACACCTGAATTCATTGTATTAACATTCCATAACCTACCAAAATGTGAAAAAAAAGTTTTTAGGTTATATCCTGTATATGCTAGTCACAGATTAAATCCTCTATATGCTAATCATAAATTAATCTATTTTTCTTGTAACCAGGAAAATACAAAATAATAACATATGTCATAATGATACATTTAATTGCAATTTTAAAGCATTTGTTGTTTTTCTTATAGGTGTGTACGTGCATGCACGTGTGTGTATGTGTGTGTGTATGTTTCTCTCTGTATCAGGCCAATTCATTACTTGCTGGAAGTCATACCACAAAGCATTTTTGCCAACTATTTATGTTCTTTCCTTACTTAGGTAAAGTAAATCCCATACTTTCTCAGTAGGGTTAAGGTCAAGACTCTGAGGGGAGCCACTCCTTCCTAATTAGTTCCCCAGACTCCTCTTTTTTTCCCCCTTTAAATGGCCACAACAGTCTAGAAAAATGTTTGGAGTCATAATCCCCCTGATAAATGAATCCCTGATCAACCAGCTGGTTTCCAGAAGGGACTCCTTGCTGTGCTGCAATTATGTTGAAGCTGAACTCCAGTAGTTCAGGTCACGGCTGAAGTACTGAAGGGAAAAATACCTATCTCAGAGCTCCACTGTATGACACAGTAAGCTACAAGACTCCTGCTTCTCGTCTCCAAAGCCCTCACCCAAAGATCAATATTCTTCTTAGTTAATGAGAAAAATACTTAATGATGTGAATGCACGTGCAGGTCCTTGACTGGTGACCCACGCAGGGGAGATTCATGCCTTCAGAGTGTACTGGCAATTTAAAACCCATCCTAGAAACCTTGAAAATGATTTTCTATTTATTCGATAATATACTTAATTTTTCAGTTACTAAATAGTTGTCTATTAACAGTGGAGCCACATTATTTGATATTTCGCAGGTAAAAGGTATAAAGGAAAATATTTATAAATACCAAGTTATATATCATACTAAGAGTTAGGAAAAGTCACATCTTAAATATTAGAAATGAAACGGCTCTTTAAAACACACAGAGGAACATATACAGAATTTTTCACCTGAGGACTACCTGATTGTATAGATTTTCAGATACCTTTCCATAAATCTTACAGACTTATTTTCCCTCCCTGATTCTGCTAGGATAATAAAAATGTCCTGTTCGTGTTCCACGTGAATGGGCTCAGTCCTTCCTCATTTAATACTGTCAATAATGTTAGGTCAAATATGAAGTTGATTTGTGTTTATGCAGAGACGATGTTAACTTCTCTACTTTAAGTATTTCTAACTAAACATACCCTTCCATGAGATCACTATGTGTCCTCCTTTACCTTAATTTCAGAAAAAGAATTCAAATCATTCCAGAAAAAAAAGAGATGTTTTAGAAGGCAATGAGACTCTTATTGTATGAAAAGAGATGACAATCACCCCTATGCAAAGTTAAAGGATGACAGACTATAGAAGAGGTTTACAACATGTAAAATAGAAAAAGAATCAATAATCAGAATAAGGAATGCCAACTTCACTAGGCTTTCGTAAGGCTGCCACAACAAATTACCACAAATGGAGTGGCTTAAAACAACAGAAATCAATTCTCTTACAGTTCTGGAGGTAGTAAGTCCCAAATCAAGCTGTCGAAGGCTCTAGGGGAAAGCACCCCTTGGCTTGTGGCTACATCATTCCAGTCTCTGTCTCCATCTGCACTTGACCTTCTCCTCCATCTGCCCTATGTTCTTCCTTTGTGTGTCTCTTAGAAGGACACTTGTTGGATTTACAGCCCACCTAGATAATATAGGATGATCTCATCTTGAGATTCTTAACTGAATCACTTCTGCAAAGACGCATTTTCAAATAAGATCACATTCATAGGTTCCAGAGGTTAGAACATGAGTATATCTTTGTGGGGTTGGGTCCTAATTCAACACAATATGCCTATCAGATTTTTAGTTAAAAGCTTATAGAAGCTTTTGATTTGAGGCAATCTCCTCTACTATGAACATAAAAGATTAAATAGAGAAAGTATAAAAACAATTCAAGATGCAAATCATAGTGAATCAGAAGATTAAAGCAGTAAATATCCGGGCGCGGTGGCTCACGCCTGTAATCCCAGCGCTTTGGGAGGCTGAGGTGGGTTGATTGCCTGAGGTCAAGAGTTCAAGACCAGCCTGGCCAGCATAGTGAAACCCTGTCTCTACTAATTTCACAAAAATTAGCCGGGCGTGGTGGTGGGCACCTGTAATCCCAGCTACTCTGGAGGCTGAGGTGGGAGAATTGCTTGAACCCGGGAGATGGAGGTTGCAGTGAGCCGAGATCACGCCACTTCACTCCAGCCTGGGCGACAGAGCAAAACTCAGTCTCAAAAAAAAAAAAAAAAAGCAATAAATAAAACTGAAACTATGGGTGTAAATGACTTCAGGTCTTCTTGAAAAGACAAATGAATTTAACTCAATATTACAGGGACCAATAATAACTATAGAACAGTGCTGTATAAATGTTGGGCATCCTTGTATCATCTCACTATCAGAGGGAAAGTTTTCAACATTAAAACATTTTCTTTCTAATCCTAATTCTAAATAAATACTAAATGTTATCAAACTTTTTTAGTGAGGATTTTTCCTATTAATGTTGTTTAGTACATTGAGTTAATAATTTCTGAAATAAATTCTATCTATTCATTAAAAAAAATTACAGAGACCTAAAGTGCATTCAACAAAAGTCTGTATTCACTCATGATTTTAAAAAATAATAACTTCTTGAAAATGAAGAATAGAAGGAAACTTCCTTAATCTGATTTTTAAAAATAACTCTCAAAAGCCTCTGTAAACATCACGCTAAATGGGAAAACTTTTGAAGCATTTCTAAATTGGGAATAAATAAGCAAGTTTGCTTGCTATTATCTTCTGTATTCACCACCATATGGGGAAGAAACGTTGCAAAGGAAAAGACAACACTGTCTCTGTGATGATATGATCACCATGATAGAAAAGACAAGCAAATCTCTTAATAAACTTATATACCTAAAAAGAGTTCATTAAGCTTGCTGGATACAAGATCAACATACAAAAATTAGTGATATTTCTAAACACCAGCTACACCAGCGAAAGCAACCAGAAAGTATAAAGAAAAACGATATCATTCACAAACACAAAAACTGTAAGGTAATGAGAAACAAAAGATGTTCAAAAACATTGTGGACATAGCTGGGCATGGTGGCACATGCCTGTAGTCCCAGCTACTTGGGAGGCTGAGGCAGGAGGATCATTTGAACCCAAGAGTTAGAGATTGAAGTGAACTGTGATTGCACCACTGCTCTCCAGCCCAAGCAACAGGGCAAGACCTTGTCACAAAAAAAAAAAAAAAAGTTATTATGGTAAAATAGTCCCAATTCTATATAAAGTCACATAAATTCAATTGCAATTAAGATTGTAATCTTGTTTTAATGTGGTACTGAAAAAAATGATCCCAAATTTTGGTTGTCAAATAATTTTGAAAAAGAAGAAGAAGGCCTGCAGACAGCATAGAGGTAAAGGCATCAGTAGAACAGAGTAGAAACCCAGAAAGACTCAGACATACATGATAATTTAGTATTTCAATTCAGTGAGGAAAGGATTAAGTATTTAGTAAGTGGTACTTGGACTAATGGATATCTAGAGGGAAAAAAAATAAAGTTTCTATTTCACAGTGTAAATAAAAATATTTTACAAATGAGAAAATCAAAACTTTATAATATTTTAGATGACAATAAAGAATATATAACTTGGAGTAGAGAAGGAAGTCTTAAGACATACAAACAAAACTATGAAGGAAGGGTATGTTTAGTTAGAAATACTTAAATACTTTAACATATGCCTATGTTAAAATTAAAAAAACACTTTAGTTCAATTTTTAAAAACACCGTAAACAAAGTTAAAAGGCAAACTAGGAGGGAGGACATATGACACTTACATCACTGATGAAATTCAAGCCAACAATTAGCTTAAAGTTGGTCTCCAATCTTAATGCCCCTAGACTTACAGAAGAAATAAAAGCAATCATTTCTGGAGGAAGGCACCTTTAGTCTGTGCCACAGAGAATCCAGTTAATTTTCTAAGAAAAATGGGCAGTTGACAGACACAGATAGCTCTGAACACATGGAAATAAAGCATTGTAAATGACAATTAGCTGAAACCACAAACAGCATGAACATCTAAAATGACTAATATAATGAAATTGTTAACACAGGCAATGAAGAAATCATGCTTATTATGTTTAGAAATGAAAGACAAGCTTGAACATACTTGTAAGGAAGAATTTATTAAAAAGCAAGTAGCAGATTTAAAAAATCAATATTTCTTAACAGAAAAATTAAAATAATTGAAATTAAAAACACAAGCCTAGGAAACAAAACAAGACACCATCTCTACAAAAAATTAGAAAATTATCCAGGTGAGGTGGTACACACCTGTAGTCTCAGCTACTCGGGAGGCAGAAATGGGAGGATCACTCAAGCCCAGGAGTTTGAAGGTACAGTGAGTCATGATCACACTACTGCACTTCAGCCTGGGTTACAGAGTGAGACCTTCTCTTAAAAAAAAAAAAAAAGCAAACACACACACACACACACACAACAGAATTAACACAGATGAAAAAAGAATTTGTTAATTAGAAGATGATCTATATGACAGTATCCAGAATGGAGCACAAAAATAAAAGAGAAGAAAAACATGAAATAAATGTTGAAAGACACATAGAATAAAGTGACTAACAAATATTCAATCTTAGTTACAGAATACAATGAAAGAAAAAATAGGGGTGATGCAATATTTGTAGTGATAAGGGGTGAGAGTTTTTCAAAAATTGATGAAAGATATTGATTTACTTATTCAGTAATCACACTGAATCTCAAACAAGCGAAATTTTTAAAAATCCGAGTATGGCGCCATGGCTCATGTCAGTAAACCAAATGCTTTGGGAAGCTGGAGGATCCCTTGAAGTCAGCGGGTAGGAAGATCACTTGAGACCTGGAGGTCAAGGCTGAAGTTAGCCATCATTGAACCACTGCACACCAGACTGGGAGACCCTGTCTCTGAAGAAAAAAAAAAATTAAGAAATCCACACCCAGGCACATCCTACGAAAATGCAGACCCTCAAAGTCAGAGAGGGCCTTAAAGTTGGATTATCATTATAGATGTGGCATACTAACCGCTGACTTCTCAACAGCCACAGTGAAATTCAGACTCAGAAATGGGATCTATAATATTCTAGATTTCTATAAACAGAGAAAATGTTATGCAAGAATGCAGATAAAGATATTTTCAGGCTACTAAAAAATTATTTACCACCATTAGACTCACTTGAAAGGAAATTTTAAAAGATAGATTTTAGATGGAAAAACCAATCCCATGTGAAGAACAAAGAAAGTGATAATTTTGTGGATAAATAAGTGAACATTGAGTATATAAAATAATATCCTGTGGTGTTTGAAAGGGTAGGATTAAAATACATGACAATAATAACATATAAGCTCAAGAAAGAAAGGCGTAAGTGGAGTGAAGGTGGTTTAAAGTCATAGCTGGGCACAGTGGTGGGTACCTGTAGTCCCAGCTATTTAGAAGGCTGAGGTGGGAGGATGACTTGAGCCCAGGAGTTCCAGAGCAGCCTGGGCAACATAGTGAGACCATGACAAAGGAAAGGAATGTAAGATTGGCTTACATTTACATCATAAAATTAAATAATGTGGCCGGGCATGATAGCTCATGACTATAGTCCCAAAGATTTGGGAGCCCAAGGTGAAAGAATTGCTTGAGTCTAGGAGTCTGAGACCACCCTGGGAAACATAGGAAGACCTCATATCTGCAAAAAAAAATAAAAAATAAAAATTTAAAAATTAGGTGGGCATAATGACAGGTGCCTATAATCCCAACTACTTGAGAGGCTGAGGTGAGAAAATAAATTGAGACCAGGAAGTAGAGGCTACAGCGAGTTATGATCATGCCACTGTACTCTGGCCTAGGTGACAGAGTGAGACCCCATCTCAAAAGTTTAAAAAAGTAAATAATGTAATGTATTAAAGAATAAAAATTATGACTATCTCAATAGATGGAGGAAATAGTTATAATTCAGTACAATTCAACATCTATTCATGATTTTTTAAAAATTATTTTAGCAAACTAGAAATAGAAACTCCTCTAACCTGATAAAAATAATTTACAAAAAGTCTACAACAAATATTATACTTAGTGGTGAAATGTCAGAAGTATTCCCATTGAGATTAAGATGATATATTGGCAATCCTAGCTAGTAACATAACTTTGGAAAAAGAAGTAATTATAATGAAGAAATAAAACTTTCATTATCCAAAGCTGATATAATTATGTGCACTGAAAATCCAAAAGAATTATAGATGAATTATTAACTTTAAAAAGTGGGTTTAGCAAATCTCTTGGGTAAAAAATCAGTACTCAAAAATCAATGCAGTTAGTTGCTATATACCAGCTACTAAGTAGAAAATTAAATAAAAAGGCAAAGGTAACTTTCACAATAGTGTAATAAGTATCATGCACTTAAGAATATATCTAAGAAAAGATATACAAGGCTACTTTTATATATACTTGAAAATTTTCATAACAAAAAGTTTAACTAATATAGGCTGTTTTAAGAGGGGGTTCAGTTGGCTAATCAAATAAAAGAAAAATAAAACTGAACACTTTACCTAACATAACCTACACATAACAAGTAAAAGACTTCAACATAAATAGCAAAACTATATAATTTTAGGAGCTAATACAGGAAAAATATTTGTATTACCTCAGAAGAAAGAAATAGTTCATAAATCAAACATAATAAGCATTGTTATAAATAAAAATGTGATTGATAAAGCTACTTTAAATCATGAACTTCTGTCTATCAGAAGATACCACAAGGAGAGTGAAAAGACAAGCCAGAGTGGGGAAGAATATTTGTAGTGCAGATAGAATTTTTACATCTAAATAAGAAACTAAAAAAAGACTTACTTGTACCCAGAATGTATGACATATATCCATAAGCAAATGAGCAGTAGATTTGGAATGGGTACTTTGAAACGGGAGAAATTCAAATCATCAATAAACATATAAAAATTTATTTATCTTCTTAGAAATCAAGACAATGTAATTTAAAACAGCAGTTATCACTTTGTAACTAGCAAATGGGAAAAAATTTAAAAGTCTAACAATACCAAATCATGAAGAGGATGTAGAGTAACAGGAGCTATCATACACTACTGATGGAAATGCGAACTGATTTAACTAATTTAGATAATAGTTCAGCATTTTATAATAATGTTAAAAATACATTATATTCATCTCCAAATTCCAAATTCCAAAGGACCTGGTCACTCTTTTCCAAAGATCCTATCAGTTATAAAACAAAAATGTGTTGGTTTTCTTTCAGTGCGTAACAAGTGACCACAAACTTTGTGGCTTATAACAACACCAATTTTTATGCTCACTGTTCTCTTGGCCAGAAGTCTTTGCACGATATAACTGGTTCTCTACTCAGGGTTTCACAAGGCTGAAATCAAGGTGATGGCTAGGCTACCTTCCCATCTGGAGCCCAGTGTCCTTTTTCAAGTTCCTGTGGCTGTGGCAAGGTTCAGTTCCTTGCAGATGTAGAACTGAAGGCTTCATTCTGTTGCTGGCTGGCAGCTAGGGGCAACTTTCCCAACTGCTTCCTTTACCCTGTGGCTCCCTCCATCTTTAAAACCAACAAGAGAATCTGTTTTTGTGTTGAATCCCTCTCATGTTTCTGAAATCTTTCACTAGGAAAAGCACAGTCCCTTTTAAGGATTCAGCTGATCAGGTTAGGTCCATTCAGAATAATCTGTTCTTTAAGTCAATTGTACCTTAGAACAGAGTCTAATCCCGGGAGTGACTATCTCATCATAGTCATATGCAAGGCGTATAAACTAGGGTGTGGGGATATCGAGAGCCATCTTAAAATTTTAATTTCACGCTAATTTTCCCAATTGTTTAGAATTAAAATGGAGTTTTGAGTTTTCTACTTTTATTTATTTATACTTGGCCTTATTTTATGGACTAGACACTTTGCTAGGTGATGCATATTAGCTTATTTAATGTCTTAACAACTCTATGAAATAGGTACTATCCCCATTTTATAGATGAGAATGGTGAATTTTAGGTTGATGATGAGACTTCTCTAAGGTTCCCTTGATAAAAATGGCAGAGCAAAGATTCAAACCAAGTCCTGTCTATCTTGAGAGTCCTCCTTAACCACCCTGCTAAACTCTCTCTGGCCAGTTTTCCTGTATGTAGTCTATCAAGAACAAATTCTCTTAGCTTCCAGCTGGCTTTGCAAACTGGAATCTGTTCTTACAACAAATACTTATTTTTCTCTCTTTCTTTCATTGTCAAAAATCCTCTTTTTGGCATTTGTCCTTGAGTTTGTAGATTTCCCTTCACATCTCTCCTACTGACCATTTTATTTAAACAATTACATCTCTGAATCACTGCCTTCTAAATTGCAGTGACTAAGTGTGATCATTTTAAATAGCAAATTGGCATTATTTATATTTTTACGTCAAATCCCAAAATATAGATGCTATGGTTTGAATGTGTCCCCAAAAAGCATGTGTTGGAAGCTTAATCCCCAATGCAACAATGTTGGGAGGTGGAGCTTAATAGGAAGTGTTTAGGTCATGAGGGCTGCACTCTCCTGAAAGGATTAATGCCTGATATACTTTGGATATTTGTCCCCATCCAAATCTCATGTTGAATTGTAATCCCCAATGTTGGAAGTGGGGCCGGGTGGGAGGACTTTGGATCACGGGGGTGGATCCCTCATGAATGACTTGGGCCATCCCCTTGGTGATATGTGAGCTCTTGATCAGTTCACACAAGATCTGGTCATTTAAAAAGGTGTGGCAACTCCCGTACAACTCTCTCTTGCTCCTGCTCTTGCCATGTGATGTGCAAGCTCCTGTTCCCCTTCTGCCATGAGTAAAAGCTTCCTGAGGCCTCCCCAGAAGGAGATTCCAGGACTGTGCTTCCTGCACACCCTGCAGAACTGTGAGCCAATTAAACCACGTTTCTTGTAAATTAGCTAGTCTCACATATTTCTTTACAGCAATACAAGAACATCCTTATACAGGAAATTAGTACCAAGAGTGGGGCATTGCTGTAAAGATACCTGAAAATATGAAAGTAGCTTTGGAACTGGGTAATGGGTAGAGGCTAGAAGAGCTTGGAGGGCACAGAAGAAGACAGGAAGGTAAGGTAAAGTTTTAAACTTCTTAGAGACTGGTTAAGTGGTCGTGACCAAAATGCTGATAGTGATATGAACAGTGAAGGCCAGGCTGATGAGGTCTCAAATGGAAATGTGAAACTTATTAGGAACTGGAGCAAAGGTCACTCATGTTATGCCTTAGCAAAGAACTTGGCTGCATTGTGCCCTGCCCCTAAGGTTCTGTGGAAGTTTGAATGTCAGAGTGATAATTCAGGGTATCTGACAGAAAAAAAAAAAAAAAAAAAGGTTAGAAAAGCATTCAAGACCTAAGGTTCTGTGGAAGTTTGAATGTCAGAGTGATAATTTAGGGTATCTGACATTAAAAAAAAAAAAAAAAAAAGTAGAAAAGCATTCAAGATCTGTCCTGGCTTTTTCTAAAAACCTATGCTCAGATGCAGGAGCAAAGAAATGACTTAAAGTTGGAACTTATACAATGGGAAGCAGAGCATAAAAGTTTGCAGAATTTGCAGCCTACCCATGTGGCAAAGAAAGTAAAAGCTTCCTTGGGAGAGAAATTTAAGCAGGCTGTGGAGCAACCATTTGCTAGAAATATTTGCATAACTAAAAAGGAGCCAAGTGCCAATAGCCAAGACAATGGGCAAAAGGCCTCAAAAGCATTTCAGAGATCTTCTCAGCAGCCCCTCTCATCACAGGCCCTGAGGCCTATGAGAACTGAATGATTTCCTGGGCCAGGCCTAGGGCCCCCCTGCCCTGTTCTGGCTTGAGACAATGTTCCCTACATCCTGGCTGCTCCAGCTGCAGCTCCAGGAGTTTGAGACCAGCCAGAGCAACATAGTGAGTGAGACCCCTATCTCTAAAAAAATAATTTAAAAAAGTTAGCTGGTGCATACCTGTAGGCCCAGCTACTTGGGAGGCTGATACAGGAGGATCAAGTGGGAGGACTGCTTGAACCCAGGAATTTGGGGCTGCAGTGAGCTATGATCAGGCCACTGAACTCCAGCCTGGGAGACAGAGCAAGACCCTGTCTCTAAAATAATTAAATAACCAAAAAGACAAACATTTGTCTACTTAATAATGAAATATATATTAACATGCCTTTTGTGATAGGTTGAATTGCATCCTCTACAAAGATATGTTGATGCCCTAATCTTTAGTACCTGTGACTATTTGGAAATGAGATTCTTGCTGATGATGGAGTTAAGATGAAGTTATGTGGGTGGGCCCTTAATTCTAGATAACCAGTGTCCTTATAAGAAGAGGAGAGAGAAGAATACCATGTGAAAGAAAACACAGATACACAGGAGGAAGACAGTCTTTAGAATCATAGGCAGAGATTGGAGTTATGCTACCAAATGCCAAGGAATGCCAGGAGCTATCAGAAGCTGGAAGAGGCAAGGCAAGATTCTCTCCTACAGCATCCAGAAGGATTATGGCTCTATTAACAACTTCATTTTGCATTTCTCACCTCCAGACCTGTAAGACAACAAATTTCCATTGTTTTAAGTCACTTAATTTGTGTTACTTTGTTACAGCAACCCAAGGAAACTAATACACCATCCCTTCATTTTTTAACATAAATATTGTATACACCATTCTACACTTTATTTTTTCACTTATATGTTCTCATATTTAATTACACTAAAATGTGAATTTTGCTTTACTTCTTTTTGTTCTTTTTTTAGACACTGCAGTGAATGCATGTTTTACTCCTTATATTTTCTCCATCTGAAGACATTGATATTTTTATCAACTTATTTTCTGAACACTTTTGACCTGAAATTCACTGGACTTTTGTTTCCATATCCAGTTATTTTCTCTATTGGTCTCTATAGGATTATGCTAAATGGTTTTCTCTTGGCATTTTTCTCCTTCCTGTTCTGATCATCATTAGTGAAAATCTGTGAAACAAAATCAAGCTATTTCCCTGGCCCACTCAGGATAAATCCTCATTATTCACTCCTATTTCATATCGTTTCAACTAAGCCAATTCTACATTTTCTTCAAAGGGTTAATGTTTGCAACCCAACCCCTATATACCAATACCCTTAGTTTAAAATCTTTATTAAAGTAGTAGTATATGCTGAGCTCGGTGGCTCACACCTGTAATCCCAGCACTTTTGAGAGACTGAGGTGGGAGGATCACTTGAGGCCAGGAGTTTGAGACCAGCAACATAGCAAGACCCCATCTCTACAAAAAATTTAAAAGTTAGGCATGGTAGTATACATCTGTAGTCCCAGCTACTCAGGAGGCCAAGGCAGAAGGATCACTTTATCCCAGGAATTTGAGGTTACAGTGAGTCATTATCATGTAACTGCACTTTAGCTTGGGCAACAGAGTGATACCCTGTCTGTAAAAAAAAAAAAAAAAAAAAATAGAGTTAGTAATTTGTCACCAGGCTACAAGAATGTCCTACAAAACCAAAGAACAAGAATACAGCTAAGCCTCACAAGAGACTTTAAGCAGGACCCAGATATCCATAAGGAAACCCGAGAGTATTTTACCTCTCGTGTTAATTTTTCTTCATTTATGTAATTTATTCCACTCTCTCTATTCAGCCTGGTATTCTCTGTTTCCTTGTCCCATCCTGGAAGACAGCCATGCCCCAGCTCTCAGACTTACAATACTGTAACTCCAATTGCTGTTTTAATGAATTATCTGTCTCTGAGTGAATCCCAATTCCAAATTATTGATGGAAAGAATCTGACTGGCTCAGTTTGGCTCAGAGGTTCATTCCAGGTCAAATCAACTTGAGCTGGGGGGCAGGGTTATTAGATAGGGTCCTGTATAGGGAAGAACAGTAGTCTGAGAAGGAGTGATGGCAACATGGTTTAAATTGTTCATTCCATTGGGGACGAATCTTTTTTTTTTTTTTTTTTTTTTTGAGAGAGAGAGACAGAGTCTCGCTCTGACACTCAGGCTGGAGTACAGTGGCGTAATGTCAGCTCACTGCAAACTCTGCCTCTTGGATTCAAGCGATTCTCTGCCTCAGCCCCCCAGACAGCTGGGACTACAGGCACCTGCCACTGCACCTGGCTAATTTTTATATTTTTAGTAGAGATGGGCTTTCACCACATTGGCCAGGCTAGTTTCGAACTCTTGACCTCAGGTGATCCCCCGCCTCGGCCTCCCAAATTGCTGGGATTACAGGTGTGAACCACCACACCCGGCCACAAATCTTCTTTTACACTATCCTTCCTTCAAAAGTTGTTTGAGCTTCCCTTCTAACCTGGATCTCTCCATTTGGTCTTATTCTGTGTAGCAGCCAACTACCCTGTCTTCCTTTTCTTTCTTTCTCATTTCTGCTAGAACTTTAGTTTCCTCTGTCTGTATCCTAAACATTCTCCCTCTCTGTGTTTTTGGTGTCAGCTTACATCTATGTGTTAGAGTTGAGTGTGTGTGTATGGGGTGGGGGTGGGGGAATGGGAAAGCATCACACTTATTATTATATTATTCCTAAATATAGTACTATACCTAAAAGGTACGCTGGTGAACAAAATTTCTCCATCTATTCACTTATTAATATTTGATGTTTATTCTCTCTCTTCTTAAAAGTGATTTGAAGCAGCTTCCCTCATCTTTACATATCCTTTTCATTCTTTATTCCCTTTCTGCACCTTTTCTTCCAGTATTGGCTAAGTCGATGTGTAGCCTTAATGGTGGCTCTAAACTCTATAGGAATTACTCATTCCATTGACATCACCAGTTCGAAACATCATTTCTTTTTCTGTCTTTCCACTTCCAATTCACATTCAGAAAGGCCTATGGGAAACCATCTGGTGTCTTGAATTGTGTTCTCTAGTGTAAGAGACCAAAATATGGCACCGCAAACATGCATCTTTAGCGTAATTGTTTTGAGTTGATTATTTCGACAACAACACAGACAGGAAAAGCTCTGAAAACAGAGTGTAAGTTATCTTTTGTAAAGGAAATTACCATTTGTGAGGCTGTCTCCCTCTCTGTACTCCTCTCTTAAATCTGTAAAGCAGTTTTAAATTGGTGCCTTCTTTATGGATAAGAGTCTCAGGCACCGATTTAAATCTGCATTACAAACCACATTCTAGTTTTCCTGGTCACCTTCCTGTAACTTGCCTCCCCAAACCTTCTTCCTTTGTTTTAGCCAAAGGTAGTAGTATATAAGCTCAAATTTTAGCTACCTTGTTCAGTTACTCATCCCTGATTTTCTCCCATGTATATTTGAAATATACATGTTAATATACTTCTGTTTGTTTTTCTCTCCTCACTCTGTCTTTTGTTATAGAGGGCCCAGCCAAGAACATAGAAAGGTAGAAAAATAAATTTTTTTCTCCTCTACACTGGAAATAGACTCTGTGCCAGAGAATCATTTGCAGAAGTTTTATTGGCAAGTGCTCCTGTGAGGCGTTCTTGTAAGAAAGTTCCAAATGGGCAGAGTGAGAAGCTGTCCCTGAATACAGTTATAGCTGAGGTCTCAGCCCTTCTACAGGGTGCTCTGGAGCTGGAGTGGCTCTTCAAAGTTGTTCCAAATAGAACCAAAGGAGCTAGATCTTTCTATTCTTGCATCAGTGAATCATTTATCATGGGAGAAGCTCTGGAAGGAAGCATAACCTTGGCCAAAACAGTGCCCTGCAGCCATGAACAATTCTCAGTAAGGGGTGCACCCATGAGCTATTGAAAGCTGATGCCCCAACCTCTGAGGATAAGGACATTTACAATAGACGAAGAATATGGGCAAAGCACCAGAGTGGCCACTATACATGATATCAAACAGAAAGTTCAGTAAACTAAATGTTGAGAGATCTGGGCTTTGGTCCTGGCTTTGCCAAAACTGTGTATCCTTAGATAGATCACTTTATCTTTATGGACACTGTTTGCCTCAGTCACAAAACAAGGTAACTGCAGCACAGTCAACAGGTATTTATTCCAGAGAAGTAATATCACATATGCATAAAAAGGGGCATCTGAGAGACATGGTTCTAATAATGAAATATTCAGCAATTTGAGGGTTGGGTGCTTAATAGTATGGACGCCCCAATTTAAAAGAATTAGATATATCTATATATATTAATTATAGAAAGCTCTTTAAGTAATACTGCAACACACAAAAAAAGCAACTTGCTTAAAAGGTATGGTATGATTCCATTTATGTGTAAAGTAAATCACACGAAACTATGTACGAAAACGTATTTCTGTCTGGAAGGACAAAAACCAAAGAAACCTGTCTAAGATTGGGAAAGAAAGCAGGGCAGGGGAGGAGAAAGTAAATTACTTTACCTTATACAGCTTATGTATTTTTAATAGGCACATATTACTTATGTAATTTGAGAGAAAAATAATAAATATAAAGTAGATTAATGTAAAGTTACTAAATGTGAAATCCAAAAGTTCAGCTCTGAAATGCCATGATTGTAAGGACCATTCCTCTATTTTAACTCCACCTCTCTCTCTTCCACAATGGTCCGCCAAACTATTGGTAACCCTTATAAGATGAGGGGTTGACCTTAGCAGCCAATTCAACCTGAAGTGATAGTGGAAGGTGAGAAACCAGAAATAGAAATATTCTCAAAAGTGGCCAGGTGAAGTGGCTCACACCTGTAATCCCAGCACTTTGGGAGGCCAAGTCAGGCCGATTGCTTGTGCTCAGGAGTTCAATACCAGTCTGAGCAACATGGTGAAACCCTGTCTCTAAAGAAGATAAAAAATTAGCTGGGAGTTGTGGTGCATGCCTGTAGTCCCAGCTACTCAGGAGGCTGAGGAATGAGGATTGTTTGAGCCCTAGAAAGTCGAGGCTGCAGTGAGCTGTAATCATGCCACTGCACTCCACCCTGGGTGACAGAGTAAGACATTGTCTCAAAAAAAAAAAAAAATCTCAGAAATGACTGTCCCTCAAATTTAAAGATGTTAGCTAAGGAAACCTTAAGAACTTATTCAGTATGTCCTTTATACTTAACTCTAGTTTCGATTCAGTAGATGTCGCAACAGCAAGAAGTACTAAACTTGTAATAGCTTCAAATAGATGTTAGTTGATCCACACTGGTCTCTGAGAAAGGATTTTGACTTTTAATAAGGAAAGGAGAATTAGTCTTCTAAAACATGATTACTATCTTGGTAATCATATTTTTAAAATATGTATAAATTATTATAAGGGATTTTTGGTTTCCACAATTTTAAAAACAAGCTGTTGAGTCTGAAGTTAAAATAGTTGCTTTACATCATCCTTTAAGGTACCTTAAAAGTGAATATTTTGAAAGAAGAGTCTATGCATACATCGCATAATACTTGTAATTATAGTTACTAAAGCCCTCTAATACTCATGTACAATGTTGAAATTCACTTTGATAATGCACTGTAATACCCTCCAAAAATTTAGCCAAAGAAAGGATGATTGTCTGCTCTCTTTCTGCCAGAATGGGACTGTTTCAAGGGAAGGCTCCTTACAGTGAAGAAAAGGGTCAAATCCAATTAAAATTGCAAAGGAAACTTCGTGAGGACGAATGCCATTAGCCCAAACTGGAATGTGGCCAAAACACGGGGTAATACTTCAACTCTTAGAAAAAGTGCCAGGGGGATATTTAACAACTGCAGGTGGCCAAATGCTTTCTCATAAGTCTCATCAGAAAAGTCATTTATAGCAACAGTATTCACCAAGGTAAAGTAATATCACTTGACAAACTGCATATTCAATTACTATGTTTAAACTCTGACATTTGTCAGGTATCAGTTGAAACTGCTTCTCTCTGGGCAACATAGCGAGACCCAGTCTTTACATTAAAAAAAAAATTTTTTTGTAACTACCTCTCTGTAGGACAAAAAATATAGAAATGAAATGTTCCTGTTATTAACCAAAGCTAGAACATAGAAAACAATCGTAATTTAAATCTAGCATTGGACTTTCCTTAAATGAAAAAATCAATTATCATTTTGGCCAATAAACTGAGCCTTGATACATGCATGTTTTAAATTTTCTTTCTAAGTTTTAGAAATCTTTATAAATTTTTAACCAAGATTTTGTCCTCCACAATATTTTCTTACTATATGCTTATTTTATATGACTTCAGTTTTATATTTTCCAGAATCTGCACAAGAATGAGCTTGACTAGTTTTTTAAAATGTACAAATTAAACCATGCTGTGAAATATTATAATACCGTTTCTTATTTCTCTTAAAATTTATTTTTCTTTTTATCTCATTTATTTTAAATAATTGAATTTTAAATCTCTCCCACTTCATCTCTCTCTCTCTTTCTCTCTCTCTCTCTCTCCCAGAATTGTAAGAGAAACATTTTGTGAACTGTGATATAAAGGTGATGGAAAATGCAGGCCTGTTAGTGACATAACACATCCATTCTTGAATCCTGCAAAGGATATTATGTGAGCAAATGCACATAGTGAAACCTAAAAAGGTTCCAGTTTTTAAATGCTGAATGCTAGAGAGCTCTGCTTTTACCTGCTGTGATTTAAAAGGCTAGAGGCCTCATTTTAAGCCACTAAAATTCAAAGTGACAGAAACCTACAAATTTTTATTGCTGTGCATTTAATAAAATTTACATTTACAAGCTGTCAGTTTGAAATGTTGAATAACTGGTACTTTTGCATTCAGAAGAGCAGATTTGGTTGTGTAGGGGGTTCATTACTACCTACTTACACGTTCCTTAAATACTCAGAATAATCCTTCAATCTATGACTTTTGATATCTCTTAATTCAACACTGCACAAAACCACCACTGAGTTTGCAGTAAGATCAACAAAAGGAATTTATTGTGCTCCTATAAAGCAAGGCATAATTAAGAGCCCCTTTCTGCTTGTTGTAGTGCTAATACGAGAACATTAGAACCAAGGTACAGTCTATTGCTAGGTGTCTGCAGCAGCTGCCTGGTTTTTTGGTAATTTACTTACTCAATTATGTCGACTCTCTTAAATCCACAACACTGGTGGGTGGTAAGGTAGAGGGATAATAAAAAAACATAGAGTAGGAAACCCCTTTAATGCATGTTTTATGTGCATCTTGGGTAACATTTTTTTTGTTTGTTTGCTTTTGAGAACAAGAATTAAAGATTGTAACTTTAGGAAACTCTCAGCACAGAAATAAACCTGCATGGGTTTTAGACACCTCTAAAAATTATGAGATGTCTAATAATCCTATGATTATGTGGTCTGTTCTGAAAAAGAATATTAAACTAAATGTTTGACTCAGTATTACAAAAACAGATTATCTAATAGCTTCCAAGGGGGAAATATGAGAAGGACCATTCATAAAGTTCCTTAATAGTAATAAATTATACACACTTCCTTATTTTCCATGTAAATGCAAAGACAAGGAGAAACTCTGACGGGATGTGTTCTCACAGCTTTATAAGAACCACCTTTTATAAAATGTCTTCGAACTCCTGTCAATTTTAATCCAATATTCCTTTCAAATGAGCATCAGAAAAAAATGCTCACTACACTTATGAATATCTAATTTTTTCTTAATATTCAAAGAAAGTTTGAATGCCAAACTCAAAGTTTTAATTTTTAGAATGCATTTGTTTTGTATTTAAGTCAAAATACAAAATGGGAAAAAGAGTCCGAAAGTAGAAAATTCATGCCGATTTACCTTGCCATTATTCAAATATGAAAAATTAAATTATTGTACTAAATGCAAATTAGTGACTTTGAAAATTCAAATTGATTCATTTTAAATATTATTTAAATTATCTCTATAATTGTGGCATTCATATAAAAGGACAAATTATAATGTGCTGATATAAATTGCAACTTGGAGACAAAACAGGTTAAGTAATTCTCTTCATATGTCAAAATTTATGTGGCACTCATAGTCCATTTTCTTTCCATATGTTAAGTCCCACAAAATGTCTTTGATAAACTGAATAATCTCCATTTTACAGCTCAAAAATTACAAAAGAATTTACAAATACTAAGCATTAGTTTTGATTGCAAATTAGATAACCTTAAACTGTCTGCCCTGGAACTTTTTATCCTCTTTTAGACAAGGTGACATTATTTAAAATAAGGAAGAGCAACAACAACAAAAACCTTATTTTGTAAAATTACCTTTTAATCATTGCCTTTGAAATCACTTTTGTATCTTTGGCTTCTAAGACAATTTTTTTGATTTTTGTCTCAAAAGAACTGAAGGCATAAAATATATTATAGCCAATTAAGTCTGATGCAATAATATGTTTAGTAATACCTTTCTAAGTTTTTAAAAGCAATTTATACCTCATTTTTTATTTGTAGTTACCAGAGGTGAATTAAATAGTTTGGAAAGAGGTCTAGAAAATTTTTGTTTTTAAAATGAAAGGTGAAATCTGAAAATGTCTGAGAGGCTACAAAATAACAGGAGAATGTGTAAGTCATCTTTTCTCTCTGTTTTCCTCCTGAATAATGAAATCACTGAGCTAAAGGAACCCTACTGAGTTTTCACTGTGCCAACATCACATAACTGGCCTCTATTTGAATTATGTATGTTCATTCTCTACAACTTAAGTTACTTGATTTTCCTGTTAAAAAGTCCATTCTGAAATAGTACACACTGCTCAGAATATGTGGATGAAAATAATATCTATAACAGAGTAAGATAATCTCACTTTTTCAAAAAGTATGGTAAACATAGCAGTGACATATCTAAGATAACAAATGCCAATGTCTCATTGACTAATAAATGTAAAAAATTAGTTTAGAGTAAAAAATATAATAGAAGAGGATCTTTTGCCCTCAGTCATTAGCTCAGGGCGAGCTCAGGCTAAACATTAATTTGAAACCTTTTCTCAAACACTTGATTTCAATGTTTGTTTAAATGCTAGGTTTATTGGTGTAATATATGCATTGGATATATATGGTCTCTATTAATCTGACTGGTTGCATTCAAGATAACTGAACTTTAAGTAACTAAAATAACGTCGATATTAATATAATTGTATTTACTAACCTCCTGCTACTCCTTTCAGCCTGGCATAAGGGTTGGAATTACAAGTCAGACAGGGCTGAGCAGCAATCTTCAAGAAAATTACTCTAAATTGGCCTTCATTAGCTCTCACGGCACTGAAAAACAACTCCAATGCATGCCTATGGAAGGTAAGCCAGTAGAAAAGCTCCCTATTAAAAAGGCAGCACATTAACCTGCTTAACAGGCATTCATCACATTCAATAAATACTATTCAATAAAGAATCTTCGATGGCAAAATAATTCTGCCATTTCTAAATATTGGGACTGTTAGGACCAAATTTAAAACCCACCCTGCAATGGCATGTATGTTAATTCCAATTACTTTTTTTTTTTTCAGTTGTAGAGAATTAGAGATTGTTGCCAAATTTTTAAATTGCCTTTACATTATGTTCCTCGGGTATAAATAATCAGTACTGCAGAGTAACAAAGAATAAAAAAACTAAAGCTTTGAAAGAACTTCAAGAGGAAAATATATTTCAAAGTGAAGAAAAAATTCTTGTGTTTCATAGCTTCGCTTTGAAGAGTATGCTCTTTCTTGACATCTGCATAGTAAAAGGGAATTTAATTTCCTTGGTCAACTCTCCTTTCTGAAAATCCTGTATTGGCAGACTTGGAAATGGAAGGAATTTGTCTCAGGGATTAATTCGCAGCTCTTCTTAACACTCAAACGCTGAATATCTTCAGTACACAAGCCAGGGAATGTGAACCTTAGAGTTACACTTTTCAGCAAACAAATGTTTTTAAAATATATTTTTTCAATAGAGAGACTACACAAAATCTATTGGTGTCATGAACTGTCTGACATGAAATTGATATGCATATTAATTTTCCCAGCTGAGCTCCCTCTGGTTTATAGCTTGAAAAAGTTCCAGCAATTTGTCCTTTATATTGGCATTTCCATTTCTAAACCTTACCACTGGTTTTGTTCCAAAAAATAACATTTCAAAACAGAACAGTAAAGTAAAACATTTTAGGCCTAGCAAATAAGACCACCTTCTTGAAAGCCAGGTCATTTTTCTCAAAGTCTAAGTTCATAGCCAATTCTACCATTTCAACTTGAACCATTTTAATTTAGTAAGCATTTTTTTTATAAAATATCAAGGTTCTGTGAATTCATTTGTCTGCTCAGTGAAACATGGCTATTCATATCAATGGAAGGATGCAGTTTAGAGTAGTGGCTAAAATTTAGGTCACAAAGTCAATTGATCCTAGTCTTACTATTTACTATCTACAGGACCTTAAGCAAGTCACTTATACTCTCTAAGGCTCAATTTCCTAATCTGTTAAGTGGGAATGATCTCAACAACTTTCTTAAGGAGGAAATGAAACAATATGTGGAAGACACCAAGCATGGAGCCTAGCATGAAGCAAGCACTAGTTAATGGCAGGTGTTACCTCTATATTCAAGCGGACTTTTTTTTTAATTAAATAGGATAATTAGAGCAAAACGAGCATTTATATATTTTTTAAAGCTCACTTATCAATATTTAATTCAGATGTGAATTGATTAATCATACACTGCTATACATACCAGGTAAAAGGTGAAAACCTGGATCATGCAAGAAAATCAAGAAAATACTCTTCTACAAAAAAATGATGATTTTTTTCCCTCCAAAATATTTGGTTATCTTCCTGTGGCAGAACATAAAAATGAAAAATGGCATTTTTCACTTTTCTCCCAGCCTTTTGCCATCTGAAAAACAAGTATGTTTTTCTTTTTATGCTACTTGCATGTAAACCAAATGGTATTTTAACGTTTATTTCAAGATTCATCTTGAAGCTGACTTTAATTTTTTTCTTACATTGTCCACAGTTAAGTAGAATTCTAAAGTCTTATTTTTAATTTTAATTCCAGATTCAAACTACTTTTTTGCTAGATTCCTATTTACTAAAAACAAAATAAAACAAAAATCTGTGAAAAATATATATGGGAGATAGTAGTTTGTACAGTTTTTTTTCAGTTCTCTTGAACACATAAGCAATTTTTTTAAATACAGGTAATATAAATTCTTTTACACTGCAACACCCATCATTACCCAAGAATATTTATTTCTATGTCAGGCCTGTTCTTTACCAAGAAATCCATTTCTAGGGATATAATTATTTTATTACAATTATTTTCAATTTTATGATTGAGAATAAAGGAGTATAGAAATCCAACATAAAAGGTACAAATGGCTTTTTGTGTGAGGAGGGGGTGAAAATTATTTCAAACTCATTTGCATTAAGGGAGCAGGGCAGCCTCAATTTAGTTTTCATATTTATAACACAGTTTTGAGTATAGCTCAGGCAAGCCAATGGCAAACGAACAAACAACAACAACAACAAAAACCTTTCCAGTATAATGATGGACTTGCCATGTGGTCCCTGAAATGACCACTTGGTGAAGGAAGGGACACTGGCCCAGTGTCATGAGGAGTCTAGAGCTTCCTTATGTGTTGGGGCCAGGGTCACTGTGGGATGCAGTTATCATTACGCATATGCAGATAACATAGATTTGGCCAGCTTACACTCAATGCTGCCATTTTCTATTTGCCTCCCTCCATCCATGGAGGTGGGACTCTAGAAGTCAATGGGAGTTCAGGGCACATGAGCATGTGTAAAGCATGCCCACACAGCCCAACCAGGCCCATAAAAGCCAGGAAATGAACAAGTTCAAGTTCTCATAGTGTGTTAATGTGCCCACAAATGTACCTACTTTATATATTTAACAGCTCATGTAGTAATGAAAAATGCCATGTAGAACATATAGGTGCATGTACGAGGTGGGCTAATTAATATGCCTATATTTGCTCCATAATTGTTTCATTCCCTATATTTTTGGTTAGTGTGAAACTGCAAACTTATATAAATAGTTTATATTTTATATGGAATTTCATGTAAAAGAAACCAAGGGGGAAAGACAAATATGGCAAAATTCTAATGGTATTCTTACTGAATTTCATGAGCTCGATATTCCACCTTTTTTCCTCTATAAACTGCCAATATATTAACACAAAACTTTCAATTCTAGCATGATCATTCGGCAAGCCTATAGCTTAGCAAAAGGAAAAAGCCCCATGGAATGTTCCAAATCTATAGGCACTAACATTTCACATTTTGTCATGCCTCACCCAAGTTATCTCTGTATAACAGCCAGATACCGAGTTTGATATTTTGAAATCCAAACATGTTTGTCAGTTTGAAAACTAGGGAAGCCTGGAATAAAGAGTTGAATTTTAAAGTTTTCGTTATTACTAGTGAGCTCTGGGTTTGGGTTGTTTTTCTAGGACAAGCCAAAGGCCACTGAAGATGTTTTTCCATTAATTTTTCATAAGCATTTAAGCTAAAGGAGGGAAAAGGGATGGAAAGATGGGAGGACATGGTTTTCTTTGGGGAAGGAAATGAGAAATCACCGCAAATAATTCACCTGGATAGGTAAAGGCGAGCAAACACTGTCTGCTTGTGAATCCCTGACAACTTCCCTACCTTCCTCCCGAGGGAGAGGCAGAGCCTCTAGCTCCATTTCAGACCTGCAAGGAAAGGGCTTTGAGAAGGGAACTGGGGAGAAGCACGTTCCAGGTGTGGGTTCAGTTCGGCACTCGCCACAGGCCTCCGCAGGTGGCTCTCCTTGGCAGCGAGGCAAGGCGCAAACCCGCCGGCTTGGGAAGCCTGACGTGACCCCCGCCCGCCAAGGCTGGCAGGAAGCGACGCCGGGGTTCTCCGCAAGAAGAAGGCGGCCTCCGGGTGTCGGCCGCAGCCAGGCTACTGTGCTCCGGGGCAAACCGCTGCAAAGTCCTAGTGAGGCAGAACTCGACCCCCAACACTCAGCAGCCTGCCGTCCACCCATCCACACCCCCGTCTCGCCCCCTGCCCCAAGCTGGCAGATGCCTTGTCGCCACTCTAAGACCGCACCCGGATTGGGTGGCTGCAAAGACGCTCGCCAAAGCGCTCAGAGCCCCAGGGAAGCCGTGGCGCCTGGCAGCTCCCTCTCCTCTGGGAGATCTGGGGGCGCCAGGGCTGCCGGGGCCTAGCACAGCGTGCGCCACGAGGCTTAAGGATGCGAAAACTACTGGGAGGCCGAGAGAGGTCCCGGGAGCAGGGGCTCGAGGAGGCACCTTGGGGCTACGGACTTCGCTGCCGTGGTGGCCTCGCAGGAGAAAGTGGCTTAAATGAAGAGTCCTGGCTCCAGGCTTGACGCCCAGCTAGATAAACGATCACCTCCCTGAGAGGAGGCCTTGGGCATGCCGTGTTCCCAGCGCCCATGGCACAGTGGCCCCCAGAACACGCTGATCGAGCAGAGGCCAGACACCATCCATTCGCTTGCCTACGCGCCCTACAGCCTTAGGCTTTGCTGTGAGGTCCCGAACCACATGCACCAGGACCACCCGAAAAGTAAAAGTGCAGATCTCTGGGCCTCGCCCTCATCTGCTGAAACCAAGCAATCTCTCCACTGTATTTTCTCGCGCGCTGAAGTTTGGGGCTTGCAAGGCCCTAACACTGCACCGGGCTTTTTCATTTTGGAAGCGCCCTCATCCCTCTTTAGCTTCACCAAGAGGTAGACATTACCAGCTCCGTCTTCACAGAAGGACCTGCGGCAGAAAGAAGGTTGGGGGCTTTTCAAGGACCCACGCAGGACGTGGCTCCTCCGCAAACGCAGCGTCCGGCACGGTCAAGCGCTGCTAGGATGTGGGAAATTCACGGTCCCCTCTCCCGCGTACTTGAACCAACTTATCTCGTACTTGCCCCCACCCCCATTAATTGCTGGCGTTAGGGGGAATGGGGTGATTGTTGCGGGGCGGAAAGAGAGCTCCCAGTGTCGAGGGCAGAAGCCGGTTACAGCCAGCTTCACCTGGGGCTGCTTCTGCCGAGAGGGAAGTGGGGTGGGGGGTGCGCGGTAGGGGGGGGCGCGGGACACTGGCCTGGCTGCGCGGTACTGCCAGGTGGCCTTCTCAGGATCCCTCGCTGCGCCTCTCAACCCCATCCCATCCAAACCACGCCCCGCCTGCGACCACTAGCCCATTTTATCCCATTGAGCCCCCGTCCCTCCCCATCGCCGGGTTCCACTCCACGGGTGCCAGGGCTATGCCCCTCACCCACCCACTCCACCGGTGCTGGCTACCGCAATCTCTACCCGGGCGTCCAGATTCCTGGCCTTGTCCTTTCTGCTGGAATCATCAATGGGATCGCTCTGCCGCCGCCGAGCAGCCCTACACTCCTGGCTCGCGCTCTCGGCCTCCGGCACCTTGGACATCCCGCGTTTAGGGAACGGAAAGTGTGAAGTCAGTGGTGAGTAACTGGAGCGTGATAGAACTAAAACTAAATCCGCATGTTCCTCCCTCCAGGCCGAGAACCCTCAGGGTCGAGGAGCCGGGTCTCGAGTGCAATCAGCCCTGTCTCTATGCGGATGTCACAGATTCAGTGCTCTGCTTGGGACAGAAGGACCCGGGTGTTGAAGGCAAGGTGTGACCGGCTAGCGGCTCTGAGCCACTGTGATCACCGTTTCCCGTTCGAGACGCAGAGGGGAAGACGCACGCCAGCGCGGGCTTGGGCCTCTTCCTGGCCTCCTCCCTTTGGAGAGGCCGGGATTAGCTCAGCAATTCCGCTCACTCGCTCCGTGCCCTGGAGAAAGAAATGTTCTCTTTGCAAGCTGCTTCACCATCTGTAACAGTAGGAGAACGATACCTTCTCTTTCCACAAATATTCAGAGAAGCCTACCAGATACCAGGCACCATTCTGGGTCCTGAAACACAGGAGAAGGTAGCAGACAGGCCTGGATAGGGATGCGAACTCTCAAGCCAGACACGAGTTTCAAATTCAGGGTCCATCACTTGGTTAGCTGTAGGACCACGGAGAAATCCAGTCCCTGGTACCTCGGCCCCCTCAACTATTAAATGGGAGTGGCAATATTACGACCCCCATAGAATGGACGAGACCAATTATCTAATGAGCATAGATAGCTTGCCATGGTGGGCTGGCCCTATGGAAAGCTCAACAATTATCGTCATGTTACCTGGCTTCAGACCGCGCATGTGTCCCCCAGTCTTGCTGACAACCTTTCCTTAGGACCAAAGGGAGGAGATGCAGACGTGAAGAACCGAAGGACGAGGCGGCATGCCGAGGTGCTCTTGCGGAAGCCAAACTTGGGCTCTCCGGAACAGGCCGGGAAAGCTGAAAGCACAGTGACCTCCTTCGCTCTCCCAAGCCGCTGGGTCGCCGCTACGCGCCGAGGCGATTAGTCAGTGAGGTCCGCACTCGGCGCAGACTGAAGTGCTCCAGAACTAACCACCTCCGCAGACGCAACGGAGCCAGGAGGGGCCGCAGGGGCCTCCAACCGCATGGCTCTTCCCAGCTTTCCCGGACACCAGCGCTGAGCACTGGGGAGCCGGGGTGCAAGCGCCAAGAGGAGTTTTTAAATTAAAATTTCCAGAGTAGCCTCAGAGAGGGAGGGAAATTCCAGTTGAAAAGCCCCTTCTGCCTCAGGACGTTATTCAGTAAAATGGACAGAAGCTGCCTCACAAGTGCTTTGAAAGCTTTTCTGGGATGGCTTAAAAATACACCTGAGCCTTCTTGTGACTATGTCCCAGAAGGTCCTGTTGGCCGCCTCACCCTTTTTTCAGGCAGTATGATCTGACTTAATATAGGAACTCCCATTTTTCCAGCACTGTGCACCAAGCACATTGCCAACCATTTTATATGATTTTAATCTCAGTCTACAAAATAGGTACTAAGCCTGTGGATCTTTCCATACCTGGCACTCACACAGTAAGTGGTTGATAAGATGGAATAAGCAATCAGGATTTCTGATCAGGATTGCCTTCCCAGAAGGGACATTTGTGAACTCCAAATGAATTCTGCCCTTCCACTGGCCTCTTATGAAGGACTAAGAACCAAATGTCCCACTCAATTTCTCAATCAGACTTTAAGGCAGTCTTTATGCCTCACCCAGAGATCTGGGGAATTATGATAATTACAATAGGAATGTTAGCATAGCAATTTGCCCTTTAGGAATAGGTTGGGCAGCAAAGGGCAGCTAAAGCACCACTCCATGTCCTGAAGTCCTTCCAGTAGATCACAAGCGTACAATCAATCTAAGTCAAGAGCCTGTTTTCTCTGCCAGAACAGCTTGAAGACAAGCTTCCAACCATCCCCCAGACCCCAATCTCTTCCTATAGGGAAATTCTGGAGCCTCCTCTGCTAAGTGGAAATTGTTATCTTCCTTGAACAGGTGGCAGCCAGCTCCGCCAGGCTGTGACTGATGCAAGGCCACCCAGCTAGTGAGTGGTTTTGTCAGTCTTGAACTCAGATTATATCCCTAAAGTCCTTGTCTCTGAGCAATCACACACAATTACCAGAACATTTACTAACTACCTCATCTTTCCCTACACTGGTAATGTCTGTAAAGGCCGCTTACATACCAAGAAGGAATAAGAGCTGACAATAGTGAGCTCTTACTGAATGTCAGGCATAGAGAAAAATGTTGTACATATATATTTTTAAAGCAAACATAAAGCACCCTTTCTGCCAGGTCTGGCTTTAAATGCTTTACATGTATTTATTTAATCTTCACAACAGCCCCTCATTTTACACAAGAAGAAATGGAGGCACAAAGAGATTGTTTATTACTTCAAAATTACCTGACTAATATGTGGCAGAGTAAAACTTAACATCCAGACCTCAGACTGGAGAGGCCTCCCTCCAAACTGCCTTTCTAGGCAACATTTAGAACATCTCTCTGCAAGGATCCTTCAGGCTTCATGAGCCTTTGGTAGCTTCCATATTTGTTTGCTTGAATCTCAGGCAAATACCTGAGATTCCTTCCCAGGTGAGCTGTGGTGTCTTTGAAAAATAGTTAATGTATATCGAGTACTTACACCAGGCGCCAGTAACTGAGTACTTGTTATATGCCAGGCATTATTCTAAGCCATCTACAGGTTTAAACTCATTTAATGCTCAGCAAAACCCTGTGGGATAGATTCTATCACTGCACCCAATTTACAGATGAGCAAACTGAGGCCCAATATCATGCAATTAGTAAAAGGTAGAGTTGGGGTTGACTCTCAGGTTGTCTGGCTGCAAATGATCCTGTGCTGGATGTGAAAATGGAGGTTCCATTTGTTCAGAGGCCTCTGCATTAATATTCATCATATCTTTTTCTCCCAATTTACATACAGGGATTTCTTTGATGGAATTTTCCTGCTTATCTAAAGCTTCAAGCAGCCTAAAGAAAACAGCAGAGCCACTATCTTCAGGCTTGACCTCCGTCTTCTTACCAGTAAAATGAGCAGCTAAGGCAACTCTTGGAGGTTTGAGGCTTGAGACGTGTGCCTGGAACCTGAATAGCAGTAAGACGAGACTTTCCACAGCTTTAGGGCGCGTTCTTACAGGTGCCAGCGGTGCGACTACATCCACTCACGGTTTTTTGCCTATTTTCTAGGAGTTACAAAGCGCATTCACAAACATCCTTGCAAAATCGCAAAGAAGTGTCCACTGCTGCTTTAGAGCTGGCCAAAAGGATGAGCCAAACAGGCTTCTACTCTGTCCTGATAATCAAATGTTTTCAACCTCCCTCCGTGGGCACCTTCAACTTATTTATGTCTAAAAATATATTGTCAAGACGCTTCTTTTTTGATCAAGGCCCGATTTGGGTGGTGGGGCAGGGTAGGTGTTACCGAGAAGCCAGAAGCATTAGCACTTACACTGGCTGGTTCACCTTGGCCACATCCTCTCCACATCTCCTCCCTGGGCGTCCCCAAAGTCACTGGGTCAGAACCGAAATGGAGGCTTTGGCAGCGACCGCGTGTGATCCACAGCAGACGTCGGAAGCAGGAAGGGGCGTCCTGCGCGGTGGGACCCGCGCGGGGGCAGTGGCGCAGGCGCCAGGAGGCAGGTGCAGCACCGAGCCTGGTGCGCCGCTGCAGGCTGGTGCACTGGTGGCGACAATGGGGAGATGTCGAGTGAGAGCCACGCCGAATTTCAGACCTTGGCGCGTGATTTCTTCTCCATCTCTGTTTCCCTAATGGGCACCTGGTCTCGTTGACCCTCGTGGGTCATCGCTGCTTTTACACAAGGAGAAGTGGTCTGAGACTCGAGCTGCGCCCGCAAATTCAGGGTGGGCTACGCAGGGAGGGCCTGCGGCTCGCCCACAACATCCTCTCAGCGCTCAACGCCCCCCACCACCTCCACATCCCGCCCCCCGCCCCGTCACCCGCTCAGGGGTCAGCCGGGACTACAGATAGCCTCTGGGGATTCCCCGCCAGCCTCCGGAGAGTTCAGGGCTTTGGTCCTGTCTCCTTGCCTGACTGGGGCGTACCTGCAGTGTTCCCCTTCCAACCGCTCAGCAGTGGCGCAAGTGCTTCCTCCACTTGCGTGGGTGGCGTCTCAGCGAAGGTCCGCGCCCTTCGAGTGTCTGGAAAGGAGCCGTATCGAGCTTGCAACCATTTTTGGAGTGGGGCATCTTTAACCCCATTTACAGAGGCGGTATCTGAGGTTCTGTGATGTATTCCTAAAAGCAGGGTTAGTAAATTCTGAGCTAACTCCACTGGCCCCCGCGTGGATCTCCCTACTCCCCAAGAAAAAAATGCATTGATCTATATTAGAACTTCAAGTTAAACAGTGAGGCCCTGGTAGACGGGGTTACGTCTCTACTTCTGTATCTCAAGAGCTTCGCCCGGAGTCTAGCTTCAAGTGGGTAGAGGGTGAGGAGGGAGGAATGGGGGAGAGGAAGTGACCCCCAAAACAACCTACAAAATGTTGGTATATAGTAGGGTTCGCAGTATCCCCTGGACCTACTAAATTGGGTAACACGCGGGGACACGGATGTGAGAGTCTTAGTTTCGGCTTTCCGTCTACTAACCTCAGTTTCCTCACACCAGAAGTGGCCATAATTTTTCACACCTGGTTTGTGAGTGCCGAAAGTGAGAGGAAGGGGAATTGCATCATCTCGTATTAGCGCTGTGATCTTGAGCAAATTACTTACCCTCTCTGTGCCTAAATTTCCTGGCACGTTGTCAATGTTTCCCCGAAACAGCCCCCAAACCACCCCCGCAAAAAAAAAAAAAAAAAACCTTTGCCTGGCCTGATGGTTTTGAGGCTTGCAAATAAAAGGAGGGAGCCAGGTCTGCCTTTCCCGGGCTGAAGGACAAAAACAGTCTCACCTCTGGGAATGGTTCTGTGCAGAATTTTCTCACCAATTACTAGCCTTGAGATCTTGGAAGCTGCACTCTCCTCTGCCCCTCAGTCTCCATCTATAAAACAAGTCACGGAAGATGCAACAGTCTCTGAGGCCCCGTCCAAGCTCTGGTTTTCGCTCCTTGGTGTAGGGGCCCTCAGGTTGGAGGAAGGGGTTCAAAGGCTAAAGTTGGGTCCGTCCCGTGGGCCCCTCCCACTCCACCCGTTTGGGCGCGGCTCGGGGGTGGAAGCCCTGGGCGACAGCACAGCTTCGCTGCGGCGGGGAAGGAGGACCGTCGGGCCCAGAGTTCCCGCCGCCACATATGGTCTGTGGATTTAGGTGTCAAAAACCGGAGAATTAGAAATGGTAATTTTCCGTCATTATGGCTGAAATGCGATCTGTCACAACAACTGGAACATGTCTCCGCGCTAGCGAAAATAATGTTCGTGATTAGGAATCATTACGCACGTCAAGCCGAGTCCATTAAGTTGTAGGGAGAAATTAGCCTTGACGGGCAGAATCAAACTACAAATACACAGGCCTCGCCTTCAGGAGGCCAAGCGGCGGCACTCGGGAGGAGGCAGCCGGAGTCGGTGTTTTCTTAATAGGAAACTGTCCAGAGAATTAATACTCCCTTCCCCGCAGCCCTGTGGGATTCTCCCCTCCTCTTCCCACAGCCTAGTCCCCACCCTAGGAGTGGGAGGGGCGCAGAGGCGTCGCAAACATTAACTGGAGGCTTCGAAGTTCCACAGGTCCCCCGGGCCAGTTCCCGCCTCACCAATTCCAAGCTGTGTGACCCTGCCCAAGTCACTTGACCCTCCTGAACTTTGCTTGCTGCTCTGTAAAAAAGGTATAATCCCACACACTTCATGGGTTCTCCCCAGGATTCACCGAAAGGTATGGTCAGTGCAAGCACGTGGAAACCGCAGAATCTGTTCAACCATCTTTCCTTTCCTGGAGCTCCAGTCTCTGCCTTACCCTGGTGAAGTGGTGGGGACTGCAGTGTGTGTGTGTGTGTGTGTGTGTGTGTGTGTGTGTTGGGGCTGAAGCATTGGGATTGAGTGCCCAGAGCTGGGAAACTTGCCAATCAGGCATTGAGCAAGGAGGCCAGAATCTCTGAAACTGAGGAGGGTGAGCACGGAGCAACTGATGTGCCTTGCTGGGCCTTGTACCCTCCTTCCTGTCACCCCAGGTAGGAAGAACTGCCCTGGGTCCTCCGCCTTGCCTGTGAGGCCCGCCAGAGCTACCTGCACACTAGGATCTGCACTGTCACCAAGGAGTGGCACGTGGCAAATGAAGCCAGGATTAAAAGCCTTCCCTTTCAGGCTGCTGCCCCGGTCTCCACTGGAGACAAAAAAAAAAAAAAAAAAAAAAAAAAAAGTCATTTACTATTCACAGTAGGGAGTTTTGGAAAGATCATCTCCCTCTTCTGCAGATAGGAAGGAAGGGAAGAGGCCGAGCAGGGTCTAGAAAGGCGGGTTCCATGCAGCCTTGTGTGCCTGATCATCTTTTAAGAGCTTGCTCTGTGCCATGCACCCACTCCAAAGGGCTTTAACTACATTATCTCCTTTTATCTCCAAGCCAACCTATGAGTCTCCTTATTCCTTGGGGAGAATGAGGGCCTGAGTTTAGGGAACTCCTCCAAGGGTCTGGAAGCTGGGAAGAAGCAGAAGTGGAAGATAAGCCTGGCCCTGCCACCAAAGCCTGTTCACCACTCTGCCATTTGGAGCTGCAAGGCTTCAACCCACCAAGTCTTCT
The DNA here is from genome assembly GCF_029289425.2 of Pan paniscus. NCBI lineage: Eukaryota > Metazoa > Chordata > Mammalia > Primates > Hominidae > Pan > Pan paniscus. Next base: position 13,787,361 of record NC_073252.2, read on the forward strand.
ATCTGGCTTTTTCATGGTTCCTATGGGCCCTCAAATTCCACCTCTCAAAGGGCTCAGGAAAATGAAATGCGCTAAAGGTAAAACATTCAGCTCTGTGCCTGACATAACATTGATGCCCATTTAGTCACTTACTCTCTCCGGGCCTTATTTTTCTCCTGTGTAAATGGTACCCTTATCGCTGCCTGGGGAAACCAACGCACGTGTGGCCCGCGCTGAGTAGTTTGGAGCCAGACAGACTAGGTTCGAACCCTAGCTCCACCGGAAATACCCGCGGCCAGGGTAGTGTTGATCCCCAAAGTGGGGTAATGGAAGTTGAGCTGCTGGAAGGAATGAATGAAATAATTCATGGAAAGCACTTACTGCAGGACAGGAAAGCGATTAGGCGCTAAATAAAGGGCTGGTTACCAGGATGCAAAGATTGGCCCGCACAGGCTTGGAGGTTTGCTGCCCAGGGAGAAGGAGAAGCAGCTCTCAGCCCCTTTCGGCAACTTCTCTGCTTCCCTCGCATCTCTGAACGTTAGTGATCCGGACCTCAGATCCGGTTTCCGAGGGCGCCAGGGTCCTAGGGCTGAGATCCATTCAAATGCTTAGGCGACTCTGCCGCAGGCCTCTGGAAGAGGCCCGGTCGTTAAGAAAGGGGGCGGGGTAAGGAGGAACGGCTAGCACCCAGAGCTGGGGCCTGGCCTCTGCCCCCACCGCCCTGCCTTTGGCAACCAGCGAATCAGGACTGAAACGTAGGGACACAGAGGGACAGAGACTAAGTCCAGCATAGCGACGATCAGTCAGGCAGACATGGAGACAGAGAGATAGTGACATGGCCTTAGGATCGGCAGCCACGAAAAGCGCTCTTACAAACATCTGAGATTCCAGTGACCTTCCTTCACTAACTCCCTAAATAATACTGCGCCTCACAGGCGCTAATCCGAAGCATATTTTATTTTTCTTTTGGCACTGCCATTTCTTGTCTCCCACTAGACTGTAAACTCCACCAAGCGGACAATCTTTCTTCTCTGCATCCCTGGCACAGATAGGCTTTCAGCTACTTTTGCTGAATATCTGAGCACTAAATAAATGAACGAGCAAAGAAAGAAGGAAAGAGAGAACAGACAAGGATTTCACAACAAAGATTTTTCTCTTTAAAGAAATCTCTGTTTACGCATTTCCTCGGAGCTCATTGTTGAGATTTTCCCCTGGTTGGCCACCTTTTGAAGGACAGGACTCCAATTCTCCTTCCTGCATCCTGTGGCCACCTTCCCAATGTGTGCTTGGCTTGAGTTCTCCTCAGGTCTGAGCCCTGACAGCAGGGCTCAAGCCTCTTATAAATGAGACAAGTGTATTTAGGAAGTGCCTCACTGCAGGCAGTATTACATGGAAAACAATTAATAATATAAATAAAATATTAGACATCTTAGGAAAGAATTGTTTTTAAAAATTCTTCTGCAGATTCTTTTGGACAGAGGGAATGCCCTGGAAAATGAAGCTCCCCCTCAATGTATTTCTTTTCTAAACCTTAAAAGCCTATATATTGAATTTATTTTTAAACCGCAATTGCAGTTGCGGATGGGATACACATAACCTATTACTTCAAAGGAGGTTTCCAGTGGGGGCTCACTTCTCACTGTTTGGGCTGTTGTTACAGTCTCTCCACACTTTCTGTCCACCTCCTACCATCTTCGTAAATATATTTTTTAAATGGTACATGTCCTTGTTTAACTTTGCAAAACTTATTATCAGCTAGGCTACAAGTATTTAGTGGTGCCAAATACTCAAGAAGCATGTAATTCTTTCACTACCCCATCTTTGTATTTGTAAACGGAGGTATTCATTTTTTCAGCAAAGTACTGTGAACTAGGTCTTCAGGAAAGCCTGGCTCCAAATCCACCTCTGTTTCAATGGGGATTTTTCAGGAGGAAGCTTTCATTGCCTTCCCTCTTGGAGTATCAAAAAGATGTCAGGCCTGAGTCACTGGGTTCAGCTTTTCCAGATGATTGCTCCTGGACGAGTCATCAGCTTCTTTTGCTTCTCTGACTCTCAGGGAATCAATACTACCTGCCTTCAGATTCAAAAGAAGTGGCGGCGGAGAATCTGTTTTGTGTTTGTTTGGTTTTGTTTTGTTTTGTTTTTGTTTTTGTTTTTGAGGTGGAGTCCGTCCAGAGTCTCGCTCTGTTGCCAGACTAGAGTACAGTGGCACGATCTCAGCTCACTGCAACCTCAGTGCCTCCCGGGTTCAAGCGATTCTCCTGCCTCAGCCTCTCGAGTAGCTGGGACTATGGGCACACACCTCCACACCCAGCTAATTTTTGTATTTTTAGTAGAGACGGGGTTTCACCATGATGGCCAGGGTGGTCTCGATCTCTTGACCTAGTGATCCGCCGGCCTAGGCTACCTGAAGTGCTGGGATTACAGGCGTGAGCCACCGCGCCCACGTGGAGAATCCATTCTTGAAACATAAAATGCTTCAGGTAGGAATATTTCCTCTGAAAACCTTTCAGGGCTTATTATGTGTCAAACCCTGCACTGGAAATCCAGATAGCAAGGGCAATTGCTGGAAAACAACTACTCCAACATGCAGCACTGGCTTAAGCTCATGATCCCAATGGGTACGGGGGTCTAAATCCCGCTAACCTCAACAAGGCATCTGGGAGAAGCTGCTCTGCCAGGACCCCAAGAGGTCTAATCCCCTCCCGCACCTCACCTCCTTTCCTCCACCTCCCTGCACCGCTCCCCCCCACCCGCCCCCCACCCACGCCTCGGCCACCCCAGCACAGTCCCCACACTCCACTGCCAGCCACAACCACTCCCAGGGTGTCTTCACACACCCCAGCTGCCACACTGCACCACAGTATCGTTCCAATTTTAAAACCATTTTCCAACATGAACCTGAAACGGGGAGTGTGTTTTCAGGGACCTTGTTTTTCAGCCCTTAGCTGGTCAGGGGAAGTTATGTGCATTTTAATGCGGTCAAGTATGAAATGATGGCATATGAGGTTTGCTCCCTGCCTAGACGCCAGGAAAATTTCTGAGGGCTGAGGCCGGAGAACTTGACCCAGAAACAAGCCTGGCTCTTGCGTTGGGCCTTTGCCCCCCAGGACCCGCCCCCAGCAGTCCAGAAGAACAAGAATGAGAACTTGGCCAGGCCTGGAGACTGCTAGCTGGTCGTGCTGCCCCCACACCAGCTTTGCAAGGGTCTCCAGGCCCTCAGAGGGGTAGGTAGGAAAAGGTGTGATGGCAACAGACATAGATGAAGCTGAAGGATCCTGGCCTTATTCGTGTGTTCTTCCAGTATGGTTTGGACGCCAAAAAGCAACAAACCCCGTGCTAGATGCGCTGTGGCGGTAGTAAGTGCATGAGGTCCCATCCCTGTATTCCCAGAGGTCCCTAGGCCAGACAGCACCAGAGCCCGACACTGAGCCCAGGTGATAAGGGTCAGGACTCTGGGACCTGCTCAGGAGGGACTGTTAGTTCAAACTAGGCGAGTGGGTGACTCAGTGAAGACCTAAGACCTGCAAATCAGTACCTGAAGGCATATGGAGAACTTGGCCAAGTGAGGTCCTCCCTGCAGCCCGCTCTCTCTATCTGCTCTGCCCCGGAACGTCTTTTTCTTTCTCACCACCTCTGTGTGGGTGTGTCTCTAGCTTCCTTTCTCGCAGTCCTAGGGTCCAAGAATGCATTGCTCAACTTCTCCGGAAAAGAGGAGGGGCAGTGCCCCCGGCCTCCTCCGCAAACGGGGATTCCTAGAAGCCAGTCACCTTGGTGACAGCTCTGCACCCCGTCCAGGACGCACACGGAGGACGTCCTGCTGCAGCCTGACTTTGGCAGGAATACTCTCGACCCGTGTGTGAGCAGGTTTACTACTTGGTTTTTGAATTCTCAAGAGCATCAAATCCATTGACGCCCTTCCCAAAAACACAAGCCAAAAGGAAGTAGACCGGCACAAACCCCAGGCCTGCCGATCCCTCGAAGCTTCGGGGACAATTCAGGGCCATTTATATGGTCACCCAAGCTCCTTAGCGACCTCTGAACCCACGCAGCCTGGTAATCTCCAACGGCCACAGTCCAGCGTGCGGCGCACAATGAGGTTGGACCGCTGGGGGACGCTGAGGTTCCGAGTTGGCATTGTGGGCATTGCCCAGCCACTCCTGCCCGGCCAGGTCCTCTGTGAGGAAAGCGGTGGCACCCCAGCGCGCTTGTGCTTGGGGGTGTTGGTGCGCAATCACCCCGCTGCCCAGCTCTCCCGCGCCTCCCTGGGAGGCCTTGGTACGCACAAGGAAAGCCACTCAAAAATGTTAATGAGCTTATTAAAATGAGCGGCTTTATTGGCTCTCGTTTTACAGCGGGCTGCCCACCCTCTCTTTCTGGTGGACCACTGGCGAGAACGCACTTGGGATTTTTTTTTTTTTTTTTTTTTTTTTTTTGTCTTAGCGCGTTTTTCATCTAAGGACAGGGGACTCTCCGGTTCTCCAGAGACTGGTGCGGCCACAGAGGAGGATTAGCCTCAGGCCTTCTCCCTACCGAGCGCAGTGAGTTTGAAGTCCTCCCCGAGGAAAACCTGGACTTTCCGAAACAGCTGACCGCTCAGGCCCAGGAAGGCTGATGGCGGAGGCCCAAAGATACAGTGACCTTCCTGGGGAGATCTGCGGGGCAGCAACTTGGGGCGACCCAAATCTTTAAAATAACAACCCCCCGACCCCCGCGCGCAAACAAAAATTGTGCTCAGGAAAGGCACGACTCAATATTTAAAGTAAAAAGCCTTTGTCCTTTACTCCACTACAAGCCAGAGGTGAGTCTGAACTCCAAGCGTTACTCAGGAGTCTTACAACTTTTTTTTTTTAATGGGGGCCCAGAGAAGAGAAGTTAATTGCCTAAAATTCACCAAGTCAGTGGTAGAGCTGCCTCAGACCTGAGGAGCCCGCTCGGGTCCTCAGGCGGCCTTACTCTATGTACCTATGGGGTCTTTGAGCCCCATTCGACCACCTCCCACTCAGGCAGCAGAGAAGTTTCCACATCGTGCATCCTCCCCCTAGGCGCAAGGGCACACACCAAGGTCCTAAGAAGAGAGGCTGAGTGTAGCCATAGAAGGGGGCCGGGACAGAGACGGAAAGAACTCACCAAAAAGCCCCCCAGGTCCGCAGCACAGAACCCAGCGTCGGATCCTCATGCTGAGAGTTTAAAGTCGAGATTGCAGAAGCAGTGCGGATTAATGCAGGCGCTCACAGGGGCCCAGGAGGGCTGCAGAGGCTAGGTGCTCTTGGCTCCGCGGGCGCACAAACCGCAACTGCTGGCGGCACCAGGGACTGCGAGCAGGGGCATGGAGTGGGAGGGAAAGCTGAGGAGAGCGGGCTTTGAGCCTGGAGAACTCGTCACGCACGTTCACGCAAGCTTGGAGGAAACATTTGAGCTCAGGAGCGAGCTTACCTCGCGGGAGGCTCAAGGGAAGGTGACACCCTCACTCCCGCAGCTACCGTGCGTTCCCTTTAAACCGTTAAATTCCAACACGAACAGAGTGGTGCATTTCGCAGTGGCCGCAGATTCCGGGTCGGCTCTGGGTGGCCAGAAGCCACGCTCCTACCTTTCCCCGACCGCCTCCAAGCAAAAAGCAGAAACGGCAGGACTCAAGGTGGAGTGCGGGGCTGCAGGACCATTTGCCCAGTTCTTACATTCCAGAATTGCCCCACATTTAGACTTTTGACGTTTTCTTCATAGCAGGCACAACCTCAGATATACACCCAGCATGTTTAAAAGCAATTCATGGTTCAACTTAAACCTATACCCCACACTAGACCACCCCTGCCTGCAGGGGCCTGGGAATCAATCTTTTATAAATGCTTTAATAATTTGAACAACCCAATTTATGTTGAATAACTCCTGTATGTGACTACAAAACCCCCTGTTTATTAGGTGATGTAAGCATGTATAACACAACACAATTTTTTTGCACCGTACTTTGGCATTTCTTCCTTTCTAAAACGTATCGGGAGAGCAAAAACTGGCAGAGGCCAGGGCCTCTAGACCTTTGAGAGATCCTAAGCTCAGCAACCTACAGGACCCTTGCAATCCCCTGAAGGACACAGGAGTTCGAGGCAAATTGCTTTACGCCAGCCAGTCCAGCATTGCCCAGAAGTTCATAATAATAATAATGGTAAAAATAACAATGAGCTCATACCAGTTGTACAGTGTTTGATGGTTTTCAAAATGTTTGCACACTTTTGTGATCTGGCCATTCCAGAAACAAAGCTGGCAGATGCCAGCACTAAAGGACAATCTACCCTGCCATACGCTTTGGACGACCATGACTTGGCTTCTAAATGAACTGCGGCAATGGATAAGTTACATCACCTCGTTAAGCCTCCGTTTCCCCATTTGTAAAATGGATGTCATGTGCACCAGGCTACAGGGAGCCTCTGCGAACCGGATCCGAACAGGATTTGGAAACGTATCACCTGTAACGTTCCAGACAAAAGAATGGAGTTGTTTTTGTTGTTCTTCTTATTGTTCAATATTGTTTGGTTGCTCCCCCGGCCCTCCCTCGGATTAGAAGCCTCTGCTGCTGCTTCCTTCGAGGCTACGGTCGGGCCTTCACCCATCGCGGTGGTTTCCGCAGCAGCTGTGAGCCCAGAGCGGTTGCAACCAGCGGCGCAGCTACCTGCCTTCAGCGTTTTCCGACTTACAAAGCGCCATCAAGCATTTGGCATCTCTTGGAGTCCCCACGCAGGTCTGTGCGGTTGCCAAGTAAGGTGGCTGGCAGGCTGAAGTGGGTGGCCTGCAAGGTTGAAGCCCTGCAGTACCAGGGCAGCTGCCTGGGCCCTTGCCTGGATCTGCCACGCTTCTGGGAAAGAGTGCTGCCCAAACGCCCCTTGTTCCTCCGTTGGGGTCCAGGAGATCCTTCGACAGTTCCCCGGTTTAGGAGAACTGTCTGATTCTCTCTGTTGTTCATATTCCCTCTGCAACGCAGGAGCCTTTCTGTAAAGCGAGTTAAACTTCGTGAACTTTGCGTTGAGAAAGCCATATTCCACATTTTCTTCCCAAACACGGACTGGAATGTGGGTAGAGGAGAGTGGATTGTTGGCCTGGCTGGTGCTGAGCTCCAGCGGCCGGTTAGGGAGTTAGAGCCCTAGAACCCCCGCTTGGCAGGACTTCTGAAGACCCGGGATGAAGTTCTGCCTTTATAGGATGCTCAGTGTGCCATTGCCGGGGTCTGCTGCAGAGCGCTTCCCTGAGAGGAAACCAGGAGCCGGCATTCAGCACACTCCCCACTCCTCAAAAGCCCCCAGATGTCACCCTTCCACGGGCCCAGTTTCTCAGGGTTCTGGGCACTGACATGCCCGAGCCCCAACTCAGAGGGCAGGCACTCGTGTTTGAGCCCGATTACAATCTTCTCGAATGATGCTTCACTGTCACCCTGTCACCTTTACCAGCGTGGGGGAGCAGTGAGGGTGCTGGGATTCGGTGCAGCCTGGAAACCATTTATTTTCTAAACCGGAACCCAGTCTCAACTCAGCCTGCTCATCTAAGATACTCTCTGGCGATCCAAGAGGCCCTCATACCCAATCTCTTGAAATGAGATGTGGTTTGGGACTAGCCAGGTCTGTCTCTCTCTCTCTCTCTCTTTTCTTTTTCTTTCTTTCTTTCTTTCTTTCTTTCTTTCTTTCTTTCTTTCTTTCTTTCTCTCTCTTTCTCTCTCACACACGCGCATGCGCACACACATACACACACGCAGACCCACCAGCTACATTTGGCAGCTGGTTGATCCCAAATTTACTGCTAGGAGTAAGATTTGTGGGCTCGGCCTGAATCCTTGGGACCAATTTCAGTGCAAGTGACATGGTGTTCTGCCCCCTTTACCAGCCATTCCCCTCGCCTTGGTTTACCCATCTGTAGAGTGGGTGGATCGAATTCGAAAATCCCCAAGGCCAAGTTCTAAGATTCGCTAAGCGCCAAAGGGACTGAGAACGATGAAGAGGCCCAAGGTTCATTGGGCCCAGGCGGCAGTTGCTACTGCTCCGGGGACCAAGCCCAGAGAAGGCCGAGAGGGCTCAGCGCAGCACAGGGATGCAGGCAGTGGGTGAACAGAGATACCCTCGAGTAGGGAGCAGGACTGTTCTTCATCTTTCCAAAAAAAAAAAGAAAAAAGAAAGAAAAAAGAGAGAAAGGCGGAGAGAAGATAGAGGAGAAAGTAAAGAAAAGGAAGAAAGTAATACTGCAAATTTTCAACGGGAGCCGCGTCTGCGGCAGAAGACCCAGGTAAAGACCTTGGTCTGGGTCGCAAAATGCGGGGAGAACTCCTTGGAGGACAGGCTGGACCCAGAGGCCGCCTCCAGCTCCCAGAATCAGACCTCAGGGCATTCTCGCCAAGGCAAACCGCGGGACAGCTTGGAGGGAAACAGCCATAATCTGGATCAAACTGAATTCACTTGAGTCATTTTCCCCGGGCAGCCGGAGCCAGTCCGCGGAGCTGGCCCAGGCAGGGGGCCCGAGAGTGGGAGAGAAAGGGAAGGGGCGCCCGGGTCCGCAGGGTAGGTGGAGTCTGCGGTGGAAGATGGAGCCGCCAGGGGTGCGACCGGGACCTCCGTGGCTTTTCCTACTCTAAAGAAACTCCCGGATTCTTTCACCGCCCAATCGGCAAAGATGGAGAACAAACTACCCTCTTAAGACGCAGCAACAAGCAACTGCCTTTTCAGAAAGGGAGAAAATCCCTCCTCCTAAAAAACCCCTCAGTAAGTAGTGATCCCTGGGGAGAAGAAGGGAGGAGATTCTAGTATTATCGGAAATGTTCCAACTTTCTACAAGAAAAACACAGTCATGATTAATTGTATAATTTAAATAGAACTGTAAAGCATTTTATAAAGAAACGAGATGATTGCATTTATAAAGAAACGAGATGATTGCAAGAACCATATGGAAGGTAGTTGGACTCCAGTGGGGGACCGGGTGGGAGTGTGCATATCCCGAGGGCCTTTGCTTCTCCCTTTACATTTTGCTGTTTCTGGAAGCGGGGATAATTTTCTAAAACGCTGGTCACCACGCTCCGCCCGGGCCGGATCCGAGGGCTTGAGGGACCCCAGGCCAAGGCCTTTAGGATACCAAAGCTTGGAGGCCCGGGGGCTGGGAAAAGTCGCGGTTGCCTTGGAGAGCTAATCGACCTTTCGGCCCCAGGTGAAATTGAAAGAAGCCTTGGCCAGGGTTTTGGTGTTTCCCGACTCGGGTCCAGCGGACTGGAGGCCTCAACGCCCGCAATGTGGCATTAACTCTTCCTTGCTCGCCGGGAACTCGGCTTGAGCTGCCAGTGAAAGTGAGCATTTAGCTCCAGTGAATCCGTAGCATTCTGGGGAGTCTGGGAGCGCCAGCTGCGTATGATCATCTGTAAAATGGGGTAATAAATAACGGTGCCCTGCCCATTCTCTGCTCCCCGGGTGGGCTTCGGTGCGTACCAAATGACGCCCTTTCATTGAGTGCGGGGAAGCGCTTTGAAACCTTGTAGAGCCCCAATTGCACCCGTCCGAGGAAAACGCTCGGGTGACCCTTCTCCGAGAGACAGGTTATTCACGCCTGGTTTGCAACTAATCGCTTCAGAATTTTAGCGGGAGTTTTCACTAAACCACTCTCAAAACTAAACACTAGATAAGGTAGAGAAACGCTCCTAAAATCGAAAGCAGAGAACAGGGTGGGGTGGGGTGAGGGGAGATGAAAGGGTCGGTACATTGGGATGGGGGATGGACATTGGCTGGGGGTTCAACCATGGACTCTTACTAGGCTCTGAAACCAATGCTCACAGGGAGGATGGGGAGAAATCCTAGGAATTTGTTCCCGGTTTCAGTGGGATTCATCCATGACTCCTGCAAAGCCCCCGAAGTCATGATTTTTCTGAGCTGCCCAGGTTTATAACCTGCCTGAGGAGTGGGCGGGCAGCAGGGCTGCTCCCAGGAGAGACTAAGCATCCTTGGTCCGAGACTGAAAGGAGGTTGGAAAAAGCCCCAGCTATTTCCAGCTCGCCTTACTGGTTCCCCAAAAGTCGGGAAAAGACAGTTTCAGAGAAAACGCGGCGTCCAGGAGGGCATGTTAAACTAAAAGTTTATAAATTAAAGAAAAAATACAGCGAATAGAGCTTCCAAACTTCACAAATCTTTTTACAGTTAATACTCTAGTTGAGTGCACAGTGCCATTAAGGAGGCGAAAAGCGGCGAGGTTGACAAGACAGGTGGGATCACCTGTTTAAGGGTAAGTGAGGGGCGGATAGGGGAGTCCCGGGCCAGAGCTCAGGAGTCGCAGAGGGCGGAAGGTAGAGACTGAGGGCCAGGCAGCGGCACTGCGGTGGGCGCCGTGGAAAGGCTGGCCAGGGATATTCACATTGAGTAGAAAAATAATCGTCATTTGAATACAAACAACTGAAAAGTGCGACACGTCTTAACCTCCTATACACAAATAAAAAGAAACCAAGGAAAGTTTCCGCAGAGGGCTGCCTGGGTGTGCGCTCTCCTCCTTCCGGGGCTCCCAGGCGCTTCCTGCTTGTGCAGGTACCTGGACTTCAGAGAAGGAAGATGTGGAGACCCCCGACTTGCACCACACTTGGAGGCTCCCCTCCTTACATTCAGCACCCGAATCGGGCACCCCCACCCTGGCTCTGACACACAGGAGGGGTGGAGCAGAGGGCCTGAAAACCCAATCCTTCACGTTTCAAATCAACCCCTGGCCTGGTGCTGCCTGGGACTGCCAGGGTTTCGCACCCCTTGGTTACAAATGCAATTTCCAAAAATAAAAGATATGTAGATACACATAGATTGGTAGCATGGATACCATGAACTAGTGTGGCCTAGTGCAGAAAGCTCCCAGCAGGCCTGAAATTCTGAGGATTCAGGCTATGTAGTCTCCAGGAGTTGCCGCTCAGGGAAAACCCCACCCCCAGGCAGACATATTCGAATCAAAATTTAATTCCAACATTGTCATGATAATAAATAGAGCCCAGGGGCTTCCAGGCAGGTGGGCGATCAGGGCCCCTAGGCCATAGGGTGCCTCTGTTCAAATTAGAAAAAGGCGCCCCCTCGGGGCAGACTCAGCCCAGCTGCCAGGGGACAAGTCCTGGCTAACGGGAGCTGGAGCTGGGTTTCACCTCCAGGTGCCTCCTTGGCGGGGCGCCCCGTGCAGGCTACAGCCTACAGCTGTCAGCGCCGGTCCGGAGCCGGAGCGCGGGAATCACTCGCTGCCTCAGCCCAAGCGGGTTCACTGGGTGCCTGCGGCAGCCGCGCAGGTGGAGAGCGCCCAGCCTGGGAGGCAGTAGTAGGGGTAATAGTAGGAGGGCTGCAGTGGCAGAAGCGAGGGTGGCCGCAGCACTTCGCCGGGCAGGTATTGTCTCTGGTCGTCGCGCACCAGCACCTTTACGGCCACCTTCTTGGCGGCGGGCGCCGAGGCCAGCAGGTCGGCTGCCATCTGCCGGCGCTTTGTCTTGTAGCGACGGTTCTGGAACCAGATTTTCACCTGCGTCTCGGTGAGCTTCAGCGACGCTGCCAGGTCTGCGCGCTCGGGCCCGGACAGGTAGCGCTGGTGGTTAAAGCGGCGCTCCAGCTCGAAGACCTGCGCGTGGGAGAAAGCGGCCCGCGAGCGCTTCTTGCGTGGCTTGGGCGCCGCCGGCTCCTCCTCCTCCTCCGCGACGCCTGCCGGCCCGCTGCCGCCCCCGCCGCCGGCCCCGCTGCACAGCACGGACACGTGTGCACCTCTGGGGCCAACACCGTCGTCCTCGGTCCTTGGGCTGCGGTCGCCTGCGGACCCCGGTGGGAACAGAAACAAGAGACTGTCAGCGCCACAGACGAGGTGAGGCCGGGCCTCAACTGCAGGGGTCACGGGAGTGGGGCGGAAATACACTTTGATCCCACTCAAGCGGAGCGGAGGTCTGGGAGGCCCTGGGCCCGGGAGACCAGTCTTAGAATCTTGCCCCACTGGGTATCCCATCTAGGCCTCTTCTGGGGAGGGCGGCAGACTCAGCCGCTGTGTCAACGCTGTGTTGTCGAGACCAGCTCCCCACCCTCTCTGGGTCCCAGGCTCCCCTCAGTAACTTGGGGCACTCGACCCGAGCATCCGCGAAAGCCCTCCCGGCTCTCAGCGTTGAGCATTGGGATTCTAGACTGCATTTCCGTCTCTCTGCTTGGGTTCACGCGCCTCTCCACACTTAGTTCACACGCACACAAGCGCGCGTCCTCGCAGCACACACTTGTCTGGTGCAGGTAAGGGAAGGTGGAGGCGGATCCTGGGGCCAAAGGTATTTAGAATCTTTCACCCTCAGCCGCCTGGGATTGCTGTGAGAGACATGGAAACAGGCTGAGCCGAGGCCTTAGATGAGAGGATGGACTGGAGAGTAAAGAGGGAGGGTTGCCCCTGCATCGAGTTTTTGGACCCTGATCCCACACCAGCTTCTCGGTCTCGTACCCGCCCTTCCGAAGAACTCCAGCAGAAAGGTCCAGCGGTCCCCTGTGCTTGAGGCCTACAGAAGCTTGTACCCAACTAGGGCAGGCACCCGGGTCTTCCAGACCACAGGACAGGACAGGCCACGGCTGAGGAGGCCTCTCTCCTGCCTCCAGGATGAACTAAAGACCCAATCCGGGATCCTCGGCCTAGGGCTGCTCTCCCAGACCTGGGGTCTGAGAAAGCCAAACCAGCCCTTTCCCCAAAGCTCTAGTTCTGCAGATTCTCAGCTCTGGCCCACTCGGAGGTGTTCTTCACCACCTATCCACCTACTGTGGGGCCCGGCCCTGGGACCTTGAACTGGCAGGTCTCTGGTCCAGAGCTAGGTCACTGGCTACCTGAGGTCTCTGAACCCCTCACTTTTCCGCTTCCCTGATTTTGGGGATTTGGGGACAGACACGGCAGAAAGCACTGGCGACGAACTCAAAGACTCCCGAACGCAAGGGGCAGCGGTTCTCCCAACCCAGTCTAATGCACATTGGCCCAGGATGTCTCAGGCCTCACCCCAGGACGCAGGGCTCTGAGGAGCTACTCCGGTCTCTCGCGGGCTCAGTTCCCGAAGTGATAGAGCAGCTCGCGCCAGAGCGCAGAACTTCGGGATTTGGCCAGCCTCCGAGCCCCAGGCCGCAGGGTGCTCAAGCCGACCACCCCACTCGGCGTGGTTGCCCTCCGCGTCCATCCCCTCAGCCCGGCCCCCATCCCCGCGAAGCCGCAGCAGACCTGAGACGCTGGCGGACATCTCGCTGTCGCTCCGGCCCGCGGCTTCCTCCTCTAGGTCTTTGGAAGCGGCCAGCTCACAGACCGGCTGGCCGAGGCTTAAGGATCCCCCCGCGAGGCCGGCCCCGCTGGCCCCCCGCGCGTCCGCGCAGCGCCGCCTGCTCTCGTTCTCCTCGCTGAGCGCGGAGTCCGAGTCCCAGCCTTCCGGGCTCTCCGCAGTCCGCCCCGCAGCTGTTCTGGTACCGGCAGGAGACGCCAGCAGAGAGTCCTCGGCGCCCCCCAACGCGCCCGCGTCCCTCTCCCCAAAGAGCCGCCAACAGCAGACAGCGGGAGCCGCGGCCATCGATGCCGCTGTGCCCCCGGGCGCCGGGCGCCCCTCTGGCGCGGCCAGCCCGCCGCGCTCCTCTTTCTTGTTGAGGATCGCCTGGATGGAGAAGGGCGTCAAGGTGTTGGCGCCGCGCACAGCCATCTGCGCCGCGGGCCGGAGCGGCCGGCGGGGCGGGCAGCTGGGGCGCCGAGCAGCTCCGAGCGGGACAGAGAGCGCCGGCGGCCGCAGCGCGAGTGAGCTGGGTGTGCGAGGCCGCCGCCGCCCACTGCTGCGCGGCCCAGCAGCCCCCGCCCCACTCCGTCCCAGGATCTGCGCCGACCCTCGCCCCCACCTTAGAGGCCCACCCCGCCCGGAGACCCCCTCCCCCCGAATCCAGAGCCAGACGCTCTCCTTTCGCAGCTCAGCTGGATTATCTCATCGCTTCTCGCCCTTAGGGGCGGGCTGGGGTCTGCCCCCTCGGGGGACGTGAAGGAGGATTGGCGGGGGCCCCTCCGTGGCAGCAGTCCCCTCCCGAGCGCCGCCGGGGCGCACGGCCCGAGTCACTTTTTCTTTGCGCGTCTGTCCCTTCCTCGCCTGCAGGATTTCGCTCCTGGCCCGTCCTCCCCTTCCCTGCTGGGCAGGCTCTTCCGGAGCCCACCCCCGGCGGCGGCGGCGGCAGCCGCGGCCGCGGCCGCTGGATTCCGAGAGGCGCGGGGCACCTTTTTACCCCCTGCCCTGGTTTTATCTGTTTCTTTTCTCTTTCCTTCCCTTGCGTTCCACTGTACCACCCCCCTCCCGCCCGGGTGTCATTCCTCACTGCTGAGTGACAGCCTGAGGCCACACCCCTCCACTGGGCTGTCCCGGGCGCTCCCGGCCGTCCATTGGCTGGCTCCAGTTGGGCGACGTTGACTTTAACAGACAAAACTGGGCACGTTGCGCCGCTAAAGACAGGGTCTGACTTAACCCCTTCTCTCCTAAGCCTGGTCCTCGAAGCACCCTCCAGCAACAAGGAGGCTCATCCGCCCCAAACCACGTTTCTTACCTCTGCAGATGTATCCACTTATTCCAGCGCTTTAACAGAACACTGATACTAAGTTGAGTCAAATCTGCGGAGAAAATCCAAGATAATGCAGTTCCATAAATCATGCTCGTAGTTTCTGTTCTCTAGGAAGGATTATAAACACGAAGAACAAAATGCATCTTTTTTTTTCTCCCTACAGTTTCGCCGCTTCTTCATTGCTAATGCTCTTTGCTGAAATGATCAGTTAATTAAGATCACTCTAGAAATATTTTTCTTTCCTCGTCGTCTTTGATTTGATTCGATTTTTATAGAGGAATTAGAAAAAAATGGTATAGTTAGAACTAAAGTCAGGAGAAGAATTGAAAGGCATCTTTGGGAGAATTTCTGTAAATTTTATGGTCGTTTCCCTGGCAGACCAATATTGAATTTAATTGGAGTTTGTTAAGTTTTGCATCAGGAAGAAAAAAAACCTTTCAATTTGTTTTTTAAAAATATCTCTTACTTGTGAGTTGAATAAAATTATAAATAGATATGTTTGTTTGCTTAGAAGTATACCTAGGAATTACCATAAAGTGATCCAGAAGTGACAACACTTTTTGCTCTTTAAAAAATAAGAAATGCATTGTATTATGTAATAGTAGGAACCAAGCTAAGAAACACAAATATTGTGGGTATATAAAAACATTTTTAAATGTGTTATTCCTTTTTTAATATAAAATTTGCTCAATTAACGTACTTCACTGTTTTCCATAAACTTTACCAGAGAGTTAACACCAAATACACAAACTTGAACCATTAAATACATTTAAAGGACTATGATTTTAATTTATTAAATTGCTAGGATTGGTAGTTTTGGTGTCATTAAAATAAATAGCATCTCCCCTTGTTGCTTTCTTTTTGGTTGTTCTTTTTCTGCACCGCAGAAGGAAATACACTGACTATTCATAGTTCTCAGTCTCAGAATGAGGTTTTGCAGCATCTATACTTTTCAGCATTTCGGCTACATGATGCTTTCTTGCTTTGTGCAAACCTTGTAGGGTACCTGGGAAAAAACATCCACTTGAGGTCATTGCCCTTTACAGCTCTTTACAATTACATCAGTTTTGAAGGAACGCCATTTAAATTTGGTGTCAGTGCTAAGCAAGTGTAAGGACGCAGAGTGGAACAGAGCAGAATGCTTACAGTCCTTCAAAAACAGTGTGTCCTCTCCTCCCCCGCTGTATTATTTAAATTACCGTTCTCCTCACTTCGGGCAGGGATGTTGGGAACTATGTATAGTGAGGAGATTGACACTGGTTGCCTGGAAGGTAGGGGACGGGCAGGTATGGGTTTGGTGTCCCGTACAGCGATCGCTTTGTGGGTTTAGGACTTGGTGCTGACAAATAATGGAGTGAGATCCGAACATAAAGGCAGGCAGAGATGTTTTGGGGCTGAATCACCGAATACTAGAGTAGGTTTGGGGCTACGTAAAGACTTGCTTGAAAACAACTACCATTTAGTTGCGAATCCCTCCCCTCTTCCCTTTGATTCGATGTTTAAAAAGAATCCCAAATCACAGTTGGACATACTCCTGCCACAGCCTTGGGCAGAAGTCTTCAAAGCATGAAAAGATGTGGTTTGGCGACTTTGAGTTGTCGGGTATTTTTGTGTCCCAGGAGTGTGAGAAAGGGGCTACGTTCCGCGTCTTCCGGAGGCGCACAGCAAGGGAGTCTCCTGGTGTCATCTCGGGCCATTACGGCGCTTAGTCGATCATTAGGTCTGTGGGTGACTGTAGGCAGAGCCGGGAGTTGGGTGCTTGGCGCGGAGGGTGAACTCGCGGGTCTTGAGCTGCAACTAGAAGCTGCTCCTAGCAAGGGGTCGGGTGGAGATGAAAAGACTGTGGGGGAGGGGAGGTGGTTGGATGCCCAGAGATATCCCGGCGTAACTACGGAGTCCAGGCCCAGAGTGGCGGTGTGTGGCGAAGGCGCAGCAGGCCTGCGCCTGTCGGAGGACAGCAGATCTGGACGCGACCGCGCGGGCGTGCCTGGGTACCGCTTCCTGCCCATCGAGGGCGACTTCCTTCGGGCTCAGCTGTGAGCTCCAGGAACTCTGCAACCTCCCGACGGGCGCCACGCTCCGGCTTGAGCTGGCCCGGGAGTTGGCGGAGCTGCGCGGCCCGGACGGGCGGCCGGTGAGGCTTTCGAGAGGCACCGGGCTCGCTCAGCGTCCGCGCCTCTCTACCCCGCCGCGCCCCCTCCGCGCCCACGGGCCCATTTTTTCCTAGTCTTCTGCCTCTCTTCCTTCTTCCTCCCTCCCCTCCTCCTCCACACCTTTGTCTTCTTCCTCCTCCCTCCTCCTGCTCCTCCTCCGCAGTTTGGATCCTACGGGCCCCCTACGCGCCGCGCCCTTCGGTCCCCAGAACCGCCCGGGCTGGGGGTGCTGCTGCGCGGTGAGACTTCCGCGGGCGGCGGGCGGAGAGCGGGATTTGACTGCGAAAGCCAAGGGGGCGGGGAAGGGGAAGCCCTGGCCCTCGGGGGCGCGCCGTAAGCTGCTGCGCACGTGCCCGCGCTCCCGAGGGGGGCGCCCAGTGGGCTCGGGATTTCCTGGCGGCGCCACCGCGCGCCTCGCCCCCGACGCCCGCCACCTGTGCCCTGGGCCGCCTTCCCTGACGCCAGCGGCCGGAGGTCGCGCGCGCCGGGTGCTGCCCAGCAACGAAAGGCCATGCGGGGTTCGTCCCTCAGATGCCGGTGACCTTGACTGAAGTCACCTGCCTTCTCTAGCTTCCAGTCCTTTAAAACGAGGGTTTGGACCCGGTGCCTTCTGAACCCGGTGCTTCACTGAGTGAGCAAGTGAAGGGTGTGTGTGTGTGTTTGGGGTGGGGGCGGGGGCGAGGGGAGGGAGGGGCAGCGTTGCAGGCTCCCCAGAGCCAGGTCCAGGCAGAGGTCGCGCCCAGCACTGACCGTCGGTCCCAATCCGCAGACTCCCGAGGGCGATCCAAACCGCCTAAGCATCCCAAGCGTCCAGCACCCGCGCCTGCGTTCCTGAGTAATCCAGCGCCCTGCAGCGTTTTTCATGCACACGATCCAAATATATCAGACTGCAGAGAGAGGCTGTATTGTAACTGGCCAGCTTATAATACTATAAATAATAATATAAAAGGTAGTTTTATATTTTAACAAATATTGCTCACTGACAGTGTGCCAGGAACCAAAGCCTATTGTTTCATTGAATGTACACACCCCTGGGACTGGAATGAGTAGAAAACATTGTTATGCCCGTTTTACAGATGAAGAAACTGAGACTCCTGACTATCAGTAAGTGGCTAAGTCAGGATTTAAATCAGGCTTTGTCTGATGTCAAATCCAGTTGGATTTTCTACTCTAATCGGCTTTTCTCATGAACCTTATTAATTGTTTCCCATCATAGACCTTACCCATTTTTAATTGCTTATTCATTGGAAAAGGAGCTTCGTTCAGATTTAAGGTAATCAAAGAAAAAATTTAGACAAATCTAATGACTTTTTTTCTGTTCCACGCATTTGAAAACAAATCACACCAAGGCCTGCGGATCTGAACGTAAACCTCATTGTGTAGAAAGAAGGAAACACACCATTTTATTATAATCAACAAACTAAACCGTGTGTAGAGGGAGACAGCCAGGTGATGGAAACTCATTAGGTTCAGAAACCAGATTGTGCGCGCGGTTCTGAGACGTAGCCAAGCGACCTCACGCAAGACCCTCTTTGGGGCTTAGTTTTCTTACCTAAGAAGCCAGGGTTGGAGATCACCTCTCAGGGTGTTAAAAAGACGTGCCAGCCTCGAACCCTCCTGGGTATGGTGGAGGACGAGCGCCACCTAGCGGGCATCCCTCTAGGGTTGTGCGTACTTTTATGGGGAGGTACTGGAATAAGTAGTACACGAAACGGACTGTTTTGCTTCTAGTTTCGTGTACACAGCCTCGCGCTGCCAGAGATCTAACAGCGGAGATGTTTCATTTTAAAAAAACTCACCCAGGCACGATCAACACCTCCACTGAAGACTCACCTCGCTCCAGGGCCAAGGGGAAGGGACTGGAGCAGGACGCGGGCGTGTTGGGATCAGTTTCAGAACGGAGGCCACAGCAAGCCCCTGGCCCACCTCCTACCCTATCCTGCATTCCACAGCTGCTTGCTGTGAGTATATAACCAAAGCTCTCGCTGGATGATCATTTAGGGCACAGGCATCCCTGTGTGTTTTATTGGCGCCAAAGGAATGTTTTGTTTTGTTTTGTTTTGTTTGTTTTTGTTTTTGTTTTTGAGATGGAGTCTCACTCTTGTCACCCAGGCTGGAGTGCAATGGCGCAATCTCGGCTCACTGCATCCTCCGTCTCCCGGGTTCAAGCGATTCTCCTGCCTCAGCCTCCCGAGTAACCAGGATTACAGGTGCCCGCCACAACGCTTGGCTAATTTTTGTATTTTTAGTAGAGATGGAGTTCCACCGTGTTGGCCAGTCTAGTCTCCAACTCCTGACCTCAGGTGATCCGCCCACCTCAGCCTTCCAAAGTGCTGAGATTACAGCCGTGAGCCACCGCACCCGGCTAGGAATGGTTTTTTAGAAACTAATTTATTCGTGATAGAAACTGAGGTATTTCACCCTAAAGATCAGAAATTTCCGGCACTGAAAACAAACCTCAGTTTCACTCTCTCACCCAAGCTGGAGTGAAGTGGCACAATCTCGACTCACTGCAACCTCTGCCTCCTAGGTTCAAGCGATTCTCCTGCCTCAGACTCCTGAGTATCTGGGACCACAGGCATGCACCACCACGCCTGGCTAATTTTTGTATTTTTAGTAGAGAAGGGGTTTCACTACGTTGGCCAGACTGGTCTCGAACTCCTGACCTCAAGTGATCCGCCCGCCTCAGCCTCCCAAAGTGCTGGG
This sequence comes from Pan paniscus, assembly GCF_029289425.2. Lineage (NCBI taxonomy): Eukaryota > Metazoa > Chordata > Mammalia > Primates > Hominidae > Pan > Pan paniscus. Next base: position 13,806,751 of record NC_073252.2, read on the forward strand.
ATTACAGCCACCGCGCCTGGAAGGGTTTTATTTTCTTATTTAGGTTGTCTATTTGACAGTGGGTGGAGGGCATTTGTATTCGGGGGCTTGAGGAGGAGAGCAGGGGGAGGAGCCAGCTTGAGTAGGTAAAGATAAACATGCTGTGGTCAATTGCTTGTGCTGAGTTTCAGATGCTTGTGAAACAAAATGAAAGTCTTCTGGATTTATTATATATTTTTTTCTCTAAAACACTATTCTGAAAGCCCTTGCAGTGCTAAGCCAAGTTCTCCTTGGGAAATTTCCAGCTAGTTCTTATTTTGTGTTAGGCATTATTCTAGGATCTGTAGTTCAAGGTCTTGTAAACTCCTACTCTCAACAGGCTACATTCTGTTGGAAGAACACCTATAAATAGACAAATGCCTAAACAAAACAATGAAAAAAACATCAGGTGGTAATAAATACTATGAAGAAAATTTAAAAAGAGTGATATCAGCTGACATCATACTGAATGGGCAAATGCTGGAAGCATTCCATTTGAAAATCAGAATAAGACAAGGATGCCCTCTCTCACCTCCTATTTAACGTAGTATTGGAAGTCCTGGCCAGGGTGATCAGGCAATAGAAAGAAATAAAGGGCATCCAAATAGGAAGAGAATAAGTCAAACTATCCCTGTTTGCAGACAACATGATTCTATATTTAGAAAACCCCATAATCTCTGCCCAAAATTCCTTCAACTGATAAACAACTTCAGCAAAGTCTCAAGAGACAAAATTAATGTCCAAAATCACTAGCATTCCTATACACCAACAACAGCCAAGCCAAGAGCCAAATCAGGAATGTAATCCCATTCACAGCTGCCACAAAAGAATAAAATACCTAGGAATACAGCTAACTAGGTAGGTGAAAGATCTCTATGATAAGAACCACAAAACACTGCTCAAAGAAATCAGAGAGGACACAAACAAATGTAAAAACATTCCATGCTCATGGATAGGAAGAATCAATAGCATTAAAATGGTTATACTGCCCAAAGCAATTTCTAGATTCAATGCTATTCCTATTAAACTATCATGAGATTCTTCACAGAACTAGAAAAAACTATTTTAAAATTCATATGGAACCAAAAAAGAGCCTGAATAGCCAAGGCGATCCCTACGCAAAAAGAACAAAACTGGAGGCATCATACTAACTGACTTGAAACTATACTACAGAGCTACAGTAACCAAAACAGTGTGGTACTGGTACAAAAACAGACATATAGACCAATGGAACAGAATAGCCCAGTAATAAGGCCACACACCTACAATCAATAAAGCAGATAAAAATGAGCAATGGGGAAATAACACCCTATTCAATAAGTGGTACTGGGATAACTGGCTAGCCATATACACAGGATTAAAATTGGACCCTTCCCTTACACCACATATAAAAATCAACTCAAGATGATTAAAGACTTAAATGTAAAACCCAAAACTACAAAAGTCCTGGAAGAAAACTAGGCAATACAATTTTGGACATAGGAATGAGCAAAGATTTCATGATGAAGATGCCAAAAGCAATTGCAACAAAAGCAAAAATTGACAAATGGGATCTAATTAAACTTAAGAGCTTATGTACAGCAAAAGAAACTATCAACAGAATAAACAAAACAACAGAGTAAAGAAACAACAGAGCAAATCCTACAGAATGGGAGAAAAAATTTGCAAACTATGCATCTGACAAAAGTCTAATATCTAGCATATATAAGGAACTTAAATTTACAAGCAAAAAACAAACACTCCATTGAAAAGTGGGCAAAGGACATGAACAGACACTTTTCAAAAGAAGACATACATGCAACCAACAAGCATATGAAAAAAAGCTCAGTATCACTTATTAGAGGAATGCAAATCAAACTCACAATGAGATAACATCTCACACCAGTCATAATGGCTATTACTAGTCAAAAAATAACAGAAGCTGGAGAAAAATGAACACTTATACACTGTTGGTGGGAGTGTAAATTAGTTCAGCCACTGTGGAAAGCAGTGTGGGGATTCTTCAAGGAGCTAAAAATAGAATTACCATTTGACCCAGCAATCCCATTACTGGGCATATACCCAAAGAAATATAAATTGTCCTAACATAAAGGCATATGGACCTATATGTTCACTGTTGCACTACTCACAATAGGAAAGACATGAAATCAACCTAAATGCCCATCAGTGATAGAATGGACAAGAAAATATGGTACGTATACACCACGGAATACTACACAGCCATAAAAAAGAACAAGGTCATGGGCTTTGTGGGAACATAGATGGAGCTGGAGGCCATTACCCTTAGCAAACTAATTCAGAAACAGAAAACTAAATACTGCATGTTCTCACTTATAAGTGAGAGCTAAATGATGAGAACACATGAGCACAAAGAGGCGAACAATAGATACCGTGGCCTACTTGATGGTGGAGGGTGGGAGGGGGAGAGGATCAGGAAAAATAGCTACTGGGTACTAGGCTTAATATGTGGGTGATGGATTTGTGTAACAAACTTCTATGGCATGAGTTTACCTATATAACAAACCTGCACATGTACCTCTGTATGTAAAAGAAAAGCTAAAAATGAAAATAGAAACAAAAAACAGAGTGATATGATAGAGGGTGACTTAAGGCTACTTTTCATGGGTGAGACTCAAATCTGAAAGAGATACCTTGTGAAGACTGAGAAAGAGATTTTCAGAGAGAGGAAGAAATAGTGCAATAAACATTAGGTGGGAACCTCCATTATGGGCTGAAAGTGTTCTCCTCAAAGTGATAGACTGAGATCTTAAGCCCCAGTGTGGTAGGATTAGGATATAAGGCTTTCAGGGTATAATTAGGTCATGAAGGTGAAGCTCTCATGAGTGGGATTAGTGCCCCTACAAGAAGAGATGAGAGAGCTTGCTTCCTCCTTCTCTCCCCCATTTATCTGTTTCTCTCTGTCTCCGTCTCTCTCTTTTTCTCTGCCATGTGAGGATACAACAAGAAAGCATCTGTCTCCAAACACTGGATCTACCAGCACTTTGATCTTGGACTTCCCAGCCTCCAGAACTGTGAGAAATAAACGTTAAGACTCCAGTCTATGGTATGCTTGTTATAGCAACCCTAGCTGACTAAGATGCAGTCATAGTTGTTCTCACAGACATAACAGCTTGCTCCTGTGGCCGGAGGACAGTGGGAGAGAGGCAGAGTGATGAGAGTTGGAGTCCAAGATCAAGCAGGGTTTTTAAGCCTCAGTGAAGGGCATGAACTTTATTCTAAGTATATGGGAGACCATGGAAAATTGTACACAAAGGGGAACCAGACTATGATTTACATTTTTAAAAAATTACATTGGCTTTTCTATGACAAGATGATTGTGGGGTGAAAAAAGGAAAATCAGGAAGACAAACTAGAAGCTCGTGCAAGAGTCCAAACAAGAGATGATGGTGGCTTGGATTAGGTAGTATTGGAGATGGAGGGAATGGCCAGAATTGCCACCTATTTTGGCACTATTCTTTTTAAAATATCCTAAAAGTAAAAAAATATATATATAAAAAATTTACTATTTTAACCATTTTTAAGTGTGCACATCAGAAACTAAGTGCATTGTTGTGCAATCATCACTGCCATCCATCTCCATAACGTTTTCATCTTGCAAAACCAAAATTCTTTCCCTATTAAACACTAACTGCCCATTTCCCCCTCTCCCCAGACCCTGGCAACCACTATTCTATGTTCTGTCTCTATGAATTTGACTACTCTAAGTACTTCATATGAGTAGAATCACAGAATATTTGTCCTATTGTGATTGGCTCATTTCATTTAACATGTTTTCAAGGTTCATCCATGTTGTAGCGTGTGTCAGAATTTCCTTCCATATTAAAGCTGAATAATATTCCATTCTCTATGTATGCCACATTTTGTTTATCCAGTCATCTGTCAATGGACACGTGTGGCTTTCACATTTCACCTAGTGTACATAATGCTGCAATGAACATGGATGTACAAATATCCCTTTGAGACCCTGCTTTCATCTGTGTGTGTGTGTGTGTGTGTGTATACCCAGAAATGCAATTGCTTGATCATACGATAATTCTGTTTAATTTTTTGAGGAACTACCATATGATTTTTCGCAGCAGCTGCAGCATTTAGCATTCCCATCAGCAGTGCACAAGGATTCCATTTCTCCACATCCTCCCAACGCTTCTTATTTTATATTTTTTTAATTGTAGGAGAAAACATATGACATAAAATTTACCATCTTAACAATTTTTGAGTGTACATCTCAGTGGGGTTGAACCTATTCAAATTGTTGTGGAACAGATCTCTAGAACTTTTTTATTTTGCAAAACTGAAACTCTATACTCACTGAACAACAACTCCTTATTTCGCTCTCACCCCAGCCCCTGGCAACCACCAAGCTTATACTTTCTGTTTGCATAAGTTTGACTACTTTAGATATTTCATATGCATGAAATCATACAGTATTTATATTTTTATGACTGGTTTATTTCAGTTACCATAATGCCCTCAAGGTTCATTCATATTGTAGCATTAATATGGCAGGATTTCTTTCTTTTTGAAGGCTGAATAATATTCTATTGTATGTATATATCACATTTTCTTTATTCACTTTATTCACTCATTCATCCATTTGGGTTGAATTAATGCCCCTTCTACTTCTTGGCTATTCTTATTTTTTTTATTGCATTATCTCATTTATATGTAGAATCGTAAAAAAAACTTTCATATACAGAGATAGAGAGTAAAACGGTTGTTACCAGGGGTGGGGGTGGAGAGGAGAAGAAAGTTTATGAACTGGGTTAAGACTTCTAACTACACTATTTATCAAAATAAATTAATATGAAATATTAAAATGGAAACTTACAGCAAAATGAAAGAAGGAGCAAGGTTGCAATATTACCATTTAGGATATTTTGTTGAACTAAAATAAATTTTGAAAGATTCCTAAAAACGAAAAATGGGTTCTATTTTAGAACCCAGTGATGTTGTTCAAAAATGCCATAATATATGTATAAGTGCTTTGAAAAAGTCTTTCGCAATGATATATTGCTTTTAGCCTAATTAATATTTGTTATAGTTTTAAAGCAAAGACCTATTTTAGAATTCAAGTGATAGAAACATTAAAGAAGTTTTACATTCTATAATCTTACATCCATTTATGAAGGAAAATAAGTTGCTGAATACATTATAATTATGTAATAATGGCACCACTTAATAGCTATGCAACCTTGGACAAATTGCTTAAATATTCTAAGCCTTAATTTTCTCATTTATAAAATGGAGGTACCTCATATGGTAGCCAGCCTCCAAAATGGCCCCCAGTGGTCCCTGCCTGCTAGTATTCAGGTTCTGATCTAGTTCCCTCCTATGGCTGTTCTGAATAATGCTACAATAAAAATGTGTGTGAAAATATCTCTTAGAGATCCTGCTTAATGTTCTTTTGGATATGTACTCAGAAATGGAATTGCTAGATCGTATAATTTTATTTTTAATTTTTTGAGAAACCTCCATACTGTTTTTATAATGGCTGTATCATTTTACATTCCCATTTGCAGTGCAAAAGGATTTTAATTTCTCTACTTCCTCACCAATACTTGTTATTTTCTGTTTTTGTGATAGCAGTCATTCTAATCATTATGAAGAGCATCTCATTGTGGTTTTAATTTGCATTTCCCTAATGACTGGTGATGGTGAGCATCTTTTCATGTACTTTTTGGCTATTTGTATATCTTCTTTGGAGAAACGTCTATTCAAGTCCTTTGCTCATTTTTTTCTTTTATTTTTTATTTTTTATTATACTTCAAGTTCTAGGGTACGTGTGTACAATGTGCAGGTTAGTTACATATGTATACATGGGCCATGTTGGTGTGCTGCACCCATTAACTCGTCATTTACATTAGGTATAACTCCTAATGCTATCCCTCCCCCCTCCCCCCACCCCACAACAGGCCCTGGTGTGTGATGTTCCCCTTCCTGTGTCCAAGTGTTCTCATTGTTCAATTCCCACCTATGAGTGAGAACATGCAGCGTTTGGTTTTGTGTTCTTGCAATAGTTTGCTGAGAATGATGGTTTCCAGCTTCATCCATGTCCCTACCAAGGACATGAACTCATCCTTTTTTATGGCTGCATAGTATTCCATGGTGTATATGTGCCACATTTTCTTAATCCAGTCTATCATTGTTGGACATTTGGGTTGGTTCCAAGGACATTTGCTATTGGGAATAGTGCCACAATAAACATACGTGTGCATGTGTCTTTATAGCAGCATGATTTATAATCCTTTGGGTATATACCCAGTAATGGGATGGCTGGGTCAAATGGTATTTCTAGTTCTAGATCCCTGAGGAATCGCCACACTGTCTTCCACAATGGTTGAACTAGTTTACAGTCCCACCAACAGTGTAAAAGTGTTCCTATTTCTCCACATCCTCTCCAGCACCTGTTGTTTCCTGACTTTTTAATGATCGCCATTCTAACTGGTGTGAGATGGTATCTCATTGTGGTTTTGATTTGCATTTCTCTGATGGCCAGTGATGATGCCTTTGCTCATTTTTGAATTTAGTTGTTTATTATTTTGTTGTTGAGATTCAGGAATTCTTTATATATTCTGGATGTTGATCATTTATTAGATACATAGTTTGCAAATCTTTTCTCCCATTCTGTGAGTTGTCAGTATTCTTGAAGGACTAGATAGATTAGATGGAGATGAGGGAAAGAGTCCTTCACTCTAGGAGATCCAAGGTATCTCCTGGATTTGGACTTAGGAGATTGGGTGAGTAGTGGTACTATTGATCTAGGTAGGAAAGACCTGAGGAGACTTGGTGGGAGCGAGGGTGGGAGGCAGGTGTTCAGTTTGGGATGTATTACGTCTGAGATGCTTATTAGACATCCATTTGGAGGTGTAAAATAATCAGCAGTGAAAATGACATTTCAAGAAAAGTTCAATGCTAGAAATAGAAATCTGGGAGCACTAAGATGATAGGTGATATTGATAGAACTGGATGTGGTCACCTAGGAAAATGATTGTAGCCTGGCCAGAGAGAACTACAGGTGCAGGAACCAGGGTCTTTCAACATTTACAGATTTATTAGTAGAGGGACATTCACCCAAAGGAACTGGGAAGGAATCATTAGTTTTGTAGGAAGAACCAGGGGAGGTTGGAACTTGAGGAAGCTGAGACCAGAAACTGTTGCCATAAGGAGAGAATGATCAGTGGTAAAATGTGCTGCTGTCTAGCAATGTGATAGAGAAATGGCCCTTGGGTTTGGTAAAATGGACGTTATTGGTCACCTTGATAGAAACCATCTTGCAGAGTGAAGGGAGCATATCAGATTGGAATGCATTGAGGAGAACATAGTACAGGTAGAAGCAGAGTTAGTGAATACAGGTAACTCTTTAAAGAATTTGGCATGAAGAGGAGCAAAGCAGTGAGATGGAAGATGGAGGGGATCCTGCTTCTAGAGATTTATTTTTAGATAGAAGATACTATAATATACTGTTATACATGCGTAAGTAAGCCAATAGAGAGTGACAATTGATAATCCAGGACAGAAGAGAAAATTGCAGTAGCAAAATCCTTGAGAAGGTGAGACAGATGGATCTTTTTAAATGACTTACTTTTAAAAACTGCCAGATGAATTGATATACCTTCAAGTTTACTGATTCTTTTTTCTGCCATCTCTAATTTGCTGTTAAGTCTGATAAGAACTTATTTTCTAAGGAACCTTTATATAAATAACGTATGAGTAATATAGATATATTTATAAATAATAAGTAAATAGAGTACAATTAATCTCTTGCCATATGTAATTTAATCTTATAAATAAAGCAAGCTGGAGGAGGCGGTTTGTGCCTGTAATCCCAGCTACTCAGGAGGCTGAGGCAAGAGGATTTCTTGAGGCCAGGAATTTGATACTAGTCTGGGCAACATAGCAAGACCTCATCTCTAAAGGCATAAAAATTAGCCAGACATGGTGGTCTGTGTCTGTATTCCTAGATACTTGGGAGGCTAAGATGGGAGGATTTCATGAGTCCAGGAAGTTGAGGCTGCAGTGAGCTATGATCACACCACTGTACTCCAGCCTGGATGACAGAGTGAGACCGCCGACTCTAAAAAGAAAAAAAAAATTGCAGACCAAACAATGTTTGGGGCTGGGTGTGGTGACTCACGCTTGTAATCCCTGCACATTGGGAGGATTGCCTGCAGTCAGGAATTCGAGACCAGCCTGGGTAACATAGCGAGACCCTATCTCAAAAAAAAAAAAAAAAAATTAGCTGGGCATGGTGGCACGTGCCTTTAGTCCCAGCTATTTGGGAGACTAAGGTTAGAGGATCCCTTGAGCCCAGGAGTTCGAGGCTGCAGTGAGCCAAGATCAAGCAATGGCACTCCAGTCTAGGTGACAGAGTAAGATCGTATCTCAAAACTAACTAAATAAATAAAACAGTGTTTACAATCTCTAGCTAGCTACAGTGTGATGCTGAAGGCTCTGGACATGAAGTTGGCTATTTGTTATAAGGACACATTGACAAGGGCTACAGAGATGTCACCGAATGCTAGCACCAACCTGGACCTTCCTTTGACATGATTAGCCAGATTAAAAGAGAATTGACACAACAGAAATGCATACATAAGTTCACCAAAAGACATATGCCAGAATGTTCATAGCCTCATTTTTTGATAACAGCTCCAAATCTGGAAATTATGCAAATGCTCAACAGTGGAATGCATAAATCAAGTGTGGTATACTCACAGAATAGGATATTATATAGCAATGAGAACAACCAGTCTAAATCTACATGCAATCATATGATGGAAGTTCATAAATGCAATGTTTTAGATGACTCAACTGTCACGTCCCTAGGGCCTAGAATGGGCCTGGCACATGGTAGGCTCTTAGCAAATATTTGTTAAATGAATGGTCTTATTTTACCCTCAGTACAACCCCATGAGATTGGCAGGGCAGGTATCAGAATTTCTGAGAGGTAGAGAGGTCAAGTGATTTGCTCCCTTTCACCCTGATCATGGTCACTACATTAGGATCCCTGCTAAAACAGCTAGCTCTGTGAAATGTGTGTTAACTCGCCATCATTCTAAGTAACATTGCTGTTCCCTCAGCCTTTTAGCACGAATAGCATATTTTAGTTTCTTTTGTTGTTGTTAAATCATATTCTGGGGCCTAACTTGGAGATGTTTATTTCCATTATGGGATATTTTGGACTGGGATTTGAAAGAGAAAGGGCCAGAGGGCTGTGCTTTCAAAAAAAAAAAAGGCTTAAGGTAAGGGGAGAAAGCTCACTGGAGAGATTTATGTCAAGGAATTTGCAGCAAACTCTGTCATTCCATCTGAGTAAGTGTGGCTAGAAACAGGAAGGGAAAAACAGGATATTGTGGTAACGCACGGGCTTAATGGAATGTCAGATGAACAGATGGGTTGGAGCTGTCCTGGCAACTGTCAAAGGAGGAAGTCTGAGGAGCCTTCAGAGGAATCCTTACACAAATGCAGGTGAAGTGGGGATGGGGATGTGTGTTTCCTGTAAAGTCAAAAAGAGTTGTGAGTGAAGCATCAAAAGGACAAGCAAAGGCACCTCTGTCCAAGTCATCTCTTTAAAGTCAATCTGCATTTGGGTCAGAAGGAAGTAGGGGCCCAGTAGGTTCCCATCGATTTACTTTTAGGAATTAGAAATGATCAGTTATATCCTCTGACACTCCGTCAGTGTTTACTGGAAAATAATTTTTTGAAGAGCCGGAGAACCAAAAATGACAAAGATGAAATTAACAACAATGTTCAAAGAAGGAAAGGGAAGCTCTTCTTGTACTTATTTTTGGCTGAAAAAAAAGTTTAACTATTTTAAGTAGGACTCATTGAAGACTGACAAGTTGGTGACTTCAAATAAGAACAACTAATTTTGGAAAGGATAACTTTATTAACCTGTTTCACACTGCTATGAAGATACTACCAGAGACTGCGTAATTGATAAAGGAAAGAGGTTTAGTTGACTCACAGTTCTGCATGGCTGGGGAGGCCTCAGGAATCTTACAGTCATGGCAGAAGGGGAAGCACGCACGTCTTATGTGGCAGCAGGTGCGAGAGAGCATGTGTAGGAGGAACTGTCACACACTTATAAAACCATCAGATCTCATGAGAACTCACTCACTATATGAGAACAGCATAGGGGGAAACCACCTCCATGATCCAATCACCTCCCACCAGGTCCTTCCCTTGACAGGTGGGGATTCTGGGGATTACAATTTCAGATGAGATTTGGGTGGGGACACAGAGCCAAACCATATCAATGACATTTTTTAAAACAGCATTGAACAAATTCTGCTAGTGGTCATAAGGAATGCATTACTTAAAAGCTAATTGAGAAGCTGATCCTTCAGATGTAAACTCAGCAAATGAGGACACAAATGATTTCTGGAGAATTTGGAAAATGTATTTGGAGTTTCCACTTTACATAGCATGGCAATATTAGGTACTTATAATGACCCTACTGCAGCGAAACACCCATATGCTGGATTAATTACATACTTGAATTGCACACTTAATGTGCACTGCTGGGTTTACTAAAGAATAAGCGATATCCACTAGCCACAGGTTTTTTTTTTTTTTTTTTTTGAATGGAGTCTTCCTCTGTCGCCAGGCTGGAGTGCAGTGGCATGATCTCGGCTCACTGCAACTTTTGCCTCCCAGGTTCAAGCAATTCTTCTGCCTCAGCCTCCCAAGTAGCTGGGACTACAGGTGCACACCACCATGCCCGGTTACTTTTTGTATTTTTAGTAGAGATGGGGTTTCACGATGTTGGCCAGGATGATCTCAATCTGTTGACCTCGTTATCTGCCCGTCTCAGCCTCCCAAAGTGCTGGGATTACAGGCGTGAGCCACTGTGCCCGGCTGCCACAGGTTGTTCTTGTTATATTGAAGTTGAAATATGTATTGAAAGATGGGATAGATGAGAAGAGTCAGAAGTGTGGCTGTGCTGATTGTTAAGCTATTGTCTCTTAACTCCAAACTCACTCTTCTATATTCTGCTTTACAGTGCTAGTATTGGGATTCTGCAAGCCAGATTTCTCCCTAGCCAGCAGGACCACTGTTAAGTTCAGTCAATAGGGGAGGCTGAAGAAGTCCAGAAGGCTGAGGTTGAAAAGACGTCTTATTTCTTGTTTGGTCACTCTTTTGTTAGCATCACTCCAGCAATAGTTCTTCATCTCAGTAATGGCAGATGATGGCAGTTGCACTTTGTTCCAGTTTCCAATTTTCCACCCACTCTCCTAGGACAAGCCACGTTGTCCTCTCTCAAAGATAATCAGCACTATCTGGGTAGCACCTCTCCTTAGGTTCTAAATCCCAGCCCTGGAGCTTCTCCTTCAAACTTCTAATAACCTCATTTTTTTTCTTTCTGTTCTCCAAGCCCGGAGATAGTCCTGGTTGCTTTCAGAAATAACTCTGTATTATATCAGTGTTACTGTTTCCCCTCTTAGTTCTCTAATAGCTATTTAACTAGTTCCCATTAAATTATTGTCTTAATCCATTTTGTGCTGCTATAACAGAATACCACAGACTGGGTACTTTGTAAAGAACAGAGATTTACTTATCGTTCTGGAGGCTGGGAAGTTCAAGATCAAAGGGTTGGCATCTTTCAAGGGCCTCTTTGCTGAGTCATCTCTTGATGGAAAGTGGGAGGCAGGAAGGAAAGAGAGCGTGAGCTAGCAAGAGGGGGACTGAACTCGCTTTTATAACAAACCCACTCTCACAATAACGAACCTACTCCCATGTTAATGACATTAATCCATTGCCCTCATCACCTAATCACCTCTTAAATGTCCCACCTCTCAACACTGTTGCATTGGGGATGAAGTTCCCAAACTATGAACTTTGGAGGACACATTAAAATAAACAGCAGTTATTTATTCAAATAGCTGGTGCAGTTTCTAATAACTGACTGGACCATAACTGAAACAAGGTCCAAAATTTATTTCCTATAATATGGTAACATGAATATAGTTAGAATCAGGACTTGCATCCAATACCAGGGGTACACCCCTCTGAAAGAAAGGTGACCTTTAGTTACGAATCCTTGTAAACTTGCTAATAATGATAGACCTCCAGGAAAACAGCTAGTCGTGTTTACTAGTAGGAGAGTTGGCACTTATGAAATGCTTCTAGCAAGATATACCTGGTCTGTTCAGAATTGCTTATAGTAACAAAAAACCAAATAAAAATCCCTTAGAATCTATTTATATGTGGGACATGGCTCCCTGGAAAGTATCACACAAGTTATATAACCATCTGAATAGAGAAGTTCCATGACTGAAATGGCTTTCTTCTAAGTAATGGAGCTCCAGATTTTTTTTTGAGACCTCAAGTTTTAATCTAGGCACATGTGTGTCCTGATGAGAAAGGGCCTGGGAATAAGTTGGCTAGCTTGGACCTGTGTGCTTCACTTGTGCCTAGCAACTACTTATATCCTTGAACTTATTTGTAAAGCTTGATGCTGGGTAAGATCTCTGATTCAAGAGTCTGATTTAACAGTTAATCCTTTATGCTATTGCATAGACCTTTGCTCAGAATGCTACAGGTGCTTCAGTAAAATACAGGAGTACACAAGCAAGAGGAAGACATAGGATACAGGTATTAGGAGATCCAATGGGAAGAGAAGTGAAGGGTAACCCTAGGACAATGATTAGAGGAGCCTCCAGGATGAGATGGCAGCCAGTCCAGACTGCATGAGGAGGACTCAAGAAACAGGTGGAGAGTTGTCTTCAGCAAGATGCCTTCTGGCCTTGGACCATCTTTTAGTATCTAGGGGTACCTGGGAGAGTTTGACATAGATTCTTTTATATACTTGGCTTGCTGCCAAAGCTCTTCCTTTCCTCTCTGTCTACTAAATGTGAGGCAAAACATTAAAACTTTTAGAATATCTATTTGATCTTGAGTCTTTAGGACTCAAAAAAAGCTGGCCACAAGACTAAATTTATATCAATTACATTAAAATTAAAAACCATTCATCAAAAAGTACCATAAAGAAAGTGAAAACATAAGCCGTGTGTGTGCGTTTGTGTGTGTTTGGGGGAGGGATATGTTTGCAACACGTATACATGAAGGATTAATATCCTGAATATATAAAGACATATAAAGAACTCCTGAAAGTTGATAAGGAAAACACAAATAACCAAATGGAAAAATAGACAAAAACCATGAACCGGCATTTCACAGAAGAGGAAATAAGGATGGAAAATAAGCACATGAAAGAATGCTCAACCTTCTTGTAACCAATGCAAATAAAGGCCACAATGAGATATATTATCCCTACTAGATAGGCAAAAATCAAGAAGTCCTGTACTACTCAATATTTGAAAGTGAAGTAATTTTTAAACACTACTGGTATGAGTACAATATGGTACAAGCATTTGGGAAAAATTTTGGCATTATTTTCCAAAATGGAAAATATGCTTATCCTAGGAATTAGCAGTTGTACCATGGAGCAGAAAGCTGTATATATCTTAGTGCAAAGAATGGATGCAGGTGTAAAGATATATTAATTCCCTAGCTTCAAAGTAGCTGAGTGGCCTTCTTTTCTGGTTAACAGGCTGATAGTCTCTTTAGGCAGCAACCAGCCTGGTCCTTCCACTTATATCCTGTGCCTACAAGTACCACTTTCTATATGTACAACAAAATTTATAAGTTTAGGAAACTCTACCATAGAGAAGCTTCATAAAAATGTTTAAAACAAAGCAAATTAATCTGTGAATAATCCAAGGACCAGTAAGAGGTGAATGGCTTAGTATACTGAGATAATATATATTCCTTCAATGGAATACTATACAGCAGTGAAAATGAATCCAACTGGAGCTATACACATTAACATAGATGAATTTTAAAACATAATGTAGAAGACAAAAGCAAGTCTCAAATGATCCAAAAAATGATTCTATTTGGAAAGCAAAAAAATTTAAAACTGAATATATTGTTAGGGATATATACATATGTAGTAAAACTGATAAACAGCTATAAAATAATAAACCTTTATTTAGAATGGTAGTAATCTTGAGGGGGAAAAAGAGTGGTACAATTGGGATAAGGGATGGACATACATATTTTATTTTATTTTTATTTTTATTTTTTTTTTCGGTAGAGACGGGGTTTCACCATGTTAGCCAGGATGGTCTCAATCTCCTGACCTCGTGATCCGCCCGCCTCGGCCTCCCAAAGTGCTGGGATTACAGGCATAAGCCACTGCGCCCGGCCCCGGGATGGACATATTTTTTAAAAGGGCAAAAAGGTGGATATGTAAAATCTCATTTATGTAAAAAAGAATCTACTATTTCATTAATTCAAAGGCAGCTTTTTCCCCTGTATTTTAACAGCTCTGAAGTTAGAATGTGTCTTGAAATTGCTATTGAACAAGTGACAATTATGATATAGTTGTCATTGCCATGCCTGATATTGTTCCTAACTATTCATATATCACTTCAACTGAATTATGTATATCATTGGTTCTAGATCCTTTGATTTTAAACACCAATTACAGTTTTTTAAAAGGTTAGAGTATGACTTGGCATCAAAACAGAGTTACTGTATACTCGGAAAGGCACAGGACTGAGAAATACATTTTATATCAATGAGGCCAATATTCAGTGTTGGAAAGGAGAAATAAGTATGATTCTATGTTTTCTCAGAAAGCAACAACCAAGTGCTTTCTGTGACTTAAGAAAGGAAGATATCTACAAGTAGGTGATGTTGTTACATTTTGTTCCTGAGATATATGCAAGGAATTGCCTAAAACATGACAAATCATACAGCTAAACGTGGAGAAATCACCAAATCCCTTGTAACTGAGGAGAGACATCTTAAAGCAACAAGCTGATATAACTGATTCATGCATGCCATTAAGAATATCATTAATTTTTGTGTTACGGTGTTTCTCTTTCCTAATAGTATACAAAGTAATGGTGCATGGGCATTTTATAGTCAATAGCATTTTAGATTCAATGATTTGTAGTATATGAGTTCTGCATATAGGTAAATAGAAAAAGGCCTGGAAGAATTACACATCAGACTGTTAATAGTGATAATATCTGACTTTGGGACTACCAGTGATTTTTTTCCTCTTTATTGTTTATTTTTAATTTTCTACAATCAAAACATTGCTCACATAATAAAAATTAAGATTTTATAACATTTGTTTTGTTTCGTTTTGTTTTTGAGATGGAGTCTCCCTCTGTCTCCCAGGCTGGAGTGCAGTGGAGCAATCTCAGCTCACCGCAACCTCTGCCTCCTGGGTTCAAGCAATCCTTCCACCTTAGCCTCCCAGGTAGCTGGGATTACAGGCACGCACAACCACGCCCGGCTAATTTTTGTATTTTCATAAGAAATGGGGTTTTGGCATGTTGGCCAGGCTGGTCTCGAACTCCTGACCTCAAGTGATCCGCTTGCCTTGGCCTCCGAAAGTGCTGGGATTGCAGGTGTGAGCCACCATGCCCACTGCTATTTTTTTTTTTTTTTTAAATCAAACATATTCCAAGAGAATGTCAAGGGAAAGCTGTTTCCACTTAGGTCTGTTGTGGGCATTAGCTAGGTGAATGAAGTGGAGGATATCCGCAAACAAGACCTTGGTTCCAATCCTAGTGATGCTTCACATGTATGCTCTTAAGCAAGCTATGTAACGGCCTTGCGCTTAAACTCTCCCAACTATGAAATTGGGTGTATGATACTCTTTCACAGGGCTATTCTGAAACTCTTAAGGGTTTTCAAAGTTTTGTGCAACATCAATTTCCATGGATGTTAAATTAAGTTTCTGTGTGTGTGGTTTAGGGAAAGAAAGCAGGTATTCTAAGGTTTAATAACCTTGGAAAATTCTGGGTTCAACAAAGTTAACCTGATTCCTCTCATAATTTCTTAGAATTTATATTTGCTAATGTGCATAATGAACTTCCAAGAAGGGCTATCATGTGAGGAAGCATCTCTTGGAACTAGTGTTTTGTGTAATGCCAAGATATATTGATAGTATTGTCTGTATCTTCCTCCAGGAAGTTTCTGAAAGGTTGACTTACTGGTAAAAATGGCATCCATTATTGTCTCCAGTCGTCCCCCTCTTCAGCTTCCAAAATACTCTCTTTAGGTTCCAACCTTGCTTGAAACTCCATTTTAGACTTTTAAAAATAAACTCCTCCCTTGATCTGCCAGGAGTTAGTCCTTTGTCCTGCTTCTCTAAGGAAGGTATTCTCCCGTTTGCTGTTCTGTGACAATGCAAGTGCAGCCCAGCTGTTTGCTTCATGTGGTTGTGCCCTTGAGACTTGAGCCAACATTTGATCCCCTAGTGCTGGGCAGAGTAGTAGCTCAACAAATGTGTCCTTTCCCAGCACAGCAGTTTCAGTGGGAAAAGTGCTGGTTCTAGAACTATTTTCTTCCCCTGAGAACAGTGTCTGTCAGTGTATTCTGAAAAGCATCTTGTTCTTGATTTAAGTCATACAAAGATAGCTACACAGTAATTTTAGTAAATGTAAGGTACTCTTGTACAAATGATGAACAAGACATCCTAAAATCCAAAAAACCAAAAAATAAAAAAGCAATCTTTTCCAGCATTTCTTCTAGTTAGAACTATCTCCCTCTGACCTCAAATCAGTTAGGTTTTATCATTGGCAGAGATATTTGGGGAAGGGCTCTGATATATTACGGTCCTAAGAGCAGTGAGCCTGCTGTTGAGGTGGAAAGATCAATGCCTCCCTCCCATGGGCTTTCATATAAAGAGCCCTGGCCTGGGGGTTAGAAGACAAAGAGTTCAGTCTGTGTTGCCACCAACTTGCCATGAGATCTCACTGGGAAGAAGAGTGTTACCTGATGGCCATTCCTAATTGGTGTGGTTATGGTAAACCTCAGTTAGTAGATTCTAGTATTTAAGTAAAGTCTAGGTCGTAGGGGTCAAGTGGTACCACCCTGAGGAAAGAGGCCTGAAGCAGGCAGGGAAGGATTGTGGTTGTGGATGACCAACTTCAACTGAGGAGGAACTGGCCATCGTTGTAAGCCACATCGCCCTCAGTCACAGGGCATGCTGCTGCCTTCACTAAGTCTTGTGTGATCCTCCTAGCCTTGTCTCAACTCCGGGTTGGGAAGAGCAGATGGGCTCTTGTTCAGGTTGCTCATGGAGAAGCAGTGAGGCAGTGGCAGTGGTAACAAGCCAAGGCCTGAGAAATGTCAAATCTGGAGATGGTCTGCAAGTGCTTCTCAGTGAGTTAGGGGAAGCTACTGGATTTTAGGCTGGATATTTTTTTTTGGAGTCAGGGACTGTCCTGTAAATTGCAGGATGTTTGGCATTCCTGACCTCCTTCCTTCTGCTCGGTACTAGTAGTAGCAAATCATTGTGATGACTAAGAATTGCTTCCACCTATTTCCAAAGTCTTGTATTAGAACCATTGGAAGGTATGTGGTCTAACTGACTTCCCCATCATAAAATTTTTCATTTATTTCCACGATTTAGTTCCAGTTTTATCGAGAGGCAGCATTTCTTCACACTCCAACTACTCGGTCCCTATAGGGTCATGCCCACAGCAGCCATTACTAAACTGAATAACATCAGTGTCACAGTAAGACTGCAATTTCAGAATGCACTCCTGGTGAACCAATCTAAAACTGACAGTGCAAAGACTGTGACCAAAGGAATCAGGAACCTTGGAAACTAGTTCAGCTTCTACCCTTTTACTTTTTACATTTTTTACTTATATTTTGTATTTTAGATTTGGTTTTCTGTTCCTGAGTAAATTCACTTAGAATAATGGCCTGCAGCTGCATCAGTGTTGCTGTAAAGGACGTGATTTTGTTCCTTTTTATGGCTACAGAGAATTCCATGGTGTGTATGTTCCACATTTCCTTTATCCAATCCACTGTTGATGGGCACCTAGGCTGATTCCTTGTCTTTGCTATTGTGAGTAGTGCTGTGATAAACATGTAAGTGCAGATGTCTTTTTGGTAGAACAATTTACTTTCCTTTGGGCATATACCTGGTAATGGGATTGCTGGGTCAAACGGTAACTCATTTTAATTTTTTGAGAAATCTCCAAACTGCTTTTCACAAGAGCTGAACTAATTTACAGTCCTACCAACAGTGTATAAGCATTCCCTTTTCTTGCCAACATCTGTTATTTTTTGACTTTTTAATAAAAGCCATTCTAACTGGTGTGAGATGGTACATCACTGTGGCTTTGATTTGCATTTCTTACTTTTAAGACAAATCACTTTAGATTTTTGAGTTTTGGTTAAAAATCATCCATATACATAAAAATGAGAAACTCTCATGTTCCTCATCTCTAATGGCCTTTCTGGATCTAAAGTTCAGTTCTACCGAGTTCAGTTCTACTGAGAAAGGCCATCACTGACTCAAATTTGAATGTGAGCATGGAATGATACAGCTAAGACCAATTATTTAGAGAGAAGAAATGGTTTTCATGCAGACACATTTTAAAACACACAAATAAAATTCTTACCACTCAAATTTTGGTAAACATTTTATAATTTATATATAAAATCTCAGTAAGAAACCATGTAAAATGACAGAAATATCCACCTTACATTAAGAGTCAAAATAAAAAAAAAAACCCATACACACTGAATGTAAATTTTAATTATAAAACAAGAATATGAACAAAACATTTTAAAATAATCTCAATTATTTGGCAACTCATCACATCATTGCAAGAGACAAATTTGATCGTAAGAAGTTTAATCTTATGAAAAACTGAAGTTGGACAGTTTGCTCATATGAGAGTTAAAACATGTTTAAAAAAACACTTGGCAATAAAGCCAGTTTCTATACTGAAATAATTGTGTATAAAACAACATAAAATCCTGAAACTGGATAGACAGGAGGGACCTAATCTTGAATGCATTTCTCTTCACTGAAAAAGACAATATGGAAAGAGTATTGGTAGAAGCTTCAGAACAGCACAGAAGAGGAATGAACACAGAGAAGAGGAATGAAGAGGGATTTCTGCTGCAGGTGACTGACGCAACTTTACCTGAACCAGAACCTGTTTTGTGTCAATGCGGCTGGTAGTAAAGTCACAGATGCAAGTATAATCTAAAAACAAGTTACATTCTTAAAAAACAGAGCCACAACTGTGAACAGAAAAGCAATGAAGAACCTTTCTTTAGCTAAACTACTTTACTTGGATACATGCGAGTTTCTGCCAGATCATATTAAGATAGTTACAGGGCAGGCAGAGTCCTAAAAAATTTTCTACTAATGACTGCATAGCATTTAAAACCCTTTTTATTTAAAAAAAAATAATAAAGTAAAATAAACAGATATATAGTAAAGTTCACAGATAAGTTTTCTCTGTAAAATAAATAAAGTGTTCATTGATTAGCATCATACATAGAGTAAAATACAACCTATTTTTACATGTTTATATACTATACACAGATTACCAGTAGGCAGCCTGGCGTCTGATGGGCTGGAGGGGTTTGCATTCATGATGTGTCACATTGGGAAATCCCAATTTTGAATGTTAAAATATACAACTACTTTGTTTTGAGTTCAGATACAAAGTAAACTTATTGTCCTTTATCTGAAATAAATGTACATAATATCTTCTATGAACAATAGTTTATAAAGCTGTTTAAAACATAACAAGAAAAAGCTTGCACCTAGGGACTTACAGCACATGCATATCTTTTTCCTGGTTAAAGAGAAGCCTATGGCCACCAAGGCATGTCTCTTTCCTCTCCACCGTGTTCCTCCATAAGCCTAGGGCAGCAGTGGTCAGGATTATCGCTTCGCTTTTTTCACAGGGGCTTCCTCCACCCTTTGCTGGCCTCTTGTTCGGGCCCCAGGAGGGCTGACTTCTCTCTTGCGCTTGATAGAAGGGGAGAGCTGTGTCTTTGACCTGCATTAAGCAAAGTCAAGGCAATGGTGAGGTTTAAAAGCAGCTGCTTCAAATAACTTGGGAGTTCCTTAAAAAAACAGAAGAGTTTTGAACTTGACAGCTAAGAAGAGAAAAACCCAGTAACACTTATACACGAAAAGGAGCTACCTCGTGAAGAGCTTGAACTAACTGGTTATTTGCTGTCAACCTCACACACAAACACAAAACACTGGAAGAGAAGTTTGAAGCCTGTGCTCTGGTTCCAGCTCTACCACACTCTAGGTGCTGATGGTGCTCAAATCCACTTCCTTCTCTGGGCCCTAGTTCTTTCATCTAGAAAACAAAGACATCAACAGCGGGTCCCACCAATATACAGACTGTCCCAAGTTCAAACAACTAGCAAGAACACAGCAGGACTGCAATCTAGGTTGGACCAAGTGCAAAATCATGTTTCGTAGCACAGTATTACAGAAAATACCTGTGTTAGAAAAGGCACGGGAATTTCAGAAGAACATTCTAACCAATCTCCCTATCACCAGCATACCCTGTTGATATAGTCTGTGATTAAAATTATTTGTTGGAAACTCCAATTAATCATGTTACTGTCCTAGAGATGTATGAAGTTCCTCTTGGGTCTCTGATGCTTTCAGGAGAAAATCATCCAGAGCCTTTTATAGTTCTGCCTTCTACTTGTGCACCATCTGGGCCTGTAGTCCTGCACCTTCCACATCACAAAGCAAGATGCCCCATCTTTGGAATTCCCCACAGAGAAATGCGACTTTATTAATATGAAGACTTTAGGTCTTTACCACAGCATTTACCATTGCGATTTATCTGCTGTGTTTTTTCAAACTGCAAGTTACAATCAATATTTTAAAACAACATGTTAATAGGACACAACAGAAAATACCACTCGTATCACATCTATTAAATTTGACTCATGAAATTTTGTTTCAGTTACAGCAGCAGGAATGTGAGCACCAGCTGTATTGCAAAATATTCTTATAGTGGGTTGTTGCCAAAAAAGTTTGAAAGTCTTATACACATATATCTCTCCCATTAGACATGATGATTCTCTAGGGCAGCTGCTGAGATTTATTCATTTTTCTAACTCCAGTGCCTAGTGCAATGCCCAACACATGGCAAGCGGGCAGTAAATGTCCTGTCAATGAATCAAAGACTTGGAAAACCAAAATTGCAGGAGATGGAGAAATGGGACTCTTAGTGATATGAAGACACGTCTTCCGTTTCTTGTTTGACAGCAAAAGTAAATAAACTGAGTCAAAAATTGTTGCAGATGATGTGGTTTTGACATGTGTTGACAATGACTGAAAATGTGTTTGTTGATAATCCATTTCAAACTGTTTCCATGGAAAGCCACCAGCCACTCAATGAACACCTCTTCAGTAAAGGTGCCATGCGCAGCATTGTGCTGGGGGCCAAGTGGCAGCCAACAGAAGCTCTGAGTCAGGCTGCTTCTCCCCAGCCATGTGAGCTTCGTAGTTTATCCAGGCCCTTCTAGTCCACCCAGAATGTGGTCTGTGAGGAGGGGCATTGGTCACTGAGGAGCTTGTTGGAAATGCCAACTCTCAGGTCCCAGCCTAGACTTACAGACCCAGGATCTGCATTTTACCAGCAGCCTCAAGTGATTTGACTGCATGTTCAATTTTGAGTAGTATGCATGGAAACCTTCCTGAGATTCTTTCCCTCACATATAAAATAAGAGTAACTATTACAATTCACTCACTGAGGGTTAAATGAGAGCATGTATGTGAAACTGCCTGGCATTATAGTTTGCTTTCATTTCTAGAATGTGCGGAAAACAGCACATACATACAAGTATGCTGTGAAGATGAAAATGTGGTAAGAGGTCAAAACAGTTTTTGTGTACAGTGAAGAGTCTTTTATTTTTGAATATGATAATGTATAGAAAGTATGACAAATTCCTATCTCAAGAAAGAAACCTAGAGCTCAGAGGGGTAAATAAAAGGAATATACCAAGCCAATGCTATGTGGCATCTCAAGTGCCCAGTACTGACCAGAAGTGCAGCAAGAAGAGATGAAAATGGGCTGAAGTGGGACGGAAAGGATCTGACTTACTAGGGGTGCTGGTGGTGAGGACACTCCTCACTGGCTCAAGCAAAGGCAAGAAAGGAAGGCTCAGGACCACCTCTGGGAAGCAGTAAGACCAGTAAGGCTGCAGTGAAAGGTGTAAGCTGGCAGGGGCCGTGCCTGAAAGAGGAAGCTTTATCACCTCATCACCTCTCCAATGCTCTAGCTAAAACAGAAATGATTCTGGGCTGTTAAATGCTTTACCACACTGCCTTGCCTTTGGTCTTGGTGGATGGGAGAAGGCAGATAAGGCTCACAGGTGTCAAGGACAAGCCTGTGTGGCAGTCCACTGCGGCAAGGCCAGACTGGTGAGGCCACACAGACACCTTCTGCAGCCCTTCCTATTCTTCTTGGAAACCAATGATCCCCAAAAACAGTTATTTGGTGAGACAAAATCTTAAAGGAAATTAGGAAGAAAGCATTATTGTACCAAAAATAGTCTTAGGGGGTTAAAAATGACTTGAAGTGTAAGCAGGGACTTACCTTCCTAATGGGGGAGAGTTACTAACTTTTTCGCTGGTAGGTAACTTCTCTTTTGCTAATTTTTGGCGATTTCTAGGAGAAACTGTGTCTGGGCTGCCAAGTTTGGATGTTGCACGTGCAGATGGCTTGCTATGTTGCTTTCTGAAACAGATTATAGAAACACTGGGCAATGGTAGCACTGAATACTCCAGTCCCTGGAACTCTGTAGGAAGTATGAGGCTCCTTGTGGGCAAGTCAGAACAATAGGAACTAAAATCAGAAAAATGGTTGGTTTTCCTGACCACTGCTGATAAGTCGATCTTAATGTCATCTACAACTACCTCTGCTTGTGTGACACTATCTTTGTTCTTACTGTGCATGATATTTTATTTTGATTTAGAAAAAAGATGTATCTGCGAAAAACAGAAAATATACTGGCCGACAAAATAAAGATTACAAAAGAGCTCATCAGGGTAGAATAAAGGGCCAAGATTAACGAAAGTACAATTCACAAGGCTAAGTGTTAAGGCCCAAGTAGTCAACTGCACAAGAATCAGATAAGGAATTCTGATTCCAGTAAAAACTCTGAAAAAGGAACTTGTTTAGCTGGTGTATTTTTCAATTTGAGGCTCAGTAATGAGGATGCACACTGAAGAACAATATCCAGAAAATAAGGTAGAACAGTCCTCTTCTGGATTCATTAGACCACACTTGGTATACAGAGTTTGCTTCTCTCTCTTTCTTTCTTTCTCTTTCTTTCTTTCTTTCTCTTTCTTTCCTTCCTTCCTTCCTTCCTTCTTTCTTTCTTTCCTTTCTTCCTTCCTTCCTTCCTTCCTTTCCTTCTTTCCTTCTTTCTTTCTTTCCTTCCTTCCTTCTTTCTTTCTTTTCTTTCTTTCTTTCTTTCGAGAAGGAGCCTCGCTCTGTCACCCAGGCTGGAGTGCAGTGGTACAATCTCTTCTCACTGCAACCTCCACCTCCCGGGTTCAAGCAATTCTCCTGCCTTAGCTGCCCAAGTAGCTGGGATTACAGGAGTCTGCCACAATGCTCGGCTATTTTTTGTACTTTTAGTAGAGATGAGGTTTCACCATGTTGGCAAGGCTGGTCTTGAACACCTGGCCTTAAGTGATCCACCAGCCTTGGACTCCCAAAGTGCTGGGATTACAGGTGTGAGCCACTGTGCGTGGCCTCTTTTATTTTTTATTAATTTAATTTAATTTTTTCTTTTAAGAGGGTCTTGCTATGTTGCTTAGGCTGGTCTCGAACTCCCAGCCTCAAGCAATCTTCCTGCCTCAGCCTCCTGAGTAGCTGGGATTACAGTCATGAGCCACTGCGCCCAGCTGCACATTTGCTTCTAAAAGAGGATAAAGGTAACTGATGAGCACAAACAGGGATGATGAAGGGGCTCAATAAGCAAGCAGAGAAGACCTGGAAGCTGCCCTCAAATACGTAAGGGAAAATTAGACAGAAGGTTCTGAAAGTTGAACTAGAATCAAGAGTAGAAGCCACAGGGAGGCCGGCTTCTACTGAACACAAGTCAGAGAATGCTAAGGAGGATGTGGCTTTCCCTGCCACTGAGGTCCATGCAAAAGCAAGAAGACCCTTTCAGAGGAGCTGCAGGTGCAGTGACTCAGGCACTGACTGGCTATTGGTACTACATGACCACTGAGAGCCCACCCAACTCAGACAATTTGTAAAATTATGAAGACACCAGAGCCCTGGGACTGATCAACCAATGCCAAGGAACCTAAACTAGAGAGAAAACAACTCATTTGTAAATCAAAAGTTTATATTATAAAGTGCATGAAGGAAGAGCTTTGATAATCCAGGTGATTACAGAACCATATAAATCAAATAAGATTTATTTTTAAAGAATTTATAAAAGGCAAATCTGAGAGCAATTTCTAGACACTCACTCGAAGATGGCTAGAAGGCCTATGGAACTTTCTCTGAGTTGAGCCCTACTTTCCACAACTGTTTTAAAGGGAAGCAGTAATTCTGGTGGGATGGATGCTATACCCAAATGCATGGGTGTTGGGCTCCAGCACCCTCACCCTCTCCTAGCAGCAGCAATTTGGATTCTGTGACTTCTTTTCTATTTATCTGAGCTGCTCCACCTAAAAAAACAAATATGAGACCACCTTATAACTTTAGCCGTGTGAGCTTCTAGAGTCCTTTGGCTCTAAAATCTGATTCTTTGAGAAATCAAACCATGGCACAAATGGCTAATACTGTGTTAAGTTTGGAGGAATTAGAAACAGATTGATTTTAAGTTTTTGTTATTTTTTTGTTTTTGTTTTTTGAGACGGGGAGTTTCACTCTGTCACCCAGGCTGGAGTGCAATGGCGTGATCTCGGCTCACTGCAACCTCCACCTCCCGAGTTCAAGCGATTCTCCTGCCTCAGCATCCCAAGTAGCTGGGATTACAGGCACGTGCCACCACACCCAGCTAATTTTTTATATTTTTAGTAGAGATGGGGTTTCACTATATTGGCCAGGCTGGTCTCGAACTCCTGACCTCGTGATCCGCCGGCCTCAGCCTCCCAAAGTGCTGGGATTACAGGCGTGAGCCACTGTGCCCAGCCCCGATTTTAGTTCTTTATGTAAACACAAGATACTATTATATTATGCTGTTAGTGTTATTTTTGAAATAAATCTTCCTGAACTTTTTGATTAATCTTGAATAATGAAATTAAACAAGATGATACCAAGATCAATAGCTTGTAAATCACATTAATTAAAAATTAAAAAAAATATATTTTTTCAGAGACAGAGTCTCACTGTCACCCAGGCTAGAGTGCAGTGGTGCGATCACAGCTCACTGCAGCCTCAAGCTCCTGGGCTCAAGCGATCCTCCCATCTCAGCCTCCCAAGTAGCCAGGACTACAGGTGCATGCCACCATGCCCAGCTAATTTTCTAATTTTTTTGTAGAGATGGGGTCTCCCTGTGTTGCCCAGGCTGGTCTCATAAACTCCTGGGCTCAAGTGATCCTCCCATCTTGGTCTCCCAAAGTGTTGGGATTACAAGCATGAGCTACCGTGCTCAGCCTGGAAAATATTCATGTTTGGGAAAGTGATTAACGGTTAGGATGAGACAATACAGTTATGTACCATTTCTCAAACGTGCCATGGGGAAAGGAACACTGGATGATGTGAACAGGTATAATGATATAGGCCAACAACAGAAAAGTGGTATCAGCAAATAATGCTTGTTTAAACAAAGTTCAACAGGCTTCTTTCCTTTAGGAGTGTGCCAAACCCTTTTTTTTTTTTTTTTTTTTTTTTTGAGATGGAGTCTTGCTCTATCACCAGGCTGGAGTGCAGTGGAGCCATCTCAGCTCACTGCAACCTCCGCCTCCCACGGTTAAGCAATTCCCCTGCCTCAGCCTCCCGAGTAGCTGGGATTACAGGCGCCCACCACCATGCCTGGCTGATTTTTGTATTTTAGTAGAGACGGGGTTTCACCATGTTGACCAGGATGGTCTCGATCTCCGGACCTCGTGATTCGCCTGCCTTGGCCTCCCAAAGTGCTGGGATTACAGGCGTGAGTCACCGCGCCCAGCCCTGGAGTTTGCCAAACCCTTAATATTTTAATGAACATGTAACTGAGGAAGGAGAGAGAATTCAATGACATTCCCAAACTCATCTGACCGTGGTACTCTTTTTCTCAGAGGTTTCTGGCTACGATAGGGCTTGAGAGAACACATTTTGGGAAATATATGAAATTACCTCAAAAATGGTCAAATTTGGGCACTTTCCTATGATCAACCTATTGCATAGCACTGGTGAGATGCATGTGATGACGGTGGTGCGTGGGCCTGGTTCCTCCTGCTTTCTGGGTTGAATTAAGTATGCTGAGAGCAGGGATGATGTTTTATGTATGTCCATATTCATGAATGGTGCTCAATACGACATCTGAAGGATGGCAGATGCTCAAAAAATATTTGTAAGGAATTGAATGGGTTCCACCAAATAGGCATTTAAAACCTGGTAAAGACTTTGAGGCAATCCCCCAAAATGGTTTAGGACAGAAAATGTGTTCTCCAAGAACTATGTGCCCACTGCTAACAATAAAAATGAAAGGGAAGAACTTCCACTGCAGCATGAATGATTCAGTTCAAAGAGAATCCCAGGAAACCCAGAGCAGTTTTCAGATGGAGAAGCTGGTGAAGGTCTCTGACAGCTCTGTGCTGCCCCCATTACCTCTGAGCCTCTGATCTGGTGGTGGATCTTGTGGTGGCTCCTGAAGGCTCGTCCTCTTCCTCTTCTTCCTCTTCCTCATCAGACTCCTGCTCTTTCTTGTCCTCCACTGGATCAGAAACTGATTTCTGGCGTTTTCTTTCTGGCTCTGAGGATTCTGTTCAAATAGAAGGGTAACACCTGGATTTTACAATTCCCAAAGATACTTCCAAGAGAGAGAGTCATGGAGTTTAGAACTTAGGATATTAGGGACTTGGAGGCAGAGAAATGGTTTTCCACTTCCTTTTTGTTTCAGCACTTGCAATTCACAACTGTTTAACTTAATCTCAAACACATTTTGGATAGTTTACATATGCAGTTCACAGCCAGCGTTCATAAAAAATTGACATGTACTTAGAAAAGCATCTGGGATGTACCATTTCTGACATGGGATTAGACCTATTTCACACATATTTATATAATATTAATATTAGCTGTAACCATTGGATTTTTCCTCATTCAAAGAAAAACTCTTTAAAAAGGCGGTTTTGAAACAATAAGACTTATTAAGAATTTGCTAGAAACATACCAGCATCATCTGATACAGTGAGAGAACGTTTGGGTTTTCTTCCTCTCCGACGCACACTTGTTACTATTTTTTCTTCACCATCATCCTAGAAGCAATAAAATTAAAGTCAAAAGGGTGGTCAGCTGAGCATTTAAGTTGATTTCTAAACAACATATCTTGATAAGAAATTTAACACTTACATTGCTTATACTTCTTTCTTGTAGGTTAGCTGTTTCTTTATTGGATTCATCTTTAAGAAAAGGGAAATCTCTGCATTAATATTTTATTACTGTAAATTTAAATTTCAACAATCAGCCTGGCTTGTCTGTCAATGTATCAGTATTAATACATTGTTATACATCTCATCATTATCTTGTATCAGTCAAGCAAAGATAGAATCAGAATACCTAGCAGAGATCACATTGGATTGTGAGTCACGAAACATAAGTTTTCATTTCAGATTTTATTTAAATTTGCTGACCCTCAGTTTTTTCAGCTGCAAAATAAGAAGTTGGATTAGACTACTTTTTTTTTTTCTAAGACAGAGTTTCACTCAGTCACTCAGGCTGGAGTGCAGTGGCGTGATCTTGGCTCAATGCAACCTCCGCCTCCTGGGTTCAAGCAATTCTCCTGCCTCAGCCTCCTGAGTAGCTGAGATTACAGGTGCCCACCACCATGTCCAGCTAATTTTTTGTATTTTTAGTAGAGACGGGGTTTCACCATGTTGGCCAGGCTACTCTTGAACTCCTGACCTCAGGTGATCTGCCTGCCTTGGCTTCCCAAAGTGCTGGGATTACAGGTGTGAGCCACCACGCCCGGCTGGGTTAGACTACTCTTATTCTCTTTCAGCTTAAATGTTCTGACCCCCAAAAAGAAGAAAAAAGGGGGCATATAAGGAGCCCACAATATGTACCAGTAACTGCAAGTTGGAATGATATACAGGCGGAGCATCCCTAATCTGATGATCCAAAATTTAAAATGTTCTAGAATCCAAAACTTTTTGAGCACTGACATGACCCTCAAAGGAAATGCCATTGCAGCATTTTGAATTTTGATTAGGAATGCTCAACTGGGAAATGCAAATATTCCAAAATCTGAATAAATTCAAAATCTGAAACACTTCTGGTGTCCTAGGCATTTTGAATAAGGATATATAACTGGTACTTTTATTTTATTTTTATGAGACAGGGTCTTGCTCTGTTGGCCAGGCTAGAGTGCAGTGGTGCAATTATAGCTTACTGCAGCCTCCAACTCCTGGGCTCCAGTGATTCTCCTGTGGAGGCCTCTGAAAGTGCTGAGATTACAGGTGTGAGCCACCACACCTGGCTAATATGGACTTTTCAATTTCAATGTAGCTCTGCAAGTATTATGATCCCAGCCTATAGTCTGAACAAACCAGGCTTGAGTAATTTGTTTAGAGTCGCATAACTAACAAGTAGAGTGACAGGTAGAATTCTTTTGACTCCAAATACATCATGGTAGCTAAAAAAGTACATTTTATGACCTGTTTGTAGGGTGCATACATACATTCTTTATGCATTTGCTTTCTGCAGATGTTACAATTTTCTGAGACTGTATCATGGTAAGAAAAGTAAAGATTAGTTCAATGCACTAGTTGAAGCTGAAATTATGGGGATGTTCATCAGGCACTCAAAAACTCAAAGGTACTTCTTTTTAGTGACTGTAGTAGTTGTCCTTTTTTGCAAGTTTAAAATACCAATGAAGATGAAAAAGTTAATCCAATAGAAATGTCAACAAAGAGGACTGTCTTAAAATGGTCATCATTTTACCCATACTCAGAAAACATTCTGAATAACACAGCTTTAATTGGAGTCCTTAAAGGGGACTGAAGTTATAAAGATTTCTTGTATGGATTCAAAATACTACAAAATTATTAATAAAAACTGGTAAGACCAAACGTGCAGAATCTCCTTCCTCTTTCAAAAAATAAATGAACCTTAATTTACCAAGACACAAGAAAAAATGAAGTATGATCACACATAGTTAAATGTGGAAACAACTTTATATTACCTATTTGCTTTATTGGCTGATCAGAATATGTACTTTCTCAATCTGACCATACTATTTATTTGATACAAAATAGCTGTCACATTAATCTTTGTTGTTGATATCAACACTTCAAAGCTCACTAATGGCGCCTCTTGTTTTATGTAAAAAATTTTAGACCACAAAATGCATACATACACATTGCAAAAAATATCTGGAAAATGCAGGCAATATTGACAAATAATATGGAATGCTCCCATTATTCCACCCTCCAGAGCTAATCATTATCAACATTTTGGAATATATTCTTCTCCTTGGAATGAGGAGAAAAATAGTCAAAACAATTTCAATTCTTGAGTCCTGGGCTCTGTAAGCCAATAGATACAGTCTCTCCCAGATACAAGGACAATTATTTTTACCAAGGGGGCCACCCACTTCAATGAGAGGCAGAATGGAAGTTCCAAACCTTCTCCAACAGCCAGCCTCTCCTGCCCCTCCCTCAGATAACACACAGAGGAATGCTGTAGGTACATACCTGTTTGCATTACTTTCAGTTTGCTGCTAGATGGAGATTGTTCTACCTATGTTTAAATAAACAAACAAACAAAAATTTTAAATCAGCAGTTTATAATCATCACATAGAAATGCAATCAATGATGTAAAGGTGGTATAGGATCTTTATTTACATAGGCATATTTGAGACCTATTTTCTGTAATTGATTAAGTATACCTAGCAAACATGGATGCCTGAGCTTATAAATACAGACTTTCCAATAAGTAACTTCCCTTTTGCGATGCTACAGGATGAGAAGTGAGGCAATGCAGCATGGCCACTGTGGTTAATGTTTCCCAAGGCAAACCATTTTACATGTTGCTAAATGCATTCACATGTGCTTCTCTGGTTTTGTCTTATAATAATTCTATGAGATAAGGACTGCAGGCATCATACCACTTCACATTCAAGGAAACTGAGTCACCAGAGGGTCCCATGATTGGCCCTAAGTCACAGGTCTCGGGATAAGTGACAAAGCTGAGGCTTGAATCCCATGTTCTTTTGTTAGGTCAGTGAATACACGTCTGTCCTCCTTACAATGCTCTTCTTGTAATGTCCTCCTTATAATAATCCATTGAAATGCATGCGATGGAATCCTGATACAATGATTTTGGTGGGTATACGTCAGGGTCAAAGATAAAGAACGTTCAAACATAAAATATCACTAAGGAGTTTCCTGTACTGAGCTCAGTGAATATTTTAGGTCAAAAAGAATTCCAAAGAAAGTAGTAAGATGGCAAGACAACTCACAAGTCTCTATAAAGAAGCCACTATCTCAAAATCATATAAAATAGCTAATTTGTATATTTTAACCAAGGGTGGCCACAAGAAGATAAATCCCTAGATAATTTTTAAATAATCAAACTCCTGAATTAGAATGGAATCAGAATGAAGAACAACTAATATAACTCTGTTTACACAAAGATACTAGTAATCAAAATATATGAATGGTTACTCAGACTTTTAAAGCTTTTCAAGTACTTAAAAAAATAAAGTTCAAAATACTAGATATTGCATTATACCGTTTTTCAGGTTAAGAGCAAGTATTTGAAATTGTCATGTTTTGCAATTACTTACAGTGACAATGCCAGTATCTGTTTTGGAGTCGTCTTCTAAAAAAAAAAAAAAGTTCACTTAGAAAATCGGTTCGAAAATTTCTTGTGTGTGAACTGAAAACACACCAAGTACCTACTCATTTTTAACGTTGTTTCTACAGGGTATTTGCGAGGTCTTCCTCTTTTCCTTTTAATAATTATTGGCTGATCTTCCTAAGGGGGAAATAAAAAACAACAACAGCAATAAGAAAAAAATTTTATCCTTTATTATACAAAGTTTTCTCAAAAATCAGATTTAGAGTTCCTGTCTAAGAGAGCTCAAATCCTAGCTTTGTCACTTTAAAAATATGTGATGTAGGGCTTAGTGTTTTATTTACTGATCTCACCATTGTTTCTTCAACCTGATAAATATCACTAACTGTCATAAATTAATGGAGCCGTGAGGATTTTGAGACAATGAAGTAATCAAAGTGTAACCTTTTACTTCTGTAGTAAGTATGTATGTCCATTTAAATTGGGATTTGGCCCAAGTTAGTTGTGACCAAATGATACCCTTATAAAAAATAAAGGGGTCCACTGAATATATCATACAGACAGAAGTGAGAACAATAACAAATGATTTAACAATGGCCAAACCTGGCAATGGTTATCTAGACCTGGCTAGTGCACAGGCTGTGTCTCTTGATTTATGGTGCTCAGTCTCAAGCCACTGCAATTCTCTGCTCCACAGGCTCCCTGAAAATCTATGGGCTTACAGCGGGCAGGGCTGGGATGCTCTGTCTGTGCATGCAGCCTCCAGGAATCCATGACCTTGCCTCATGAACTAGGTCCCCTCGAGTATTCCCTGCATGCCTTCTGCACACCCTGCTGCTGTTCCTGTTTCATCCTGGCTGGACTCCATGGCTCAGACAGCCTCCTATTTGCTGCCATGTGCCTGGCCTGGCAGCTCAGCTTTGCCAGGCCAGGAACCTGACATTGCCGCTGATGTAGAGCACTAAGCTGATCCTATCTGGCTATGACATAAGTGGGTCTCATACAAATGTTTTGAAGAAACAAAGATGAAGAGAACAAAATTAATCAAAATGACACTGATAAAATGCACTGTATGAAATGGTGTTCCATTGCACTAAAAAAACCGCAGCTTCTTCAAAGTACTTAAGAAAAACTCAAGATAACAGTATTTAATGAATTTAATTTGGTTAGTGCTTAAATAATTGTGAACAAATAAATACGAAAAGCACATCTCACCTCCTGAGATTTTATGGTGTCATCATCGTTCTGCTCTGGCTTTTCACCAGTAGTTTCACTGCTGCTATATTCATCTGTAGAAAAGGAAGAACTTTGTTCACTGCTAGTGACCATGGTCAGCCTTCCCCACCTTTACCCAGGTGACCTACACAGCTGCAGCCACACATAACCACACACTCCATTTTCATGTTTCTATCATCAAAATTAACAAGCCTGAGTTTGGGTGACTAGTAAACAGCACACTTTGGGTATAGCAGGATCCAAATTAAAAATGATTCCCTAGCCCTATTAATCTTAAGCATGAGGCACTTTATTACACAGGAAAAGTAAATGAGCAAAATAGATGTTTCGGTTGAGAGATATGCTGGCTGCTTTGAAGGCTCAGTCAACTTACCCAAGCAGATATTTTACTCACCTTTTTCTTCCATGACCCTTGAGGTAGTGCTATTTGTCTCAGAACTGGTTTTAGGTAACTCTTCCAAATCTCTGGAGTTCTCTTCCTATAGAGAAGTTGAAAAAGACTAGAACCTTCTTCAAACTGAAGCCTTCGTCCATTCATCCTCTCCACACAAGTTTGCCTTTCTATTTCAAAAAAACTTCCTAGCTCTTTTTAAGGATAGTTTTTGGAAAATGTTTTTGAAGTGTAACTATTATTGCTGCTAGTGAGACTATAAAAAAAATAAACACTCTGAGAACAGAAAAGCATGAGATAAGGTTCAAGTATAAAATATCAAGGCCATTTTCTTTCCTGCAAAATAGAAATTGTTCCTCTCCTTCCTCTACTTGGATTTTGTCTTTTTAAGACAAACTCCAAAGGAAGAATGGGCAGATATTGGCAACAGATATTTATCTTTGTGGAGTGATGGAGGGGAGAGATGTGGGGAAGCAATAATTTGGGAGGTGCCAAAGGGAATTTCTGGGTATCCAGATGGGCTGACTTGGAGCAGTGATCTTTCAGCAATTAAATTATCCCCCCATAGTGGCAAGAAACTTCTCAGCATGAAATGCCAAAATGTTTCAACTATAATACTAATATAGTATATAAACAAAAATACATAAAGTAGAATAAGATCAAGATGAAATAGGAAACTAAAGCTTTAATTTTACTTTAATGGCCCATTATAAAAAATTGTAAATCCTCATTTCTATTAATGTTAATTTTACTTATTTTTTAATAGAAATATATTCTTGTGGTTCAAAATTTAAAGGGGTCTATAATGAAATGCCCTCACCCCCGATTTCCCTACTTGGATGCATTCAATGTCATTGGGTTTTGATATAGCCTTTCAGGGACTGGAAGGGGATGGATATAAAAGCAATTCCACATTTCACACAGTCTACTGAAACAGTGGAATTTCTGGCCCACTTCATGTCACATATGATTAGATCTTCATTCTTTTTTACCTAACAATGAGGATGACACAGAGCTTCTGCTACTTCCTAGTAAAAGAAGTGTCAGCTCAGCCATTTCTCTTATGATTAGATCTTCATTCTTTTTTACCTAACAATGAGGATGACACAGAGCTTCTGCTACTTCCTAGTAAAAGAAGTGTCAGCTCAGCCATTTCTCTTATTATTTGTTTGTATCTGCAATACAAATATTATCTTTGTCTTATGGGGTTTTTTGTTGTGGTTATTTTTGCCAAAACCTCAAACCAGTGTCGGTATTGGGAGGGTCAATTCAATTAAAACAAGGTAAACAAACTCTGCAAATTCATTTAGTTGAACATCTGTAAACTATTAAGTCATATAATGCTGAAAGTGAACAAACAAGTGAGGGGCTCATTCTCAAGTCCTGTGTTGTGGGACTCCCAGCTACCCTTAAGGTACTTTGACAGTACTACATAACTAGGTCCAAGACATGCAATAATGTGCAAGACTAACAGGTGATGTCAGAGGAGAGCTCACTTTCAGTGATGGCACCAGGGCCAATAATCTATACAGTAAATATTAGTAGAGATTACTTTTTAAGATTTTTAGATAAAAGGCATATATAAATTGTGGTTCTACCATTTCTTCTCACATTCTGATGGCTTGTTGTACATCCAATTTGGGAGGGTGTTGATTTAGAGGATGGAAGGTCAACTCGTTTGGGAAAGCCAAGGAGAAACCTATTTGCTCTGTTATCAACACATCAACACTGAGGCTTCACTGAGACACTCATGCTGCACTGCCATTTTCAGCTCAGGACCTCTTCGAGTGCTCTGTGTGTGTGTGTGTGTGTGTGAGAGAGAGAGAGAGAGTGTGTGAGATGGAGAGAGGCAGCATGTGTGTGTGTGTGGCGGGGAGAGAAAGAGAGAGAGAGAGAGAGAGAGAGTGTGTGTGTGTGTGTGTGTGTGTGTGTGTGTGTGTGTGTGTGTTGGAGGGAGTTTAGGAGCAGGCAGAAGTTTTTGGGGTCTTCTCCCTCATTTCAGCCAGAACATCTACACTTTTATCTGTTTCATATAGTGGGCTGAAGATGTCCTGCACAAAAGTCTTCAAACCATTGGACGAACTGCATTTCTGTTTTTGAACTGGCTCTTTCAGAGCCAACACTTGGTCCTGTAAGCACTTAATCAGATCCTGATGACACGCATGCAACTCACTTTTTATTTCCTGCTTTTATTTTTCCAGTGCCTGGAATTTTTTCACGTATTCAATTTTGGTCTTCTTTTGGTCTTACTATACACATTTTAGAATAATGACTTTATTGATTTTATAAAATGGTACATATTTACTACACAGAAAACTTTAACAGAAATGATGAAATCACTCCCAATTTACTGTCCAAAAATTACTAATATTAAGATGATATTAAATAAATGCTATTGCAGACAGCTTTCCATGTAACATTCTTCCGTAGTAACTGAAAATACTGTCTATAAAACTGCTTAATGAAAATAAATTGATTTTAAATTTAACATTAAAAAATCACGAAATTTAAGAGAAAATAAAATGATACCCCTTCAATCTGCTTTTCTTCAAATTTAGAAGTATTGTCTCAGGATTTTTGATTTTGGACAGGGCAGGGTGAGGGATAGTTTAAGAGCCTGTTTCTTCCTTTGGTCACAACCAACTAAAATTCAGGACAATATGCCACTTTCCCTCTTAGGTTATTAAACCTTTTCCTACTTTTTATTTAGTTCTTCGGTTACTGGGGAAAAAAAGAGACCAAAGTCTGGTTTTAGAGAACTGGAAGTCAGCTCAAATATTTTCATAACTGGACTTAAACACTTTTGGAATAAGGCGTCTAATAATTTATAAAAATATAAATTAGGGAAAGAGAGAGGAAAAGATGGAACTAGTTTAGACAGATAATGAGAAATTTTAGAGTACTGAGTCTCAGAAATGGAAGAACACCCAAGAAGAGGTATCTAGTAGGGAATGAAAAAATCTGGGCCTACAACAAGAGACGGCAGAACACAAATACAAATTTGTGAGGAGGTTCTGTGAGTCATAAGATGAAAATAAAACCATAGGAAAAAAGGCAATGGGTGAGGCCAATCCTTAGAGTAC
The DNA here is from genome assembly GCF_029289425.2 of Pan paniscus. Taxonomy (NCBI): domain Eukaryota; kingdom Metazoa; phylum Chordata; class Mammalia; order Primates; family Hominidae; genus Pan; species Pan paniscus. Next base: position 13,842,292 of record NC_073252.2, read on the forward strand.
CCAGATTTTAGAGGCAGGAGGTGATATGATTTGGCTGTGACCCCACTCAAATCTCATTTTGAGTTATAGGTCCCATAATCCCCACTTGTAGTGGGAAGGATGCAGTGGGAGGTAATTGAATCGGAGGGCAGGTTTGTCCTGTGCTGTTCTCCTGACAGTGAATAAGTCTCCTGAGATCTAATGCTTTTATAAAGAGGAGTTCCCCTGCACATGCCCTCTTGCCTGTTGTCATGTTAAGACGTGACTTTGCTCCTCCTTTGCCTTCCACCATGATTGTGAGGCCTCCCCAGCCATGTGGAACCGTGAGTCAATTAAACCTCTTTCCTTTATAAATTACCCAGTCTCAGGTACGTCTTTATTAGCAGCATGAGAACAGACTAATACAGGAGGTAAGCTAGAGAGCAGAGTACTAATAATAACTGTATTTCAATATTTTGGTGCAAGTATATCTGTGATAAAGCACATTATACTTTTGGAAGAAAGCATTTAGAAACCTCAAGAAATCAATACTACTACTGAACAAAAACCTAAGCAATGTTATATCTAAATTGTAATAATTAACACGATCTTGCAGTTTAAGAATTATAAAGTGCAACATTTGATTTCTGAGAGGAGATTAAAAAATAGACACCTTTTATAATAAAGTGATTATTATTAGAGACATATAAAGAGGGATAGTAAAATGAAAAAAATATTATAATAAGTATTTACAATGCTGTAATTAGGCCTCCCTACCCCCACCCAAAACTTAAAACTAATATGTGGAAAAAATACCTTTGTGTCATGTGGCTCCGTTTCAGGACACTGCCTTTGTGCTGTTTCTATTCTGGAATCCAGGACATCTGGATTATCATCTGTAAATCAGTTTAGACAGAATCACAAAGGAACAAAAGCTAAATGAAAAATGAAATGCATAGTTCTATTTTAAGACTGTTTGAGCCTTCTTTCTTAGGCCTGTGATACAGAGAAGCCAAAAGTTACTCTATATTTATAATATCATGTGATTTGAGCACTGAACACTTGCCTTTCGCCCTGGCAAAGTAAAAATAAAACAAAATACAAAAATCCCCATATGTTCACATGACACCAATGAAGTAGTGGGTTCTATGGGAAGGGCTTAGCGTATAGTTTCCAGAGATACTTTAACTTTCTAAATGAGTTACCACCTAAGAGGTATAGCTTAGTAATTGAGACCATGGGCTTTGGAATCAGATTTATGTGGTGAAGATAAAGTCGTAATTTTTCAGAACCTTAATCTCTTTATCTATAAGATGACAACACCACCTAACTTACAGGTTTATTGTAAAGATTAAATGGGAATGTGTATAATGTACCATGGATAGTACCTGAATACATCAGGAACTCATTAAATTGCTACCAAATAATATAAAATATAAATATTTCATTCTTCACTCATTCTTTCTCATGTAGTCATTCAATAAGTATTGAACTTCTCCTTTGTGTCAAGTATTAAAGGTCACTGCACTGTTCAACATGATAGTCACTAACCACTCTGGCTACTGAAATATAAAATAATTAAAAAACAATCAAAAATTCAGTCTTTCATTTCCACTGACCACTTTCAAGTGCTCAATAGTGACATGTGGCTAGTAGCTTCTGTATTAGACAAAATAAATGTACAAGACTTCTATCACTGTAGTTCTACTAGAGGGCACCGTTACAGACCATGAGAAAATCAACAGTATGAAGCACAGAATGGGTGTTAGAGGCACTTTTGGACTAAAGTGCTTCACTAGCTCTGTAGGGCATCTGCTTATGATATAAAATACAGACTGTAGTGGCACCTGGCTGGGCCCCAGGGTGTGGTTCCAGAGACAGCCTGTCTTTGTCTGAGATCCAGCGGTTGGGTCTTCTGCAGGAAACAATCTAGTTTCTAGATTGGGGTCCAGAAAGGACTCCGGAGGTATCAAGCCAGCCTAGAAACAAATTAGCCTCAAGACTTGTGAAGTAGAGAGTTACTATCCTCAAAAATTCTCTATGTTTTTGGCTCACTCTTTTGGATATAAAAATAATGATTTTCAAAGATGTCTAAAACAGAAACATATATATAAATACCTGGTTCATCTTCTGAAGAGAGATAATGCTGCTTTCTTTTTCTTTTAGGCATATGCCTTTCTTCCTCTTCAACCTGGAATTAAGAATGACTATATCAAAGGCCGTAGAATCTTGATTCAAATAAACTGAAACAGGAGCACACTGTACTAGATTCTAACCTTTGGAATAAGTTGATATATAAATTTTTTTTAAATCTAGAACACTTGGCCAGGTGCGGTGGCTCACACCTGTAATCCCAGCACTTTGGGAGGCCCAGGTGGGCGGATCACGAGGTCAGGAGATCAAGACCAACCTGGCTAACACGGTGAAACCCCGTCTCTACTAAAAATACAGAAAAAAATTAGCTGGGCCTGGTGGCGGGTGCCTGTAGTCCCAGCTGCTTGTGAGGCTGAGGCAGGAGAATGGCGTGAACCCCGGAGGCGTAGCTTGCAGTGAGAAGCGTTCACACCACTGCACTCCAGCCCGTGCAACAGGGGGAGACTGTTTCAAAAAAAAAAAAAAAAGAAAAAAAATCTAGAACACTTGATATTTAGATTTGGATTAGACTAATTTTGTAAGCTTTAGTCTCTTTTCTGGGTTTGAATGCAAATTCATACAAAACATGCTGTTTCTAGCTACATACTATATTTCAATAATTCTAAAACGCATTTAAAAAAATTATTTATCATTTCACCATTTCTGAAGTCAAGCTATATATATCTTACAACTGATGGCACATCACAATTAGTATTTTTCTACTGTCTTAGTGGCTTATTAAAAATGGACCTCTTAGGGTTGATGAAAGGTGCATGAAAAACCATTCTGACTGTACAACATGGGCACTTCCAAACAGTCCTGGGAACTGCCAAATTGCCTAAACATTGAAAGGGCATATACAGGTAAAAGTGACATGTGGAACTCTCAGTATACCCATTTAATATTTAATTTATACAAAGAAGTAAAGCCTTTCTAAAGCCCTTCTTTGTGTACAGTGAAAATATTATGTATAAAATATCAAACACTTGAGTTTATTAAAATGCACCTCTTTAGGATCTGCTTCAACACTGTGACCGCTTATGGCTTCTGCGTTGTCTTTTCTACCACTGGATATCTCTGAGTAATAAATACAAAAAAGAAAAAAAAATCTTAAATATTTTTATATTCCAATACTTATTTTAGGTATGTGTTAGAGGGCTGGGAGAAAACTGAGTTAGTAACTTTATTGAGTACCAGTTATATACAGGGCATTGTGGTAGATAGTCACAAATGATTTTTGATGGGATCCTCCACACAACTCTGTCAGTTAAATTCTCTTTTTTCCACTTGTAGATGTGAGGGAATGGGGTTCAAGAAGGTCAGTAACATGTCTGGGGTAACAACACTGGACTTTACACGGAAGACTTCAAGGCCCTTCCCCCCAGTTTGTGTAGCAACACAGTATTAAGAAGCATCACTGAAAATAATGAATCATTGCATCATAATCATCAGGCTAACAAACATTCACCAAACAATACCAAATATGGCAGATGGTGTGGAGTGACAACTGGTACACCACTTGGGGTCAATTTAGCACATGCAGTAAAGTTGAAGAGGTGCCTATAACTGAGCAATTCCATACCCAGAATTACAAGTACACTACATAAGCACTGGGAAAGGTATGAGAACATACACAGTAGCATTCTTTGTAATTGGGAAAAGTTTCAAAATACCTACATGTGCAAAATAATGTACAAATGAAGCAAAAAATACTAACTGTGGTATATTCAAAAGCAATTAAAATAATTAGAGTTAATACAAATCAACAGAACAAAATCTTAGAACGCTGCTGAATGAGCAAATAAGGTGGGGAGGGTTTATGTAACGTGAGACCACCTATTTACCTAAAGCAGGCAACATAGGTTACATATTGTTTATGGACCTATATATAATTAATGCAGAATAGTGGTTCCTTTTGGAGTGGGATTAAAAGGAAAGAGACTGGGATTGGGAAGGGGTAAATGGGGATTCCACCATAACTGTTAACATTTTTTAAAAGGTATGTGAAGTAAATATACTAAATTGTAAGATAGGGTAAAACTAGGTTGGGGGCACATAGGTGTTTATTACTGCTTTACTTTTGTTTGAAATATGGTATATGTTATAAAAATAACTGTCTAAGTAAATAAGCCTCTCTCCCCACTCCTATAATAGGAAATTAACAAAATTAGTAGGCATCAAGAAAATTCTATGTTCTGTTTGAGAAGGGAATTATCTGTTCAGAGTTGGCAGCCTGCACGGGTTGTGTGGCCACCAGACCTCACCCCTGGGAGAAGACCCACATAAATGTGACATCCTTGATATGCTACCATCCTAAACTGCCTGTCAGAAGTTAACACATTTCACAGTTGGGTACTTGCAATCCACAGGGGGCTATTCATTTTGTATTTATGTTGGATTGAGTCAACTGGGAGATTAATGGCGAAGTTCTAGTAGCTATTTAAAGCAAGACATCACTTTTAAGCTGTATGGCTTGGAATAAGTCACCTGGCCTAAGACTCGTTCTCCTCAACTATACTCCTGATGCTGTTAACTATCACTTTACTGAATTTTTATGAATTAAATGAGAGAAAGTATGTAAAATAATTAACACAAGGCCTGGTATACAGACCACACTCAATAAATGTTAACTATAATATTAAAACTATAACTATGAAATTCATTAACTTACCTCCTTTGTTATAAGATTCGCTATGAATTTCTTCATTTGTTCTGAAGCCTGAATTTTCAACCTAAATATACAATATAAAAGATATTTATGGATAGTCTCACAAAAATTTAAAGGCAAAAAGAAAGAAGAGAGAAGGTAATTTACATAACCTGGCTATTTGTACAAATGCCAAAAGGAATTGGGGTACATATTCTTTTTAATTTCACCCAGAAGCTCAAAAGCATGCAGCATCTTCTTTTTGAGAAAGTTTCAGTTTAACAAATTATTGTGCTTATTCTGCCTGTCCTTAAAGCAGCCAATGGCAAAAGAGTAAGAATAAATAAGAGAAAAATTTTCTGAATTCCATAAATTTCCCTTCCCATCCAAATCCTGCATGATTTTCTTTTTTCTTTATTTAAAAACTCTATAGGATTCTGTAATAAGATTTCCTATTTGGCAAATCTTATCAATTCTACTGTTTTTCTTTTTTTAAACTGAGGGGAAAGGCTCAGAATATCCTGTAATATCCTAATTCCTAGCTACAGACTTTTGCACAAATTTGGAAAGGACATTTATGCTCGACTGGGGAAAAGACAGCTGCTGGTGGACTCAAGGGACTGAGGTAGGATGGAGAACATGCCAGCTGGCTCGGTAAGCTCCAACCCCATTTAAAGTCTGTTTAACTTTTAAAGTGTATTTTATTAAAAAAAAATTTTTTTTTTTTAAATAAAAAATTATGCTATGTTGCCCAGGCTGGACCCAAACTCCTGGGCTCAAATGATCCTCCCACCTCAACTTCCTCAGTAGCTGGGACTATAGGCCATGCCACTGTGCCCAGCCATAATCTTTTTAACTCTTGGATGGCAAACTTGAACCACACCAAGTGGTGCTTTTCTCTTTCTTCTTATTCAGCATATGGTGTACGAGTTTCTAGCTACAAAACGGGTGCTTGATGAGGAAGTACTCTGATCCCGTGGTTCACTGATAGTACCCCAATTCCTCTAGGAGCATTGGAAAGAATGCAGTTGTCTGCACATTTGGAAACATTTTATAAAATGTTCACTCCTGGTACAATACAAGGTTCCTTATAAATACATTAAGACAGAAAGACCAAAAACAAGACTCTTTCAAGAATGAACGGGATTATGAGAGCCACATCTGGGAAAAAATACGTACACATAGCAGTTACAGGTTAGTATCTTGAGAAAAGCTTTCTAAAAACATAAAGTGAAATTTAATTCTCAAACTAAAATCTATTTTGTCTATAGCACCAGGATGATTTAAGACATCAAAATCTAATTTTCAATCCCGTTATAATAATAAACAATAGAAAGTTCAAGGTTCTTTGTCAGTGGGTATAGGTGAACATGGAAAAGAGCTAGTGAAAGCTGCTGTCAGGATGCTGAACTCAAATGAAGAGTACACTACCAAATGCCTCCTGGCTACTACAGAAATACACAGGCAACCCCTTCAGATGGCTCCTCCTCAATAGCTCTCCAAAAAAATAAAATTAAAAAACCCAATAACCACAAAAATCAAAACCATTACAGTGACTTACATTTAGTGATTCATTCACCAACAAAAGCTCCCTCTGGAGTTCAGCTGTTCAAAAATAAAAATGAGATGTAAAGAAACTGAATATTGTTTCTGAAATGCAGAGAAACAAATTTGAAGATTTTTAGGATAGGGAACCTATCCTATGTCACCAAGTGGCTTAGCTGCTTTCATAAATTATAAAAATCTGACCAGTTATTTCCCACAATCAATCCATGTTGTACTACCAGAATATACTACCAGAAAAAGACAACATAAATTAATGTTGCCTGCATTTTTTATAATAACGGCAGTGGTATATTACATCACTATGGTGATTTAACTATGTTGGTGATCTGAAGCTTAGAAAAAAAGTAAAAGACCTTAATGTAGCTGTTAAGCTGCAGTATAATACTGGTTCATTTAAAATAATAGCGTCAAATGAAAAGTTAGATCCTATCCCCTCCAACAGCAATGGTCTGTTTATATTCTTTGGAAACGTGAAGTACAAAGTCTACTGTTTCTACTCAACAATGACAGAACACACATTTTTCTTTTAAACAACTTCCTTTTACGTAAGTAGATCTCTTACTGAACTGTACCTAAACACAGTAAAGTTATCTGAAATATAACTGTGGGAACAACGGACTTCAGAATCCAAAAATGTTAGCTTCTTGACAATTAACAAATGAGACGTTAATTATTTGTAGTATAAAACACCCATGCACATTTTAATTAATGTATTTTTCCAAGTTTTGAATAGATTAGTCATCTTCAGGGTTTTAACATGTCAGTATAAATGACTTACCAAGTCTTGGTGTGGTCTTCCAGGGCTGGCTGACACTTCTTACGAGTCTTCTGAGACCCTTTCAGATGGTTTTGTGTAAGAAGGTCCTCAACTGCTCCCATTCCCCAAACCTCCCCAGATAGTCATGGGTGAGGATTTATATGCACTATTCACTTAATCTGAATCATTCCACATCTACTGCCCTTCTCTTTGCCTTGTACACCTAATGCATACCTACTCATTATTCAATATTTAGCCTCAAATGAGTAACAAGTACTTATAAAAATTCAAAACATATACAGGTTGAGCATCCCAAATTCAAAAATGAGAAATCTGAAATGCTCCAAAATCTGAAATTCTCTGAGTGCCAACATGACTCTCAAAGGAAAGGCTCACTGGAACTTTGACTTTGAATTTTTAGATACGGGATGCTCAATGAGGTATAATGCACATATTCCCAAACCCTAAGAAATCTGAAATTCGAAATACTTCTGACCCCAAGCCTTTTGTATTAGGGATACTTAACCTGTATATTCTTTGACCCTCCCTCCCCCAAACCAATTTTATGAAAATACTTGGTAAAACACATGTAGTGATATGCATTATGAAAGTTCGTTGCAGCCCTGTAACAGTAGAAACCCTGAGGCCATTAAAAGACCTAAAATTGGTATTAGGGATGATTATTTAGCTATTAAAACAAAGAAAGCGGATCTGTATATGCTAATAAAGTAATGATGGGTGCCTGCAATACATGGTCGAGTGAAAAAAAATTCTATAACAATATAAATATAATTTTATTGTACTGAAGGTGGTTACTCATAGGGAGTGGGAAACTTTTTATGCATTTCTGAATATTTTACTTTCTATAATTAAAGGAGATGGGGTGGGGGAAGAGACTGATTGAGCCAACACAAGTCTTCCCTGAGGCCCTACCTCAGGGAAGCTGACTCCCACAGTCAAGTACGTATCTTTATTATAGTACCTTACTTATTTGCACGTTGATTTCAGTGAATGACTTATTTCCATCAGTCATTTCCATGTTGATTTCCCTAGTACTCACAGGTAGCAGACTTGATGTTTGTCAGAGAAATAATTTAAAGAGCCAATCCAACTACAGTAGACATTACAGTTGCCCTCCTGGCACCTTTCCCAAGAGCCCAGACTGTGGTCTGGAATACCATGTGGATCCAGGAACACAGCACCTGACTTAAGTCAACTAGTAAGCTACATTCCTCTGGTCACAGTAATTCGTTTAGGGTGGACACATGTACTTATGCTAAATCAGAATAAGTCTCAGGTTTTTGGCCAGGAATGGTAAGCCAAAGCTAAAAGTAGAGGCTATGAATGAGAAAGCAATGACCCTTATTCAGGGGATGAGGAAGAAGACATAAAATGGAGTTTCTACTAGATGTGTCTTTGGAGCTATCTGCATCCTCTTGGATTACGCTTTACCTGAATTTTTCAGTTTTGTGAGCTAATAAAGTCCCTTTAAGCAAATGCCTATAGAGTTTTTTGTTATAAGTATTTACAACAAAAATCACCCTGACTGTTTACTCCACCTGACTTGCATGGACATTTTAACATTGTGGAAAAAAATTGAGGACTAGCTTAAATTTGGTCACATACTCTATAGTTCCTAGTACTTAGAAAAAAATATTGTGGGAAACAGAAGAAAATACACAATCATGTTTGCAATACAAATTAGAAATAATTCCTCACTGTCACAGTTCTTCTCATTTCCATTTCCTTAAGCCAGTATGGTCCAGCCTGTCCGGGGAATTCCTGAGACTTTCCATCAAGGAATCCACAAGGGCCAAACTAACATTATTTGTCTTACAGACTCATGAGTGCTCAATGGAATTTTCCAGAGGCTAAGATGTACCCATAATTATCTGAAAAGGCTACTAAAACCCAACCATTGGCCGAGCGCAGTGGCTTTCAGTGGCTCATGCATGTAATCTCAGCACTTTGGGAGGCCAAGGCGGGCGGATCACGAGGTCAGGAGATCGAGACCATCCTGGCCAATATGGTGAAACCCCATCTCTACTAAAAATACAAAAATTAGCTGGGCATGGTGGTGTGTGCCTGTAATCCCAGCTACTCAGGAGGCTGAGGCAGGAGAATAGCTTGAACCAGGGAGTCAGAGGTTGCAGTGAGCCGAGATCCCGCCACTGTACTCCAACCTGGCAAACAGAGTGAGACTCCATCTCAAACAAAACAAAACAAAATAAAACAAAACAAAAAACAAAAACCCAACCGTCTATCTGTAATGTTGGATTTTCTTCATTTACTTTAACCAAAACAATAAATAGCAACAGGACTGAATGTGAAAACAGATACGAGAAACAGCTGTTTTTTATTAAGCCAGACTTAAAGGGATTTGCAAAAATGCAAAACAATGTCACTTTTATCACTTAACTGGGTTTTTTGGAAAATCTAGCCATTTTTCATGAAAAAAGAGTTGTTAACTTATAGTGAGTTAATTATATTGAATTAATAGTGACTTAATATTTACTTTTCTCAATTTTAATTTCTTATTTGGCAAATGTCAACAGGTATAAGCCATATAACAAAATCTCTTTGGGGTCTTCGGTAATTATTCAGTAATTTTTGGTCCTTGAGACCAAAACGTTTAAGAGCTCCTGCCTTTATCCTTTCTGATATTGAGGCTCTCCCTTAAAATCTGTAGTCCACAGTGAAGAATGTTGCACAGAGAGACTGAGATGAGGTTATATAAGCTGAGAGCAGTATCTGTGCAGCCACTGGGGCAAAAGCCTGAGCAAGAGACAAGAGCAAATGGTGTAAAGTGGGCCCTTATCCTCAGACTAGCCTTTTGGAAGTAAGCTGCAATAGCATCTGGGGACAGGCAGGGGTATGGAGAAACATTTCTGGGATAGAGCAAGGGTTTGCTCCAAAACAACTTTCGTTTTGCATTATTATTTGGGAGTAATCAGATTTAAACAATTACCCTACATAATGTTGATTGACATTTCATGAGGAAAAGTGTATGTTAAAAATAAAATAGTAAAGAATTCTCCCTAATTTATTTTAAAAAGTGAGAGGCAAGTTAATAGAGCCTGTATGTTACTATGCATCAGCTACTGATTTTTAGAAAGGTAAAACCACATGCAAGGCAAAAACAAAAACAATGTGAACAACCATTCTAAAGAGCTCACCTATTCCACTTGGCTTTCCCCCACACAGACTTTCTGGTGGTGCCAGAATTTCACGATTTTTCTCTTCCTCTGAAGGCACATAAGCCTAAAAAATCCAAAGCACCATAAAAATAAGTTAACCGGGGTTTTTACAAGAAGACTAACCTCAAGTGAATTAAACAAAAAAAACCCAGCATCCTGAAACAATATAAAAGCCTATTTTCAAGAGTACACAAAACTTAAAAATAAATACATCAACCTTTAAAAACAAAGCCAAGTAAAAAATCAATTTAATCTCGTATTTCATCCATCAATGGGTATTCTATTGCTTTAAAGGTAAAACCCCAACTCAGCACACCACACAAGACTCTTCCTGATGGGCTCCCACTCCCTTCCAGGCTTAAGTCTCACCACAGCTCACCGTGAACCACTGCAGCGCCTGAGACACACCACGTGCCCTCCTGTCTCTGAGTCTAGAACACAACATTCTCTTTGCTTGGAAGGCTCTTTTCTTTCTTTTCTGGGAAATTTCCACTCTACTTTCAAAATTCTATTCCAGTGTCCTCCTTGCAAGCCCTCCTGTCTACCTGCCTATTGCTACTATTGGGCAAGTTGTGTTTCCTCTGTAGTGTTCATAACCCCCATGTTCACTGCTGTTTTGTCACATATACTTGGATGGTGCCTTCAGATCAGGCTAGAAAGAGGATATGGAGACTAAATTGTGTAAAGCACCAAAGCCATGCTTAAAAAAAAAAAAGCAGATTTTATTCTAAGCATGATGGGAAGCCACCACAAATTTTAAGCAGAGCAATGACAGGGCCTAAGTTATGTTTCTAATGACTACCTGCAGGACTGTGTGAATCACACTGGAGGAGGGCTGGAGTGAAATAAGCCTAATGGAGAGGCTACTGAAGTAGTGGCTTAGCCTAGGGTGATGACTGTAGAAACAGAAATAGATGGACTCATGTTATATTTTGGAAATGGAACCTGTAAGAAATGGCGATAGATTAAATGTGGGATGACGGAGAAACTGAGGGTGACTCTTGTGTTTCTGGCTTGAGTAAATGGAACTGATGATAGCACTATTTACTAAGATTACTGAGGTTCTTAGCTTTCCCCCCACAGGATATGGCAATAACAACACTAAATATCATAAGTACAATGAGAACAGGACCTATATACCACATAAGTATATATATGTGTATATGTGATGAAACAGTATTTAATCACTTACAGTTCAGCACAGCTGAATTATAAGCCATACCTCCATTTTCAAGTTGGCTTTCAGTTTCAATCCTCCCAAAACATTCAATGGAGACTCTTCATTGCCTAATAAAATTCAAGCCATTTAGTACAGTTTAAGAATTTGCTTGCAAAATACATCCGGGGTCAAAAAGTAATGGAATGTGGTTATCTGACATGCTGTTGCACCTTCCTTTTCTGGTTTATTTTGCTGTCAGTAGAAAATGATCAAAAGGAATATGTTGTATAAAAGAATCTGGATGAAAGGCAGGGATTATTTGCTCATTTTGGGTGAGTGAAAATCTTATTTGCACAGTAAGATAACTGCCCAGAAAGAATGACAAAAGTATTATCTGTGGAGACATCTTCATTTCCAAGTATTTTTCTGCAGTGATCTCCATCAAGTTTGTCCTTAAAAATATTCTGAGTCACTAAGGTCTATTCTCAGTAAAGGTGATTTATTAACAGATTCACTTTACTTGCTTCACACTGAACACAGAAAAATTGAACACAAAGTTAAACTGTGAGGTAGACAAAAAGAAAAAATTTTCTCAGGTGGAGAGATTCAGTTCTACTCTGGTCTTGCCTCTTATATCCTTCTGTAGATTGTGTAGAAGCTTCTGTGGAAACCCTTCTATTTTCACTTCTTCAGGAAAAAAGGAGGAATGAGTAATTGTAGCAATGATTGAGTCATAAAAACTTCTGGAGCATTCAATTTACTCCAGGTTAAATTCAACAGAAACTTGTAAAGTTACTTGTTTCAACCCTTGGAGCATTTCTTAAAGTCTCCTAAGTCTCTATAATGAACAAGACTAAATCTATTAGCCTCAGCTTCCTGAGACTGGGTTAGATGATGGCTAAGGTCTATTTCAGTTAAAAGTCCAGGATGCTACAATTTATATAGCCAGAGTGGAAAAGAATTCCTCTGTCCCTTCAAGTCCAGCCCATGAGGACCCTTTTGTTCCTACAGCATCCTGTGCTTAATCCCAGTCTATGCAATTGTCATGCTTTAAAATGTCACTGTCCACTTTTCTCCAATCTGGACTGGTATAAAGTATCTGAAGTTGGACGGTATAAGGCATGACTGAGATAATATCTTTGAAAGTTATTAACTATTTCTAAAAGACCAGCACTGTCCAAAATCTGTCAGCAGGGAAAAATGTTTCTTTTCACTTTCAAATATATTCTATCTTTGAAAGTTATTAACTATTTCTAAAAGACCAGCACTGTCCAAAATCTGTCAGCAGGGAAAAATGTTTCTTTTCACTTTCAAATATATTCTAAACTAGAAACTCATTTCACCTGAAAAATAAGCTCAGTTAAAAATAACATGCTCCTTTGATTCAAAGGAACTAACAGACTGAACAAACAAATACTGCAAACCTATGATCAGATGAGGGTTGGAATCGTGTTTGCCTTTGTATTATCATCCCATCTTATTATCCCCATTTTATACAACAAGAAATGGAGGCTCAGAAACTGATTTTTCCTCTAAAAGTCACCCGAGGACCATGAATGCTATTTAAATTTTCTGACCCTATTTCCTCATTTGTAAAATGAGGGTGGTAAAAAAAAAAATATATTGCTTTCATTGGGTTGTGGTAGGGTATTCTTCTTTTTGATTGACAAAAAACCTGTAGGTCAAAAAGGTTTAGTAAGTTGCAGCAGTCATGTAAATAACATGTGGACTTCCCATGCCTCAGTCTCCTGCTTTTTCTCTCCCCACACATGAGAAATGGGCCAAAGGCTTTAAACTTTTAAACACAAGTAGCTTTTAGAGAAGTTTGACCTTCAAGTTTGATGAGAGTTATTTTGCAACATTATGATATGAGAAAAAAATTTATAGATATTTTATCTTTCTGGAACCAAAACCATCTTTTGGAAGACTGTCCTAAATGCACTCTGTTGTACAATCATCCTTGTAAATGTTAAAATTTGCAATTAGGTACAGATTCTCACCTATGTCACACACATTTTCTTCAGAAGACACAGTAACCATTATGTCTCCTTCCTCAGGGAATGATTTCCTTGTGCTGTTATCATCTCCTGTTTTCTCAGCAGATGCTTGATCAGTCCATTTGCCACTATAATCATTCTTTATAGTCAAGTCCTGCTCACATTTAGGAGCCAACAGAGCTACACTGTAAGTAGCTGGAGGGATCATTGTGTGGGAAGGAGCAATTTTTGATTCTTGGCCAGTAATACATTTGGTGGTACTGGTTTTCAAGTTGTCTTCAGACGCCTGCTGCTCAGCAGGAAGAAAGGAATGCTCAGCCACGGTCCCTAGAACAGGTGGCACGTCATCAGCTTTTATAGCACCGGTGTTTACTGCTGCCAAATAGCGAATACTGACAGAGGGATCCTTAGCCGTCTGCCCAGACGTCTGTTCTGGTCCTCTCAGGTGGGCAGGTGAGTTAGCATTCCCCTCTAAGCCCCTTCCTGCTGAATAACTTGCTGTGCTACTGCCCCCTGCTGTCCCTGTCTCTGGGCTCTTATCTTCTTTCTGAAGGGAGTTCAACAATACATTCTTCTCTTCTGCATTTATGAGGTGTAAAGTGCTCTCTTTCTGTCCTCTTCCTGCAAATGGTCCTATTTCGGGGCACTCCTTGCCATGCTTCTCTTCTTTTTCCGCACAAACAGCACTTGGATGGCCTTGCCCTGCAGAGGGCTTGTGGACTGATGGCCCGTTGTGCCCCTCCTCGTTGCTCACTGCCAACACGGGACCCGGTTCTTTGCCTCCCCTGACTGGCCCAGGACACCGACAGTTATTCCTAGCAATTAGGCTGGGCATGGGGACCTTGTGCTTGCTCACTTCTGTGGCTGACAGGTCACCGTTCCCTTCTGGGTTGTCTGCAGTCAGCTGATTCTCTTCATGTCTGTCAATGCTGGCGGAAATTGGCATACATTCTGCTGTGCTGGTGGAGATGATGGCGGCATCGCTCAAGTCTTCCACTCTTGTGATGGTGAGCCGATCTTCATCCTGGAGGACAGCACCAATCATGACTGCTTCACACCCTTCAGAGGTGCTTGTGGAAATCATGGCGGTGTCACCCATCTCTTCCGCTGGTGTGACTGAGGGGTCGCCTTCCTCTTGAGGGACAGCACTGGACACTGGGCCCTCACAGTCTTCCACCGAGCTCGTAGAGATGATGCCACTCCCGTCTTTTTCTTCCACGACTGTGCCAGCTCGCTCATTTTCACTTTCAACAACTACACCGGAAACAGAAGCCTCACATTCTTCTGCTATGCTAGTGGAAATGAGAGCACATTCATCCTTCTCCTCCTTGCTGGTTGAGGCAAGAGGACTTTCAGCTTCTGGGGGCGCACTGGGCATAGGCCCCTCAAAGTCGGCGGTGCTTATCAAGACTGGACCTGTAGCCCTTTCTTCCACTGCTGCAGCAACCGGCTGAAGACTTTCAGCACACTTGATGGTTGCTGCACTGGAGATAGGCACTTCGAATTCTTCCCCTATGCTTGTGGAAATCATGGCACACTCATCTTTCTCTTCACTTCTGCTGGCAGTGAGTTGGCTGTCATCTCCTGAGACTGCACTGGGCATGGGGGCCTCAAATTCTTCTGTGGTTACTCTGGTACCTTCCATATTTTCTTCAGTTCTCAGAGCATCTGAGTGACCTCCTTCCACATCTGTAATTGCGCTTACCTGAGGGGTGTAATCATTTGTGGTACTGGTGGAAATAATCAAAACTTTGCCTTGATTTTTACCCCCTGCTAAGCTATTCTGGTTGGTAATATCACCACTGGCTGTAGTTGCCATGAGACCCTCACACTCTTCATTTTCTACAGAGGTGATGATGTCCTCATCTTCTTTTTCACTTGGTGATGTGTGAGCAACTTCACATTCTGGGACTTCACCAGATACAAGAACATCGTAACTACCCCCGACCAGGCCAGTGGAAATAGTGGTATCTTCAACTTTTTCGAGCTGACTGTCACTTTGATCAGATGCAGCACTAGTCATAGGACCCTCACAACCTCCTGGAACTGGAGTCACTTCATCCTTTCCTGAGACTGCACTGGTCACACTGCTTTCTACAATCCCTTTTGCACTGGAGCAGATATCTGTGTCTTTACTTCCTTTCTCTGTGCCACTCATGCTGTCAACATTATTTTCATTTGCATTCATGATGGCAGCTCCAGCCTCAGCTTCCACATGCTCTACCACAGTACCAATCTGACTGTCCCCTTCTGCACTTTCACATATCAAGACCCCTTCACTTTCTTCTCCTAACCCTGTACAAGTTGAAGCATGCCCAATTTCATTTCCTCTTCCAGTACTAGTCACAACATCCTCCCCTTCCTCGTCTTCCTCTTTTGCGCCTGTGCTAGTCACAATGCCTTCATCATCACAAGGACCAGCAGCAACTAATGGTACATTAGTGCCTTCTTTGGCTACTGTGCTGTCCATCGCACTCTCTCCATTTTCTTCCGATTCAGAACTTATAGCAAAGCCTTCGCTGCTATCTTCTGAACCTGTGCAACTTGCTGGCCCCTCTCCATCTTCTGTTATCCCCGTGCTGGTGACTGCACTCTCACCTTCTGTACCATCATTCACAGAACCATCTCCTTCTTGGCTGGCACTTGTTCCTGGTGGTGCATCATTATCTCCCAGGACAACACCTGCACCTGTAACCATGCGTTCCTCCCGGGGCCCTGCTCCAGTTACTGAGCAGATCACAAAGTTATCACTTCTGCCTTCTGCTCCTGTACATGTCACAGTGCCCTCTGTTTCTTTTTTGGGACCCATTCTCATCATATTTCCCTGGGAGCCATCCACCTCTTCACTGCTTATAGATCCTGCTCTTATCTCTGTTCCAGCACTTGTAACTGCTCCATCACTTTCAACTTCACTAATAAAAGTAATAGTTCCTTCAACTATTTCTGAGTCTCTACTTAAAGAACCATCACATTTTTCTTCAGAGCCTGCACTGGTTACGGCATCATCCTTTTCCTCTGTCACAATGCTATTTACATTGGCTTCGATTTTAACTGCATGCATAGCCAGTAGGTCTGCTGCTGTGTCCTCAGATTCAGCCACAGCACACTCCCCACTTTCCCCTTCCTTAGTGCTTGTGAGGAAGGTTTCACTTTCAGCAAATCCCTCTGTGACAACAGCCCCACCTTCTTCAGCTGCAGCAAAAACAGTGCATTCACTGGCTTCTGCACCAACATGAAGAGGATTATTTCTGGAATGTGTTCCTATTATGAGGCCTTCATCTGCCTCAATGCTGGTGCAAGGCAAAGCCACCTCACTTTCTCTTGTTTCTGAAGAAGTGGTTGTGGCAGGCCCAGCCTTCACTGGACTTAAGGTGACATCTTTGTCCTTCCCTTCAGTACTAGTGGCAACAGAAGTCTTTTCTGCTCTCCCAGGCCCAGTTGCCACATCCTCAGTTTGTCCGTTCCTTTGGTGTAAAACAGAGGGTGCAGAGCCACTTCCAGCACTGGTGTCTACCTCACTGTTTTCATTCCTTCTTTCAACATCAATTGATATGTCTTTTACTTTACCTGGGCCTCTTTTATGCTTAAGTTTGACAGTTTCAGCATATTTTTCTGTATTCAGGCCTACAACATGATCAACAGCAATGCCATCCTTCTTGCCATTCTCTACTGTTGCTTTAATTGTCTGCTTTAAATTGGGCTCTGCATTTAAGTCATTTTCTTTCTTGGCCATGTCCACTAAGCCACCTTCTTTGGTAATATTCTCATTTTCCACAATCACGCCCATTAACTTACTTCCAAGAGGCATGATTACCTTTCCTTGTTTACCATCCAATAAAGTAGCCTGGTGACCTTCTGGAATGTGTCTTTTGCTAGTGATGCTTGCTTTTGCTGGTGTATCTACTGTGAAACCTTCACCACCTTCTTTGCTGTCACTTGTCTTAAGGCCTTCTGATTCCCTAACAGTCAGACTTTGGTTAGGGAGAGCAGAGTGATCCGCAGGGGAGGTGCTGGCTGTGCTACCTTCCAAAACAGTTCTTTTGTCAAACAGAGGAATTACATCTGGATCATACGATTCCCTCAGAGGCACAACAGTCACTGAACTTAAGGATGGTGAGGAGTCTAAATTTGTGGAATGTTCAAGAGCGGCATCTCCTTGAGCAACATGTTCTTCAGCAGCTGTGTTTTTCAAATTCTTCTGTACCCTATCATTTTCTGATGGGGCACTCAGTAACATTCTATGAACAGTTTCAGAATCTATATTCACTTCAGTAGTTCCTCTATGAATGGGTTCTTTCTCCCCAGGGTTCATTTTGGACACAGCACTTTGGATATGCATTTTCTTGGTCAAGGTGCTTCTATGATCGGCATGCTTTTCAGAATTACTATTAACTCCTGTTCCGCGGCCTGGCTTATAAGCTGGAGCTGTTGCTTTTGAATCTGCTGTGCAAGTTCTCAATTCATCCTTTTGAACAGTGGCAGAAGTTTTTTGTTTCATATTTTCAGAGTCAATGTCTTGCTGAGAATTATTATTGCGGTTGTCTTGGGTTTTAGATACTTCAAACACATTTTCAACACCTGGCTCAGAATCAATTTCCATTGGCTCTTGTTCAGGGATCAATGTCATATCACCACTCTTTTTTGGTCTCTGAAGGGAGGAACCGCTGGGAGTGCTCAAAGTGTTTGCTGCTAATTTTTCTTCTCCTTTGGCCATTTCTTGTGACAAGCTTCCCCTCCGATTTTCACACAACCTTCTACTTAATTTCTTTTCCATGAGTGAACTATTACCTCTGGCCTTTTCATGACTACTGTCAACTTCTTTACCATCCTTGTCATCTGATTTATTTTCGTCCTTCTTTTTTATGTCTTTACTACTATGCTTTAAGCTTCTGCTTTTGTGGCCATCTGACAACTTTCTCTCAAGCCTGGTGGAAGTGGAGTCTTTATCACTCTTATATTTCTCCTTTGCTAATGGTAACTTGGCTCTATGACTAGAATCCTTCTGTGTACTATGTGCTGAAGAAGAAGCAGTCTCTAATACAGGTTCAACACCAGTTTCTTCAAAAGGTTTGTCTTCAACTTTAGACTTACGCTGTTTTTCTGAGTCATTTTCTTCTGTGTTCTTCTCCTTGTCTGGTTTTGGAGTGGTTGCCTGTTTTGTGGCACCTTCTTGTAATTCTGTTTCTACAACTTTTACCTGTTTGCCTTGAGTTTTTGATTTAGACTTCAACACAAGTTTCTCTTCTAACAAGCTCTTTGTTCGTCGTTTCTCCTTGTGAACAACCTCTTCTGGTTTCAAATTACTATCCATGTTAGTGGAGTCCATATCACACTTATCTTCCGAATAACTTTCACTTCTTCTCTGTAATGTGATACCATGTTGCTTGGAACCCAGAGAATCTTTCTGAATTTTAGAATCACTTGACCTTCTTGATTTGTGCTCTGCCTTAGTTTTTTCAGCTGACAAGCGTCTCTCTTTTTTGTTGTTTTCTTTACGAACATTCTCATCTGTTTTTATAATATATTCAGAAACTGGCTTTCCATCTTTGCCTAATACTGATAATTTCCTTTCATTCCTATGTTTACTTTTTCGTTCGGTTTTATCATCTGAAGAAAGCTTTGTTTGTTGACTTTGCTTTTGAATATTTTCCTCTACTTTTAAACCTTTCTCAGAAGAGTGAAGCTCAGTCTCATCACCTGTTTTATGCATACAATCACCTTTATATTTATGTTTCACAGACAATTTGTCTTCTGATGGAGTTTTCTCTTTTTCAGGCTTCTCCTTGGAGGATTTCACCTCTTTCTTAAGTAGGCTTTTCAAATGTGGTGTTTCAGAATCATCTTTCTTTAGATGCTTTTCGTTTTTAAGTGTGCTTTTCTGTTTCTGGGGCTCTTCGGTGCAAATTTCTGAGCGTTCTACTTGCCTTTTTACATCTCTTGTGTCAGTCTCTTCCTGTACCCCCTCCATGATAACAGGGGTAGACGTCCGTCTTTTATGTTCTCTTTCTATTTTGGATTCATTTTTGTTTTCGTCAACTACATGCAAAGACTCTGAAAGTCTCCGGGCAGGTTTACTTGGTTCACTTTTTGCATGAACATGCTTCAGCTCCTTTGAAGAAGAAATTTTTTCCTTTTCACAATGCTGAAAGAAAACAAAGGTTAAAATATGAGAAATACCAAAATCAATTTTTAGATTAAAACATAACATTTGCGTGGATTTAATATGTTGAGTGCTGTCACATATGTAACATCTCACTTAATTCTTACAAACAGCCTGTGTAGGTGTCAAAAACTCACCTGATTTTAAAAAATAGGTATTATTAACTTGATTTTAAGAAGCTAAATTCTTCAAAGAACTAACAGGAGTTTGCAACAACCATATTTTACAATAAAAAAACTAATTCTAAACAATATGAACAATTTTATGAGATTATTTCTCATAGAGATTTATCACAAAATAAAGTTAAATACTTAAAAATATGCCATTAAAACATCAGGAAATTGTAGCTCAGCATGATTCTATAACTTGACACTCAGACCACAAGTAGGTGTGTTAGAAATGAGTTTAGATTATTTCATTCCGAGTCTAGTACTCCTTCCAGTATATCACAGGCACTGATTTGTCTATGAATTCTTCAATTCTGAATCACTAGAGCTCACTAATGCCCAGTACTCAATAATAAATATGAGCTGAATAAATGACAGTCAAATGTCCTTTTCAGTCAAAAACATAATACATGAAGGATATTTAAAATTGAAATATACTGAAATATAGATTTCCTATATTTTAATTTAAAAAGCTGAATTATGTATGGAAACCTCATGAATTTAGGCTACTTGTACAACATTCTACACATGAAGCTTCAAATGTACACAATAACGCATAGTAACCATATCATATATAACATATGTATATGTTTATGTATTCAAAAAAAGATACGGAGAGACAAGAGCATCTAAACCTTCCTTCTGGCCCTGTGGTTTGGCACTAAGTAGGCGATTAATATTAACGAGTGGAGGTTGACTAAATCCACTTCAATAATACTCACTGACTACTAGCTATAATTATTCTTATGCAAATAATGGGCCAAAGTTCAGACGGACCTTTGTGCCTCTAGGTCAGTTTAACACTTCATCTCCTTAAATGTCAACACAAAGATTAATGTACTTCTACTAATAACAGGGTCCAGGACATAACAAGACCTTATTAAATAGCTTAAAATAAAATTCCTCAAAGAACTAACAGGAGTTTGCATCAACTTCACAATAAAAAACTAATTCTAAGCAATGTGAATACTATTTTATGAGATAATTTCTTATAGAGAATTATCATAAAAGAAAGTTAAATATTTAAAAATATGTCATTAAGCCATCACTATATATTTCTAAATTTGCCTTTAATTTCTGAGTAAATAAATTAAATTTATGTTTGCTGATGATGAACAAACAATCACTAACATTGCTTTTTCCCTCTGGAAATATTAAGACAGTTTAGCTACAGAACTACAGATAATGTGGTTTTTGTAAAAAAGAATTTTAAAACAGTGAAAGCAAAAGTTTGTCCCACGAAAATAAACCTGAAAGGGGGAAGAAAACATTGTACGTTACTTTTACTGTTTAAAATGATCAAATCTTGGAAACAACCTAAGCGCTAAAATATAAGGACATGCTTAAATAAATTATGGTATGTACATTATATGTAACACTAGACAATCATTAAATAATTAGGATGCCTAGAAGGTAACATGAAATGAGTAAAATGTTAAAAACAGTTTGCCAGATTACTTGTACTCTAAAAAATTATGTGGACCCGTGGATAAGGAATGAAAGGGAATAAAAAGGATAATTTGTTATAGTGGAGGGATTTTAGATTTTAATTTTAGCCTCCCTTTTTCTTTTTTTGTCATTACTGGCATTTTTGTTACTGCAATTATAAGAAATGGGAAAAGAGAAGAAAAGTAGCTATTACCTAGATAAACGACAAATATATAAATCAACTCAACAAAATGGGCAATTTGGGACATAACAAAATGGGGTTTCAAAAATGCTGAATGTAAGTTGACTTTTTATTTGACTTGAAAAAAGTCAAATTACATTCTAAGTTTTATTCCAAAGGAATAAACAGCCTATATCTAACAAAACAGCATTTGAAATGAGGTTTTATTAAGGCATACCTCACTTGTTTTAAGGGTTTCTTTGGAATCTTCTTCATATTGCTGTTTCTTTTTGGAGTTCTCTTCAACATTCCTAAGGGGGAAAGAGTCAAATATAAAGCGTGAATCAAATACGAAAATTTTTCAGGAAGGTTGAAAACAATAAAAATCTTTCCTTTACTATAATTTTTATTTATCTTATTTTATTATTATTATTTTTTGAAGTGGAGTCTTGCTCTTGTTGCCCAGGCTGGAGTGCAATCACGCAATCTTGGCTTACTGCAATCTCCGCTCCTGAGTTCAAGTAATTCTCCTGCCTCAGCCTCCCAAGTAGCTGGGATTACAGGCATACGCCACAATGCCTGGCTAGTTTTGTATTCTTAGTAGAGACAAGGTTTCACCATGTTGGTCAGGTTGGTCTCAAACTCCTGACCTCATGTGTTCCACCCGCCTCTGCCTCTCAAAGTGCTGGGATTAAAGGCGTGAGCCACCGCGCCCAGCCGTTTACTATAATTTATACACTTGATCGATAAATGGAGACTTGTTACATTTCAATTTAAATCCTATCAATTATTGGTCAACAAAGGAGAGCACAATCCCAAACATGGCATGAACTGTTCTTGGTGCTAAAGGAAAGTACAGCTGAAACAAAAATTCCTAATTTGTTGCTTAAAGATGAATGCTTTATGGGCTATAATTACACTTCAAAATTACTATCTTTTGAGTAAAGAGGGCAGTCTTATTTATTCAGATCAATAAGGATGAGATGTAATAATAGTAAGAAATTTGAGAGCTTACTACTCTTACCAAGTTCTGCAAATTATCAAATCAGTTATCCTGAAGTCTGTGATAAATTTACATAAATGCAACTTGATGGAATAGCAAAATTGCAGCCCATGGCTCACATGACTTCATAGCTACCCTCAAGAGTCTCTTTAGCTTTCTAATTCTTAAAAAGTTAACGATGATAATGCAGGGTTAACAAGGAATCTGGCCCAGATTCTGGGTTGGGGGAGAATCATGGAATACTGGTAAAAATAACGGCATGGAAAGACTGGAAATAATCATTGTAAATAAGTGGTTACTGAACACCAACAAGAGGAATACCTCCAGGGAATTTCTAGAGGATTCATAAACTCTTAAAGTCTAGGGATAATTGTTAGCTTATGCATGTACATTTTTCAGGGGAGAGGGTCTAAAGCTCTCACCAAATTATCAAAAAGATCTGGGACACCCAAAAAGATTAGGATACACTACTTACAAATGTTATAGATATTAACATTTTGATACTAAATACGAAACCCTAAGGTCCTTCATAAACATGCAGTAACATACACAACCAAAATACAACTCTTTACTGTCACTTCAATTCCTCTCTTCTGAAAGCACCCAGGGGAGTGTTATAAGGGAAACATGACCAGATAAAATATGTACCTTGAATCTTTTTTTCTCTTTTTGCTTAAGGCTACTTTTTTTTCTAAAACTTTCCGTTCTTTAAGGACTTCTTTAATTCTGGGGGCTTTAGGTTCCAAACTCTTTGTTGATGATTCTTCTAAGTCCACACTACTCCTGCCTAGAAAAGAAGCAATCAATAAAACGTATTTCAGAAAAGTTTTACAAACAATGTAATATTAATTTTTCATTAAGATTTTTCTAATCATTGTTAAAGCCAAAATGGCTTTAATATTCTTAAGTTGTGCTGGAATAGACATAATATTTTGGATGAAGAAGTCTTATCTCTCTTATTTCAAATGATCACATAAGTGTGTGTATGTGTGATTTCATATATTACATAGGATTAGTGCCCAGGGAAATGTTTGACATTTTAGTTAACATAAGCATAGATTAATTTCATTAATCACCAGCAAGGGTTGATAACTCATGTGTTAACAATCTACTTTCCAGTGATTCAATCATTACAGAAAAATATACTGCTAACAAATGAGTTGCATAAGCTGGTTTCTGGTAAAATGTTTAATTTAGATTTAGCAATTTAATAAAAAAGAAAAATGATGAAACACATGAGATTAAAACGTAAGGAAATCTTCCACATTTGAGACTAGATCATTTTATTTTATATTCATGTCTCATAAGTAATATAAGAGTACCCAGAAAATAATGAAATATATGAGATAGTTTAAAATATTAAAAGTTGACATCTATACCTTGACTCTTGGTTTTTGAAGACTTTGTCTTTTCTGCTTTCTGTTTTCGTTTTTCTTCAAGTTTTTCTCTATTGATTTGCCTTCTTAAAAGCCTCTCTTCTTTTTCTTTGGCCTAAAACCACAAAATACCCTAACACATTATTAGGCAAAGGCAAAAACACACTGAAAAATTGTATTTTTTTAAAGTTTTAGTTTACCCTTCAGATGTTCTTACAAATTAACGGGCTCTGAAAAAATGCACATACACTACATATATATACACACATTTATCTGTGTGTGTATACATACATATGTATGTGTATGTTTCAATCTAGAAGCTACCAGAATAAAAGAAACAGATGTGAAAATTTGCCATTACTCTTTAAGAATGCCATTAAAGAAAGGGAAAGGTATTATTTTGGGGAAAAGTGATTAAATAAGCTGGTTGTTTCAATTAAAAAGATAGCTGTGAAAATATCTATGAACATCAAGTATAGATAGGTAGGTGTTTATAACTTTTCAACTATTCTTATAGAAAACAGTTGAAATAAAAATTCAAGTGATAGGCTAGTTCTACAACATATATGACTTGCTGGTTATACGCTTGGGACCCAAGGGACTCAGGACTTGCAGGTCTTTTACAGCAGAAAGAATTCACAGTCATTGTGCTATTCCTACTATCTCTTTCTGGCTCAGAGTGCCAAAAATCCTAAGCAGGTGCATAACTTCTAACCAAGTAACGTTTTCAAAAGATAAGCCTGAAGGGAAGGCTAATCACTACTAGCATTTTGGGGTAGTTTCTTCAAATCATTTTCCTATGTGACAATATTTCCTGATTCTGAACTTTTCATATTTTACAACTTTTCATATTTTAATGTTTCTGAATTTGTAAGCTATCTTAAAACCAATATACATATGTAACAATAAGGTAGTAATTTTCTTTAAAAAGCTGTTATTAATTCAGTGGTACATTTTATAATTGGAAATATTTTTGAATCCAAGAAATAGGTAAATAGCATTTCCATATCAATAGTATGTTAATAGCTGCATACCGTATTTTTGCAGGACTGGATCTACACTTGATTTAAACATTTCCATACTGTGAAGCATTCAGGTTGTTACCAGTTTCACTACTACAGGTTGAGCATCCCTCATCTGAAAATCTTAACTCTTTGAGCACTGACATGCTATCACAAGTGGAAAGTTCCACACCTGACTTCATGTGACAGGTGGCAGTCAAAATGTAGTCAAAACTTTGTTTCATGCACCAAATTATGAAAAACATTGTATCGAATACTCTTCAGGCTATGTGCATATACATATAAGAAACACAAAGGAATTTCATGTTTAGACTTGCATTCCATCCCTAAGATTTGTCACTATGTATATGCGAATATTCCAAATTGTGAAAAATTCCAAAATTTGAAACACCTCTGGTCCCACCCATTTTGGATAAGGGATATTCACTTGTATTAGTAATGATGACACAAACATCTCTGTCACATGTTTACATCTACTCTACCTAGTTAAATGACAAGTTTCCTGAAGGCAAATCCTGTATGTCTCTGCTTCATATGCACATTAGTACCTTGCAGATAGACTATTTAAGTTTGTTAACCTGATGTAGTAGGTTAAAATAACAGAACAAACTGGACTTACAATGGACTGTCGTCGTTGTTCTACAGTAAGCTCATCATCAGAATCACTATAGTATTTTGAGTAAAGATATGGTTTGTGGACATACGCATGCCGTACACTTTTTGTTTTTCCTTCACTAGAATCACTAGTTTGAGTTTTTGTTTTATTCTGTTTGTTCTTCTCTTCATCTGTAAGAAAGTTAATAGAAAGAGGAGTATGTGAATTAGCATAAAATCAACATTATGCTGTACAAGCAGTAAAGGCAAGATGAATTGGAGGTCCAAAAGGGGAAATATCAGGATGTGAAAATTTCAGAAATTGACTTTTAAAAGCTATAATCCATATTTTTATTTCTTATCAGCTTCTCACACATAAATAAGACAAAGAAAAATTAGACATTATAGTTACTTATGCTATTAAAAGGAAAATTTCAGACAAATTAAATGTAACAGAGTTTTCTGGAGCAAAGAATGATTCATGACTCAGGCGTTGGAACCAGGAGAGGTTCTGAGAGCTCTGCTTCGCAACACCAGCAGTGTGCTTTCACAGGCTGAACACAAAAGCAGAGGAGACACATGACTGGACTGGCTGCAGCCAGATGTTTGCCTTATTTGAATATGATCTGGTGGAAAGTCCCTAGTTAGAGGTTAATTGGAGGTTTCTGATGAGCTAAGTTTAAATTCTGTTTTACTATTTAGACTGGGCTTCAGTTTGCCTTTGTAGGAACCCAAGGCACTGGAGCTATCTCTCAGCCTAACAGCCTCCATCTGCGCCTCAGAGTTCTCTTGACAAACAATTCTTATTTGTCACTGGACTTGATATTTATGCTTTACCATTGTTAAGTTCAACAAATCCACTGGAAGTTGCAGTTTAAAATAAACTTGAGATTTTAATGACCACCTCTGAATTTCTCATTTAGGGAAGAGGTGGGAATTAATAACTGGAAGGTAATTTGCTTCGCTTTGACACAGCAAGAAGAAAAAAAAGTAAACAAGGTTTTCACTTCCTACCATGTACTCTTAAAATAGCCATCTTCTTCTCACTTTTTAAATCCCATACATATAAAATCTAGTCTTACCAGGAAAAAACCCAAAAAGGAAAAGACCCAAAAAGGCAACAAGAATTAATTTTAGTTAGGGCAGAGAAAGTGGAGTGTTCACAGAATAGGGAGCACTCTTCCTACACAGGTAATGCAGAGCTGACCTCATGAGGACAGATATGACAATTAGGAATTACTGCTGCTGCTTTTTTTAGTTTGTGAAATTGAAGAAAAAAAATGGGAGGCACTGAGAAATACTTCTATGGTGTTAAAAGCTTATACTTTTTCTCCTCTATGATTTTCTCTCTAGGTAGCCTATCCGAAAGCTGGCAACAAATTTATAAGATGCTCTCTACAGGCAATTGCAAATAAAACTCAATATTTTTATTACTCCTAAACTAATAGTCCTAAACAGAATTTAATCATGTGGTAAGAGCAACGTAAGATATTGGTAAGAAGCACAGACTTGGGTTTGAAATCTGCACTGGTGCTCACTAGCTACATGACTGGATAAGACATGGTCTCTCTGTGACTTTGTCTCCTTGCCTGTACCTACTTCCTGGGGTGGTTCTGAGGACTATAGGAGTTATTACACGAATGTCCTTAGCACAGTGCCTGGAAGACAGGAAGTGCTCAGGAGGGGTTTTCTGAAAAACAAACTGTATTATAAAGAATTCAGCCTTGCCCAGAGAGGTCTGGCCTTTACCATTAGCTTCTGGGAGGTAATCTCTAAGCCTCTGGAATGCTATGCCTGACTGGAGTGTTTCAGAGTGCGAAGGCTCTTAAGTCAAGCTAAACAGTCTAACGATGTGATTTAGGGTCGGAGTGTTGGGTCATGGAGTAAGAGTTTGACCTCTAGAGGGGGTAGAGACTGAGATCAGCCATATGGGCAGCCAACTGACTACATGCTAGAGCCTCGGTAAGAACTTTGGATCCCAAGGCTCTGGTGAACTTCCCTGGTTGGCAATATTCTGCATATGTTGTCAGACATCAATGCAGAGGAAGTAATTCAAGGGGGAACAATTGGAAGTTACTGTCTGAAACTTTCCTGGACTCTGCCCTGTGTGCCTCTTCCCTTGGCTGATTTTAATCTGAGCACCTTAACTGTAAACAACCATAGCTGTGAGTATACCACCTTTCGGTAAGTTCTATGAGCCCTTTTAGCAAATTATCAAATCTAACGGTGGTCTTAGGGAACCCGGAACTTGCAACTGGTGCCATTAATTGAGGGCAGTGTTGTGGACTACGCTGCCCCCAAATGTGACACACACAAATAAAAAGCATCTTCATATATTTATCTCCTCTAAATTTTAAATTAATAATCATACTAGGGGATAGAGTTAAGGAATGAAGAACCAAGGGTTGTTGAGATTTAGTAACTTACCAAGCTTGCTCAGACAGACAACTTTGGAGCTGGGACTCAGAAACAAATCTCCCAACTACAAAATCCCATGCTCTTGCTACTATACCACACTGTTTCTCAGGATATAGCCATCAGAATATACAAATAATGCTTGACAGGATGCTTCAGAGGCATTATTATGTAAAATGCTTTACCATCTGACGTAATCTCTCCTTCTTCCATGCTATCAGACATTACAACTTCCTCCTCAGTATCTTCTTCAAAAGATGAAAGGTCACTGGTATGAACAGAGCTAACTGTGATGTCTGTAAGTCCATCCACATCAGAATCTATCAAAGAGAAATCTTCAAGAGGAAAATAAAACACAGAAAAAAAAAATCATCTTATTATAAGAACATACTCAGAGCTCAATTACTAAATTACACTTAAAATTTTCTGCTTTAAATACGTGTCAAACTATCAAACAAGGCAGAGTGGTTTCCAGAAAATACAAAGGCAAAGTAGACTTCTGTAAAAATAACTAAACTATTAATTTATAATGTATGATATAATAATAAAATGAATTTTAAGTAACTGAAGTATTTACTATCTAATAAAAATTAGGATATCCAACTATGAACTAAGTTGCTTAAAATAATGTATGTGAATAAATTATAAGACAAATTATAAATTAATAACTTCTGTTAATTTACTCTGTGAACAGATATATGAGTACACAAAAATACAAATATTTATTGCTTTTCTTCTTAAGCAAAGGGGATATAAGTTTCCAAAAGTATTAAATAAACTTATTAAAATATGAAGGCAAATTTGATACTTCCCTGATCCCAAAACACTCTGTTCTTTAAACTTTGTAGATGTTTGCAAGTTTTTATATACCTTCTTTTGTCCCTTCAACAGTTTTAGCTTTATTACTGTTCTTTTCTGAAGGAAGTTTTAAACTCTCTACTTCTTTTTCCTTTGCTTGTTTTTCATCTTTAGCTTTCTGTGTATCTTCACTCTTTTTTGAGTGATCAAATTTCTTTTCAGCCTTTTCCTTCTTTTCTTTCTTTCTTTCTCCTTTCTCATTGCTGTCTGGCTTCTTTTCACCTTTGTCTGTTGATTTATTTTTTTGCTCACTGCTTTCCTGTTGAACATCCTTATTTAGCAGAATTAAATTATTATGCTCTTTTGTGTAATTTTTAATTTCTTCGACTGGACAGGGGAGGTCGCTAAACTCTTCAGACTTTGGGGCTGTTTCCAGTCCTTCACCTCCAGAGTCAGCTGTAGATTTTTCTTTATCAGCCATGTCCTCTGAAGTTCTTTCTTTGTCAGTACTAGTATCAGTGGTTGGCTGAGATGGAAGTTTTTTTGATGCTCTCTCACTGGTCTTGGCATTTGATGTTTCTGTTGAAGCCCTAGCAGCACTGGCTTCTTGGTTAAGAGAAGTTATGGTTTCCAATATCGACATGGCATCATTGGCTACATTAGCACTGGGCCCAGGAGTAGGAACACCTTAAAGAAAAACAGAAGTTTTAGAATACATTTAATCAGAAGGAAAATACCTCTGCTAAATCAATACCACATGCCATTGTCATCTTTATACGATGCATATGCTGTGCAGACCATCTGTATATTCTTTTAGACTTTCAGGTACCAGTACTAGTATATACCATATTCTGAATTATCTACCTCTCTAATATATTATCTTAGGGAGGGCACCATGCAAATCTGAGGAGTTGTCTACTTCCTAGAAAAAGACTATATTCTCTAATTATTTTAGTTATTCCTTCTATTATCATACTCACACTCACATCGCATTACTAAAATGCTTATTATTTTTATTAATCTAGAAAACGAAATGTTATGGCAATTGAGGAATTTAGGTGATATTTAAAGTACAATTTCACTGGAATAGCCAAATTAAAAAATGTGTTAAAGAGCCAAGTATCCCTAACTTGATATTCAGTTCAAGAAGAAAAACAATGGAACTGACCAAGAGTAAAAGCAAAGCACCTTGTGTAATAAGGGAAGTGTCTGGTTTCTCATCATCGGGAGCTGTGTTGCCACTTCCTTCCTCTTTGTGATTTAGCGTGGCCAAAAACTCATGCACAGCTTTCTCTACCTGAGGTCTGAATGTGTGGTTGATCTTTGGGTCCACAACCTGAGAAATAATTCGGTCAATACCAGACTCCAACATTCCTGATCTGAAACACAAGATAATTTATGGAAAGGTGAAAAAATAATATATTATTTGCATTAATTACTTTAAAATAACACTCTATAATCTGTCATCTATCTATCCATCCATCCAACCTTAAATTGTCCCAATCCATTTACTTGGATATAGATAGACAATGGAAACTAAGTTTCATGCTACAGTAGCATTTAGATATACCATACTATAAAAGTCTGTAAACTTTTCTACCACTGTGTCACTAGTGGAAATACTGAAACAGACAAAACAAAATACCCTTAGAACTAGACACAGTACACTGCCTAGGGTCCAGTATAGAGGTGATGCTTATCTCACCCCTACTCTGCTCATGGCATATAGGAATACGCTCATTAAAAAGCTGAGTTCTGGGTATAAAATAAACCTATGGTCTCTACAACTTTTTTTAACAGAAAAAATGTAAGCTTTTTATAAGCATTAGAGTCCCCAGAAAAAAAACAACACATACAAAATATAATTTCAACAAATTGCAAAATCAAAGAAGGAAAACTTTAGAGAAAAAAATTTGGAGAAACAAGACTTCTGGCTTTCTATTATCTTCCCGCTGTAAAAACTGGATGATTTATTCATTCAACAATTACGTTATAAGTGTCTTCTATATAACAGGCACTATGCTGGCCACTGACAGCTACAAGTTGACCTGGTCCCTGTTCTGGATGGGGATGTAGACACAAACAATCAAGACATGAGATGACAGGCACTAGTACACAACATGTACTATAGGAAAAGAGAGGAATAAGAAATTAGTTACTTATTAGAGGAATAAGAAATTATTAGATATGTTGAAGATAATTTAGGAGTGCTTCATAAAGGAGAAGACATTTGAGCCAAGTCTTCATTTCTACAGAAGAGAAGGGGAAGAAAGACACATGGAGTTAAGGAAATATCATATACAAGAGACAAAAGAGCAATGAGGACAACAATCTGTGAAATGTGCTTCTGCACAAAGGCATCTGAGTAAAATAAGAGAACGTGAATTTATTTTAAGAAACACACTTAAATCTTGTTTCTTCCTAAAAAAGAAGTGGAGGAGTCAAGGTAGTCGGGATAGTGCTGGAAGATCAAAGTGCTAGTCATTTCTAGCTTCTAAGCCTCAACTGCTCTCTATGGAATGGATGAGGAGCCATCTTTCATTACACTTTACAAATGCTATTTTTGAGTGCACTTCCATCTGGAGTGCAGGATGGATTAGTTTTTTCATTTCTGGAAGCACCTTGTCGCCTTGTGAAACTATAATTCTACTTATGTGGGCCATAGAGAAAAATGAGCCAACTCAGCACAAAGTAGGTTACCTGCTTTTTAAAGATTAAAAAAAAATGCAAATCTTGCAAACACTGTTACATCTTAGAGGTGTATTTAAAATGTAGTAGGTAGAAAAGAAATAAGAAAAAGCAATCTTAAAAAAGGTTTTAGGGTACAAGTAAAAAGGTACAAAAAGGACCGGGCATGGTGGCTCACGCCTGTAATCCCAGCACTCTGGGAGGCCAAGGCGGGCAGATCACAAGGTCAGGAGATCGAGACCATCCTGGCCAACATGGTGAAACCCCATCTCTCCTAAAAATACAAAAATTAGCTGGGTGTGGTGGCACGTGCCTGTAATCCCAGCTACTTGGGAGGCTGAGGCAGGAGAATTGCTGGAATCCAGGAGGCAGAGATTGCAGTGAGCTGAGATGGCACCACTGCACTCCACCCTGGCGACAGAGCGAGACTCCGTCTCAAAAAAAAAAAAAAAAAAAAAAATAGAAAATAGAAAAAAAAGTACCAAAAAAAAATTAAACTATCCACTCCCAAATTTTTGCTTCAGTCTCTTTCTCTGTTTGCCTATGTTCTAGCCTCTTGTTTTGCAAACAAACAAAACACTTCTGCTTTAGTCCTTTCTCACACAGAGGTCAGCTCTAATCTTACAGAAAAATGGAGTCCAGTACCAATGATCATACTGCACTTAGCGGCCATAACTGCCTCACCCAAGTGGGGAGAAGCTACAGCCCTAGGTCAACGGCAAAGCCAAAATGCCAACAGCTGGCGTTTTTCTGGTTAAAGTTACTTCCTTGTCTTCCTTTCAAATTATGTTTAGCTAAGTTCATTATTCAGTTACCTAGGATTTTCAGATTCTGTTGTACAAATAAAAGCTTAAGTAGAATAAAATTTTCCCTCCTACTGAGTCAGCAGATCAGCTATTAAGTTGAACCATCTGAAATTACTGGTATTAGACCATTTTTGTCTTACAAAAATGGCAAGTGCAGATAGCTCAACCTAATGGAGTCAAGTGAGTATGTCTCAAAGCATACGTACGAAAAACTGTTTGAAATTATATTTATTTACAGGGGCTAGTCCACCCCTATAACTTCAGATTGAACACAACTAAATAATCTCTTTCAGGAAGCTTTAAAATGTTATTATCAGTATCATCCAAGAGAAGGCAGCTGTCTTCCCTCTTTCAAAATGTCTCCAGAAAAAGAGATTCCTCATTACTCATAGGCAAATTGCTCCAGCATTTAATCACTGACACAGCCACAAGAACCCCTGACCTCGCACCAAACATGATTTTGTGATCACAATATCTTACTGGTACAGCAATAATTTTAAGTGCTTAATTTTCACATGTGTAAGACTTAGTTCCCTTAAATAAAAGAAGGACTGCTCCCTTATCTTATAGATTTTATATGCTATAAAAGTAAATGCAATTCTAAGAAGTTTGCCTTCAATCTGAGTGTCAATATATGAAGAAAAAAAATGCCAGACTCCCAAAAAAACATGCTTTTAAAGCAATGCAATCATTTGTGAACAGGGAGGTGGCTATGCAAATCACTGAATGAAAGTAATCAGTAGGGCTCTGTATAAATGTGTGTGAAGGGGTGCTCTACCCTACCTCCACTCCCTTATCCCCTGGTCCTAAGCTATTTTGGTCATTGTTCTCTTTAAAAGCCTTTGTGGAAACTACAGGCGGCGGGCCTGTCACCCAACAGATCTTTTTTGTTTCTACTTTTTCTAGAAACAGCTTTGACCTTTTCCCACCAGGTATTATTATGCAGCCTTCTAATGGCATCTTTTGATCTCACCTGGACTCTTTTACAGGTTCCTCAGACAACCTTTAAAATGTAGACAACAAAGCTATTGTGAATTTCCCTCTTCTCTTATGCACAAGGAGACACTGTCTGAGCCCCCAGGCTTCTGGTTTCTAGTATTACCTGTGGCTAAATAGGTTTGTCTTTTAGTCAGGGTGTGAATTTTGATTTGTGGGGCTTCCTGTTGGTTGAAACTATCAGACTAGATAGGCTTTCTAGAGGTTCCTGTGGGACAAAAGGAAATTAAGAGGTGGCAGGTATAAAACAGATTTGTTTAACTGTTAAAAAAAAAAAAAAGCTACACTTCATTCTCAAAGATGTACTTGAACATAAATACTTGTCAAGTCAGGGAGACTGGATGATCTCTAAATAACTTAGTCACCCTTTTTTTGAGGGGTATAGCAAGGGTAGAAGGCTTTCTTGTCTTTGCAAATATTTACATTCAAGAACAAGTAGTGGCCAGGTGAGGTGGCCCATGCCTATAATCCCAGCACTTTCAGAAGCCAAGGAGGGAAGATCCCTTGAGCCTAGGATTTGGAGACCAGTCTGGGCAACATAATGAGACCCTGTCTCTACAAAAAAATACAACGATAAGCTGGGCATGGTGGCAGGTGCTCAGGAGGATGACGCTGGGAGGTCTGCTTGAGCCCAGGAGATTGAGGCTGCAGTAGGCTATGATTATGCCACTGCACTCCTGCCCGGGGAACAGAATGAGACTCAAAAAAAAAAAAAAAAAAGTAGAAGACCGTAAATCTAGTTTCCTAAGGATGCTCCAAATATTCGAGTTCTTATAATTGTCATTACCTTATGTTCACTCAAAATGGCTCTGACAAGTCCAAACACTTTGAGGGGAGGTGGGGAGCTATATCATTCATAAACAGCAGTTAAAAGTCATAGTAAAATGCAAAAGATGGGGGCATTGTATTAAAAGAAGATGTGGCCTCAAATCAAGAGAGAATATTTTAATTTCAGTAATCTTTAATGTCTTTATTTGTAAAATAAGAATAATAAAGCCTGCTTGCTCTCTTAGGGTCAAGAAAATAGTTGTGAAGGCAACTGTATAGATCATCTATTAATATTATATCTAGATTTTTTAGAAAGTCATACTGTTATTTCCTTCCTTCAAATATTTCCAAAGGTCTATAGGAACAATGAGACTGTTAAAATGTATAAGAACATGTGAAGTGATTAGACCCAAATCCAAAATTATGCTACATCACATGAAATAGCCACACCAAATCTAGTAAAATTGTCAACATCATTAGGTGAACAAACATGTATGTAATGCCTCCGCTTTCAGGCAAAGTAGGTTAGGACATTTAAAACCTGCCCAGAACTCTATCTCTGAGACTTACTTGAGGACTTGTTGTCTAATGTTGTTTCTTAGCTGGTTCTTATTGAGATGCGGACTCCATGTGTGAGTTGCCAAGTGATTTGCAACGAAGTTGTCAACACGCTGTCTCAGATTCTGATAGGCAGGCTAGAGAGAAAAAAATGAAGGTAAGTCTTCAATGTTATACAGTATCAATATTCACCTCTCAGAAAAGTATTTTTACCATGGGACAACAAAGTTTCACAGTTCCTGACAATTCTGCTTCAAGATAACTTACACTCATTCAAATACTACTTATTTTGTGTAAGACAAGGTGTTTGGAGATATGAGGAATATAAAGAAGAAAGATACACCTCTTATTTATAGACAAAGGACTGGAAAATAAGACACGAACAAGTGTTATTATTAGAAGATTTGGAGTAAAAAAGGGAGAAGAGCTGAGGAAGCATGCCTTCATTGAAAATGTGCCATTTGAGCTGGAAAAATCAATTGCACAAGGAAGCTGGGAATGGGAATGGCTGGCTTTGCTCATACAGTCAATGTAAACAAAGAGCAAGTGGATGAGCAAACTGGAGGCCAGGAGCATTTAGTGAGCCTCCAAATTGGTGGTCCAATTTGGCTATAGAAGAGAATACAAAAAGCAGAGAAATGAGGTTAAGACAGAGAGGTTGGGGCCAGGTGCTAAAAGGCTTTGGTTACTTGTACAAGTTTGGAATTACAGGGTAGAGAATGGGAGCCCACTGCACATATGGGCAGAGTGATAGAACAGCTAAGCTTTCTGATGGTTAATCATCCTACAGTGCAAGAGTAAAGAGACACAAAATACTTTAGGAAAGCATGCAATAAACTACAGTGAGGAAGGTCTGTACTGGGGTGGCAGAAACCAGCTAATGGCATAGACCCAAGAGAAATTATTGAGGGACAACTACTTGAACTAGGCATTAAATCTGAGGTAAGGCAACGGTTCTCTACCAAGAAGGATTTCACTCCCATCCCCCAAGGGACACTTGGCAATGTCTGGAGACATTTTAGGTTGTTACAACTGATGAGAGTGCTATTGGCATCTAGTGGGTCAAGGGCAAGGATGCTACTGAAGATCCTACAATGCACAGGACAATCCCCCGACAGCAAAGAACTATCCAGCCCCAAATGTCGAGAGTGCTGAGTCTGAGAACCCTTGATGTGCTCCCTGAGGGAAACATGGAGGGGAACACATATTACATCATCTCTACCTGAAGGGGCATTGCCTGGAAGGAATATGTGACCAAGCACTCAGCACTGCACTCCATTTCTAGAGGCTGTCTCCCAACACTGATGTTCTTTCTACCTTTCTTCTATACAGCTTTTAATGTGGATGAGTTTGAGTGTCCCTGACTGATAATAAGCAAGCACTGTATAGTCTCACCTTCTGCCATTTGCCTCCTTTTAGCTTCAAAGTTTATACTCCAGTGAGAAATTCTCATATCTGCACCTACCATCCTACAACTACCATTCCCTCTGGTTGTCCATCTGACAAACTTCTCACCTTCAGAGCTCACCCTAATCTGTGAAATCATCTTGACACCGAAGGTAGGCTTATGGGCTCTTCATCCACGCTCCTACTGTTTTCTATACATGCTACCATTCGAGCAATTCTTGCACTACATTGTATTTTCGGAAGCAAGGCATATTTATCCTCCATTGACGTGTAAGCCTCCTCCTCTATCTCTCTTACAATTTGTTTTCATATAGCCTATCACACTGCTTGGCAAATGAGCAATTAAAATATAGTTGTTAGCTGAATGGATAACTATCTCTAACACAGAATGACAAACATTTTATCCCTCTGATGCCCTTTCATCAGTTCCAATTTTCAGGCCTTTGCTGATACTTATTTCCTATCCTACATGATCATTTCCTATGTGCCTGTCCATTTATCCAAAATCGATATGAACTAAAATTAATTTTTTTTTTTTTTTTTTTGGCAGAGTCTTGCTCGATTGCCCATGCTAGAGTACAGTGGTGTGATCTCGGCTCACTGGAACCTCCACCTCCCAGGTTCCAGTGATTCTAGTGCCTCAGGCTCCTGAGTAGCTGGGACTACAGGCATGCGCCACCACACCTGGCTAATTTTTGTATTTTTAGTGGAGACAAGGTCTTGCTATATTGGCCATGTTGGTCTTGAACTCCTAACCTCAAGTGATCCACCTGTCTCGGCCTCCCAAAGTGCTGGGATTACAGGTGTCAGCCACCATACCCAGCCCTAAAACTAATTCTTAATTCTTTCTCCCCAATGATTCTAAAGCCTAATTCTTCTTTCCGGTATTCCCAAATCTAACACACATTCATTAGGCTCTAACATCACAATGCATTTGGCATTCTAGTCTAGTCTTCCCATAACAAGTTCAAATCTGAATTACTCAACAGGTAATTTTCCTTGTTTTCAAGCTCTCCTTTCAGTAAAAAGTTGAGCAACTAGAGAAATATTAAGTATTCATTGAGAAGCATTCTCCTAGGAACATATATGTACCCACATGTACACATATATACACACACACATATATTACACATACACCCTTTCTTCCTTTTCCAGTGCTTTGGTGAAAAGCCTTAGAGTTATCCTTGAGTCCTCCCTTTGTCTTCTACTTCACATGCATACTATTAGCAAATTCTCTCAACAGTAGCATGAAAATACACCCAGAATCTGACCACTTCCCACTACCTTTACTGACCTCATTCTGTTCCAAGGCATTCTCATCTGTCTGAATTATAACAACTGGCCTCATGCAGAATTCTATCCTTACCTACAACAAAGTTGTCTTCTAAAAATCATGTAACCATGTAATTTATTGACCCATTCAAATCACAACTTAGCAAGAAAGGGGAAGCTATTACACGTGGTCAACCCATCTGAAATGGAAGTCAGATCATGTCCTTCTTTTGCTCAAAACCTGCCAATGGCTTCTGAGCTCGAGTAAAAGCCAAGCTCTTCTGATGGCTCCCAAGACCTGCCAGATCTGTGAAGGCATACCTACCTCACCTCTTGTCACTTTCCCCTGAGTGGGTCTGTCTCAGCTCTTCTATACTTGCTATGCTCTCTTCTTGGAATGCTCAAGCCCCAGACAGCTGCATTGCCCCTTCAATTCCTTCACAGATGGCTCAAGTATCATCACATTGAAACCTACCCTGAACAGCTTACTCGAAATAAAACAGTAAGCCCATCCATCCCTCATCTTGCTTTTTTCCATAGGACCTACCATACATTATTTGTTGTCTATTTTTTTTCCCACTAGGATGTAAGCTCCGTAACAGTGGGATGTTTGGTTCACTGCTGTATCCCTGGCACCTAAAAAAATGACTGGTACATAAGACTTGCTCAATGAATGTTTGTTGGGTGAATAAATTGACCAGGGGCCATTTATAACTAAGAAAGTGTCCAAAAAATCAGACTTTCTTACTTGACAAGAGAGGTACCATATTTACCTGGCTGGCGAGCTCCCTGAAGGGCCTCTTGATCATCCCTCCTCACACGCTCCAGATGCTAATCAGTGCAAAGGAGACAGAATGGCTTTGTAACCACTAAGCTTGCTCCAGAGATCTGGAAACTGGTAGTCTATAACGGAGGAGTCTTTGCAGTAGTTGGAGCTTAGGGTTGCCCATGGTTCCATTTCTTTGGGTGGGAAGGGCTGATTTGGTCTGTTACAGTCAGATCTCTCTCCTGGTTAAGGACTATCAATGACCCTGGACAGTTTGGAGGGGGGTTCTATGGTCTTCTGGTGTAGCAGCAGACTTTGGTACTTCTCATCCTGGTTTAAACACACTAAACTGGATGACAGTTTTGCTCTTAGCACCTGGCAGGTATCAAATGTCTTCATTCTTAAATATGCATGTGACAGACATAATCCACTATAACTCTATATGCTACAAGTTAAGACTTTTTGACAGAAAGCAGGTCAGTCTTTGAGGTTCAAGTGGCAGATGAAACTCAAGGATTCCATTAAAGTGATGGTTCTTTGCATGAACAGGGAATCTTCTACTTTGGCCCACTCATCATATTGATATGAATGTTATGTTCTGATGAAGAAAACTTTGGCTTTTTGGGAAGCAGGGGGGAATACATTTTTTTTTTTCAAATAAGAAAATGAAGTATAAAATGGTAGTCAATGAGAACAAATCTTTTAAATCAAATTAAAATCTACCTAATTGCTAACTAAGGGAGTAGAAGAGAAGGAGAGAGTCATGGGGTAAAGGAAGCACCAGAACATAACCTGTAACATAACCAGGAGCAGGTACAGAGGTTAGTGGCAGGGAGGGGGAGAGAGAGAGAGATTTTGTGGGAGAGTTTAAGCTAGCGTCTGAGCACCAGAACTTCAACCATAGCTGAGTGTTCTTTTTTGTCTGGGAGGGTGTCATTTCAGTTCTAATTTCTCAAAGCAACAGAAATATTAGAAATTTTCATAATTATTAAATAGTATATGCAATTGTATTGAAAAATGTGTATTGTTGCTTTTTAAAAATTTTTGTTTTTTAGACCAAGTGTTCTGTCTCCCAGGCTGGAGTGCACTGGCACAATCTCGGCTAACTGCAACCTCTGTCTCCTGGCTTCAAGCAATTCTCCTGCCTCAGCCTCCCGAGTAGCTGGGACTACAGGCATGTGCCACCATACATGGCTACTTTTTTTGCATTTTTAGTAGAGATGGGGTTTCACCATTTTGGTCAGGCTGGCCTCGAACTCCTGACCTCAAATGATCCGC
This sequence comes from Pan paniscus, assembly GCF_029289425.2. Classification (NCBI taxonomy): domain Eukaryota; kingdom Metazoa; phylum Chordata; class Mammalia; order Primates; family Hominidae; genus Pan; species Pan paniscus. Next base: position 13,881,389 of record NC_073252.2, read on the forward strand.
CCACCTCGGCCTCCCAGAAGACCAGGGTTCTATGGTCTTCTGGTGTAGCAGCAGACTTTGGTACTTCTCATCCTGGTTTAAACACACTAAACTGGATGACAGTTTTGCTCTTAGCACCTGGCAGGTATCAAATGTCTTCATTCTTAAATATGCATGTGACAGACATAATCCACTATAACTCTATATGCTACAAGTTAAGACTTTTTGACAGAAAGCAGGTCAGTCTTTGAGGTTCAAGTGGCAGATGAAACTCAAGGATTCCATTAAAGTGATGGTTCTTTCCATGAACAGGGAATCTTCTACTTTGGCCCACGGTGGCCAGACATGAGCCACCGTGCCTGGCCATATTGTTGCTTTTTAAAATTCCTGCATCTGTGGCTGAATATGTCTTATTACTAGAAGAAGAAGGGTTGATCATCAATTCTATTCCTATTTCTAATTTTTATAGTCATGTGCCCTGAGAAACCTTGTTCATATAAACAAGTACTGTGCCTGGGAATGGAAGAGTTTTGTTGTAACAATATCATTCAATTCTTGACCTCAAAAAAGAGGCTAAGAACATTAAAATAGGTTCTTATTCCATGGTTCCTGAACTCACTGAAACTGTATATGTTATTAGATTGATTCTCATGAAATTGCCTATAGTTGACCATTCTGAAGTAGAAAAACAGCGTTTTAATGTGTTACTTGCGCATTTTTCTTGAGAGAAGGTCCTAACTTTCATTAGATGATCAGAGATACTGTGCTTCCCTCCTTCCCTCCAAAAAAGGTTTTAATCCTTTACTTTGAAGGGTCTGGCAGGGATATTATAGACACATACCAATAATATTTTGTGGGAATAGGATAATAAAAAAGTTGAGCCTTAGACATTGCAGCAGTACATTACAATTTTTAATTTGTATACATAATGATAACACACAGATTCATGGGTTTCTGAGAACAGCAAAGTAAAAATTCCACTTGTTGAATACGAATAACTAACTTTATTTGGTAACATTTACCTGGCTATGTCTAACCTTTTCCCATTAAATAACAACAAAAATAATAAAGGCAATAGAAATTATTTCTAAAAGGTAGCAGTGCATATTCCTGAAGACAAAAGTAAAAAAAAAACTATACTTCCTAAATAGATGAACACTCCCAAGTGAATTGAATTCTCTGTGGTGCAAAACCTCCAATATCCTGAAAAACCACGTTTTACATAGTGGGCCCAGTATGAGTCCTTATAAAGGAAGATGTACCAGGATATTCAAGAGAGTTTCCCCAGAAGACATAGTGGAACTGTGTGCAGTTCACCTGAAAGCTTTAGAAGAAACTGTGGATGCTGTAAACATGCATTTCTCAAAGATACAAAGCTCCTCAGAACAACTAAACATACTATGAGAAAACCCTCGACCCGGCGCGCTGGCTCACGCCTATTGGGCGAATCGCGAGGTCAGGAGATCGAGACCATCCCGGCCAACACGGTGAAACCTTGTGTCTACTAAAAATACAAAAATTAGCAGGGCGTGGTGGCGCGCGCTTGTAATCCCAGCTACTTGGGAGGCTGAGACAGGAGAGTCGCTTGAACCCGGGAGGCGGAGGTTGCAGTGAGCCGAGATCACGCCATTGCATTCCAGCCTGGCGACAGGGCGAGACTCCGTCTCAAAAAAAAAAAAAAAAGGAAACCCTCATTTCATCAAAACTCCAATCCAATGGACCCAACCAGATTTAACAAGCAGACAAAAACAACCCCTACAAACCAGTTAATTTTCCAACATGCTTTCTGCTTCCAGAATTCTAGACTGTACTGTGGTTTTCCATCCATCTCACTGACTGCTCTTTCCTGGTGTCTTTAGCTAATTCTTTGCCAATTCAGCTAAGTTTACTTGTTCCTGCTAATGTCCCTTTCACTCTGACATTTGGTACAAAATCCCTTCCCCTTTCCAGCCTCTCTTTCTGGACAGGGAACCTTGTTGCTAACCTTTCCCTTCTCTACATTACTCTCCTGAATCTGCTCTCTTTCCTGTCCTTTCTCCACTTCAGTATCTGCTGTCACCTCTCCTGCATCTTTTCTCCACTGAATGACTCGGTTCTCTCTACCCCACCTTCCTGTCCCTTCTTACCTTAGAATGGTGACATGGCCTAAGTTACCTAAATCAGGCAGTCACTGCTAGAAACAATACTAAAGTCCTGTCTCAGGTTTGCCTCCTTATCTTTGCGCTCCCACCCCCACGATGTCCAGCAAAGCATATTACACATAACTTGATTCAATTACCATTTAGTCATTTCTCCAAAGGATAAAGGCCCTTACCGCCCAGAAACCTTCAAGAAAGAAGGCAAACATAACTTCGATACAAAGTAAAATCATCAGATATGAGAATGAATACAAAACTGGCTACTGTTAGCGCCACTGTTTCCAAACCAGTTCCTGTAAGAACAATTCCTTAGTCTTGCTCATCAGACCGGGGTAATCACTGCGCCGAAACCATGACTGGCACGTAGTAGGTACTTAAACACTAGTCGGTAAAACGAACCAAAGGACACGCTAAGGAATGAACACTCTGTGCTTTGCACAGTCCGTGGCACACAGCTGCAGCTCCAAGAGGAAGCCACTGCAAAAGAAGCGCGCCCTTGGGTCCTCCCCTTCCCTCGCAGACCCCTAAACCCGGCGCGCTCCTAACCTTGGTGTCCACGTCGGCCAGGCAGTCTCTGCGGAACTGGTCGAAGAGCCCCTGGCTCTTGAGGTGGTTCACGATCATGGCCACGAGCTGCGGGTCCCCGGCGCCCGCACCCGCGCCGCCCGCCCCGCCCGCGCCGGGGCCAGCCCCGGGGCCCGGCGGCGGCGGCGGTGGCTGCGGCTGCGGCGGGGGAGGCGGCGGCGCCGGAGGAGGCGGCTGCGGCTGTGGGTTGGTGGCCATGGTGGCCTGTGCCGGGGAGGGCAAGTGCCCTGACCGGCGGACGATCCTGGGAGGCGGGCGGCTGCACTGGTCCCGCCGCCTGAGGAAAGCCAACGGGATGTTGTTACGGAACCAGCGGATCCAGAGCAACCCCGGAAGTGAAAGGGAACTGGGGGAAAGGAGGAAAAGACGGTGACAACATTGACGAAAGTCCGGCGACGGAGGCCGCGAGGAGCCAGTTTCGACCGTCGCCGGGCGCAAGCGCCCTCGCGAGGCCGAGCTGCGCCGGAAGTGGCGGCGACTGTGGCGACGGAGACGACAAGGCTGTGCTGGTCGCGGGTTGTGGGGTTTAGGTCACCGGCAGGGGTCTGGAGTCCCTGGAGGTTAGGGCTTCGACCCGCGCGACACCTGGGGCCCTAGGTCTGAGCGGGGGCAGTGCGTTTCTGGCCCCGCTTCATCCGCGAAGGCATTTTAGGCCTGCCTCTCTTGCTCCAGTTTCCCAGAGCAGTGCATAGAGATCCATAGACATTTATAATGCGAACCCTACGTGGATCTGCTCATTCTAACTTCGCCCAACCCTCTTCGTTCTTAGCCTGTGATCCTGCACTATTCTTGTCCCAGCAGGTAGCTCCAAGTTCCTTCTGTCTCTCTTCTGCCTGCACATACCATTTCCCCGTGGGGGTCCCTTGTTTCTGGCAGTGTGCCTGTGGATTAGACCCGATCCCTCCAGCCCGTTTTTCCTATCTGTGAAGACAAACCGACAGGCTTTTATTTTTAGGAGATTTGCTATTGATTACTATGATTATAGCAGGTAAAACATCTATAGCACATATTATGTACCAAGCGTGGCGTTAAGTGCTTTTACATGTATTAACGCATTTAATCTTTGGACAAACACTAAGAGCTAGGTCTGATTACTGTCCCCAGTTTGCAAATCAGGGAACCAAGGCTCAGATAAATTAAGTATGTTGAGTAAGATTACACAGCTAGCAAATCACCTGCTTTTGGACTGCATCATCTTTGAAATTATTATTAGTACGTGGTCAAAGCAACATAAATATTAGAAAATTTCATAATTACTAAATAGTATATGTAACTTTATTGAAAAATGCATATTATTGCTTTTTAAAGTTCCTACATCTGTGGCTGAATATGTCTTATTAGTAGGAAAAGAAGGGTTGAGCGTCAATTCTATTCCTATTTGTAATTTTTATAGCTGTGTGCCCTGAGAAACCTTGTTCATATAAACAAGTACTGTGCCTAGGAATGGAAGAGTTTTGTTGTAGCAATATCATTCAATTCTTGACCTCAAAAAATTAGATTTGATTATCTATGAGCTGACTTCAATTAGGCCCTCCTTCCATTTTATCGAAAGCAAAGAGCTGAAAACCACCTGGCTTGCCAAAGGATTTGTTTACTTAATCGTTATTTTTTCACTCTTTCAGATTCTGGGAAATATACCAGATAGGTTTTACCAAGATACCAAATGACTATGAATTAGACCTGATTTTTTCAATGAGGTGTACCTTTCACCTGATATACTGAAAGTTTGGAGAATATCTAAACATTTTTCATTTTCATAAATAGTTTTGGATAAGATTTATTTTTGTTATCAGGTGGTTAAATTATGTTTTTGTCAAAATTTGCAACTGCAGATTTAGCTCATTCAAGTTCAAAATCTTTGTCACTGGGCACAGTGTCTCACGCCTGTAATCCTAGCACTTTGGGAGGCTGAGGCGGGAGGATCGGTTGAGTCCAGAGTTCAAGACCAGCCTGGGCAGCATGGCAAGACCCCACCTCTACAAAAAAATAAAAGAAATTAGGCGGTGTAGTGGCGTGCACCTGTAGTCCTACCTACTTGGGAGGATTAGGTGGGAGGATCACCTGAGCCCAAGAAGTCAAGTCTGCAGTGTGCCGTGATGGGGCCACTGCACTCCAGGTTGAGCAACAGAGTGAGACCCTTCTCAAAAACAAGAAAAAAAAAAAAAAAAAAAGGTTTGTTAAGAATGTTAAATGTTTACCTTATAACCTAATTAACAGAGCCCATTTTCATTGTCAAACTAGACAAATCAGATTTACTTTAAATCAGAAACAATTTGACTTCATTGTTTCAATTCAGAGTATCCTGTGTGTTTTGAGGAGTTTGATGAAGATAGCAGAGAGGAGAAAGTCATGGATATGAATCTTAAAAGATTAATTACTATATGCAGTCAAGGCTGGGCGTGGCAGCAAACCCCTGTAATCCTAGAGCTTTGTGAGGCTGGGGCAGGTGGGTGGCTTGAAGCCACAAGTTCAAGACCAGTAACAAAACAAAACAAAACAAAAAAGTAACCAGGTGTGATGTTGCAGACCTTGAGAAACTGAGGTGGGAGGATTGCTTGAGCCCAGGAGGTTAAGACTGCAATAAGCTATGGTGGTGCCACTTCATTCCAGCCTTGGTGACAGAGTGACACCCTGTCTCAAAAAAAAAAAAAAGGCAGTCAAGATTACAAGACTAAAATAGCATAAAATATAAATGTTTTATTCATTTTAAAAATTAGTTATGAGCCGGGCATGGTGGCTCACGCCTGTAATCCCAGCACTTTGGGAGGCCGAGATGGGCGGATCATGAGGTCAGGAGATCGAGACCATCCTGGTTAATACGGTGAAACCCCGTCTCTACTAAAAATACAAAAAATTAGCCAGGCGTGGTGGCGGGCGCCTGTAGTCCCAGCTACTTGGGAGGCTGAGGCAGGACAATGGCGGGAACCCCGGAGGCGGAGCTTGCAGTGAGCCGAGATCGCACCGCTGCACTGTAGCCTGGGCGACAGAGTGAGACTCTGGGTCTCAAAAAAAATAAAAATAAAAAAATAAAAATTAGTTATGAAAAGGTGAGACTATAACATTTACTTAATTACTAACAATACAATATAATATATGTTGCTATATTCTAAGTTTATAAGTTTTTAAGTGTGTAGTATGATAAAAAGACATGGTATTTCTTTGGTATATTTGGATGTGTGAATCAAATTTATTCAGCTTTTTGGGAATAACTAAGTAGAAATCATCCATAAAAGTTCTGAAAAACTTTACAAATTTAATTAGGCATAATGTCCAAGTTTAAAAAATTAATGAGACAATAAGGTATTTACTGCTAAAAATGAATTGGGTCAGTGGCTAATAAATAATTTGTTTTGTGAACAGTATATAGAAAATCCTAAATATTTTCTACAATGCAAGAAGATGAGAACTTTATAATAGTTCACAATCCATTTTCTTAAATGTGCCCTAATTGCCTTATTGAATAACACACACTGAATCTAAAAGATACATCTTTGTATCTCTGAGTTCAAGTTACACTGGGTAGACACATTATACTGGTTGCAGTGTAACTTGAACAATTTTGTAGCCTTGAAAAACATTCTAGATACATTGAAAAGAATCTGGGTCACCGATCTGCACTGCCTTGGCTGTTCCAAGGTGATTTTCTTTTCGTATGAATACAGGTCCTAGGGATGAGTGTTTTAAATACCCAAAAAACAACAACAAAAAGCATACATTTAAATCTTTTTAAAAGACTGCTTTAAGCAGTCAGCATTTCCTACCAATGACGTCTTTGCTGTGTTTCCTCCTGATTGTCTCTCTAGAAAAGAGTATATAATTTCTTTTTTTTGGTAAATTATTTTATTTCTTCCATGATGATTTAGAGGGACTATATTCAAACCAGTACAAATATTTCATAAATAATATCTTGCCATTTTCTAACCAATTGAGTAATTTGTTCCACAATAAGCTACTTCACATTTTTCAGCAAGAAATACGTTAAATTTGAACAGTAAAGCCATTACATAATGAATTAGGACACAATTGAAATGTGCTTTAAATATTTCTTTAATGGAGAAGACACCACACTTCTACTCAATGAAGATAAACTTTTTTTTTTTTTTTTTTTTTTTTTGTGACGGAGTCTTGCTCTGTCGCCCAGGCTGGAGTGCAGTGGTGCGATCTTGGCTCACTGCAAGCTCTGCCTCCCAGGTTCACACCATTCTCCTGCCTCAGCCTCCTGAGTAGCTGGGACTACAAGTGCCCGCCACCATGCCCGGCTAATTTTTTTTGTATTTTTAGTAGAGACGGGGCTTCACTGTGTTAGCCAGGATGGTCTCAATCTCCTGACCTCACGATCTGCCTGCCTGGGCCTCCCAAAGTGCTGGGATTACAGGCATGAGCCACCTCGCCCAGCCGAAGAGAAACATTTTTGCAGTCCAGAGGTCTTTTATTTTTTTAACACTTATTTTGCCATGAATTCATAGGGAATAGATTCCAGCAGCTCAGTCTCCTTCCCATTGGTTCTCACAAACTGTGCTTCCCTGGGTGGAGCAGGCTGGCACTTCAGTTGAACCCAGGTACCTTTCTCTTTGGCTTCTTTTTCTGGTCATTTTCCTTCATGTGTTTCAGGAAGCTATCTCGGCTCTTAGTGAGCTTAATGTGCTCGATACGCACATTAATTCTCTTGGCAAGAATCAGGCCCTTGTTGGTATACAACAATGCCAACAGCGTGCTGGGTAACATTGTAGACTCTTCTAGTTGTGCCATGGTAACACTTGTGGGGCATTCCTTTTTGAACAGTAGCCATTCTCTTGATGTCTACAATATCACCTTTTTTTTTTTTGAGACAGGAGAGAGAGTCTCACTCTGTCGTCCAGGCCATAGTGCCGTGGCGCTCTCTTGGCTCACTGCAACTTCCGCCTCCTGGGTTCAAGCAATTCTCCTGCCTCAGCCTCCTGAGTAGCTGGGACTACAGGCGTGCCCTGCCATGCCTGGCTAATTTTTTGTATTTTTAGTCAAGATGGGGTTTCACTGTGTTGCCCATGCTGGTTTTGAACTCCTGAGCCCAGGCAATCCGCCCACCTCGGCCTCCCAAAGTGCTAGAATTACAGGTGTGAGCCACCAAGCCTGGCCTCACCTTTCTTATAGATTCATATATACATGGCCAAAGGAACAACTCCATGTTTTCTAAAAGGCCTAGAGGACATCTATCGGGTGCCTCTCCTCTTTCCCTTTGTGTTCGTCATTTTGGCGAATTACTGGAAGACAGCGGTTCCGGCTGAAAGGAAAAGAGTATATAATTTCTAGCAGTAGTTAGGGCATAGAAGAGGTGACATCTTCACAAAAGAAACTGCCATCATTCTCCTACTCTATGCCTATCTGAGTTCAGAACATTCCAACAAAGGTCAGGTACTTTCTCTCTTAACAGGATTGACTCTCATTCTGTTCCCCAAGTCTGATGTCAAGGTGACAGAGTTTATAGTTTGCGAATTAGGGAAGCAACAATAGGTGATGATGGCCCCTGTTACTGGTGCCATGTGTATGGTTAGGCACCAGATTCCTGACAAATGGTTTTTGTCAGGAATTTCTTCTCCTTTCTACAGTCCAGCCTGTCCCCTACCCCTACCCAATCCTCCAGACTGCTTCTATGAGCTTGTCCAGTGAAAGTCAAACATTGATCTCCTAACCCCAGGGATCCCATCTGATTATTCGTCAGAGTTGTTTCCTTATTTTCTTCCCCTTGTACCCCCATGGGATCCCCACTCTTTGGCATCTCCATTCCCGACTAGGCTTTTCATAATCAAAGGGAAATCAATATTTCCTAAATCTCCATCAACCCAAAGCTTAGTAGAAACTTTGAAAGTTCGTTTTTCGGAGAGAAGGACTGTGTGGTAGATAGAGCTCCCTCTCCCCTCTCCCCTTTCCCCTCTCCCCTCCCCCCTCCCCCCTCTCCCCTCTCCCCTCTTTCCACGGTCTCCCTCTGATGCCGAGCCGAAGCTGGACGGTACTGCTGCCATCTCAGCTCACTGCAACCTCCCTGCCTGATTCTCCTGCCTCAGCCTGCCGAGTGCCTGCGATTGCAGGCGTGCGCCGCCACGCCTGACTGGTTTTCGTATTTTTTTGGTGGAGACGGGGTTTCGATGTGTCGGCTGGGCTGGTCTCCAGCTCCTAACCGCGAGTGATCCGCCAGCCTCGGCCTCCCGAGGTGCCGGGATTGCAGACGGAGTCTCGTTAACTCAGTGCTCAATGGCGCCCAGGCTGGAGTGCAGTGGCGTGATCTCGGCTCGCTACAACCACCTCCCAGCCGCCTGCCTTGGCCTCCCTAAGTGTCGAGATTGCAGCCTCTGCCTGGCAGCCACCCCGTCTGGGAAGTGAGGAGCGTCTCCGCCTGACTGCCCATCGTCTGGGATGTGAGGAGCCCCTCTGCCTGGCTGCCCAGTCTGGAAAGTGAGGAGCGTCTCTGCCCGGCCGCCATCCCATCTAGGAAGTGAGGAGCGCCTCTTCCCGGCCGCCATCACATCTGGGAAGTGAGGAGCGTCTCTGCCCGGCCGCCCATTGTCTGAGATGTGGGGAGCACCTCTGCCCTGCCGCCCCGTCCGGGATGTGAGGAGTGTCTCTGCCCGGCCGCCCTGTCTGAGAAGTGAGGAGACCCTCTGCCTGGCAACCGCCCCGTCTGAGAAGTGAGGAGCCCCTCCGCCCGGCAGCCACCCCGTCTGAGAAGTGAGGAGCATCCTCCCTCCTCGTCCGGGAGGGAGGTGGGGGGGTCAGCCCCCCGCCCGGCCAGCCACCCCGTCCGGGAGGTGAGGGGCACCTCTGCCCGGCCGCCCCTACCGGGAAGTGAGGAGCCCCTCTGCCCGGCCAGCCGCCTCGTCCGGGAGGGAGGTGGGGGGGTCAGCCCCCCGCCTGGCCAGCTGCCCCGTCCGGGAGGCGAGGGGTGCCTCTGCCCGGCCGCCCCTACTGGGAAGTGAGGAGCCCCTCTGCCCGGCCAGCCGCCCCGTCCGGGAGGGAGGTGGGGGGGGTCAGCCCCCCTCCCAGCCAGCCGCCCCATCCGGGAGGGAGGTGGGGGGGTCAGCCCCCCGCCCGGCCAGCCGCCCCGTCCAGGAGGGAGGTGGGGGGATCAGCCCCCCGCCTGGCCAGCCGCCCCGTCCGGGAGGGAGGTGGGGGGATCAGCCCCCTGCCCGGCCAGCCGCCCTGTCCAGGAGGTGGGGGGGGCGCCTCTGCCCGGCCGCCCCTACTGGGAAGTGAGGAGCCCCTCTGCCCGGCCAGCCACTCTGTCTGGGAGGGAGGTGGGGGGGTCAGCCCCTGGCCCGGCCAGCCGCCCCGTCCGGGAGGTGAGGGGCGCCTCTGCCCGGCCGCCCCTTCTGGGAAGTGAGGAGCCCCTCTGCCCGGCCAGCCGCCCCGTCCGGGAGGGAGGTGGGGGGGTCAGCCCCCCGCCTGGCCAGCCACCCCGTCCGGGAGGGAGGTGGGGGGATCAGCCCCCTGCCCAGCCAGCCGCCCTGTCCAGGAGGTGGGGGGGGCGCCTCTGCCCGGCCGCCCCTACTGGGAAGTGAGGAGCCCCTCTGCCCGGCCAGCTGCCCCGTCCGGGAGGGAGGTGGGGGGTCAGCCCCCCGCCCGGCCAGCCGCCCCGTCCGGGAGGGAGGTGGGGGGGTCAGCCCCCCGCCCGGCCAGCCGCCCCGTCCGGGAGGGAGGTGGGGGGGGTCAGCCCCCCGCCCGGCCAGCCGCCCCGTCCGGGAGGGAGGTGGGGGGGTCAGCCCCCCGCCCGGCCAGCCGCCCCGTCCGGGAGGGAGGTGGGGGGGTCAGCCCCCCGCCCGGCCAGCCGCCCCGTCCGGGAGGGAGGTGGGGGGATCAGCCCCCCGCCCGGCCAGCCGCCCTGTCCGGGAGGTGAGGGGCGCCTCTGCCCGGCCGCCCCTACCGGGAAGTGAGGAGCCCCTCTGCCCGGCCAGCCGCCCCCTCCGGGAGGGAGGTGGGGGGGTCAGCCCCCCGCCGGGCCAGCCGCCCCGTCGGGGAAGTGAGGGGCGCCTCTGCCCGGCCGCCCCTACTGGGAAGTGAGGAGCCCCTCTGCCCGGCCAGCCGCCCTGTCCGGGAGGGAGGTGGGGGGGGTCAGCCCCCCGCCCGGCCAGCCGCCCCGTCAGGGAGGTGAGGGGCGCTTCTGCCCGGCCGCCCCTACTGGGAAGTGAGGAGCTCCTCTGCCCGGCCACCACCCCATCTGGGAGGTGTACTCAACAGCTCATTGAGAATGGGCCATGAAGACAATGGCGGTTTTGTGGAATAGAAAGGGGGGAAAGGTGGGGAAAAGATTGAGAAATCGGATGGTTGCTGTGTCTGTGTAGAAAGAGGTAGACATGGGAGACTTTTCATTTTGTTCTGTACTAAGAAAAATTCTTCTGCCTTGGGATCCTGTTGATCTGTGACCTTACCCCCAACCCTGTGCTCTCTGAAACATGTGCTGTATCCACTCAGGGTTGAATGGATTAAGGGCGGTGCAAGATGTGCTTTGTTAAACAGATGCTTGAAGGCAGCATGTTCGTTAAGAGTCATCACCACTCCTTAATCTCAAGTACCCAGGGACACAAACACTGCGGAAGGCCGCAGGGTCCTCTGCCTAGGAAAACCAGAGAACTTTGTTCACTTGTTTATCTGCTGACCTTCCCTCCACTATTGTCCTGTGACCCTGCCAAATCCCCCTCTGCGAGAAACACCCAAGAATGATCAATAAAAAAGAAAAAAAAAGAAAAAAAAAAAAAAAAAAAAGAAAGTTCGTTTTTCAGTGATAACGGAAAACATAGGAGGAGGGGGAGAGGACATGTGTTAATATTATTTGTCTTTCCAATGCAAGCTGCATGGTCACACATATTCTATTTTTGTTGCAGTATAGTAGTGCCCTGTTATCCATGGGGGATATGTTCCAAGACCCCTAGAGGATGCTTGAAACCATGGAGGACCAAACTATACCATGGGCTGGGCTCAGTGGCTCACACCTGTAATCCCAGCACTTTGGGAGGGTGAGGCAGGTGGATCACCTGAAGGCAGGAGTTCAAGACCAGCCTGGGCAACATGGTGAAACTCCATCTCTACTAAAAATACAAAGTTAACTGGGTATGGTGTCACGTGCCTATAATCCCAGCTACTTGGGAGGCTAAGGCAGGAGAATTGCTTGAATCCGGAAGCCGGCGGTTGCAGTGAGCCGAGATCGTGCCACTGCGCTCCAGCCTGGGTGATAGAGTCAGACTCCATCTCAAAAACAAAAACAACAACAAAAACCCCAAAAGTCTATACTGTGTATATTATGTTTTTTTCTGATCTGATAACCAAGATGGCTGCTAAGTGACTTAACAGGCAGCTAACATACACAGAGTGGATATGCTGCACAAAGGGATGGCATGGTATGGTGCAAGATTTCAGCATGTTTGTCAGAATGGTGCAACACTTAAAATGTATTCATTGTTTCTGGAATTTTCCATTTAATATTTTCAGACCACAGTTGACCATGAGTAACTGAAACTGCAGAAAGCAAAACCTCAAATAAGGCAGGACTACCATGATGGTGGGGCTGCAGAGTGTTATACAATGTTAATGTGAAAAGCGGGTACTGATTTTTCCCTTGAAAGAATTGTCACTTGCCCTAGGGTCAGGGCATGGAAGTGGAGTGGTACAGGGGGACAGTAAGGCACAGAGGACGAAGGGTGATTCTGGGATATTTGGCAGAGACTGGAAACTTCAGCTCCCTGCCAGTCTGGGAGTGTTGTAGGGTAGGGGTGCTTTGGAAATGGTGGCTTTGTGAGAATATATTACCTTGAGGAGCTGCACAATTCAAGAGAGTGGCCAAGTTCTAGTTGGTGGGAAAAAGGAGGATGTGTCTGGGGCAGCAAGACAGGAGTAATGTCAACTGAGACGAGGATTGGGATACATAAGCTCCTGGGATATTGGAGTAGGAACTTCAGAAGAGGAGGGAAATAGAATGGTGGGGGGTATTTGGTGAAGTTGGACCTATCAGTCACATTAGTTATTAATACTTTATGGGATGGGAGATTCCTCTGTGGGTAATCTGGAAGACTAATAGTGGTTCTCAAATTTTAGCCTACACCAAAATCTCCTAGAGGACTTGTTAAAATAGAGTACTAGGCACGCCTGAGTTCCTGATTTGATAGGTCTGGGACAGAGCCTGAGAGTTTCCATTGTTAACAAATGCATTTAACAAATGCTGATAGAACACTATATGAGAAACACTGGACTAGACAAATCACGGCTCACAGGCCTAATCCAGTCTACCTGTTTTTATAAACAAAGTTTTATTGAAACCATACTTTCTAGTTTGAACATTTTTTTTTGTAAGATGATACTCCTTTTATGCAAGTACCATTAATTTTTATACATTTCTTTGCTCATAAGGTTTAAACTCCTGGTAGTGATAGCAATCACATTTATAAAAGTAAGATTTATTATGAAGTTAGGTAGCCTGTGCCTATTAATGCTACTGAATTGCTGGCTATTTTGAAAATTGAGATGTCAATATTGCAGATGGCTTGAAATGCAAGGTATCTTTTATATGCTTATAAAGATGGAAAGAAGCTTTGCATTTAGCATTTTCCATTTAGGCTTTGTGAAAATTGTTCTTATTTTAAAAATAGCCTTAACATGTGTGTGTCTGTGTGTGTGTGTGTTTCCTGAATATTCTAGATGGTACATGGTATTCTGAAAATTGAAAGTCACACCTCCAGGAATAAAATTAGGAAAAGTAGAAATTGGAGGGAGGTCTCTAGAAATGATGTAGTATTATCTGAATACCTCAAATCTAATCCAGGTCATCTGGGTAGAAATTCTGGGAGGGATTTATTTAAATATAAATAAAAATTTGTATACCTAAATAAAGATTGTATTCTACATTTGAAGAAACAGTTTTTTTGTTTGTTTGTTTTGTTTTGTGTTTTAAGAGTAAGAGGTGGTTGGCATGCATGTATGAAAGGAAGGAATTCAAAGTGTCTAGAATTGGCACTGTCTCTGGAGAGCATGCATTTGCTATTGGGTGCCAGCCATTAAGATGATCTCATTCATTTCTCCTCTGATTCTGTGATTGTTAAGTAACTTTTGGATCACATTTGGCTTCACATTTGGATTTGCCTATAGGAAGAAAAAGTGCTGAGTAGTAAATATAGGAAGCTGTCTACTTGGTAGTTATATCTCTCCCCATGAATGATTTTTATGCATAAAACCCTAAGAGCTTGGCGAATTTTGAAACCACCCAGGATTCAGATCTATTCTTTTTGTACTGATAGTCACCTCTTACCTTGCAAGACTGAAGGCTGGACCGCACACTATGGTCAACAAATTGAAGTGTTGCTGTGGGGGTCCAGTCAGGGTGACCAGCTTACCTAACATCTAATTTTATTGGCCATATTTTAAATATAAGTTGTCTTGATTACAACTTAAATTGTAGAGAACGAGTAGACTACTAGTAAACTAGGAAAAGAAAGTTTTTCTTGTAGAAAACTAGGAAAAGACAAAGAAGTCTATTGACAACAGGGAATAGGTTGGAGATGAGGACCTGACCCAAGATGGACAAATTAGAACCCTTCCTTGGGATTTTTGAAGGTAATTGGTATCCCTCTCACCTACATTGTAAGCAGGTGTCTGGAGTCGGTAATAACCAGATCCTCTGTCATGTGTATCAAGCCAATCTGCCAAGAAAAAAAAAATCCACTAATCCACAGAGCGAAGCACAGATGAGGATGGACAACGAACACCCTGCCTGCGGTCCACATATTCCTGAGGGCCAGGTATGCTTGTTTCTACCGTCATTTGATTATGTGAAACAAATTCACAACTAATAAAAGTCCTATTTTTAATAGGAAATGTGCATTATTATGGTAATGGGTGGAAACTAACACAGGAAGGGATTGTGAGGAATTGTGCAGTGTGGATAGGCATCTAGTGAATGTCAACATTTACCAGCATCATTTACCCCTTTATAAGCAAACTGAACATTGGCTTGACACACCAGTACTGGCGTGCATCAAAACATCAATAGAAGTCTGATATTCTTCAAGCCAGGTGGATTGTTCTTTTCATATTGGTGCCTCAGTTGCTCTAGAGAGGCCATGGATTGGATGGGGACAAGTCTTTTAAAACAAGAACTGTCTTGGTAGAAAGATTTGATTCAGGAATGATTTCTATGGAGTTTAACCATATGCCTCAAAAGTTGGAATTAGGCTGTTCATTTTTTAAGATAATAAATAAATAATAAAAGAAAAGAAGATATGCCTATTTCTTGAAAGAAAAGTGAATAAAAATACTCATCAGTGATTATTTTAGATAATGAATACTAAATTGACAATTGTGCATTTTTATATTTAAGTGAAATGATTGTGATTAAATGAATCCCTTTTTCTGTGACAAGAATAAGAGACGATGATTGAAAGGTGAGATTCAAATAATCATTACAAAAAGACTGAGTGATAGCTATGATTCTTGATTGGACACAAATTTAAATTTCTACTCTTTTAAGTTATTAGAAATGCACTTTGATGTGGCAAATATGTTGAACAAATTATAATGGTGGTTAAACAATTTTTCATTAAAGCATTTCAACAGAGAAGGGAGAAGGAGATGTACTTTATTTATATATTCACATTTCCTGTTTTTAGGCAACTGTACAGGGATTCTTACCATCTTGTTGGTGCCCATGTAGATGTGCTTAGGATAGGAAGCCCAGTGGGCATGCGCCCCAGTCTCTGGGAGCCAATGTGCTAATTGTAAGTATAAAACATGCTTCTTATATACACAATACATATAAAAAATACAACAGGAGTAGTTGGTTAAGTAGAAATGAGGACAAAGTGGTAGAAAATGATGTGCATTTATGTATTGGTGCGAAAGTAATTGTGTTTTTTTGCCATTACTTTCAATGGAAAAAAACCGCAATAACTTTTGCACCAACCTAATAGAAGGGTGGCTGAGATGGGGTAAGCTAACCAATGAAGCACTCTGGAGAAAATGGCCTTGAACCACATATGGGGAGAAGACAGGAACAAGTCGTAAGCAGCTTAATTTTCAAGATCAGTCATAAGAAAATATATATTCAGACATTCATAGGTATATTCCGTTTTCTTAATTTACAGAAAACATTAGCTCTTTGATTATGAATGGTAGAGGAACTAATTTAAATGAAATCTAAAGCAAAGGCAGACGTATTTCATTTCTTAGACTAAATGTGAAATATATTAATATAAAACAGGAAGAATCGGTGAAGAAGTTTATTTTTACAGGTGTAAGGATGAAGAGGTGAAGCCTGGGGTCTTTGAATTTCAGCTTTGCATTTCAGCTTTGTTATTTTCTAGCTTATGACCATGAGCAAATTGCTCAACCCCTCTGTGCCGTTTTTCTTGTGAAATTGTAACAATAACAGACCTTGCCATAGGGTTTTAGGGACGGTTGATTGAGACCACTTTTTCATTCAACAAATATGTTTTGGGCTCCTATTATGTGCCAGGCGTTGTACTAGGAATGGGAGAGGAAGCAGTTGAGCAGAACAGACAAAGCCCTTTCCCTAAAGGTGCTTCCATTCTACTGGAATTGCTAGTCAGAGAAGAAATGCACAACTAAAATATCAGATAGAGATAAGTACTCTGTAGAAGATTAAGTGGAGTGATATGATAAAGGGTGACTGGATAGCAACTTACAGGTTAGCGTAGGCCTTTCTCACCTCCGAACGTCACATTGAAATCAGCCATGAGAAAATAAGGAGGGGCAGCCCTGGCAGGGAGAAGAGCTGATGCTGAGGTCCTGGGGCAGGAATCAGCTTAATGTATTTGAAGAACATAAATAAGGTCATTGCAGCTGAGGTTAATGGGCAAGAGGCAGAGTGGTAGTGGATGAAATTAGATCATGTAGGGCTTTGAAAACAAGGATAAGGAAGTGTGTTTTGTACTAAGTGCAATGCAAAGCCCCTAAAAAATTTTAAAGTGGGGAGTGGCATGACTTCATAACAGATGTAAGGAGCTCATTGCCAGTCTTGGCACAAGAGAAACACCCAAGTGTATGTTAGCTGTTGCCATTTCATTTAATCCTCACACCAGCCCTATGTAATGGTTACTATGAAAGGAAATTATCCCAAACCTGAGCTGGAGCAGAACTTTGTAGGCTAATAGGATTTTCAGCCTCTTTGGGAAGGATCTAGCATTCCTGATAAAGCACTGTAGTATTTTTCTGATAGTTTTTTTTTTTTTTTTGAGATGGAGTCTCGCGCTGTCACCTGGGCTGGAGCACAGTGGCGCAAGCTCAGCTCACTGCAACCTCTGCCTCCCAGGTTCAAGCGATTCTCCTGCCTCAGCCTCCCGAGTAGCTGGGATTACAGGCGCCCACCACCATGCCCAGCTAATTTTTTGTATTTTTAGTAGAGAAGGGGTTTTGCTATGTTGGCCAGGCTGGTCTCGAACTCCTGACCTCATGATTCGCCCACCTTGGCCTCCCAAAGTTGTAGGATTACAGGCTTGAGCCACCATGCCTGGCCTTTCTGATAGATTTTAATGAGATTTAGAGTCCTTCTGGGCAGCTAGATTGGCACCACTCTGCTGTTATTTTTTAGATGTGTTCAGTAACCTTTAATCAGACATTTAAGGGAACAACACTCTTTAAGCCTTATGCTGTCCTAATAATCTTTAAACCAGATATTCCTCTTTTCAAACGCCAGTTGAATAATATTTATTAAGTCATTTTTTCCTCCCAAAAGTAAATTTTTGAACTAGTTTTTTTTTGAAGTCTCTTCCCTTCCACCAAGTTTGAAATAAAACGTTTGTCAATGTTCCATTGAATTTATCTGAGAAACTGCTTTGACAGTATTATTAATATCACTATTTTACAGACAAGAAAACCATAGCCTGTGCATTTAAGCACTCCATCGTACTTTCCCCCAGGAAGAACAAATTAACCCAGCATTCTAGGAAGCAACAAAGCAAATCTGAACCCGAGAGGCCTCAGTCTCCAGTAAAAAAAAAGAAGCACTCATTTCTTTTACTGGAATCCCATTATTATCTGTTTTATTTCATATTGATGTGTAGAGACTGGTAGTCTGTGATTCATTGGGGCCTTCTTTTTGCCCCCAAGATGTATGTGTGCAGTTCATTCTCACTCTGCTTTCTAACTTTTAAAAGTTCTAATTTGCTCTTTCAGTAACTGAACCCAATCTTGACTTGGGTGAAACTTTTCTCCAGTTTATCAAGAGCCATTTAATCTATTTTTATGGTCTAGAGTGCCACTTCCTTGGATCTTCAGCCCATCAAGTCTGGAGCTTTAATTCATTAGTGTATATGGCTTATGGCAATCAACTCAACCAGATTGTGTGGGTCTGCTGAGCTGAAGTAAATTACTCATTGGTTCTTGTGAGAAGAACCTTGAATGAGATCACTGAGGGATGCTAAAACAATCTGGATGCTTTTGGATTGGAGGATGGGGGATCCCTTTTCTAACTAACAAGCATTATATTCTTAGAATGAAATCAATTCCATGGTGTACTGGAGTCAGTTCAATCAACTCCTGTTACATTTTCAGGAAATTTGTGAAATAGTTCATGACAACTTTGTAGCTTTAAAATGGCCATGGTGGCTGTATTTATGCCACAAAAACTGGCAAATGCCACAGATCAGGGCTTTCTTTCCCCATAGAGTCTGTTTTTAAACTCTTAGCAATGTTACCCAAACAAAACTAGGGTTAATTTTCCTGGCAAGCAACCAACAACTCTCCACGAGAACACAGGTTTCGATCCATAGGAGTGTTATTACTCATCACAAGTAAGGAGAGCACTGGGAGTGTTCTCCAAAGCAGTGTCTCCCTGAGGAAAAGTGACAGGAGAGTTTTATGGGGCGATGGAGGGGGAGAGAGTGCGTCATCTCATGCAGGGAAGGGGTCCCAGTGGCGCAGATGCAGTGAGTCATCATGCCAGCACATAGGTCCTCTGCTTTATAGCTCCTTCTGGGCGGGAGACATTAGCATGGTAATGAGGAAAGTTCACTTGGGTTCATCTGTAAGTTGCTAGGGTCTGTCAGAAACTGGTTTCAACTGACTAGGGGACTGCATTCCACACAGGGCCTGAAACAAACAGGCTGTTAAGAGAGGGAGCTGTAAAGCAGGTGCTTTGGTAAAGCCGGTTGAGTTCCTATAGTCTCTGGAGACCTTCTCAATCTGCTTATAGCAGTACACCAGTGCAAGTGCCTTGCAGGTTCTCCTTGTTTTTTTCCTAGTTATAGGACAAGGAGAAGATAGGGAAAGAGGGGAGGCTGCCAATAGGCTTTTTTTGTTTTTTTTTTGGCTTCTTGCCTGCATTTTTACTGCCATCAGAAACTGCCAGAAGTTCTGTAGTCAAATCGACCCCACACTCCTAGTAACAAATGAGGTTTGCTATCATTTTTCCCCCTAGGGTTGAATACCAGCTCCATAACTACTTGCTTTGGGACTTGGGCTGATCAGTTTACTTACATCTCTAGGGCTCAGTTTCATCATCATTACAATAAGAATAATACCACCAACCTCATTGTGTGTAGATGTATCTGTGTGTGGGCTGCGGGGTGGGGGGTGTTGGGGATGGGATGGGGTGGTAAATGATATGGTTCCCGTTAAAGTCTTTGCTGAAGACTTGGTGCATTGGCTGTCCATAAATAATAGCTCTAATTATATAATTCAGTAAGTTCTCACACATGCTCAGAGGTAATAAAAGAAAAACTTCATCCAAATTAAATTTAAAGGAGTTTAATTGAGCAATGAACAACTTGCGAATCGGGCAGCCTTCCCAGCCAGAGTAGGCTCGGAGACTCCAGCACAGCCACGTGGTGGAAAAAGATTTATGGACAGAAAAAGGAAAGTGATGCCCAGAAAATGGAAGTGAGGTGCAGAAAACAGAAGTGAGTTACAGAATTGGTTTGGCTACAGCTTGGTGTTTGCTTTATTTGAACATGGTTTGAACAGTTGTACATTTGCTTGACCAAAACTCGTGACTGGCACAAGCGTAGGTTATGGTCGTCTACACCTCCACTTGTTATAGTTCATGATGTACAGAGAAATCCTTAGGCTGAACTTAAAATATGTAAGGAGGCAGCTTTATGCTAAACTTGATTTAACAGAGGGCACTTGTAAACGACTATTTCATAAAGGCCTTTCTAGTAATGTCTGATGCCTCTGAACCAGTCTGATCTGCAGCATTTTCCCACTGAGGTCTCTCTCTCTCTCAATATCTCGCTCTCTCTCTGCCTGTGCTCTATGTGGGCTGGGAGCCCCATTACAGGTGTGGTTCCAGTACATTCCAAGTCACACCGGGCACATACTTTCTCCATTCCTTTCAGTGCCTGCCTTCCAGTGATGCCCCAAGTGTATTGAGCTTGACAACTTTTTCAGCTATAAATAAGTGGTGGTGGGGGGAAGGGGTGGGTGTGAGAAGAGACTTTAATTGAAATATGTTGATTTAGGCTGGATGGCTTTTCATTGACATGCAGAAGTAGTATTTTGTGTCTGTATGCAAGATTCCCCCTTTATTTACTGCAAGGATGTTTTTTTCAGTTCTAGGAGAAAGCTGAGGTTGGAGAAGGTGTGCTTTTCTCCTCCCTTTTGTCTGTCAGTTTCTCTCCTCATTCTCCAGAATCCCCAAGAGACTATGTTAGAGTTAAATCAGTATGTGGTCAGCAATCAGACAGACCTGAATATGACATGTGATTCTGCTACTTATCAGCTGAATGACCTTGTGATGGTCATTCATTTGAATGTCTAATCTTTAGCTTCCTGATCTACAAAATGCATCTCTCTTTTTTTCTCTTTCTCTCTCTCTCTCTTTATCTGTCTTGGGTTAGCTCTGTACTTCACAACCTGGCTACACATTATATTTACTTGGGGAGCTTTTCAAAAATAGTTAATTCCTGGGCTCTGCTCCAAAAGACTGATTCAATTGGACTAGGTTTCAGCACAAACATCCATCTATTTTAGAAACTCTCTGTGAAATACTATGTGTAGTCAGTGTTAAGAACTGCTGAGCTTCTCTTATTAAGCCTCTCTGGACCCCATCTGGCCCCCATGCTCATTACCTGGATGTCCCTGGACCACAACAGCTTATGTAAATACAAAATACAAAACAATTCACTGCTAACCACTGCTAACAGTCACTTTGTAACTCCAACCCTCCACCTGCTCGGATTGGCAGGCAGTGCAGTCATCTCTAACTTCTTGTCTTCAGGAGCCCTTTCATGGAATGCCCAAGAACCCCTGTTGGTGCTCTGCAGATGAGAAAAATAGCTACTGAGATCCTTGTTCCCTTGCTGAAGCTGGAAGGCCTCGTGGTCTGGAGAAATGCCAGCTTTTGCAGTGGTTCATCTGAGAACAGTGGATGCTGGTCTTTCTCTGGGTAATCCTTGGTCGAGAATACTCTCCCCAATTGGCCTGGGTTGCCAGGGAAGAGAGTATTCATCTGAGAAACGGCTTTGACAGTATCATTAATATCATCATTTTACAGACAAGGAAACAGAAGCTTAGAAATGGTAAGTTGATCAATGTCATAAGAGGTAACCTGACCTGACCATAAGACCTGACCATAAGAGGTCAGGTCTTCCACTTCACCTAAGTGAAGCCAGGCTTCCCAAGGCACAGCTCAGCACCTGCGGAGCCACATTGCAATGAGTTACAGCACCATCCACTTACTGCCTAGAACCAGCATTTTGTTCCAGAAACATAGGTCTGGGTTGCCCAGACCACACTCCCTCTTCCTCTTGGTGATTTTCTTTCATTTCTTCCCACCACCTGGCCCCAGGTGGGTCCACTCTTGTCCATCAGATGTGTTCTAATAAATAGTTAAATACTAAACTCTCTTCTTCCGGAAGCGTCCTTGGTTCCTTCTACATATATGTGTAGATTCATATATGTAAAAAAAGTATGAAAAAGGATCTTTCATCAATTTACTTATCAGCTTCTTCTAAACCCATGCTGTTTCCAAGCTGCATATCCAATAATAAAAAGTCCCTATTCCAAAACCAGTGGGTAGGAATGAAATTACTTTACCCAGGTGTAACTCAAAGGGATCACTGAGTGATTATTTCCAGAACAATGGGACGACTCCAAAGGTAAGTTCAAGTTTTCACCATGAACATATAAAACACCCAGGTTTTCTTAGTTTCAACCAGTTTTAGGATTCATTCTCTGCTAGTCAACTCATTATATGTAAATGCCATTGATATGAATGTTGATCTCCCGGGGTTGTTGAGAATAATACATGAGATAAGATGTAGATAGATCAATTTGCAATATTTTATTACCGACACTGTTGCTAATTGGTTAAGCTAATCAGCATCTCATTAGAATTGCCCCTGTGGGCAGTGAACGTCCCTCCTCCTGCTCCTCCTGCCCCCTTCTTGTAGCCAGTGTAGTGGCCCTGACCTCTGGTCAATACAATCCAGTGGATTCCAGGTTCTCACCACATCACCACTAAGATTATGGTCACAGTAACCAAGGTGATGGGGCCTCTGCATTGAAATGCAGGGCTGTGGGATCAGTGGTACTTGCTCTCTTGCTGTCTCCTGCTTTGGTTATGAGAGAAATTCAAGAAAGCAGCTCTTGCTCAGGTAGACTTCGGGTTGGTTCCTGAGCTTTGGTTTTCCTCTGGATTGGCCTAAAGGTCTTCAGGGGTTGAGGAGAATACTGGAGAAGGTCTGTATTCATCCATGTTCTCCAACAGAGTAAAGCCAAAACACTAAGTACTGGAGTTATTCTGTACTTGGCTTCCCTAACGGAAGTGTAGTACTGTCTCTTGATTTTCATGGAGCTCCTTGCCTCTGCCCTCTATTAGTTAGGAATCTGGAAGGGAAGAGGGTTGTACTTAGCATTTCTAAATAGACAATAGTTCTCCTGATTGAAAGACTAAAACACTTCCAACCTGGAGTTTTACTGACCATTGATTTTTTTTTTTTTTTTTTTTGGAGACAGGGCATCACTGTGTCACCCATGCTGGAGTGCACTGGTGGTGCCATCTTGGCTCACTACAACCTCTGCTTCCCAGGCTCAAGCTATCCTCCTAACTTAGCCTCCTAAGTTGCTGGGACTATAGGCATGTGTCACCACACCCAGCTAATTTTTGTATTTTTCATACAGACAGGGTTTTGCCAAGTTGCCCAGGCTGGATCATTGACATTTTAAGAAATGTGTGCATGTCTCTAAAAGGGGAGGTCAGTTTGGGATCCTCCCTCATGGATATTGTGGGTTTGATTACCTAAGGAAACTGGCTTATCTCTCTTATGGGTGGTCGCATAATATTCAGGAGGTGGTACTGACTAGGCTCACTCAATCATTGACTGGGTGAAGCAGGAAGGAAGAGGGGAGCTATCCAGGTAGACAGGTTTCCTCCAGAGCAAGAGTTGGCTGACCTCAGCCAACAGGTCAAATCTCACCTGCTGTCAGCATTTATTACCTTTTTATTTTGAAATGATTTAAGACGCAGCTGCCACTTGTGTTATAAATAAAGTTTTATTGGAATATTACAACTCTTACTTGTTTACATATTGTCCATGGCTGCTTTCATGCTACAATGACAGAATTGAATAATTGCAATAAGAACTTATTTGTACCCTCTGGCTCTTTATGAAAAAGGTTTCCTGATTCCTGTTCCAGAGTCAAAGATGCTTCTCAATCAAAAATACTCCCCCAAATTGCCGTATATTTCATAATCCCCCTCACTGTGACCCAAAGGCCACAAAACCCTTGTAGAACCAGAGAACACAGGGTTGGAAGGGGATATTAGTGGTCATTCAGTGCAATTCCTCATATGAGGCCAGAATCTCCCAGTGGTGCCCCTTCAAGCAATCCCCTAGTGGTGGAGGCACATCATTGTGTGTAGTGGTCAACTCAGCTTTTTGGGGGAAGTTCTGGCTGTTGGAAAATGATTTCTTATTTTGAACTAGGCTGTGGTGGATGAGAAAAACTATTAAAGTGTTATTATTTATGACCCCCTCTCCAGCCTTTGAAGGAGGAAGACTTCATCACCAGCAGAATGGGCTGCACTGCTTTTGTTGTGTGGATCAGCACGATGGATGGGGAGGAGACCTGAAGATGCTTCAATGGCAAATTTGCTCTACATGGAGATGCTGGATGTCCCTAGACATAAAGACCCCACAAAGATGCTAGAGGGGCATGGCTGGACAGCGGTGGGTGAGGGAGGAGCTGCAGGTGAGAAAGGAGTCAAGGTGTAGAATTTGTATCAAATTATTCTTCAAAGCTTCTCAGGTAGGATTTGGACATTTGGGTGCATTTCTAGATGCTTCAGCCAGTTGAAGAAAACTGGGGAAAAAAGGTGTCCACATGATGCAGGTGCATTTGGGTTGTGTCTGTCAGCTTGATGCTCCCATGCATTGGTCTTCTATTCTCAGTCCAAACAACTTTCAGCCCGAGTAGCACCCTAGCAATTAATTGTCCAAATTCTACCTCATTGCCTTTCTACCTAGCCACAGATTTCCTCTCCTCTCAGCTCAAATGTTTCTTCAAACCAGTAGGTGTGGAGGGAGAGAGGTGGAGGAAGATTATGTGCCATCTTTTTGGCCCATGTTGAAGATTTTCCAGGGTACAGGGTAGTGCCGTGATCTCTAGATGTGCATTAAGGACTTTGGCTTTCAGATCCATTGTGCAGTAACTTTCTGTGCAACCTCTTGTCATCATTTCTCTTCTTCATGCTTTAATTTACTTTTCTGTAAAACAAGAGCTGGAGCTGGAACAGAGTTTCAAATTTTTTTTTTTTTTGAGACAGAGTCTTGCTCTTTTGCCAGGCTGGAGTACAGTGGCACAATCTCAGCTGCCTGCAACTTCTGCCTCCTGGATTCAAGTGATTCTCCTGCCTCAGCCTCCCGAGTAGCTGGGACTACAGGCACATGCCACCACACCCGGCTAATTTTTTGTATTTTTAGTAGGGACAGGGTTTCGCCATGTTGGTCAGGCTGGTCTCGAACTCCTGACCTCAGGCGATCTGCCCACCTTGGCCTCCTAAAGTGCAGGGATTACAGGTGTGAGCCACTGTGCCTAGCCTCAAATGCTTCTTCTTGAGCCTTGAGCCAAGTGACCTCTGGGGTCTTGAGCAAGGTGGTCAACAATGTAGATGCTAAGAGGCCAGATTTCCCAGCCGCTCTGGCCTGCTTTCTTCAGAGCAGTTATCTATTAGACAGATTGGGGTCCATTAAAACCCCAAAGTATTTCCACTGCTAAAAAACAAGCCTAGAATCCAATGGACTATCAGTCTTTCTCAAGGTGTGGCACAGGTCCCACTAGGGAGATACAAGCTTATATGTGATACATGGATGAACATTTTAAGTTTTCATAGTTATATTTATTTTAAAGTCTATTAGGAAAAAAATATAATCATCACATCAAATATGTGATTTCATTGATATTATTGATTAAGATGAGGCTACATTTAATTGAATAAGTGAGCTTACTTGAAGGAAGAGAATAAGTAAGTAATAGTACAGGTGGTATAGGATTATGGCCAACATGATTGACATTTGGGAAAATGGGCAAAGTGACCTCCACAGGCACTCCTGGCTCTGACATTCTAGCATTCCTCCTCCTCCCCATCTTTTCTCTTGTTTCCTCTCTGTGGTCATGTCCTCCTCAGCAGAGAGGGCATTACAATGTGTACTTTCAGATTCAAAACAGTGGCCTTGACATGCATGAGGTCTGCGCTCCTCGGTGTGTCCCCTTGGCCCTCCCTACAAGAGCTTTACTTTGGTCAGGGGGAAGCTCTGTTTTCCCACCTTCAGTTTCTGATGAGGCACATGAAACCCACAGGAAGCAAACCAAAGTGAAAGCAAGAAAAACAAGGCTCGGCAGAGAGCGGCTATCTGCACTTCACTTGGAATTAGAGAAGATGCTTTTGGCTCCATTAGCAGAATCCCTAATGTGCTTGTATTTGAAAAGCCAGTCTGCAGAATTAGCAGCCAGTGAATTGTTAGTCTTGCAGGCTGTTGATTCTGTCTTGCTCTTTTTTAACCATCAGAACTCACTTATTTTTATTTACTTTTTGGCATGAAATAATTTCCTATATCCTCTTTTTAACTCACTTCTAATAGGATAACACATCTATTTTTCTCATTCTGAATTCTGGATGATTTTATTGTTGAGGGAAGACAGTAGATATTGCATATCTACTTTCTTTTTTCTGGTGTGTGTGTGTGTGTGTGTGTGTGTTTACAGTTTTATTTAAACACAAAACATGCACATGAGCTGCTTACTCATTTTCTTCACTGCACAGCCTGGCATTGGGGTTGGTGACTCTGATGGCCAGCTGGGTGGCCCTTTCCATGATGGCTTTGCGGTTCAATTAAATGTAGCCTCATCTTAATCAATAATATCAATGAAATCACATATTTGATGTGATGGTTATATATATTTTCCGAATAGACTTTAAAATAAATATAACTATGAAAACTTAAAATGTTCATGCATGTATCACATATAAGCTCGTATCTCCCTAGTGGGACCTGCATCACACCTTGAGAAAGACTGATAGTTCATTGGATTCTAGGCTTGTTTTTTATCAGTGGAAATACTTTAGAATTATAATGGACCCGAATCTGTCCAATAGATAACTGCTCCAAAGAAAGCTGGCCAGGGTGGTTGGAGGAAACATTGTGAGCAATCTCAGCACAGTAAGATTTGTTGCACATCAGCAGCACTTCCTGCTCCTTGACCTTGTGGACCAGGAACTTCTGGAAGCCACTGGGCAGCATATACTTTGTTTTTTTGTTGCTCCCATAGGCAATGTTGGGCATCAAGATCTAGAGCTTGAACCTTCTATGAACCCTGTTGTCAATACCTCTGGGTTTCTGCCAGTCACGCTTAATTTTGATATATCAGTCTGACCGGTGCCCGATGAATTTCTTGGTTCTCTTTTTGACTATTTTGGGCTTCACAAGGGGTATGAAGGTGGCCATGATGCTGAGGAGGAGATGGCTGCCGCCTCCATAGGCAGTGCCAAGGAAGAGAGAACATATCTACTTTCTTAATGTTGGACTTGCACTGGGTGTCCACAGTTGATGAAGTGTGGCATGCCATGGTGGACAGACCTTGGGCATCTGGGGCAGGCAAACCTGGATTTAAACTTGGCTTAACCGTCTGTCATCTGTGGACAGGCATTTCTTATTTAAATAAGCTTGATTTTTTTATTTCTTAACAAGAATTATGCTTTTCTTCCCCCCACAGAATTTTTTTTTTTTTTTTTTTTTTTTTTTTTTTTTTGAGATGGAGTCTCTCTCTGTTGCCCAGGCTGGAGGGCAGTGCTGCGATCTCGGCTCACTGCAAGCTCCACCTCCCAGGTTCATGCCATTCTCCTGCCTCAGCCTCCTGAGTAGCTGGGACTACAGGCGCCCGCCACCATGCCTGGCTAATTTTTTTTGTATTTTTAGTAGAGATGGGGTTTCACTGTATTAGCCAGGATGGTCTCGATCTCCTGACCTTGTGATCTGCCTGCCTGGGCCTCCCAAAGTGCTGGGATTACAGGCATGAGCCCCCACAGAATTTTTTGTGTGTGGATTTAAGAGACGACGTGTAAAAAAATCTCTAGCTTCAGTGTGTTGAGTTTAGATGTGAAATAAATATCAGCTCTTTTTTCATTTCTCACAAGCTTGACAAGTGCTTGTACCAGATACTACAGCCAACGCAAAGATGAATATGACATAGGCCAGGATGGCAAATAAGTTTTCTTTCATGCCCAGCTCTCATGAAGTGGTGCAGCCTCAGGGAGTACTGTGTTGAGATGGATTTTAAGGGTCAGCAGGGAAGAGTGACATAGTAGATTAGCCATATCCTTCAAGGCTCAGGAGGGGGCATTGAGGAACACAAATGTCACAAATTTGCCATCACTGACACAGCTTTGTTTTGGGAAGTCAGAGCTAATGGAGTCTGAAATTTGTCTAGAAGAAACAAATAGCTATTGAAAATAAGGAGAGTGGTAGACACTTTTACACGTGTTATGTCTACACATGTTATGTCTTGAATGCACTCAACAAACTAGAGAGGGATGAATTACTCTTTGCAGGACAGTGCTCCAGGTGGCCTTGGACCAACCCAGATTTTACTCCTTTTCCACTTGTAGTTCTCGAGAATAACTGTAGAATGTGCCAGGAATGTAGCATCTGAGATAAAGAGGGAGATGGCTGGAACAGCCTGAGTTCTGTTCCAGTCCTGCCCCGACCTCCTAAAGAAAAAGGGTGTCCTCTGCATGTTCTCACTCATAAGTGGGAGTTGGAATTGAACAATGAGAACATGGACACAGGGAGGAGAACATCACACACCGGGGCCTGTCGGGGGTGGGAGACTAGGGGAGGGATAGCATTAGGAGAAATACCTAATGTAAATGATGGGTTGATTGGTACAGCAAACCACCATGGCACGTGTATACCTATGTTACAAACCTGCATGTTCTGCACATGTACCCCAGAACTTAAAAGTATAAAAAAAAAAGAGAAAGAAACAGGGTGTCCTTCAGCGCTTTAGCCCAGCATGTCATGTGACCATAGGGAATACAACCCAGGGTGGGCTGCTTTCTCTGGTTCGTTAGCTGCGGTGCAACTAGAGCACAGGCAGACGAAGCATCATCTGCCTTAGGAAGCTTTTCTGAGCCTTGGGGGCCCACTTACAATGAATCCCAGGCTTCTGTTATCCTTGCTTCCTATCTATAAGTAATAAATCGGCTTCATTTAACTTGTGTGTGAATGTGTTCTGTCTCACTGCACCCAGACAAGTTGGCAACCAGTGCATAGTGATCTGCTTCCCATTATTCTCATGCTGTATGAAAGAAAATGGAATCATAGACAAGGTAAGTCATTTTCTCAAGATCTTACAAAGTAAGAAGTGGTAAGAAGAATCTGAGATTTGGACCCAGATGCCTGATTCCAGAAGCCTTTTGTTTGTGACTATTTAAACTCGGGTGTTCAAATGGAGTCTTAAAAAAAACAAACAGGTAAAATGTCGGTACTTTAAGGTGTGTCCAAGTGCACTAATCTTAAGTGCTCAGCTTGATGAACTCTTTCTTTTTCTTTGAGATGGAGTTTTGCTCTTATTGCCCAGGCTGGAGTGCAATGGCATGATCTTGGCTCACTGCAACCTCTGCCTCCTGGGTTCAAGCAATTCCCCTGCCTCCGCTTCCCGAGTAGCTGAGACTACAGGCGTGCACCACCACACACAGCTAATTTTTTGTACTTTTAGTAGAGATGGAGTTTCACTATGTTGGCCAGGCAGGTCGTGAACTCCTGACCTCAGATGATCTACCCACCTTGGCCTCCCAAAGTGCTGGGATTACAGGCGTGAGCCACTATGCCCAGTCTAGCTTGATGAACTTTTAATTAGTTGTATATACTTGTGTAACCATCACTCATACCATGACATAGAACTTTCTTACCTTTCCAGAAGCTTCTCTTGGGTACCTTCCTGGTCAAAAATGTCTCCAGGAGGTGTGCTACTATTCTGATACTTACCACCATCAATTAATTTTGACTTTTCTTCAATTTCATACAAGTGGAATTATATAGTATTTTCATTTTTGTGTCTGATTTCTTTCTTCAACATAATGTCTATGAGATTCATCCATGTTGTCATGTTAGTAGTTGTTTTTAGAAATTACTTTGTAGTACTCCATTTTATGAATACACCATGATTTATTTATCCCTTCTCCTCTTGAGTGACATTTGGGTTGTGCAGTTTTTGGTTATTATGAACAAAGCTTCTATGAACTTGCTTATAATGTCTTTGGGTGGGCATGTGACCTTATTTCTCTTTAGCATATACCTAGTAGTGAAACTGCCATAGTTTAGGTGGATATTTAACTTTAGTAGATATGAGCTGCTATGGTCTAAATGTTGGTGTCCTAATGAAATTCATATACTGAAACTTAATCATCAGTGTGATAGTATTAAGAGGTGGGGCCTTTTTAAGGTGGTAAGGTTATAAGATAAGGGTGGAGCCCTCACAAATGGGATTAATGCCCTTAGTAAAGAGATTTGAGGGAGTCCTTTTGCCTATTTGAGTGTGTGAGGACACACAGAAGGTGCCATCTATAAGGAACGGGCCCTCACCAGACACCAAATCTGCTGGTGCTTTATCTTGGACCTCTCAGCCTCCAGAGCTACGAGCACTACATTTCTGTTGTTACAAATGAACAAATCTATGGTATTTTGTTATAACACAAGCAAGAGACTAAGACATAGACATTTGCTTTTTACAGGGAATGCTTCACAAGGTCAGAGACTCAGGTCGTCTTATTCTCTGCTGTGTCCCCAGAATCCACAGCAGTACCTGGCTCAAAGTCAGTGCTAATAGGTCATTCTTGATTAAATTAATATATCTGTATCTTGGGCATCCTGATTCTTGGCTTTGTATTAGGACTTTTGTTTCAGTGAATAGAGAAGTTAGAACCTCTCTCCTTGCACCCAGAATTCCTCCTTGCACCCAGAATTCCTCTTTTGAAACAAGTATCTTATAATACCTCCTTAAATATCTTGAAGTGAAGTTCACAGATAATACAACCTGTTTACACATGTATTTTATTTTTAATCAATATGGTATCCTAACCATTCTACAAAAGAAAACTCTAAAGAAAATAATTTATAATAAGGTAATGAGTGTTTCAATATACAGATAACTGGGGAATACTACACTCAAAGGCCTCATGAAATACACAGACATTTGCGACTATATCGATAATCAGTACAAATGCAAAGTGAGAGGCGATGTTCTGCTAATGCATATCATGTTTTGCACTGTTGTTGGTGATATGATTTACCAAATAGTGACCAACTCCTGGTAAAATTTATCATAAAATAAAGTACAATCTTTCTTCAATTGACTCTGGAAAATTCATTGGATATTAAAATGGTATAAGAGTGTTTTGTTTTTAGATGTAAAATGGAGCAAGGTTCTACATTCACATAACTTTTTCAACTACACAGATATTTTCTGGGACATGTAGGGCATTTACTCACCTTGGTCCTCAACCATGAAATACCATTGAGTGCCCTCTCATCATAGCACCAACTATCCCCACACTTTTCCAAAATATCCTTGGGTGTGGTGCCACCCCTAAAAAAACCCTGATTCTAACTCAGGGCTCTCATTTTACAGATGAAGGAATCATCCCTTTGGGGAGGGAAGAATTACTCTCTGGAAAACATAGGGATTTAAACATAAAGCCTGGACCAGGACCACAGACTTCTGACTTCTTAGGCTAAATCCCAGTTGTATCCACCATAGCAATTGAAGCCAAGGATTAGAGTCAAGTAGGCTTGGGATCAAATCCTGGCTCTGACCTTGGGAAAACTGCTTCATCTTTTTGAGCCTCTGTTTCATCATTTGCATAAATGAGATTAAAAATAGCATTTACCTTAAAGAATTGTTATGAGGACTAAGAGAGGTTATGACTTTGAATTCTTGGCACATAGTGAACTCTTAATTAATGGTAGCAATTATCACACTGCTATTCCTCCCTTTAAAGCTCATTCATTTAAGTGCCAACAGAAATTGTCATATCCTAGAGAACTTCTATACTGGAACTTTTTCCTCTGTAGAGAAATACTTGTTTATCATTTGTTTCCAATACTTCAAATCATTCCTTTTCAGGTCAAGGCCTCCTTCTAATCTCTCCATTTTCCTCCAAGATGGCCTGGGCCAAATTTAAGGGAAAAATGTCTTGAGCAGAGTAGCTCGGAGCATTCTCATACCTTGACTCTTACTTAAAGAAAGGAAGAAGAAACTTTGGGGCTTTGATTTGGTTTGAAAAGGAGGAAGGGAGGTGATATTGAGCACTTATTTTGAGCACTTATTTTGTACCAAGTGCATAGCAGGTGGTTTATTTTGTTTCATTCTCTCAAGAATAGTCCCTGTGAGGTGGACTGTTTATTATCACCTCCATCTTGCAGATGAGAAAGTGGAGACTCTAAGCTGATAAAACCCTTTCTTGAGGTCATACAGAGCCAAGATTAAAATATTAACAAAAAATAAAATTCTAGAGCCCCTCCAAACATCTAAATGGACCCCTTCTTGGCCAGGGCACTCCAAAGTTAACCTGAAAAACTGGTTCAGGCCATGACGGGAAGGGGTGTCAGACATGTCTCGTTATACCCTACTCTCTTTAGGAATCCAGGAAACGTGACCATCATTTAACATCAACACAGACCTTAAGTCTGATAAGAAACATTTACATTCTATTCTCTCTGAAGCCTGCTACCTGGAGGCTTCATCTGCGTGATAAAACCTTGGTTTCTACAACTTCTTATTGTAACCGAGACATTTCTTTCTAGAGCTAGTAACTCTTTCAACCAATTGACAAATCAGACAAATTTTAAATCTACCTACAACTGGAAGCAGACCTCCCCACTTTCCCTTTTCTGGACTGAAACAATGTATGTCTTAAATTGAAGTCTCATGTCTCCCTAAAATGTATACATCTAGGTGACGCCCCAATCACCTTGGGGTCATGTTCTCAGGATCTCCTGAAGGTTATGTCATGGGCCATTAGTGACTCATATTTGGCTCAGAATAAATCTCTTTAAATATTTTAGAGTCTGACTCTTTTTGTCAACAAAAATCACATCTCTGTCTGACATTGTCGTGATTTGGGTTCTTTCAAAAGCAGATCCTGAGACAAGGGTTTGAGTGCAAGTGGGACTTTGGAGGTGTATTTATCTTTTAAAAAAAATTTTTTTTTGTGCCTCTCAGCTCTGAATGGACCCTTTATTAATTTATGCTCTGGGACTAACAAAGGCGTGCCTTTGAGCCCGTCTCCTTTAAGTGCGCGCGATGTTAGGCTTCCTCAGTAGAGGGCGCCGGAGGACACCGCAGCTGGAGGAGGGTTTCCGCCGGTTGTGCGGGGACCGCGGCTCAGTAGTGTGGGTGGACGAGGACAGCGGGTGGAACTGGTCCTTCTGTGACTTTGCAGCCCCGGCTTGGTGATAATTTTTGTGCAGGCTTCTTGACATGGAAAGCAGAGCTCCCCAGCACAGAGTGAGCGCTCCGAAGGGCTCCTGCGCTTACCGGTGCCCTACCCTCCCTTTCCCTGCTTGCTACACTTGGGTCCGGGACTCAGTCTCCCTTTGCAAGCTTCTGCTCGGCCTGTGTGCAGCTGCACTTAGCTGGCAGGGTCAGGCGTTGAGTAGCCGCTCCGCTCCTTCTGCAGCCTCCTGCAGCCCCCGCCAGCTCCCAGGCTCCATCCCTCACCATCAGTTGCTGATTGGCGCCCCCTGCGTGCACAACGGAGGCTGGCTGCACCTGGAGGTTCCCAGCAATTCCAGGCCGGCTCCAGCCTAGCCAAAGCAGCTAACTTCTCTGCTGTCTCGTGGGCTGAACCTCACCGTTTCCCAAGAGGTCTGAATCCTTCTCAAGTTCGTCTTTTCCTAAGTTCTCCCTCGTAGCTCTAGGGTGCTTTGTAGAGTTTCCTTATATCTATACTCTTCATTGTAGTTAATGACTCTGTGTTACACTTGTCCTGTTGAACTTACTGTGTAGTTTCTGTCTCTTGACTGGATCAAGGCTCTCACAGGAGTCAATCCCAGAAAAATGATGAGACAGTAGGGAAGAGAGAAAAGCCAATAAACAGCATGTTAATGAGTAGGTCCCACCTGGGGCTCAGTCGCACTGGTGTCCCTCTGAGAGTATGGGCACCACACACTTTGGCATTGCCCCAGCAAGGCAAGGGGCAAGCAAGGGAGCTGGGTGTTTATCTCCCAGGCATTGCTTGAGGCTTGCTCTTGGGAATGGTAGCTCCTTGGAACTTCTGTCCAGCCTGCATATCTGGACTGTGCAGGGGATACTTCTGTGGCCAGAAAAAGCCCTTGGGCAGAGAGAAGCAGGTTCTTGATGCTGAGATGTCTGCGTGCTTGGGAGTTGACCACTGCAGCTGCAGGTGACCTCTGGGGTGGGCCAAGGGGTTGTAGGTGGGCAGTGATACGTCTGCTACAGACATGTTGCAGGATGCAGGGCAGCAGAAGGAAACTGATCAGCTGGCTGCCAATGAATGGCCCAGACTGATTCAAGGGTAAATTTGCTGGAAGAAGTCCATTGCAGAAGATCAGATGCTTTCCTGACTGGTGTAATTTAATTGTATGGTCAGTGTTTGCTATGGATAATTGGATTTTTCTTTGACCTTCACAATCTTGCTGGCTCTCTGTCCACACTGAAAGACACTTTTCTAACTCTCTCAAATGCAATAAGACTAACCTGGCTTCCATCAGGAACTCATGGGCTTGCCATTTCCAGGAGGTGCCGATGGCTGTGGTATCCAACCAGCAAACGGCAGTGGTGTTTGTATTTTCCATTTTGCCCTTTACAAGAACATTTCAGCTGAAGCAAAAGGCTTTTTCCTTTACCCTGGGTTTTTTAATAGAAATCTTGGTGGCATTAAGCACTTTTAATTCTGAGCACTAGCCTGTAAAGTTCAAAGCTCTGTTCTGCTCTTGAACACAGCGGATACCAAGGCGAGAGATTCTAATCACAAAGAATACCAGAAAAAAAAAAAAAAAAAAAAAGCAGAGACAAGTTTATTACGAAGGGTGGTGAACAGTATTTGTGATTAATGTGGAATGAAAAAGGTTATTTCTACATTAAAATCATTCACATTTGCAATAATTTAAACAATTTATCTGGTTTCCCCAAGTGAGGATGTGTTCTTTCCACATATAACATGCTCAGTGAAGGAAGAACAAGGAAGGTTGCGCTGCCCTGAAACATATCTGGGAGAGCTTTTCTGCTCTGGGAGGATCACCAAGTTATGTTGTTAAGTGACAAAAACAATATCCGGAAGAGTGTCAAACAGCTAATTATTCTGTAAGAAGGAAAAAAAGAAGACTACATTAGTCACATTTACTTATATTTATATGAAAAGCTAATAAAAGTAGCTAGGTATACGTAAGGCAGTCAGAAACAAGACTTTTCAATTATAACTTTTATATCATTTTAATTTAAAAGTTACGCTAATATATTTCCTGTTCAAGAAACAAATAACAACATGCCCAGTGGAAAGCATCATCATTGTAATAATGTCCTAAGATCATTTTTTATGACCTTTGAAGGTAACTTAGGATAGGAAAATGCATTCCATAAAATTCAGCTGCCTGCACATAGTGAATCCTTTGCAAACCCTCGGAATAGGCTAAGGGTTTTTATATGACCATGGAATTTTTTTTTTTTTTGCATCTTTGCTGCTATTCGCCATCCAGGCAGCAGGGGGAGGTGTTTCTCTGTTTTTCTTTGCGCCGCCCACGCCTTCTCCCCAACTTCATATGCAAAACTGACCAAGAATTCTCTAATTCAAATCTATGCACGAAAGGCACCACATTTTCTAGATTCATGTTGTTACTCTCTCATATCCCAAATCTGGGAGACTTGGAGCTTCCAGCAGGCTACTTATGATTTTTCAAAAGGGGCCGATTGTTGGATTTGCTGGTGTAAAGTTTGTCCTCCCTCTTCTCTGTGCCCCTCCTTGTCACTCCACTCAGCCTTTATACATCACTTGCCATAATCGAGTCATAGAAAACGAAACTTACATTATGGAAATTCACAGCCTTTTTTTTTTTTTCCACTTTGTAGATGAGACTCAGGATTTAGAAGGCAAAACAAACAAACAACCAAACAAATAAAAAAGGGATTTATTTTGGACCTTCATAAATGGTGCCAAAGTAAAAACAAACAAACAAACAAAAGGTAAAAGAGGAAGGGACTGTTAGATGAATGTTTATCTCGGCGCCTGGTACCATACCTGCCTTACACACTCACAACGCAAGGAAGGGTGTGTCACTAGAGCCATTTTGCTAAGGAGGAGATTAAAGCTCAGAGGGGCTGAGCAACTTGCCCAAATTTATGTTGCTAGAAAATAATAGAACTGGAATTGGAAGCCAGACTGTATCTAAAGTAGAAACGTTTAAATATTTTCTTCCTATACCACACAAAATAAGCAGAAGGCAGTGTCTCTCTCTCTTTTGTCCCTGTCTGCCCCCCACAGTCTCTATACCTGTTTTCTCACAAGGGTGTACCACCTGCTCCCTACTCCACATCGCGTCTATAAAGAGAGAAAAGGAAAAAAGGAAGTCGCTTCAAGAGCTCCCCAAATGCTCAATGGAAGTTGCTCTTTGTTGTACATGGGCAGCGATTTCTTTAGAAAAAGTAGTGACGTAGACCTGCCCGAGGTCAGCGATTCCTAGAGCTGTGGACTTGGGGAAGTGCCAGGGAAGCATTGTGTTGTTTAAAAAATTGTTTTGGAGCATGTGCTTCTGTGTGTGTGTGTTTCTGAGCGTATCTGTTTTCTCACAGGAGCTGCCTGGCAATGGTAGCAGGTGAAGGTCATGGTGAAGAAGATGCAGATATTGGCAATTTGGAGCATTAGATGAACTAATTACAACGTTAACCTAAGGAACAGTGGTGAGACCATTTTATCCAAAGTGAAGTTCTTGAGAGAGATCTTGGGTGGCACCTAGCCTCTGTATTAGATAAAATGGACATCCCTTGGGAGAGAATGTGGCCCTTTTCTATTCTGATTAGGGCAAAAAGAATCTCCTTTGATGCCAACATGACCTTAGTGCCTTTAAACATATACTATGCTGCCATTTCCACAGAGAGGGACAAGCAGCAGCCTGGGGTCCTTGGGCAGGCAGTGTGGCCCAGCCAAAATTTTCTTAGATTGCTTTATTTTCCTTTAATTATGATTACATGTATAGCAAATGATTATGGTTTTCTATTTGTGATAGTGATAAGGGATGCCTTTTAAATATATGTATTTAAGTAAAAAGGTTAATTTACCCAGCACTTTGGGAGGCCGAGGTGGGCAGATCACGAGGTCGGGAGATCGAGACCATCCTGGCTAACACGGTGAAACCCCATCTCTACTAAAAATAGAAAAAATTAGCCAGGCGTGGTGGCGAGCACTTGTAGTCCCAGATACTTGGGAGGCTGAGGCAGGAGAATGGCGTGAACCCAGGAGGCAGAGCTTGCAGTGAGCTGAGATCATGCCACTGCACTCCAGCCTGGGCGGCAGAGCGAGACTCTGTCTCAAAAAAAAAAAAAGAGTTAATTTAAAGAAAAACCAGTTAAGTGAATGACAGTAATGTGGAGATGTGAAAAAAAGGATGAAAGTGTCACTAAAATAATTCAGATATGTGGGCTGGGTGCAGCAGTTCACACCTGTAGGCCCAGCCCTTTGGGAGGCCGAGGTGGGTGAATCACTTGAGCCCAGAAGTTCGAGACCAGCCTGGGCAACAAAGTGAGACCTTCTCTGTACAAAAAAAATGAACAAAATTAGCCTAGTGTAGTGGTGAGCACATGTAGTCCCAGGTACTTGGGAGGCTGAGATGGGAAGAGCATTTGAGCCCAGGAGGTTGAGGCTTCAGTGAGCCAAGATTGTGTCACTGCACTCCAGCCTGGGAGACAGAGTGAGACGCTGTCTCAAAAAATAAGGAAGAATTGAAATATGGGGATATTATTTCATTAGTGGATTAGTTTTCAGCATGGCTTCCATTTCAGACATTTTATAATTCTAATTCCATCATTTGAGAATGATGGGAAGATTAGAATCATACAATATTAGAAAAGAAAGGGATAACTGAGTCTGCCCTCCTCATTTTACAGCTGATGAAATGGAAGCTTAGAAAGATGTGACTGGTTCAAGGTCACACAGTGTTCTGTTGGCTCACATCCGATTTGTGTGTGTGCATGGGTGTGTGCACACAGGTGTATGTGTGCATGTGTGTTGATGGGAATGGGGTAAGGGAGAGAGGAGGAAAGCAGCCTAAATATCGAGCCGCCTTGGCTTTAATGTAATTCAGGTTGTCTTGGCACCAGGGAGGGAAAGAGGGAAGACAGAGGGGACATTCTTTGAACAAAATGAGAACTCCTAGATAACACGGGGGTGGGGGAATATCCTGAAAATCTAAGTTTCCTGTGCGTGCTACAGCAACAAGGGTAAGAGCTGGCTAATTTCCCCCAGTAAACACAGCAGTGGCTTTTTGCTGCAGAATGTGGCGTTAAATTCAGTAGGTCAGCATTAAGCTTGAACAAAATGTGATGACTGATTAGGAAATGAATGGTAAGTCATGGACAGCAGATCCTGATTATGATGATGCTTATCAACACCTCCCTCCCCCACACTGGAACAAACAAAGCTGCACAATGTCCTTGCAGGCTGACAAAACTGGACCCACATGTGCTGGTCCTGGGACAATTGAATTATGGCTATGACAGTCATCTATGAGGAAATCAGATGTCAAAGGGAGAAAGGACCCAACGACGCTTCAGGGCCTGTGCTTCTGGGGAGGGGGTGCCCCTGCCTCCTCCTCACCGTGAGGTCTGCTCTGAGACCTGCTTTCCTATTGAGATTACAAAAGTGAGATGTAATCCAGGATTAAAGCTCCTCTTTTCAGATGGGGCTAGGGGCCAAATGCATGGCCCAGAGTGGAAACTTCATATGTTTTTGTGGAATGAATGACCAGAAGCCTGGATAAATCAATGGGTCTCTCACAGTGCTTGGTGTAGAGCCAGAATTTGATAAGGGTTCATCTCCTGCTCATCCTCATCCTGTATGAATAAGTCACTCGATGTTTTCAGTGTCATTATTTCTTCATGCCTAAAATTCAGATAAGAAAGTGTTTCTTACAAATAGGTTATTGGGATATGGGACAAAATGAGTCTGCTGAGTGTGATAGTTGCCTATTCATTCACTCATTAAATCATTCATCCAACCAACTGCTATTTGTTAAGTACTTAGTAGGGATGTAACATAGACACCTCTATATAGAGGTTAGTAGTGGGGAAGTCAGATAACAATTATGTGAATAAATAGATAACTAAAATAAAACTTTTAGAATATCATACATGCTAGAATGAAATAGTAATTAGATAAAAATACTAATGGTAATAATAATGATAAAAGCTAACATTTATTAAATACTATAAGCCACACACTGTTTTAAACCTTTACCTGTATTACGCATTTAATCCTTATCAACACCCTATTCTTTCAAAAAATAATAAAGTTATTATTACATTTTATAAAGAGCTGGAAAGCAATGGGGAGCAGTTGGCATTTTTGACAGTGTGGCCAAGAAAGACTTCCGTGGGAGGCGACAGATAAGCAGGGCTGGAAGTGTTCATTTCTCATGTATCTCTAAGATCCATGTTCCTCTTTCCACTCACCCCACCCCTGCACCACGATTGTTTGGTGAAAACCACCATATTGCTCATTGTCATTGCAACTACCTTCTAACTGGATGCCCTTCTAGCAGCCAGAATGGTGTGAGAGTGACTGGAGGTGCAGACAGGTTGGCTATATGCATTTGGTCCATTTACTTCTCTGCTGACCTTTCTAGGATGTGGCTTATTGATGTTCCCTGAATTTGAAGACTACATGGTTCAGACTCTGGGATAACATGACATGGAGTAATGACTCACTACCATATATTCACCCAGGGGGAAGCTGGGAGTTTGTCTTTTAAACATTAAGTTATGCCATTTACTGTGGGAATGGGGCAGAAAATGACCCAGTGGTGGAGGCAGAAGCAAGAATAACATCAACAAAGGATAAGTTCCACAGCTTTTCACCTCCAATATCCCACCTGGGTCTCCCAACAACCTTGTAAAACTGATTGCTATGCATGTTGCATGTTTGGGAGATCAGAGAAACAAAGGCTGAGATGCTTCATAAGTTTAGCCAAAGCCATACGGCTAGTGCTTGAGCTTTTTCATAAATAAAGAACCTGTTTATTCACCTGACCATAGCCTATAAAGACAGTGTCTTTCTTTTTATTATTATTATTATTATTATACTTTAAGTTTTGGGGTACATGTGCACATAGTGCAGGTTAGTTACATATGTATACATGTGCCATGCTGGTGTGCTGCACCCACTAACTCGTCATCTAGCATTAGGTATATCTCCCAATACTATCCCTCCCCCCTCCCCCCACCCCACAACAGTCCCCAGAGTGTGATGTTCCCCTTCCTGTGTCCATGTGTTCTCATTGTTCAATTCCCACCTATGAGTGAGAATATATGGTGTTTGGTTTTTGGTTCTTGCGATCGTTTACTGAGAATGATGATTTACAATTTCATCCGTGTCCCTACAAAGGATATGAACTCATCATTTTTTATGGCTGCATAGTATTCCATGGTGTATATGTGCCACATTTTCTTAATCCAGTCTATCATTGTTGGACATTTGGGTTGGTTCTAAGTCTTTGCTATTGTGAATAGTGCCGCAATAAACATACGTGTGCATGTGTCTTTATAGCAGCATGATTTATAGTCCTTTGGGTATATACCCAATAATGGGGTGGCTGGGTCAAATGGTATTTCTAGTTCTAGATCCCTGAGGAATCGCCACACTGACTTCCACAATGGTTGAACTAGTTTACAGTTCCACCAACAGTGTAAAAGTGTTCCTATTTCTCCACATCCTCTCCAGCACCTGTTGTTTCCTGACTTTTTAATGATTGCCATTCTAACTGGTGTGAGATGGTATCTCATTGTGGTTTTGATTTGCATTTCTCTGATGGCCAGTGATGATGAGCAATTTTTTCATGTTTTTTTGGCTGCATAAATGTCTTCTTTTGAGAAGTGTCTGTTCATGTCCTTTGCCCACTTTTTGATGGGGTTGTTTGTTTTTTTCTTGTAAATTTGTTTGAGTTCATTGTAGATTCTGGATATTAGCCCTTTGTCAGATGAGTAGGTTGCGAAAATTTTCTCCCATTTTGTAGGTTGCCTGTTCACTCTGATGGTAGTTTCTTTTGCTGTGCAGAAGCTCTTTAGTTTAATTATATCCCATTTGTCAATTTTGGCTTTTGTTGCCATTGCTTTTGGTGTTTTAGCCATGAAGTCCTTGCCCATGCCTATGTCCTGAATGGTAATGCCTAGGTTTTCTTCTAGGGTTTTTATGGTTTTAGGTCTAACGTTTAAGTCTTTAATCCGTCTTGAATTGATTTTTGTATAAGGTGTAAGGAAGGGATCCAGTTTCAGCTTTCTCCATATGGCTAGCCAGTTTTCCCAGCACCATTTATTAAATAGGGAATCCTTTCTCCATTGCTTGTTTTTCTCAGGTTTGTCAAAGATCAGATAGTTGTAGATATGCGGCGTTATTTCTGAGGGCTCTGTTCTGTTCCATTGATCTATATCTCTGTTTTGGTACCAGGACCATGCTGTTTTGGTTACTGTAGCCTTGTAGTATAGTTTGAAGTCAGGTAGTGTGATGCCTCCAGCTTTCTTCTTTTGGCTTAGGATTGACTTGGCGATGCAGGCTCTTTTGTGGTTCCATATGAACTTTAAAGTAGTTTTTTCCAATTCTGTGAAGAAAGGCATTGATAGCTTGATGGGGATGGCATTGAATCTGTAAATTACCTTGGGCAGTATGGTCATTTTCACGATATTGAATCTTCCTACCCATGAGCATGGAATGTTTTTCCATTTGTTTGTATCCTCTTTTATTTCCTTGAGCAGTGGTTTGTAGTTCTCCTTGAAGAGGTCCTTCACATCCCTTGTAAGTTGGATTCCTAGGTATTTTATTCTCTTTGAAGCAATTGTGAATGGGAGTTCACCCATGATTTGACTCTCTGTTTGTCTGTTATTGGTGTATAAGAATGCTTGTGATTTTTGTACATTGATTTTGTATCCTGAGACTTTGCTGAAGTTGCTTATCAGCTTAAGGAGATTTTGGGCTGAGACAATGGGGTTTTCTAGATATACAATCATGTCGTCTGCAAACAGGGACAATTTGACTTCCTCTTTTCCTAATTGAATACCCTTTATTTCCTTCTGCTGCCTAATTGCCCTGGTCAGAACTTCCAACACTATGTTGAATAGGAGTGGTGAGAGAGGGCATCCCTGTCTTGTGCCAGTTTTCAAAGGGAATGCTTCCAGTTTTTGCCCATTCAGTATGATATTGGCTGTGGGTTTGTCATAGATAGCTCTTATTATTTTGAAATACGTCCCATCAATACCTAATTTATTGAGAGTGTTTAGCATGAAGGGTTGTTGAATTTTGTCAAAGGCCTTTTCTGCATCTATTGAGACAATCATGTGGTTTTTGTCTTTGGTTCTGTTTATATGCTGGATTACATTTACTGATTTGCGTATGTTGAATGAGCCTTGCATCCCAGGGATGAAGCCCACTTGATCATGGTGGATAAGCTTTTTGATGTGCTGCTGGATTCGTTTTGCCAGTATTTTATTGAGGATTTTTGCATCAATGTTCATCAAGGATATTGGTCTAAAATTCTCTTTTTTGGTTGTGTCTCTGCCCGGCTTTGGTATCAGAATGATGCTGGCCTCATAAAATGAGTTAGGGAGGATTCCCTCTTTTTCTGTTGATTGGAATAGTTTCAGAAGGAATGGTACCAGTTCCTCCTTGTACCTCTGGTAGAGTTCGGCTGTGAATCCATCTGGTCCTGGACTCTTTTTGGTTGGTAAGCTATTGATTATTGCCACAATTTCAGATCCTGTTATTGGTCTATTCAGAGATTCAACTTCTTCCTGGTTTAGTCTTGGAAGAGTGTATGTGTCGAGGAATTTATCCATTTCTTCTAGATTTTCTAGTTTATTTGCATAGAGGTGTTTGTAGTATTCTCTGATGGTAGTTTGTATTTCTGTGGGATTGGTGGTGATATCCCCTTTATCATTTTTTATTGCGTCTATTTGATTCTTCTTTTTTTCTTTATTAGTCTTGCTAGCAGTCTATCTATTTTGTTGATCCTTTCAAAAAACCACCTCCTGGATTCATTAATTTTTTGAAGGGTTTTTTGTGTCTCTATTTCCTTCAGTTCTGCTCTGATTTTAGTTATTTCTTGCCTTCTGCTAGCTTTTGAATGTGTTTGCTCTTGCTTTTCTAGTTCTTTTAATTGTGATGTTAGGGTGTCAATTTTGGATCTTCCCTGCTTTCTCTTGTGGGCATTTAGTGCTATAAATTTCCCTCTACACACTGCTTTGAATGTGTCCCAGAGATTCTGGTATGTTGTGTCTTTGTTCTCGTTGGTTTCAAAGAACATCTTTATTTCTGCTTTCATTTCGTTATGTACCCAGTAGTCATTCAGGAGCAGGTTTTTCAGTTTCCATGTAGTTGAGCGGTTTTGAGTGAGATTCTTAATCCTGAGTTCTAGTTTGATTGTACTGTGGTCTGAGAGATAGTTTGTTATAATTTCTGTTCTTTTACATTTGCTGAGGAGAGCTTTACTTCCAAGTATGTGGTCAATTTTGGAATAGGTGTGGTGTGGTGCTGAAAAAAATGTATATTCTGTTGATTTGGGGTGGAGAGTTCTGTAGATGTCTATTAGGTCCGCGTGGTGCAGAGCTGAGTTCAATTCCTGGGTATCCTTGTTGACTTTCTGTCTCGTTGATCTGTCTAATGTTGACAGTGCGGTGTTAAAGTCTGCCATTATTATTGTGTGGGAGTCTAAGTCTCTTTGTAGGTCA
Source organism: Pan paniscus (assembly GCF_029289425.2). Classification (NCBI taxonomy): domain Eukaryota; kingdom Metazoa; phylum Chordata; class Mammalia; order Primates; family Hominidae; genus Pan; species Pan paniscus. The sequence goes on from NC_073252.2 coordinate 13,924,507, forward strand.
CTCAGGACTTGCTTTATGAATCTGGGTGCTCCTGTATTGGGTGCATATATATTTAGGATAGTTAGCTCTTCTTGTTGAATTGATCCCTTTACCATTATGTAATGGCCTTCTTTGTCTCTTCTGATCTTTGTTGGTTTAAAGTCTGTTTTATCAGAGACTAGGATTGCAACCCCTGCCTTTTTTTGTTTTCCATTTGCTTGGTAGATCTTCCTCCATCCTTTTATTTTGAGCCTATGTGTGTCTCTGCACATGAGATGGGTTTCCTGAATACAGCACACTGATGGGTCTTGACTCTTTATCCAATTTTCCAGTCTGTGTCTTTTAAGTGGAGCATTTAGTCCATTTACATTTAAAGTTAATATTGTTATGTGTGAATTTGATCCTGTCATTATGATGCTAGCTAGTTATTTTGCTCATTAGTTGATGCAGTTTCTTCCTAGTCTCGATGGTCTTTACATTTTGGCATGATTTTGCAGCGGCTGGTACTGGTTGTTCCTTTCCATGTTTAGCGCTTCCTTCAGGAGCTCTTTTAGGGCAGGCCTGGTGGTGACAAAATCTCTCAGCATTTGCTTGTCTGTGAAGTATTTTATTTCTCCTTCACTTATGAAGCTTAGTTTGGCTGGATATGAAATTCTGGGTTGACAATTCTTTTCTTTAAGAATGTTGAATATTGGCCCCCACTCTCTTCTGGCTTGTAGGGTTTCTGCCGAGAGATCCGCTGTTAGTCTGATGGGCTTCCCTTTGAGGGTAACCCGACCTTTCTCTCTGGCTGCCTTTAACATTTTTTCCTTCATTTCAACTTTGGTGAATCTGACAATTATGTGTCTTGGAGTTGCTCTTCTCGAGGAGTATCTTTGTGGCGTTCTCTGTATTTACTGAATCTGAACCTTGGCCTGCCTTGCTAGATTGAGGAAGTTGTCCTGGATAATATCCTGCAGAGTGTTTTCCAACTTGGTTCCATTCTCCCCATCACTTTCAGGTACACCAATCAGACATAGATTTGGTCTTTTCACATAGTCCCATATTTCTTGGAGGCTTTGCTCATTTCTTTTTATTCTTTTTTCTCTAAACTTCTCTTCTCACTTCATTTCATTCATTTCATCTTCCATCGCTGATACCCTTTCTTCCAGTTGATCGCATCGGCTCCTGAGGCTTCTGCATTCTTCACGTAGTTCTCGAGCCTTGGTTTTCAGCTCCATCAGCTCCTTTAAGCACTTCTCTGTATTGGTTATTCTAGTTATACATTCTTCTAAATTTTTTCAAAGTTTTCAACTTCTTTGCCTTTGGTTTGAATGTCCTCCCATAGCTCAGAGTAATTTGATTGTCTGAAGCCTTCTTCTCTCAGCTCGTCAAAGTCATTCTCCTTCCAGCTTTGTTCCGTTGCTGGTGAGGAACTGCGTTCCTTTGGAGGAGGAGAGGCGCTCTGCTTTTTAGAGTTTCCAGTTTTTCTGTTCTGTTTTTTCCCCATCTTTGTGGTTTTATCTACTTTTGGTCTTTGATGATGTTGATGTACAGATGGGTTTTTGGTGTGGATGTCCTTTCTGTTTGTTAGTTTTCCTTCTAACAGAAAGGACCCTCAGCTGCAGGTCTGTTGGAGTACCCTGCCGTGTGAGGTGTCAGTGTGCCCCTGCTGTGGGGTGCCTCCCAGTTTGGCTGCTCAGGGGTCAGGGGTCAGGGACCCACTTGAGGAGGCAGTCTGCCCGTTCTCAGATCTCCCACTGGGTACTGGGAGAACCACTGTTCTCTTCAAAGCTGTCAGACAGGGACATTTAAGTCTGCAGAGGTTACTGCTGTCTTTTTGTTTGTCTGTGCCCTGCCCCTAGAGGTGGAGCCTACAGAGGCAGGCAGGCCTCCTTGAGCTGTGGTGGGCTCCACCCAGTTCGAGCTTCCTGGCTGCTTTGTTTACCTAAGCAAGCCTGGGCAATGGTGGGCGCCCCTCCCCCAGCCTCGCTGCCGCCTTGCAGTTTGATCTCACCCTGCTGTGCTAGCAATCAGCGAGACTCCCTGGGCATAGGACCCTCCAAGCCAGGTGCCGTATATAATCTCGTGGTGCGCTGTTTTTTAAGCCCGTCGGAAAAGCGCAGTATTTGGGTGGGAGTGACCCAATTTTCCAGGTGCTGTCTGTCACCCCTTTCTTTGACTCGGAAAGGGAACTCCCTGACTCCTTGCGCTTCCTGAGTGAGGCAATGCCTCGCCCTGCTTCGGTTCGCGCACAGTGCACGCACCCACTGACCTGCGCCCACTGTCTGGCACTCCCTAGAGAGATGAACCCGGTACCTCAGATGGAAATGCAGAAATCACCTGTCTTCTGCGTCGCTGACGCTGGGAGCTGTAGACCGGAGCTGTTCCTATTCGACCATCTTGGCTCCCCCCACCCCATAGTGTCTTTCTTAAAAGCAAAGCCAACTACGACCACCACCACAATTACTACTACTTGTTGCTATACATATTTACCCTGTGCCAGTGTCTTAATTCTTGCTGCTATAACAAAATATTATAGACTGTGTGGCTTATAAACAATAGAAATTTATTTCTCACAGTTCTGGAGGCTGAGAAATCCAAGATCAAGGTGTTGGCAGATTCAATGTCTGGTGAGGGCCTGTTCTCTGGTTCATAGATGGCACCTTCTCACCATGCCCTCACATGATAGAAGGAGTGAGAGGTCTGTCTGGGACCTTTTTCATAAGGGCACTAATCGCCACTCATAAGGGCTTTAAACCCATCACCTAATCACCTCCCAAAGGCTCCACCTTTAAATACCATTACCTTGGGAGGCTAGAATTTCAACTTATGAATTCTGGGGAGACATAAATATTCAATCCATAGCATTGTATTCTGGCTTCCCCCAAAATTCATGTCTTTCCTACATGCAAAATACATTTATTCCATTCCAATAGCTTCAAAAGTCTTAACTTGTGCCAGCACTGACTTTAAAGTCTAAGTCCAATGTCTCATCTAAATATGATATTTAGATATCAGATGTGGGTGAGACTCAAGATATGATTCATTATGAGACAGATTCTCTTCTAGCTGTGAGACTATGAAACCAAACAAGTTATATGCTTCCAAAATGCAGTGGTGGAACAGGCACAGCAAGACATTCCCATTCCAAAAGAGAGAAATAGAAAAGAAAAAATGAGTGACAGGTCCTGGGCTAGTCTAAAACCTCAAGGCTTGAGAATGATTTTCTTTGACTCCAGGCTCTGTCCTCCAGTCTTACTGGGATGGTGACCCTGATCCCATGGCTCTATTGAGCATTGCTCTAGTCGGGGCTCCCTGTGGTGGCTGTACCCTATGGCACCTCTCATGAGTCATGAGCCTGAGGCTCTGAGCAGCTCCATCTTTCTAAATCTGGGTAGAGGCGGCCATACACCCATGGCTCATGCACTTTGTTATTGGCAGATATGGTACCTTGTGGATGCTGCCAAGATTTATTATTTGTGCCTTCCAGAAGGACAGCCACAGTGACCTGCACCACACCTTGTTGGAGGCTGAAAGAGTGAGGGTCGTGATCAACTCAGTATACCACTGGAGGCTATATGAGTAAGCAGCAAACTGTTGCTCATAAATGCAGAATTTTGGCAAACTGACAAACTGCATCTGCCACCCAGAAGGACTGCTGAAGGCAGTCATGACCCAGGCACAAGTGTTTCTTATGATTAGGCATAATTGAAGCCTGTTAGTAACAATATGAACCTGTGATCAATTAAGCAGCTGACCAGTCATTACCTCCTCCTTCCTGCTCATTCTACCCAATAAATAAGAAGGGCTGTGGAAGCTTGCGCAGCTGCCTTTGCTCTCTAGAAGCAGGGAGCCCTTATCCTCTTCTCTTCTTCTCTCTTCCTCTTCCCCATCCTAGCCTTTCCTTAAAATAGTTACTTTTGTTTTTTGTTATCATTTCTACGTTCGTCCCTTCGTTAAGTCATAATGACAGTCTCAAGCAGTAACAGTAGTAAGTGCTGTAATGATGGTCTCAAGTAGTAACCATGGCAGTCATCACACACCTGGCCTCACTGGAGCCACACCTGGGTGGCTGAGAATTGCCACCCAGGAATTGCCACTGGAAAGTAGAGAGTAGAGCCTAAGAGAGTGCCAGGCAGCCAGTGCTGAGGGCCCACAGCTGTCTGAGGCTCTTTCTTTAAAATTGTTCTGTCCTCCAGGCTCTGAACTCTGGGCCTGAGAAGATAAAGGCAGCCTTGATGATCTTTGAAATGCTTTTGGGGTTACTTTTCCCTTGTCTCAGACAATAGGTCCTGGATGATCCATACTAATCTTCTTATCAAAAGGTTGCTTGGCCACACCCTATTCCTGAATATACTTTCTGATACTTTTAATACGGGTAGGCTGTGAAATTTCTTAACCTTTAAGTTCTGTTTCCCTTTTGATTAAAAATTCTGTCTTTAAATCATTTTTCTTTTCTTATATTTGACTATAAATATTCAAGAGGAGCCAAGCCATACCTTCAACACTTTGCTTAGAAATTTCCTCAAATATCCTATTCTTTGTGTGCAAATTCTACCTTTCACAAAACACCAAGACACAGCAATTCAGCCAAGTTCTATGCCACTTTGTAACAAGGATAACCTTTCTTCCAGTTTCCAATGACATGTTCCTTATTTCTATCTGAAACCTTACCAGGATGGCCTTTACCATCCATATTTCTACAAACATTCTGTTCATGACCACTTAAGTATTTCCTTAGAAGATTGAGGCTCTTTATACAGCTTTCTTCTTTTCATCCTGACCCTCACAAGGGTCACCCTTAACAGTCCACCTGGCAATGTAGGCTATGTTTTAGCCTACCCCTCAAAACTTTTCTAGCGTCTACCCATGATCCCATTTCAAATCTGCTTCCATATTTTTAGATCTTTGTTACAGTAGCACCCCCAATTCTTGATTCCAATCTTCTTTGTGAATTTGAGCTGTTATAACAAAATACTACAAGTTGGGTAGCTTTGTAAAGCACATTAATCTATTTGTTACAGTTCAGGAGTCTGGTAAGTCCAAGGTCAAGGTGCTGGCAGACTTGATGTCTGGTAAAGGCTTGCTCTCTGGTTCATAGTGCTTTCTTGCTGTGTCTCCACATGGTGGAAGGAGTGAGGGGTCTCTCTCAGGTCTCTTTTTTTCATAAGGACACGGACACCAACCCCACTTATGAGGGCTATGTTCTTGTGATCTAATTACCTCCCAAAGGCCCCACCACTTAATACCATAACCTTAGGGGTTTAAAATTTCAACATATGAAATTTGACGGGACAAAAACGTTCAGACCATAGCAGCCTGATTCTGAATCAAGAGATTCATATATATTAACCCATTTAATCCTGTTGCATGCTGTGTAGAAATAATTTGGCAGTATCTAGCATATGGTAATAATTTAATTAATGTTAACTTAAATGACTCTATTTTTGGATAAGGAAAAACTGAGGCCCACAAAGGTTAAGTATCCTGTACAAAGTTGCACAGTTGGTAAACAATGGCCCTAAGATCTGAATACAGGCCATGTGGTTATGTGGTTTAGCTCTTATCCATGATGTACTTTGCCTACCTGTGTAATGGTTGGGTTGTCTCAGTGTGTGTTTGTGGGCAGTACATGCTGAGTTTTAGTCTTTTGCAACTTGTTTCTGGCAATACTTAGAGGTTCTTTCTTTTTTATTCAAATTTCTATTTTAAGTCATTTTAGCTTTGGATTTCCAGTTGTGATTCCGCCCTAGAACCAATTCATGTCTTTCTCATTTAGGAAGGTCTGAGGATCTGGGATCTTGGAGGAGGAGGATTTTTTACTCATGGTGCCTGAGTGATGGATGCGTTTTCAAAGAGTTCCTAGAATTCCATCCTCATGAGCACAACTGGATTTGAAATTTAAATCATAGGGGTTTTCTATTTTGCATTTTGTGAAAATTTCAAATGTAAAGCTATTCCCTAAGTAGATAATGTCTTGGCATTCCCTCTTCTCTAGTCCAGGCTGCAACTTTTTGTTCACTTTGCTTTATTCCACAAAGATTTTATCTGTCAGGCTCTGTGCCCAGTAACATAGAGAAAGCAAACTGAAGGGGATTCAGACTCTATATTCAAGTCTCTGGGATATGGCAGATAATTCTTTCATGAATGAGGTAATATTTTACCCATGACTTGAAAGATGCTTGGATTTTGATAGAAGGAGAAGGAAGTATAGCTCAGAAATCCAGAACCACCTGAGCCTAGGCATGGAGGTGAGAAAGGTCAAGATGAGCTGAAGGAGGCAGAGGACATTTCAGATAAGCTTAAGATTTCTGTTTGCAGCAGAGGAAAATGGTGACTCTTTAAATTTTTGGATGCTCTTCTCTGAAGATAGGGTAGCCTCAGCAGGGGCTTTCCACTCAATCTCACCATTGGAAACCTTATTTTATTTTATTTTATTTTTTGAGACGGAGTCTCACTCTGTCGCCCAGGCTGGAGTGCAGTGGTGCGATCTCGGCTCACTGCAAGCTCTGCCTCCCGGGTTCACCCCATTCTCCTGCCTCAGCCTCCTGAGTAGCTGGGACTACAGGTCCCCGCCACCACGCCCGGCTAATTTTTTTTGTATTTTCAGTAGAGACGGGGTTTCACCATGTTAGCCAGGATAGTCTCGATCTCCTGCCCTCGTGATCCACCCGCCTTGGCCTCCCAAAGTGCTGGGATTACAGGCGTGAGCCACCATGCCCAGCCCGTTGGAAACCTTTACCTGTCACATCTCCTCAGAGGGTGAAGAGACCCTTCATGTCTCACGAAGTTAACAGTAAAAGCCAACGTTTATTGTTCACTGTCTTAGCCCGTTTAGGCTTCTATAACAAAAACACCATGGTCTGGGTGGCTAATAAACAACAGAAATTTATTTCTCACAGCTGTGGGGGCTGGGAAGTCCAAGCTAAAGCACCAGCAGATTTGGAGTCTGGAAAAGGCCCACTCCCTGGTTCACAGATGGTACCATTTTGTGTAACCTCATGTGACAGAAGGGACAAGGGAGCTCTCCAGGGCTTTTTATAAGGGCAGTGAGCTCATTTTTAAAGGCCTTGCCTCATGACTTAATCATCTCCCAAATGCCCCACCTCCAAGTACCGTCAGATTGGGGTGAGAATTTCAACATATGATTTTGGGGACACAAATATTCAGTTTATAGCATGCACTTTCTGTGTGCTAGGGACAATGGTAAGCACTTTATATGTGTATTGCCTTTGAGCTAGTGTTGATTATTCCCATTTTGCAGGGGAGAAGCCAGTAGGTTCAGAGAAGTTCCAGGTCACAGGCCAAGTAAGGGGTGAAGTAGGCTTTCAACTCCAGGTGTGTTGGACTCTAAACCTTCTGCTTCTTTCACTACACTTTGGTACTAGAAGGAGATTTTCTAGGAATTGGCAGTGGAAAGAACACTGCTGTTGGCCTTAGAAGGCAAGCTTGGAGCTGTGGTGGTCAGTTCCCATTGAAGGCTTTAGAGCAGCACTGCTCTAAAATATGATTCCAGCCACATAGGCAATTTTAAATTTACTATTAGCCCCATTAAAAAAGGAAGAAGAAACATGTGGAGTTTGCTTTAATCATATATTTGATTTAACTCAATATATGTAAAATATCATTTTAACAGCAATCAATACTAAAAAAGTTATTAGTGGAAATATTTATATTTTTGTAGCAAATCTTTGAAATTCTATGTTCATTTTATGCATAAAGTACATCACAGTTTGGCCTAACCATGTTTTGAGTACTCAATACACACATGTGAGCAGTTGTTGCCTTCCTGGATGTCACAGGTTTACAGGAAGCTTTAGTCATCATCGCCATGATAACAACAATTGCTAACTGTGATCAAACATTTATTAGGTGTTGGAACTTTTATTAGTTTGCTAGTGCTGCCATAACAAAAGACCACAGAGGAGGTGGTTTCAACAACAGAAATTCATTTGCTCAAAGCTCTGGAGGTGACAAAACCAAAATGAAGGTGTTGTCAGGTTTGATTTTTCCTGAGGCTTCTCTTCTTGGCTTGCAGATGGCTACTTGAGTCTCATTGTGTCCTCATATGATCTGCCCTCTGTGTAAGCACATCCCTGGTTTCTTTCTGTGTGTCCAAGTTTCTTTTTATAAGGACACCAATCAGATTGGATTAGAGCCCAGTCTGACAGCCGTGTTTTAAGTTAGCCACTTCTTTAAAGGCTGTCTGCAAATACAGTCACATTCTGAGGTACTGGGGCTAAGCTGTCAACATATGAATTTGATGGAGAGGCACAATCCAGCCTATAAAGACATCAAGCTATATATTTTATATAACGAGTTTAAATTTTCATAATTTAATGATTAGTACTATCAGTAAATGTATTTTACAGATATAAAATTTGCGGCAAAAAGAGATCAGGTATCTTCTTTAAGGTCATACAACTGGTAATGCAGAGCCAGAATTTATTTATACACAGTTTTGTCTGATAAGAGTCTTCATTCCTTTGCAAAATTCACTCCAGAAAATTTAAAATATAATTGGAAGCCTTGATAACAGACTAGACAAAGCAGAGGAATGAATTTCAGAGCCTGAAGACTGGTCTTTTGAATCAACCTAGTCAGGCAACAATAAAGAAAAAAGAATTTAGAAAAATGAATAAAACCATGAGAAATACGGAATTATGCAAAGTGACCAAACCTATGATTCATTGGCACTTTTTAGAAAGAAGAGAAAGTATGCATCTTGGAAAACATATTCGAGGGTATAATCCAGGAAAATGTCTCCAATCTCACTAGATGGGTTGACATGCAGATACAGGAAATCCAGAGAACTCCTGAAAGATACAAGACGACCATTCCAAAGGCTTGTACTCATCAGATTTTCCAAAGTCAGCACCAAAGAAAAAATCTTAAGGGCAACTACAGAAAAAGGCCATATTACCTATAAAAGAAATTACATCAGACTAACAGTGGACTTCTTAGCAGACACCTTATAAGCAAGAAGAAATTGGGGGCCTATTTTTAGCATTTTAAAAGAAAAAGAATTCCAACCAATAATTTCATATTCTGCCAAACTAAACTTCATAAACAAAAGAGAAATTATAGTCTTTCCCAGACAAGTAATCTCTAAGGGAATTTGTCACCATCAGACTGGCTTTACAAGAGATGTTTAAGGGAGTTCTAAACATAGAAACAAAAAAATGATACTTCCTACCACAAAAATACATGTAAGTGCATTACCCACAGACCTCATAAAGCAACTACACAATCAAGACTACACAGCAATTAGCTAACAACACCATGTCAGGAACAAAACTTCACATATCAACGTTAACTTTGAATGTAAGTAGCCTGAATGCTCCACTTAAAAGACATAGAGTGAAAAATTGGATGAAAACCAAGGCTCAACCATCTGCTATCTTTAAGAGACCCAGCTCACATGTAATGACAGCCATAGGCTCAAAGTCAAGGGGTGGAGAGAGATGTATTATGCAAGTAAAAAACAGAAAAGAGCAGGAGTTGCTATTCTTGTATCAGACAAAACAGACTTTAAACCAATAACAGTAAAGATGAAAAAAAGAAGGAAATTTCACAATGATAAATGTTCCAATTCAACAATGTTTAATCATCCTAAATATATATGCACCAATACTGGAGCAACTGGATTTATAAAGCAATTACTACTAGACCTAAAAAAAAAGACTTAGCCGCACAATAATAGTGGAGGACTTCAATACACCACTGACAGCATTAGATAGATCATCCATGAAGAGTCTTCATTCTTGCCACCCCAACTGGCCAAATGAAACATGGCTGCCTTCATGATAGGTATATTTGGGTGCAGCTAAGAGCCTGTTGCACTTTATTATCAGCTCCTCCTAATAGTATATGGAAAAGCAGCGCCATCAGGGAAAGGGATCCAGAAGGCTAGAGAAGTTGGGAGCACACGTGGGTTTTTATTTTTATTTTTCCGACAGGAACTTTGATCTTGGAATGGAGATACAGGTCTGGGAGGAGAAGGGCTGGCTGCGCCGATGGGGTTGAACAATAGGATTTGACATCCTGAGCAAAGGAGGAGATGGTGATGGCTTCTTGGGCTGGCTACATCACTGAAGATGAAGAATACACTTTTCCCCCTGAAGTCTAGCTGACCAAACACTCAAGGATATGAAATAAATACGGATGGTATTGTAGGAGGAATTGTGTCCCCCAAGATAATATGTTGTAGTCCTAACCCTGGAACCTGTGAATGTGACTTTATTTGGAAATAGGGCCTTCATAGATGTAATTAGTTAAGAAGAGATTATACAGAGTTAGTGAAGCTGTAAGTCCAATAACTTGTGTCTTTATAAGAAGGCCATGTAAAAACAGAGACACACAGGGAGAGCACTATATGAAGATGGAGGCAAAAATTGGGGTGATGCATCTATTAGTTTGATACAAAAGTAATTGCGTTTTTTGCCATTACTTTCAATGGTAATACATGCCAAGGAACACCAAGGATTACCAGCAAACACCAGAAGCCAGGAGAGAGGCACGGAACAGATTGTCCCTCAGAGCCTGCATAAGGAAACAAGCTTGCTGATATCTTGATTTTGTACTTCTGGCTTTCAGAACTGTGAAATAATACATTTTTGTAATTTTAGGTCACCAAGTTTGTGGACCTTTGTTACAACAGCCTTGGGAAACTAGTACAGATGGGAAGGGAGAAGCATTGATGGAAATAATTGCTTTGGATGATAATAAATATGACTCAGAGCGAAGAACAGAGGTGCAGGATGTGTCTGGGAACTTACAGGAAAGAAGACATTTAGAGGAAGATAGAAATTCTGGTCTTAGAATCTTCACACAATTGCCTGGGGCATAATATATAAAATAAAGTAATGACAAAAGGTGGTAGGTGTGATATTTCAAAGTCACCAAAAAGTGGGCTGGAAATTACTATTTGGTATAAACGGAAACAGGAATATACCTATTACATCGGGAGGAAATTGTGTTAACAAGAACAAAAGACAGATTTATGGAAATCAGAGGGCCTGAGAGGGGAATCAGGCCAGCAAAGCTTAGGGTGAGGATATAAATAAAGATGCATTGAAGTGATGTTCTTAAAGGTATAATAAAAAGCCATGTGAACCTTGGAATGAACTGATGTCTTTGTTTCCTGTATCACAAGCTGGCTCAAAAGTAAGATTTTGTAGTAATGGAAACCATGTTAACTGTCCAGATACCTGCTACACGTTTTATCTGACCGAAAGTGGGAAAGTGTGACACGACTTTTTTTCTTTCTTTACTGATAATTTCATTTCACAATGGCCAATGGCAAAATAAATTTCTACTCTGGACTTAATTATGAGCTGTTAATTGGTTGGTGAAGTGGAGGTGACAGGAATCTTAAGAGAGCCAGATGGCATTTCATTTGGGGTGATATGACCTTACTGAATCTTTGAGCACTAATGAGAAGATAAGATAAACTTAGTCAGGATTGCACCCTAGACTTTGGAAAGAAAGGTTTAAAAAATTTTCAGAGAGCATCCTTATCTTTACTTCTTATTGGTGGATAATGTCAGATTCCATAGGCTTTCTTTCCCTCACTCCCTTCCTCTCACATACTTCTACTTTCAAGTGAATCATCAAGGAATATTAAACTTTAGCATTTAAAAGTTGAGATTTGCCGGGACTGGCATTTGAGGAAAAATGAAATTGGTGCTCAGCCAAAAGTCAGGCAGCCTCATGAAGCTTCTGCGCATGGCTGCATCCAGGTGGTGGCACTCCCACTGGGTGAACTCTTATTTGCTATATATCAAAGGTAGATGGTTGTGCTTGTCACATGCTGCTATCATGCTTGTTAGAGATAAATGGCAGCTTGTTTGTTTCATCAATGTTAATTTAGATTGTTGTACATTGTTAGCAAAATTTTATAGTGGTTTGTTACTTTTATTATGGGAAATGAAAAGATTTTTGTCGTTTATATTTTGAAACTATAGTCCTCCAATAACTATACATTATTATATATATTACCATAAATTAGAATGTGAAGTAGCAAGCTGCTATGGTTAAAGCAAAGGAATACATCATCTTCACCATCCTTAAATATTGTGCTGTACACATTTTGTTGCTAACACCAGAAGCAGATTAACAAGTGTGAATGTTGATCCTACCTAAGCTATTTAAACCTCACCTCTTTTGTCACTAAAATGGGAATAATAGGACCTATTTTAGTGAGGGTTAAATGACATCATGCATATGCAGTGTAGAAAATGTTCAATAAATAGCTAATAATTACTACTAGTTAAAGAGTGCTTATAATTGTCTAGGCACTATATGAAGTGTTTCGCATACGTTGACTAATCCTCAGAAAGCCACATAAGGTAAGTACTACTGTTATCTCTAATGGTAGTTAATAGTTGTAGATAATGGTAATTTTATAAATAAGAAAAGTCCAAGGCACAGGGCATTTAGGTTAACTCTCAAAATCACAGTTAGTAAGTGGCAGATGGGGTATTTGGACCCAGGAAGCCTGCTTGTAGGCATCTTACTGGTAACTAGTATACTGCCTCTGATAATAACAACAGCACACCCCTTTCTTTTCCAAAGGCGTCATACAATAAGTTGAAAGTGATGGCCAAGTGAATGGTCTCTATTCATTTGCAAACCATTTCTCTCCCTACTTTCTGTGGGCATCTGGAGGGGATGTGTCTTACCCCAGTTTTCAACACTAAGCTCAACCCTTGCTCAATGAATGAATGGCTGTCAATCTCATCCCCTTATTTACCTTTTCAATCATGGTATTTTTGTTAATGATGCTAATAAAGCATTGTTCCATCTGGGAACACCACCTGGTTGGAAGTCTTTCTAGATTCCACTTTGAATCCAATGCTTCTTGCTTGAAGTATACTTTGTTGAAATTCCAGGACCTTAGGCTGCCTCTAGAACAGAAGCCATCCAGCTGAGCACCTGGAAAATACCATTTTCCACTTGTGTTTATCAGGAGCTCCCTGGTCATAGACTTTTTAAAAATGTAGGAGGTACAAGGGAAGGTTTCATGTATGCATGTATTTTGCAGTGGTGAAGTCTGGGCTTTTTGTGAACCCATCACCCAAAGAGTGAACATTGGACCCAATAGGTAATTTTTCAACCCTCACCTTCTTCCCACCCTCTCACCTTTTTGTAGTCTCCAATGTGTATGATTTCACTCTGTATATCCATGTGCACCCATTACTTAGCTTCCACTTATAAGTGAGAACATGCAGTATTTGACTTTCTGTTTCTGAGTTATCTCAGGATAATGGTCTCCAGTTCCATCCATGTTGCTGCAAAATACATAAGTTTATTCTTTTTAATGGCTGAGTAGTATTCCATGGTGTGTGTGTGTGTATATATATATGTATATATGAACATGCTATAAATATCCTTATGTATGTCCTAAAAATGTTCATTGTTAAAATAACCTTTTAAAAGTACAGTTTCCACTTGTTAACAAAGCAACAGATGAGTATTTGTTTAGATTTTTCAGCTTTAATTCAAATATATGACATATTAGTAAAGCCCACATTGTAAAATTCATAATATTCTGTTTTTTTCTATATGCAAGCTGAAAAGGACATGTACAGTGTACATGTATATATGTGTATGTACACATATATACACACTGCACATATTTACACGCATATATGTACATACCATACATATGTGCACACATATATACACACTGCACATATTTACACGCATATATGTACATACCATACATATGTGCACACATATGTACACACTGCATATATAACATGGTACATATGCACACACATGTACACACATATACACACTGTACGTATATACACACATATATGCACATACTGAACTTGCATATATATACACACACACATATATATATACTGTATACACACAGGCATACACACACACACACAAACACACCCTGTATTTTCTTTATCTAATCCTCATTGATGGAAATTTAGGTTGATTCCGTATCTTTGCTATTGTGAATGGTGCTGTGATGAATATACAAGTGCAGATCTGATCATACATTTTTAGTCTTGAAATGAAACTTAGTGATAGGCCACAAGAGAAGAAATAGAGATCCAAAGATGTGAGGTTACTTTCTGGAGCTTACACAGTCAGGGGAAGATTACAGACTAGAAGCCAGGATGCCCAACACTGTACGTGTCTTTTTCAACTTACATATAGAAAGAAAACTTGGAATATTATGAACTTTACAAGATGGGCTTTACTAATACATCACAGAACATTTGAATAAAGCTGAAAAATCTAAACAAATATTTGTTTACTGCATTGTTAACAAATGGAAATCTGTAGTTTTAAGAGGGTATTTTAACAATGAACATTTTTAGGGCTTGTATAAGGACATTTATAGAATGCTTATGAACAATAAAGCTGAGACATTACAATTTAATGGCACTTGATGGGACCTCAAGTGAAAGTTCTGTACAATTAGCTTTGTTTTGCACATCATAAATCATGTAAGTGTTCTATAAAAGATCAAAGGAATTCAAAACATTTAAACTGTACCATTTGTTGAAGTCTGCAACCATCTACGAACCAAACTAGACAGTGCTTTAGGCAAACTCAAATTATTCCACTAAAGGAAACCGTAGAAAAGACAGTTTGAGTCAAGGACTCTGTTTGAATCAGGACCCATTAAAATATTACTTTAACAAGTGAGCCATTTGTGAAATTAGATTTCAAGCAAAATGGCTAGTCCACATTTTAAAATAAGTGGCTTAAGATTTTCCTTAGAAAAGAAGAGATTTGTGAATTTAGGGGAAAGATATCTTCTTGATGAATATATTAATAGCAGTCAAAGATAATAATTGATTAATCAATGCCAGGCATTTACTAGATAAATGACCCAGATACAATCTGTCATTCTTTCCTTAGAGCTGCCTCTGTCCTTTGCATATACTTCAGGTATGGCTGTAATCTCACCCTGAAAGTGTATATGGCCAATGAGCAACTTACGGGCAGGGATACTACATCTTTAATTTTTTGTTTTAACAGGCAAGGTGAATTATTCATGTCACATATGGAATCTGTGGCAGACCCAGGATTAGGACTCAGATCCTTTGACTCAAAGTTCTGTGGAAATAAATGAAGACCCCCCAAATGAGAATAAGCAAAGGCTATTTATTCAGAGCTCGCAATAGCAAGGGAGTCAACAACCATTGTCACTTGTTAAAAACAGGCAGAGTAATGAGAAAGTTTAATAGTGGAAAAAAGGGAAGACTTCAGATATGCCCTGGCTGGAGACTGTTGGCCCAGAAAAGCTGGAAGTGGCTAACCAGAAGTGAGCATCCTATGAGATTGGTTAGGGGTATGTATTTGACTTCTTTGGTTGGTCCTAAGTTGGAAGCAGGAATAAAAATTAGAGAAGCTGTCAGTTATTAATCAAGTCCTAGTTGTTTTGGGCCAGTTGTTACAGGGGTTATTATTTGGCTTCCAGGACTGGTTGGTAGAGATATTAGATTGGTGCAAAAGTAATCACGGTTTTTGCTATTGAAAGTACTGGCAAAAAACCGCAGTTACTTTTGTACCAATCTAATAACTGTCTGACTTCCTGTAAGTGTGACTCATAGACAGCAGGCTGGCTTCCTGGGCTGGTTACTAGAGATAATGTGTGATTTCCTGAGCTGGTTGCTGCAGATTGTGCGTCAGAGTTCATATGGGCTCTTAGGACTCATTTTATCTACAGTCTGGCCATTGATTGCATATTCTGTCAGTTCAATTCTCTTCCTTCTAGATCAGGAGCCAGCAAACTTTCTGTAAAGAGCTAGATTAAAAAAAAGTATTTTCAGCTTTGCGAGCCTTACAATCTCAGCTGCAATTACTAAACTCTGTCACTTAAGCACAAAAGCAGCAGTAGACAATAGGTAAACAAATGGATTTGGCCATCTTTCAATAAAACTTTATTTTCAAAAACAAGCAGCAGGCTTTATTTGACCCTAGGGCCCCAGTTCACTGACCCCTGTTCTGGACTGAAGAATTTGCACAAAATCAACAAATGTGCAAATAGCAACTCTCTCCTCCTATGTTGTGATTCATTCCCTTTTGGTCTGTCTTAATGCTATTGAAGCTGTGATCATTGTAGTCTAGTTTCAAAGTGGCATCATATTAAAAAAACATAGTTCAACAACCAAAAATTTTTTAAAATATTATTTTTCCCCTCCTCTCAAAAGGTATTAGCACTCATTTAATTACTAAAGCAATACTTCTCATCATAGTTTCCTTCTGTCTCATTTCTCTATAGCCCATACTCCCATTTATAGCCCATATTCCCAATTAAGATCCTCTTAGTTGCTAAAACCCCCAAAGAAAGCCTCTGCCATGCACAAGGAATCATCATTCCCTCAACACATCACATGGCAGGCAAGAGTAACCTTGTCAAATTGGCAAAGGTGGTCTGTCCTTAGCCTTGAACCCTTGTGTGTACAATATGGCTGCCATAGTTCCAGGCGTCACAAGGAGAAAAAATAGTATCCAGAGAAAGTAGAGGCCATTTCTTGCTTGTATCTCCTTAAGAGTGAAGAGCTCTCTCCCAGAAGCTTCGCAACAGACTCATCCTCATGTCTCATTTAGCCAATTGCATTACCTACTCACACCTATGTCAACACTGCCAAGGGTAATGGAATCACCGTGATTGGCTTAGATTAAGCAGAAGTCACCTGCTGAGGCTGGGGATGCATCCTGTCTTCTCTGATGTACATAGTTTTACAGGGGAGGGTAGATGTGAATGAATGAATTTGAGATTCTTTAGGAAGGTTGAGGAAGAGAGGGTTGATATTGAGAAGCCAACCAGTGGTATCTTCAGCAACAGGCAAAGGGGTAGGGAGAGAAAAGGGAGCAGGAGAAAGAAGAGGATTTATGAAGAGTCTGTCTTCAGGCTTTTAAACATTTTTCAAAGTAGAAACAATCAAGGATATCCTTTTTGTGGCAGATGGAAGGCCTGGCTCTGTTGATAAAGAGTTGACTCCCACCTTCCTCTCAACACATTATGTCATGCAAGAGCAGGTAAGAGCAACATTGTCAAATTGGCAAATATTGTCTTTCTTCTCTCCAGCCCAAATTTGATGTCTACTTTTACTCTTTCCATAAATCTCACCCTATTGTGCATTGAGTACCTTGTACACCCCACTGTGAATGTTTTGAGTGGAGGGAGCTCTGGATATGGAGATGGAAAGGCCATGGGCATGAATCCTGGCTCTGACACTTACTAGGTTATGACCTTGGACAAGTTACTTGACCACAATGAATATTAGTTACCCTGCATATACAGAGAAAAGATGTCTGCCTTTCTAGCTCATGCAGTTGTTATGAAGATTAATGAATGAAATCATTTTTCTTAAAGCACCTGGTACATATGCACTAAATAATATTTTCATTTTTCCTGTGGGTTAACCAAAGCTGTCTACTCATTTTTCCCTGAACTCACTCATTTTGTGATTTTCTATCTTCACATGTAGCTTATATCATTTTTTTTCTTTCTAGTCTGCGACTCTCTCCACCTGCAATGCCTTTCCCCCTCTTCTCCATCTTGGATCTGAACCAGTTCAGAACACAACACAAAACAGGAGTGATGATAAGGCCTGATGTACTAATTTATGATTAAAGATTAAGAACCAAGTATGATCTGAAATGTGAACAAAGAACTATAGGCAGACATCTTAGTCATCTATAATGTAACTGTTGGAAGTCTGGCTTGATTCAAGATTATTTATAAACCCCCTTTCCCTATTTCATACCAGGAGGACCATTCTCTGAAGGAGCTGCAGGACCTGTGGAATGGGGGGCATCATTGGAGAGACCTCATAATACCATGTAAAGCCCCCAAAAGTTAATATTGTCCAAAAGATACCAGAGTAGTGCAATCCAGAAGCTGTCAGTCTGAGATCAGGGGCCACATGAGACAATGGAATAGGAGCTCAGGATAACTAAGTGGAAGAGAGAAATTATAGTGGGAGATTTTGGCTGCAGTATTGATCCCTACAAGTGTCATTTTTCTTCATGGGTGACTTATGTGTTATTTGAGCATGAATTTTCTCATCTTCAAAAGGGAGTCCATACCTAACTCTTATTTCTTATCTTCCATGAGAACGTAAACCCCAGAGAGGTAGAGTCAATATTTATTTTATTTATTAATTTACCAATTATATCTAACTCATAGTATACTACCTGGCATGTAATAAACACAGTAAATACCTGTTGAAAAATGAAAGAGTGTAAAATAAGAGGACATAGATGCAAATCTTTGTAAACTTAGGGTATGATACAAATTAAATATATTCTGTTCTGCTCACCTCCAAGAGCTTAGCGTAAATCTCTATATAGAACAGGTATGAAGCTGATGTTCACTGATAGGTCCTATGTCTTGTAAGGAATGTAGAGCATACTGTAAGGTTGTTTTCATCAAAATCTGAAATCTTTTAGAGCAGGAGAAGACCTGTCCTGTGTAAGACCATCATCAATGTCTTGCCTTCAAGTTGTTTACTGGCAAATGGCTTCCTCCAAATGCAGGGCAAACATTATTAATTGATTGTGATACTTTCCTTTACATGGCCTTCATGTTATTTTAAAACCATTTTTTATAGGCAGCTAATACCAATTGTTCAAAATTGGCACTTACATTGAAGATTATTTGCCATCCATAGTCTTAATTCAAGAGTACTCTTTTTTATTTTGCATGTTTGTTTATTTTCCTGAGGATCTCCATTAATAGAAACTCCACAGTCTCATTTGCTGATTATTTCTTTGTTCCCATTTTTTTGGCCATCAGAAAGTTTTAGTATCCAAGTATAAGCTCTCTTGCTGTAAAAATGGGGCCGTCCTTGTCCTTCAACTCAAACAAGTATTGCAAAGAAATATGATGTGCTTTGCTTCTAAGAAATAAGGGAGATATCAATGGGGAAATGAATCAATCCACCTCAGTGAGATTACTGAGAAGTTTCTGAGAAACAAGGCTGCATGCCTACAAGGGCCACACCTAGAACACCAGATTTACTTTTAAGTGCACTTTTCTGTTTCCATAACCTGCTACTCTTATCCACAGTTTTCATCTTGTAAAGCACTTTATAAACATTTACTAATTGATTTATTATTCTGGAACCAGTTCAGAACACAACACACAAGAGTGATGAAGAGGCCTGACATGCTAATTTATGATGAAAGATTAAGAACTGAATATGGTCTGAAATTTGAACAAAGAACTACAGGCAGACATCTTAGCCATCTATAATGACTTAGGAGTCTGTGAACTCCAAAGCAAGAGATAGATTATTTCACTTGGCCATCAGAGGTTTCAAAAGAGAAAGTTTATTTATTTCTTAAATGAAGAAAAATTTAGTCAGGCAGATTGATTCATTAGGGCTATGAGCTGTCCCAGGAAGCTGCAGATTCAAGGTGGCTGCAGAACCAAGGTTGAGAACAGAGAATGAAGCTCATTTACATTCAGAAATAAAACCAAAGCCTCTTTATACTCTGCTCTTCCCATTCTCGCTACACTGACCCATCTGTTGTTAATATATAATTTTGAGAAACTTTACCATCCTTATGTCTCTGGAAATAAACTGAGAATATGCAATGCTAAACCTAAGAAAGACTGCAATTTAATACACTATTAAGAATACTCCGTGTTGGGGAACATCACACACCGGGGCCTGTCCAGGGGGGTGGGGGGCTAGAGGAGGGATAGCATTAGGAGAAATACCTAATATAGATGACGGGTTGATGGGTGCAGCAAACCACCATGGCACATGTATACCTATGTAACAAACCTGCACGTTCTGCACATGTATCCCAGAACTTAAAGTATAATTAAAAAGAAAAAAAAAAGAAAAAAAAGGAATACTCCCTGTCAAAAAGATTGTGTCTGTTGATTAGAGGCTTTAAAATGGGCATTTATATGACTAGTTCTTCCAGGGTTTTTGTTAGCAACTCTGATCTCAGGCCTACAGAAAATGTGTAATAATAGTATCAACAAAACTAGCTCATAGATTCTTTTTAAAATTTTTATTTTAATTTATTATGTTATTTTCAATTGGCAAATCATAAATGTATACATTTCTGGGGCACAATGTGAAGTTTTGATATATGTATACAATGTGGAATGATTACGTCAAGCTAGTTAAGATATGTATTACCTCCCTGTCTTTTTTATGGTGAGACATTTAAAATTTGCTCTTAGTTAGTCTGAAATATACAATACATTATTATTATTGATCTATTACCCTACTGTGTAATAGGTCTCAAAACATATTCCTTCTGTTTACTTTAAACTTTGTGCTTATTGATCAACAGCTCCTCATTCCCTCCCTCTCTTGTCCTCTAACCCCTGGTAACTCTCATTCTACTCTCTACTTCTATGAGTTGAACTTTATTACATTTCACATATAAGTGAGATCATGTGATATTTTTCTTTCTCTTCTTGACTTATTTCACTTAGCATACTGTCCTCCACATTCATCCATGATGTTAGAAATGGCAGGATTTCCCCCCTCCCCATTTAATGCTAAATAGAATTCCATTCTGTATATATACTGCATTTTAAAAAGTCTGTTCAATTGTCAGATACTTAGGTTTATGCCATATATTGGCTACTGCGAATATTGCTGCAATGAACATGGGAGTACAGATATACCTTGAACATATTGATTTCATTTTTTTGGCTATATACCTAGAAGTAGGATTACTAGAACATAATTTAGTTCTGTTTTTAGTTTTTTGAAGAACTTCCATACTGTTTTTTATGATGGCTATACTAATTTACCCAACAACGTAAAATAGCACCTTTTCTTTGCATCTTCTCAAACACGTATCTTTTTATAAAAGCCGTTCTAAAAGGTGTAAAGTGACATCTTACTGTGGTTTTAGTTTGCATTTCCCTAATTATTAGTGATGCTGAGCATTTTTTCATGTACTTATTGGCCACTTGTATGTCTTCTTTTGAGAAATGTCTATTCAAGTCCTTTGCCCATTTTTCAATCAGGTTTTTTTTTTTTCTTACTACTGAGTTGTTTGAATTCTATTACGGTTTGGCTGTGTCCCCACCCAGATCTGATCTTGAACTGTAGCTCCCATAATTCCCACATGTTGTGGGAGGGACCTGACAAAAGATAACTGAATCATAGGGGCTGTTCCCCTATATTCTTCTCATGGTAGAAAGTCTCATGAGGTCTAATAGTTTTATAAGGGGTTTCTGCTTTCACTTGGCTCTCATTCTCTCTTTTGCCTGCTGCCATGTAAGATGTGTCTTTTGCCTGCTGCCATGATTGTGAGGCCTCCCCAGCCACGTGGAACTGTGAATCTACTAAACCTCTTTTTCTTTATTAATTACCCAGTCTTGGGTATGTCTTTATCAGCAGCATGAAAATGAACTAATACAACTTCCTTACATATTTTAAATATTAACCCCTTATCAGATGTATGGTTGTAAATATTTTCCATGATTCTTTGGGTTGTCTTCACTTTGTTCATTGTTTTCTTTGCTTTCTAGAAGCTTTTTAGTTTGATGCCATACCATTTGTCTATTTTTGCTTTTGCTGCTTGCACTTTTGGGGTGATACCAAAAAAAGCATTGCCCAGAGCAATGCCATGGAGCTTATTCCTATATTTTCTTCTAGTAGTTTTAGAATTTCAGATTTTATATTTAAGTGTTTAATACATTTTGATTTGATTTCTGTATATGGTGTAAAGGTCAAAAATTGTTTCCCCATTGTATGTTCAAAGGTTGAAAAGAGTGTGCATGGCCTTTATAAATTTGGAAAATCAATGTTTTTCCATCAATTCCAAGGTTATATATAATTTTAAACTCTTTTTTTCCAGGTTGGTCTAGCAAAGGATTTGTCATTTTTGTTTATGTCTTCAAAAAACCAATCTTTAGTTTTGTTGACTTTTCTATTTTTTTCTAGTTTCTTTATTTCTGCTCTGATCTTTGTTACTTCCTTTCTTCTGTTAACTTTGGGCTTAGTTTATTCTTCCTCTTTTAGTTCCTTAAGTGTAATGTTATCTGTAGTCTTCTTGTTTGATACAGGCATTTATTACTGCAAATTTCCCTCATGGGACGGCTTTTGTGGCATGTCACAAGTTTTGGTATGTTGTATTCCAGTTTTTGTTTGTTTTAAGGTTTTTTTTTTTTTTTTTTTTTGAGGTGGAGTTTTGCTCTTGTTGCCCAGGCTGGAGTGCAATGGTGCAATCTCGGCTCACTGCAACCTCCTCCTCCTGGGTTCAAGCATTCTCCTGCCTCAGCCTCCCGAGTAGCTGGGATTACAGGCATGCACCACCATGCTTGGCTAATTTTGTATTTTTTAAATAGAGACAGGGTTTCTCCATGTTGGTCAGGCTGAACTTGAACTCCCAACCTCAGGTGATCTGCCTGCCTTAGCCTTCCAAAGTGCTGGGATTACACGCTAAGTTTTTTTTTTTTTTTAATTTTCTTTTTGCTTTCTTCTGTTGCCTGTTGGTTGTTTAGGATCATGTTTAAGTTTTACGTATTTGTGTATTTTCTAAGATTCCTTCTGTTACTGATTTCTACTTTCATGCCACTGTGATCCAAAAATGTACTTGATATGATTTCAGTCCTCCTAAATTTGTTAAGATTTGTTTTGGGGCCTAAGAGAAGATCTATTCTAAAAAATGTTCCATTTACACTTGAGAAGCATGTGTATTCTACTACTACTGGATGGAATGTCCTATATATGTCTGTCAGGTCTATTTGGTCTAATTCAAGTCCAATGTTTCTGTATTGATTTTCTGTCTTATAATATATCCATTGCTGAAAATGGGGTATTGAAGGTGTCTGCTATTATAATAATGCAGTCTATCTCTCCCTTTAAATTATTTAATAATTTAAATTATTTAATAATGGCTTTAGATGCTCTGGTGTTGGGTGCATATGTATTTATAATTGTTATATCTTCTTAGTGAATTAACCCCTTTATTATTACATAATGACATTATTTGTCTCTCATTATAGTTTTTGACTTAAGGTGTATTTTTTTGTGGTGTAAGTATAGCCACCTCTGCTCTCTTGTGGTTTCCATTTGCATGGAATGCCTTGTTTCATCCCTTTACATTCAGTCTGTGTGTGTCCATACAAGTAAAGAGGGTGTCTTGTGGGCAGCATACATTGAATTTTGTTTGTTTGTTTCATTTATTCACTGTATATAATTTTATTAGATAATTAAATCTATTTACATTCAAGGTAAATATTAATAGCTAAGGATGTGCTACTGATACTTTGTAATTTGTTTTCTGATTGTTTTGTAGGTTTCTTGCTTCTTCCTCTCTTGCTGACTTCCTCTGTAGTTTCATGATTTTTATGATGATATCCTTTTAATCCTTTCTTTTTATATTATGCAACTACGATAATTTTTTGCTCTGTGGTTACCCTGAGGCTTACATGAAATACCTTATCCTTATAACAAGCTACTTTAAGCTGATAATAACTTGCCTTTAATCACATACAAAAGTGATATTTTCCCTCCCTTCCCCTCCACCATTTATGATTTTGATGTCAAATTTACATTTGCTTTTATAATTTATATTCTTTAACAATTTATGTAGCAGTAGTTGTTTTTAATATTTTAATCTTTTAACTCTACTACTAGGGATAAAATTGCTTTCCACACCACATTTATAGTATTAGAGAATTCTGAGGATGATGATGTGCTACTTATACCATTAAGTCTTTTTACCTTCATTTTCTTTGTTATTAATTAGCAGCCTTTTTTTTTTCAGCCTAAAGAACTCCCTTTAGCAATTCCTGTAAAACAGGCTTAGTAGTAATAAACTCCCTTAAGTTTTGTTTTTCTAAGAAAATTTTTATTTTTCTTTTATTTCTGAAGGACAGATCTGCCCAATAAAATATTCTTGGTTGGCAGTATTTTTTTCTTTAGCACTTTGAATTTATTTTTCCACTCTCTATTCTCCTAAAGAATTTTGGCTTAGAAATCCACTAAAAGACTGATTGAGATCCCCCTAAATGTAATGTTTCTTATCCCTTGCTGCTTTTAGAATTCTCTTTTTTTTTGTCTTTGATTTTTGCTAATTTGATTATGATGTATCTTGGTAAACTCTGAACTGAATTTGATTGGCAACATCTGAGCTTCCTGTACCTGGATATTGTCATATTTCCTAAGATTTGAAAAATTTTCAATCATTATTTCCTTAAATGTGCTTTCTAGGCTTTTTTCTTTTTTACTTCAGAAACCTGTAAATATTTGTTCACCTGATATTCTATAATTCCTATAGACTTTTTTTCATTCTATTTTTTTTTGCTCTTCAGATTGAATAATTTCAAATAGCTTATTTTTAAGCTCACTGATTCTTCCTTCTGCTTGATCAATTCTACTATTGAAGCTTCCAATGAATTTTTAAATTCAGTTATTGTATTCTTTATTTCTAGGATTTCTATTTGTTTTATTGTTATTTCTATTTCCTTGTCAAGCTTCTCATGAATAATTTTCCAAATTTTATTTAATTTTCTATCCATATTTTCTTGGCATTTTCTGAACTTCCTTAAAATAATTATTCTGAATTCTTTGTTAATCATTTCCTAGATCTCCATATTCTCTGCAGATTTATGTTTCTTCTGGTGGCGTTATATTTCTCTGATTTTTTCATAATCTTTGTGTACATTCATTGATGTCTGGTCATTTGAAGAGGTGACCACCACTTTTGGCCTTTGCAGGTATTATTTGGTGGTAATAGACCTTTACTGTTTAGCCTAGCCTGAAATTCTGGATGGGCCACTAGTAGCAATTAAGGAAAGCAGACCTTGGTGTCAAGCTCTCTAGTTGGGCTTGGTTGCTTTCTGTGTTCTAAAGTTGATTGATACTGTTTATTGTGTTCCATGGTCTGGTGAGAACACTGGCCGGACTCTGTAGTAAGGTGGAACTATTGCCTGGGCTTTGTAATAATCTCTGCTGGGACAGGGTTGCATATTGGGCAGGTTGTCTTCCTGGCTGGGCAGTGCTGTTATTTGGAATCTGTAGTTGGACAGGGTTATGTGCTTGGCTGTAAGGCTGGGTGAGGTCTCTGGGATTGATGCTCAACCACACAGAGTGGGCAGGGCCAAAGGCTATGCTCCACAGTTTATATGTAGACTTGGGCTTGCCTCCCAGCCTAGGGTAGGCATAAGCAGAGCACCATGGATTGCTGGTCATTACTTAGCAACTTGGGTTGGGTGAGACCAGATGCTCCCTCTGTGGGTAATCACTAACCTGTTGTTGCCTCCTAGTCTGGGGAAGACTTTGTTTATTAGCTGATACATAATATGGGTACATTTTTATGAGGGTATATGTGATATTTTGATACATGCATACAATGTGTAATTTTCAAACCATAGTATTTAGTTTACCTACCCACCATATCAAACATTCATCCTTTTTTTGTGTTGAGAACATTTCTTCTCTACTAGCTATTTTGAAATATACAATCTATTATTGTTAATGATAATCACCCTATTGTGTTTTGAACACTAGAACTTATTCTTTCTACCTATGTGCTTGTACTCATTATTGACCTCTTTTTGTCACCACCTCACATCATTCCTAGCCTCTGGTAACTCTCAGTCTACTCTCTACCTCTATGAGGTCAACATTTTTAGCTCCTACATATGAGTGAAAACTTGGTATTTGTCTTTTGGTGCCTGGATTATTTGACATAATACAATGACCCCCAGTTCTAACCATGTTTCTGCAAATGACAGAATTTCATTCTCTTTTATATCTTAACAGTACTTCATTGTGTATATATATATACACCACACTTTCTTTATCCATACACTCATTGATAGATACTTAAGTTGATTCTATATCTTAACTATTGTGAATAGTGCTGCAATAAACATGGGGGTGCAAGTATCCCTTTGATATACTTATTTCCTTTCTTTTGGATAAATACCCAGTAGTGGCATTGTTGGATCAGGTAGTTGCTCTATTTTTAGTTATTTGAGGAGCCTCCATATTATTTTATTCAATGGCTATACTAATTTACATTTCCACCAACAGTGTAGAAGAGTTTCCATTTCTCTGCATTATTACCAGCATTTGTTACTTTTTGTCTTTTTAATAATAGCGATTATTTTTATGTAACATTTATTTTAAGTTCAGGGTACATGTGCAGGGTTGTTACAAAGGTAAACTCATGTTATGGGGGTTTGTTTTATAGATTATTACTTAACACTTAGGTATTAAGCCAGTACTCATTAGTTATTTTTCCTGATTCTCTCCCTCTTCCTACCCTCCACCCTCTAATAGGCCCTAGTGTGTGTTGATCCCCTCTATGTGTCCATGTTCTCATCATTAAGCTCCTGCTTATAAGTGAGAACATGTAGTATTTGCTTTTCTGTTCCTGTGTTAGTTTGCTAAGGATAATGGCCTCCAGCTCCATCCATGTCCCTGCAAAGAACATGACCTTATTCTTTTTTATGGCTGCATAGTATTCTGTGTTGTGTAAGAATCATATTTTCTTTATCCAGTCTATTATTGATGGGAATTTAGGTTGATTCCATGGCTTTGCCATTGCAAATAGTGCTGCAATGAACTTACACGTTCCTGTATCTTTATAATAGAACACTTTATATTACTTTGGTTATATACTGAGTAATGGGATTGCTGAGCCGAATGGTATTTGTGTCTTTAGATCCTTGCATAATCAGCACACTGTCTTCCACAATGGCAGAACTAACTTAAACTCCAACCAACAGTGTATAAGCATTCCTTTTTCTTTACAACCTCACCAGCATCTGTTATTTTCTGACTTTTTAATAATTGACAGATAATAGCCATTCTAACTGGGGATATCGCATCATGGCTTTGATTTGCATTTCCCTTATGATTATTGAAGTTAAGCATTTTAAAATGTGAGTTGCCCATTTGTATGTCTTCTTTTGAGAAATGTCTATTCAGACCCTTTGCTCACATTTTAATGAGAATATTATTATTTTTTCTTGTTGAGTTGAGTTTCTTTCATATTCCAGAAAGTAGTCCCTTGTCAGGTACATAGTTTGGAAATATTTTCTCCTATTCAAAAGGTTATCCCTTTATTCTGTTGATTGTTTCCTTTGCTGTGCAGAAGTTAGTTTAATATAGCCCCATTTGTCTATTTTTGTTTTTTATTTCTTGCACTTTTGAGGTCTTAGCCATAAAATTTTTGCCCTGATCAATGTCCTAGAGCAGCAGTCTCAACCTTTTTGGCACCAGGGACCAGTTTCATGGAAGGCAATGTTTCCACAGACCGGCAGTGGCAGGGGGTGGGAGGGTGCATTAGATTATCATAAGGAGTGTGCAATCTAGATACCTCACATGCACAGTTCACAATAGGGTTCATGCTGTTATGAGAACCTAACGCTGCAGCTGCTCTGATGGGAAGTGGAGCTCCGGCAGTAATGCTCACTTGCCTGCTGCCCACCTGGTTTGTGACAGGCGAAGGACTGGTATTGATTCATGGCCTAGGGGTTGGAAACTCCTGTCCTAGAGCATTGTTGCTACGCTTTCTTTTAGTAATTTTATAGTTTTGGGCTTTATGCTTAAGCCATTAATCAATTTTGAGTTGATTTTTTTTTTTTTTTTTTTTTTGAGATGGAGTTTCGCTTTTGTCGCCCAGGCTGGAGTGCACTGGCAGGATCTCGGCTCACTGCAACCTCTGCCTCCTGGGCTCAAGTGATTCTCCTGCCTCAGCCTCCTGAGTAGCTGGGATTACAGGTGCCCACCACCATGCCCAGTTAATTTTTTGTATTTTTATTAGAGACGGGGTTTCACCATGTTGGCCAGGCTGGTCTTGAACTGGTGACCTCAGGTCAGTTGATTTTTTTGTATGTGGTGAGAGATAGGCATCTAGTTTCATTCTTTTGCATATGGATATCCATTTTTCTCAGCAGCATTTATTGAAAAGGATGTTATTTTGCCAATGCATGTTCTTGGTGCCTCTGTTGAAAATCAGTTGGCTGTACATCTGTAGATTTATTTCTAGGTTCTCTAATGTGTTCCATTGGTTTTGTGTCTGCTTTTAAGCCAGTGCCATGCTGTTTTTGGTTAGTATAGTTTTGTAGTTTATTTCGAAGTCAGGTAGTGCAATGTCTCCAGCTTTGTTATTTTTGCTTAGGATTGCTTTGACTATTTGGGCTCTTTTATGGTTTGATACACACTTTAGAATTATTATTATTTTTTAAATTTCTGTGAAGAATGTCATTGGTATTGTGATAGGGATTACATTGAATCTGTTGATTGCTTTTGGTAGTTTGCACATTTTAACAATATTAATTCATCTGTTCTGTGAGCATGGGATGTCTTTTCATTTGTTGGGTCTTCAATTTCATTCAATAGTGTTTCATAGCTTTCCTCGTAGAGGTCTTTCACCTCTTTGGTTACCTTTATTCCTAGGTATTTTTTGTTGTTGTTGTTGTTACTGTAAATGAATTGCTCTTTAAATTTCTTTTTCAGCTAGTTCATTATGAGTGTAGGAAAAGACTACTGATTTTTTATGTTGATTCTGTATCCTGCAACTTTTCTGAATTCTTTTATCAGTTCTAAGAGTTTTTATGTTGGAATTTTTAGGTTTCTCTCTCTATAACATCATGTCATCCACAAATAGGGACACACCAACTTCCTTTTTTTTTCCAATTTATATTTCTTTCTCTTGTCTGATTGCTTTGGCTAGGACTTCTACTGCAACATTAAATAGGAGTGGTGAAAATAAGTATCTTTGTCTTGTTCCAGTTCTTCAAGGAAAGGCTTTCAGCTTTTCCCCATTCAGTATGATGTTACCTGTGGGTTTGTCATACACGGCCTTCATTATATCGAGGTATGTTCCTTTAATACCTCATTTGTCAATAATTTTGTCATGAAAGGATATTGAATTTATCAAATATTTTTTCTGCATCTATTGATACCATCTTATTGGTTTTCTACTTCATTCTTTTGATATGATGTATCACATTTGTTAATTTGCATATGTTGAACCATCCTTGCATCTCTGGGATAAATCCCACTTGATCATAGCCTATTTTCTTTTTGATGTATGTGGGATTTGATTTGCTAGTATTTTGCTGAAATTTTAGAACCTATGTTCATCAGAGATATTGGCCTGTAGTTTTCTCTTTTTCTTGTGTCCTTGTCTGATTTTGGTATCAGGGTAATGCTGGTCTCATAGAATGATTTAGAAAGAATTCCCTCCTCTTCAATTTTTTGGAATAATTTGATAACTGGTGTTAATTCTTCTTTGTAAGTTTGGTAGAATTCAGTAGTAAAGCTATCTTGGGCTTTTCTTTTTTGGGAAACATTTTATTCAGTCTTATTACTCATCGCTGGTTTGTTCAGATTTTTGACTTTTTCATGGTTAAATCTTGGTAGTTTGTATGTCACCCATTTCCTCTAGGTTTTCCAATTTGTTAGTGTATAGTTGTTTATAGTAGTTATAATGATCCTCTGTATTTCTGTGGTATCAGTTGCAATGCATCTTTTTTTCCATTTCTGATTTTATTTTGGTCTTCTCTCTTTTCTTGGTTAGTCTAGCTAGCAGTTTATTGATTTTGTTTATCTTTACAAAAAAACCAACTTTTATTTTGTTGATCCTTTGTATTTTTTTAGTGTCTATTTTGTTTTGTTCTACTGTGAC
This sequence comes from Pan paniscus, assembly GCF_029289425.2. NCBI lineage: Eukaryota > Metazoa > Chordata > Mammalia > Primates > Hominidae > Pan > Pan paniscus. The sequence continues at coordinate 13,954,087 of NC_073252.2, forward strand.
CTTTATTATTGTTTTCTTTTAAATTTTGAGTTTGACTTGTTCTTTCTTTTCTAGTTCATTGAGGTGCACCATTAGTTTGTTTGAAATCTTTCTGCTTTTTTGATGTGGGTGTTTATTGCTTTAAACTTCCATCTAAGCATGGCTTTTGCCCTTTCCCATAGGTTTTGGTATGTTGTCTTTTAATATTTTTTTCAAGAAATTTAAAATTCTACTTTTTAATTTCTTCACTGACCCAGTAGTCATTTAGGAGCAAATTGTTTAATTTCCATGTGTTTATATAATTTCTAGGTTCTTCTTGTTATTGATTTTTAGTTTTATTTCACTGTCGTCTGAGAAGATATTTGATATAATTTCAAATTTTTAAATTTGTTGAGACTCGTTTTGTGGCCTATCATACGGTCTATCTTGGAGAATGTTCTATGTGTTGATGAGAAGAATGTGTATTCTGCAGCTGTTGTTTAAAACATTCTGTAAATGTCTGTTAGGTCCATTTGGTCTAAATCGCACTTTAAATCTAGTGTTTCTTTGTTGATCTTCTGTCTAGATAATCTGTCTAATGCTGACAGTGGGGTGTTAAGGTTCCCAAATATTATTGCATTGGAGTGTATCTCTCCCTTTAGATCTAATAATGTTTGCTATATATATCTGGGTGCTTAAGTGTTGGGTGCATATATATTGAGAATTGTTATATTGTATTGCTTAATTGAACCCTTTATCATTATAATATGACCTTCCTTGTCTTTTTTTTTTTAACTGCTTTTGACTTAATTCAATTTTACCTGATATAAGTATAGCTACTTCTGCTAGCTTTTGGCTTCTACTTGTGTGATATCTTTTTCCATTCCTTTATTATCAGTCTGTATCTGTCTTTACAGGTGAAGTAAGTTTCTTGTAGTCAGCATATACTTGGATAATTTTTAAAATTCATTTAGTTTACATCTCTTTTTTTATATTTTCTTTTTTAATTAATTTATTAATTTATTTATTTTATTATACTTTAAGTTTTAGGTGGGAATTGAACAATGAGATCACATGGACACAGGAAGGGGAATATCACACTCTGGGGACTGTGGTAGTTTACATCTCTTAAATGGGATTGTAATTCATTTACATTCAAGGTTATTATTGGTAGGTGATGACTTGTTTCTGTCATTTTGTGAATTGTTTTCTGGTTGTTTTGATTATCATTTGTTCCTTTCTTTCTCTGTTATAATCTACCACCACAGTTTGGTGACTTTCTTGTGGTTTTGAATACGCTTTGTTCCTTTATTTCTCTCTTATTAGGTTTCATTGCAGTTTGGTGGTTTTCTGTAGTACTAACATTTGGCTTCTTTCTCTTTCTAAATTGTGTGTCCGACCTACTAGCGTGTTTTATATTTTCCTTTGTTTTTGTTATGATAGGTTTTATCATTTTTCTTCCAGATGTAGATAGACCTCCCTTAATGAGGAAGACTTAATGCAAACACCAGGAGTTAATTGGATCACCTCTCCACTGCTAGGATTGGGAAGGGACAGATGCTTCTTCTGTGGGTAGTTGCTGACCAGCGGTTGCCTCTTGACAGGGGAAAAGTTAAAAAGAGCACCCCAGGCTTTGTGGGGAAGCTGGCTAGGACAAACCTGGAAGACTTGTGGACCATGTTTCTTGCAGCGTTATGGTGTCGGTTAGTATCTTGGTATGGTGCCTTTGTTGGCCAGAATGCAAAGCAACTACTTAGGTCTGCATTCTGGTCTTTTAAACCCCACCTCTGTTTTTGGTTTCTAACTGACCCCATGTAATCTGGACCTGCTGGTCTTGGGCATGGTCTGAAGAATGACAAGAGGAAACACTTGGGTATAGAATTAGAAGTGACAAAGAGGTAGGTGCTGCTCCATGGAGAGCCTTTAACAGCATGTGGAGTGTGGCCATCATTCTGCAGACATGGGGAAGCCATTGCAGAATTACAAAGGAAGTTCTTTGATCAGAGAATAATTTAGAAAGATCACATTGTCAGCGGTATGAAGGATAGAGGTAGGGGGAGATCAGTGGCAGGGGAGTAGGTAGAAGTCAATTGAAATAATCCAGGTGAGAAGTAATGAGGGTCCAAACAAAGCCACTGCATTGAGACTGGAGAAATGGCAGGGACAGGTTTTCATAACTATTTCCTTCACACTCTTGCCTATGTGTGTCTCCTTCTGGATAAGTCAAGTTAGATATCTTTCACATTTATGCTGTCAAGGTCACTGCTGGCAAGCACATGAGAATACCTGGAAATGATTTATTTTTAACGTGCTTTGGCACAGAGATTGACGAACAGAACCTGGCACATTCTACATCATCTGGTGAAATGTGGCAAAGAATTATGAACTGCCTCCCACTATTAATAAATGGGAGGCAGTTCATAATTCTTTGCCACATTTAATTTTTTCATTAATATTTTGCTATATTGTCATAAAATATATATATATTTATGGATATATACATATATATTTAACAGAGTTGAGAATATACTGCAAAAACTATTTTGCATTCTATTTTTCCCCTTAAACCTTCTATTATATTTTTCATTCCACAAAGAATTTTTAGTAATGTAATTTTTAATGATTTCAGTTTTTTGTATTACTGTATACTGTTTTAACTAACCCCTTATTGCTGAATATTCAAGTCATTTCTGGTTTTTAGCTATTATAAATAATATTATAATGCACATTTTTACAAAATTGTTATAGCAGCTTTATTAATAATAGCCCAAACTGGAAAACAGCCTAAATATCCTTCCACAGAAGAATAAACACATTGCTGTAGATTCTGTATCACTGAATCCTATTCAGCAATATAAAGGAACAAAATACTGATAAACAAAACAACATAGGTGAATCTCAAAAACATGAAGTTCATGGAAAGATACTAGACAGAAAAAAGGACATACTATATGATTCCATTTATGCATAGTTCTAGAATGGGCTAAAAAGCTGTGGTAATAGAGATTAGGACAATGGTTGCTTCTTTAGGGTACGACTGACTGGAATGGGAGAGGTGGAGTTTTCTGGAATGGTACGATGATCTATGCCCTTATTGGAATGGTGGCGACATAGGTATGTATATACATTTACCAAAGTTCATTGAACCATACATTTAAAATCCTTGTACTTTATTATATGTTAATTTTACCTTAATTTTAAAAATTCATAATAAACACTTCTCCTTTCTCTGGGCTGATGAAGTTGATACAAATTTGGAGTAGTAAAAAACGTTTATGTGGAGTGTATCACACATCTTTTAAGTTGACAAGAATGGATTTTAAGTCATAGACTCTAATAATGTATAATATTATGGAGAAGAAGACACAAGAAAAATATTACAGCAGCCACAAGACTATATCTAACACAATCTCCTGAGTTTACAGCCCTCCCACAAGATACCTAATATACAAGATTGCTGTGCAGTGCTATAAAAGGTCTTACACAGTCTATTCTGAAAAACTGGTACTTCAATAAATAAGATGAGTGGAGGAGCCAGGATATAAGAAAACATATAAAAACTTTTAGAAGGTCAACAAAGCCTGGGGAGATAAAACACAATAGTTCAGGAACAGAAGTGGAATGGAGTTTTCTTTGTTTTAGACAGAAAATTACAAGGTGCTGTTTGAGATTATAGCTGGAGTTGGAGTAGTCCCTTGCAGGAGTGAAATTTAACAAGCATCTAGGAATCTGAACCCATCCACATAAAGGAAATGGAAGGATAACTTTTCGTTGGCTTTTCACTGTGATAAGAAATGTTCCACCAGCAATGGAAATTCTGAGGCGATGAAAAATGTTCTGTCTTGTTTTGGGTGGTAGGTACATGACAGTATACAATTGTCAAAACTCATCCAACTGAACACCTAAGATCAGTGCATATTGTTGATATCAGTACCTCAATAAAAATAATATTAATAGTAAAAAAGCAAAGAAGAAGAGGAAGATTATTCTTCTCTTTGCCACTATTTCAATGACAAATTAACATCCACTAGGTAGTAGAGCAGATCAGATCTGGAGTTGTCAGGACCAGACCTACTGCTTGGAGGAATGGCCAAATTCATTTAGTGCAGCTGGGTGGGGGGTGTCCAGGTCATCTCTGAGTAGCAGATAGACTGGCTAGAGTAGAGATATCATCTATGCCTTTGGCATAAAACCAAGAAAGTCACTGTAAATTTGCAACCCAGTGTGGTGATAACAAATAGGTCTCATCTTCTCTCATTCATGAATCACACAGGAAGCCTTGCGTACATGAGGATAAAGACCTCAACCCATGCTCAAATGGAAGAGTCAGCATTGATTAGTGATGTCTGTTAGGGGTGGCAGGTGGATTGGAGACATGTACGCCAAGTATTTACTAAGCACTCCTGGCCCAGTTTTTTGAAGGAAGGAGGAGGATGGGGGCTGGATGCTCAAGACCACAAGGAAATTTATTTAGTGACTATGGTGGTGCTGGTCATGTTTAGGTATACTGGATTTGGAGATCATATTCCTTTTCTTCCAGAAGCTTCCAGGAGTGAAGCCAGCTTAAAAGAACCAAACAGCTTGACTGAAGCATCAGTCTGAAGGGGCTTGGCAGAGGTGGAAGCCAGGCCTGTGAAAAGATGACTGAAGCCAGAGAAAATGGGGGCAGAGGAAGTGAGTGTTGGCTAGTATACGAGGTGGCCCTGGATTCCCTGACTGGATGGGGTTTAGCTCCAGAGGCTTTGTGGGTGGGGTGCTGCTGTCAGGGTGCACAACTGGATTGGATCACGAATCCAAGGCCATGGATTTTTGAATTCCAGATCCTTTAACTAGTCTTCCTTCCTTGGGAACAGGTCTGGTGCCAGATGCTGGAGTTCAGTGGTCAGATGTGAGAGAAAGTCAAAGAAGGTAGAGATGAAAGGATCCACTGACAGCCTGAGAAAATGCCCCTTTGTGGTGCCCATTTCATCCACTGTTGGCCCTCTCATTCCTGCAACTGCTCACCCTTTTAAGGCCCAGGTCCTTTCTTATTTTCAAATGAGCAGTATCATACATACTGTAAAGTGAGTAAAGTGCTCTAATCTTTGATGAGCACTTTTATCCACGATGAATTTGACACATGTATACAGCATGCAAACCACTTCCTAAATCAAATTCTACATTTCTAACCACACCACTCTCCACCAGAAGTTTCCCCTGTGATCCTTCTCAGTCTCTAACCTCCACTTCTGGGTAAATACTAGGGGGAACAGTTATCACAGTTTGCCTGAGACATGAGTTGCCTAGGATTGAGGGGTTTCCTGGAATGTGGGACTTTCAGTGCTAAAACTGGGAAAGTTCTGGGCAAAACACTGGGACATCCCAGTCCTCACAATTCTGACCTTAATCATCATTGGTTAATCTTGCCTGGTTTTGAACTTCATTTAACGGAGTCAGACTTTATGTACTCTTTTGCATCTGGCTTCTGTTATGTAACACTGTATTTCTGTGTGTTCAGCCCTACTGTTATATATAGCAGCAGTATTCTTTTCAATTGTTGAATAATATTCCACTGTATGAATATACTTTAATTTGTCTATTGTCCTGTTGAAAGGCATTTTGGTTCAGCTACCTTTTGATATGAATAATAATCACACTGACCTGCCTGCTAAGTATACCTGCGTTTATTGTTAGTCTTCTCAAATTTTTAGGATCTAGGTGGAGGGATAAATTACAAGCATGTTGTCTTAGCCCATTTAAGCTGCCATAACATAAACTGGGTAGATTATAAACAATGAAAATTTATTACTTACAGTTCTGGAAGCTAAGAAGTCCAAGATCAGGGTTCCAGTATGTTCGGATTCTGGTGAAAACCCTCTTCTGGATTGCAGACTGCCAACTTCTTGCTGTGTCCTCACATGGTAAAAGGGATGAATGTTCTTCCTTGGGCTTGTTTTATGAGGGCACTAATCTCATTATTGATGGTTCTGCTTTCATGACCTAATCACCTCCCTAAAGGCCACAACTCCTAATACTATCAGGTTGGCAGTTAGGATTTCAATACATGAATTTTGAGGGGAGACAAACATTCAGACTATAGCACGTGTCTGTAATCAAATAGGTGTTGGTGATTACTCCATTTCCATAAAACAATTTCAGGGACTATGCCAGGGACTAGAAAAAGAACTTAATTGTTTGATTTTCTTCTTTTTAACTTTTATTTTAGGTTCAGGGGTACATGTACAGGTTTGTTAGATAGGTAAACTTATGTTGTAAGGGTTTGTTGTACAGATTATTTCATCATCCAGGTACTAAGCCAATAGTTATTTTTTCTGATCCTCTCCCTCCTCCTACTCTCCACCCTCAGATAGGTCCCAGTGTCAGTTGTTCCCCTCTTTGTTCCCATGAGTACTCATCATTTAGCTCTCACTTACAAGTGAGAACATGCGGTATTTGGTTTTCTGTTTCTGTGCTGGTTGGCTAAGGATAACGTCCTCAAGCTCCATTCATGTTCCTGCAAAGGACAGGATATCATTCTTTTTCTTATAGCTGCATAGTATTCCATAGTGTATATTTACCACATTTTCTTTATCCAATCTGTCTTTGTTGGGCATTTAGGTTGATTCCATGTCTTTGCTATTGTGAATAGTGCTGCAATGAACTTTTGCGTGCATGTATCTTCATGGTAGAATGACTTATCTTCCTTTGGGTTATATAGCCAGTAATGAGATTGCTGAGTTGAATGGTAGTTCTGTTTTCAGCTCTTTGAGGAATTGCCACACTGCTTTCCACAATGGTTGAATTAATTTACACTCCCATCCACAGTGTATAAGTGTTCCTTTTTTTCTGCAACCTCGCCAGTATGTTATTTTTTGACTTTTGTATAATAGCCATTCTGACTAGTGTGAGATGGTATATCATTGTGGTTTTTATTTGCCTTTCTAATATCAGTGATATTGAGCTTTTCTTCATATGCTTGCTGGCCACATGTATGTCTTCTTTTGAAAAGTGTCTGTTGATGTTTTTTGTCCACTTTTTAATGGGGTTATTTTCTGTTTGTAAATTTGCTTAAGTTCTTTATAGATGCTGGATATTAGACCTTTGTCAGATGCCTAGTTTACAAAATTTTTCTCCTGTTCTATAGGTTGTCTATTTACTCTATTGATAGTTTCTTTTACTGCACAGAAGTTCTCGTTTAATTAAATCCCATTTATCATTTTTTGCTTTTGTCATGATTGCTTTTGTCATATTCAACATGATATATTTTTCTATTTCTACATCTGGAACGGCATTGCCTAGGTTGTCCTGCAGGGTTTTTATAGTTTTGGGTTTTACATTTAAATCTTTATTCATCTTGAGTTAATTTTTGCTTATGGTATAAGAAAAAGGTCCAGTTTCAATTTTCTGCATATGGCTAGCCTGTTGTCTCAGCACTGCTTATGGAACAGGGAGTCCTTTCCCCATTGCTTATTTTGTCAGCTTTGTTGAAGATAGATGGCTGTAGGTGTGTGGCCTTATTTCTGGGCTGTCTATTCTGTTCCATTGGTCTATGTGTCTGTTTTTGTACTAGTATCATGCTGTTTTGGTTACTATATCCCTGTACTATAGTTTGAACTTGGGTGACATGATGTCTCCAGCTTTGTTCTTTTTGCTTAAGATTGCCTTGGCTATTTGGCCTCTGCTTTGGTTCCACTTGAATATCAGAATAGTTTTTTTTCTTCTAGTTCTGTGAAGTATGTCACTGGTAGTTTGATAGAAATATCATTAAATCTGTAAATTGTTTTGGGCAGTATGGCCATTTTAAGGATATTGATTTTTCCTATTCATGAGCATGGAATGTTTTTCCATTTATTTGTGTCATCTCTGATTTCTTTGAGCAGTGTTTTATAGTTCTCATTATAGAGATCTTTCACCTCCCTGGTTAGCTGTATTGCTAGGTATTTTATTCTATTTGTGGCAATTGTAAATGGGATTGCATTCCTGATTTGGCTCTCAGCTTGGCTGTTGTTGATGTATAGGAATGCTAGTGACCTTTGTACGTTGATTTTGTATCTTGAAACTTTGCTGAAGTTGTTTATTGCCTGAAGGAGCTTTTGGGTCGAGACTATGGAGTTTTCTAGACATAGAGTCATGTTGTTGGCAAACAGGGATAGTTTGACTTGTCTCTTCCTATTTGGATGCACTTTATTTCTTTCTCTCGCCTGATTGCCTTGCCAGGACTTCCAATACTATGTTGAATAGGAGTGATAAGAGAGTGCATCCTTGTCATGTGCTGGTTTTCAAGGGGAATGCTTCCAGCTTTTGCCCATTTAGCATGGCGTTGGCTGTGGGTTTGTCATAGCTGGTGCTTATTATTTTAAAGTATGTTCCTTCAATACCTAGTTTATTGAGGGTTTTCACTATGAAGAGATGTTAAATTTTATTAAGGGCTTTTCTGCATCTATTGAGATTATCATGTGGTTTTTGTCTTTAGTTCTGTTTATGTGATGAATCACATTTATTGGTTTGCATATGTTGAAGCAACCTTCCCTCCCAGGAATGATGCCTACTTGATCACGGCGAATTAGCTTTTTGATGTGCTGCTGAATTCAGTTTGCAAGTATTTTGTTGAGGATTCTTTCATCAGTGTTCACCAAGGATATTGGCCTGAAGTTTTATTTTGTTTGTGTCTCTGCCAGGTTTTGAATCAGGATGATGATGGTCTCATATAATGAGTTAGGGAAGAGTCCTTCCTCCTCAGTTTTTTGGAATAGTTTCAGCAGGAATGGTACCAGCTCTTCTTTGTACATATGGTAGAATTTGGCTAGGATTCTATCCGGCCCTGGGCTTTTTTTTGGTTGGTAGGTTATTTAGTACTGATTCAATTTTGGAGCTCATTATTGGTCTGTTCAGGGAATCATTTTCTTCCTGGTTCAGTCTTGGGAGGGCGTATGTGTCCAGGAATTCATCTATCTCTTCTAGGTTTTCCAGTTTGTGTACGTGTTTGTGTATATAATGGTGTCTGATGGTTATTTTTATTTCCGGGGTGTCAGTGGTAACATCACCTTTGCCAGTTCTAACTGTGTTTATTTGGATCTTCTCTCTTTTCTTCTTTATTAGTCTCGCTAGTGCCTTATCTATGTTTATTGTATTTTCATGATGACCCTATGTAGTACCACCATCACCCCCTATTTAACACATGAGAAAATTGAGGCACATAGAAGTTAAATAATTGGTACATGACAGAATCAGAATTTTAACCCAGAGTCATAATTTTAATCTGGCCCCAGAACCTGCTTTCTCAACACTTCACTCAGTGCCTATCACAGAAATAAGCAAAATCTTACAAGGAGGGAATTCAGCCTTAAACCTCCCTGAATCTATATTGAAATTTGCATGGCCCCTGTAAATTTGGGAAATTAATGCATTACTGCCTACTCCAAAGTTATATATAATTGTAAACTCTAAAGCAGTCTGTACAAATACGAAATTGAAAATACTTTTTTTCAGATACTACAATGGTCCAGTCATTTCATGGCTTCTAACTAAAGATCTGCCATACCATGTTCCCTAATTTTGATGGTGTTCTTATTTTCCATGAGGTTCTCTAGGCTTGAAATATCATAATTATCCTAGAGTTAAGATATTTACTGAATGTATTCTATGTTTCAAACAGTTGAATGCTGTAAGGGTCATAAGAGAGACAGAATATGGAGATCCTAATTTTATCAGTAGAGTGAAAATTAAGGTTTCCCACATTGTGCCTCTGGGAATATTGAGGCCTTGGTAGTCATCAGTTTAGACAAGAGGAAAGTTTTGTCCACAAGTCACTATGTAGTGCCTAGGGATGTGGAAAGAAGAGACCTCTGAGTGTTTGGTAAACTAGAGTTAATCAGTACCATCTTTAACTGAGTTGTTTTCCACATAAACCAAGGGCTAAAGGTGAATTGGGCAGATAACACAAATAATTGCTTTATTTCAAAGGTGAGTCATTTCTGGCCTGGGGCACTTGATCCAGATTTCAGTTTGATTTCATCACATTCTTACAGTCACTTCTGCTTTAGCCTAGAGATTAATTTTTATCCTGGTGGACTTGTATGAAAAAACTATTCCACAAGATGTCTGAAGGTTTAATAATTAAAGCGGATGAAGATCTGTAACTAATCGAAGGTTCAAAGTACCAGGAGTTTTAAACACAGAGCCCTGATGAACAGCATGCAGTCGCTTACAATCAGCATTCACCTCAAAAACTTCTGAGTTCACACCTCTTTTCTTAGCATTCCCTTTCTTTTCTCTGTTGGAATCCTTCCCATCCCCTCTCCCTTCAATTTTTTTCCCACATTTCTTCCTCTCACTTGCATTCTCTAATTGGTCACAGTGAATAATGGAAGCACCAAACCCTAGATATTAAGAGCAAACCCTGGGTTTTGCAGATGAGGAAACTGAGGCACAGGTTGGAAAAGGGGTTTGAAGCAGTCAGAATGGAAACTTGGCTCTTTGGATTCACCAACCGAATATTTTTATTTAGCATTTACCAAAAGTATTTAAAAATATTATTTTTTTGTCATATTATAAAATATTTCATGGCCATCGTAAAAGATGTTCAAAAATACAGAGACTGTAAAGAAAAAATAAAAATCACTTACTATGTCTTCACCCAGAGATAACCACTATTAACAATTTGGGTATATTTCCTTTCAGTCTCTTTTCCATTCATATGAGCAGATATTACATTTATTTTAAAGAAATAGGATTCTACTGTAAGGGCACATTTGATCCTGTTTTTTTATGCTTACTTTTTTCTTTTTAGCATTGTCTCATTGATACAGGAGTTAAAAAGAAATCATTGGGCAGATGTGAGGGTATGGAAGTTCTCGGTAAGGCTTTTCTTTTTAAGGAAAAGCAGCCCCAAATTATTTTCTAACAAAGAGCAGCCTGTAAAATCGAGCTGCAGACATAAACAAGCAAGCTGGGAGCTTGCACAGGTGAATGCCAGCAGGAACTAGGGACTGGACATGTTTAAGACGGCAGCTCCATCTTTGTCCGCCAGCCACATGAACAGTAAGGAGCAGACAAGATGGGCCGGCCAAGGATAATTCATTTGCATAATAAGATTAGGATGGGGCCACCAGCCTTCCCCACACACTGTGTAAATGTCATACGTGATCCAACCAATCTGTAAGCCCTACGTAAATCAGACACTGCCTCCTCAAACCCGACTATAAAATCCAGCACGTCCGGCCAGTCAGTCTGTTTTTTTCTTTTTATTTATTTATTTATTTATTTATTATTTATTTATTTATTTATTTTCTTTTTTTTTTTAATTATACTTTAAGTTTTAGGGTACATGTGCACATTGTGCAGGTTAGTTACATATGTATACATGTGCCATGCTGGTGCGCTGCACCCACTAACTCGTCATCTAGCATTAGGTATATCTGCCAATGCTATCCCTCCCCCCTCCCCCCTCCCCACCACAGTCCCCAGAGTGTGATATTCCCCTTCCTGTGTCCATGTGATCTCATTGTTCAATTCCCACCTGTGAGTGAGAATATGCGGTGTTTGGTTTTTTGTTCTTGCGATAGTTTACTGAGAATGATGGTTTCCAATTTCATCCATGTCCCTACAAAGGATATGAACTCATCATTTTTTATGGCTGCATAGTATTCCATGGTGTATATGTGCCACATTTTCTTTTTTTCTTTTTTCTTTTGAGACGGAGTTCTTTTGAGCCTCCCGAGCAGCTGGGACTGCTGGCGCCCACCACCACATCCGGCTAATTTTTTGTATTTTTAGTACAGACATGGTTTCACTGTGCTAGCCAGGATGGTCTTGATCTCCTGACCTCGTGATCCGCCCACCTCGGCCTTCCAAAGTGCTGGAATTACAGGCATGAGCCACCGTGCCTGGCCCTGGCCAGTCTTTTCCACTCGGAGACCCCTCTCTCTATAGAGATAGCTGTTTTTTTGTTGTTGTTGTCTTTTTTTTTTTTTTTTCTTTTTCTCTTCTCTTGTGCCTATTAAACCTCCACTCCTAAACTGCTCGTGTATGTCCGTGTCCAAAATTTTCCTGGCACATGACAATGTACCCCAGGGTATATACCCCAGACAACATAGCTGCTTCATCATGGCAGTGAATATTCTTAAAAATATGACTTTTGATGGAGGCATACTATTTCAATCTATGGCTGCTGCATGATCTGTTTAACTACTTGTGGCACTTATTGAATAATGTTCTCTGTTTTTGATTTAAAAGCAGATGAGCGAGACACTTCATACGTCCCAAAGGAGAGGGGAGAGAACTCCAACAATTCTGAATGAGTTGCTTTTCCTTCATAGCTTTCAATTTTTCTTCCCATTGTTTTTCCTTCCCATGGTTTATAGACCCTCACAAGGGAGAAAAAGGATGCTTTTGCACTCTAAATGTGCTGCTTTCATTACCATCATTGTCTAGTGACTTCCGTTGCTCTTATGTTCCCACATTGATTGGGTACAGAGTCCACTTCATTCTGTGCTTCCTCCTCTTGCAACCAGTCTTCATCTTAAGAACCAGTGGCTGCTCATGCTGCCTGCCTTATGTGGATCACCCACCCCACTGGCTTTGCTCAAAATACTTCTCCTTTTTTGTTTTTAGTTTTGTTAACTCGTTCTTTCCCCCTCCTTTCTCTTTTCCTTCCCTCCTTCCCTCCTTTCATTTTTTTCTTCCCTTTCTTCTCTCTCTCTCTTTTCTCAGCTTTCCTGCGATATAATTGACAAATAAAAATTCTGTATATTTATGGCGTACAATATGATATTTTGATGTCTGTATATATTGTGAAATGTTTATGGAAACAACCTAATGAACACATCCATCACCTAGCATTGTTATTATTTTTTTTTAGTGGTAAGAACATTTATGATCTACTCTCTCAGCAATTTTCAAGTGTGTAATAGATTATTATGAACTAGAATGACCATCCTTTATCAACATCCTCTTGCAGCAGAGAAAGTTCCTGGTGGGCACATGCCAAGCGTAGACAGAGAAGGCTCAAGAGAAACGTGTTTATTGTTGGAGCATAGTATTTCACAGTTTGCAAATCCTTACCTGCTCTGGGAAAGGTAGATAGAGATGTCTCTGAGGTGTTGGAATTACAAATTACACCCAGTGTTTGGAATTCTTTTCCATTTTGAAGATGAGGCAGTATAGCTAGTGCAGTGGATAAGAGGGCAGACTTTGATGACAAGCAGACCTGTGCTTGAATCTCAGCTTTGTCTGAACTTGCTGTGGGACTTTGGTTAGACCATTCATGTAAATCATCTGAGCCTCATTCTTCATCTGTATTTGGGAATAATAAAGGGCCCTAACTCATAGGCCTGGGCAAGGATTGAAAGACATAGTCTACTTGAAGAGTTCAGCATGGTGTCTGGAATGTCAAAGTAGTAAACAAATGGTAGCAAGGAACATCATTTATCCTATTTGTCTTGCCCTGGTGTTCTTACATTCAAGGTCAATGTTTTATCTTTTCAGTGAATAATAGAAAATGAAAATTGAAGTGATAGCCAAAGAATGATCCCTTACATATATATACACACACACACACACACATGTGTTTGTATGTTTGTGTAAAATAAACATACTTCGTTTAAATTAAAAATGAGAGTTTTAAATTAAAAAATGAGAGCTTTTGATGTTTAGAACTTGTTGAGAAGTTGGAGATCAAGTTTAAGAGCATCTTAATAGACTTATTTAAAGCAAGGTACTTAATTTTTCACTTTCTCAATGCTTATAGCCTTGTGAAATTCTACAGTGACCAACTTTAAGGGTCTGGGTTCCATGCACTGAACTTCCTGGATAATGGTCTGTTTCTGCGAAGCTGCATGATTGAGCTTCCTGGTTCCAGGCAGGCAGACTGGCCGCCCTCTGGCTTTGGAACCGGATTGGAGCTGTCACATCCACTTACTGGGACCCACATGACCTTTGTTCCACACTTGAGGCTGTTCTCTGTGAGCCAAATATGGATGTACCTGGCACAGAATAGATGTTCTTTGCTGTGAGAACAATTTGGAGTAATATTTGCTCATAAACGCAGTCGTTTCCTCAGAAAGTAATGCATTAGCAGCTTGGCTGGCCGATTCCTGCTGTTCTTTCAGGCTGAACAGCAGCAGTGTCTGAATCACCTTCCGGAAGCACCTTGTGGCAATTCGCTAATTATTTTTATGATGCCAGGTCAGCAGTAAAGGTGGCCTTCCTGCTTCGCTCTTTCTCCAGAGCCACGTGATGGAAGAGACTATTTTTCAAACCTGAGTTTGAGTGCCCAGCCTGCCAGGAGAGGAAGGCACTGAATATTCAGGCTGAGTTGCTTTGCACCCTTTTCCCTTTGCATGTCCTTGTCCTGGTCCTGGTATTTTGTCCCCGGAAAGTGTATTATTTTCTGAAGGCTGCTGTAACAAAGTACCACAAAGGGGGTGGCTTAACACAATAGAAATGCCTTCTTTCATAGTCTGGAAGCTAGAGGTCTGAAATCATGGTGTTGGCAGGGCTCTGCTCTCTTTGAAGGGTCTAGAGGAGAATCTGTTCCATGCTTTTTTTTTTTTTTTCCTTTTTTAGCTTCTGGTGTTGCCAGCAATTCTCAGCATGCCTTGGCTTGCAGCTGCTTTGCTTCATTCTCTGCCTCTGTCATCACATGGCATTGAGACATGTCATTCTCCCAGGTGTCTGTCTCTGTGTGTCTTCTCCTTATAAAAACATCAGTCATACTGGATTAAGGGCCCACTCTACCCCACTTTGACCTAATCTTAACTAATTCCATCTGCAATGAGCCTATTTCCAAATAAGGTCACATTACAAGGTACTGGGGGCTGAGGATTTTCACCTCTTTTAGGGGGACATGATTCAAATGATAACAAAACATATCCAAGCATACCTTATTTATGAAAGCTGGGGCATTATTCCTAATTATTTTTCAGGTCTGAGACTGGTTGGGAGCTGTTTTGTTTCCTTTGTAGGTAGGAAGAGGGTGGCTGAGCTCTGAACTCAAGCTAGTGGTGTGCACACGTGTTTTTTGAACATGTCGTCTGTGAGCTACAATCGTTTGGGTGAACAAAACTCTTTTCTTATTTTTATGAGATTATAGTGTTCCAACAAATAAAGAAAAAGAAGACTTCTTTCTCCTTGCTGAGTCAAGGCTTGTATTCTATGGTTCCTTCATTCCTGTAACACCTCATCCATGACAAAACTCTTGTTTCCAGCCTGGAGGGAAAAAAATTACAGTCATATTAAAAGTACCACAGGAAAGTTAAAACCCTGGCATCAGTCATTTCAGAAAAGGCTGAACTCTTTTAACTAAACAGAGCAGCTTTGAAATTTAATAGAAATCTTGTGAGGTGTACTATAATGTGAAACAGTATTTCTTTTAGTTATTTCATGAAAAGATGAGCATTTCTGTGGTGACTTTCATCTGAAGTACCTCAAATGCCACACTAATTTGATAAATTATGCTGTCTGTGGGGCTTCTGCATCCTGCCCACTGTTCTTCCCAATTTCCAAATCCTACAGAGGCACAACCACCTCTGGAGTACAGGTTGAGGCTCGGTGTGGTAGCAATTCTACTTAAACAAGGTGTATTGGGATTTTGAGAATTTTCCATTCCTTATTTGTGTTTCAAGGAGATACTTGGCATCATAGAAAGAACTGTGGATTTAAAATTAGCTGTGTGAGGCCGGTCGCGGTGGCCCACACCTGTAATCCTAGCACTTTGGGAGGCCAAGATGGGGGGATCATGAGGTCAGAAGATTGAGACCATCCTGGCTAGCACAGTGAAACAATGTCGCTACTAAAAATACAAAAAATTAGCTGGGCATGTGGCGGGCGCCTGTAGTCCCAGCTACTTGGGAGGCTGAGGCAGGAGAATGGTGTGAACCCAGGAGGCAGAGCTTGCAGTGGGCTGAGATTGCGCCACTGCACTCCAGCCTGGGCGACAGAGCGAGACTCCATTTCAAACAATATAAATAAATAAGTAAAAAAAAACTAAATTAGCTGTGTGAATCTAGGCCTCAGTTTCCTCAAGTGGAAAATGAAGCATTTGGACTTATGACTTCTGAGGTTCTCTTCCAAGTTTAAATATCTAGGAGTCTATGGTTTGTGAAGACTTTTCTAAATTGCTTCGAAATGTTGACCAGGGAGTTAAGTGTGCTTTTAGGGAACCGTCTGTGACTTGGTATTCTGCTCAGTTTTGCTGACAAAATCTTCTGTTCCATGAAGGATTTCCCTGGTATTTGACCTCCATGTTCTTCAGGCTTGTCAATGTTTATAGCACAGCAGTGACCTTGCAAAGTGAAATAGCCACTTTGTATTTCTTTCTGCCAGTGTGCATGCTCTCCAAAGGCTGCCCCAGAGATTATTGATGAGGAGTATGGCCCATTGTGATTCCTAGTATTTCTGTAGCTCTTTATAGTTTTCACAATGAATTCATGAACATTCATTTATTGAATTCCCCCTGATAGTCTGGAGATAAGCTAGACTGGTATTATTATTCTCATTTGAAGGATGAGGAAGCCAAGGAACATTGAGGCTACATCACCTTAACAAGGTCACAGAGTCAATTAGTGGCAGAGGAAGGAATGGATACAAATATTCTGGCTTCTAGTTTAAGTTTTCTTTTACTATATTACATTTGAATCAAACTGTCCAGATGGAGAAAGAAAATAATGTAACATGTATACCTACTATGTGCTGGATATACTAGTCAGGATTCAAACCACAATGTATTTGCTTCTGAGGATGAAATTCTTTACATTGCCCGATATTTCTTCCTTAATGACTGGAAGCAAATGGTGAATACCAAGGGCCATTACATAAAATAGATTAAATTAGTTTGGTTTTATAGGCAACTTGAACGCACTCAATTCTTTTTTATTATACTTTAAGTTCTAGGGTACATTTGCACAACGTGCAGGTTTGATACATAGGTATACATGTGCCATGTTGGTTTGCTGCACCCATCAACTCATCATTTACATTAGGTAGTTCTCCTAATGCTATCCCTCCCCCAGTCCTCCACCCCCCGACAGGCCCCAGCCCCGGTGTGTGATGTTCCCCACGCTGTGTCCAAGTGATCTTTGTTCAATTCCCACCTATGAGTGAGAACATATGGGAACACACTCAATTTTGATGTGTACACATAACAGAACTTCCCTAAACTATGATCTTAGGATGTGAATAGCATCGGGCTGGGATCATTCTCCTAGTGCCTTCCAGGGAACTTCCATGGGAAGTGAGTGGGGAATGAAGAAAGCTGTGTAGGAAATACATTGTTTCTTTGTAAAAGACACCACTAGAAAATTGGAGGAGCCAGGAATGACATTGCCTTCTCTCTCGAATGGATGGTGTGATGTTCAGAGATGCCAAGAATTCCTTGTGGATACTCTTAAGTCTTTTTCCCTGGTGGCTGGGCCCACAGTGATAGCTCTAGAGACTAACCTGTAGGAAGTATTTTCAAATAGCTATAATAGTGCTGCCTTAAATTCCTCATTTTCTGTTGTGAGGACAAATGAGAAAACGTATGTGATTATATTGTGAAAACACAGTCAACCAGTCATAGTAAGAAACCAACATTGTGTTTCATGAGAGAATAGACTTGGGGTGCAAAAGCTGTTCTGCTACTTGCTAGTTTTGGGTTCTTGAGCAAGTGCCTTATCTTATTGAGCTTCAGTTTTCCCATCTTGCCTTCTAAGTCTTCAATGAAATGATCTCAGTAAAATCCCAGACCTAATACCTGGGTCTTTTCTAGTCTCAGATGAGAAATTCCTCTTTCTTCTCACCTCTCTTTTGAGTTAGTGACTTGATTCCTGTTAAAATATTCTGGGATAAAATGATTTCTTTTGTTTTGTTTTTTGAGACAGAGTCTCACTCTGTCACCCAGGCTGGAGTGCTCTGGCAAGATCTCAGCTCACTGCAGCCCCGAATTCCCGGGTTCAACTAATTCTCATGCCTCAGCTTCCCAGGTAGCTGGGATTACAGGGGTGTGCCACCACACCTGCCTAATTTTTGTATTTTTAATTTCACGTTGGCCGGGCTGGTCTTGAACCCCTGACCTCAAGTGATCCATCCACCTTGGCCTCCCAAAGTGCTGGGATTTCAGGCATGAGTCACCACACCTGGTCAAAGGTCAAAACCCATTTTTTTAAAAAAGTAATATATGTTCTTATTTAACAGGCCTAAAAAAAAAAAAAAAAAAAAAAGAAGACAGGATTAGCAAACATAATAGATTTTTTAAAACAAGTTTTCCAAGTTATGTCCTCACATCAAGCTCTATCAGTTGTTCCATTTTTTTGTATACTCAACATTCCTTCCTTCTGGGAACTCTCTTCCCTCTCGGTGTATTTCTGGTGGGGTTGAAAATGATGTGGCTCTGCCTTTCTTGCCAAGCGATTGGCTGAAGGATGGACATGTGATTCTAGAGGAGCCAATCACAGTCTTTGAGTTTGCTTTGGTCACTGGTGGGTAAAGAGCAACACTATTCTCTGAGATTGCTGCCTGTGGGTAAGGTTGAGCCTGGGCTGCTGGTGGCTGTCTTTGATGCCATGCTGAAAGAGCCTCTTGAGGATGAAACCCCCATGTTGGAAAATGGAAAGAAACATTAGAAAGAGAGATTTTTCTTGACATATTTCAACCTCTGTATCTATCTGACCATTCTTAAATTCAGCTCTTTGGTCTGACTGATTACTTCCTTAGGATAAGAACTTCCGTTATGGTGCAAGCTAGTTATGGTGCAAGCCTAGTGGGTACTTGGAGTGGGTGGAGGAGTCAGTTGTTCTGGGCTTGTTAGGAAGCATATAGTCTAAGGGGTCTGTATAGAAAGCCGGCGAGGTGTTAAAATGGGTCCCTGATGATCAGCTCTGCCAGATCTCCATGGTCAGGATCTGGCTTTCTTTTCAAAACAGACTTGCAGAGAGAATTCAGGGCATACAGATTGATTCTTGATGCTCATCCAACACAGCTGGACTGTGGACTTTTTGGGGAGACTGGTTCCAGGCCAAAATCTTATGTGTGATCTTTCAGGCCCAACTCGAGGCCGTTACAAGGCTTTGTCCGGCAGGCCTCATGGCAGGAAAGCTACCCTCCCCACACCAGACTTGGTGCACAGACAGTGCATTGCAGTTCTCTGGAGGGAGATGCAGTCAAGAACTCAGGCCGGGCGCGGTGGCTCTCGCCTGTAATCCCAGCATTTTGGGAGGCCGAGGCGGGCAGATCACAAGGACAGGAGATTGAGACCATCCTGTATAACACGGTGAAACACCATCTCTACTAAAAATACAAAATATTAGCCGGGTGTAGTGGCACGCACATGTAGTCCCAGCTACTCGCGAGGCTGAGGCAGGAGAATCATTTGCACCCTGGAGGCGGAGGTTGCAGTGAGCCAAGATCGCGCCACTGCACTCTAGCCCAGGTGAAAGAGTGAAACTCGGTCTCAAAATAAATAAATAAATAAATAAATAAATAAATAAATAAATAATAAAGAACTTAGCCCCCCTTGGGCCAGCCACGCTCACCTGAATATCTGCATTTCTAGACAGGTACATCCATTCAGAAGCCTCTTTGCTGAAAGCCTTGACTAAGGCACTTTTCTCCACGTTGATTCAGTGTCTTTCTACTCCTAGCCCTTCTTCTCCTAGCTGACATGTTCATAAGAGGAAGGAGGCTTTTGTTCAGCGCTCCTCAGTTGTGAGACAACCTCACCCATCTGTGCTGCATCCACTCGACTGTTGCCCAGTGCCGTTCTGTAGGGAAAAACGGACCACAGGGGAGCCAGCACCTCTTTTTGCATCTTGCTTGCATTGTTGTAGTAAGTGAATAAATGCTTAGTTGTTACTTTCAGTTTGGCTCATTGTCCTAATTGACCACCTGGACACCTGGCAACTAGACAATTTTAAATTCATCCCTCTGGGTTCTTCTAAACATTATCATGCATAATTATCCAGACTGGCAAGGAGCAGAGAAGCATGGCTGAGAGTGGAACTCCAATGTCAGTGTAGGATTTTCAACCCCAGCTGTCCGTTTAAAAGAAACTGATGCTCACGTCTCATCCCAGACTATTTATATGAAAATTTTTGTGGACGGAGCTCAGGCATGAGCTCCAGGTGACCTAAGATGAGCCAAAATTGTGAACATTGCATTAACAGGCATCAGAATCCTAATCCTGGAAATTAGTAGCACAGATTTCTAAGCTCTCTTTGACCTGTTGGATGAGAATAATCTAGGAGTAGGGCCTGGGAAACCGGGGAATTCAGGCGATTTTGACACAGGTGGTGATTAATTTGAGGAAGATGGAAAAATATTGGTCCAGTGTATGAGTGTGTGTGTGTGTGTGTACTCTCTCGATGGAGAGAAAGAATCATGGAGAAAGGGAATAAAAAACCTCAGAATCCAAGGAATAACCTAGAAAAGAACTTTATATTCATCCACTCATCCATCTATCCAGGTTGGTGGCAATGTGGCACAGCCACAGCCGTTAAAAGCATAGAATGGTTCTGTCATGTTGGGCAAATTATGTAACCTCTTTCAACCTCAGTTTCATCATCTGAAATTTGGGAACACACGTAATATCCCCTTGCAGGTTATTATGATGTTTAAATAAATTATGCTTGTAAAGTATTTAACATAGCATCTAGAACTGCACTGTCTAATACAGTAGTCGCTAGTTGTGTGTGGCTGCTGGGCACTTAAAATGTGGCTAGTTTGAATTGGGATGTGCTATAAATATAAAATCCACACTGAATTTTTAAATCTTAGGATAAAAAT
The DNA here is from genome assembly GCF_029289425.2 of Pan paniscus. Lineage (NCBI taxonomy): Eukaryota > Metazoa > Chordata > Mammalia > Primates > Hominidae > Pan > Pan paniscus. Next base: position 13,974,781 of record NC_073252.2, read on the forward strand.
GCAAAATGTCTTATTAATAATTTTAAAATATTAAAATTATAATTTGACTATATTGTATTGAAATAATATTTTAGGAATATTAGGTTAAATAAAATATATTGTTAACATTAGCTTTATTGGTTTCTTTTTACTGTTTTACAAATGAGGCTACCAAAATATTTGAAAATAACAGATGTGGCTCGCATTTTATTTCTACTGGGCAATGTTGACCTAGAACATAGCAAACTCTCAGTGACTGTTAGCATGTTGTTATTGGTATTATTTAATTCAAAAGCACTTAGTGAACACTTGCTATGAAGGATATAAACATCAGTCATTGATTAGCTAGTGTATCTTCCATTGAGGTAGTTAAAGTCTTGTTAAGGCAAACGAAGTAACCAAGAATATTTGGGATTTGATTCATCTTAGAACTGTGGTGTGTGCCTGGCATAGTCCACATTTCCACAACAAATGCAAGGTGAAATGCTACCAGAATTATTAATGAGACATTACAAATTGGGGTGATTAACTCAGGTACCTTAAAGCATATGCGGTGTCTGGTGACAAGAAGGTGTCTCAGAGAGGACGCTGGAGCTGAAGAACTTCATCAGACCTATAAAACAGTATTTGACAAATTAGATTCTAATACACATCATGTAGCCCATCATCTCTCCCTTTCCTGCCATTATAAAGAAAGGAATCAACACTTCTTGGAATATTGGGTCAAATATTGTCCCCCTAAAATTCATGTCTACCTGGAACCTCAAAAATGACCTTACTTGGAAATAAGGTCCTTGGAGATGTAATAATTTAATACAAAGTCATATTTGATTAGGATGGGCTCTAATCCTATGATGGTGTCCTTTTACGAAGAGAAAACCGAGAAGACATACAAGAGAACATATGTGAAGATGCAGGCAGGGATTGGAGTCATGCAGCTATAAGCAGATTATTGGCAACCACCAGAAGCTGGAAGAGGCAAGGAAGGATTCTTCTCTAGAGCTTTTGGAGGGAGCTTGGACCTGCTGACATCTTGAATTTGGACTTCTAGCCTCCAGAACTGTGAGAGAATAAATTTGTATTATTTCAAGCCACCCAGTTTGTGGAAATTTGTTATGACAGCCCAAGGGTATGGATATATTGAATATTTACTTAAGCCAGGTTTTGCTTTCTTAATTCTTTAGGAAACAAATATTAACTTCTTTGGTTTTCTGGGATTCACTTGTGGTTCTAGGGAGAATGTGGATCCAGGGAGACATGAAGGTCTTGGCAAAGGCAGAAACAGAGTCTAAGAGAAACCAAGGCATATCAAAAACAATATAGCCAGATGGAGTCTCCAAAATGAGGATGAAGGGGCAAGCTAAAGGTCAAAGTTAGAAAACAGTGCCCAGAACTGGTTTAAAGTGAAGTCATGAAAGGAAGAGAAATGGTGGATTAGAAATGGATTAAATTGTGGATAGACTGGCAAGCAGAGAGTAAGATGGGTCCGGATGAAGAGACTGGGAATATGGCTGATATCAGTATGGGATGGGTGAAGCCCCGTGTCTGTGTTGTGCCAGCTGTGTGGCAGAGTGACATCTTTACATAAACTTGAAGTTATTGTTCCTTACACTAAGATATGGCTACATCTGGACACATGGTGATTGACAGGAGTTATATAAACCTATAGCACAAGGGTGGGGCATCTTCTTCTATCATCATAATACAAAAACAAACACATGTTTCGAAGTATAATATACAACTTTCCTGAATGCTAATCTAAAACATGAGATTATGAAAGTTTTTCTTTTGTGGCATTCACTTCAGGCTTTTAGCATTTCCCAGCAGTACACAGCCACTTTCATGTGCTCTCATGGCCATCTCCACTGCTGGAAAGTTGGAGAATCACTGAAGGAAAAGGCTTGTAAAGAACTGGACAATATTCCCATCATTTCTAAGATATGTCCCTTGCCCTAAGCCTGCATATTTAGGCACTCATTAGACATTTGGTAGTTCTTTTGTGAGAGTGAAAGTCCAAAAAAAGTGATGCATTTCTTTGGGTCTGCACCTTGGCCCGTGTGTTTATAAACAAAGAAAACTTATATAGGGAGGGTGTTTTCAGGAGTGCTAGGGGGGTGTGCATAGTAAGAAGTGCTTGATGATTCTCAAACTTGCAGACACTTCGGGCATATCAAGGCAAGAAGAAATTAAACCCAGTGCAAATATGAAAACTTTACCTTTATCTAGACAAGGCTTTCTAACTAAGAAATGCATGGTATTTAAATAGCCTGAAATTACAGTGGGTTTTCTTGTGTAGGTTCATCTGGTTCAAGTTAGGTGTCTGTAACTTTTCTGCTACAATCCTATGTTCATATTTATATTACTCTTCTTTTAGTTAATTATATGTAGGTGTGTACTATTTTATCCTCTGGATCATCAAGGACAAATGGAACCTTTTTGAGGCTGGTTTCCTCTGCAGATTTAGAGCGATTGCTTGTTCCTGACGTGCTAAGCATTGGGAAGATGAGGAAGTTCATGGACATGCCCAGTTGCCAAAAGTGGAACCTGGGAGTCATCCTGGAATTTTTTCCTCTTCCTTGTGGCATCTCATCCATTACCAAGTCCTAAAATCTGCATCTGGAGAGCTCTCAAATCCACCCAACTTCTCTTTGTCCTTTTGCCTAGGTAAGAGTAGAGTCTAATCCTACACAGGAATGAACGTATGCGTAGAAAAGAGTTAAAGATTCTAGAATTCGCTTATAAAGTGAAAATCATTTATAGTTAAAATTACCTTTGGGAGAAAAACATGGGGAAACCATTCCTTAAATTATACTTAGATTACCTGGGCCCTCTATAAATAAAAGCTGCCACATAAACTGTTATTTCTCTTGCTTTTCCAGCTGAGGCCATCCTTTATCTAATAGGACTAAAGGCTGTTTTGGACAGGGGGATGGATGATAAGGTAAATGAGGAAATTTCTCTGTTTATTTCATTTTATTTTAGTTAAACAATTATAAATGAATGGATGTTATGGCACTGGGTTGCATTTGGCTGGACAGTCATCAGCTGTTTCAGGCAGACCTTGCTAACCCAGTTAATAAATCCTATTAACCAAACAGAATTTATTCTTGCTGCAGCTTCATTTCTGCCACAAAGTGTTGTCTGGGGCAGTAATGTAAAAGAAAGCCAATGTTAGACTCAGCTGGTTAGAAACACAGCAAAGCAGAATGTGGGTCTTCTGGGAAAGAAAGTGGATGGGATTGTTGAGAAAGGGAGACCTGGTCTTCTCCAGTCCCAGGAGGCTGCCAAACGCTCATTCCCAAGGGCGAAGTCTTGGATTTTCCCTTTTTTTCTCTCACAAAGTAACCACCTGTGGGAAATTCTCCTGCTTATCTTATTTTTCTTGCCCAGCATTCTAGACAGGCCTTCCTAACAGAGACCACCAAAGGTGTGTGAGGTCAGTGGCTGGATTGCACATTGGAGTGGACAAAACTGGGTTCACATCCTGGTCTTGCCGCAGAGCTGGACATCCCTGGGAAAGTTACTGAACAAATCTTTCCCTTGGTTCCTCTCATCTGTTAAATGGAGATGTTCCTGCTAACTTTATAGAGCTGGTGGGAAGATGGAACATGCAAGCTCCTGGATGGCCTAATAAATGAAGTTCATTCCATTGCTCTGGGAGAATGTTCCTGCAGATTTTTAGAAGAGGCAGTAGCTAGGGAGAGCCCATCGTCAATGCACCCTGTGTATTATACTCCTAGAAGGTGCAACAGGGCAAAAAGGACTTTGAAAGTGGCTTTGTTTGAATGCTCTTCAATCCTAAGATTATTTTTCTGTTTTATTCTTGTACACACTTGCTCTCAGATAATCATACAGATGTATGAGCTGTTAGGTCTTGGGTTTAATTCATCATGACGAGGTCACTTTTTGCTACCATACAGTTACATATGAACATCTGCTTGGCCATCCTGCCTGGGATAGAGAAGGAATATTCATTTTTCTAATTCCCGACTAACAGGTATTTCTCAATTACTTTCTAATGTGTGGCCACCTATAGTAATGCCAAGATAAAGAGAAGAGGGAAAATCTACCTTCTTACTCCTCCCAATGTAGCCGTCCTTCAACACAATTGCATTCAAGATCTAGCCCTCTTGAGAGGGCAAATAGTTCTTAACTTGGAAGCCAAACTGATCAAGTGGTAGTGGGACCTGTGATGCTTTGTTGAGAAGATGTCTGAGGTTACATCTGGAATCCACAGCAAAAAGGCCATGATCAATGTATGATGTCTGCTGTGGGTTTGGATTGAGGCGTGGTGCCACATGGTTCCCATAACAATCTACCATTCATCTTATTGATTCTCCAGATTTCTATCACAGTGCCTATTTCTTCATTCCACCTTTTACTTTCTTGTAGGATATTGGTAGACCATTGCCACATTGTAGAAGTCTTGAAGTTAGGTAGGGACTCTCAGTCTTTATTACTGTACTCTCCCTACCTCACACCTCCCACTTTAAAACCTGGTGCAATGCTTGACACCTTATAGTCATTCAATTATATTGCCCAGTTTAACTTTCAACCTTACTCCTTTAAGCCACTTTCTATACTGCCAACAGAAATATATTTCTAAAATAAACATATAATCTTGTTCTATTTCTACTTAAAACTCTTTCTGATCCCAACTAGCTCAAGGATAAAGTCCAAGTTCTAAATCCTTTATTTTGGCAAAACAATTCTTTGGAGGTTTTGTTTTCACCTAGTTCTCTGACTCACCAGCCACTCTTCCCTCCTCCATCTCTTATGCATCATTTTATTTTGTACTTTGGAGTCTTTACATCTGTAGGTTATTAGACAAAGAATGCCCATTCGCCATTGTCCACCCCGTGGGCTATTCTTCATCCTTCAGAATTCTGTATCTTGAAGGACTGAGATATAATATAGTGGTTAAACATATGGGCTGGGCATCAGGATGCTTAAGTTCAAATCTTGATTAGTTGCATAACTTTGTGCAAATGCTTTGACTTTTCCCAATCTGAGAAATGGGAGGTAGTACTGAGTTGTGTGCATAGTGGGAGAAGTCAATGAGCAGTATGTGCAGAACTTAGCATGATGCCTGGCACAGTGTGAGTATTCAGCTAAATTTATCTATTTTCTTAACTGGGAATCAGAACCAAGCTCACAGTCCTTAGGGGAAATGGACAAAATTGCAATATAATGTGAAAAGAATTGTAATCATGGCATGAATAAGAAGCAAAGGGAGCCCAAAGGGCAAGCCCAGGAAAAGAGCACCAAACCCAACTGGAGGAAAGGGATGTCTGAGGAAATGCATTTGGGAAGTGGATGCTTGAACTAAGAACTAAGAAATGGGCTAGAAGTTTGGCACAATGGTGAGGATGCATGGTGTGTAAGAGTTGGGGCTTCATGGACCATATCTGGCCCCATGCAACTTTGTCAGGGGGAGAGACAATCAGCCACAGGTGAATGTCATCTTTTGGTTACTTTTGGATGCAGTGTTCTGGTTAGCCCACTGGCACTTCAGGTGCCTTGTCCCTTTCTCATATACAGGAGAAAACTGGGGAGAAAGAGGATTCATGCAGCAAAAGCTTTTCTCCTGATGGAAGGGCAGATGAGAGAGAGCTATGTGTCTCTGTAAGCTACATTGTGTGAGTGTTGCTTACATGGAAGCCTCCCCTTAATCTCTCTCCTTGATCTTACTCTCTTACCCTTGATAAATTGAGATGGGGTATGTGGAGCATCTTTTGTCCCTCCTTTTTGGAGAGAAAGGCGAGGATGGATATGCCAGAGCTGCATGGCCCTCTGTGAGCAAAGAGCAGGCTGTTTCACCCTTGACATCCCAGGGTTAGACCAGTACCCTGGGATGGCTGATGAGAGCTCCAACTCTATAGTTGCCTTTGGCATGTTGGAAACAAAACTCTTGATCTCCCCCTGCCCATGAGCATCATTCATGATTGATCAAAATTACTTTCCCAACTCAATGGAAAAAGGAGGGGAGTTATTTTTACTATAGGCAGGGGACTCCGAAAAAGAGGTGTCCTTATGAGGTTTTGCATTCTGGCTTAATTTAACTGGTTAAAAATTTGGCAGGTAGCAGAGTGTATGTAGGGTCAGGTGAAGGCAGGGCATTGGGAGCAGACAGCATGGCATGAAGAAAAGTATGGCACCATATTAAGTTAAGAATTAAGAGGCAATGTGAATTTATTTTTGTTTCAAAATTGAAACTGATTAATATCAATATCACTTAGTAAAACTCAGGAGAAAAAATCAAGTTAGACGTGCAAAAACGTGATCTGAATGTGATAGATGTTATTCTGTGAAGCTTAATTTCATCTGAAAGCAATGTAAGAGAAAATAAAAAGCATTGTATTGCTTAGTAATTATCCTGTGGCTGATAGGGATATTTCATTAAAAAATGGATAGAGTGCTAAATATCCCCTAACACAGCTATTTAAGTGAAGTATCAAAGTGTTGAAAGAGCACTCATTGTTTAATATTCCTTAGGTAGGCTAAGGTTTTCCTGTTTCAATTGTTGACAATGTGTGAATATTGGATTCCTTTTCTTTCTAAACAATACATAAGTTACTTGTGAAATGTTGTAGTTCTCTTTTCAGTAAATGAAAAAATCAAGGCCTACTATTTAAGTGACTTAACCAAATGTTATTTAGCACACCTGAGGTTTGAACCTAGCTCTCCTGATCCCACATTTGTTGGCATTTCTACTACATTATGTTGATCCTGTTTGGAGAATTAAGCAGTAAACATGGTACAGGTGAATCCTGTTGGTTCTGGGGAATAGTAAACCTCTTCAAATTCCATTTTTATTGCAATCAAGAATGTGAAAGAAAATGGCATTCACCCCTAAGCATTGACCCCACTTGAGAATTTTAACAATCGCCAATGTCATCTCTCTTTTTGCAAATAAAGACTATGTTTCCCTATTCTAGGTGTCCACGTGGAAACTTAAAAACCAGTTAATAGTCCACAGTGTCTCGAGATTGAGACAATATGTCAGGTGGGCAGAGTAACTAGATCTTTTTACCTGAATGCTTTGGTTTTCAGCAGACACTTGAGTGTCATGGGGATATGGCCAAAATGATCTCTTGTTTCATTCTCTTTCCCAGTGATCAGGCTGAGGACCAATGCTCTCTATGGGCAATGTCCATCTGTCAAGGCTAGTGACTACTGCTTAGTTGGTTCCTTGTGATGAGTTTGAATTTCAGGGCCAATTTGCTCAGCCATGGGTATTACTTCCCTATGCTAGTCAATATTTTATTTTCTTATTTAAAATTAGTTCAGATTTCTTGGCTTTTTTCTTTACAAAACATAATCTTTTCTATTATTTAAAAATAATCAAATAAATGAATAGGGCGAAACATTTAAATAGTCCAAATTTCTTTTTCTTTTCTTCTTTTTGAGACAGAGTCTTGCTCTGTCACCCAGGCTGGAGTGCAGTGGTGCGATCTCGGCTCACTGCAACCTCCACCTCCTAGGCTCAAGTGATCCTTCCACCTCAGCCTTCCAGGTAGCTGAGACTACAGGTGCATGCCACCACTCCTGGCTAATTTTTGTGTTTTTAGTAGAGACCAGGTTTCGCCACTTTGCCTAGGCTGGTGTCAACCTCCCTGGTAGCTGGGACTACAGGCATGTGCCACCATGTCTGGCTAATTTTTGTATTTTTAGTAGAGACTGGGTTTCCCTATGTTGCCCAGGCTGGTCTTGAACTCCTGAGCTCAAGTGAGCCATCCGCCTCAGCCTCTGAGAGTGCTGGGATTACAGGCATGAGCCACTGTGCCCGGCCCCAAATGGTACAAAATTCTGAAAGCTAAAATATGAATCTTCTTTATATTTGAGAAGTGCATTTCCCCCCTACCCGTGGCCCCCAGAGAAGAGCTAAATATTAGAAGTTTATTTTGTATTCTACCAGAAACTTTTTTTTTTTTTTTTTTTTTTTTTTTTGAGACGGAGTCTCGCTCTGTGGCCCAGGCGGGAGTGCAGTAGCGCAATCTCGGCTCACTGCAAGCTCCGCCTCCCGGGTTCATGCCATTCTCCTGCCTCAGCCTCCCAAGTAGCTGGGACTACAGGCGCCCGCCCTCACGCCCGGCTAATTTTTTTGTATTTTTAGTAGAGACGGGGTTTCACCGTGTTAGCCAGGATGGTCTCGATCTCCTGACCTCGTGATCCGCCCGCCTCGGCCTCCCAAAGTGCTGGGATTACAAGCGTGAGCCACCGCGCCCGGCCTACCAGAAACTTTTTGTGTGTGCATTTATGCAAAAAAACAAAGTTGGTGGTTCCCATGTTTGATAGTTTACTAAAATGGCTCACAGAACTCGGGAAAGGACTTTACTTGTTCCTCTCAGTTTATTACAAAGGGTACAACTCAGGAATCATCAAATGGAAGAGATGCATAGGGTAAGGCATAGGGGAAGAAGTGCAGAGCTTCCATGCCCTCTCTGGGCACACCACCCTTCTAGCACCTCCACGTCTTCACCAATTGGGAAGCTCTCTAAACTTTAATTTTTAGACTTTTAATGGAGGTTCAATTTCTATAAGCATGATTGGTAAAATCAGTGGCCATTGGTAATTAACTTAATCTTCAGCCCCTCTCTCCTCACTGGAAGTTGGGGAGTGGGACTGAAAGTTCTAACATTTTAATCACATGGTTGGCTCCTCTGGCAACCAGACCTGATCTTGAAGCTCTCTAGGGGCTCAGCAAGAGTCCCCTCATTAGCACAGACTCAGATATGTTGGAAATGATGCAAGACAGAGGCTTCTGCATCATTTTTAATCAAGGGGAGGAGAACTGGGAATATGGAGGAATAAGATGCTTCTCCAGGCCTGGAGTAGTCAGGAGAATCTGGAAGTTCAAGATTTCTGAGTGTATTGACACGAGTCTTTTTATCCCACATCTCCTTTCTAATCAGAGCTCTCACCTAAGAGGAGCAGACTTGCCGGGGTTGAGAATTCAGTCTTCTCGGGAACTCCGTTACCACTGTGCTTAAATGCTGGGTCTGAGCCCTAGTTTTTTTCTGTCGTCTATCTATAGAAGTAGGAGAGTCTCCTTACATGCTGCCAGGGGGGCCTTTTGTCTTTGGTACTCTGTCTTACATTTGTGATTGATCATCTTAGCCTTTCATTGTATTTCTTTAGTGCATCAATATCCCCCACCCCCAACCTGCAAAATCCACTTACTTTTATAATCCTTGAAATTATTGCGTTTTCTGAACATCTGCAACACTTGAGATATTGCCCCTACTTGCTTTTCTTCATCCACCAATATTCCATCTCAGTTTTCCACTAGTGAAAACTGTAACAATTGCAGCTATAGTATACTGAGGGCTATTAGCACTTCATCTATCACTTGTGATGAAGTCCATAGTGTCAACCAGCTGGCAGGTGATATAGCTCCAAAATCCCATTTAAAAATCTGTTCTTTACAATGAGAACACATGGACACAGGGAGGGGAACAACACACACTGGGGCCTGTCTGAGGGGTGGGGTGTGGGGAGGGATAGTATTAGGAAAAAATAGCTAATGCATGATGGCTAATGCATACCTAATACCTAGGTGATGGGTTGATAGGTGCAGCAAACCACCATGGCACACATTTACCTGTATAACAAACCTATACATCCTGGACATGTACTCCGGAACTTAAAACAAAAATTTAAAAAAAAAATCTATTCTTTAGACTACTTCTAGCACTAACTATCTCTGGGTTCCTTGAGAAATGCTCTGAGATCAAGATGTATGTGTAGGGAGTTTACTGAGGAGTAGTTTTTGCAACAACACTTAATAGGGAATAAGGAAAACATAATTGGTCAGACGGAGAAGTTAGTGCACTTGCAATAGAGGTTTTAGATGATTCCATGGAGTTTGGAGCTGGGATGGCCCTTCAGAATTTTGCCAAATCTAGGTGGGGTTGATCTTTGTACTTGCCGTGGTTTGAATGCTTCCTCTAAAACTCATGTTGAATTTAACTGCCATTGTAACAGTATTAAGAGGTGGGGCCTCTAAGAAGTGAGGTTATGAGGGCTCTACTGTCATGAATGGATTAATGCTGTTATCACTGGTGTGGGTTAGTTACTGTGAGACCTGTTATAAAAGTGAGTTTGGCCCACTTTCGTCTCTCTGTCTTGCCTTCTTGCTTTTGCCTTTTGCCCTTCTACCATGGAAAGACCTTTGCTAGCTACTGGTGCCATACTCTTGGACTTCCCAGCTTCCAGAACTATGAGAAATAAATTAATTTTCTTAATAAATTACCCAGTCTGCGTTATTCTATTATAGCAACAGAAGAACTAAAACAGCACCCTCACATCACCTGATGTCCCTAAGAAAGAAGTATAACATGGGGTAAGGCTGCTCAGCTCTGCCAAGGGGTATGGAGAAGGATTCAGCTATGAGACATCAGCAGCCACTACTCACAGAAGCTGGGCAGGGGAGGAAAAATGAGTGCTTCTGTTGATCAGGAGGATCTGAGCAGTGTGCAGATCGCACCCACGGCCTCTTTAAAGTCATTGTATTAGTTGATGCTCAAAACTTTCTTATAGGATAAGTAAGGAATTACTAAGGTAGAAGAACATAGAGATAATTTCAAGACACCATCAAAAGACAATGTGCCAGCTAGAAGTATATAAAAGATAGAGTAGTAGCACAAAGGAGCTAATGATTTACTGTGCTTGCTGTGTGTAATACATCAGTTACATAAGCTGTGTCTTTAATCACAAGGCGAAGCTTGTTGGAAGAATGTGAGTGAAGGTACAATCTGGGCAGAAGAATCAGTAAGTATAAATCTATGACTTTCTGGGTGTGGTTAAGTGGTCAAAAGGGTGATTGTCTCATCCAGATATCTTATTTAGAGAAAAACCAATGCAAAAGAGGTCACAAGAAGTGGTCTATACTATTAGTAGAAACCCAAACTCTGACATCCTCCTGAATATTGTTTTATTTTTTAGGCGTTTTTCCCCACTTCTATTTTTTAAATTAAGCATTTTATTTTGAGATAATTGTAGATTCACATGAAGTTGTAAGAAATTCCTGTGTTCCATTTATTCACCTTCCCCCAGTAATAATATCCTACAAAACAATAGTACAATACCACAACTAAGATTATCATTGACAGAGTCAAGATGCAGAATATTCCATCACCATAAGGATTCCTTGTGTTACCCTTTAGTAGCCACGGCCAGTTTCCCCTACCCTTGTCCCTTCCATAAACCCTGGGAACCACTAGTCTCTTCTCCATTTAGATAAATTTTTCATTCAAGAATGTTATATAAATGGAATAATATAGTATGAAACCTTTTGGGATTGACTTTTCTACTTAGCATAATGCTCTGGAGATTCATCTAGGCTGTTGTGTATAACAATAATTCATTCCCTTTTATTGCTAATTATTAATTCCTTTTCATTGCTTTGTATTCCATGGTATGAATGTACCAGTTTGTTTAACCACTGAAGGACATTTGGGTTGTTTCCAGTTTTTGGTTATTATGAACACAGCTGCTGTAAACATTTGTTTACAGATTTTTGTGTGAACATAAGTCTTTATTTCTCTGGAATAAATGCCCAGGAGTGCTACTTCCATACCGTATGGTGGCTGTATATTTAGTATTTTAAAAAACAGTCGAACTGTTTTTCAGAGTGACGCTACCATTTTATATCACTATCAGCAATGTATGAAAATGCAGTTTCCCTGCATCCTTGCTAGCAATGGCGGTGTTGCTATTTTTACTTTGGCCATTCTAATATGTGTGTAGTATTATCGCATTGTAGTTTTAATTTTCATTTTCCTAATGCCTAATGATGTTGAACATATTTTCTTGTGCTTATTTTCTAACTCTGTATTCTCTTTGAAGAAATATCTCTTTATGTCTTATATCCATTTTATACAGTTTCTTACTGTTGAATTTTGAGAGTTTTTTTTTTTTTTACACATTTTAGGTACTAGTTCTTTGTTGGACGTGTGGTTTGCAAATATTTTCCTCCATTCTGTAACTTCTCCTTTCGTTTCTTGTTTGTTTTTAAAACCATTTTTAATTTTTAATTTTTGTGGGTACATAATAGGTATATATTTTTATGGGGTACATGAGATGTTTTGATACAGGTGTGCAATGTGAAAAAAGCATATCATGAAGAATGAGTTAACCATCCCCTCAAGCATTTATCCTTTGAGTAACAGACAATCCAGTTATACTCTTTAAGTTATTTTAAAATGTACGATTAAGTGACTATAGTTACTCTGTTATGCTTTCAAATTGTAGGTCTTATTCATTCTTTCTAAATATTTTTTTGTACCCAGTAACCATCCCCACTACCAACCCCGCACCCTCCCACTACCCTTCCCAGCCTCTGGTAACTTCTACTCTCTATGTCCACGAGTTCAGTTATTTTGACTTTTAGATCCCAGAAATAAGTGAGAATATGTGATGTTTGTCTTTCTGTGCCTGGCTTATTTCACTTAACATAATGATCTCCAGTTCTGTCCATGCTGTCTACGGCCGTACCACCCTGAATGCACCCAATCTCATCTTTTCATTTCTTAACAGTCTATTACAGAGCAATGTTTTTATTTGGATGAAGTTAAATTTATCATTTTTTTTCTTTTAAGGGTTGTGCTTTTGGTGTCAAGCCTGAGAACCCTTTGCTTAGGTCTAGATCTAAAGATTTTTTTATTATGTAATTTTTTGTTTACCTAAAATCCATGATCGTTTTTGAGTTAATTTTTGAATAAGGCAAGTAAGGTATGAGATTTGGGTTTAGATTCTTTTTTTTTTTCTTGTCTATGGATGTTCCATTGGCCCAAGACCATTTCTTGAGAAGGCTATTTTTTCTCCATTGAATTACTTTTGCAGCTTTGTCAAAAATCAGTTGGCCATATTAGTGTGGGTCTATTTCTGGGTTCTGTATTTGGGTCCGTTGATTCATGTGTCTATTCTTTTGCCATTCCTACACAATCTTGATAATGTAGCTGTAAAATAAGTCTTGAAAGTGGGTAGGCTAATTTTTTCACTTAATTCATTTTCAATATTGTTTAGCCATTACAGTTTCTTTGCGTTTCCACATACACTTTAGAATACTCTTGTCTGTATCTACAAAAACTCTTGCTGAGATACTGATGAGCATTGTGATTAAATCTGCATATTAATTTGGGGAGAACTGACATTTTTACTATGTCAAGCCTTCCAATCCCTGAACACAGTATGTCTCTCCATTCATTTAGACCTTATTTGATTTTTAAACAATCAGCATTGGTAGTTTTTAACATGCAAATCCTATGCATGGTTGTTAGATCTAGCTCAATTTTACATTAAAAATAATCACTTACTGATACACAAATTTTTACCCTGCAGCGGGATCACAAAATATTTTCACTGGGTTATTGTCAGTACCCAATGAGATATTGCATAGGAAAGTGTTTAGGAACAGTTTTACTTCACAAAAGCCAATAATGGCAAGATATAGTAGAACAAAGACTTTGACTATTTGACCTCTTAGCAGCTGTGCTACATTCAATTTATTCCTTATTCTCTATGAGCCTTGGTTTCTCCTTCTGAGAATAAGTATTTTGTTCTTGCAAGGGTTTTCTCAAGGACAACTGAGTCAATGCTTATGAATGTGTTTTTTAAACTGGGCAGACCTATCCAAGGTAAAGAGTTATACTCTTACTTCATCTGAATCTGCTCACTCAGATAGATTTTGTCTTCACTATTCTTTGGTGTACCCGATATATGACTTAAAACAACAGTGAGTTTAAAAAGGATGCAAATTTTATTTAATTTAAAAGTTTAAATAATTTAATGTCCCTTTTCTCACAGTACAAATCTGTGTTTGTATAAGGCTCTTCTGGAAGCAACATGGAAGAGACCATCCAACAAGATAATAGAAGTTAGCTCTGTCTGGTTAAAAATTCCAGCTCACTGGGCCAGTCACAATTGAATACTGAGTCTTGGCTTCTCCCAGTGCATCCCATGGTCAGTATCTGTCTCTCCAAGTAAAAGTCAGTGACAACTTGCCTGTGAGGGAAAGATCCAATTGCATCTCCAGAATGAAGATCGATACAATGACTGCAAGTAAACCGTGTCCGACCTTATCGTTTGTAAGAAGGAAAAGAATCAACAGGGCATGAAAAGTGTCAGCATTTTCAGTTTTGGGAGGTGATAAAGGGGAAACAGTTTGTGTTGTGCTCATCCATCACTGGACATCAGTAAGATCATTAAGGGTAAAACGAGAGGTAAAGAAGTAGCAATTTATCCAATTTCACTGCTGGAAATCCTAGCACCAATTCAGTTCAGTTCAGTTCAATTCAACAAGCATTTATTAAGTACCAACATTGTGTATGACTGTGCTAGCTTCAAAAAATCCCCAACTTCTGAATGTTCATTCAGTTTATTTCATGCCAGACTCTGCTAAGTGCTGGGAATAAACATGTCTGATATGTGAGGAAGATACACAGACACAGAAAATCTATTGGAAAATCTTTATCCATAAAGAATATGGATAAAATTATCTGAAATTATTGTGGATGGAGACAAAAACTACGTGCTCACAGAAAAAAGGAGGTGATTTTTGAGTTAGGACTTCCTGCAGCATGAGTAGGCATTTACTCACAAGTAGAAAAGGGTTTAGTTTGGTTCAGTTGGACAATTATTTGTTGAGACCTACTATGGGCTGGACCCTGAGATGGACATTGGTGTTAAGGAGATGAATAAAACATTGCTACCCTCAGGAAGCGCAAAAGTATCACATCAAGTGGAAGCAGCAGCCTGAAAGGGCTTAAGCCATAGCCTTATAGAAGAGATGAGCAAGTTTCTAAGAAAAGGTCTCGTTTGCAACCCATTCAACATGCCTGGTTTCTAAGACAATCTTTGGGCTGGTCCTAGTTGTTATATTTTGCTCTCATAATGGCAGAAACATTTTCAAAACAATGCTAGGGAACTGGAGATAAATAATGACAAGTGCAAAGATATGGTAACAAAGAAGTTTCCAGGGTGTTTTTTTCTGGATTATGGTGAATATGTGCAATGAGATAAAATACAGCTGTTTCAAATGGCGCGATCAAATAAATATACTATAACATGGAAAATTACTTATGATATATAGTTGAGTTAAAGATGCAGGTAATAGTACAAGTACGTATGGTGTGACTCTATTCTGGTAAATTTATATTGTACATTCACAGAAAACAGTGTAAGAAGATGCCCTAAAATGTTAATTTTTTCCTTTGGATGAAGGAATTAGAAAGAGAGATTATGAATGATAATTTCTGTCCTGTCTTTCTTCCGTTTTTCACTCCTCTTTTTTCTCTTCTTCTTTTAATTTGTTCATGCGCATTTCCTTTTTTATGATGAATCTGACTTCACAAACGAGAAAAAAACAAAGTAAAAGTTAATTTAAAAATTCTTTAATCTAAATAAGCACTTTCATATTTGTGACAATTCACCATTTATTCCATTGTTCCTCATAAAAGTCCATGCTATTGGAAGGTCAGATCTTATTACTAGCTTTGTTGTTGTTATTATTATATTTCTATGGACTGGTATTATTTTGAGGTTTTAATTAGTGTGCTTTCTTTACTCTCACCTCATAAAAAAAGACGCAAATCATCTTCTGCAGAACTAGAAACAAAGGCTGCAAACATGAGAACAGAAAGATTCAGACTTCTTTTTTTCAAAACAAATTTTTCTGTTCCCAGAGATCATGAAAAACAAAAACGAGGCCACAGACAGGAGTGAGAACATGCAGACAGGAAAGCATGATAGACAGAAATGGAGAGACTTGACCTGGGAATCCTGGGGCTGTGTGGAAGCTGAGTGGGCACTGTCTTAGTGCTCCTGACACTGAAGAGGAAGGACCACCAAATGATGGTCATCCACCCATCCTCCATTAATCTTCCAGTCTGAAGTGATGCTCATCTCTGCCTTGAGCTTCTGCTCAACTCCCATGCATCTGTGTGTGGACACTGTCTACCTCTTACCCTTGGCAATCCACTGTTGCATTCCCATTTATTGATGAAGGAGTGAAGGTTTCGAGAGGGTGAGCAATTTGCCTGCAATTTACCCCCAGGCTTGCAACGAGAACTAGGGACATATGAGTTCCTGCTGAGCACTCTTTCCATAACCCCATCATATTGCCTAAAACTTGATTTGTGGATCACAGTGTTCGAAGCCGACAGTTTTGTTTCTCATTGCTCTATGGGCAATTACTCCTTCCTGTGACAAGAAATAAACAGGATAGTGACAAGCTCCTGAAGTTGTGCCATTTTCAACCTGGTGCTCTGCTCCTGCAGCGAGAGACAGGGTTATTTCTGGTGAAATCCTTGCTGTAAAATACACTAATCAATTTTCCTTACAAATGATTTCTAATATGTAATTATGTAATCAAGCTCTCCCATAAACAAGCTGAGCCTTGACATAGAATGATGGGGTGCAGTAATATTTTAAATAAAGTATGATCAGGTCGCCATTTATTTTGAAGTCCAATTTTCAGAGTTGGGAACTATACATTAATGGCAGATTGGAGATTAACAGCAAGCTAAATGTGAAACTCTATGAGTCAATGCCTTTGACATAAACAAATGTACAAAAAATAGCATCCCACAACTGTTTGCAAAGTCTGACAGAGCTACAGGGCTTTCTGCAAAGCAGAGGGTGCAAAGAGTACAAGATTCATTAAATTCTGGCAGCGATCTGTTCAAAAATAATGGTTTTGTCTACAAATGGAAACTGCTAACAGCTTTCCCCATCCACTGCAATCGTCTTTCCATCTGCTTGGGTTTTATAATCATATCGCCTTTGGAAAATTACAACACAGAACATATTCTCCTGGAGGTCTTTTGTCTAGCTGAATATTCTGGACCATGAAATGGTAACAACAGTGGAAGTTTCCCCGCAGAAGTGTTACAACCATTGCATCCCAACAAGTCACGCTGGTGCTGCAAGACTCTGGCAGGAGTAGAGCATCGAATTGCATTTGAGTGCAATTTTAAAAACTCTCACTTAGGTAGCCACTAACACTCACAGTTCCTTGGTGTAATGGCTACTTCTTTCTTCCCTCTTTCCTTCATCTTTTCTCTTACTGTTTTATTTTCCCCATTTCCCTACCAAAAATTATTATCTAAGATATTATTTTTGACCCAGCAACCGCATCGCTGGGTGTATATCTAGAAGAAGATAAATCATTTTTCCAAAAAGATACGTGCACTCATATGTTCATCCCAGCAGTATTCATAATAGCAAAGACATGGAATCAACCTTCATGCCCATCAGTGGTGGATTAGATAAGGAAAATGTGGTACATATAAACCATGGAATACTATGCGGCCATCCAAAGGAATGAAATCATGTCCTTTTCAGCAACATGGATGCAGCTGGAGGCCATTATCCTAAGTGAATTAATGCAGAAACAGGAAACCAAATACCACATATTCCTACTTATAAGTGGGAGCTAAACATTGAGTACTTATGCACATAAAGATGGCAACAATAGACACTGAAGACTACTAGAGGTAGAAGGGAGGGCAGGAAGGAGAAAGGTTTGGAGGACTAACTATTGGGTACTATGCTTACCACCTGGGTGATGGGATCAATCATACCCCGAATCTCAGCATCACACAATATACCCATGTAATAAATGTGCACATGTACCCCTGAATCTAAGATAAAAATTGAAATTATAAAACAAGAATTTTCCTGTCCTTCTCTTTTCTTTATTTTTGTTTTAATTTTTTTTTTTTTGAGGCAGGGTCTTGCTCTGTCACCCAGGCTGGAGTGCAGTGGTGTGATCATGGTTCACTGCAGTCTCTGCCTTCTGGGCTCAAGTGATCCTCCCTCTGACCTCAGCCTCCTGAGAAGCTGGACCACAGGCATGTGCCACCACACCTGGCTAATTTTTTGAATTTTTTTTTTTTTTTTTTTTTTTTTTTTTTTTTTTTTTTTTTTTTTAGAGACAAGCTTCCACTATGTTGTCCAGGTCTCAAATTCCTGGGCTCAAGCAATCCCCCAGCCCTGGCCTCCCAAAGCGCTGGGATTACAGGCATGAGCTACTGTACCTGGCCTAAGATATTAGTTTCTAAAACAAGGCCGTGCTGAATCTGGGGGTCTCCTCTAGCCTTTGATCTGGTCAAGAAAGGACATTATTCCTTACTTCAAGATCCTTTGCCCAGGGCCCAGCTCATGGTGGGCTGATCAGTACCAAACTGTGGAATAAATGAATGAATGATACTGTCTCTTTCACAGGATGCTTTGTATTTTGTAAACCTTATATACTTTATAAGACATTTTCACTGACACCATCTTCATAACAACATGTGAGGGAAAATATGGTGTTTTCCCAGTGTGTTGGTTCAAGAAGCAGGAGTTAGGATGGTATTAAGTATGCAAGGGATTGATTAGAAAAACCACTCTCGAGGGGAAACAGTGAAGGAACACGGAGACTAGGGGAGCCATCAGACCATGATATAGGTCTTATTCATGGGGAGCAGAGAGGCAAGAAGTTTGAGTGGGGAAAGTACTAGATTGCCATGCAGTGTGAAGAAAGTTTTAGCAAAGCTGGTGGAGAGTTGGGTCAGAGTTGCTGATCAGAGGAGTTCTCTGTTTCCTAGAAATGCACCTACCTCTTTCAGAAGTGTCCCTGCCACACACGGACTTTAGCTGGGAGCTGCTGGTGGTGCCTATGTGGTAACTGATCTCACACAGTAAGGCTGGGACTCTTGGTCAATTCTGCTTCATGTAGTGGGAGTTCTCAGAGGTGCATTCTCATGGCCACCACACCCTATTTATAGGTAAGGAAACTGAGAGCCAGAGAGGATAAGAGACATTCTCAAGAGACTCCAAGTGAGTGGCAGAGTGGGGATTAATGCCCAGCTCCTGGATCCTAACCCATATTCTCTCTTTGCATACACTGCAGCTTCCCTTGTGCAGCTAAGTCCCCCTCCCCATCTGATCTGTGGTGTTTGGTGGGTGTGATGGTTAATATTGAGTGTCAACTTGATTGGATTGCAGGATGCAAAGTATTATTCCTGGGTGTGTCTGTGAGGGTGTTGCCAAGGGAGATTAACATTTGAGTCAGTGGACTAGGAGAGGCAGACCCACCCTCAATCTAGGTGGGCCCCATCTGATCAGCTGGCAGTGTGGCTAGAATAAAGCAGGCAGAAGAATGTGGAAGGACTAGACTGCTGAGTCCTCCAGCCTACATCTTTCTCCCTTGCTGGATACTTCCTGCCCTCAAACATCAGACTCCAAGTTCTTCAGCTTTTGGATTTTTAGACTTACACCAGTGGCTTGCTGGGGACTTTCAGGCCTTTGGTCACAGACTGGAGGTTGCACTGTCAGCTTCCCTACTTTTGAGATTTTGGGACTTAGACTGGCTTCCTTGCTCCTCAGCTTGTAGATGGCCTATTGTGGGACTTCACCTGTGATTGTGTGAGTCAAGTCTTCTAATAAACTCCCCTTCATATATACATCTATCCTATTAGTTCTGTCCCTTTAGAGAACCCCTACTAATACAGTGGGAAAGCCTAAGCACTGGCTGGACAAAACACCCAGCAGAGATAAGAGAAGAGGCAGGGGGTGGGGTTTCTGTCACTCATGGTAGGAAGCAGAGGATGAGGCTGGAAGGCAAAGATTAAACGTCTCATTCCAGGGTGGCAGTGTGTAAGAAACTCACTCTCTTGGAATTAAAATATTCCATAAGTAAGATAAAACCTTTTGAGAATTCAATAGCAGATTTTGCTCCAGAGAATCCCATAAACTCCTTGAAGGTAGATATATTCTTGGCTGTTCTTCCACAGCTGTATTTACTGCATCTTGACAGTGCTTGGCACAAACACATGGCATATATATATGTGTCTGTCTTTGTTGAGTGAATGAATGTTAATTAACTTTAGCCTGGGAAGAGGCCTCAGAGAACATCCAATGTACTTTAGAATATAAAGAGAATGAGACATTGAATAATTATTAGTCACACCTCGGAGGGAGAAAGAACCTGTGATCCTTGACTCCCTTCCATGGGGGTCTGTTTCCCTCCGACCCAGGGCATCCCTGGGTCAGCGGCTCTTCTGTGTCAATGCAGTAGGCACATTGACGCTGAATCTCTAGCATCTTTTACCAAAAGGAAGATGCTTCATCTGTCCATTTTTTTGAATTTAAACCCAAATGTGGTGAGAAGATCAAAATAGAATTCTCAGATAAGGATGAGTGGAGAGAACAATGAATTGTTTCAAGAAAAACAATGCATAACATTTCAATGATGAGACCAATATTTTGAGACTATTCTGGGAAACCCCAGCTGATTGACAGTAGATACCAGATAATTTATTAGCTGTCATTTGTAGTTTTTTGAAAACACCAGCCTTTAGGGGTAGTCTGGCAGGGTTAGGTATGAATTCATCCATCCATCTGGTCAGACTTTTTGAGCACCAGCTCTGTACCAGACACTGTGCTAGGCTCTGAAGATGATCAGCAAACAAGACCATATTCCTTCTCTTACAGAGTAGAAAATCTAGTGGGAGAGACAGGCAGTAAATGCACACACACAATAAATTTGCAGAGTTGCAAATGTTTTACAGAAAAATACCCAGAGGGGTGGGAAGTTAGAATAACCATGTGGTGATGGGAGGAATCTGAGACAGGGACATTTGGCTTGAGATCAGAATGACAAGGGGTTACTTCTGTGAGGTGAGTCTGAGGTCAAGGGTTTCAGGGAGAAGAGAAAGCAGGTGCACAAGCCCTGAGGCCCCTCGCAAGACTCTCGGTGTTTGGGGAGCAGAAGAAAAGACCTTATGGAAGGAGCACAGTGTCAGGGAGATGGTAGACGTAAGGTCAGAGAGGTTGGCAGGACATGCCCCTAGGGGATCTTGTTTGGATTAGACCTTAATCGTGTCTAGAAGCCATTTTGTTCTTTTTTTTTTTTTTTTTTTTTTTTTTTTGAGACAGAGTCTCGTTCTGTCGCCCAGGCTGGAGTGCAGTGGCCCGATCTCGGCTCACTGCAAGCTCCGCCTCCCGGGTTCAACGCCATTCTCCTGCCTTAGCGTCCCGAGTAGCTGGGACTACAGGCATCCGCCACCACGCCCGGCTATTTATTTTGTATTTTTAGTAGAGACAGGGTTTCACCGTGTTAGCCAGGATGGTCTCGCTCTCCTGACCTCCTAATCCGCCTGCCTCGGCCTCCCAAAGTGCTGGGATTACAGGTGTGAGCCACCGCGCCTGGCCCATTTTGTTCTTACTATATGCCACAGACTTTTAAGCAGGACGGTGTTGTGATCTGAACTATATTAAGCAAATAAAACTAGGAAAGTCGGAAGGCAGTCCTGGCAGGAGGAAGAGTCTGTTGACAGAAGCCAGTTGAGTGTCATGGGGGTTTGAGCTGAGCTGGATGGACAAGCTGCAAATAGCTAGGTGAACAATACAGACAGAGATTCTGGGGGGCTGAAGAACCGCATGTGCAAGGCAGATGGGCCTGGGGTTGAGGACATGGTCTATCTGGGGGCTTGCACAGTTTGCAATGGCTGGAGTATAAGCTGTGCACTGGGGATCAGTGAGACATGTAAAATAAGGAGGGTGATCACTTCACCAAACTATTGAGGAAGAGCTTGAGAAAACAGCCGCTTTTCCTCTCCATGCCTCAGTTTCCTCTTCAGTAAAATAGGGGGTGGTATTGCAATACCATCACTAAGATCTCTTCCATTCTGCATTTCCCAAAAAATCCAGGTTGTGAGTCCTGATTGAAAAGTATTGTTTCTGTGATGTCTCAATGTTGGGGTTTCACTATGTGGGTTTTTATGCCTCCAGGTGCTGGGAACACACATTGAGAAGTCAGAAAAAATAAATGAATCATGGAAATAGGCATTGATGATATACCAAGTGTTGAAAGCCCTTTTCATGGGAAAAACAAAACAGGCTGTAATAGGAGACACCTGGTACAGCCTGTTTACTTCCTGTTTTCCCATCCTTATCAGAGCTCAATCTCCCATGAACCCATGAGGTCTCTCCTTAGCGTCCTGAACACACAGAAATTCCTTCTGTGGAAAACACCAGAGGCCAAGAAATAATGATTACCAAATTGTGTTTTTGTTCTTACTATATGCCAGATGCTGGCCTAAGCAGTTTACTTGTAGCAACTCATGTGATCTGCAAAGCTCTGTTATGTTGGTGATATTATCTTCCCCATTTTACAGATAGAAAAGTGAAGACCAAAGAGATTAAGTAATTGCTCCAGGCCATGTGACCTTTCTATAGCTGTTAACAGTTGAGATGGAGCAAAAAGCACATGAGACTTAGCCTTCAGAGACCTGGGCTCTGCCAGTTGGCAGTGTATGACCTTGACCTTCAAGATACTTCATACTCATTGTCCATTGATTTCCTCATCTGTGAAATGGGAATTGCACTAGCTATGTTGTGAGCATTGAGGTAAAGTATACAATTTATATTATTATAAAGTACCTGATACAATAAATGTTAGTTCTCTCCACAAATGAAGATACTTTATAAAACTCTATTATACAAAATAATTAATACAACCCCTCTGAATATTTCTAGGCAATTAACTTGGTTTTGTGCAAAATTGCATTTAATGTGAAGATATTGGTATTGTAGGAGAATTCTTCAGGCTTTTGATTTCCACATATGTGTGGAGGGAAGCCTGGAGGTAAATATTTCCTCGGAGATTGGAGTGAGCCAGAACTTTGAATGAGTTGATACTAATTTCAGGCAACATTTTCTTTTACTTTATGAAGTCAACACAGAATAAATAAACTAAATATTTATTAAGTACTGGGTTCTGTTCCAGGTGCTTTGGGAAAAGAGATGGTACCTGGGGATGCACCTGACTGTTCAGTTCCTGGAGGAGCTTCTCATCATCTAGTGCTGTGATTGGAAGGGGTGGGCCTTCCGCTGGAGACACAGGAAGGAGGTTGTCTCAGCAAATCTGCTGTGTGTGTGTGCATGTGAGAGAAAGACACACATACACACACACACACACACACACACACACACACAGAGAAAGAGAGAGAGGGAGAGAGAAATTGTTTTTATGTTACTCAAAAAGTCCTGGATTAGCGAATGTTGAGAAACCCTGGCCTGGACAAAGAGATCTGTGAGAGAAGAAATGAATCAGCGAGTTTGTGAGAAATTATACGTAGTTTTTATTCAGATTATAAATGGGTAATCAAACATTAGTCAGGGGGCTTCTGGGTCTGGGTGAGCCAGTTTAAGTTGTCTAAAGGCAGTGATCTGCTATCTTATGCCCTCTTTTTATAACAAATATTACATAACACTTTCTTCACTTTACTGAAAAGGTAATACAACCCACCTATAATATAGTTTCAAAACCAAATCTACAAAATTCCCTAACATAACAAAAGGAAAGTAATTTAAGAGAAAGTAATATCTGTAATATTTTAGTATGGAAATGTTCAGATGTGGCTACACTAGACAGACAATGATAATCCAACTCTTCTATCTGAGATGGCTCCTGGACACCTCTGGGCCTTGGTGGCTGCTGGCGGCAGTGCCTCAGTCTTTCTCTAAGTGGCTTTTCTCTGCATGTGATATTTCACTCTTCAATGGCTTAGCCCCAGCTTTTTTCCAGGCCAGCTGTCTTCTAAGAGAGTAAAACAGGTGCTCCAAGGCTTTTAAGTTCTAGGCCTTGGAGTCACAAAGCATCACTTCTGCTGCATTTTATTGATGAAAGCAAGTCACAGGGCCAGTCCAGAATATTCAAGCGAGGAGGTGGGTGAGAAATAGATTCTGCTTCTTGATAGGGGGAGTGATTGTCAAAGTCATATTGCAAATGGGCACGTGGAATGAGAAATCATTGTTATTTATGTGGAGACAACATATCATAGTGAGAAGAGCCCTGAAAAGTAAAAATAAAAAAATTGATCTATTAAATCCTTCCTACATGCCTGGCATGGTATTAGGCTCTTACATGTTACTTTAAGTAAACCTTTCAGCAACCTTATGAGGTAGGTATGATTGTTATCCCTACTTTACAGATAAAAGAACTGAATTTCAAAAAGGTGAAGTAACTAACCATGATCACACAGTCAATAAGGGGCTGAGTTGGGAAGCAAACCCATCTCTGACTACCAAACTTGTGGTCTTATCCATGGTCCATGTTTTTGTAGCAGCTACCTAGAGCACCGGGAGATATGTTTTCTGAATAGAAGAAAGGGACTGGCTTGAGCTCTTTAAAAGAAATGGGGCCGTGTGGGAAGTGTAGATTGCAGTGAGCTGAGATTGTGCCACTGCACCCCTGGGTGACAGAGAGAGAGAGAGAGAAAAAAAAAAGAAATGGGATCTGTATTAGTTAGTGTTCATGCTGCTGATAAAGACATACCCAAGACTGGGAAGAAAAATAGGTTTAATGGACTTACAGTTCCACATGGCTGAGGAGGCCTCACGATCTTGGCAGAAGGCAAGGAGGAGCAAGTTACATCTTACATGGATGGCAGCAGGCGAAGACAGAGAGTTTGTGCAGTGGAACTTTTTCTTTCTTTCTTTCTTTCTTTCTTTCTTTCTTTCTTTCTTTCTTTCTTTCTTTTTCTTTCTTTCTTTCTTTCCTCTTTCTCTCTGTCTTTCTTTCTTTAAGTTCTGAGATACATGTGCTGAATGTGCAGGTTTGTTACATAGGTATGTATACATGTGCCATGGTGGTTTGCTGCACCTATCAACCTGTCATCTAGGTTTTAAGCTCCCCATGCATTAGGTATTTGTTCTAATGCTCTCCCTCCCCTTTCCCCCTAACCCCTGACAGGCCCCGGTGTGTGATGTTCCCCTCCCTCTGTCCATATGTTCTCATTGTTCAGCTCTCACTTATGAATGAGAACATGTGGTGTTTGGTTTTCTGTTCCTGTGTTAGTTTGCTGAGGATGATGGTTTCCAGTGTCATTTGTGTTCCTGCAAAGGACGTGAACTCACATAGTATTCCATGGTGTATATGAGCCACATTTTCTTTATCCAGTCTATCTTTTTTTTTTTTTTTGAGACAAAGTCTTCCTCTGTCACCCAGGTTAGAGTGCAGTGGTGTGATCTTGGCTCACTGCAAGCTCCGCCTCCTGGGTTCATGCCATTCTCCTGCCTCAGCCTCTGGAGTAGCTGGGACTACAGGCATCCACCACCATGCCTGGCTAACTTTTTGTATTTTTAGTACAGATGGGGTTTCACCATGTTAGCCAGGATGGTCTCGATCTCCTGATCTTGTGATCCACCTGCCTTGGCCTCCCAAAGTGCTGGGATTACAGGTGTGAGCCACCGTGCCTGGCCTAGCCAGTCTATCATCAATAGGCATTTGTATTGGTTCCAAGTCTTTGTTATTGTAAATAGTGCTGCAATAAACATATGTGTGCATGTGCCTTTATAGTAGAATGATTTATAATCCTTTGGGTATATACCCAGTAATGGGATTGCTGGGTCAAGTGGTATTTCTGGTTCTAGATCCTTGAGGAATCACCACACTGTGTTCCACAATGGTTGAACAAATTTACACTCCCACTAACAGTATAAAAGTGTTCCTATTTCTCCACATCCTTGCCAGCATCTGTTGTTTCCAGACATTTTATTGATCACCATTTTAACTGGGGTGAGATAGTATTTCATTGTGGTTTTGATTTGCATTTCTCTAATGACCAGTGATGACGAGCTTTGTTTGTTGGCCACATAAATGTCTTCTTTTGAGAAGTGTCGGTTCATATCCTTCACCCACTTTTTGATGGGATCATTTGATTTTTTCTTGTAAATTTGTTTAAGTTCTTTGTAGATTCTGGATATTAGCCCTTTGTCAGATGGATAGACTGCAAAAATTTTCTCCCATTCTGTAGGTTGCCTGTTCACTCTGATGATAGTTTCTTTTGCTGAGCAGAAGCTCTTTAGTTTAATTAGATTCCATTTGTGAATTTTGGCATTTGTTGCAACTGCTTTTGGTGTTTTATCATGAAGTCTTTGCCCATGCCTATTTCCTGAATGGTATTGCCCATGTTTTTTTTTCTAGGGTTCTTTTTTTATAGTTTTAGGTCTTACATTTAAGTCTTTAATCCACCTTGAGTTAATTTTTGTATAAGATGTAAGGAAGGGGTCCAGTTACTGTTTTCTGCATATGGCTAGTCAGTTTTCCCAGCATCGTTTATTAAATAGGGAATCCTTTCCCCATTGCTTATGTTTGTCAAGTTTGTCAAAGTTCAGATGGTTGTAGATGTGTGGTGTTATTTCTTTTCTTTTTTTTTTTTTGGCTTATAAACAATAGAAATTTATTTCTCACAGTTCACATTTAGGAAGTCCCATATCAAGAGGCTAACAGATTTGGTGTCTAGTTTGGTGCCCTAGTGAGGGTTTGCTCTTCTGGTTCATAGATGGTGCTTTCTTGTTGTGTCCTCACATGATGGATAGCACAAACAAGCTCCCTTAGGCCCCTTTTATAAGGGCACTAACCCCGTTCACAGGGGCTCTGCCCTCATATCCTAATCACCTCCTAAAGGCCCCATCTCTTTTTTTTTTTTTTTATTATACTTTAAGTTTTAGGGTACATGTGCACATTGTGCAGGTTAGTTACATATGTATACATGTGCCATGCTGGTGCGCTGCACCCACTAACTCGTCATCTAGCATTAGGTATATCTCCCAATGCTATCCCTCCCTCCTCCCCCCACCCCACCACAGTCCCCAGAGTGTGATATTCCCCTTCCTGTGTCCATGTGATCTCATTGTTCAATTCCCACCTATGAGTGAGAATATGCGGTGTTTGGTTTTTTGTTCTTGCGATAGTTTACTGAGAATGACGGTTTCCAATTTCATCCATGTCCCTACAAAGGACATGAACTCATCATTTTTTATGGCTGCATAGTATTCCATGGTGTATATGTGCCACATTTTCTTAATCCAGTCTATCATTGTTGGACATTTGGGTTGGTTCCAAGTCTTTGCTATTGTGAATAATGCCGCAATAAACATACGTGTGCATGTGTCTTTATAGCAGCATGATTTATAGTCATTTGGGTATATACCCAGTAATGGGATGGCTGGGTCAAATGGTATTTCTAGTTCTAGATCCCTGAGGAATCACCACACTGACTTCCACAATGGTTGAACTAGTTTACAGTACCACCAACAGTGTGAAAGTGTTCCTATTTCTCCACATCCTCTCCAGCACCTGTTGTTTCCTGACTTTTTAATGATTGCCATTCTAACTGGTGTGAGATGATATCTCATAGTGGTTTTGATTTGCATTTCTCTGATGGCCAGTGATGATGAGCATTTTTTCATGTGTTTTTTGGCTGCATAAATGTCTTCTTTTGAGAAGTGTCTGTTCATGTCCTTCGCCCACTTTTTGATGGGGTTGTTTGTTTTTTTCTTGTAAATTTGTTTGAGTTCATTGTAGATTCTGGATATTAGCCCTTTGTCAGATGAGTAGGTTGCGAAAATTTTCTCCCATTTTGTAGGTTGCCTGTTCACTCTGATGATAGTTTCTTTTGCTGTGCAGAAGCTCTTTAGTTTAATTAGATCCCATTTGTCAATTTTGGCTTTTGTTGCCATTGCTTTTGGTGTTTTAGCCATGAAGTCCTTGCCCATGCCTATGTCCTGAATGGTAATGCCTAGGTTTTCTTCTAGGGTTTTTATGCTTTTAGGTCTAACGTTTAAATCTTTAATCCATCTTGAATTGACTTTTGTATAAGGTGTAAGGAAGGGATCCAGTTTCAGCTTTCTACGTATGGCTAGCCAGTTTTCCCAGCACCATTTATTAAATAGGGAATCCTTTCCCCATTGCTTGTTTTTCTCAGGTTTGTCAAAGATCAGATAGTTGTAGGTATGCGGCGTTATTTCTGAGGGCTCTGTTCTGTTCCATTGATCTATATCTCTGTTTTGGTACCAGGACCATGCTGTTTTGGTTACTGTAGCCTTGTAGTATAGTTTGAAGTCAGGTAGTGTGATGCCTCCAGCTTTGTTCTTTTGGCTTAGGATTGACTTGGTGATGTGGGCTCTTTTTTGGTTCCATATGAACTTTAAAGTAGTTTTTTCCAATTCTGTGAAGAAAGTCATTGGTAGCTTGATGGGGATGGCATTGAATCTGTAAATTACCTTGGGCAGTATGGCCATTTTCACGATATTGATTCTTCCTACCCATGAGCATGGAATGTTCTTCCATTTGTTTGTATCCTCTTTTATTTCCTTGAGCAGTGGTTTGTAGTTCTCCTTGAAGAGGTCCTTCACATCCCTTGTAAGTTGGATTCCTAGGTATTTTATTCTCTTTGAAGCAATTGTGAATGGGAGTTCACTCATGATTTGGCTCTCTGTTTGTCTGTTGTTGGTGTATAAGAATGCTTGTGATTTTTTTACATTGATTTTGTATCCTGAGACTTTGCTGAAGTTGCTTATCAGCTTAAGGAGATTTTGGGCTGAGACGATGGGGTTTTCTAGATACACAATCATGTCTTCTGCAAACAGGGACAATTTGACTTCCTCTTTTCCTAATTGAATACCCTTTATTTCCTTCTCCTGCCTGATTGCCCTGGCCAGAACCTCCAACACTATGTTGAATAGGAGCGGTGAGAGAGGGCATCCCTGTCTTGTGCCAGTTTTCAAAGGGAATACTTCCAGTTTTTGCCCATTCAGTATGATATTGGCTGTGGGTTTGTCATAGATAGCTCTTATTATTTTGAGATACGTCCCATCAATACCTAATTTATTGAGAGTTTTTAGCATGAAGGGTTGTTGAATTTTGTCAAAGGCTTTTTCTGCATCTATTGAGATAATCATGTGGTTTTTGTCTTTGGCTCTGTTTATATGCTGGATTACATTTATTGATTTGCGTATATTGAACCAGCCTTGCATCCCAGGGATGAAGCCCACTTGATCATGGTGGATAAGCTTTTTGATGTGCTGCTGGATTCGGTTTGCCAGTATTTTATTGAGGATTTTTGCATCAATGTTCATCAAGGATATTGGTCTAAAATTCTGTTTTTTGGTTGTGTCTCTGCCCGGCTTTGGTATCAGAATGATGCTGGCCTCATAAAATGAGTTAGGGAGGATTCCCTCTTTTTCTGTTGATTGGAATAGTTTCAGAAGGAGTGGTACCAGTTCCTCCTTGTACCTCTGGTAGAATTCGGCTGTGAATCCATCTGGTCCTGGACTCTTTTTGGTTGGTAAACTATTGATTTTTGCCACAATTTCAGCTCCTGTTATTGGCCTATTCAGAGATTCAACTTCTTCCTGGTTTAGTCTTGGGAGAGTGTATGTGTCGAGGAATGTATCCATTTCTTCTAGATTTTCTAGTTTATTTGCGTAGAGGTGTTTGTAGTATTCTCTGATGGTAGTTTGTATTTCTGTGGGCTTGGTGGTGATATCCCCTGTATCATTTTTTATTGTGTCTATTTGATTCTTCTCTCTTTTTTTCTTTATTAGTCTTGCTAGCGGTCTATCAATTTTGTTGATCCTTTCAAAAAACCAGCTCCTGGATTCATTGATTTTTTGAAGGGTTTTTGTGTCTCTATTTCCTTCAGTTCTGCTCTGATTTTAGTTATTTCTTGCCTTCTGCTAGCTTTTGAATGTGTTTGCTCTTGCTTTTCTAGTTCTTTTAATTGTGATGTTAGGGTGTCAATTTTGGATCTTTCCTGCTTTCTCTCGTGGGCATTTAGTGCTATAAATTTCCCTCTACACACTGCTTTAAATGCGTTCCAGAGATTCTGGTATGTTGTGTCTTTGTTCTCGTTGGTTTCAAAGAACATCTTTATTTCTGCCTTCATTTCATTATGTACCCAGTAGTCATTCAGGAGCAGGTTGTTCAGTTTCCATGTAGTTGAGTGGCTTTGAGTGAGATTCTTAATCCTGAGTTCTAGTTTGATTGCACTGTGGTCTGAGAGATAGTTTGTTATAATTTCTGTTCTTTTACATTTGCTGAGGAGAGCTTTACTTCCAACTATGTGGTCAGTTTTGGAATAGGTGTGGTGTGGTGCTGAAAAAAATGTATATTCTGTTGATTTGGGGTGGAGAGTTCTGTAGATGTCTATTAGGTCCGCTTGGTGCAGAGCTGAGTTCAATTTCTGGGTATCCTTGTTGACTTTCTGTCTCGTTGATCTGTCTAATGTTGACAGTGGGGTGTTAAAGTCTCCCATTATTAATGTGTGGGAGTCTAAGTCTCTTTGTAGGTCACTCAGGACTTGCTTTATGAATCTGGGTGCTCCTGTATTGGGTGCATATATATTTAGGATAGTTAGCTCCTCTTGTTGAATTGATCCCTTTACCATTATGTAATGGCCTTCTTTGTCTCTTTTGATCTTTGTTGGTTTAAAGTCTGTTTTATCAGAGACTAGGATTGCAACCCCTGCCTTTTTTTGTTTTCCATTGGCTTGGTAGATCTTCCTCCATCCTTTTATTTTGAGCCTATGTGTGTCTCTGCACGTGAGATGGGTTTCCTGAATACAGCACACTGATGGGTCTTGACTCTTTATGCAACTTGCCAGTCTGTGTCTTTTAATTGGAGAATTTAGTCCATTTACATTTAAAGTTAATATTGTTAGGTGTGAATTTGATCCTGTCATTATGATGTTAGCTGGTGATTTTGCTCGTTAGTCGATGCAGTTTCTTCCTAGTCTCGATGGTCTTTACATTTTGGCATGATTTTGCAGCGGCTGGTACTGGTTGTTCCTTTCCATGTTTAGTGCTTCCTTCAGGAGCTCTTTTAGGGCAGGCCTGGTGGTGACAAAATCTCTCAGCATTTGCTTGTCTGTAAAGTATTTTATTTCTCCTTCACTTATGAAGCTTAGTTTGGCTGGATATGAAATTCTGGGTTGCCAATTCTTTTCTTTAAGAATGTTGAATATTGGCCCCCACTCTCTTCTGGCTTGTAGGGTTTCTGCCGAGAGATCAGTTGTTAGTCTGATGGGCTTCCCTTTGAGGGTAACCCGACCTTTCTCTCTGGCTGCCCTTAACATTTTTTCCTTCATTTCAACTTTGGTGAATCTGACAATTATGTGTCTTGGAGTTGCTCTTCTCGAGGAGTATCTTTGTGGCATTCTCTGTATTTCCTGAATCTGAACGTTGGCCTCCCTTGCTAGATTGGGGAAGTTGTCCTGGATAATATCCTGCAGAGTGTTTTCCAACTTGGTTCCATTCTCCCCATCACTTTCAGGTACACCAATCAGACGTAGATTTGGTCTTTTCACATAGTCCCATATTTCTTGGAGGCTTTGCTCATTTCTTTTTATTCTTTTTTCTCTAAACTTCTCTTCTCACTTCATTTTATTCATTTCATCTTCCATCGCTGATACCCTTTCTTCCAGTTGATTGCATCGGCTCCTGAGGCTTCTGCATTCTTCACGTAGTTCTCGAGCCTTGGTTTTCAGCTCCATCAGCTCCTTTAAGCACTTCTCTGTATTGGTTATTCTAGTTATACATTCTTCTAAATTTTTTTCAAAGTTTTCAACTTCTTTGCCTTTGGTTTGAATGTCCTCCCGTAGCTCGGAGTAATTTGATCGTCTGAAGCCTTCTTCTCTCAGCTCGTCAAAATCATTCTCCATCCAGCTTTGTTCCGTTGCTGGTGAGGAACTGTGTTCCTTTGGAGGAGGACAGGCGCTCTGCGTTTTAGAGTTTCCAGTTTTTCTGTTCTGTTTTTTCCCCATCTTTGTGGTTTTATCTACTTTTGGTCTTTGATGATGTTGATGTACAGATGGGTTTTTGGTGTGGATGTCCTTTCTGTTTGTTAGTTTTCCTTCTAACAGACAGGACCCTCAGCTGCAGGTCTGTTGGAATACCCTGCCATGTGAGGTGTCAGTGTGCCCCTGCTGGGGGTGCCTCCCAGTTAGGCTGCTCGGGAGTCAGGGGTCAGGGACCCACTTGAGGAGGCAGTCTGCCTGTTCTCAGATCTCCAGCTGCGTGCTGGGAGAACCACTGCTCTCTTCAAAGCTGTCAGACAGGGACATTGAAGTCTGCAGAGGTTACTGCTGTCTTTTTG
This sequence comes from Pan paniscus, assembly GCF_029289425.2. Taxonomy (NCBI): domain Eukaryota; kingdom Metazoa; phylum Chordata; class Mammalia; order Primates; family Hominidae; genus Pan; species Pan paniscus. The sequence goes on from NC_073252.2 coordinate 14,006,690, forward strand.
TTTGTCTGTGCCCTGCCCCCAGAGGTGGTGCCTACAGAGACAGGCAGGCCTCCTTGAGCTGTGGTGGGCTCCACCCATTTCGAGCTTCCAGGCTGCTTTGTTTACCTAAGCAAGCCTGGGCAATGGCGGGCACCCCTCCCCCAGCCTCGCTGCCACCTTGCAGTTTGATCTCAGACTGCTGTGCTAGCAATCAGCGAGATTCCGTGGGTGTAGGACCCTCAGAGCCACGTGTGGGATATAATCTCGTGGTGTGCCGTTTTTTAAGCCGGTCTGAAAAGCGCAGTATTCGGGTGGGAGTGACCCGATTTTCCAGGTGCGTCCGTCACCCCTTTCTTTGACTCGGAAAGGGAACTCCCTGACCCCTTGCGCTTCCCAGGTGAGGCAATGACTCGCCCTGCTTTGGCTCACGCACGGTGCGCGCACCCACTGGCCTGCGCCCACAGTCTCGCACTCTCTAGTGAGATGAACCCAGTACCTCAGATGGAAATGCAGAAGTCACCCATCTTCTGCGTCGCTCACGCTGGGAGCTGTATACCGGAGCTGTTCCTATTCGGCCATCTTGGCTCCTTCCCCCATGGTGTTATTTCTGAGGCCTCTGTTCTGTTATATTGGTCTATATATCTGTTTTGATACCAGTACCATGCTGTTTTGGTTACTGTAGCCTTGTAGTATAGTTTGACATAGCATGATGCCTCCTGCTTTGTTCTTTTTGCTTAGGATTTTCTTGGCTATACTGGCTCTTTTTTGGTTCCATATGAAATTTAAAGTAGTTTTTTCCAGTTCTGTGAAGAAAGTCAGTGGTAGCTTGATGAGAATAGCATTGAGTCTGTAAATTACTTTGGGCAGTATGGACATTTTTATGATATTGATTCTTCCTATCCATGAGCTGGAATGTTTTTCAGTTTGTTAGTGTCCTTTCTTATTCCCTTGAGCAGTGGTTTATAGTTCTCCTTGAACAGTTCCTTCACGTCTCTTGGAAGTTGTATTCCTAGATGTTTTATTTTCTTTGTAGCAATTGCAAATGGGAGTACACTTATGATTTGGGTCTCCACTTGTCTATTATTGGTGTGTAGGAATGTTTGTGATTTTTGCACATTGATTTTGTATCCTGAGACTTTGTTGAAGTTGTTTATCAGCTTAAGGAGATTTTGGGCTGAGGCAATGGGGTTTTCTAAATATACAATCATGTGGTCTGCAAACAGAGACAATTTAACTTCCTCTCTTCCTATTTGAATACCCTTCATTTCTTTCTCTTGCCTGATTGCTCTGGCTGTTACTTCCAATACTATGTTGAATAGGAGTGGGCATCCCTGTCTTGTGCCAGTTTTTAAAGGGAATGCTTCCAGCATTTGCCCATTCAGTATAATATTGGCTGTGGGTTTGTCATAAATAGCTCTTATTATTTTGAGATATGTTCCTTCAGTACCTAGTTTATTGAGAGTTTTTAGCGTGAAGAGATGTCGAATTTTATCAAAGGCCTTTTCTGCATTTATTGAGATAATCTTATGTTTTTTTCATTGGTTCTGTTTATGTGATGGATTATGTTAATTGATTTGTGTATGTTTAACTAGCCTTGCATCCCAGGGATGAAGCCAACTTGATCGTGGTAGATAAGCTTTTTGATGTGCTGCTGAATTTGGTTTGCCAGTATTTTATGGAGGCTTTTCACATCAATGTTCATCAGTGATACTGGCCTGAAATTTTCCTTTTTCATTATGTCTTTGTTGGGTTTTAAAATCAGGATGATGCTGGCTTTATAAAATGAGTTAGGGAGGAGTCTCTCTTTTTCTATTGTTTGGAATAGTTTCAGAAGGAATGGTATAAGATCCTCTTTGTACCTCTGGTAGAACTCGGCTGTGAATCCATCTGGTCCCGGGCTTTTTTTGGTTGGTAGGCCATTAATTACTGCCTCAATTTCAGAACTTGTTATTGTTCTATTCAGGGATTCGACTTCTTCCTGGTTTAGTCTTGGAAGGGTGTATGTGCCCAGGAATTTACCCATTTCTGCTAGATTTTCTAGTTTATTTGCGTAGAAGCATTTATAGTATTTTCTGATGGTAGTTTGTGTTTCTGTGGGTTTAGTGGTGATATCCCCCTTATCATCTTATATTGTGTCTATTTGATTCTTCTCTCTTTTTTTATTAGTCTGGCTAGCAGCGTATCTATTTTGTTAATCTTTTCAAAAAGGCAGCTCCTGGATTCATTGATTTTTTTGAAGGGTTTTTAGTGTCTCTATCTCTTTCAGTTCTGCTCTGATCTGTTATTTCTTGTTTTCTGCTAGCTTTTGAATTTGTTTGATCTTGTTTCTCTAGTTCTTTTAATTGTGATGTTAGGCTGTTAATTTTAGATCTTTCCCACTTTCTGATGTAGGCATTTAGTGCCATAAATTTCCCTCTAAACACTGCTTTAGCTGCGTCCCAGAGATTCTGCTACATTGTCCCTTTGTTGTCATTGGTTTCAAAGAACTTCATTATTTCTGCCTTAATTTTGTTATTTACCCAGTAGTCATTCAGAAGCAGGTTGTTCAGTTTCCATGTAGTTGTGTGGTTTTGAGTTTTTTAATCCTGAGGCCTAATTTGATTGCACTATTGTATGAGAGGCTGTTTCTTATTATTTCCATTCTTTTGCAATTGCTGAGGAGTGTTTTACTTCCAATTATGTGGTCGATTTTAGAATAAGTGCTATGTGGTGCTGAGAAGAATGTATATTCTGTTAATTTGGAATGAAGGAATGAAGAGTTCTGTAATATCTATTAGGTCTGCTTGGTCCAGAGCTGGGTTCAAGTCCTGAATATCCTGGTTAATTTTCTGTCTTGTTGATCTAATATTGACAATGGGGTGTTAAAGTCTCCCATTATTATTGTGTGGGAGTCTAAGTCTCTTCGTAGATCTCTAAGAACTTGTTTTATGAATCTGGGTGCTCCTGTATTGGGTGCATATATATTTATGATAGTTAGCTTTTCTTGTTGCATTGATCCCTTTACCATTATGTAATGCCCTTCTTTGTCGTTTTTGATCTTTGTTGGTTTAAAGTCTGTTTCATCAGAGACTAGGATTACAGCCCCTGCTTTTTTTGCTTTCCACTTGCTTGGTAAATATTCCTCTATCCCTTTATTTTGAGTCTATGTGTGTCTTTGCATGTAAGATGGGTCTCCTGAATACAGCACACTGATGGGTCTTGACTCTTTATCCAATTTGTCAGTTTTTGTCTTTTAACTGCGGCATTTAGCCCATTTACACTTAAGGTTTATATTGTTATGTGTGAATTTGATCCTGTCATCATGATGCTAGCTGGTTATTTTCCACATTAGTTGATGCAGTTTCTTTATAGTGTTATTGGTCTTCATATTTTGGTGTGTTTTTGCAGTGGCTGGTACTGGTCTTTCCTTTCCATATTTAGTGCTTCCTTCAGGAGTTCTTGTGAGGCAGGACTGGTGGTAACAAAATCCCTCAGCATTTGCTTGCCTGTAAAGGATTTTATTTCTTCTTCACTTATGTAACTTAAATTGGCTGGATATGAAATTCTGGGTTGAAAATTATTTTAATAATGTTGAATATTGGCCCCCATTCTCTTCTGGCTTGTAGGATTTCTGCAGACAGATCCAGTGTTAGTCTGATGGGCTTTCCTTTGTAGGTAACCTGACCTTTCTCTCTGGCTGCCCTTAACATTTTTTCCTTCATTTCAACCTTGGAGAATCTGACCATTATGTGTCTTGGGGTTTCTCTTCTTGAGGAGTATCTTAGTGGTGTCCTGAATTTGAATGTTGGCCTGCTTTACTAGGTTGGGGAAGTTCTCCTGGATAATATCCTGAAGTGTGTTTTCCAACTTGGTTCCATTCTCCCTGTCACTTTCAGGGACCCCAATCAATCGTAGATTTAGTCTTTTCACATAGTCCCATATTTCTTGGAGGCTTTGTTCATTTCTTTTCTATCTTTTTTCTCTTATCTCGTCTTCATGCCTCATTTCAGTAAGTTGATCTTCAATCTCTGATATCCTTTCTTTTGCTTGATCAATTTGGCTGTTGATACTTGTGCATGCTTCACGAAGTTCTCGTGCTGTGTTTTTGGCTCCATCAGTTCATTTACGTTCTTCTCTAAACTGGTTATTCTAGTTAGCAGTTACTGTAACCTTTTGTCAATCTTCTCAGCTTCCTTGCATTGGGTTAGAACATGCTCCTTTAGCTCAGAGGAGTTTGTTATTACCCACCTTCTGAAGCCTACTTCTGTCAATTCCTTAAATTCATTCTCTGTCCAGTTTTGTGCCCTTTCTGGAGAGGAGTTGTGATCATTTGCAGGAGAAGAGGCATTCTGGTTTTTGGAGTTTTCAGTGTTTTTATGCTGGTATTCCTTATCTTTGTGGATCTATCTACCTTTGATCTTTGAGGTTGATGATCTTCGGATGGGGTTTCTGTGTGGGGGTTCTTTATGTGGATGTTGGTGTTAACTGCTTTCTGCTTGTTAGTTTTTCTTCTAACAGTCAGGCCTGTCTTCTGCGGGTCTGCTGCAGTTTGCTAGAGGTCCACTCCAGAACCTATTTACCTGGATATCACTTCAGAGGCTTCAGAACAGCAAGGTTTGCTGCCTACTCCTTCCTCTGGAAGCTCCTCCCCAGAGAGGCACTGACCTAATGCCGGCCGGAGCTCTCCTGTATGAGGTGTCTGTCAACCCCCGTTGGGAGGTCTCTCCTAGTCAGGAAGGATGGGGGTCAGGGACCCACTTGAGGAGCCAGTCTGTCCCTTAGCAGAGCTCATGCACTGTGCTGGTAGAACCCTCCTTGTCAGGATTCACTGCTTTCTTCAGAGCTGGCATGTAGGAATGTTTAAGTCTGCTGAAGCTATGCTCACAGCCGCCCCTACAACCAGGTGCTCTATCCCAGTGAGATGGGAGATTTATCTATAAGCTTCTGATTGGGGCTGTTGCCTTTCTTTGAGAGATGCCCTGCCCAGTGAAGAGGAATCTAGAGAGGCAGTCTGGCTACAGCCTCTTTGCTGTACTGTGTAGGGTTCCGCCCAGTTCTTAGCACTGTGAGAGGAAAACCGCCTACTCAAGGCTCAGTAATGTTGGACGCCCCTCCCCACACCAAGCTCCATTGTTCCAGGTTGACTTCAGACTGCTGTGCTGGCAGCGAGAATTTCAAGCCAGTGGTTCTTAGTTTGCTGGGTTCTGTGGGAGTGGGGTCCTCTGATCAAGACCACTTGGCTCCCTGGCTTCAGCCCCTTTCCAGAGGAGTGAATGGTTCTGTCTCACTGGGGTTCTAGGTGCCACTGGAGTATGAAAAAAAAAAAAAGACACTCCTGCAGCTAGCTCAGCGTCTGCCCAAACACCTGGCCAGTTTTGTGCTTGAAACCCAGGGCCCTGGTGGTATAGGTATACGAGGGAATCTCCTGGTCTGCTGATTGCAAAAACCATGGGAAAAGCTACTGGGCTGGATAGCACAATCCCTCATGGCTTCGCTTGGCTGGGAAAGGGAGGCTCCCCTGCTCCTTGCACTTCCCGGGTGAGGTGATGCCCCACCCTGCTTCTGCTCACCCTCTGCGGCACCCACTGCCTAACCAGTCCTAATGAGATGAACAGGGTACCTCAGTTGGAAATGCAGAAATCACCCACCTTCTGTGTTGTTCTTGCTGGGAGCTGCAGACTAGAGCTGTTCCTATTTGGCCATCTTGCCGGAACCTAAAATATATATTTTTAAAAATCTTAGAACTCCTCTTTTAAAACCATCAGATCTCGTGAGACTTATTCACTATCATGAGAACAGCATGGGAAAGACCTGCCCCCATGATTCAATTACCTCCCACCGGGTCCCTCCCACAACACGTAGGAATTCAAGATGAGATTTGGGTGGGGACACAGCCAAACCATATCAAGACCGTAGCTGGAAGGGATTGATGTGGGTTATTATATCCTGTTGGTATGCTGCTGGTGACGATTTGGAAGAGAGGAAACAGTAATGGAGAAGATAGAGGGAGACTTTGCTGCAGCAATTTTCTTGAGTTGGTGAAATGGGATTTAGTGAAATGGGATAGGATCTAGCAGACACATGAAGTGGGTGGCTTTAGATAGAGCATATCCTGTCACCATTATACAGAAAAGAATGCAGTATGTATGGTCCAGATGTAGATAGTGTGGTAGATGTGGTATCGGAACATGTGAAAATTATCTTCTGATTACTCTGATGTCTCAGTTAAACAAGATGCAAGGCCAGCTAAGAATCAGGAGATGGGGACAGATGAGAGAACTTTGAGGAGAGACAAGAAGGTGAGAAATAGACAACCAGGAGAGCAGGAGAGACATTTGACTAAGGCACTGTGGTATGTTTCCTGGCCAGCAGTGAGGACCTTCTGAAAGTTAGTGCTCATGAATTCAAAGCAGAACCAATCCGTGTGGTTGTGTGTTTTCCTAAACCATGTTTGCAGGCACAGAATGGGTGGCAAATTGGCCTTGAACATGGTTTAGGTCTACCTCCCTTCCCGGGCAAGAAGAGGGAGAGATGCTGAGAGTATGTAGGGTATTGATGGACTACAAATTTCAAGTTGAGTAGGAGGAAGAGGTGAGGAAAGACAGTGCAAAAAAAATAAGTTTTAATCTATGTGGGAGGAACTGTTGCAATGTGGACACAGCAGGAGAAGCTGTATATGGAGCTGGTAGTAAGTATGGTATTCTTAATAATTTAGAGGAATAGTAGTAGAGTGTGGTAGTCTGGGAAATACCAATAAAGTGGGTGGCTGAAGTGGGATGGAGGACACAATTTCTATAGGGGAGGAAGTCAAAGAATCAAGCAGTCTGGGTCTTGGATAGATCATCTATATGGATATTGAAATCATCAATTTAAACTATCTGTATTGCCACTTACTAGGATACTTTCAGGAATACTGTAGATTCCCAGGGAATATTTGTTCAATGAAGAGTTGCTCCACAATAAAAATCAAATTGCAATCTGACACTACTTTCTTATGTGCACAGGTAAGGCAGAAGTAGATTAATCTTATTCTGAAGTGAGCAAAAGTGAGGGTAGTAATCTCTAAAAATAGAGTAGCAAATTAGTTCTTTGGGGGAATTTCTTGGTAAATTCTCTCTCCCTGTATCCTGAGAGCATTTAGCTTTCCAGAGCCCTAACAGAATAAATTCACATCACATCTACAAGCATTTTTCTCTTTAAAAATATTTGTTTCCTCTATAATTGGATGTTTGGAAAGAAGATGAAAATAAGCAGAAGGTATTATGTGCAGAGAAGATGAATGGGAAAAGAGTCAGTTGAATTTGGATTTTCTTCATTATCATGGTCCCTAGAGTTTAACATAGTGTGTTTTTTTTTTTCAATTAAAAGTGAGATGTTTGGAGCTGATACTCTCATAAGAAATATTGAGTACTTTGAGAACGTATTGCTATGTTTATACTGATAAATGGATTGTGTTTCCAATCTTTGGTGAGTGGGTTGTGTAGGTTGTAGAATGTATTTTTGCATACAAACAATGTTCAATATGGAAGCTAGGTTCCTAGACAAGCTACTTAATCATAATGTACCCAAGATAAAGAGTATTATTTCATCTTAATAAATACGACTGTATGTTTATTATAATACTATGTTAATATAATTGGAAAGAGAGAAGTGTCTCCTTTTCCTTGGAGCTATTTTGACTCAAAAATTAGACAATTCCAGCAGTATTTCTCCCCTCTTAAAGAAGGGTCCATGTCAAAGAATTGAAAGTGATTCTTGTATACAGCCTAATCACTTAGTTCCCTCTGGAAATAGAATGTGGGAGAAAATAAAGGACAGTTGTTCCAGAGCCCATTTTGGCTGTGGGTCCAAAAAACATCTACGATCCAGCTTTATCAGTAAAAAAAGCAGGCACTGGATTTTACCCTCTGTCTTGTTGCTTGGTCTAGTTCCAAAATGAATCCAAATCTTTACAGGAGGATATTTACTCCACATATTCTCCTCTAAAGATTTGGATTCATTTGGGAACTAGAATCTTGTGTTAAAGTATCAGCTATCACTTGGTATTTTGACATAGTCAAACCCCCAAAATATATAGCACTAGACCAAGATGCAGTCTGGTGGCACACTTCATGGATGCAAGTGAACACAGGTTTTTCCACCCAAATCCTCCAACTTCCCTACTGTCTAAGAGTTTCTCCCTGATGTTGACATTGTTCTCTCTCTCTGCTTCTCTTCCACATCCTTTTTCCTGCCACGAATGTCATGTTCTTGAAGGGGGTATATCTTGTAACTTAAAGACCCCTGGAGAAAACTTCCTATGTGTCACCATTCTGCCTGTCTCCTATACACCTGTTTGTTCTTTGATGGGTGGCAGCATGGTGTGCAAGAAAGCTATAACTCTGGGCTTAGATAATTTGTTTTAAACTTGGGTTGACCACCTACAGGTTCTGGAGACTTGATAAACTTAATTAGCTACTGGAGACTCAGTTTCTTAATAAGTAAAATAAAAGATGCTGATTAATACCTGACTTGAATTTCTGTATGAATAATAATGTGCTCATATGTGTATCTAATATGGTGTGTGACATAATTATGTATATTATTATTAACTCCCTTTTGCTAACTACAGAGAGTGGGAATTATTTACATTTTATAATATGAAATAGCTGAGGCTCTGAGAGGTTAAGCAAAGCACAGATCTGTAATTCCTATCCAGACTGATCTTACTCCCATCACATTACACTCTCTGCCTCCTCAACTGCGGCCTTTCATGGCATCTGCAATGATGGGGTGCTATTTGAGGTGGCTGCTGGTGCCATCCCCAATATCCTCCCAGAAAACAGCTGTCAACCAAAAGAAGGTGACTGTTAAGGAATGACAGAATGCCTAGCTTATTCTAGGCTCCTTCCAAGACAAATTTCAACGTCTGGTGATACACTTTCTAACAAGAAATTATACCATTTCCTTTTTTTTGAGATGTCAGTGGGCCCCATTAAAAATGGCTATTTAATGCCAAAGTCAAGAGTCCCAGCTTGATTAGAAATGATTATCAAAACCAAAAAATGCAATGTAATAGTAAGTGAATGGAGATAGACATGTGAGACACATTATTTATTTATTTATAGTCGGAGATGGCATAGAATGTAAAGATAAAAGTATGGCTGATCATGGTTTCTGGTATAAAGGAAAAACACAACAGATCTCTGAAGGTAGGTGGCCCTGAGTAGGAGTAACTTTGTCATTACACACCCAGCACACATCTTTCAATTGCCAACTCCCCCCCAGACACACACACACACACACACACACACACACACACACACACACATGAATTACTAGTGTTTCAGAGGTTTTGAGTTATGAGTAACTTTTTGATGAGACAAGTCAGTATTGGGAATTTTTTTTGTATAAAGTTCAAAAAGTCACCCAAATCATTCCCTCAAAGGCTTAAGCTGTCTTTCAAGAATTTATTTTACTTATATCACAGAGAGATGGGAAGACAAAATAATAAATAGAAGGAATGAAAACTGCTGAAGGAGACTATGAGCTAGAGAGAAGCACAAAAGGAGAAGAAATATTAACCCTAGGGTAGAGAGTAGGTGCTACCTATCATGAAGGACAAGAAAACATTGTGGTCTGGGATGGCTCCCAGCCAATGCAATGAAGTTTATTTGCTCTTTTCATCAGAAACTCTAGGGAAAGACATAATCATTTTTTATTGGAATTTGATTTGTTTTTAGCTGTGTAGGTGGGAAATAACCTTGGATGGCTGTGTTAGTCTTAAGAGTCCCAGGAACACTCCTGTCTGAGTCCTATATTGTAACCACCTGTTGGTGGTAAATCTGTGTGCGATCGATACCTGTGGGTGGATGGCAAGGACACCACACTCCTTTATTCAGGGAACTTTGCATATACTTTTGGTTCTAAGAAGGACCCTGGCAACAAGGACATGAATTCACTGTAGGAACCATATGTCTCACGCAAATAGCTACTTTTAGGCAGGACTGCATTGAGTTTAGAAGCTTCTCTTACTGCAATTTAGGCTTGTGTGATCTTGGTCAAAACCTTACTATCTCTGTGTCTCAGTTTACCTGCTTGTAAAAAGAAGACAATATACCCATAGAGTTTCCATAAAGAGCAAATATAATGATATGTTTAAAGGCTTAGCATAGTGTCTGATACATAGTAAGTTGAGTCAGTAAGGATTCTTCATTCAGGAAAGCAGAAGCTCTAACTGATATTTTAATAGGGGCAACTTAATGTAGAGAATGGGTTAAATAGGGGTTGGAGGACTCAACAGGCAGAGTGAAACATTGAGGTAACACAGGGATATTAACTGGGAAAATGAAGGAGGGTGAGATCAGAACCTAGAAGCTTGGGGGAAAAGCTAAGGACCCAGGTTTCTTGGGAGAGGGCACTGTCCAGCTGGTACTAGTGTCTCTGAGAGAACATAATAAGGCTAATGTTGAAAGTGTGGGGGTTATGGCAGGCTGGGGCGTAAGGGGACAACTGAAAATTGCGACTGTCCAGGTAAAGAGCTTTACCTGGTGTGGAACAGAAAGGAACAGAATAAATGCACACAACCTTCCTAAAAAGGAGGGAAAGAGGAGACAAAGGAGATACCTGCTGGTTGTAACTAGAAAAGAGGACAAACAGAGGGGAGGCAGGGCCTTGGGTGACTCATTAGTTTGACCTCAAATTTATTGCTTGTTTACTTCTGCCTGGCAGCAGGTGTGCTGAGTGTTCTAAGAAGTGAAGACACTTTCTCATTCTCCAAGTGCTCAAAGAAGGCTAGAACAGTAGTCTCCCCTTATCCATGATTTCACTTTCCTGGGCTTCAGTTACCCATGGCCAACCACAGTTTGAAAATATTTAATGAAAAATTTCAGAAATAATCAACTTATAAGTTTCAAATTGCATGTTGTTCTGAGTAAAGTGATGAAATTTTGCATCTTATTGCTCTGTCCTGCCCAAGATGTAAATTATTCCTTTGTCCAGCATATCCATGTGGCATATATGACATTTATCGTTTAGTCACCTCAGTAGCTATCTCAGTTATTGGATCAACAGATCACAAAGAAGGAGAAGGGTAAGTAGAGTACAATATGATATTTAGAAAGAGTAGGGGGCAGAGAGAGAGAGAAGAGAGAGGTCATATTCACACAACACTTATTGCAGCTGATTGTTATTTGTTCTATTTTATCATTAGTTATGGTTGTTAAACTCTTACTGTACCTAAGTCATAAATTAACCCTCATGATAGGTATACATGTGTAGGAAAGCACATAGTGTATATAGGGTTTGTATTGTTCACAAGTTCAGGCATTCGCTGGGGGTCTTGGAGCATTTCCCCTGCAGATGAAGGGTACTGAAGTACAAAAATGTCTATATCTTGACTAGTGTATGGGTAACACAGTTGTGAACACTTTTAGAAACTCATCAAACTTTACACTTAAGATCAGTGCATTTCACTGTATGCAAATTATAGTTCAGTAAAAATAAAAATAAATTCATTTTTCATAAAAAAAAAATATGAGGCAAAATTCTAGAATCAGCCCTGCTCCCAGAAGTAGCAGCAGTATTTTCTTCTTTGCTGAATCAGACACAGTTTTTGTCCTTTTCAAATATTATGGGTTTGTTTTAGGCTATGACAATAGTAAATGGGTTCTGTATGACTTCAGATAGAAAATGATTTAAAATTATGGGCAAACCCAGCGAGGACGGAGAAAACACACAATTCTGTTTCAAAATGATGAGCTATTACTCTCTAAAATTGGCAATTTATGATTAATCTAATCATCTACTCAGATATCCATCCACCCACCAATCCTTGCAAAAATCCATCCATCCATACACCCGCTCACCATCCTTTCATCCACCTACCCACCCACCTATGCTTCCATCCATCCATCCATTCATCCATCCATCCATCCAACCATCCATCTACTTTGCCCGCCTGACCTTTACTCCTTCCCTCCTTCCATCTATACAGCCAACAAATCTCTAGAGGGCAATGTGCCTACCTACAGTATATTAGACCCAGGATGCAGTGCTGGGACTATTACAAAAGACTACAATATAGTTCCAACCTGTAAGGAGCTCACAGTCTAATGGAGAAGAGAGGTATATAAAAACTAAGTTATTACCAAATGGCAAATGGTTTTGTAGAGGCATGGGCAAGGTACTGATTTCTTGGTGTAATGGGTAGTATTACAAGGAAATCTAAAGCAACAGAAAAACAGCTCCTAGGATGTTCAATGTGGCATCATGGTCTCAGATCCTGGATCTTGCATTACTGGCTCTGTCATCTTAGCAAATTCCTCAAATGTTTTGCGTCTTGTTTTTTTCATATTTGAAATGGGACTAATAGTATTTAGCTCATATGATTACCAGTAGGCTGAAATTAATCAACAAATATAAAGCCCGTAGAGTCACATCTAGCACATAGAAAGCATTAAAAATGTTGACTAAATTAGTATCTGAATGGCACCTGACAGCTTAAATTCATTGTTACATTTAGTCCTTAAAATCTCTCTCTGCCTCAGGGAAGTAGGCAGAATAGTCATTGCTTTCCAGTTAGGGACAGTGAGGTCCAGGGAGATTTTTTGAAGGAGTCACAGAACTTCAGAGTAGTGGAGCTGGAAATCCACCTCAGAACTTCTTCTACAATGTTCTTTCTATTTATGCCATGAAGTCTCATATATTGATTTGGAAAAGCAACTGTTGTTCCCCAAGTGTCATAGCTGTTGACTGGCTGCAGCTGGGCTGGCTGTAAACAGAGCCAAATGACACAGGCTGCAGCACCACCAAGTCACTGCTGCTTTGTCCGCATCTGCCACTCAATACATGGTCCCTGGTGATGAAGATACAGAAGGTGTGGGTCAGGAAGCTGCCAAACACCAAATATACATCTTAATTGGTTGCAGGCAGTCACCTTCATCCAAGTCCTGGATGGTAAAATGTCTCCCACAGGCGTTCATACAATTAGGAAGTTAATGTCCTTTTAAAATAAAAACTAGCTTTGGAGTTTGAAGTCAACTCGAGTGAGATATTTTAAATTGATATCCCATTCAAAATGTGGAGAAGTTTCCTTGATTGATTTGGTTTGTGGGTTGAGTCTTATGAAAATGCATCAGAAACGTGAGTGCTGCAATATGTGAAGCTGAGAGAGAAGCAGAAAAGTATGCAGGAGCCCAGTGCTTCCACGGAAAGCAGTCTCAGACCACAACCTCCAGCTGTCACAGAATTAACGGGGGCATGGTAGTTATGGAAAGAGATGTAGAAGACTTGGGGGGTCCTCATCATTTCAGTGCCTTTATTGCCATATATTGAGACCTGGGGCAGCAAAATGAAACCGTCGTTGCTTTCTATTATAAAAGTCGCTAGTCTAACTTGGGGAGAGACATAAATACAAAATTATAGTACAGTGTAATATGGGGATAATACAACTTTGTATAGGCAGCACAGAGAAAGAAATTATTGATTTTGCTTCTGGCAATTTGAGGAGGTCTCAGTAAGCAGATGCTGTCAAAGTAGGCTTTTGAAGCATAAGCAATAGCTTTTCTAGATAGACAATTTGAGGATACACATTCTAAGCAGAGTCCATAGCATATCTAAGCACCTGGAATTATTAACATGTTCCACTTAAGCCAAAGTGTCTTCTTAAACAGTTATATCCGTTACCAACACTTGGTATTATCTTCTTAATTTTTGCCAAATGAGTGGGTATAAAAAGATATCTTATTTTGGTCTTAATTCATACTTCCTTAATTTCTAATGAGGTTCAGTATCTTCTTATATGTTTTTGACAATTTATATTTTGTGTGCCATACCTGTTCATGATGTAGGCCTATTTTTCTGTTTCGGTTGTTTGTGTTTTTCTAATTGACTTATACAAATGTTCATATATTCTGAATACTAATCCTTTGTAGGTTTTTTTTTTCAAATATATTCTCTTACATACTTATTCTCATATATTCTCATTTGTATATAAAAACACACATATGTATATTACACATAGGCATAAAGATATATAAAATCGACATGTACTATATAGATCTATATCAATGGCTCATATATTCCTTTTATAGTATTTAATATGCCTCATGTTTGAGAAATAGTCTTCAACCTTCATCAGCAAAGTATGCTCTTTTAAATATTTTTAAATAGTTTTAAAGTTTTGCCTTCTATATTTGAATATGAAAGCTATTTAGAATTAACATATGTGTGTACTGTGATATAGGCATGTACTATGTTATATTTGCCAAGATAGATAATGGTTCTTTCAGCAGCATTTATTAAATGATCCATATTTTCCCATGTGATCTACAATATTAACTCTGACATATATGACATTTCTTAGAAGTGCATTATTACTATTATTATTTTAATTTCAATAGGTTTTTAGGGAACAGGTGGTTGGTTACATGAATAAGTTCTTTAGTGGTGATTTCTGAGATTTTGGTGCACCCATCACCCAAGCAGTGTAGACTGTACGCAATGTGTAGTCTTTTATCTCTTACCCTCCTCCCATCCTTCCCCCCAGGTTCCCAAAGTCCATTGTATTATTCTTATGTCTTTATGTCTTCATAGCTTAGCTCCCACATATCAGTGAGAGCATGCAATACTTGGTTTTCCATTCTTGAGTTACTTTACTTAGAATAATAGTCTCCAATCTCATCCAGGTCACTGCAAATGCTGTTAATTCATTTCTTTTTATGGCTGCATAGTATTCCATCATATATCTATACCACAGTTTCTTTATCCACTCATTGATTGATGGGCATTTGGATTGGTTCCACAAATTTGCAATTGTGAATGGTGCTGCTATAAACATGCATGTGCAAGTATCTTTTTTGAATCATGACTTTTTTTCCTCTGGGTAGATACCCAGTAGTGGGATTGCTGGATCAAATGGTAGTTCTACTTTTAGTTCTTTAAGGAATCTCCACACTGTTTTTCACAGTGGCTGTACTAGTTTACATTCCCACCTGCAGTTTAGAAGTGTTCCCTGTTCACTGCATCCATGCCAACATCTGCTGTTTTTTGATGTTTTGATTATGGCCATTGTTGCAGAAGTGAGGTGGGATTACATTGTGGTTTTGATTTGCATTTCCCTGATATTAGTGATGTTGAGCATTTTTTCATATGTTTATTGGCCATTTGTATATCTTCTTTTGAGAATTGTCTCTTCATGTTCTTTGCTCACTTTTTGATGGAATTATTTGTTTTTTTCTTGCTGATTTGTTTGAGTTCTTTGTAGATTCTGAATATTAGTCTTTACGCAGATGCAGAGTTTGCAAAGATTTTCTCCCGTTCCGTGGGTTGTCTATTTAATCTACTGATTATTTCTTTTGTTTTGCAGAAGATTTTTAGTTTAAGTCCCATCTATTTATCTTCATTTTTGTTGCATTTGCTTTTGGGTTCTTGGTCATGAAGTCTTTGTCTAAGCTAATGTCTAGAACAGCTTTTCCAATGTTATCTTCTAGAATTTTTTATGGTTTCAGGTCTTAGATTTAAGCCTTTGCTCCATCTTGAGTTAACTTTTGTATAAGGTGAGAGATGACGATTTCATTCTTCTACATGTGGCTTTGCAATTATCCCAGCAACATTTTTGGAAAAGGGTATCTATTCGCCACTTTATGTTTTTGTTTGCTTTGTCAAAGATTAGTTGGCTATTAAGTGTTTGGGTTTATTTCTGGGTTCTCTATTCTGTTCCATTGGTCTAGGTACATATTTTCACACCAGTACCATGCTGTTTTGGTGACTATGCCCTATAGCAGAGTTTCAAGTCGGGTAATGTGATTCCTCTGGATTTGCTCTTCTGCTTAGTCTTGCTTTGGCTATGTGAGCTCTTTTTTGGTTCCATATGAATTTCAGGATTTTTTTTGTAGGTCTGCGAAGAATATAATGGCATTTTAATGGGAGTTGCGTTGAATTTGTAGATTACTTTTGGCAGTATGGTCATTTTCACAATATTGATTCTACCTGTCCATGAGCATGGGATGTGTTTCCATTTGTTTGTGTCATTTATGATTTATTTCAGCAGTTTTGTAGTTTTCCTTGGAGAGGTCTTTCACGTTCTTGGGTAGGTGTTCCTAAGGTTTTTTGTTTTTGTTTTTGTTTTTGTTTTTTTTTGCAGCTATTGTAAAACGGTTTGAGTTCTTGATTTGATTCTCAGCTTGGTCACTGTTGGTATATAGCAGTATTACTAATTTGTGTACATTAATTTTGTACCCTAAAACTTTACTGAATTCATTTATCAGATCTAGGAGCTTTTTAGATGTGTCTTTAGGGATTTCCAGGTATATGATCATATCATTAGCAAACACCAACAGCTTGATTTCCTCTTTACTGATTTGGATGCCGTTTATTTTTTTCTTGTCTGACTGTTCTGGCTAGGACACCCAGTACCATGTTGAATAGAAGTGATGAAAGTGGGCCTCCTTGTCTTGTTTCAGTTCTTAAGGGGAATGCTTTCAGCTTTTCCCCACTCAGTATAATGTTGGCTGTAGGTTTGTCACAGATGGCTTATATTACCTTGGGGTATGTCTCTTTTATTCCCATTTTGCTGAAGGTTTTAATCATAAAGTGATGCTGGATTTTGTCAAATGCTTTTTTTGTGTTTACTGAGATTATCATGTAATTTTTGTTTTTAATTCTCTTTAGGTGGTATATCACATTTATTGACATTAAGTCTACTGTTTCTTTATTCACTTTCTGTCTTGATTACCTGTCTCGTGCTGTCAGTGGAGTATTGAAGTCTCCCACTATTATTGTGTTGCAGTCTCTCTCATTTCTTAGGTCTAGTAGTAATTGTTTTATAAATTTGGGAGCTCCAGTGTTAGGTGCATATGTATTTAGAACTGTGATATTTTCCTATTAGGCTAGTCCTTTTATCATTACATAATGTCCCTTTTTGTCTTTTTTTTACTGTTGTTTCTTTAAAGTCTTTTTTGTTTGATATAAGAATCTCCTCTCACTTTTGGTGTCCATTTACATGAAATATCTTTTTCCACCCCTTTACCTGCAGTTTATGTGAGTCCTTATGTGTTAGGCGAGTCTCTTAAAGACAGCAAATACTTGGTTGGTGAATTCTTATCCATTCTGCCATTCTGTATATTTTAATTGGAGCATTTAGACCATTTACATTCAGCATTAGTATTGAGATGTGAGGTCCTTTACTATTCATTGTGCTAGTTGTTGCCTGAATGCCTTTTTTTTTTCCATTGTGTTATTGTTTTACAGGCCCTCTGAGATTTATGCTTTAAGGAGGTTATATTTTAGTGTACTTTGTGGTTTTGTTTCAAGATAATTAACTCCTTTTAGCAGTTCTTATAGTGCTGGCTTGGTAGTGGCAAATTCTCTCAGCATTTGTTGGTCTGGAAATGACTGTATCTTTCCTTCATTTATAAAGCTTAGTTTTGATGGATACAAAACTCTTGGCTGATAATAGTTTTGTTTAAAGACGCTAAAGATAGGATCCCAATCCCCTCTGGCTTGTAGGGTTTCTGCTGAGAAATCTGCTGTTAATCTGATAGGTATTCCTTTATAAGTAACCTGATGCTTTTGTCTCGCAGCTCTTAAGATTCTTTCATTCATCTTGACCTTAGATAACCTGATGACTATGTGCCTTGGCGATGATCTTTCTTGCAATAAATTTCTCAGGCAGTCTTTGAGCTTCTTGCATTTGTATGCAAGGCCAGGGAAGAGTTCTTTGATTATTCCCTCAAATAAGTTTTCCAAACTTTTAGATTTCTCTTCTTCCTTGGAAAAGCCAATTATTTTTAGGTTTGGTCATTTAGCATAGTCCCAAACTTCTTGGAGGCTTCGTTTATTTTGTTTTCTATTCTTTTCTCTTTGTCTTTGTCAGACTGGGTTAATTCCAAAGCCTTGTCCTCAAGCTCTGAGGTTATTTTTTCTACTTGTTCAATGCTATTGTTGAAACTTTCCAGTGTAGTTTACATTTCTCTAAATGTGTCTTTCATTTCCAGACATGGTAATTTTTCTTTATTTAGGCTATCTATTACTCTGGAGATTTTTCATCCATATCCTGCCTTATTTAAAAAATTTCTTTAAGTTGGTTTTCATCTTTCTCTGGTGCCTCTTTCAGTAGTTTAATAATCAACCTTCTGAATTCTTTTCCTGGAAATTCAGAGATTTCTTGTTGGTTTGTATCCATTGCTGGTGAGCTAGTGTGATCTTTTAGGGGCGAGAGAACTTTCCTTTGTCATATTACCAGAATTGTTTTTTGGTGCCTTCTCATTTGGGTAGACTATGTCAGAGGAAAGATCTAGGGCTCAAGTACTGCTGTTCAGATTCATTTGTCCCACAGGGTGTTCTCTTAATGTGGTGCTTTTCCCTTTCCCCTAGAGATGGGGCTTCCTGAGAGCCAGACTGCAGCGACTGCTATTGCTCTTTTGGGTCTAATCACTCAGTGGAGCTACCCAGCTCTAGGCTGGTGCTTGGGAGTATCTGCAAAGAGTCTTGTGATGTGATGTGTCTTCAGGTTTCTCAGCCGTGGCTACCAGCACGTACTCTGGCGGAAGTATCAGGGGCATGAAGTGGACTCTGTAAGTGTCCTTGGTTGTAGTTTTGTTTAGTGCACTGGTTTTCTTGGATGCTGGTTGTGCTAGCAATGAAGTTGTCATGTGGACAGACCCAGGATCTCTGGTTAGCCAGGATGTTATAGGCCATGGAATTAGCTATTGTTTTCTCCTTTGTTGAAGTGGGTTATTGTTTTATATAAATTGCTGTAATGGCTTACGTTGGTTGGCCCCAAGCCAGGAGGTGGCACACTAAACAAAACTATACCTCACAGCACCACAAGTGATGGAACCCACTAAACTGTAGTTTCTTCATTGGTAAGATGATATCATTACTCACATGTAGAACTGTTGCGAGAACTAGATGATACATATAAAACACTCAGCACAGAGCTCAGTGAGCATGAGGTCATGTTGCATAGAACATATAGGTTTGTATGAGTAGGTAGGAAGTCAAGAGTGTACACATTGAGTCCCTCAATTTTCTGGTGGTTCTGTGAGGGGATGGTGGTACTGGGATGGTAATGAAGATACTTACTGTGCAAGAGCTATTCTGAATAATGGGAGAAGGAACCAAAAACTCACAATTCCCTTCTTCTTCTGGCATTGCATAGAAGGCAAAATTGGCTTAAAATTAGAATGAAGGGCACTGGTTTAGACTGTCCTTTTGCTGGTTACTACAAATAAGTGAGGCTGAACAGAATATCTCAGATTCTTGGAACTGGCCATCAAAAAGTATGGTGGGTTCTCTGAAGCTGGCTGCCTGTTTGGTAGGTCACCTTCTTGAAACATGGTAGTATGTCTTGTTTTGTGTAAAATTTGTTTGGTGTTCAAGTGATTTCTTCTTTTAGGGTGTGCTGTCTGAAGTTATGGGAGGGAAAATTTCAGTTTCTGAAATTATGTAGATATTTAGTTAAATGTATGTTTAAAGCTATCACAAAAAGACCTCTGGATAGGGAGAGCCAACTCTCTGGGGTTGATATTGATTCCTTTACCATCTAGCTGTGTGATTTTAGTTAAGATCTGGAGAAGGAGAGGTTTGGACTCAGCATTTGGTAATTTCCATTTAATTCTCCAATCACCTGCAATACAAGATCTTCCCTAAGGAATTCTTGCATCTTGAAGATATAGAGTGAAAGGGGATTCAGTTGGCAGGAGGAAGATGTTATCCAACACATTAGAGGTAGCCACTCATGTATTATGTTAATTACTTACTGTTTTTCCTATTTACTAACAGATTTGCTTGACAAACATTATCCTGTCTGCTAGGTGCTAAAAAATATGATAATCACCAAGACAGACTCAGCTCTAACTTCATGGACGTTATCACCTTGTTTTCTCTGAGGCAGCCCGATAGGAACCTTCATTGCACAATAGAGTATGCTTTGATACTTCACTAAATATTGTAGACTCAGCTTGATTGCATTCATCTAATATTATATACTTTGAAAATTATTTTATTCACATTTGTATGCCTAGGATCCAGCACAACTTCTAGCACATACAAGGTATACAATAAACATCTGAAAGAAATAGTCCCTGGTAATTTGAGAATGTGTAGACTGAATAATGTAATTTCTATTTTGGTACATTATGGAGGAAAGAGCATATATAAAAATATATATACATAAATGGTAGGGAATTAACATGTCTTTAGCATTTACTATGTGACATCCATTGTATGGGTACTTTAAATACATCTGTTAAGAGGATCCTTTTTAATTGCTTGGTTTTTTTTTAAGGTGAAAAAACTGATATCCAGAAAGGATACATAACTAGCCTATATCATTTAGCTATTATGTAGCAGAGAAATAATTTAAATCATGGCTGTATGACTCTAAAATCTATAATCACCTTGTTCTATTTCTGTATGTTTTTATGGTTGCAGGAATTACTATTGCAATTGGATGTAAAAATCCTAACCAGTGCGATTATGTAAGTAAAGGCTCCATGATAATTGGGAAGCCTCCAGATCCTGCCTGCCTAGAGTCAGACTTCCTCTAGCTTTGCTGTAACCGACCACAAAGATTCCAAAAGCTGCAGACCAGAATAGACCCCAGACTGAATATGGCATAAAATTACAAATTGGAGTTAAAATAAGTGCTGTTGTTGTTTTTAACCACAGTGATAATAATAATTTACACTGACGTGATGGTTTATAGATTTCAAAGCACTTGTTTATGTGTCAACATGCCTGGGAAGCAGGCATGACAGGGACCAGCAAGGGTTGCATTACTCACTCAAGCTCTCCCTGCTGGTTAAAGGCCTGACTTAAGTCTGTTCTTTTTGCTTGTATGTAGAATAATGAGACACTCTCAGATTAGCTGAACCACGTGTATACCAACTCTAAGTTAATGCAGCAGATACATGGATTTATAGTGAGGCTTAAAATAGTAACAATGTAATTTCATATCATCTCACAATTTTTTTTCCCTGTTGGAAAGGAAAGATGCTCTTTCTTCTTTCTTTCTTTGTGCTTTGTAAGAAAACCTAGTTGTGGGTTGCAGTCATGGGTGGAGAAGAGGGTCCTTTTAGTTCGTTCAATTTTCAGACTATCACAAAGGAAGGAACATTTTTCAGTTATTTGGAAATTGTAATAAATGAGACTGTGAGACAGGCAATTCTCAGGAGATCCAAGCAATTATGATACTTTAACATTGTTTGAAAAATCTCCCCACACAGGAGGATCTTTGTAGGCCTTCCAATCAACATCTCCCACATAAAATTGCAGCCAGCGAAGGTGCTGGAAGGCACATCTTCCTTTTCTTACCCAAGGGAGCTAAGGAACAGTTTACCTGTGAGTTGGTCATTAGCCAACTCACACACTATTGCTTCTATGGGTTTCAGTGGTGGGGGTTACTTTTCTGTCCCCTTTCCTTCTCTGAGTTATGTTTTGGTCTCAGCACACTTCCTTTCCTCTGGAGGCAGGCAGCTTGGTTCAAAGAAGTACACAGTGGATTTAGGAAATGCAACACTGGAAGTCTGATGACAGCTCCATTATATACTTGGGCACTCTTGGGAGATTCACATACCATCACCAGCCTCACTTCATCTGTGAAATGGAAATAAGGTCTGTCTCACCAGGTTGTTGAGGAAGTGAAATGTGATGCTCTATATGAAAGCACTTCGCTCCCAAAATAGATCACTACTGTCTTAATTATTGTGTCTTTTTCACATTTATGGCTTTTTTTTTTAAATGGATTCTTCATTTCCAACAAAGTGCTCCTTCCTAAAACTCATTTCAACTTGCTCTTTGTCATTTTTCTTGCAAGGCCTGGGCTGGTTTTAGGACAGCATCCTTCTGAAGTTGCCTTTGAGTTGAGGAGCGATGCTCTCTCATCAGAGTCCCTGGGCTGCTTGGTCCACTAGGATGCTGAGCTGAGCTGCTGGCACTTGCTGATCTTGAGGCAGGCCTCCTGTTTTGAACACAATTGCAGCATGATGAGAACTGACCCCCTAGTACCAATGAACTCTTCGAGTAGGAAGCTCTGAGGCTCCCACTCCCTTTCCATGAACTTCCTTCTCCAGCAACTTCAGGCAAAGTTACATCCCTCCTCCAGATGTTTAGAAACTTCATACTTTGTGCCCATCGGCCTTGATTAAACATCAGCAACTCAAGTTACTCCCTCCTTTGACACCCCTGTGGTTCCCTATTTCTATGACATTAACTCCAAGCACCCTTGCTTGGTCCTGATGTACTTGGTCCTGAGCACATCATAACAGTCTTCTTCCTGTGCCATGAATGTGACATGCTCATTTCTGCCTCCATACTCTTGCCCATTTTCACCCTTTCTCAAGTGGCTGTCCTCATTTCATTCAGGGCTGCCCAATCTTCTAGCCTCTCTGAGGTTCTGCTTCCCCCACGAAAGCCCCTTGATGCTGTCCCATCTTTTCCTTCTGCCTTCAACTTTAACACCTCTGACAAGCCTGTTGTACCACAGGGTTTAGCACCAAGTTATACACTGGCTTGTGGTCATTTTTTGAAATGTCAGTTTTAGATCCTTAACAGAGTTGAGAGCTTTTAAACTCAACCATGTGAGAAATGGTTAATTGAACAACTACTATTCACTTTATTGGTTATCAAAGATAAATGTATGAGCTATGGCTGATATTCTTGAATAGCTCATATCTAGTAGTAGAGATAGACCAGTAATCTAAAAACCAAAATGCACTGTTATAAGTGCTGTAAAATAGAAATATGTACAAAGTCCTAGGAGAGAAGTGGAAATGAGTATGGCTGGGGGGGTGGGGGGGACTATGGAGGAGGCATCTATTATTGAATACCTTCATGTTCCAAGCCCTGAGCTAGGAATTGGTATGCATCATGTTATTTAATACTTAAAACCATCTTGTAAGAAGATGTGAAGGAGTGTCCCCATCTTCCAAATGAGATCAAGAAAGAAGTGATTTGCCAAGCTTAGAGAGCTTGGTGGGGCCCACAGGTCTGCTGGTTGTAAAGGCTATACCATGTAGGTTTCCATTATCCTGCCCTGAAGAGGGTTGATTGGTAATTGCTAGCAAGTGCTGTTCAGCCATTGACCTCTCAGGCCCTTGCCTTCCTTTAGGAGATTTTGGGCCATTTGCACCTATTCTTTAACATGAACTTCAGTTTTGCTGGGCTTAGACAACAAACAACAGTAAATAAAAAATCCTTTCTTTTTTGTGATGTAAAGAGATCTTTCATTATTAATTTGCTCTTAAAACATGAATTGGGAGGAATGAGTTTTAATTTTTTTACTATTATTTGCTTGGTAGCCAGACACAATCATTAGAAGTCCAACATACATTAAGATAGTCCATCAAACCTGGTTTTGAAGCAATTTGTTCTCTTGGTGACTTTGTTATAAAGCCTCTTTGTTATTCAAGCAGACATATCTATCCCAAGAAACAATAGATTCAAATATGATTTTGATAGTAAGGGAGGAAAGAAGGAACAAAGGAAAAAAAGGAAGAAGAATAGAAGGAAGTGTGGGCTAAGAAAGTGGATCACTGAAAGGCATTCTGGGAGTGATAGTCTACCAGTAGCTCTGGGTCCCCTTCCTTTGGACACATTGAAGATTCTGTGTTCATTCACCTCAGGTCAGAGGAGTGCCTGTCATTACAGGGCTCCTCTGTCGCTATACTGCAGTGTTCAGTATTTTGTCTTCTCTTTTCCTCTGACACTTAAAGTGTCCAGTGCCTTATTGACTTAATCCTGCTGGTGGGAATGAAGTATCTTTTACTTGATTGATGGGTCTTTCCATCTAAAACATTTCCGTCTTTCCAACTTAATTTTTCAAAGCACCTCCTTCCAACCCTGACATCATTCTATATTCCAGTAAACTGGGATTTGCTGCCCCTCAACACTCTCTTGGTTCCTGTCAATTCTTCCCTTTCCATTTTTACTTTGTTCTTCAAAACCCAATTTAACAAAGGCTTCCCTATTGTCATCAATCAAAATCTATCTCTCTTCCTCTGTTATTAACATTTATAGGTGGAAGATACTCACGCCAGATCCAAATCCAACTTCGGTCAATCACCAGCTGTGTGATCTTTGGTAAGTTAAATAACTCATTTGAACCTCAGCTTCCTCTCTTATTGGATGAGGAACATAAGTCTCCCCCCTGCCTTTGGGATTTTGTACATGTTATTTTCGCTGCCAAAAACAATCTCCTCCTCTGATTTATTTGGCTGACTCATTCTTCAGGACTCAGCTCAGAAGTCACTTCTTCCTGGAAGCCTTCTTTGATTTGCCAAATCAGATTAGATGTCCTGGCTATTCTCTCATACTTTCCCTGTCACTACTTCCTGTTACATTGTAATTACATGTTTGTATCCCTCTCAAGACCATGTCACCAGGCTTAGACCATAGATTGCATGAACAGTAAATATCACCAAAAGATGCTTTATTAATCATATGGGTAAAGCACCAGGCACATAGTAGCTGCTCAATAAGTCATTCCGTATCCTTTAGTATACATTGCACTGAAGTTAGTGTTATTTATGTCTCTCCACTTGACTTTGTGTATTGGAAGACATAGACCCACTCAATTTTATACGTCTTAAGACCTAGATCCACAACTTGATTATCTTTGTGTCCCTCGCAAGATCTAATACATACAAAAAGACAAATGTTGGATTGAATCATAATGAACATAAATTAAAATTCTTTAAATTCAAGCCTTCACATGAGGAAAACATTTTGCCAAACTTCACTGTTGTTATAATAGAGAATCCAGTTTACTTTAAAAATGGTTTCTCTTTTTGATAAAAGGTGCTCAGTAAATGATTATGGAACACACAGATGATGAACACATTGGATTTTTCCTGTATGTGCACGTACTGGATTCTAAATTGGTCCGATGAGGATGGAGTAACCCCCATTCTTCATCTTGCCTCTCATTGTGCCTTGCATCTGGACTGGTGCTCGGAAAAGCTTGCTGAATTGAACTGGGGAAGGAGCTATTGTGATTCTGCTTTTTCCTTGCTTTTTAGAATCTTCTTAGAGAACTGTTCAAAAGGTTGCTTTGCTATGCAGAGAGGCAGATAGTATGTGAGTATATGAAAGGAGAGAAACTGAGAGGAGAGGTATGGATAAATTGTTAAAAGGAAAATATCATGTCAAGTCAGGGATGAAAAATCACTTTCTCTCATCTCTTTTTCTTGCTGCCTATTAAACGGTTGTCCAGGAAAGATCAAATAAGAAACTGAGGTTTCTTCAATCAGAGATGAGTGACAAAAATGTCAGCTGAGGATAGAAGATCAAGGCAACATGAAGGCGGCGGCGGGGTGGGTGGAAGGGCAGTGGTGTCTTCCTCAATCTGCTCCCAGCTCTGCCAGGCAGGCCTTGGCTTGTCTAGAAGTTCCATCGCCAAGGGCTTCCTCCTCATCCTTTCAGCTCAGCTGAACTGTTAGGGCTGTTGAGAGAGAGAAGTGTGAACAGGGTAGGCATGAGGGCAGGTGCTGAGAGCAGGCGCTGCAGCAGTAATGCAAAAGAAGAATCATTTATTTTGTATCTGGGTTTACAAGTATAATGAGGCTTTGTCTGTTGACTGTCTACCATCCATCAACACTGTTCTGCTGGAGGCAACGCCCAGGTCCTGATGGGCCTCCAAAACATTGGTTTGTTCTCCTCTCCTGCCTAGTAGTGCTAGTAAATAAAGGAAATGGAGCTACAGATGGAAGTTGTTTGCTGCAGTATTATGTCTGGGGGCGGGCAAGGCTACGGCTGGTGTCCCTGCCAGGAAACACACCAGCTGGTGATGTTTTTACGTCTGCTCTCCCCAGCTCCAACTCCAATGGGGAGCAAGTGGGAGGATTGATGTGCTAAGCCTGCCTTTCTTTTCCCTCCAGCTTCCATTTTGGGTTTATGCACTTTTGGCATGAGGGCTGCCCAGCTGTAAGCCCTGCTTCTCACACATCCTGGCAGTGAAGCTGTGATGATTGCCCCTTTGGGATGAAGGAAGGAGGTGGATGGCTTCCTGCACCTGCTCTGGCTTGTATTAGGGATTTCCCCCTCTCACCCATTATGCTGAGATGACTTTTTACAAATGGACTATTTCTAGCTGATTTTAGTGATGTAGTTGGATTGAATTCTCTGCTGAGAAGGAAAGCCTTATGGATACCACTAGTGCTGCATCTTGAGACAGCCTGGATCCCATATTCAAGACTGGCCACTCATCACCTCTGTCACACTGGGTTCCTCAACGCTAAAGGCATTGCAAAGTCTTTGGACCACATGATTCTGGATTCATTGACTTTTCAGACTTACTTATTTAACTTTCCTTACTCTCTCAGCGTCTTCATTTGTGAAATGAAGAATGAATGAATAAATGGATAGATACATATGTGTATGTATGTATCTATCTAGTATCTGTCTATGTGTCTATCATCTATGTCTATCTATCTATCTATCTATCTATCTATCTATCTATCTAATCATTCATCTGTCTCTCTCTCTCTCTCTCACTCTCTCTCTCTCTCTCTCTGTCTCTGAGTTTTAATTCTAATTTCTACATGCTCTTTTGGCTCTACAAGTTGTGCTGATTTGTGTGGAAATCTCATGGGTTTTCAAAATCCTATTTTACAGTGAGATGTTTATAACTTGAGATTACCAGTACTTCACTTTCTCAAATCATTTGTGTTTGCTTGTATGTGTGAATATTTGCATGTGTTCATGTGATGGTCTTTAATACACTATCTTGAGAGTTATATTGCATAATGAAGGCACTCTAAGGTCAAAATGTCCAGGTTGGATCTTAGCACTGCTATTCACTAGTGATTTCACCTTGGGAAAGTGGCTTAATGTCTCTGTACTTCAATTTTTTCTTTCATAAAATGGAGATAATAATGATAATGTCTCTTAGTGTTGTATGATTGAATGAGTTTATATAGTAATTACTTAGACAATGCCTGGCATATGGTATGCTATATAAAGATTTGCTATTACTCTGGGTGATGGTCAAGGTATATGGTATTAGAGTTTCTTACTCTCAGCAAGTTTTTTACTGGTATATAAACATATTTATCTTGTGCACAAGACTACAATTTTGCATTCAGAAAGTATTCCATGTAAAGGCTCTCTCACTCCTTAATTTACTTTCTGTCCTCCATATTTCCTTGTCTTCCTTCAGAAGCTCCTCTTTAAGTATCCCTCCTACTGATGTCCTACTTCCCTCTGACATAAAAACACAATCTATGCTTATGTCCCTTCTTTGTCATACAGATATAGATATATGCACACACACCCACTTATATGTGTATGTAGTATAAGAAATAATTCCAATATCATTAGGAACTGAGGCTTTTACTCATTAGAGAGGAAAGATATAAGTAAAATAAACCCTGATATATTTTCTTCCAGTAAGAAAAAAACATATTAGTTGTGTCCACTGAAAAAGTCTAGATAGAATGATCAACCCAGTAACAAGGAGGACCCTTGACATCCAAATTGTGGTCTCCAAATATCATTTCTTACTAAGGAGCTTGGGCTTCTTTGAGAAATGGTTGATTATAAGTGTGGGACAAAAAACACATAAGATGAGTTATGTGTCTCATTGCATCTCACTAGAACATCTCATTGCATCTCACTAGAACATCTCATTGCATCAGAAAGCAAGGAAGCTATCAAAGGCCCTTGGGACCATGTAAAATTAACTTAGGAACAATATGAAATTGCTTCCAAAGGCTAAATATGGAAGTTTAACATCAAAAGAACCCATCACCTCAGCAGTATACAGTGCACCATATTGGTAGTCTTTTATCCCTTGTCCTCTTTCCACTCTTCCCCCCAAGTCCCCAAAGTCCGTTGTATCATTCTTATGCCTTTGCATCCTCATAGCTTAATTCCCACATATCACTAAGAACAAACGATGTTTGGTTTCCCATTCCTGAGTTACTTCACTTAGAATAATAGTGTCCACTCTCATCCACATCACTGCAGATGCTGTTAATTCATTCCTTTTTATGGCTGCTTAGTATTCCATTGTGTGTGTGTGTGTGTGTGTGTGTGTGTGTGTGTGTGTGTATATATATATATGTATATATCACAGTTTCTTTATTCACTAGTTGATTGATAGGCATTTGGGTTGGTTCCATGATTTTGCAATTGTGAATTGAGCTGCTATAAACATGCGTGTGCAAGTATCTTTTTCAAATAATGATTTCTTTTCCTCTGGGTAGATACCCAGTAATGGGATTGCTGGATCAAATGGTAGCACTTTTAGTTCTTTAAGGAATCTCCACACTGTTTTCCATTAGTGGCTGTACTAGTTTACATTCCCACCAGCAGTGTAGAAGTGTTCCCTGTTCACTGTATCCTGGCCAACATCTACTGTTTTTTTTTTGTTGTTGTTTGTTTGTTTGTTTTGACTTTTTGATAATGGCCAATGTTGCAGGAGTAAGGTAGATTACATTGTGGTTTTTTGATTTGCATTTCCCTGATCATTAGTGATGTTGAGAACTTTTTCATAAGTTTATTGGCCATTTGTACATCTTCTTTTGAGAATTGTCTATTCATATCCTTAAGCCACTTTTTGATGGGATTGTTTGTTTTTTTTCTTACTAATTTGTTTGAGTTTGTTGTAGATTCTGGATATTAGTCCTTTGTCAGATGTATAGATTGTGAAGATTTTCTCCCACTCTGTGGGTTGTCTGTTTACTCTGCTGACTATTCCTTTTGCCATGCAAAAGCTCTTTGGTTTAATTAGGTCCCAGCTATTTATCTTTGTTTTTATTGCATTTGCTTTTGGGTTCTTGGTCATGAAATCCTTGCCTAAGCCAATGTCTAGAAGGGTTTTTCCAATGTTATCTTCTAGAATTTTTATAGTTTCAGGACTTAGGTTTAATTCTTTAATCCATCTTGAGTTGATTTCTGTATAAGGTGAGAGATGAGGATCCAATGTCATTCTCCTACATGTGGCTAGCCAATTATCCCAGCACCATTTGTTGAAAAGGGTGTCCTTTCCCCACTTTTGTTTTTGTTTGCTTTGTTGAAAATCAATTGGCTGTAAGTATTTGGGTTTATTTCTGGGTTCTCTCTTATGTTACATTGGTCTATGTGCCTATTTTTATACCAGTACCATACTGTTTTGGTGACTATGCCCTTATGGTATAGTTTGCAATCAGGTAGTGTGATGCCTCCACATTTGTTCATTTTGCTTAGTCTTTCTTTGGCTATGCGGGCCTTTTTGGTTCCATATGAATTTTAGAATTTTTTTTTTAACTCTGTGAAGAATGACGGTGGTATTTTGATGGGAGTTGCATTGAATTTGTCGATTGCTTTTGGCAGTACAGTCATTTTCACAACATTGATTCTACCCGTCCATGAGCATGGGTTGTGTTTCCGTTTGTTTGTGTCATCTATGATTTCTTTCAGCAGTGTTTTGTAGTTTTCCTTGTAGAGGTCTTTCGTCTCCTTGGTTAGGCACATTACTATGTGTTTTATTTTCATTTTTTGCAGCGATTGTAAAAGGGGCTGAGTTCTTGATTTGATTCTCTGCTTGGTTGCTGTTGGTGTATAGAAGAACTACTGATTTGTGTACATTGATCTTGTATCCAGAAACTTTGCTGAATTCTTTTATCAGTTCCAGGAGCTTTCTGGAGGAGTCCTTAGGGTTTTCAAAGTAAATGATTGTATCACCAGCAAACACGGACAGCTTCACTTCCTCTTTACCAATTTGGATGCCCTTTATTTATTTTTCTTGTCTGGTTGCTCTGGATAGGACTTCCAGTACTATGTCGAAGAGGAGTGGTGAGAGTGGGCATCCTCGTCTTGCTCCATTTCTCAGAGGGAATATTTCAGCTTTTCTCCATTCAGTATTATGTTGGCTGTGGGGTTGTCATAGATGGCTTTGATTATCTTGAGGTATGTCCCTTGTATGCCGATTTTGCTGATAGTTTTAATCATAAAGGAATGCTGGATTTTGTTGAATGCTTTTTCTGCATCTATTCAGATGATCATGTGATTTTTATTTTTAATTCTGTTTATGTGGTGTATCACATTTATTTACTTGCATCCTGCATCCCTGGTATGAAACCCACTTGATCAAGGTGGATTATCTTTTTGATATGTTGTTGGATTTGGTTAGCTAGTATTTCGTTAAGGATTTTAGCATCTATGTTCATCAAGGATATTGGTCTGTAGTTTTCGTTTTCTGGTTCTGTCCTTTCCTGGTTTAGGTATTAGGGTGATGCTGGCTTCATAGAAGGAGTTGGAAGGGGGGTTCTTTCTTTCTCTAACTTGTGGAATAGTGTCAAAAGGATTGGTACCAATTCTTTTGAATGTCTGGTAGAATTCTGCTGTGAATCTCTCTGGTCCTGGACCTTTTTGTTGTTGGTAATTTTTAAATTATCATTTCAATCTTGCTGCTCCTTATTGGTCTGTTAAGGGTATCTGATTCTTCCTGATTTAAACTAGAAGGGTTGTATTTTTCCAGGAATTTATCCATTTCTTCTAGGTTTTCTAGTTTATGTGCATGAAGGGGTTTATAGCAGCCTTGAATAATGTTTTGTATTTCAGTGGTGTCAGTTGTAATATCTCCTGTTTCATTCCTTAGTGAGGTTATTTGGATTTTCTCTCTTCTTTTCTTGATTAATCTTGCTAATGGTCTATCCATTTTATTTATCTTTTTGAAGAACCAGTTTTTGTTTCATTTATCATTTGTTTGTTTTTTTTGTTTGTTTCAATTTCATTTAGTTCTGCTCTGATCTGGGTTATTTCCTCTCCTCTGCTGGGCTTGGGTTTGGTTTGTTCTTGTTTCTCTAGTTCCTTGAGGTGTTACTTTAGAATTGTCTGTTTGTGCTCTTTCAGACTTTTTGATGTAGGTGTTTAGGACTATAAACTTTCCTCTTATCACCACTTTTGCTATATCCCAGAGGTTTTGATAGGTTGTGTCATTATTGTCATTCAGCTTGAAGAATTTTTAAATTTCCATCTTGATTTAGTGTTTGACCCAATGCTCATTCAAGTGCAGGGTATTTAATTTGCATGTATTTGCATGGCTTCAAAGGTTCCTTTTGGAGTTGATTTCCAGTTTTATTGGAGTTGGTCTGAGAGAATGCTTGATATAATTTCAGTTTTCTTAAATTTATTGAGGCTTGTTTTATGGCCTACCATATGGTCTATCTTGGAGAAAGTTTCATGTGCTGCTGTATAGAATGTGTATTCTGCAGTTGTTGGATGAAATGTTCTGTATATATCTGTTAAGTCAATTTGTTCCAAGGTATAGTTTAAATCCATTGTTTCTTTGTTGACTTTCTCTCT